>NC_141759.1:103416122-105869082 GCF_982258835.1 Parasteatoda tepidariorum | reverse complement strand
CCAGGTATTATAAAAAAGGGTAATAGTGTACCCTACCACGGGAAATAATTATAGGTCAATTAAGGGGTACACAGTGCGACCCTAAATTTTACTATGCATGCCTATATGAAATAAAGTGTTCTGAGAAGCTTAAAATGAAGAAATAAGCCTTCTAAAATGCTTTAAAAATTCAAAGACTTCTTTCAATGGTTAACCAACGCAAGTCGCGATATCAGACCTTAATATTGACCTATAATAATTTAGTTAGATCAGGAATTATGTTACAGGTAAATAGTGTACCCTACCACCGGAAATAATTATAGGTCAATTAGGGGGTACACAGCGGGACCCTAAAGTTTACTATGTAAGCCTATATGAAATAAAGTGTTCTGAGAAGCTTAAAATGAAGAAATAAGCCTTCTAAAATGCTTTAAAAATTCAAAGACATCTTTCAATGGTTAACTAACGCAAGGCACGATATCAGACCTTAATATTGACCTATAATATTTTAGTTTTACCAGCTATTATATTACAGGGTATTACTGTGCCCTACCACAGGAAATAATTATAGGTCAATTAGGGGGTACACAGCGTGACCCTAAAGTTTACTATGTATGCCTATATCAAATAAAGTGTTCTGAGAAGCTTAAAATGAAGAAATAAGCCTTCTAAAAAGCTTTAAAAATTCAAAGACATTTTTCTATGTTAACTAACGGCACGGTAGCGGACTTAATATTGACCTATAATTGTTAAATTGGACCACGTATTATATTACAGGTAAATAGTGTACCCTTCCCCTGGAAATAATTATAGGTAAATTAGGGGGTACACAGCGTGACCCTAAAGTTTACTATGTATGCCTATGCGAAATAAAGTGTTCTGAGAATCTTAAAATGAAGAAATAAGCCTTCTAAAATGCTTTAAAAATTCAAAGACATCTTTCAATGGTTAACTAACGCAAGGAGCGATATCAGACCTTAATATTGACGTATAATATTTTAGTTTGACCAGGTATTATATTACAGGGTAATAGTGTATCCTACCACAGAAAATAAATATAGGTGAATTAGGGGGTACTCTATGTATATTTTAAATAGTGCATTAAAACAAGGAAATTCGAAGACACTTTTCAATGCTAACAAACGGCACGATATCTGACTTTAAATTTGACTTAATTCACTATTGCTCAAAACGAGGAAATTCACCTTCTAAAACCCTTTAAATATAGGAAGCGCGAAGTTACTTTTCAATGTTAACGTAAAGCCCGATTTCGGACCTTAATATTGACCCATAATATTTAAATTGGACCACATATTATATTACAGGGTAAAAGAGTACCCTTCCACAGGAAATAATTATAGGTGATATGGGGGGTACACTATGTATATTTTAAATAGTGCACTAAAACAAGGAAATTCGAAGACACTTTTCAATGATAACTAACGCCACGGTATCGGACCTTAATATTGACCTATACTATTTTAATTGGACCAGGTATTATAATACAGGATAATAGTGTACCCTACCACGGGAAATAATTATATGTCAATTAGGGGGTACACAGCGTGGCCCAAAAGCTTACTATGTATGCCTATGTGAAATAAAGTGTTCTGAGAAGCTTAAAATGAAGAAATAAGCCTTCTAAAATGCTTTAAAAATTCAAAGACATCTTTCAATGTTTAACTAACGCAAGGCGCGATATCAGACCTTAATATTGACCTATAATATTTCAGTTGGACCAGGTATTATATTACAGGGTAATAGTGTACCCTACCACAGGAAATAATTATAGGTGAATTAGGGGGTAGACTATGTATATTTTAAATCGTGCATTAAAACAAGGAAATTCGAAGACACTTTTCATTGCTAACAAACGACACGATATCTGACTTTAAAATTGACTTAATTCACTATTGCTCAAAACGAAGAAATTCGCCTTCTAAAACCCCTTAAATATAGGAAGCGCAAAGTCACTTTTCTATGTTAACGTAAAGCCCGATTTCGGACCTTAATATTGAACCATAATATTTAAATTGGACCACATATTATATTACAGGGTAATAGTGTACCCTACAGCAGGGAATAATTATAGGTGATATAGGGGGTACACTATGTATATTTTAAATAGTGCATTAAAACAAGGAAATTCGAAGACACTTTTCAATGATAACCAACGCCACGGTATGGAACCTTAATATTGACCTATAATTTTTAAATTGGACCACGTATTATATTATAGGGTAATAGTGTACCCTACCACAGGAAATAATTATAGGTCAATTAGGGGGTACACAGCGCGATCCTAAAGTTTACTATGTATGCCTATGTGAAATAAAGTGTTCTGTGAAGCTTAAAATGAAGAAAAAAGACTTCTAAAATGCTTTAAAAATTCAAAGACATCTTTCAATGTTTAACCAACGCAAGGCGCGATATCAGACCTTAATATTGACCTATAATATTTTAGTTGGACCAGGAATTATATAACAGGTAAATAGTGTACCCTACCACGGGAAATAATTATAGGTCAAATAGGGGGTACACAGCGTGACCCTAAAATTTACTATGTATGCCTATGTGAAATAAAGTGTTCTGAGAAGCTTAAAATGAAGAAATAAGCCTTCTGAAATGCTTTAAAAATACAAAGACATCTTTCAATGTTCAACTAACGCAAGGCGCGATATCAGACCTTAATATTGACCTATAATATTTTAGTTAGACCAGGTATTATATAACAGGGTATTAGTGTACCCTACCACAGGAAATAATTATAGGTCAATTAGGGGGTACACAGCGTGACCCTAAAGTTTACTATGTATGCCTATGTCAAATAAAGTGTTCTGAGAAGCTTAAAATGAAGAAATAAGCCTTCTAAAAAGCTTTAAAAATTCAAAGACATTTTTCTATGTTAACTAACGGCACGGTATTGGACCTTAATATTGACCTATAATTCTTAAATTGGACCACGTATTATATTACAGGGTAATAGTGTACTCTACCCCAGGAAATAATTATAGGTCAATTAGGGATTACACAGCGAGACCCTAAAGTTTACTATTTATGCCTATGCGAAATAATGTTTTCTGAGAAGCTTAAAATGAAGAAATAAGACTTCTAAAATGCTTTAAAAATTCAAAGACATCTTTCAATGTTTAACCAACGCAAGGCGCGATATCAGACCTTAATATTGACCACTAATAGTTTAGTTTTACCAGGAATTTTATAACTGGTAAATAGTGTACCCTACCACGGGAAAGAATTATAGGTCAAATAGGGGGTACGCAGCGTGACCCTAAAGTTTACTATGTAAGCCTATGTGAAATAAAGTGTTCTGAGAAGCTTAAAAAGAAGAAATAAGCCTTCTGAAAAGCTTTAAAAATTCAAAGACATTTTTCTATGTTTACTAACGGCACGGTATCGGACCTTAATATTGACCTATAATTTTTAAATTGGACCACGTATTATATTACAGGGTAATAGTGTACCCTACCCCAGGAAATAATTATAGGTCAATTAGGGGGTACACAGCGGGACCCTAAAGTTTACTATGTATGCCTATGCGAAATAAAGTGTTCTGAGAAGCTTAAAATGTAGAAATAAGCCTTCTAAAATGCTTTAAAAATTCAAAGACATCTTTCAATGGTTAACTAACGCAAGGCGCGATATCAGACCTTAATATTGACCTATAATATTTTAGTTGGACCAGGTATTATATAACAGGGTAATAGTGTGCCCTACCGCAGGAAATAATTGTAGGTGAATTAGGGGTTACACTATGTATATTTTAAAAAGTGCATTAAAACAAGGAAATTCGAAGACACTTTTCAATGCTAACAAACGGCACGATATCTGACTTTAAAATTGACTTAATTCACTACTGCTCAAAACGAGGAAATTCGCCTTCCAAGACCCTTGAAAGATAGGAAACGCGAAGTCACTTTTCAATGTTAACGTAAAGCCCGATTTCGGACCTTAATATTGACCCATAATCTTTAAATTGGACCACATAATATATTACAGGGTAATAGTGTACCCTACCACAGGAAATAATTATAGGTGAATTAGGGGGTACACTATGTATATTTTAAATAGTGCATTAAAATAAAGAAATTCGAAGACACTTTTCAATGATAACTAACGGCACGGTATAAGACCTTAATATTGAAATATAATATTTTAATTGGACCAGGTATTATATTACAGGGTAATAGTGTACCCTACCACAGGAAATAATTATAGGTGAATTAGGGGGTACACTATGTATATTTTAAATAGTGCATTAAAACAAGGAAATTCGAAGACACTTTTCAATGCTAACAAACGGCACGATATCTGACCTTAAAATTGACTTAATTCACTATTGCTCAAAACGAGGAAATTCGCCTTCTAAAACCCTTTAAATATAAAAAGCACGAAGTCACTTTTCAATGTTAACGTAAAGCCCGATTTCGGACCTTAATATTGACCCATAATATTTAAATTGGACTAAATATTATATTACAGGGTAATAGTGTACTCTACCACAGGAAATAATTATAGGTGATATAAGGGGTACACTATGTATGTTTTAAATAGTGCATTAAAACAAGGAAATTCGAAGACACTTTTCAATGATAACTAACGCCACGGTAGCGGGCCTTAATATTGATCTATAATATTTTAATTGGACTAGGTATTATATTACAGTGTAATAGTGTACCCTACCTCAGGAAATAATTATAGGTCAATTAGGGGGTACACAGTGCGACCCTAAAGTTTACTATGTAAGCCTATGTGAAATACAGTGTTCTGAGAAGCTTAAAATGAAGAAATAAGCCTTCTAAAATGCTTTAAAAATTCAAAGACATTTTTCAATGGTTAACTAACGCAAGGCGCGATATCAGACCTTAATATTGACCTATAATTTTTTAGTTGGACCATTTATTATATTACAGGGTAATATTGTACTCTACCACAGGAAATAATTATAGGTGAATTAGGGCGTACACTATGCATATTTTAAATAGTGCATTAAAACAAGGAAATTCGAAGACACTTTTCAATGCTAACAAACGGCACGATATCTGACTTTAAAATTGACTTAATTCACTATTGCTCAAAACGAGGAAATTCGCCTTCTAAAACCCTTTAAATATAGGAAGCGCAAAGAAACTTTTCAATGTTAACGTAAAGCCCGATTTCGGACCTTAATATTGACCCATAATATTTAAATTGGTGCACATATTATATTACAGGGTAATAGTGTACCCTACCACAGGAAATAATAATAGGTCAATTAGGGGGTACACAGCGAGACCCTAAAGTTTACTATTTATGCCTATGCGAAATAAAGTTTTCTGAGAAGCTTAAAATGAAGAATAAAGCCTTCTAAAATGCTTTAAAAATTCAAAGACATCTTTCAATGGTTAACTAACGCAAGGCGCGATATCAGACCTTAATATTGACCTTTAATATTTTAGTTGGACCAGGTATTATATTACAGGGTAATAGTGTGCCCTACCACTGGAAATAATTGTAGGTCAATTAGGGGGTACACAGCGTGACCCTAAAGTTTACTATGTATGCCTCTGTCAAATAAAGTGTTCTGAGAAGCTTAAAATGAAGAAATAAGCCTTCTAAAAAGCTTTAAAAATTCAAAGACATTTTTCTATGTTTACTAACGGCACGGAATCGGACCTTAATATTGACCTATAATTTTTAAATTGGACCACGTATTATATTACAGGGTAATAGTGTACCCTACCCCAGGAAATAATTATAGGTCAATTAGGGGGTACACAGCGTGACCCTAAAGTTTACTATGTATGCCTATGCGAAATAAAGTGTTCTGAGAAGCTTAAAATGTAGAAATAAGCCTTCTAAAATGCTTTAAAAATTCAAAGACATCTTTCAATGGTTAACAAACGCAAGGCGCGATATCAGACCTTAATATTGACCTATAATATTTTAGTTGGACCAGGTATTATATAACAGGGTAATAGTGTGCCCTACCGCAGGAAATAATTGTAGGTGAATTAGGGGTTACACTATGTATATTTTAAATAGTGCATTAAAACAAGGAAATTCGAAGACACTTTTCAATGCTAACAAACGGCACGATATCTGACTTTAAAATTGACTTAATTCACTATTGCTCAAAACGAGGAAATTCGCCTTCTAAAACCCTTTAAATATAAAAAGCACGAAGTCACTTTTCAATGTTAACGTAAAACCCGATTTCGGACCTTAATATTGTCCCATAATATTTAAATTGGACTAAATATTATATTACAGGGTAAGAGTGTACCCTACCACAGGAAATAATTATAGGTGATATAGGGGGTACACTATGTATATTTTAAATAGTGCATTAAAACAAGGAAATTCGAAGACACTTTTCAATGATAACTAACGCCACGATATCGGGCCTTAATATTGATCTATAATATTTTAATTGGACTAGGTATTATATTACAGGGTAATAGTGTACCCTACCTCAGGAAATAATTATAGGTCAATTAGGGGGTACACAGTGCGACCCTAAAGTTTACTAAGTAAGCCTATGTGAAATACAGTGTTCTGAGAAGCTTAAAATGTAGAAATAAGCTTTCTAAAATGCTTTAAAAATTCAAAGACATCTTTCAATGGTTAACTAACGCAATGCGCGATATCAGACCTTAATATTGACCTATAATATTTTAGTTGGACCATTTTTTATATTACATTGTAATATTGTACTCTACCACAGGAAATAATTATAGGTGAATTAGGGCGTTCACTATGCATATTTTAAATAGTGCATTAAAACAAGGAAATTCGAAGACACTTTTCAATGCTAACAAACGGCACGATATCTGACTTTAAAATTGACTTAATTCACTATTGCTCAAAACGAGGAAATTCGCCTTCTAAAACCCTTTAAATATAGGAAGCGCAAAGAAACTTTTCAATGTTAACGTAAAGCCCGATTTCGGACCTTAATATTGACCCATAATATTTAAATTGGTGCACATATTATATTACAGGGTAATAGTGAACCCTACCGCAGGAAATCATTATAGGTGATATAGGGGGTACACTATGTATATTTTAAATAGTGCATTAAAACAAGGTAATTCGAAGACACTTTTCAATGATAACTAATGCCACGGTATCGGACCTTAATATTGACCAATAATATTTTAATTGGACAAGGTATTTTATTATAGGGTAATAGTTTATCCTACCACAGGAAATAATTATAGGTCAATTAGGGGGTACACAGCGCGATCCTAAAGTTTACTATGTATGCCTATGTGAAATAAAGTGTTCTGTGAAGCTTAAAATGAAGAAATAAGACTTCTAAAATGCTTTAAAAATTCAAAGACATCTTTCAATGTTTAACCAACGCAAGGCGCGATATCAGACCTTATATTGACCAATAATATTTTAGTTTTACCAGGAATTTTATAACAGGTAAATAGTGTACCCTTCCACGGGAAAGAATTATAGGTCAAATAGGGGGTACACAGCGTGACCCTAAAGTTTACTATGTAAGCCTATGTGAAATAAAGTGTTCTGAGAAGCTTAAAATGAAGAAATAAGCCTTCTGAAATGCTTTAAAAATTCAAAGACATCTTTCAATGTTTAACTAACGCAAGGCGCGATATCAGACCTTAATATTGACCTATAATATTTTAGTTAGACCAGGTATTATATAACAGGGTAATAGTGTAACCTACCACTGGAAATAATAATAGGTCAATTAGGGGTACACAGCGAGACCCTAAAGTTTACTATTTATGCCTATGCGAAATAAAGTTTTCTGAGAAGCTTAAAATGAAGAATAAAGCCTTCTAAAATGCTTTAAAAATTCAAAGACATCTTTCAATGGTTAACTAACGCAAGGCGCGATATCAGACCTTAATATTGACCTTTAATATTTTAGTTGGACCAGGTATTATATTACAGGGTAATAGTGTGCCCTACCACAGGAAATAATTGTAGGTGAATTAGGGGGGTACACTATGTATATTTTAAATAGTGCATTAAAACAAGGAAATTCAAAGACACTTTTCAATGCTAACAAACGACACGATATCTGACTTTAAAATTGACTTAATTCACTATTGCTCAAAACGAGAAAATTCGCCTTCCAAGACCCTTGAAAGATAGGAAACGCGAAGTCACTTTTCAATGTTAACGGAAAGCCCGATTTCGGACCTTAATATTGACCCATAATATTTAAATTGGACCACATAATATATTACAGGGTAATAGTGTACCCTACCATAGGAAATAATTATAGGTGAATTAGGGGGTACACTACGTATATTTTAAAAAGTGCATTAAAACAAGGAAATTCGAAGACACTTTTCAATGTTAACTAACGGCACGGTATCGGACCTTAATATTGACCTATAATATTTAAGTTGGACCACATATTATACTACAGGGTAATAGTGTACCCTACCACGGGAAATAATTATAGGTCAATTAGGGGGTACACAGCGTGATCCTAAAGCTTACTATGTATGCTTGTGTGAAATAAGGTGTTCTGAGAAGCTTAAAATGAAGAAAAAAGACTTCTAAAATGCTTTAAAAATTCAAAGACATCTTTCAATGGTTAACTAACGCAAGGCGCGATATCAGACCTTAATATTGACCTATAATATTTTAGTTGGGCCAGGAATTATATTACAGGTTAATAGTGTACCCTACCACAGGAAATAATTATAGGTGATATAGGGGGTACACTATGTATATTTTAAATAGTGCATTAAAACAAGGAAATTCGAAGACACTTTTCAATGATAACTAACGCCACGATATCGGGCCTTAATATTGATCTATAATATTTTAATTGGACTAGGTATTATATTACAGGGTAATAGTGTACCCTACCTCAGGAAATAATTATAGGTCAATTAGGGGGTACACAGTGCGACCCTAAAGTTTACTAAGTAAGCCTATGTGAAATACAGTGTTCTGAGAAGCTTAAAATGTAGAAATAAGCTTTCTAAAATGCTTTAAAAATTCAAAGACATCTTTCAATGGTTAACTAACGCAATGCGCGATATCAGACCTTAATATTGACCTATAATATTTTAGTTGGACCATTTTTTATATTACATTGTAATATTGTACTCTACCACAGGAAATAATTATAGGTGAATTAGGGCGTTCACTATGCATATTTTAAATAGTGCATTAAAACAAGGAAATTCGAAGACACTTTTCAATGCTAACAAACGGCACGATATCTGACTTTAAAATTGACTTAATTCACTATTGCTCAAAACGAGGAAATTCGCCTTCTAAAACCCTTTAAATATAGGAAGCGCAAAGAAACTTTTCAATGTTAACGTAAAGCCCGATTTCGGACCTTAATATTGACCCATAATATTTAAATTGGTGCACATATTATATTACAGGGTAATAGTGAACCCTACCGCAGGAAATCATTATAGGTGATATAGGGGGTACACTATGTATATTTTAAATAGTGCATTAAAACAAGGTAATTCGAAGACACTTTTCAATGATAACTAATGCCACGGTATCGGACCTTAATATTGACCAATAATATTTTAATTGGACAAGGTATTTTATTATAGGGTAATAGTTTATCCTACCACAGGAAATAATTATAGGTCAATTAGGGGGTACACAGCGCGATCCTAAAGTTTACTATGTATGCCTATGTGAAATAAAGTGTTCTGTGAAGCTTAAAATGAAGAAATAAGACTTCTAAAATGCTTTAAAAATTCAAAGACATCTTTCAATGTTTAACCAACGCAAGGCGCGATATCAGACCTTATATTGACCAATAATATTTTAGTTTTACCAGGAATTTTATAACAGGTAAATAGTGTACCCTACCACGGGAAAGAATTATAGGTCAAATAGGGGGTACACAGCGTGACCCTAAAGTTTACTATGTAAGCCTATGTGAAATAAAGTGTTCTGAGAAGCTTAAAATGAAGAAATAAGCCTTCTGAAATGCTTTAAAAATTCAAAGACATCTTTCAATGTTTAACTAACGCAAGGCGCGATATCAGACCTTAATATTGACCTATAATATTTTAGTTAGACCAGGTATTATATAACAGGGTAATAGTGTAACCTACCACTGGAAATAATAATAGGTCAATTAGGGGTACACAGCGAGACCCTAAAGTTTACTATTTATGCCTATGCGAAATAAAGTTTTCTGAGAAGCTTAAAATGAAGAATAAAGCCTTCTAAAATGCTTTAAAAATTCAAAGACATCTTTCAATGGTTAACTAACGCAAGGCGCGATATCAGACCTTAATATTGACCTTTAATATTTTAGTTGGACCAGGTATTATATTACAGGGTAATAGTGTGCCCTACCACAGGAAATAATTGTAGGTGAATTAGGGGGGTACACTATGTATATTTTAAATAGTGCATTAAAACAAGGAAATTCAAAGACACTTTTCAATGCTAACAAACGACACGATATCTGACTTTAAAATTGACTTAATTCACTATTGCTCAAAACGAGAAAATTCGCCTTCCAAGACCCTTGAAAGATAGGAAACGCGAAGTCACTTTTCAATGTTAACGGAAAGCCCGATTTCGGACCTTAATATTGACCCATAATATTTAAATTGGACCACATAATATATTACAGGGTAATAGTGTACCCTACCATAGGAAATAATTATAGGTGAATTAGGGGGTACACTACGTATATTTTAAAAAGTGCATTAAAACAAGGAAATTCGAAGACACTTTTCAATGTTAACTAACGGCACGGTATCGGACCTTAATATTGACCTATAATATTTAAGTTGGACCACATATTATACTACAGGGTAATAGTGTACCCTACCACGGGAAATAATTATAGGTCAATTAGGGGGTACACAGCGTGATCCTAAAGCTTACTATGTATGCTTGTGTGAAATAAGGTGTTCTGAGAAGCTTAAAATGAAGAAAAAAGACTTCTAAAATGCTTTAAAAATTCAAAGACATCTTTCAATGGTTAACTAACGCAAGGCGCGATATCAGACCTTAATATTGACCTATAATATTTTAGTTGGGCCAGGAATTATATTACAGGTTAATAGTGTACCCTATAACAGGAAATATTTATAGGTCAATTAGGGGGTTCACTACGTATATTTTAAAAAGTGCATTAAAACAAGGGAATTCGAAGACACTTTTCAATGTTAACTAACGGCACGGTATCGGACCTTAATATTGATCTATAATATTTTAGTTGGACCAGGAATTATATTACAGGGTAATAGTGTACCCTACCACAGGAAATAATTATAGGCCAATTAGGGGGTACACAACGTGACCCTAAATTTTACTATGTATGCCTATGTCAAATAAAGTGTTCTGAGAAGCTTAAAATAAAGAAATAAGCCTTCTAAAATGCTTTAAAAATTCAAAGACATCTTTCAAAGACATCTTTCAACGCAAGGCGCGATATCAGACCTTAATATTAGCCCATAATATTTAAATTGGACCAGGTATTATATTACAGGGTAATAGTGTACCCTAACACAGGAAATAATTATAGGCCAATTTGGGGGTACACAATGAGTTCCTGTATTTAATTGTGTGTGAGTATCTAAAAAAAGTGTTCGGAAGAGCTTAAAATGAGGAAATTCGCCTTCTAAAACCCTTTAAAGATAGGAAGCTCGAAGTCTCTCTTCACTGTTAGCCCGATTTCGGACCTTAACGTTGACCTATAATATTTAAGTTGGACCACATATTATATTACTGGGTAATAGTCTACCCTACCACAGGAAATAATTATAGGTCAATTAGGGGGTACAGTATGTATATTTTAAAAAGTGCATTAAAACAAGGAAATTCGAAGACACTTTTCAATGTTAACTAACGGCACGGTATCGGACCTTAATATTGAAATATAATATTTCAGTTGGACCAGATATTATATTACAGGGTAATAGTGTACCCTACCACGGGAAATAATTATAGGTCAATTAGGGGGTACACAATGAGTTCCTGTATTTTAGTATGTGTGCGTATCTAAAATAAGTGTTCTTAAGAGCTTAAAATGAGGAAATTCACCTTCTAAATCCCTTTAAAGAAAGGAAGCACAAAGTCCCTCTTCACTGTTAGCCCGATTTCGGACCTTAATATTGACCTATAATATTTAAGTTGGACCACATATTATATAACAGGGTAATAGTGCACCCTACCACGGGAAATAATTATAGGTGAATTAAGGGGTACACTTGGTATAATTTAAACAGTGCATTAAAACAAGGAAATTCGAAGATACTTTTCAATGCTAACAAACAGCACGATATCTGACCTTAAAATTGACTTAATTCACAATTGCTCAAAACGAGAAAATTCGCCTTCTAAAACCCTTTAAAGATAGGAAGCACGAAGTTACTTTTCAATGTTAACGTAAAGCCCGATTTCAGACCTTAATATTGACCCACAATATTTAAATTGGACCATATATTATTTCACAGGGACATAGCGTAGCCTATAACAGGAAATATTTATAGGTCAATTAGGGGGTTCACTACGTATATTTTAAAAAGTGCATTAAAACAAGGAAATTCGAAGACACTTTTCAATGTTAACTAACGGCACGGTATCGGACCTTAATATTGACCTATAATATTTAAGTTGGACCACATATTATATTACAGGGTAATAGTGTACCCTACCACGGGAAATAATTATAGGTCAATTAGGGGGTACACAGCGTGATCCTAAAGCTTACTATGTATGCTTGTGTGAAATAAGGTGTTCTGAGAAGCTTAAAATGAAGAAAAAAGACTTCTAAAATGCTTTAAAAATTCAAAGACATCTTTCAATGGTTAACTAACGCAAGGCGCGATATCAGACCTTAATATTGACCTATAATATTTTAGGTGGGCCAGGAATTATATTACAGGGTAATAGTATTCCCTTCCCCAGGAAATAATTATAGGTTAATTAGGGGGTACACAGCGTGACCCTAAAGTTTACTATGTATGCCGATTTGAAATAAAGTGTTCTGAGAAGCTTAAAATGAAGAAATAAGCCTTCTGAAAAGCTTTAAAAATTCAAAGACATTTTTCTATGTTAAATAACGGCACGGAATCGGACCTTAATATTGACCTATAATTTTCAAATTGAACCACGTATTACATTACAGGATAATAGTGCACCCTTCCCCAGGAAATAATTATAGGTCAATTGGGGGGCACGGGGCGTGACCCTAAAGTTTACTATGTATGCCTATGGGAAATAAAGTGTTCTGAGAAGCTTAAAATGAAGAAATAAGCCTTCTAAAAAGCTTTAAAAATTCAAAGACATTCTTCTATGTTATCTAACGGCACGGTATCGGACCTTAATATTGACCTATAATTTTTAAATTGCACCACGTATTATATTACAGGGTAATAGTGTACCCTACCCCAGGAAATAATTATAGGTTAATTAGGGGGTACACGGCGTGACCCTAAAGTTTACTATATATGCCTATGCGAAATAAAGTGTTCTGAGAAGCTTAAAATGAAGAAATAAGCCCTCTAATATGCTTTAAAAATTCTAAGACATCTTTCAATGGTTAACTAACGCAAGGCGCGATATCAGACCTTAATATTTACCTATCATATTTTTGTTGGACCAGGTATTATATTACAGGGTAATATTGAACCCTAATACAGGAAATAATTATAGTTGAATTAGGGGGTACACTATGTACATTTTAAATAGTGCATTAAAACAAGGAAGTTCGTGGACACTTTTCAATGCTAACAAACGGCACGGTATCGGACCTTAATATTGACCTATAATATTTTAGTTGGACCAGGAACTGCATTACAGGGTAATAGTGTACCCTTCCTCGGGAAATAATTATGGGTCAATTAGGGGGTACACAGCGTGGCCCTAAAGTTTACTATGTATGCCTACGTGAAATAAAGTGTTCTGAGAAGCTTAAAATGAAGAAATAAGCCTTCTAAAATGCTTTAAAAATTCAAAGACAGCTTTCAATGGTTAACTAACGCAAGGCGCGATATCAGACCTTAATATTGACCTATAATATTTTAGTTGGACAAGGTATTATATTACAGGGTAATAGCGTACCCTTCCTCAGGAAATAATTATAGGTCAATTAGGGGGCACACAGCGTGACCCTAAAGATTACTATGTATGCCTATGTCAAATTAAGTGTTCTGAGAAGCTTAAAATGAAGAAATAAGCCTTCTAAAAAGCTTTAAAAATTCAAAGACATTTTTCTATGTTAACTAACGGCACGGTATCGGACCATAATATTGACCTATAATTTTTAAATTGGACCACGTATTATATTACAGGGTAATAGTGTACCCTACCCCAGGAAATAATTATAGGTCAATTAGGGGGTACACAGCGCGACTCAAAAGTTTACTATGTATGCCTATGTGAAATAAAGTGTTCTGAGAAGCTTAAAATGAAGAAATAAGCCTTCAAAAATGATTTAAAAATTCAAAGACATCTTTCAATGGTTAACCAACGCAAGGCGCGATATCAGACCTTAATATTGATCTATAATATTTTAGTTGGACCAGGTATTATATTACAGGGTAATATTGTAACCTACCACCGGAAATAATTATAGTTGAATTAGGGGGTACACTATGTATATTTTAAATAATGCATTAAAACAAGGAAATTCGAAGAAATTTTTCAATGCTAACAAACGACACGGTATCGGACCTTAATATTAACCTATAATATTTTAGTTGGACCAGGAACTGCATTACAGGGTAATAGTGTACCCTTCCTCGGGAAATAATTATGGGTCAATTAGGGGGTACACAGCGTGGCCCTAAAGTTTACTATGTATGCCTACGTGAAATAAAGTGTTCTGAGAAGCTTAAAATGAAGAAATAAGCCTTCTAAAATGCTTTAAAAATTCAATGACATCTTTCAATGGTTAACTAACGCAAGGCGCGATATCAGACCTTAATATTGACCTATAATATTTTAGTTGGACAAGGTATTATATTACAGGGTAATAGCGTACCATACATCAGGAAATAATTATAGGTCAATTAGGGGGTACACAGCGAGACCCTAAAGATTACTATGTATGCCTATGTGAAATAAAGTGTTCTGAGAAGCTTAAAATGAAGAATTAAGACTTCTAAAATGCTTTAAAAATTCAAAGACATCTTTCAATGGTTAACCAACGCAAGTCGCGATATCAGACCTTAATATTAACCTATAATATTTTCGTTGGACCAGAAACTATGTTACAGGTAAATAGTGTACCCTACCACGGGAAATAATTATAGGTCAATTAGGGGGTACACAGCGTGACCCTAAAGTTTACTATGTATGCCTATGTGAAATAAAGTGTTCTGAGAAGCTTAAAATGAAGAAATAAGATTTCAAAAATGCTTTAAAAATTCAAAGACATCTTTCAATGGTTAACTAACGCAAGGCGCGATATCAGACCTTAATATTGACCTATAATATTTTAGTTGGACCAGGTATTATATTACAGGGTAATAGTGTGCCCTACCACGGGAAATAATTATAGGTCAATTAGGGGGTACACAATGAGTTCCTGTATTTTACTATGTGAGCGTATCTAAAATAAGTGTTCGGAAGAGCTTAAAATGAGGAAATTCGCCATCTAAAACCCTTTAAAGATGGGAAGCGCGAAGTCCCTCTTCATTGTTAGCCCGATTTCGGACCTTAATATTGACCTATAATATTTAAGTTGGACCACATATTATATTACAGGATAATAGTGTTCCCTACCACGGGAAATAATTATAGGTGAATTAGGGGGTACAGTATGTATATTTTAAATAGTGCATTAAAACAAGGAAATACGAAGACACTTTTCAATGTTAACTAAAGACACGGTATCGGACCTTCATATTGACCTATAATATTTTAATTGGACCACGTATTATATTAAGGGTAATAGTGTTCCCTACCACAGGAAATAATTATAGGTGAATTAGGGGGTACACTATGTATATTTTAAATAGTGCATTAAAACAAAGAAATTCGAAGACACTTTTCAATGCTAAAAAACAGCACGATATCTGACCTTAAAATTGACTTAATTTACTATTGCTCAAAACGAGGAAATTCGCCTTCTAAAACCCTTTAAATATAGGAAGCGCGAAGTCACTTTTCAATGTTAACGTAAAGCCCGATTTCGGACCTTACTATCGACCCATAATATTTAAATTGGACCACATATTATATTACAGGGTAATAGTATACCCTACCACAGGAAATAATTATAGGTGATATAGGGGTACATTAAGTATATTTTAAATAGTGCATTAAAACAAGGAAATTCGAAGACACTTTTCAATGATAACTAACGCCACGGTATCGGACCTTAATATTGACCTATAATATTTTAATTGGACCAGGTATTATATTACAGGGTAATAGTGTACCCTACCACTGAAAATAAGTATATGTCAATTAGGGGGTACACAGCGTGGCCCTAAAGTTTACTATGTATGCCTATGTGAAATAAAGTGTTCTGAGAAGCTTAAAATGAAGAAATAAGCCTTCTAAAATACTTTAAAAATGCAATGACATCTTTCAATGGTTAACCAACGCAAGGCTCGATATCAGACCTTAATATAGACCTATAATATTTAAGATGCACCACATATTATATTACAGGGCAATAGTGTTCCCTACCACGGGAAATAATTATAGATCAATTAGGGTGTACACAACGTGAACCTAAAGTTTACTATGTATGCCTATGTGAAGTAAAGTGTTCTGAGAAGCTAAAATGAAGAAATAAGCCTTCTAAAATGCTTTAAAAATTCAAAGACATCATTCAATGGCTAACTACCGCAAGGCGCGATATAAGACCTTAATATTGACCTATAATATTTTAGTTGGATCAGGTATTGTATTACAGGGTAATAGTGTACCCAACCACGGGAAATAATTATAGGTCAATTAGGGGGTACACAATGAGTTCCAGTATTTTACTATGTGAGCGTATCTAAAATAAGGGTTCGGAAGAGCTTAAAATGAGGAAATTCGCCTTCTAAAACCCTTTAAAGATAGGAAGCGCGAAGTCCCTCTTCACTGTTAGCCCGATTTCGGACCTTAATATTGACCTATAATATTTAAGTTGGACCACATATTATATTGCAGTGTAATAGTGTACCCAACCACGGGAAATAATTATAATTGAATTAGGGGGTACACTATGTATATTTTAAATAGTGCATTAAAACAAAGAAATTCGAAGACACTTTTCAATGTTAACGTAAAGCCCGATTTTGGACCTTAATAATGACCCATAATATTTAAATTGGACCACATATTATATTACAGGGAAATAGTGCACCCTACCACAGGAAATAATTATAGGTGATAAAGGGGGTACACTATGTATATTTTAAATAATGCATTAAAACAAGGAAACTCGAAGACACTTTTCAATGATAACTAACAGCACGGTATCGGACCTTAATATTGACCTATAATATTTTAATTGGACCAGGAATTATGTTACAGGGTAATAGTGTACCCCACCACGGGATTTAATTATAGGTCACTTAGGGGGTACACAGCGTGACCCTAAAGTTTACTATGTATGCCTATGTGAAATAAAGTGTTCTGTGAAGCTTAAAATGAAGAAATAAGCCTTCTGAAATGCTTTAAAAATTCAAAGACGTCTTTCAATGGTTAACTAACGCAAGGCACGATATCAGACTTTAATATTGGCTTATAATATTTTAGTTGGACCAGGTATTGTATTACAGGGTAAAAGTGTACCCTACCACAGGAAATAATTATAGGTCAATTTGGGGGTACACAATGAGTTCCTGTATTTTATTGTGTGTGCGTATCTAAAAAAAGTGTTCGGAAGAGCTTAAAATGAGGAAATTCGCCTTCTAAAAATCTTTAAAGATAGGAAGCGCGAAGTCCCTCTTCACTGTTTGCCCGATATGGGACCTTAATATTGACCTATAATATTTAAGTTGGACCACATATTTTATTACAGGGTAATAGTGTACCCTTCCACGGGAAATAATTATAGGTGAATTAGGGGGTACATTAAGTATATTTTAAATAGTGCATTAAAACAAGGAAATTCGAAGACTCTTTTCAAAGTTAACTAACGGCACGGTATCGGACCTTAAAATTGACTTAATTCACTATTGCTCAAAACGAGGAAATTCGCCTTACTAAATTCCTTTAAAGATAGGATGCGCGAAGTCACTTTTCAATGTTAACGTAAGGCCCGATTTCGGATCTAAATATTGACCCATAATATTTAAATTGGACAACATATTATATTACAGGGTAATAGTGTACCCTACCACAGGAAATAATTATAGGTCAATTAGGGGGTACACTGCGTGACCCTAAAGTTTACTGTGTATGCCTATGTGAAATAAAGTGTTCTGAGAAGCTTAAAATGAAGACAAAAGACTTCTAAAATGATTTAAAAATTCAAAGACATCTTTCAATGGTTAACTAACGCAAGGCGCGATATCAGACCCTAATATTGACCTATAATATTTTGGTTGGACCAGGTATTATATTACAGGGTAATAGTGTACCCTTCCTCGGGAAATAATTATAGGTCAATTAGGGGGTACACAGCGAGGCCCTAAAGTTTACTATGTATGCCTATGTGAAATAAAGTGTTCTGAGAAGCTTAAAATGAAAAAATAAGCCTTCTAAAATGCTTTAAAAATTCAAAGACATCTTTCAATGGCTAACTAACGCAAGGCGCGATATCAGACCTTAATATTGACCTATAATATTTTAGTTGGACCAGGTATTATATAACAGGGTAATAGTGTACCCTACTACAGTAAATAATTATAGGTCAATTAGGGGGTACACAGCGTGACCCTAAAGTTTACTATGCATGCCTCTATAAAATAAAGTGTTCTGAGAAGCTTAAAATGAAGAAATAAGCCTTCTAAAAAGCTTTAAAAATTCAAAGACATTTTTCTATGTTAACTAACGGCACGGTATCGGACCTTAATATTGACCTATAATTTTTAAATTGGACCATGTATTATATTACAGGGTAATAATGTACCCTTCCGAAGGAAATAATTATAGGTCAATTAGGGGGTACACAGCGTGACCCTAAAGTTTACTATGTATGCCTATGCGAAATAAAGTGTTCTGAGAAGCTTAAAATGAAGAAATAAGTCTTCTAAAATGCTTTAAAAATTCAAAGACATCTTTCAATGGTTAACTAACGCAAGGCGCGATATCAGACCTTAATATTGACCTATAATATTTTAGTTTTACCAGGTATTATATTACAGGGTAATAGTGTGCCCATCCGCAGGAAATAATTATAGGTGATATAGGGGGTACACTATGTATATTTTAAATAGTGCATTAAAACAAGGAAATTCGAAGACACTTTTCAATGATAACTAACGCCACGGTATCGCACCTTAATATTGACCAATAATATTTTAATTGGACCAGGTATTATATTACAGGTTAATAGTGTACCCTATAACAGGAAAAAACTATAGGTCAATTAGGGGGTACACTGCGCGACCCTAAAGTTTACTATGTATGCCTATGTGAAATAAAGTTTTCTGAGAAGCATAAAATGAAGAAATAAGACTTCTAAAATACTTTAAAAATTCAAAGACATCTTTCAATGGATAACCAACCCAAGGCGCGATATCAGACCTTAATATTGACCTATAATATTTTAGTGGGACCAGGAATTATATTACAGGGTAATAGTGTACCCTACCACGGGTAATAATTATATGTCAATTAGGGGGTACACAGAGTGGCCCTAAAGTTTACTATGTATGCCTATGTGAAATCAAGTGTTCTGAGAAGCTTAAAATGAAGAAATAAGCCTTCTAAAATGCTTTAAAATTTAAAGGCATCTTTCAATGGTTAACTAACGCAGGTTCCCGATATCGGACCTTAATATTGACCTATAATATTTTAATTGGACCAGGTATTATATTACAGGGTAATAGTGTACCCTACCACAGGAAATAATTATAGGTGAATTAGGGGGTACACTATGTATATTTTTAATAACGCATTAAAACAAGGTAATTCGAAGACACTTTTCAATGCTAACAAACACCACGATATCTGACCTTAAAATTGACTTAATTCACTATTGCTCAAAACGAGGAAATTCGTCTTCTAAAACCCTTTAAAGATAGGAAGCGCGAAGTCACTTTTCAATGTTAACGTAAAGCCAGATTTCGGACCTTAATATTGACCCATAATATTTAAATAGGACCACATATTATATTACAGGGTAATAGTGTACCCTACCACAGGAAATAATTATAGGTCAATTAGGGGGTACACTATGTACATTTTAAATAGTGCATTAAAACAAGGAAATTCGAAGACACTTTTCAATGTTAACTAACGGCACGGAATCGGACCTTAATATTGACCTAAAATATTTTAGATGGACCAGGCATTATATTACAGGGTAATAGTGTACCCTACCACAGGAAATAATTATAGGTGAATTAGGGGGTACACTATGTATATTTTAAATAGTGCATTAAAACAAGGAAATTCGAAGACACTTTTCAATGCTAACAAACGACACGTTATCGGACCTTAAAATTGACCTATAATATTTTAATTGGACCAGGTATTATATTACAGGGTAATAGTGTACCCTACCACAGGAAATAATTATAGGTCAATTAGGGGGTACACAGCGTAACCCTAAAGTTTACTATGTATGCCTATGTCAAATAAAATGTTCTGAGAAGCTTAAAATGAAGAAATAAGCCTTCTAAAATGCTTTAGAAATTCAAAGACATCTTTCAATGGTTAACTAACGCAAGGCGCGATATCAGACCTTAATATTGGCCTATAATATTTTAGTTGGACCAGGTATTGTATTACAGGGTAAAAGTGTACCCTTCCCCAGGAAATAATTATAGGTCAATTAGGGGGTACACAGCGTGACCCTAAAGTTTACTATGTATGCCTATGCGAAATAAAGTGTTCTGAGAAGCTTAAAATGAAAAAATAAGTCTTCTAAAATGCTTTAAAAATTCAAAGACATCTTTCAATGGTTAACTAACGCAAGGCGCGATATCAGACCTTAATATTGACCTATAATATTTTAGTTTTACCAGGTATTATATTACAGGGTAATAGTGTGCCCATCCGCAGGAAATAATTATAGGTGATATAGGGGGTACACTATGTATATTTTAAATAGTGCATTAAAACAAGGAAATTCGAAGACTATTTTCAATGATAACTAACGCCACGGTATCGCACCTTAATATTGACCAATAATATTTTAATTGGACCAGGTATTATATTACAGGTTAATAGTGTACCCTATAACAGGAAAAAACTATAGGTCAATTAGGGGGTACACTGCGCGACCCTAAAGTTTACTATGTATGCCTATGTGAAATAAAGTGTTCTGAGAAGCTTAAAATGAAGAAATAAGACTTCTAAAATGCTTTAAAAATTCAAAGACATCTTTCAATGGTTAACCAACGCAAGGCGCGATATCAGACCTTAATATTGACCTATAATATTTTAGTGGGACCAGGAATTATATTACAGGGTAATAGTGTACCCTACCACGGGTAATAATTATATGTCAATTAGGGGGTACACAGAGTGGCCCTAAAGTTTACTATGTATGCCTATGTGAAATAAAGTGTTCTGAGAAGCTTAAAATGAAGAAATAAGCCTTCTAAAATGCTTTAAAAATTTAAAGGCATCTTTCAATGGTTAATTAACGCAGGGCGCGATATCAGACCTTAATATTGACCTATAATATTTTAGTTGGACCAGGTATTATATGACAGGGTAATAGTGTACCCTACCACAGGAAATAATTATAGGTGAATTAGGGGGTACACTATGTATATTTTAAATAGTGCATTAAAACAAGGAAATTCGATCACACTTTACAATGTTAACTAACGGTATGGTATCGGACCTTAATATTGAACTATAATATTTTAATTGGACCAGGTATTATATTACAGGGTAATAGTGTACCCTACCACAGAAAATAATTATAGGTGAATTAGGGGGTACACTATGTATATTTTTAATAGTGCATTAAAACAAGGTAATTCGAAGACACTTTTCAATGCTAACAAACGGCACGGTATCGGACCTTAAAATTGACTTAATTCACTATTGCTCAAAACGAGGAAATTCGCCTTCTAAAACCCTTTAAAGATAGGAAGCGCGAAGTCACTTTTCAATGTTAACGTAAAGCCAGATTGCGGACCTTAATATTGACCCATAATATTTAAATAGGACCACATATTATATTACAGGGTAATAGTGTACCCTACCACAGGAAATAATTATAGGTCAATTAGGGAGTACACTATATACATTTTAAATAGTGCATTAAAACAAGGAAATTCGAAGACACTTTTCAATGTTAACTAACGGCACGGAATCGGACCTTAATATTGACCTAAAATATTTTTGATGGACCAGGCATTATATTACAGGGTAATAGTGTACCCTACCACAGGAAATAATTATAGGTGAATTAGGGGGTACACTATGTATATTTTAAATAGTGCATTAAAACAAGGAAATTCGAAGACACTTTTCAATGCTAACAAACGGTACGGTATCGGACCTTAAAATTGACCTATAATATTTTAATTGGACCAGGTATTATATTACAGGGTAATAGTGTACCCTACCACAGGAAATAATTATAGGTCAATTAGGGGGTACACAGCGTGACCCTAAAGTTTACTATGTATGCCTATGACAAATAAAGTGTTCTGAGAAGCTTAAAATGAAGAAATAAGACTTCTAAAATGCTTTAAAAATTCAATGACATCTTTCAATGGTTAACCAACGCAAGGCGCGATAACAGACCTTAATATTGACCTATAATATTTTAGTTGGACCAGGTATTATATTACAGGGTAATAGTGTACCCTACCACAGGAAATAATTATAGGTCAATTAGGGGGTACACAGCGTGGCCCAAAAGTTTACTATGTATGCCTCTGTCAAATAAAGTGTTCTGAGAAGCTTAAAATGAAGAAATAAGCGTTCTAAAATGCTTTAAAAATTCAAAGACATCTTTCAATGGTTAACTAATGCAGGGCGCGATATCAGACCTTAATATTGACCTATAATATTTTAGTTGGACCAGGTATTATATTACAGGGTAATAGTGTACCCTACCACAGGAAATAATTATAGGTGAATTAGGGGGTACACTATGTATATTTTAAATAGTGCATTAAAGCAAGGAAATTCGATCACACTTTACAATGTTAACAAACGGCACGGTATCGGACCTTAAAATTGACCTATAATATTGTAGTTGGACCAGGTATTATATTACAGGGTAATAGTGTACCCTAAAACAGGAAATAATTATAGGTCAATTAGGGGGTACCCAGCGTGACCCTAAAGTTTACTATGTATGCCTCTGTCAAATAAAGTGTTCTGAGAAGCTTAAAATGAAGAAATAAGCCTTCTAAATAGCTTTAAAAATTCAAAGACATTTTTCTATGTTTACTAACGGCACGGTATCGGACCTTAATAGTGACCTATAATTTTTAAATTGGACCACGTATTATATTACAGGGTAATAGTGTACCCTACCCCAGGAAATAATTATAGGTCAATTAGGGGGTACACAGCGTGACCCTAAAGTTTACTATGTATGCCTATGCGAAATAAAGTGTTCTGAGAAGCTTAAAATGTAGAAATAAGCCTTCTAAAATGCTTTAAAAATTCAAAGACATCTTTCAATGGATAACTAACGCAAGGCGCGATATCAGACCTTAATATTGACCTATAATATTTTAGTTGGACCAGGTATTATATAACAGGGTAATAGTGTGCCCAACCGCAGGAAATAATTATCGGTGATATAGGGGGTACACTATGTATATTTTAAATAGTGCATTAAAACAAGGAAATTCGAAGACACTTTTCAATGATAACTAACGCCACGGTATCGGACCTTAATATTGACCAATAATATTTTAATTGAACCAGGTATTATATTAAAGTTTAATAGTGTGCCCTACCACAGGAAAAAATTATAGGTCAATTAGGGGGTACACAGCGTGGCCCTAAAGTTTACTATGTATGCCTCTGTCAAATAAAGTGTTCTGAGAAGCTTAAAATGAAGAAATAAGCCTTCTAAAATGCTTTAAAAATTCAAAGACATCTTTCAATGGTTAACTAACGCAAGGCACGATATCAGACCTTAATATTGAATTATAATATCTAAGTTGGACCAGGTATTATATTACAGTGTAATAGTTTACCCTACCACAGGAAATAATTATAGGTGAATTAGGGGGTACACTATGTATATTTTAAATAGTGCATTAAAACAAGGAAATTCGAACACCTTTTACAATGTTAACTAACGGGACGGTATCGGACCATAATATTGACCTATAATATTTTAATTGGACCAGGTATTATATTACAGGGTAATAGTGTACCCTACCACAGGAAATAATTATAGGTGAACTAGGGGGTACGCTATGTATATTTTAAATAGTGCATTAAACCTGGTAAATCGAAGACACTTTTCAATGCTAACAAACACCACGATATCTGACCTTCAAATTAACTTAATTCACTATTGCTCAAAACGAGGAAATTCGCTTTCTAAAACCCTTTAAAGATAGGAAGCGCGAAGTCACTTTTCAATGTTAACGTAAAGCCCGATTTCGGGCCTTAATATTGTCCCATAATATTTAAATTGGACCACATATTATATTACAGGGTAATAGTGTACCCTACCGCAGGAAATAATTATAGGTCAATTAGGGGGTACACTATGTATATTTTAAATAGTGCATTAAAACAAGAAAATTCGAAGACACTTTTCAATGTTAACTAACGGGACGGTATCGGACCTTAATATTGACCTATAAAATTTTAGATGGACCAGGCATTATATTACAGAGTAATAGTGTACCCTAATACAGGAAATAATTATAGGTGAATTAGGGGGTACACTATATATATTTTAAATAGTGCATTAAAACAAGGAAATTCGAAGACACTTTTCAATACTAACAAACGGCACGATATCTGACCTTAAAATTGACCTAAAATATTTTAGATCGACCAGGCATTATATTACAGGGTAATAGCGTACCCTACCTCAGGAAATAATTATAGGTCAATTAGGGGGTACACAGCGTGACCCTAAAGTTTACTATGTATGCCTATGTCAAATAAAGTGTTCTGAGAAGCTTAAAATGAAGAAATAAGCCTTCTAAAAAGCTTTAAAAATTCAAAGACATTTTTCTAAGTTAACTAACGGCACGGTATCGGACCATAATACTGACCTATAATTTTTAAATTGGACCACGTATTATATTACAGGGTAATAGTGTACCCTACCCCAGGAAATAGTTATAGGTCAATTAGGGGGTACACAGCGTGACCCCCTAATTGACCTATAATTATTTCAAAAGTTTACTATGCATGCCTATGTGAAATAAAGTGTTCTGAGAAGCTTAAAATGAAGAAATAAGACTTCTAAAATGCTTTAAAAATTCAAAGACATCTTTCAATGGTTAACCAACGCAAGGCGCGATATCAGACCTTAATATTGACCTATAATATTTTAGCGGGACCAGGTATAATAATTATAGGTCAATTAGGGTTTACACAGCGTGGCCCTAAAGTTTACTATGTATGCCTATGTGAAATAAAGTGTTCTGAGCAGCTTAAAATGAAGAAATAAGCCTTCTAAAATGCTTTAAAATTCAAAGACATCTTTCAATGGTTAACTAACGCAGGGCGCGATATCAGACCTTAATAATGACCTATAATATTTTAGTTGGACAAGTTATTATATTACAGGGTAATAGCGTACCCTACCTCAGGAAATAATTATAGGTCAATTAGGGGGTACACAGCGTGACCCTAAAGTTTACTATGTATGCCTATGTCAAATTAAGTGTTCTGAGAAGCTTAAAATGAAGAAATAAGCCTTCTAAAAAGCTTTAAAAATTCAAAGACATTTTTCTATGTTAACTAATGGCACGGTATCGGACCATAATATTGACCTATAATTTTTAAATTTAACCACGTATTATATTACAGGGTAATAGTGTACCCTACCCCAGGAAATAATTATAGGTCAATTAGGGGGAACACAGCGCTACCCTAAAGTTTGCTATGTATGCCTATGTGAAATAAAGTGTTCTGAGAAGCTTAAAATGAAAAAATAAGACTTCTAAAATGTTTTAAAAATTCAAAGACATCTTTCAATGGTTAACCAACGCAAGGCGCGATATCAGACTTTAATATTGACCTATAATATTTTAGTGGGACTAGGAATTATATTGCAGGGTAATAGTGTACCCTACCTCGGGAAATAATTATAGGTCAATTAGGGGGATACACAGCGTGGCCCTAAAGTTTACTATGTATGCCTATGTGAAATAAAGTTTTCTGAGAAGCTTAAAATGATGAAATAAGACTTCTAAAATGCTTTAAAAATTCAAAGACGTCTTTCAATGGTTAACTAACGCAAGGCGCGATATCAGACCATAATATTCACCGGTAATATTTTAGTTGGACCAGGTATTATATTACAGGGTAATAGTGTACCCTACCACGGGAAATAATTATAGATCAATTAGGGGGAACACAATGAGTTCCTGTATTTTAATATGTGTGCGTATCTAAAATAAGGGTTCGGAAGAGCTTAAAATGAGGAAATTCGCCTTCTCGAACCCTTTAAAGATTGGAAGCGCGAAGTCCCACTTCACTGTTAGCCCGATTTCGGACCTTAATATTGACCTATAATATTTAAGATTGACCACATATTATATTGCAGGGTAATAGTGTACCCTACCACGGGAAATAATTATAGGTCAATTAGGGGGTACACAGCGTGACCCTAAAGTTTACTATGTATGCCTATGTGAAATGAAGCGTTCTGAGAAGCTTAAAATGATGAAATAAGACTTCTAAAATGCTTTAAAAATTCAAAGACGTCTTTCAATGGTTAACTAACGCAAGGCGCGATATTCAGACCTTAATATTCACCGGTAATATTTTAGTTGGACCACATATTATATTACAGGATAATAGTGTACTTTACCGCGTTAAATAATTATAGGTGAATTAGGGGGTACACTATGTATATTTTAAATAGTGCATTAAAACAAGGAAATTCGAAGACACTTTTCAATGTTAACTAACGGCACGGTATCGGACCTTAATATTGACCTATAATATTTAAGTTGGACCACATATTATATTACAGGGTAATAGTGTACCTTACCACAGGAAATAAGTATATGTGAATTAGGGGGTACACTATGTATATTTTAAATACTGCATTAAAAAAAGGAAATTCGATGACACTTTTCAATGCTAACAAACGGCACGATATCTGACCTTAAAATTGACTTAATTCACTATTGCTCAAAACGAGGAAATTCGCCTTCTAAAACCCTTTAAAGATAGGAGGCGCGAAGTCACTTTTCAATGTTAACATAAAGCCCGATTTCGGATTTTAATATTGACCCATAATATTTAAATTGGACCGTATATTATATTACAGGGTAATAGTGTACCCTATCACAGGAAATAAATATAGGTGAATTAGGGGATACACTATGTATATTTTAAATAATGCATTGAAACAAGGAAATTCGAAGACACTTTTTAATGTTAACTAACGGCAAGGTATCGGGCCTTAATATTAACCTATAATATTTTAATTGGACCAGGTATTATATTACAGGGTAATAGTGTACCCTACACCAGGAAATAATTATAGGTCAATTAGGGGGAACACAGCGTGACACTAAAGTTTACTATGTATGCCTATGCGAAATAAAGTGTTCTGCGAAGCTTAAAATGAAGAAATAAGCCTTCTAAAATGCTTTAAAAATTCAAAGACATCTTTCAGTGGTTAACTAACGCAAGGAGCGATATCAGACCTTAATATTGACCCATAATATTTTAGTGGACCACATATTATATTACAGGGTAGTAGTGTACCCTACCACAGGAAATAATTATAGGTGTATGAGGGGGTACACTATGCATGTTTTAAATAGTGCATTAAAACAAGGAAATTCGAAGACACTTTTCAATTCTAACAAACGGCACGATATCTGACCTTAAAATTGACTTAATTCACTATTGCTTAAAACGAGGAAATTCGCCTTCTAAAATCCTTTAAAGATAGGAAGCGCGAAGTCACTTTTCAATGTTAACGTAAAGCCCGATTTCGGACCTTAATATTGACTCATAATATTTAAATTGGACCACATATTATATTACAGGGTAATAGTGTACCCTACCACAGGAAATAATAATAGGTCAATTAGGAGTCAGATATCGTGCCGTTTGTTATCATTGAAAAGTGTCTTCGAATTTCCTTGTTTTAATGCACTATTTAAAATATACATAGTGTACCCCCTAATTCACCTATAAATATTTCCTGTGGTAGGGTACACTACTACCCTGTAATATAATACCTGATCCAATTAAAATATTATAGGTGAATATTAAGGTCCGATGCAGTGCCGTTAGTTAACATTGAAAAGTTCTTCGAATTTCCTTGTTTTAATGCACTATTTAAAATATACATAGTGTACCCCCTATGTAACCTATAATTATTTCCCGTGGTAGGGTACACTATTACCCTGTAATATAATAGGTGGTCCAACTTAAATATTATAGGTCAATATTAAGGTTCGAAATCGGGTTAACAGTGAAGAGGGACTTCGCGCTTCCAATCTTTAAAGAGTTTTAGAAGGCGAATTTCCTCATTTTATGCTTTTCCGAACACTTATTTTGGATACGCACAGGTAGTAAAATACAGGAACTCATTGTGTACCCCCTGATTGACCTATAATTATCTCCCGAGGTAGGGTACACTATTACCCTGTAATACAATACCTGGTCCAACTAAAATATTATTGGTCAATATTAAGGTCTGATATCGGGCCTTGCGTTAGTTAACCATTGAAAGATGTCTTTGAATTTTTATAGCACTTTAGAAGTCCTATTTCTTCATTTTAAGCTTCCCAGAACACTTTATTTCACATAGGCATACAAAGTAAACTTTAGAGTCACGCTCTGTACCCCCTAATTGACCTATAATTATTTCCTGTGGTAGGGTACATTATTACCCTTTAATATAATATGTGGTCGAATTTAAATATTATTCGTCAATATTAAGGTTCGAAATCGGGCTAACAGTGAAGAGGGACTTCGCGCTTCCAATCTTTAAAGGGTTTTAGAAGGCTTATCTCTTCATTTTAAGCTTCTCAGAACACTTTATTTGACATAGGCATACGTAGTAAACTTTAGGGTCACGCTGTGTACCCCCTAATTGACCTATAATTATTTCCTGCGGAAGGGTATACTGTTACCCTGTAATATAATACCCTGTCCAATTAAAACATTATAGGTCAAAATTAAGGTCTGATATCGCGCCTTGCGTTAGTTAACCATTGAAATATGTCTTTGAATTTTTAAAGCATTTTAGAAGTCTTATTTCTTCATTTTAAGCTTCTCAGAACAGTTTATTTCACATGCGCATACATAGTAAACTTTAGGGTCGCACTGTGTACCCCCTAATTGACCTATAATTATTTTCTGTAGTAGGGTACACTATTACCCTATTATATAAAACCTGGTGCAACTAAAATATTATAGGTCAATATTAAGGTCCGATACCGTGCCGTTAGTTAACATTGAAAAGTGACTTCGAATTTCCCTGTTTTAATGCACTATTTAAAATATACATAGTGTACCCCCTAATTCTCCTATAATTATTTCCTGTGGTAGGGTACAATATTACCCTGTAATATAATATGTGGTTCAATTTAAATATTATGGGTCAATATTAAGGTCCGAAATCGGGCTTTACGTTAACATTGAAAAGTGACTTCGAGCTTCCTATATTTCAAGGGTTTTGGAGGGCGAATTTTCTCGTTTTGAGCAATAGTGAATTAAGTCAATTTTAAGGTCAGATATCGTGCCGTTTGTTAGCATTGAAAAGTGTCTTCGAATTTCCTTGTTTTAATGCAGTATTTAAAATATACATAATGTACCCCCTAATTGACCTATAATTATTTCCTGTGGTAGGGTACCCTATTACCCTGTAATATAATACCTGGTCCAATTTTAATATTATGGGTCAATATTAAGGTCTGATATCGCGCCTTTTTTTAGTTAACCATTGAAAGATGTCTTTGAATTTTTAAAGCATTTTAGATCGCTTATTTCTTTATTTTAAGCTTCTCAGAACACTTTATTTCGCATAGGCATACATAGTAAACTTTAGGGTCACGCTGTGCACCCCCTAATTGACCTATAATTATTTCCTGTGGTAGGGTTCACTATTACCCTGTAATGTAATAAGTGGTCCAATTTAAAAATTATAGGTCAATATTAAGGTCCGATACCGTGCTGTTATTTAACATAGAAAAATATCTTTGAATTTTCAAAGCTTTTTAGAAGGCTTATTTCTTCATTTTAAGCTTCTCAGAACACTTTATTTGACATAGGCATACATAGTAAACTTTAGGGTCACGCTGTGTACCCCCTAATTGACCTATAACTATTTCCTGTGGTAGGGTACACTATTACCCTGTAACATAATACCTGGTCCAATTTAGAAATTATAGGTCAATATTATGGTCCGATACCGTCAGTTAACATTGAAAAATGTCTTTGAATTTTTAAAGCTTTTTAGAAGGCTTATTTCTTCATTTTAAGCTTCTCAGAACACTTTATTTGACATAGGCATACATAGGAAACTTTAGGGTCACACTGTGAACCCCCTAATTGACCTATAATTATTACACGTGGTAGGGTACACTATTACCCTGAAATATAATTCCTGGTCCCACTAAAATATTATAGGGCAATATTAAGGTCTGATATCGCGCCTTTCGTAGGTTAACCATTGAAAGATGTCTTTGAATTTTTAAAGCATTTTAGAAGTCTTATTTCTTCATTTAAAGCTTCTCAGAACACTTTATTTCACATAGGCATACATAGTAAATTTTAGGGTCGCGAAGTGTACCCCCTAATTGACCTATAATTATTTCCTGTTATGGGGTACACTATTAACCTGTAATATAATACCTGGTCCAATTAAAATATTATTGGTCAATATTAAGGTCCGATACCGTGGCGTTAGTTATCATTGAAAAGTGCCTCCGTATTTCCTTGTTGTAATGCACTATTTAAAATATACATACTGCACCCCCTAATTCACCTATAATTATTTCCTGCGGAAGGGCACACTATTACACTGTAATATAATACCTGGTCCAACTAAAATATTATGGGTCAATATTAAGGTCTGATATCGCGCCTTTCGTTAGTTAACTATTGAAAGATGTCTTTGAATTTTTAAAGCATTTTAGAAGGCTTATTTCTTCATTTTAAGCTTCTCAGAACACTTTATTTCACATAGACATGCATAGTAAAATTTAGGGTCACACTGTGTTCCAAGTAATTGACCTATAATTGTTTCCCGAGGAAGGTTACACTATTACCCTGTAATATAATACCTGGTCCAATTAAAATATTATAGGTCAATATTAAGGTCCGATACCGTGCCGTTAGTTATCATTGAAAAGTGTCTTCGAATTTCCTTGTTTTGATGCACAATTTAAAATATACATAGTGTACCCCCTATATCACCTATAATTATTTCCTGTGGTAGGGAACACTATTACCCTGTAATATAATACTTGGTCCAATTAAAATATTATAGGTCAATATTAAGGTCCGATACCGTGTCGTTAGTTAACATTGAAAAGTGTCTTCGTATTTCCTTGTTTTAATGCACTATTTAAAATATACATACTGCACCCCCTAATTCACCTATAATTATTTCCCGTGGTAGGATACACTATTACCCTGTAATATAATATGTGGTTCAAGTTAAATATTATAGGTCAATATTAAGGTCCGAAATCGGGCTAACAGTGAAGAGGGACTTCGCGCTTCCTATCTTTAAAGGGTTTTAGAAGGCGAATTTCCTCATTTTAAGCTCTTCCAAACACTTATTTTAGATACGCTCACTTAGTAAAATACAGGAACTCATTGTGTACCCCCTAATTGACCTATAATTATTTCCCGTGGTAGGGCACACTATTACCCTGTAATATAATACCTGGTCAAATTAATCAAAATTATAGGTCAATATCATGGTCCGATACCGTGCCGTTAGTTAACATAGAAAAATTTCTTTGAATTTTTAAAGCTTTTTAGAAGTCTTATTTCTTCATTTTAAGCTTCTCAGAGCACTTTATTTTACATAGGCATACATAGTAAACTTTAGGGTCACGCTGTGTACCCCCTAATTGACCTATAATTATTTCCTGTGGTAGGGTACACTATTACCCGGTAATATAATACCTGGTCCAACTAAAATATTATTGGTCAATATTAAGGTCTGATATCGCGCCTTGCGTTAGTTAACATTGAAAAGTGTCTTCGAATTTCCTTGTTTTAATGCACAATTTAAAATATACATAGTGTACCCCCTAATTCACCTATAACTATTTCCTGCAGTAGGGTACACTATTACCCTGTAATATAATATGTGGTCCAATTTAAATATTATGGGTCAATATTAAGGTCCGAAATCTGGCTTTACGTTAACATTGAAAAGTGACTTCGCGCTTCCTATATTTGAAGGGTTTTAGAAGGCGAATTTCCTCGTTTTGAGATGTAGTGAATTAAGTCAATTTTAAAGTCAGATATCGTGCCGTTTGTTAGCATTGAAAAGTGTCTTCGAATTTCCTTGCTTTAATGTACTATTTAAAATATACATAGTGTACCCCTAATTCACCTATAATTATTTCCTGTGGTAGGGTTCACTATTACCCTGTAATATAATACCTGGTCCAACTAAAATATTATAGGTCAATATTAAGGTCTGATATCGCGCCTTGCGTTAGTTAACCATTGAAAGATGTCTTTGAATTTTTAAAGCATTTTAGAAGGCTTATTTCTTCATTTTAAGCTTCTCAGAACACTTTATTTCACATAGGCATACATAGTAAGATTTAGGGCCACGCTGTGTCCCCCCTAATTGACATATAATTATTTCCCGTGGTAGGGTACACTATTACCCTGTAATATAATTCCTGGTCCCAATAAAATATTATACGTCAATATTAAGGTCTGATATCGCTCCTAGCGCTGGTTAACCATTGAAAGATGTCTTTGAATTTTTAAAGCATTTTAGAAGTCTTATTTCTTCATTTTAAGCATCTCAGAACACTTTATTTCACATAGGCATACATAGTAAACTTAAGGGTCGCGCTGTGTACCCCCTAATTCACCTATAATTATTTCCTGTGGTAGGATACACTATTTCCCTGTAATATAATACCTGGTCCAACTAAAATATTATAGGTCAATATTAAGGTCTGATATCGCTCCTTGCGTTAGTTAACCATTGAAAGATGTCTTTGAATTTTTAAAGAATTTTAGAAGGCTTATTTTTTCATTTTAAGATTCTCAGAACACTTTATTTCGCATAGGCATACATAGTAAACTTTAGGGTCACGCTGTGTACCCCCTAATTGACCTATAATTATTTCGTGGGGTAGGGTACACTATTACCCTGTAATATAATACGTGGTCCAATTTAAAAATTATAGGTCAATATTAAGGTCCGCTTCCGTGTCGTTAGTTAACATAGAAAAATGTCTCTGAATTTTTAAAGCTTTTTAGAAGGCTTATTTCTACATTTTAAGCTTCTCAGAACACTTTATTTGACATAGGCATACATAGTAAACTTTAGGGTCACGCTGTGTACCCCCTAATTGACCTATAATTATTTCCTGTGGTAGGGTACACTTTTACCCTGTAATATAATCCCTGGTCCAATTAAAATATTATAGGTCAATATTAAGGCCCGATACCGTGGCGTTAGTTATCATTGAAAAGTGTCTTCGAATTTTATTGTTTTAATGCACTATTTAAAATATACATAGTGTACCCCCTATATCACCTATAATTATTTCCTCTGGTAGGGTACACTGCTACCCTGTAATATAATATCTGGTGCATCTTAAATATTATAGGTCTATATTAAGGTCCAAAATCGGGCTAACAGTGAAGAGGGACTACGCGTATCCGATCTTTAAAGGTGTTTAGAAGGCGAATTTCCTCATTTTAAGCTCTTCCGAACACTTATTTTAGATACGCACACATAGTAATATACAGGAACTCATTGTGTACCCCCTAATTGACCTATAAATATTTCCCGTGGAAGTGTACACTATTGCCCGGTAATATAATACGTGCTCCAATTTAAAAATTATAGGTCAATATTAAGGTCCGCTACCGCGTCGTTAGTTAACATAGAAAAATGTCTTTGAATTTTTAAAGCATTTTAGAAGTCTTATTTCATCATTTTAAGTTTCTCAGAACACTTTATTTCGCATAGGCATACATAGTAAACTTTAGGGTCACGCTGTGTACACCCTGATTGACCTATAATTATTTCCAGTGGTAGGGTAAACTATTACTCTGTAATATAATACCTGGTCCAACTAAAACATTATAGGTCAATATTAAGGTCCGATACCGTGTCGTTAGTTAACATTGAAAAGTGTCTCCGAATTTCCTTGTTTTAATGCACAATTTAAAATATACATAGTGTACCCCCTAATTCACCTATAACTATTTCCTGCAGTAGGGTACACTATTACCCTGTAATATAATATGTGGTCCAATTTAAATATTATGGGTCAATATTAAGGTCCGAAATCTGGCTTTACGTTAACATTGAAAAGTGACTTCGCGCTTCCTATATTTGAAGGGTTTTAGAAGGCGAATTTCCTCGTTTTGAGATGTAGTGAATTAAGTCAATTTTAAAGTCAGATATCGTGCCGTTTGTTAGCATTGAAAAGTGTCTTCGAATTTCCTTGCTTTAATGTACTATTTAAAATATACATAGTGTACCCCCTAATTCACCTATAATTATTTCCTGTGGTAGGGTTCACTATTACCCTGTAATATAATACCTGATCCAATTAAAATAATATAGGTCAATATTAAGGTCCGATACCGTGCCGTTAGTTAACATTGAAAAGTGTCTTCGAATTTCTTTGTTTTAATGCACTATTTAAAATATACATAGTGTACCCCCTAATTCACCTATAATTATATCCCATTTTAGGGTACACTATTACCATGTAATATAATATCTGATGCAACTTAAATATTATAGGTCAATATTAAGGTCCGAAATCGGGCTAACAGTGAAGAGGGACTTCGCGCTTCCGATCTTTAAAGGGGTTTAGAAGGCGAATTTCCTCATTTTAAGCTCTTCCGAACACTTTTTTTAGTTACGCAAACATAGTAATATACAGGAACTCATTGTGAACCCCCTAATTGACCTATAATTATTTCCTGTGGTAGGGTAAACTATTACCCTGTAATATAATTCCTGGTCCAACTAAAACATTATAGGTCAATATTAAGGTCCGATACCGTGCCGTTAGTTAACATTGAAAAGTGTCTTCGAATTTCCTTGTTTTAATGCACTCTTTAAAATATACATAGTGTACCCCCTATTTCAGCTATGATTATTTCCTGCGGTAGGGTACACTATTATCCTGTAATATAATATGTAGATCAATTTAAATATTATGATCCAATATTAAGGTCCGAAATCGGGCTCTACGTTAACATTGAAAAGTGACTTCGTGCTTTTTATATTTAAAGGGTTTTAGAAGGCGAATTTCCTCGTTTTGAGATATAGTGAATTAAGTCAATTTTAAAGTCAGTTATCGTGCCGTTTGTTAGCATTGAAAAGTGCCTTCGAATTTCCTTGTTTTAATGTACTATTTAAAATATACTTAGTGTACCCCCTAATTCACCTATAATTATTTCCAGTGGTAGGGTTCACTATTACCCTGTAATATAATACCTGATCCAATTAAAATCATATACGTCAATATTAAGGTCCGATACCGTGCCGTTAGTTAACATTGAAAAGTGTCTTCGAATTTCCTTGTTTTAATGCACTATATAAAATATACATAGTGTACCCCCTATTTCACCTATAATTATTTCCTGCGGTTGGGTACACTACTACCCTGTAATATAATATGTGGTTCAATTTAAATATTATGGGTCAATATTAAGGTCCGAAATCGGGCTTCACGTTAACATTGAAAAGTGACTTCGCGCATCCTATATTTGAAGGGTTTTAGAAGGCGAATTTCCTCGTTTTGAGATATAGTGAATTAAGTCAATTTTAAAGTCAGATATCGTGCCGTTTGTTAGAATTGAAAAGTGTCTTCGAATTTCCTTGTTTTAATGTACTATTTAAAATATACATAGTGTACCCCCTAATTCACCTATAATTATTTCTTGTGGTAGGGTTCACTATTACCCTGTAATATAATACCTGGTCCAACTAAAATATTATAGGTCAATATTAAGGTCTGATATCGCGCCTTGCGTTGGTTAACCATTGAAAGAAGTCTTTGAATTTTTAAAGCATATTACAAGTCATATTTCTTCATTTTAAGCTTTTCAGAACACTATATTTCACATAGGCATACATAGTAAAATTTAGGGTCACACTGTGTACCCCCTAATTGACATATAATTATTAACCGTGGAAGGGTACACTATTACCCTGTAATATAATTCCTGGTCCCACTAAAATATTATAAGTCAATATTAAGGTCTGATATCGCGCCTTGCGTTGGTTAACCATTGAAAGATATCTTTGAATTTTTAAAGCATTTTAGAAGGCTTATTTCTTCATTTTAAGCTTCTCAGAACACTTTATTTCACATAGGCATACATAGTAAACTTTAGGGCCACTCTGTGTACACCCTAATTGACATATAATTTTTACCCGTGGTAGGGTACACTATTAACCTGTAATATAATACCTGGTCCAATTAAAATATTATTGGTCAATATTAAGGTCCGATACCGTGGCGTTAGTTATCATTGAAAAGTGTATTCGAATTTCCTTGTTTTAATGCACTATTTGAAATATACATAGTGTACCCCCTATATAACCTATAATTATTTCCTGTGGTAGGGCACACTATTTCCCTGTAATATAATACCAGGTCCAACTAAAATATTATAGGTCAATATTAAGGTCTGATATCGCGCCTTGCGTTAGTTAACCATTGAAAGATGTCTTTGAATTTTTTAAGCATTTCAGAAGGCTTATTTCTTCATTTTAAGCTTCTCAGAACACACTATTTCACATAGGCATACATAGTAAACTTTAGGGTCACGCTGTGTACCCCCTAATTGACCTATAATTATTTCCTGGGGTAGGGTACACTATTACCCTGTAATATAATACGTGGTCCAATTTAAAAATTATACGTCAATATTAAGGTCCGATACCGTGTCGTTAGTTAACATAGAAAAATGTCTTTCAATTTTTAAAGCTTGTTAGAATTCTTATTTCTTCATTTTAAGCTTCTCTGAACACTTTATTTGACAGAGGCATACATAGTAAACTTTAGGGTCACGCTGTGTACCCCCTAATTGACCTATAATTATTTCCTGGGGTAGGGTTCACTATTACCTTGTAATATAATACCTGGTCCAAGTAAGATATTATTGGTCAATATTAAGGCCTGATATCGCGCCTTGTGTTAGTTAACCGTTGAAAGATGTCTTAGAATTTTTAAAGCATTTTAGAAGGCTTATTTCTTCATTTTAAGCTTCTCAGAACAATTTATTTTGCATAGGCATACATAGAAAACTTTAGGGTCACGCCGTGTACCCCCTAAATGACCTATAATTATTTCCTGGGGTAGGATACACTATTACCCTGTAATATAATACGTGGTCCAATTTAAAAATTATAGGTCAATATTAAGGTCCGATACCGTGCCGTTAGTTAACATAGAAAAATGTCTTTGAATTTTTAAAGCATTTTTCAAAGCATATTTCTTCATTTTAAGCTTCTCAGAACACTTTATTTGACATAGGCATACATAGTAAACTTTAGGGTCACACTGTGTACCCCCTAATTGACCTATAATTATTTCCTGTGGTAGGGTACACTATTACCCTGTAATATAATGCCTGGTCCAATTAAAATATTATAGTTCAATATTATGGTCCGATACCGTCAGTTAACATAGAAAAATGTCTTTGAATTTTTAAAGCTTTTTAGAAGGCTTATTTCTTCATTTTAAGCTTCTCAGAACACTTTATTTCACATAGGCATACATAGTAAACTTAAGGCCACTCTGTGTACCCCCTAATTGACATATAATTATTACCCGTGGTAGGGTACACTATTACCCTGTAATATAATTCCTGGTCCCACTAAAATATTATAAGTCAATATTAAGGTCTGATATCGCGCCTTGCGTTGGTTAACCATTGAAAGATGTCTTTGAATTTTTAAAGCATTTCAGAAGGCTTATTTCTTCATTTTAAGCTTCTCAGAACACATTATTTCTCATAGGCATACATAGTAAACTTTAGGGTCACGCTGTGTACCCCCTAATTGACCTATAATTATTTCCTGGGGTAGGGTACACTATTACCCTGTAATATAATACGTGGTCCAATTTAAAAATTATAGGTCAATATTAAGGTCCGATACCGTGCCGTTAGTTAACATAGAAAAATGTCTTTCAATTTTTAAAGCTTGTTAGAAGACTTATTTCTTAATTTTAAGCTTCTCAGAACACTTTATTTGACAGAGGCATACATAGTAAACTTTAGGGTCACGCTGTGTACCCCCTAACTTACCTATAATTATTTCCTGTGGTAGGGTACGCTATTACCCTGTAATATAATTCCTGGTCCAACAAAAATATTATAGGTCAATAATAAGGTCTGATATCGCGCCTTGCGTTAGTTAACCGTTGAAAGATGTCTTAGAATTTTTAAAGCATTTTAGAAGGCTTATTTCTTCATTTTAAGCTTCTCAGAACAATTTATATCGCATAGGCATACATAGTAAACTTTAGGGTCATGCCGTGTACCCCCTAAATGACCTATAATTATTTCCTGGGGTAGGATACACTATTACCCTGTAATATAATACGTGGTCCAATTTAAAAATTATAGGTCAATATTAAGGTCCGATACCGTGCCGTTAGTTAACATAGAAAAATGTCTTTGAATTTTTAAAGCATTTTTCAAAGCATATTTCTTCATTTTAAGCTTCTCAGAACACTTTATTTGACATAGGCATACATAGTAAACTTTAGGGTCACACTGTGTACCCCCTAATTGACCTATAATTATTTCCTGTGGTAGGGTACACTATTACCCTGTAATATAATGCCTGGTCCAATTAAAATATTATAGTTCAATATTATGGTCCGATACCGTCAGTTAACATAGAAAAATGTCTTTGAATTTTTAAAGCTTTTTAGAAGGCTTATTTCTTCATTTTAAGCTTCTCAGAACACTTTATTTCACATAGGCATACATAGTAAACTTAAGGCCACTCTGTGTACCCCCTAATTGACATATAATTATTACCCGTGGTAGGGTACACTATTACCCTGTAATATAATTCCTGGTCCCACTAAAATATTATAAGTCAATATTAAGGTCTGATATCGCGCCTTGCGTTGGTTAACCATTGAAAGATGTCTTTGAATTTTTAAAGCATTTCAGAAGGCTTATTTCTTCATTTTAAGCTTCTCAGAACACATTATTTCTCATAGGCATACATAGTAAACTTTAGGGTCACGCTGTGTACCCCCTAATTGACCTATAATTATTTCCTGGGGTAGGGTACACTATTACCCTGTAATATAATACGTGGTCCAATTTAAAAATTATAGGTCAATATTAAGGTCCGATACCGTGCCGTTAGTTAACATAGAAAAATGTCTTTCAATTTTTAAAGCTTGTTAGAAGGCTTATTTCTTAATTTTAAGCTTCTCAGAACACTTTATTTGACAGAGGCATACATAGTAAACTTTAGGGTCACGCTGTGTACCCCCTAATTTACCTATAATTATTTCCTGTGGTAGGGTACGCTATTACCCTGTAATATAATTCCTGGTCCAACAAAAATATTATAGGTCAATAATAAGGTCTGATATCGCGCCTTGCGTTAGTTAACCGTTGAAAGATGTCTTAGAATTTTTAAAGCATTTTAGAAGGCTTATTTCTTCATTTTAAGCTTCTCAGAACAATTTATATCGCATAGGCATACATAGTAAACTTTAGGGTCACGCCGTGTACCTCCTAATTGACCTATAATTATTTCCTGGGGAAAGGGTACACTATTACCCTGTAATATAATACGTGGTCCAATTTAAAAATTATAGGTCAATATTAAGGTCCGATACCGTGCCGTTAGTTAGCATAGAAAAATGTCTTTGAATTTTTAAAGCTTTTTAGAAGGCTTATTTCTTCATTTTAAGCTTCTCAGAACAATTTATTTCACATAGGCATACGTAGTAAACTTTAGGGTCACGCTGTGTACCCTTTAATTGACCTATAATTATTTCCTGGGGTAGGGTACACTATTACCCTGTAATATAATACGTGGTCTAATTTAAAAATTATAGGTCAATATTAAGGTCCGGTACCGTGCCGTTAGTTAACATAGAACAATGTCTTTGAATTTTTAAAGCTTTTTAAAAAGCTTATTTCTTCATTTTCTTCTCAGAACACTTTATTTGACATAGGCATACATAGTAAACTTTAGGGTCACGCTGTGTACCCCCTAATTGACCTATAATTATTTCCTGTGGTAGGGTACGCAATTACCCTGTAATATAATACCTGGTCCAACTAATATATTATAGGTCAATAATAAGGTCTGATATCGCGCCTTGCGTTAGTTAACCATTGAAAGATGTCTTTGAATTTTTAAAGCATTTTGGATGACTTATTTCTTCATTTTAAGCTTCTCAGAACACTTTATTTCACATAGGCTTACATAGTAAACTTAAGGGTCACGCTGTGTACCCCCTAATTGACCTATAATTATTTCCCGTGGTAGGATACACTATTTACCTGTAATATAATTCCTGGTCCAACTAAAATATTATAGGTCAATATTAAGGTCTGATATCGCGCCTTGCGTTGGTTATCCATTGAAAGATGTCTTTCAATTTTTAAAGCATTTTAGAAGTCTTATTTCTTCATTTTAAGCTTCTCAGAACACTTTATTTCACTTAGGCATACATAGTAATCTTTTGGGTCGCGTTGTGTACCCCCTAATTGACCTATAATTATTTCCTGTGGTAGGGTACACTATTACCCCAAAATATAATATGTAGTCCAATTTAATTATTATGGGTAAATATTAAGGTTCGAAATCGGGCGTTACGTTAACATTGAAAAGTGACTTCGCGCTTTTTATATTTAAAGGGTTTTAGAAGGCGAATTTCCTCGTTTTGAGCAATAGTGAATTAAGTCAATTTTAAGGTCAGATATCGTGCCGTTTTTTAGCATTGAAAAGTGTCTTCGAATTTCCTTGTTTTAATGCACTATTTAAAATATACATAGTGTACCCCCTAATTCGCCTATAATTATTTCCTGTGGTAGGGTACACTATTACCCTGTAATATAAAACGTGGTCCAATTAAAATATTATAGGCCAATATTAAGGTCCGATACAGTGCCGTTAGTTAACATTGAAAAGTGTCTTCGTATTTCCTTGTTTTAATGCACTATTTAAAATATACATACTGTACCCCCTAATTCACCTATAATTATTTCCCGTGGTAGGGTACACTATTACCCTGTAATATTATATGTGGTCCTACTTAAATATTATAGGTCAATATCAAGGTCCGAAATCGGGCTAACAGTGAAGAGGGACTTCGCGCTTCCTATCTTTAAAGGATTTTAGAAGGCGAATTTCCTCATTTTAAGCTCTTCCGAACACTTATTTTAGATACGCGCACAAAGTAAGATACAGGAACTCATTGTGAACCCCCTAATTGACCTATAATTATTTCCCGTGGTAGGGCACACTATTACCCTGTAATATAATACATGGTTCAATTTAAATATTATGGGTCATTATTAAGGTTCTGATATCGCGCCCTCCGTTAGTTAACCATTGAAAGATGTCTTTGAATTTTTAAAGCATTTTAGAAAGCTTATTTCTTCATTTTAAGCTTCTCAGAACACTTTATTTCGCATAGGCACTCATAGTAAACTTTAGGGTCACGCTGTGTACCCCCTAATTAACCTATAATTATTTCCTTTGGTAGGGAACACTAATACCCTGTAATATAATACGTGGTCCAACTAAAATATTATAGGTCAATATTAAGGTCTGATGTCGCGCCTTGCGCTAGTAAACCATAGAAAGATGTCCTTGAATTTTTAAAGCATTTTAGAAGGCTTATTTCTTCATTTTAAGCTTCTCAGAACACTTTACTTCACATAGGCATACATAGTAAACTTTAGGGCCACGCTGTGTACCCCCAAATTGACATATAATTATTTCCAGTGGTAGGGTACACTATTACCCTGTAATGTAATACCTGGTCCAATTAAAATATTATTGGTCAATATTAAGGTCCGATACCGTGGCGTTAGTTATCATTGAAAAGTGTCTTCGAATTTCCTTGTTTTAATGCACTATTTAAAATATACATAGTGTACCCCCTATATCACCTATAATTATTTCCTGTGGTAGGGTACACTATTACCGTTTAGTATAATATGTGGTCCAATTTAAATATTATGGGTCAATATTAAGGTCCGAAATCGGGCTAACAGTGAAGAGGGACTTCACGCTTCCTATCTTTAAAGGGTTTTAGAAGGCGAATTTCCTCATTTTAAGCTCTTCCGAACACTTATTTAAGATACGCTCTCATAGTAGAATACAGGAACTCATTGTGTACCCCCTAATTGACCTATAATTATTTCCCGTGGTAGGGCACACTATTACCCTGTAATATAATAACTGGTGCAATTTAAATATTATGGGTCATTATTAAGGATCTGATATCGCGCCTTGCGTTAGTTAACCAATGAAAGATGTCTTTGAATTTTTCAAGCATTTTAGAAGTCTTATTTCTTCATTTTAAGCTTCTCAGAGCATTTTATTTTACTTAAGCATACATAGTAAACTTTAGGGTCACGCTGTGTACCCCCTTATTGACCTATAATTATTTCCCGTTGTAGGATACACTATTACCCTGTAATATAATATGTGGTCCAACTTCAATATTATAGGTCAATATTAAGGTCCGAAATCGGGCAAACAGTGAAGAGGAACTTCGCGCTTCCAATCTTTGAAGTGTTTTAGAAGACGAATTTCCTCATTTTAAGCTCTTCCGAACACTTATTTTAGATACGCACACATACTACAATACAGGAACTCATTGTGTACCCCCTAATTGACCTATAATTATTTCCCGTGGTAGGGTACATTATTACCCTGTAATATAATTCCTGGTCCAATTAAAATATTATAGGTCAATATTAAGGTCCGATACCGTGCCGTTAGTTATCATTGAAAAGTGTCTCCGAATTTCCTTGTTTTAATGCACTATTTAAAATATACATAGTGTACCCCCTAATCCACCTATAATTATTTCCTGTGGTAGGGTACACTATTACCCTCTAATATAATATGTGGTCCAATTTAAATATTATGGGTCAATATTAAGGTCCGAAATCGGGCTTTACGTTAGCATTGGAAAGTTACTTCGCGCTTCCTATCGTTAAAGGGTATTAGAAGGCGAATTTCTTCGTTTTGAGCAAAAGTGAATTAAGTCCATTTTAAGGTCAGATATCGTACCGTTTGTTAGCATTGAAAAGTGTCTTCGTATTTCCTTGTTTTAATGCACTATTTAAAATATACATAACGTACCCCCTATATCACCTATAATTATTTCCTGTGGTAGTTTGCACTATTACCCTGCAATATAATACCTGGTCCAATTAAAATATTATAGGTCAATATTTAGGTCCGATACCGTGCCGTTAGTTATCATTGAAAAGTGTCTTCGAATTTCCTTGTTTTAATGCATTATTTAAAATATACATTGTGTACCCCCTAATTCACCTATAATTATTTCCCGTGGTAGGGATCACTATCACCCTGTAATATAATATATGGTCCAACTTAAATATAAGTCAATATTAAGGTCCGAAATCGAGCTAACAGTGAAGAGGGACTTCGCGCTTCCAATCTTTGAAGTGTTTTAGAAGACGAATTTCCTCATTTTAAGCTCTTCCGAACACTTATTTTAGATACACACATGTACTAAAATACAGGAACTCAATGTGTACCCCCTAATTGACCTATAATTATTTCCCGTGGTAGGTTACACTATTACCCTGTAATATAATTCCTGGTCCAATTAAAATATTATAGGTCAATATTAAAGTCCGATACCGTGCCGTTAGTTATCATTGAAAAGTGTCTTCGAATTTCCTTGTTTTAATGCACTATTTAAAATATACATAGTGCACCCCCTATTTCACCTATAATTATTTCCTGTGGTAGGGTGCACTATTACCCTGTAATATAATATGTGGTCTAATTTAAATATTATGGGTCAATATTAAGTCCGAAATCGGGCTTTTCGTTAACATTGAAAAGTGACTTCGCGCTTCCTATATTTAAAGGGTTTTAGAAGGCGAAATTTCTAGTTTTGAGCAATAGTGAATTAAGTCAATTTTAAGGTCAGATATCGTGCCGTTTATTAGCATTGAAAAGTGTCTTCGAATTTCCTTGTTTTAATGCACTATTTAAAATATACATAGTGTACCCCCTAATTCACATATAATTATTTCCTGTGGTAGGGTACACTATTACCCTGTAATACAATACCTGGTCCAATCAAAATATTATAGGTCAATATTAACGTCCGATACCGTGCCGTTAGTTAGCATTGAAAAGTGTCTTATATGTGAAATAAAGTGTTCTGAGAAGCTTAAAATGAAGAAATAAGCCTTCTAAAATGCTTTAAATATTCAAAGACATCTTTCAATGGTTAACTAACGCAAGGCGCTATATCAGACCTTAGTATTGGCCCATAATATTTAAATTGGACCAGGTATTATATTACAGGGTAATAGTGTACCCTACCACAGGAAATAATTATAGGTCAAATAGGGGGTACACAATGAGTTCCTGCATTTTACTATGTGTGCGTATCTAAAATAAGTGTTCGAAAGAGCTTAAAATGAGGAAATTCACCTTCTAAAACCCTTTAAAGATAGGAAGCGCGAAGTCCCTCTTCACTGTTAGCCCGATTTCGGACCTTAATATTGACCTGTAATATTTAATTCTGACCACATATTATATTACAGGGTAATAGTGCACCCTACCACGGGAAATAATTATAGGTGAATTAGTGGGAGCACTATGTGTATTTTAAATAGTGCATTAAAACAAGGAAATACGAAGACACTTTTCAATGTTAACTGACGGTACGGTATCGGACCTTATTATTGTCCTATAATATTTTAATTGGACCAGGTATTATATTTCAGGGTAATATTGTACCCTACCACAGGAAATAATTATAGGTGAATTAGGGGGTACACTATATATATTTTAAATAGTGCATTAAAACAAGGAAATACGAAGACGCTTTTTAATGTTAACTAACGGCACGGTATCGGACCTTAATATTGACCTATAATATTTTAGTTGGACCAGGTGTTATATTGCAGGGTAATAGTGTACCCTACCCCAGGAAATAATTATAGGTCTATTAGGGGCTACTCAGCGTGACCCTAAAGTTTACTATGTATGCCTATGTCAAATAAAGTGTTCTGAGAAGCTTAAAATGAAGAAATAAGCCTTCTAAAATGCTTTAAAAATTCAAAGACATTTTTCTATGTTAACTAACGGCACGGTATCGCTCCTAAATATTGACAGATAATATTTAAATTGGACCTCATATTATATTACAGGGTAATAGTGTACCCTACCACAGGAAATAATTATAGGTGAATTAGGGGGTACACTATGCATCTTTTAAATAGTGCATTAAAACAAGGAAATGCGAAGACACTTTTCAATGCTAACAAACGGCATGATATCTGACCTTAAAATTGACTTAATTCACTATTGCTCAAAACGAGGAAATTCGCCTTCTCAAACCCTTTAAAGACAGGAAGCGCGAAGTCACTTTTCAATGTTATTGAAAAGCTCGATTTCGTACCTTAATATAGACACATAATATTTAAATTGGACCACATATTATATTACAGGGTAATAGTGTACCCTAAAACAGGAAATAATTATAGGTGAATTAGGGGGTACACTATATATATTTTAAATAGTGCATTAAAACAAGGAAATACGAAGACGCTTTTTAATGTTAACTAACGGCACGGTATCGGACCTTAATATTGACCTATAATATTTTAGTTGGACCAGGTGTTATATTGCAGGGTAATAGTGTACCCTACCCCAGGAAATAATTATAGGTCTATTAGGGGCTACTCAGCGTGACCCTAAAGTTTACTATGTATGCCTATGTCAAATAAAGTGTTCTGAGAAGCTTAAAATGAAGAAATAAGCCTTCTAAAAAGCTTTAAAAATACAAAGACATTTTTTTATGTTAACTAACGGCACGGTATCCGACCTTAATATTGACCGATAATATTTAAATTGGACCATATATTATATTACAGGGTATTAGTGTGCCCTACCACAGGAAATAATTATAGGTGATATAGGGGGTACACTATGTATATTTTAAATAGTGCATTAAAACAAGGAAATTCGAAGACACTTTTCAATGCTAACAAACGGCATGATATCTGACTTTAAAATTGACTTAATTCACTGTTGCTCAAAACGAGGAAATTCGCCTTCTAAAACCCTATAAAGATAGGAAGCGCGATGTCACTTTTCAATGTAAACGTAAAGCTCGATTTCGGACCTTAATATTGACCCATAATATTTAAATTGGACCACATATTATATTACAGGGTAATAGTGCACCCTTCCACGGGAAATAATTATAGGTCAATAAGGGGGTACACAATGAGTTCCTGTATTTTACTATGTGTGCGTATCCAAAATAAGTGTTCGGAAAAGCTTAAAATGAGGAAATTCGCCTTCTAAAACCCTAAAGATAGGAAGCGCGAAGTCCCTCATCACTGTTAGCCCGATTTCGGACCTTAATATTGACCTATAATATTTAAGTTTAAACACATATTATATTACAGGGAAATAGTGTACCCTACCACGGGAAATAATGATAGGTCAATTAGGGGGTACACAGCATGACCCTAAATTTTACTAGGTATGCCTATGTGAAATAAAGTGTTCTGAGAATCTTAAAATGAAGAAATTAGACTTCTAAAATGCTTTAAAAATTCAAAGACATCTTTCAAAGGCTAACTAACGCAAGGCGCGATATCAGACCTTAATATTGATCTATAATATTTTAGTTGGACCAGGTATTATATTACAGGGTAATAGTGAACCCTAACACGGGAAATAATTGTAGGTGAATTTGGGGGTACACTATGCATATTTTAAATAGTGCATTAAAACAAGGAAATTCCAAGACACTTTTCAATGTTAACTTACGGCACTGTATCGGACCTTAATACTGACCTATAATATTTCAGTTGGACCAGGTATTATATTACAGGGTAATAGTGTACCCTACCAGAGGAAATAATTATAGGTCAATTAGGGGGTATACAGCGTGGCCCTAAAGTTTACTATGTATGCCTAGGTGAAATAAAGTGTTCTGAGAAGCTTAAAATGAAGAAATAAGTCTTCAAAAATGCTTTAAAAATTCAAAGACATCTTTCAATGGTTAACCAACGCAAGGCGCGATATCAGACCTTAATATTGACCTATAATATTTTAGTTGGATCAGGTATTATATTACAGGGTAATAGTGTACCCTACCACAGAAAATAATTATAGGTCAATTAGGGGGTACACAGCGTGACCTCAAAGTTTACTATGTATGCCTCTGTCAAATAAAGTGTTCTGAGAAGCTTAAAATGAAGAAATAAGCCTTCTAAAAAGCTTTAAAATTTCAAAGACATTTTTCTATGTTAACTAACGGCACGGTATCGGACCTTAATATTGACCTATAATTTTTAAATTGGACTACGTATTATATTACAGGGTAATAGTGTACCCTACACCAGGAAATAATTATAGGTCAATTAGGGGGAACACAGCGTGACACTAAAGTTTACTATGTATGCCTATGCGAAATAAAGTGTTCTGCGAAGCTTAAAATGAAGAAATAAGCCTTCTAAAATGCTTTAAAAATTCAAAGACATCTTTCAGTGGTTAAAAAACGCAAGGAGCGATATCAGACCTTAATATTGACCCATAATATTTTAGTGGGACCAGGAATTATATTACAAGGTAATAGTGTACCCTACCTCGGGAGATAATTATAAGTCAATTAGGGGGTACACAATGATTATGTTATGGATGATATAATTATTTCCTGTGGTATTGTACACTATTACCCTGTAATATAATACCTGGTCCAGTTAAAATATTACAGGTCAATATTAAGGTCCGATACCGTGCCGTTAGTTAACATTGAAAAGTGTCTTAGAATTTCCTTGTCTTTATGCACTATTTAAAATATACATAGTGTACCCCCTAATTCTCCTATAAATATTTCCCGTGGTAGGGTACACTATTACCCTGTAATATAATATGTGGTCCTCTTAAATATTATAGGTCAATATTAAGGTCCGAAATCGGGCTAACAGTGAAGAGGGACTTCGCGCTTCCTATCTTTAAAGGGTTTGAGAAGGCGAATTTCCTCATTTTAAGCTCTTCCGAACCCTTATTTTAGATACGCACACATAGTAAAGTGCCGGAACACATTGTGTTCCCCCTAAATGACCTATAATTATTTCCCGTGGTAGGGTACACTATTACCCTTAATATAATACCTGGACCAACTAAAATATTACCGGTGAATACTAAGGTCTGATATCGCGCCTTGCGTTAGTTAACCATTGAAAGACGTCTTTGAATTTTTAAAGCATGTTAGAAGTCTTATTTCTTCATTTTAAGCTTCTCAGAGCACTTTATTTCACTTAGGCATACATAGTAAACTTTAGGGTCACGATGTGTACCCCCTAATTGACCTATAATTATTTCCTGTGGTAGGGTACACTATTACCCTGTAATATAATACCTGGTCCAACTAAAATATTTTAGATCACTGTTAAGGTCTGATATCACGCTTTGCGTTAGTTAGCCTTTGAAAGATGTCTTTGAATTTTTTAAGCATTTTAGAAGTCTAATTTCTTTATTTTAAGATTCTCAGAACACTTTATTTCACATAGGCATACCTAGTAAAATTTAGGGTCATGCTGTGTACCCCCTAATTGAGCTAAAATTATTTCCTGTGGTATCGAACTCTATTTCCCTGTAATATAATATGTCGTTTAACTTAAATATTATAGATCAATATTAAGGTCCGAAATCGGGCTAACAGTGAAGAGGGACTTCGCGCTTCCTATCTTTAAAGGGTTTTAGAAGGCGAATTTCCTCAATTAAAGCTCTTCCGAACACTTATTTTAGATACGCACACATAGTAAAATACAGGAACTCATTGTGTACCCCCTAATTGACCTATAATTTTTTCCTGGGGTAGGGTACACTATTACCCTGCAATATAATATGTGGTCCGACTTAAATATTATGGGTCAATATTAAGGTCCGAAATCGAGCTTTACGTTAACATTGAAAAGTGACTTCGCGCTTCCTATCTTTAAAGGGTTTTAGAAGGCTTATTTCTTCATTTTAAGCTTCTCTGAACACTTTATTTCACATAGGAATACATAGTAAAATGCAGGAACTCATTGTGTACCCCCTAATTGACCTATAATTTTTTCCTGGGGTAGGGTACACTATTACCCTGCAATATAATATGTGGTCCGACTTAAATATTATTGGTCAATATTAAGGCCCGATACCGTGGCGTTAGTTATCATTGAAAAGTGTCTTCGAATTTTATTGTTTTAATGCACTATTTAAAATATACATAGTGTACCCCCTATATCACCTATAATTATTTCCTGTGGTAGGGTACACTACTACCCTGTAATATAATATCTGGTGCAACTTAAATATTATAGGTCTATATTAAGGTCCAAAATCGGGCAAACAGTGAAGAGGGACTACGCGCATCCGATCTTTAAAGGTGTTTAGAAGGCGAATTTCCTCATTTTAAGCTCTTCCGAACACTTATTTTAGATACGCACACATAGTAATATACAGGAACTCATTGTGTACCCCCTAATTGACCTATAAATATTTTCCGTGGTAGGGTACACTATTGCCCGGTAATATAATACGTGGTCCAATTTAAAAATTATAGGTCAATATTAAGGTCCGCTTCCGTGTCGTTAGTTAACATAGAAAAATGTCTTTGAATTTTTAAAGCTTTTTAGAAGGCTTATTTCTACATTTTAAGCTTCTCAGAACACTTTATTTGACATAGGCATACATAGTAAACTTTAGGGTCACGCTGTGTACCCCCTAATTGACCTATAATTATTTCCTGTGGTAGGGTACACTTTTACCCTGTAATATAATACCTGGTCCAATTAAAATATTATAGGTCAATATTAAGGCCCGATACCGTGGCGTTAGTTATCATTGAAAAGTGTCTTCGAATTTTATTGTTTTAATGCTCTATTTAAAATATACATAGTGTACCCCCTATATCACCTATAATTATTTCCTGTGGTAGGGTACACTACTACCCTGTAATATAATATATGGTGCAACTTAAATATTATAGGTCTATATTAAGGTCCAAAATCGGGCTAACAGTGAAGAGGGACTACGCGCATCCGATCTTTTAAGGTGTTTAGAAGGCGAATTTCCTCATTTTAAGCTCTTCCGAACACTTATTTTAGATACGCACACATAGTAATATACAGGAACTCATTGTGTACCCCCTAATTGACCTATAAATATTTCCCGTGGTAGGGTACACTATTGCCCGGTAATATAATACGTGGTCCAATTTAAAAATTATAGGTCAATATTAAGGTCCGCTTCCGCGTCGTTAGTTAACATAGAAAAATGTTTTTGAATTTTTAAAGCATTTTAGAAGTCTTATTTCATCATTTTAAGTTTCTCAGAACACTTTATTTCGCATAGGCATACATAGTAAACTTTAGGGTCACGCTGTGTACACCCTGATTGACCTATAATTATTTCCAGTGGTAGGGTAAACTATTACTCTGTAATATAATACCTGGTCCAACTAAAACATTATAGGTCAATATTAAGGTCCGATACCGTGCCGTTAGTTAACATTGAAAAGTGTCTTCGAATTTCCTTGTTTTAATGCACAATTTAAAATATACATAGTGTACCCCCTAATTCACCTATAACTATTTCCTGCAGTAGGGTACACTATTACCCTGTAATATAATATGTGGTCCAATTTAAATATTATGGGTCAATATTAAGGTCCGAAATATGGCTTTACGTTAACATTGAAAAGTGACTTCGCGCTTCCTATATTTGAAGGGTTTTAGAAGGCGAATTTCCTCGTTTTGAGAAGTAGTGAATTAAGTCAATTTTAAAGTCAGATATCGTGCCGTTTGTTAGCATTGAAAAGTGTCTTCGAATTTCCTTGCTTTAATGTACTATTTAAAATATACATAGTGTACCCCCTAATTCACCTATAATTATTTCCTGTGGTAGGGTTCACTATTACCCTGTAATATAATACCTGATCCAATTAAAATATTATAGGTCAATATTAAGGTCCGATACCGTGCCGTTAGTTAACATTGAAAAGTGTCTTCGAATTTCTTTGTTTTAATGCACTATTTAAAATATACATAGTGTACCCCCTAATTCACCTATAATTATATCCCATTTTAGGGTACACTATTACCATGTAATATAATATCTGATGCAACTTAAATATTATAGGTCAATATTAAGGTCCGAAATCGGGCTAACAGTGAAGAGGGACTTCGCGCTTCCGATCTTTAAAGGGGTTTAGAAGTCGAATTTCCTCATTTTAAGCTCTTCCGAACACTTTTTTTAGTTACGCAAACATAGTAATATACAGGAACTCATTGTGTACCCCCTAATTGACCTATAATTATTTCCTGTGGTAGGGTAAACTATTACCCTGTAATATAATTCCTGGTCCAACTAAAACATTATAGGTCAATATTAAGTTCCGATACCGTGCCGTTAGTTAACATTGAAAAGTGTCTTCGAATTTCCTTGTTTTAAAGTACTATTTAAAATATACATAGTGTACCCCCTAATTCACCTATAATTATTTCCTGTGGTAGGGTTCACTATTACCCTGTAATATAATACCTGATCCAATTAAAATCATATACGTCAATATTAAGGTCCGATACCGTGCCGTTAGTTAACATTGAAAAGTGTCTTCGAATTTCCTTGTTTTAATGCACTATTTAAAATATACATAGTGTACCCCCTATTTCACCTATAATTATTTCCTGCGGTAGGGTACACCATTACCCTGTAATATAATATGTGGTCCAATTTAAATAGTATGGGTCAATATTAAGGTCCGAAATCGGGCTTCACGTTAACATTGAAAAGTGACTTCGCGCATCCTATATTTGAAGGGTTTTAGAAGGCGAATTTCCTCGTTTTGAGATATAGTGAATTAAGTCAATTTTAAAGTCAGATATCGTGCCGTTTGTTAGCATTGAAAAGTGTCTTCGAATTTCCTTGTTTTAATGCACTATTTAAAATATACATAGTGTACCCCCTAATTCACCTATAATTATTTCCTGTGGTAGGGTTCACTATTACCCTGTAATATAATACCTGGTCCAACAAAAATATTATAGGTCAATATTAAGGTCTGATATCGCGCCGTTTGTTAGCATTGAAAAGTGTCTTCGAATTTCCTTGTTTTAATACACTATTTAAAATATACATAGTGTGTCCCCTAAGTCCCCTATAATTATTTTCTGTGGTTGGGTACACTATTACCCTGTAATATAATACCTGATCCAATTGAAATATTATAGGTCAATATTAAGGTCCGATATCGTGCCGTTTGTTAGCATTGAAAAGTGTCTTCGAATTTCTTTGTTTTAATGCACTATTTAAAATATACATAGTGTACCCCCTAATTCACCTATAATTATATCCCATTTTAGGGTACACTATTACCCTGTAATATAATATCTGATGCAACTTAAATATTATATGTCAATATTAAGGTCCGAAATCGGGCTAACAGTGAAGAGGGACTTCGCGCATCCGATCTTTAAAGGGGTTTAGAAGGCGAATTTCCTCATTTTAAGCTCTTCCGAACACTTATTTTAGATACGCTCACATAGTAATATACAGGAACTCATTGTGTACCCCCTAATTGACCTATAAATATTTCCCGTGGTAGGGTACACTATTGCCCGGTAATATAATACCTGCTCCAACTAAAATATTGTAGGTCAATAATAAGGTCTGATATCGCGCCTTGCGTTGGTTAACCATTGAAAGATGTCTTTGAATTTTTAAAGCATTTTAGAAGTCTTATTTCTTCATTTTAAGCTTCTCAGAACACTTTATTTCTCATAGGCATACATAGTAAACTTTTGGGTCACGCTGTGTACCCCCTAATTGACCTATAATTATTTCCTGGGGTAGGGTACACTATTACCCTGTAATATAATATGTGGACCAATTTAAAAATTATAGGTCAATATTAAGGTCCGATACCGTGCCGTTAGTTAATCATTGAAAGATGTCTTTGAATTTTTAAAGCATTTTAGAAGGCTCTTTTCTTCTTTTTAAGCTTCTCAGAACACTTTATTTCACATAGGCATACATAGTAAACTTTAGGGTCACACTGTGTACCCCCTAATTGACCTATAATTATTTCCTGTGGTAGGGTACACTATTACCCTGTAATATAATACCTGGTCCAACTAAAATATTATAGGTCAATATTAAGGTCTGATATCGCGCCTTGCGTTGGTTAACCATTGAATGATGTCTTAGAATTTTTAAAGCATTTTAGAAGGCTTATTTCTTCATTTTAAGCTTCTCAGAACACTTTATTTCACTTAGGCATACATAGTAAACTTTAGGGCCACTCTGTGTACACCCTAATTGACATATAATTATTACCCGTGGTAGGGTACACTATTAACCTGTAATATAATACCTGGTCCAATTAAAATATTATTGGTCAATATTAAGGTCCGATACCGTGGCGTTAGTTATCATTGAAAAGTGTATTCGAATTTCCTTGTTTTAATGCACTATTTGAAATATACATAGTGTACCCCCTATATCACCTATAATTATTTCCTGTGGTAGGGCACACTATTACCCTGTAATATAATACCAGGTCCAACTAAAATATTATAGGTCAATATTAAGGTCTGATATCGCGCCTTGCGTTAGTTAACCATTGAAAGATGTCTTTGAATTTTTAAAGCATTTCAGAAGGCTTATTTCTTCATTTTAAGCTTCTCAGAACACATTATTTCACAATGGCATACACAGTAAATTTTAGGGTCATGCTGTGTACCCCCTAATTGACCTATTATTATTTCCTGCGGAAGGGTAAACTATTACCCTGTAATATAATACGTGGTCCAATTTAAAAATTGTAGGTCAAAATTAAGGTCCGATACCGTGCCGTTAGTTAACATAGAAAAATGTCTTTCAATTTTTATAGCTTATTAGAAGGCTTATTTCTTCATTTTAAGCTTCTCAGAACACTTTATTTGACAGAGGCATTCATAGTAAACTTTAGGGTCACGCTGTGTACCCCCTAATTGACCTATAATTATTTCCTGTGGTAGGGTACACTATTACCCTGTAATATAATTCCTGGTCCAACTAAAATATTGTAGGTCAATAATAAGGTCTGATATCGCGCCTTGCGTTGGTTAACCATTGAAAGATGTCTTTGAATTTTTAAAGCATTTTAGAAATCTTATTTCTTCATTTTAAGCTTCTCAGAACACTTTATTTCTCATAGGCATACATAGTAAACTTTAGGGTCACGCTGTGTACCCCCTAATTGACCTATAATTATTTCCTGGGGTAGGGTACACTATTACCCTGTAATATAATACGTGGTCCAATTTAAAAATTATATGTCAATATTAAGGTCCGATACCGTGCCGTTAGTTAACATAGAAAAATGTCTTTGAATTTTTAAAGCATTTTACAAAGCATATTTCTTCATTTTAAGCTTCTCAGAACACTTTATTTGACATAGACATACATAGTAAACTTTAGGGTCACACTGTGTACCCCCTAATTGACCTATAATTATTTCCTGTGGAAGGGAACACTATTACCCTGTAATATAATGCCTGGTCCAATTTAAAAATTATAGTTCAATATTATGGTCCGATACCGTCAGTTAACATAGAAAAATGTCTTTGAATTTTTAAAGCTTTTTAGAAGGCTTATTTCTTCATTTTAAGCTTCTCAGAACACTTTATTTCACATAGGCATACATAGTAAACTTAAGGCCACTCTGTGTTCCCCCTAATTGACATATAATTATTACCCGTGGTAGGGTACACTATTACCCTGTAATATAATGCCTGGTCCAATTTAAAAATTATAGTTCAATATTATGGTCCGATACCGTCAGTTAACATAGAAAAATGTCTTTGAATTTTTAAAGCTTTTTAGAAGGCTTATTTCTTCATTTTAAGCTTCTCAGAACACATTATTTCACATAGGCATACATAGTAAACTTTAGGGTCACGCTGTGTACCCCCTAATTGACCTATAATTATTTCCTGGGGAAGGGTTCACTATTACCCTGTAATATAATACGTGGTCCAATTTAAAAATTATAGGTCAATATTAAGGACCGATACCGTGCCGTTAGTTAACATAGAAAAATGTCTTTCAATTTTTAAAGCTTGTTAGAAGGCTTATTTCTTCATTTTAAGCTTCTCAGAACACTTTATTTGACAGAGGCATACATAGTAAACTTTAGGGTCACGCTGTGTACCCCCTAATTGACCTATAATTATTTCCTGGGGAAGAGTACAATATTACCCTGTAATATAATACGTGGTCCAATTTAAAAATTATAGGTCAATATTAATGTCCGATACCGTGCCGTTAGTTTACATAGAAAAATGTCTTTGAATTTTTAAAGCTTTTTAGAAGGCTTATTTCTTCATTTTAAGCTTCTCAGAACACTTTATTTCACATAGGCATACGTAGTAAACTTTAGGGTCACGCTGTGTACCCCCTAATTGACCTATAATTATTTCCTGGGGTAGGGTACACTATTACCCTGTAATATAATACGTGGACCAATTTAAAAATTATAGGTCAATATTAAGGTCCGATACCGTGGCGTTAGTTAACCATTGAAAGATGTCTTTGAATTTTTAAAGTATTTTAGAAGGCTTATTTCTTCATTTTAAGGTTCTCAGAACACTTTATTTCACATAGGCATACGTAGTAAACTTTAGGGTCACGCTGTGTACCCCCTAATTGACCTATAATTATTTCCTGGGGAAGGGTACACTATTACCCTGTAATATAATACCTGTTCCAACTAAAATATTATAGGTCAATATTAAGTTCTGATATCGCGCCCTGCGCTAGTTAACCATTGAAAGAAGTCTTTGAATTTTTAAAGTATTTTAGAAGGCTTATTTCTTCATTTTAAGCTTCTCAGAACACTTTATTTCACTTAGGCATACATAGTAAACTTTAGGGCCACTCTGTGTACACCCTAATTGACATATAATTTTTACCCGTGGTAGGGTACACTATTAACCTTGTTTTAATTATAGGTAACACTATTTCCTTGTTTTAATGCACTATTTGAAATATACATAGTGTACCCCCTATATCACCTATAATTATTTCCTGTGGTAGGGCACACTATTACCCTGTAATATAATACCAGGTCCAACTAAAATATTATAGGTCAATATTAAGGTCTGATATCGCGCCTTGCGTTAGTTAACCATTGAAAGATGTCTTTGAATTTTTAAAGCATTTCAGAAGGCTTATTTCTTCATTTTAAGCTTCTCAAAACACATTATTTCACATAGGCATACATAGTAAACATTAGGGTCACGCTGTGTACCCCCCAATTGACCTATAATTATTTCCTGGGATAGGGTACACTATTACCCTGTAATATAATACGTGGTCCAATTAAAAAATTATAGGTCAATATTAAGGTCCGATACCGTGCCGTTAGTTAACATAGAAAAATGTCTTTCAATTTTTAAAGCTTGTTAGAAGGCTTATTTCTTCATTTTAAGCTTCTCAGAACACTTTATTTGACAGAGGCATACATAGTAAACTTTAGGGTCACGCTGTGTACCCACTAATTGACCTATAATTATTTCCTGTGGTAGGGTACACTATTACCCTGTAATATAATTCCTGGTCCAACTAAAATATTGTAGGTCAATAATAAGGTCTGATATCGCGCCTTGCGTTGGTTAACCATTGAAAGATGTCTTTGAATTTTTAAAGCATTTTAGAAGGCCTATTTCTTCATTTTAAGCTTCTCAGAACAATTTATTTTGCATTGGCATACATAGAAAACTTTAGGGTCACGCCGTGTACCCCCTAATTGACCTATAATTATTTCCTGGGGTAGGGTACACTATTACCCTGTAATATAATACGTGGTCCAATTTAAAAATTATAGGTCAATATTAAGGTCCGATACCGTGCCGTTAGTTAACATAGAAAAATGTCTTTGAATTTTTAAAGCATTTTACAAAGCATATTTCTTCATTTTAAGCTTCTCAGAACACTTTATTTGACATAGGCATACATAGTAAACTTTAGGGTCACACAGTGTACCCCCTAATTGACCTATAATTATTTCCAGTGGTAGGGTACACTATTACCCTGTAATATAATGCCTGGTCCAATTTAAAAATTATAGTTCAATATTATGGTCCGATACCGTCAGTTAACATAGAAAAATGTCTTTGAATTTTTAAAGCATTTTACAAAGCATATTTCTTCATTTTAAGCTTCTCAGAACACTTTATTTCACATAGGCATACATAGTAAACTTAAGGCCACTCTGTGTACCCCCTAATTGACAAATAATTATTACAAGAGGTAGGGTACACTAATACCCTGTAATATAATTCCTGGTCCCACTTAAATATTATAAGTCAATATTAAGGACTGATATCGCGCCTTGTGTTGGTTAACCATTGAAAGATGTCTTTAAATTTTTAAAGCATTTTAGAAGTCTTATTTCTTCATTTTAAGCTTCTCAGAACACTTTATTTCACATAGGCATACATAGTAAAGTTTAGGGTCGCGCAGTGTACCCCCTAATTGACCTTTAATTATTTCCTGGGATAGGGTACACTATTAACCTGTAATATAATACCTGGTCCAATTAAAATATTATTGGTCAATATTAAGGTCCGATACCGTGGCGTTAGTTATCATTGAAAAGTGTCTTCGAATTTCCTTGTTTTAATGCACTATTTAAAATATACATAGTGTCCCCCCTATATCACCTATAATTATTTCCTGTGGTAGGGCACACTATTACCCTGTAATATAATACCTTGTAAAACTAAAATATTATAGGTCAATATTAAGGTCTGATATCGCGCCTTGCGTTAGTTAACCATTGAAAGATGTCTTTGAATTTTTAAAGCATTTCAGAAGGCTTATTTCTTCATTTTAAGCTTCTCAGAACACATTATTTCTCATAGGCATACATAGTAAACTTTAGGGTCACGCTGTGTACCCCCTAATTGACCTATAATTATTTCCTGGGATAGGGTACACTATTACCCTGTAATATAATACGTGGTCCGATTTAAAAATTATAGGTCAATATTAAGGTCCGATACCGTGCCGTTAGTTAACATAGAAAAATGTCTTTCAATTTTTAAAGCTTGTTAGAAGGCTTATTTCTTAATTTTAAGCTTCTCAGAACACTTTATTTGACAGAGGCATACATAGTAAACTTTAGGGTCACGCTGTGTACCCCCTAATTGACCTATAATTATTTCCTGTTGTAGGGTACACTATTACCCTGTAATATAATTCCTGGTCCAACTAAAATATTATAGGTCAATAATAAGGTCTGATATCGCGCCTTGCGTTAGTTAACCGTTGAAAGATGTCTTAGAATTTTTAAAGCATTTTAGAAGGCTTATTTCTTCATTTTAAGCTTCTCAGAACAATTTATATCGCATAGGAATACATAGTAAACTTTAGGGTCACGCCGTGTACCTCCTAATTGACCTATAATTCTTTCCTGGGGAAGGGTACACTATTACCCTGTAATATAATACGTGGTCCAATTTAAAAATTATAGGTCAATATTAAGGTCCGATACCGTGCCGTTAGTTAGCATAGAAAAATGTCTTTGAATTTTTAAAGCTTTTTAGAAGGCTTATTTCTTCATTTTAAGCTTCTCAGAACATTTTATTTCACATTGGCATACGTAGTAAACTTTAGGGTCACGCTGTGTACCCTTTAATTGACCTATAATTATTTCCTGGGGTAGGGTACACTATTACCCTGTAATATAATACGTGGTCCAATTTAAAAATTATAGGTCAATATTAAGGTCCGATACCGTGCCGTTAGTTGACATAGAAAAATGTCTTTGAATTTTTAAAGCATTTTACAAAGCATATTTCTTCATTTTAAGCTTCTCAGAACACTTTATTTGACATAGGCATACATAGTAAACTTTAGGGTCACACTGTGTACCCCCTAATTGACCTATAATTATTTCCTGTGGTAGGGAACACTATTACCCTGTAATATAATGCCTGGTCCAATTTAAAAATTATAGTTCAATATTATGGTCCGATACCGTCAGTTAACATAGAAAAATGTCTTTGAATTTTTAAAGCTTTTTAGAAGGCTTATTTCTTCATTTTAAGCTTCTCAGAACACTTTATTTCACATAGGCATACATAGTAAACTTAAGGCCACTCTGTGTTCCCCCTAATTGACATATTATTACCCGTGGTAGGGTACACTATTACCCTGTAATATAATTCCTGGTCCCACTAAAATATTATAAGTCAATATTAAGGACTGATATCGCGCCTTGCGTTGGTTAACCATTGAAAGATGTCTTTGAATTTTTAAAGCATTTTAGAAGTCTTATTTCTTCATTTTAAGCTTCACAGAACACTTTATTTCACTTAGGCATACATAGTAAAGTTTAGGGTCGCGCAGTGTACCCCCTAATTGACCTATAATTATTTCCTGGGATAGGGTACACTATTAACCTGTAATATAATACCTGGTCCAATTAAAATATTATTGGTCAATATTAAGGTCCGATACCGTGGCGTTAGTTATCATTGAAAAGTGTCTTCGAATTTCCTTGTTTTAATGCACTATTTGAAATATACATAGTGTACCCCCTATATCACCTATAATTATTTCCTGTGGTTGGGCACACTATTACCCTGTAATATAATACCTTGTCCAACTAAAATATTATAGGTCAATATTAAGGTCTGATATCGCGCCTTGCGTTAGTTAACCATTGAAAGATGTCTTTGAATTTTTAAAGCTTTTCAGAAGGCTTATTTCTTCATTTTAAGCTTCTCAGAACACATTATTTCACATAGGCATACATAGTAAACTTTAGGGTCAAGCTGTGTACCCCCTAATTGACCTATAATTATTTCCTGGGGAAGGATACACTATTACCCTGTAATATAATACGTGGTCCAATTTAAAAATTATAGGTCAATATTAAGGACCGATACCGTGCCGTTAGTTAACATAGAAAAATGTCTTTCAATTTTTAAAGCTTGTTAGAAGGCTTATTTCTTCATTTTAAGCTTCTCAGAACACTTTATTTGACAGAGGCATACATAGTAAACTTTAGGGTCACGCTGTGTACCCCCTAATTGACCTATAATTATTTCCTGGGGAAGGGTACAATATTACCCTGTAATATAATACGTGCTCCAATTTAAAAATTATAGGTCAATATTAATGTCCGATACCGTGCCGTTAGTTTACATAGAAAAATGTCTTTGAATTTTTAAAGCTTTTTAGAAGGCTTATTTCTTCATTTTAAGCTTCTCAGAACATTTTATTTCACATAGGCATACGTAGTAAACTTTAGGGTCACGCTGTGTACCCCCTAATTGACCTATAATTATTTCCTGGGGTAGGGAACACTATTACCCTGTAATATAATACGTGGACCAATTTAAAAATTATAGGTCAATATTAAGGTCCGATACCGTGGCGTTAGTTAACCATTGAAAGATGTCTTTGAATTTTTAAAGTATTTTAGAAGGCTTATTTCTTCATTTTAAGCTTCTCAGAACACTTTATTTCACTTAGGCATACGTAGTAAACTTTAGGGTCACGCTGTGTACCCCCTATATCACCTATAATTATTTCCTGTGGTAGGGCACACTATTACCCTGTAATATAATACCAGGTCCAACTAAAATATTATAGGTCAATATTAAGGTCTGATATCGCGCCTTGCGTTAGTTAACCATTGACAGATGTCTTTGAATTTTTAAAGCATTTCAGAAGGCTTATTTCTTCATTTTAAGCTTCTCAAAACACATTATTTCACATAGGCATACATAGTAAACATTAGGGTCACGCTGTGTACCCCCCAATTGACCTATAATTATTTCCTGGGGTAGGGTACACTATTACCCTGTAATATAATACGTGGTCCAATTTAAAAATTATATGTCAATATTAAGGTCCGATACCGTGCCGTTAGTTAACATAGAAAAATGTCTTTCAATTTTTAAAGCTTGTTAGAAGGCTTATTTCTTCATTTTAAGCTTCTCAGAACACTTTATTTGACAGAGGCATACATAGTAAACTTTAGGGTCACACTGTGTACCCCCTAATTGACCTATAATTATTTCCTGTTGTAGGGTACACTATTCCCCTGTAATATAATGCCTGGTCCAATTTAAAAATTATAGTTCAATATTATGGTCCGATACCGTCAGTTAACATAGAAAAATGTCTTTGAATTTTTAAAGCTTTTTAGAAGGCTTATTTCTTCATTTTAAGCTTCTCAGAACACTTTATTTCACATAGGCATACGTAGTAAACTTTAGGGTCACGCTGTGTACCCCCTAATTGACCTATAATTATTTCCTGGGGAAGGGTACACTATTATCCTGTAATATAATACCTGTTCCAACTAAAATATTATAGGTCAATATTAAGTTCTGATATCGCGCCCTGCGCTAGTTAACCATTGAAAGAAGTCTTTGAATTTTTAAAGTATTTTAGAAGGCTTATTTCTTCATTTTAAGCTTCTCAGAACACTTTATTTCACTTAGGCATACATAGTAAACTTTAGGGCCACTCTGTGTACACCCTAATTGACATATAATTTTTACCCGTGGTAGGGTACACTATTAACCTTGTTTTAATTATAGGTAACACTATTTCCTTGTTTTAATGCACTATTTGAAATATACATAGTGTACCCCCTATATCACCTATAATTATTTCCTGTGGTAGGGCACACTATTACCCTGTAATATAATACCAGGTCCAACTAAAATATTATAGGTCAATATTAAGGTCTGATATCGCGCCTTGCGTTAGTTAACCATTGAAAGATGTCTTTGAATTTTTAAAGCATTTCAGAAGGCTTATTTCTTCATTTTAAGCTTCTCAAAACACATTATTTCACATAGACATACATAGTAAACATTAGGGTCACGCTGTGTACCCCCCAATTGACCTATAATTATTTCCTGGGATAGGGTACACTATTACCCTGTAATATAATACGTGGTCCAATTTAAAAATTATAGGTCAATATTAAGGTCCGATACCGTGCCGTTAGTTAACATAGAAAAATGTCTTTGAATTTTTAAAGCATTTTACAAAGCATATTTCTTCATTTTAAGCTTCTCAGAACACTTTATTTGACATAGGCATACATAGTAAACTTTAGGGTCACACAGTGTACCCCCTAATTGACCTATAATTATTTCCAGTGGTAGGGTACACTATTACCCTGTAATATAATGCCTGGTCCAATTTAAAAATTATAGTTCAATATTATGTTCCGATACCGTCAGTTAACATAGAAAAATGTCTTTGAATTTTTAAAGCTTTTTAGAAGGCTTATTTCTTCATTTTAAGCTTCTCAGAACACTTTATTTCACATAGGCATACATAGTAAACTTAAGGCCACTCTGTGTACCCCCTAATTGACAAATAATTATTACAAGAGGTAGGGTACACTAATACCCTGTAATATAATTCCTGGTCCCACTTAAATATTATAAGTCAATATTAAGGACTGATATCGCGCCTTGTGTTGGTTAACCATTGAAAGATGTCTTAAAATTTTTAAAGCATTTTAGAAGTCTTATTTCTTCATTTTAAGCTTCTCAGAACACTTTATTTCACATAGGCATACATAGTAAAGTTTAGGGTCGCGCAGTGTACCCCCTAATTGACCTATAATTATTTCCTGGGATAGGGTACACTATTAACCTGTAATATAATACCTGGTCCAATTAAAATATTATTGGTCAATATTAAGGTCCGATACCGTGGCGTTAGTTATCATTGAAAAGTGTCTTCGAATTTCCTTGTTTTAATGCACTATTTAAAATATACATAGTGTCCCCCCTATATCACCTATAATTATTTCCTGTGGTAGGGCACACTATTACCCTGTAATATAATACCTTGTAAAACTAAAATATTATAGGTCAATATTAAGGTCTGATATCGCGCCTTGCGTTAGTTAACCATTGAAAGATGTCTTTGAATTTTTAAAGCATTTCAGAAGGCTTATTTCTTCATTTTAAGCTTCTCAGAACACATTATTTCTCATAGGCATACATAGTAAACTTTAGGGTCACGCTGTGTACCCCCTAATTGACCTATAATTATTTCCTGGGATAGGGTACACTATTACCCTGTAATATAATACGTGGTCCAATTTAAAAATTATAGGTCAACATTAAGGTCCGATACCGTGCCGTTAGTTAACATAGAAAAATGTCTTTCAATTTTTAAAGCTTGTTAGAAGGCTTATTTCTTAATTTTAAGCTTCTCAGAACACTTTATTTGACAGAGGCATACATAGTAAACTTTAGGGTCACGCTGTGTACCCCCTAATTGACCTATAATTATTTCCTGTGGTAGGGTACACTATTACCCTGTAATATAATTCCTGGTCCAACTAAAATATTATAGGTCAATAATAAGATCTGATATCGCGCCTTGCGTTAGTTAACCGTTGAAAGATGTCTTAGAATTTTTAAAGCATTTTAGAAGGCTTATTTCTTCATTTTAAGCTTCTCAGAACAATTTATATCGCATAGGCATACATAGTAAACTTTAGGGTCACGCCGTGTACCTCCTAATTGACCTATAATTATTTCCTGGGGTAGGGTACACTATTACCCTGTAATATAATACGTGGTCCAATTTAAAAATTATATGTCAATATTAAGGTCCGATACCGTGCCGTTAGTTAACATAGAAAAATGTCTTTGAATTTTTAAAGCATTTTACAAAGCATATTTCTTCATTTTAAGCTTCTCAGAACACTTTATTTGACATAGGCATACATAGTAAACTTTAGGGTCACACTGTGTACCCCCTAATTGACCTATAATTATTTCCTGTGGTAGGGAACACTATTACCCTGTAATATAATGCCTGGTCCAATTTAAAAATTATAGTTCAATATTATGGTCCGATACCGTCAGTTAACATAGAAAAATGTCTTTGAATTTTTAAAGCTTTTTAGAAGGCTTATTTCTTCATTTTAAGCTTCTCAGAACACTTTATTTCACATAGGCATACATAGTAAACTTAAGGCCACTCTGTGTACCCCCTAATTGACAAATAATTATTACAAGAGGTAGGGTACACTAATACCCTGTAATATAATTCCTGGTCCCACTTAAATATTATAAGTCAATATTAAGGACTGATATCGCGCCTTGCGTTGGTTAACCATTGAAAGATGTCTTTAAAGCATTAATTAAGCATTAATTAAAGCATTAATTATTTCCTGTGGTAGGGAACACTATTACCCTGTAATATAATGCCTGGTCCAATTTAAAAATTATAGTTCAATATTATGGTCCGATACCGTCAGTTAACATAGAAAAATGTCTTTGAATTTTTAAAGCTTTTTAGAAGGCTTATTTCTTCATTTTAAGCTTCTCAGAACACTTTATTTCACATAGGCATACATAGTAAACTTAAGGCCACTCTGTGTACCCCCTAATTGACAAATAATTATTACAAGAGGTAGGGTACACTAATACCCTGTAATATAATTCCTGGTCCCACTTAAATATTATAAGTCAATATTAAGGACTGATATCGCGCCTTGCGTTGGTTAACCATTGAAAGATGTCTTTGAATTTTTAAAGCATTTTAGAAGTCTTATTTCTTCATTTTAAGCTTCACAGAACACTTTATTTCACTTAGGCATACATAGTAAAGTTTAGGGTCGCGCAGTGTACCCCCTAATTGACCTATAATTATTTCCTGGGATAGGGTACACTATTAACCTGTAATATAATACCTGGTCCAATTAAAATATTATTGGTCAATATTAAGGTCCGATACCGTGGCGTTAGTTATCATTGAAAAGTGTCTTCGAATTTCCTTGTTTTAATGCACTATTTGAAATATACATAGTGTACCCCCTATATCACCTATAATTATTTCCTGTGGTTGGGCACACTATTACCCTGTAATATAATACCTTGTCCAACTAAAATATTATATGTCAATATTAAGGTCTGATATCGCGCCTTGCGTTAGTTAACCATTGAAAGATGTCTTTGAATTTTTAAAGCTTTTAAGAAGGCTTATTTCTTCATTTTAAGCTTCTCAGAACACATTATTTCACATAGGCATACATAGTAAACTTTAGGGTCACGCTGTGTACCCCCTAATTGACCTATAATTATTTCCTGGGGAAGGGTACACTATTACCCTGTAATATAATACGTGGTCCAATTTAAAAATTATAGGTCAATATTAAGGACCGATACCGTGCCGTTAGTTAACATAGAAAAATGTCTTTCAATTTTTAAAGCTTGTTAGAAGGCTTATTTCTTCATTTTAAGCTTCTCAGAACACTTTATTTGACAGAGGCATACATAGTAAACTTTAGGGTCACGCTGTGTACCCCCTAATTGACCTATAATTATTTCCTGGGGAAGGGTACAATATTACCCTGTAATATAATACGTGGTCCAATTTAAAAATTATAGGTCAATATTAATGTCCGATACCGTGCCGTTAGTTTACATAGAAAAATGTCTTTGAATTTTTAAAGCTTTTTAGAAGGCTTATTTCTTCATTTTAAGCTTCTCAGAACATTTTATTTCACATAGGCATACGTAGTAAACTTTAGGGTCACGCTGTGTACCCCCTAATTGACCTATAATTATTTCCTGGGGTAGGGAACACTATTACCCTGTAATATAATACGTGGACCAATTTAAAAATTATAGGTCAATATTAAGGTCCGATAACGTGGCGTTAGTTAACCATTGAAAGATGTCTTTGAATTTTTAAATTATTTTAGAAGGCTTATTTCTTCATTTTAAGCTTCTCAGAACACTTTATTTCACATAGGCATACGTAGTAAACTTTAGGGTCACGCTGTGTACCCCCTAATTGACCTATAATTATTTCCTGGGGTAGGGTACACTATTACCCTGTAATATAATACCTGTTCCAACTAAAATATTATAGGTCAATATTAATTTCTGATATCGCGTCCTGCGCTAGTTAACCATTGAAAGAAGTCTTTGAATTTTTAAAGTATTTTAGAAGGCTTATTTCTTCATTTTAAGCTTCTCAGAACACTTTATTTCACTTAGGCATACATAGTAAACTTTAGGGCCACTCTGTGTACACCCTAATTGACATATAATTTTTACCCGTGGTAGGGTACACTATTAACCTTGTTTTAATTATAGGTAACACTATTTCCTTGTTTTAATGCACTATTTGAAATATACATAGTGTACCCCCTATATCACCTATAATTATTTCCTGTGGTAGGGCACACTATTACCCTGTAATATAATACCAGGTCCAACTAAAATATTATAGGTCAATATTAAGGTCTGATATCGCGCCTTGCGTTAGTTAACCATTGAAAGATGTCTTTGAATTTTTAAAGCTTTTCAGAAGGCTTATTTCTTCATTTTAAGCTTCTCAGAACACATTATTTCACATAGGCATACATAGTAAACTTTAGGGTCACGCTGTGTACCCCCTAATTGACCTATAATTATTTCCTGGGGAAGGGTACACTATTACCCTGTAATATAATACGTGGTCCAATTTAAAAATTATAGGTCAATATTAAGGACCGATACCGTGCCGTTAGTTAACATAGAAAAATGTTTTTCAATTTTTAAAGCTTGTTAGAAGGCTTATTTCTTCATTTTAAGCTTCTCAGAACACTTTATTTGACAGAGGCATACATAGTAAACTTTAGGGTCACACTGTGTACCCCCTAATTGACCTATAATTATTTCCTGTTGTAGGGTACACTATTACCCTGTAATATAATGCCTGGTCCAATTTAAAAATTATAGTTCAATATTATGGTCCGATACCGTCAGTTAACATAGAAAAATGTCTTTGAATTTTTAAAGCTTTTTAGAAGGCTTATTTCTTCATTTTAAGCTTCTCAGAACACTTTATTTCACTTAGGCATACATAGTAAACTTAAGGCCACTCTGTGTTCCCCCTAATTGACATATAATTATTACCCGTGGTAGGGTACACTATTAACCTGTAATATAATTCCTGGTCCCACTAAAATATTATAAGTCAATATTAAGGACTGATATCGCGCCTTGCGTTGGTTAACCATTGAAAGATGTCTTTGAATTTTTAAAGCATTTTAGAAGGCTTATTTCTTCATTTTAAGCTTCTCAGAACAATTTATATCGCATAGGCATACATAGTAAACTTTAGGGTCACGCCGTGTACCTCCTAATTGACCTATAATTATTTCCTGGGGAAGGGTACACTATTACCCTGTAATATAATACGTGGTCCAATTTAAAAATTATAGGTCAATATTAAGGTCCGATACCGTGCCGTTAGTTAGCATAGAAAAATGTCTTTGAATTTTTAAAGCTTTTTAGAAGGCTTATTTCTTCATTTTAAGCTTCTCAGAACATTTTATTTCACATAGGCATACGTAGTAAACTTTAGGGTCACGCTGTGTACCCTTTAATTGACCTATAATTATTTCCTGGGGTAGGGTACACTATTACCCTGTAATATAATACGTGGTCCAATTTAAAAATTATAGGTCAATATTAATGTCCGATACCGTGCCGTTAGTTTACATAGAAAAATGTCTTTGAATTTTTAAAGCTTTTTAGAAGGCTTATTTCTTCATTTTAAGCTTCTCAGTACACTTTATTTCACATAGGCATACGTAGTAAACTTTAGGGTCACGCTGTGTACCCCCTAATTGACCTATAATTATTTCCTGGGGTAGGGAACACTATTACCCTGTAATATAATACGTGGGCCAATTTAAAAATTATAGGTCAATATTAAGGTCCGATACCGTGGCGTTAGTTACCCATTGAAAGATGTCTTTGAATTTTTAAAGTATTTTAGAAGGCTTATTTCTTCATTTTAAGCATCTCAGAACACTTTATTTCACATAGGCATACGTAGTAAACTTTAGGGTCACGCTGTGTACCCCCTAATTGACCTATAATTATTTCCTGGGGTAGGGTACACTATTACCCTGTAATATAATACCTGTTCCAACTAAAATATTATAGGTCAATATTAAGTTCTGATATCGCGCCCTGCGCTAGTTAACCATTGAAAGAAGTCTTTGAATTTTTAAAGTATTTTAGAAGGCTTATTTCTTCATTTTAAGCTTCTCAGAACACTTTATTTCACTTAGGCATACATAGTAAACTTTAGGGCCACTCTGTGTACACCCTAATTGACATATAATTTTTACCCGTGGTAGGGTACACTATTAACCTTGTTTTAATTATAGGTAACACTATTTCCTTGTTTTAATGCACTATTTGAAATATACATAGTGTACCCCCTATGTCACCTATAATTATTTCCTGTGGTAGAGCACACTATTACCCTGTAATATAATACCAGGTCCAACTAAAATATTATAGGTCAATATTAAGGTCTGATATCGCGCCTTGCGTTAGTTAACCATTGAAAGATGTCTTTGAATTTTTAAAGCATTTCAGAAGGCTTATTTCTTCATTTTAAGCTTCTCAAAACACATTATTTCACATAGGCATACATAGTAAACATTAGGGTCACGCTGTGTACCCCCTAATTGACCTATAATTATTTCCTGTGGTAGGGTACACTATTACCCTGTAATATAATGCCTGGTCCAATTTAAAAATTATAGTTCAATATTATGGTCCGATACCGTCAGTTAACATAGAAAAATGTCTTTGAATTTTTAAAGCTTTTTAGAAGTCTTATTTCTTCATTTTAAGCTTCTCAGAACACTTTATTTCACATAGGCATACATAGTAAAGTTTAGGGTCGCGCAGTGTACCCCCTAATTGACCTATAATTATTTCCTGGGATAGGGGACACTATTAACCTGTAATATAATACCTGGTCCAATTAAAATATTATTGGTCAATATTAAGGTCCGATACCGTGGCGTTAGTTATCATTGAAAAGTGTCTTCGAATTTCCTTGTTTTAATGCTCTATTTGAAATATACATAGTGTAACCCCTATATCACCTATAATTATTTCCTGTGGTAGGGCACACTATTACCCTGTAATATAATACCTTGTCCAACTAAAATATTATAGGTCAATATTAAGGTCTGATATCGCGCCTTGCGTTAGTTAACCATTGAAAGATGTCTTTTGATTTTTAAAGCTTTTCAGAAGGCTTATTTCTTCATTTTAAGCTTCTCAGAACACATTATTTCACACAGGCATACATAGTAAACTTTAGGGTCACGCTGTGTACCCCCTAATTGACCTATAATTATTTCCTTGGGAAGGGTACACTATTACCCTGTAATATAATACGTGGTCCAATTTAAAAATTATAGGTCAATATTAAGGTCCGATACCGTGCCGTTAGTTAACATAGAAAAATGTCTTTCAATTTTTAAAGCTTGTTAGAAGGCTTATTTCTTCATTTTAAGCTTCTCAGAACACTTTATTTGACAGAGGCATACATAGTAAACTTTAGGGTCACGCTGTGTACCCCCTAATTGACCTATAATTATTTCCTGGGGAAGGGTACAATATTACCCTGTAATATAATACGTGGTCCAATTTAAAAATTATAGGTCAATATTAATGTCCGATACCGTGCCGTTAGTTTACATAGAAAAATGTCTTTGAATTTTTAAAGCTTTTTAGAAGGCTTATTTCTTCATTTTAAGCTTCTCAGAACCCTTTATTTCACATAGGCATACGTAGTAAACTTTAGGGTCACGCTGTGTACCCCTTAATTGACCTATAAGTATTTCCTGGGGTAGGGTACACTATTACCCTGTAATATAATACGTGGACCAATTTAAAAATTATAGGTCAATATTAAGGTCCGATACCGTGGCGTTAGTTAACCATTGAAAGATGTCTTTGAATTTTTAAAGTATTTTAGAAGGCTTATTTCTTCATTTTAAGCTTCTCAGAACACTTTATTTCAGATAGGCATACGTAGTAAACTTTAGGGTCACGCTGTGTACCCCCTAATTGACCTATAATTATTTCCTGGGGTAGGGTACACTATTACCCTGTAATATAATACCTGTTCCAACTAAAATATTATAGGTCAATATTAAGTTCTGATATCGCGCCCTGCGCTAGTTAACCATTGAAAGAAGTCTTTGAATTTTTAAAGTATTTTAGAAGGCTTATTTCTTCATTTTAAGCTTCTCAGAACACTTTATTTCACTTAGGCATACATAGTAAACTTTAGGGCCACTCTGTGTACACCCTAATTGACATATAATTTTTACCCGTGGTAGGGTACACTATTAACCTGTAATATAATACCTGGTCCAATTAAAATATTATTGGTCAATATTAAGGTCCGATACCGTGGCGTTAGTTATCATTGAAAAGTGTATTCGAATTTCCTTGTTTTAATGCACTATTTGAAATATACACAGTGTACCCCCTATATCACCTATAATTATTTCCTGTGGTAGGGCACACTATTACCCTGTAATATAATACCAGGTCCAACTAAAATATTATAGGTCAATATTAAGGTCTGATATCGCGCCTTGCGTTAGTTAACCATTGAAAGATGTCTTTGAATTTTTAAAGCATTTTAGAAGGCTTATTTCTTCATTTTAAGCTTCTCAGAACAATTTATTTTGCATTGGCATACATAGAAAACTTTAGGGTCACGCCGTGTACCCCCTAATTGACCTATAAGTATTTCCTGGGGTAGGGTACACTATTACCCTGTAATATAATGCCTGGTCCAATTTAAAAATTATAGTTCAATATTATGGTCCGAAACCGTCAGTTAACATAGAAAAATGTCTTTGAATTTTTAAAGCTTTTTAGAAGGCTTATTTCTTCATTTTAAGCTTCTCAGAACACTTTATTTCACATAGGCATACATAGTAAACTTAAGGCCACTCTGTGTACCCCCTAATTGACATATAATTATTACAAGAGGTAGGGTACACTAATACCCTGTAATATAATTCCTGTTCCCACTTAAATATTATAAGTCAATATTAAGGACTGATATCGCGCCTTGTGTTGGTTAACCATTGAAAGATGTCTTTAAATTTTTAAAGCATTTTAGAAGTCTTATTTCTTCATTTTAAGCTTCTCAGAACACTTTATTTCGCATAGGCATACATAGTAAAGTTTAGGGTCGCGCAGTGTACCCCCTAATTGACCTATAATTATTTCCTGGGATAGGGTACACTATTAACCTGTAATATAATACCTGGTCCAATTTAAAAATTATAGGTCAATATTAAGGTCCGATATCGCGCCTTGCGTTAGTTAACCATTGAAAGATGTTTTTGAATTTTTAAAGCTTTTTAAAAGGCTTATTTCTTCATTTTAAGCTTCTCAGAAAACTTTATTTCACATAGGCATACATAGCAAACTTTAGGGTCGCGCTGTGTACCCCCTAATTGACCTATAATTATTTCCTGGGGTAGGGTACACTATTACCCTGTAATATAATACCTGGTCCAATTAAGATATTATAGGTCAATATTACGGTCCGATACCGTGCCGTTTGTTAACATTGAAAAGTGTCTTCGAATTTCCTTGTTTTAATGCACTATTTAAAATATACATAGTGTACCCCCTAATTCACCTATAATTATTTCTGTGGTAGGGTACACTATTATCCTGTAATATAATGCCTGGTCCATCTAAAATATTTTATGTCAATATTAAGGTCCGATTCCGTGCCGTTAGTTAACATTGAAAAGTGTCTTCGAATTTCCTTGTTTTAATGCACTATTTAAAATATACATAGTGTACCCCCTAATTGACCTATAATTATTTCCTGTGGCAGGGTACACTATTACCCAGTAATATAATATGTGGTCAAATTTAAATATTATGGGTCAATATTAAGGTCCGAAATCTGGCTTTACGATAACATTGAAAAGTGACTTCGCGCTTCCTATCTTTAAAGGGTTTTAGAAGGCGAATTTCCTCGTTTTGAGCAATAGCGAATAAAGTCAATTTTAAGGTCAGATATCGTGGTGTTTGTTAGCATTGAAAAGTGACTTCGAATTACCTTGTTTTAATGCACTATTAAAAATATACATAGTGTACCCCCTAATTCACCTATAATTATTTCCTGTGGTAGGGTACACTTTTACCCTGTAATATAATACCTGGTCCAATTAAAATATTATAGGTCAATATTAAGGTCCGATACCGTGCCGTTAGTTAACATTGTAAAGTGTGATCGAATTTCCTTGTTTTAATGCACTATTTAAAATATACATAGTGTACCCCCTAATTCACCTATAATTATTTCCTGTGGTAGGGTACACTATTACCCTGTAATATAATACCTGGTCCCACTAAAATATTATAGGTCAATATTATGGTCTGATATCGCGCCTTGCGTTGGTTAACCATTGAAAGATGTTTTTGAATTTTTAAAGCATTTTAGAAGTCATATTTCTTCATTTCAAGTTTCTCAGAACACTTTATTTCACATAGGCATACATAGTAAACTTTAGGATCGCGCTGTGTACCCCCTAATTGACCTATAATTATTTCCTGTGGTAGGGTACACTATTACCCTGTAATATAATATGCGGTCCAATTTAAATATTATAGGTCAATATTGAGGTCCGAATTCGGGCTAACAGTGAAGAGGGACTTCGCGCTTCCAATCTTTAAAGGGTTTTAGAAGGCGAATTTCCTCATTTTAAGCTCTTCCGAACACTTATTTTACATACGCACACATAGTAAAATACAGGAACTCATTGTGTACCCCCTAATTGACCTATAATTATTTCCCGTGGTAGGGCACACTATTACCCTGTAATATAATACCTGGTCCAATTTAAAAATTATAGGTCAATATTATGGTCCGATACCGTCACTTAACATAGAAAAATGTCTTTGAATTTTTTAAGCTTTTTAGAAGGCTTATTTCTTTATTTTAAGCTTCTCAGAGCACTTTATTTGACATAGGCATACATAGTAAACTTTAGGGTCACACTGTGTACCCCTTAATTGACCTATAATTATTTCCTGTGGTAGGGTACACTATTACCCTGTAATATAATACCTGGTCGAACTAAAATATTATAGGTCAATATTAAGGTCTGATATCGCGCCCTGCGTTAGTTAACCATTGAAAGATGTCTTTGAATTTTTAAAGCATTTTAGAAGGCTTATTTCTTCATTTTAAGCTTCTCAGAACACTTTATTTCACATAGGCATACATAGTAAACTTTAGGGTCGCGCAGTGTACCCCCTATATCACCTATAATTATTTCCTGTGGTAGGGCACACTATTACCCTGTAATATAATACCTGGTCCAACTAAAATATTATAGGTCAATATTAAGGTCCGAATTCGGGCTAACAGTGAAGAGGGACTTCGCGCTTCCTATATTTAAAGGGTTTTAGAAGGCGAATTTCCTCATTTTAAGCTCTTCCGAACACTTATTTTAGATACGCACACAAAGTAAGATACAGGAACTCATTGTGTACCCCCTAATTGTCCTATAATTATTTCCCGTGGTAGGGCACACTATTACCCTGTAATATAATACCTGGTCCAATTTCAATATTATGGGTCATTATTAAGGTTCTGATATCGCGTCTTCCGTTAGATTACCATTGAAAGATGTCTTTGAATTTTTAAAGCATTTTAGAAGACTTATTTCTTCATTTTAAGCTTCTCAGAACACTTTATTTCACATAGGAATACATAGTAAACATTAGGGCACCGCTGTGTACCCCCTAATAGACGTATAATTATTTCCCGAGGTAGGCTACACTATTACCTTGTAATATAATTCCTGGTCCCTCTAAAATATTATGTGTCAATATTAAGGTCTGATATCGCGCCTTGCGTTGGTTAACCATTGAAAGATGTCTTTGAATTTTTAAAGCATTTTAGAAGTCTTATTTCTTCATTTTAAGCTTCTCAGAATACTTTATTTCACATAGGCATACATAGTAAACTTTTGAGTCGCGCTGTGTACCCCCTAATTTACCTATAATTATTTCCTGGGGTAGGGTACACTATTACCCTGTAATATAATACGTGGTCCAATTTAAAAATTATAGGTCACTAGTATGGTCCGATACCGTGCCTTTAGTTAACATTGAAAAGTGTATACGTGGTCCAATTAAAATATTATAGGACAATATCAAGGTCCGAAATCGGGCTAACAGTGAAGAGGGACTTCGCGCTTCCTATCTTTAAAGGGTTTTAGAAGGCAAATTTCCTCATTTTAAGCTCTTCCGAACACTTATTTTAGATACGCACACATAGTAAAATACAGGAACTCATTGTGTACCCCCTAATTGACCTATAATTATTTCCCGTGGTAGGGCACCATTGAAAGATGTCTTTGAATTTTTAAGGCATTTTAGAAGTCTTATTTCGTCATTTTAAGCTTCTCAAAACACTTTATTTCACATAGGCATACATAGTAAACTTAAGGGTCGCACTGTGTACCCCCGAATTGACCTATAATTATATCCTGTAGTAGAGTACACTATTACCCTGTAATATAATACTCGGTCCAATTAAAATATTATAGGTCAATATTAAGGTCCGATACCGTGCCGTTAGTTATCATTGAAAAGTGTCTTCGAATTTCGTTGTTTTAATGCACTATTTAAAATATACATAGTGTACCCCCTACATCACCTATAATTATTTCCTGCGGTAGGGTACACTATTACCCTGTAATATAATATGTGGTCCAATTGAAATATTATAGGTCAGTATTAAGGTCCGAAATCGGGCTTAACGTTAACATTGAAAAGTGACTTCGCGCTTCCTATATTTAAAGGATTTAAAATGGCAAATTTCCTCGTTTTGAGCAATAGTGAATTAAGTCAATTTTTAAGGTCAGATATCGTGCCGTTTGTTAGCATTGAAAAGTGTCTTCGAATTTCCTTGTTTTAATGCACTATTTAAAATATACATAGTGTGCCCCCTAATTCACCTATAATTATTTCCCGAGGGAGGGTACACTATTACCCTGTAATATAATACCAGGTCCAATTTAAATATTATGGGCCAATATTAAGGTCTGATATCGCGCCTTGCGTTAGTTAACCATTGAAAGATGTTTTTGAATTTTTAAAGACGCAAGGCGCGATATCAGTCCTTAATATTGACCTATAATATTTTAGTTGGACCAGGAATTATATTACAGGGTAATAGTGTACCATACCACAGGAAATAATTATAGGTCAATTAGGGGGTACACAGCGTGACCCTCAAGCTTACTATGTATGCCTATGTCAAATAAAGTGTTCTGAGAAGCTTAAAATAAAGAAATAAGCATTCTAAAATGCTTTAAAAATTCAAAGACATCTTTCAATGGTTAACTAACGCAACGCGCGATATCAGACCTTAATATTGACCCACAATATTTAAATTGGACCAGGTATTGTATTACAGGATAATAGAGTACCCTACCACGGGAAATAATTGCTGGTCAATTAGGGGGTACACAATGAGTTCCTGTATTTTACTATGTGTGCGTATCTAAAATAAGTGTTCGGAAGAGCTTAAAATGAGGAAATTCGCCTTCTAAAACCCTTTAAAGATTGGAAGCGCGAAGTCCCTCTTCACTGTTAGCCCGATTTCGGACCGTAATATTGACCTGCAATATTTAAGTTGGACCACATATTATATTACAGGATAATAGTGTACCCTATTACGGGAAATAATTATAGGTCAATTAGAGGGTACACAGCGTGACCCTAAATTTTACTATGTATGCGCATGTGAAATAAAGTGTTCTGAGAAGCTTAAAATGAAGAAATAAGCCTTCTAAATTGCTTTAAAAATTCAAAGACATCTTTCAATGGTTAACTAACGCAAGGCGCGATATCAGACCTTAATTTTGACCTATAATATTTTAATTGGTCCGGGTATTATATTACAGGGTAACAGTGTAACCTTTCACAGGAAATAATTATAGGTCAATTAGGGGGTACACAGCGTGACCCTAAAGTTTACTATGTATGCCTATGTCAAATAAAGTGTTCTGAGAAGCTTAAAATGAAGAAATATGCCTTCTAAAAAGCTTTAAAAATTCAAAGACATTTTTCTATGTTAACTAACGGCACGGTATCGGACCTTAATATTGACCTATAATTTTTAAATTGGACCACGTATTATATTACAGGGTAGTAGTGTGATCTACCCCAGGAAATAATTATAGGTCAATTATGGGGTACACAGCGTGACCCTAAATTTTACTATGTATGCGCATGTGAAATAAAGTGTTCTGAGAAGCTTAAAATGAAGAACTAAGCCTTCTAAATTGCTTTAAAAATTCAAAAACATCTTTCAATGGTTAACTAACGCAAGGCCCAATATCAGACCTTAATATTGACCGATAATATTTTAGTTGGACCAGGTATTGTATTACAGGGTAATAGTGTACCCTACCTCGGGAGATAATTATAAGTCAATTAGGGGGTACACAATGAGTTCCTGTATTTTACTACGTGTGCGTATCCAAAATAAGTGTTCGGAAAAGCTTAAAATGAGGGAATTCGTCTTCTAACACCCTTTAAAGATTGGAAGCGCGAAGTCCCTCTTCACTGTTAGCTCGATTTCGAACCTTAATATTGACCTATAATATTTAAGTTGGACCACCTATTATATTACAGGGTAATAGTGTACCCCACCAGGGGAAATAATTATAGGTGACATAGGGGGTACTCTATGTATATTTTAAATAGTGCATTAAAACAAGGAAATTCGAAGACCCTTTTCAATGTTAACTAACTGCACGGCATCGGACCTTTAAATTGACTTTATTCACTATTGCTCAAAACTAGGAAATTCGCCTTCTAAAACCCTTAAGATAGGAAGCGCGAAGTCACTTTTCAACGTTAACGTAAAGCCCGATTTCGGACCTTAATATTGATCCATAAAATTTAAATTGGACCACATATTATATTACTGGGTAATAGTGTACCCTTCCACAGGAAATAATTATAGATCAATTAGGGGGTCCACTCTGTATATTTTAAATAGTGCATTAAAACAAGGAAATTCGAAGACACTTTTCAATGTTAACTAACGGCACGGTATCTGACCCCTAATTGACATATAATTATTTCCTGTGGTAGGGAACACTATTACCCTGTAATATAATACCTGGTCTACTTAAAATATTACTGGTCAATATTAAGGTCCGATACCGTGCCGTTAGTTAACATTGAAAAGTGTCTTCGAATTTCCTTGTTTCAATGCATTATTTAAAATATACATAGTGTACCCCCTAATTCACCTATAATTATTTCCTGTGGTATGGTACACTATTACCCTGTAATATAATATAACGTCCAATTTAAATATTATGGGTCAATATTAAGGCCCGATACCTTGCCGTTAGTTAACATTGAAAAGTGTCTTCGAATTTCCTTGTTTCAATGCATTATTTAAAATATACATAGTGTACCCCCTATATCACCTATAATTATTTCCTGAGGTATGGTACACTATTACCCTGTAATATAATATGTAGTCCAATTTAAATATTATGGGTCATTATTAAGGTCCGAAATCGGGCTTTACGTTAACATTGAAAAGTGACTTTGTGCTTTTTATATTTAAAGGGTTTTAGAAGGCGAATTTCCTCGTTTTGAGCAATAGTGAATTAAGTCAATTTTAAGGTCAGATATCGTGCCGTTTCTTAGCATTGAAAAGTGTCTTCGAATTCCCTTGTTTTAATGCACTATTTAAAATATACATAGTGTACCCCCTAATTCACCTATAATTATTTCCTGTGGTAGGGTACACTATTACTCTGTAATATAATGCCTGGTCCATCTAAAATATTATAGGTCAATATTAAGGCCCGATACCGTGCCATTAGTTAACATTGAAAAGTGTCTTCGAATTTCCTTGTTTTAATGCACTATTTAAAATATACATAGTGTACCCCCTAATTCACCTACAATTATTTCCTGTGGTAGGGTACACTATTTCCCTGTAATATAATACCTGGTCCAACTTAAATATTATAATTTAATATTAAGGTCTGATATCGCGCCTTGCGTTAGTTAACCATTGAAAGATGTCTTTGATTTTTTAAAGCATTTTAGAAGGCTTATTTCTTCATTTTAAGCATCTCAGAACACTTTATTTCACATAGGCATACATAGTAAACTTTAGGGCCACGCTGTGTACCCCCTAATAGACCTATAATTATTCCCCGAGGTAGGCTACACAATTACATTGTAATATAATTCCTGGTCACACTAAAATATTATAGGTCAATATTAAGGTCTGATATCGCGCCTTGCGTTGGTTAACCATTGAAAGATGTGTTTGAGTATTTAAAGCATTTTAGAAGGCTTATTTCTTCATTTAAAGCTTCTCAGAACACTTAATTTTACATAGGCATACATAGTAAACTTTTGAGTCGCGCTGTGTACCCCCTAAATGACCTATAATTATTTCCTGGTTTAGGGTACACTATTACCCAGTAATATAATACGTGGTCCAATTTAAAAATTATAGGTCAATATTATGGTCCGATACCGTGCCGTTAGTTAACATAGAAAAATTTCTTTGAATTTTTAAAGCTTGCTAGAAGGCTTATTTCTTCATTTTAAGCTTCTCAGAACACTTTATTTGACATAGGCATACATAGTAAACTTTAGGGTCACGCTGTGTACCCCCTAATGAACCTATAATTATTTCCTGTGGTAGGGTACACTATTACCCTGTAATATAATACCTGGTCCAATTAGAATATTATAGGTCAATATTAAGGTCCGATACCGTGCCGTTAGTTATCATTGAAAAGTGTCTTCGAATTTACTTGTTTCAATGCACTATTTAAAATATACATAGTGTACCCCCTAATTCACCTATAATTATTTCTGTGGTAGGGTACACTATTTCCCTGTAATATAATGCCTGGTCCATCTAAAATATTTTAGGTCAATATTAAGGTCCGATTCCGTGCCGTTAGTTAACATTGAAAAGTGTCTTCGAATTTCCTTGTTTTAATGCACTATTTAAAATATACATAGTGTACCCCCTAATTGACCTATAATTATTTCCTGTGGTAGGGTACACTATTACCCTGAAATATAATAAGTGGTCCAATTTAAATATTATGGGTCAATATTATGGTCCGAAATCTGGCTTTACGTTAACATTGAAAAGTGACTTCGCGCTTCCTATCTTTAAAGGGTTTTAGAAGGCGAATTTCCTCGTTTTGAGCAATAGTGAATTCAGTCAATTTTAAGGTCAGATATCGTGCTGTTTTTTAGCATTGAAAAGTGTCTTTGAATTTCCTTGTTTTAATGCACTATTTAAAATAACCATAGTGTACCCCCTAATTCACCTATAATTATTTCCTGTGGTACGGTACACTTTTACCCTGTAATATAATACCTGGTCCAATTAAAATATTATAGGTCATTATTAAGGTCCAATACCGTGCCGTTAGTTATCATTGAAAAGTGTCTTTGAATTTCCCTGTTTTAATGCACTATTTAAAATATACATAGTGTACCCCCTATATCACCTATAATTATTTCCTGGGGTAGGGTACACTATTACCCTGTAATACAATATGTAATCCAATTTAAATATTATGGGTCAATATTAAGGTCCGAAATCTAGCGTTACGTTAACATTGAAAAGTGACTTCGCGCTTTAAATATTTAAAGGGTTTTAGAAAGCGAATTTCCTCGTTTTGAGAAATAGTGAATTCAGTCAATTTTAAGGTCAGATATCGTGCTGTTTTTTAGCATTGAAAAGTGTCTTCGAATTTCCTTGTTTTAATGCACTATTTAAAATATACATACTGTGCCCCCTAATTCACCTATAATTATTTCCCGTGGTAGGGTACACTATTACCCTGTAATATAATATGTGGTCCAACTTAAATATTATAGGTCAATATTGAGGTCCGAATTCGGGCTAACAGTGAAGAGGGACTTCACGCTTCCTATCTTTAAAGAGTTTTAGAAGGCGAATTTCCTCATTTTAAGCTCTTCCGAACACTTATTTTACATACGCACACATAGTAAAATACAGGAACTCATTGTGTACCCCCTAATTGACCTATAATTATTTCCCGTGGTAGGGCACACTATTACCTTGTAATATAATACCTGGTCCAATTTAAAAATTATAGGTCAATATTATGGTCCGATACCGTCAGTTAACATAGAAAAATGTCTATGAATTTTTAAAGCTTTTTAGAAGGCTTATTTCTTCATTTTAAGCTTCTCAGAATACTTTATTTCACATAGGCATACATAGTAAAATTTTGAGTCGCGCTGTGTACCCCCTAATTGACCTATAATTATTTCCTGGGGTAGGGTACACTATTACCCTGTAATATAATACGTGGTCCAATTTAAAAATTATAGGTCAATATTATGGTCCGATACCGTGCCGTTAGTTAACATAGAAAAATGTCTTTGAATTTTTAAAGCTTTTTAGAAGGCTTATTTCTTCATTTTAAGCTTCTCAGAACACTTTATTTGACATAGGCATACATAGTAAACTTTAGGGTCACGCTGTGTACCCCCTAATTAACCTATAATTATTTCCTGAGGTAGGGTACGCTTTTACCCTGTAATATAATACCTTGTAAAACTAAAATATTATAGGTCAATATTAAGGTCTGATATCGCGCCTTGCGTTAGTTAACCATTGAAAGATGTTTTTGAATTTTTAAAACATTTTAGAAGTCTTATTTCTTCATTTTAAGCTTCTCAGAACACTTTATTTCACATAGGCATACATAGCAATCTTTAGGGTCGCGCTGTGTACCCCCTAATTGACCTTTAATTATTTCCTGTGGTAAGGTACACTATTAACCTGTAATATAATACCTGGTCCAATTAAGATATTATAGGTCAATATTAAGGTCCGATACCGTGCCGTTTGTTAACATTGAAAAGTGTCTTCGAATTTCCTTGTTTTAATGCACTATTTAAAATATACATAGTGTACCCCCTAATTCACCTATAATTATTTCTGTGGTAGGGTACACTATTATCCTGTAATATAATGCCTGGTCCATCTAAAATATTTTATGTCAATATTAAGGTCCGATTCCGTGCCGTTAGTTAACATTGAAAAGTGTCTTCGAATTTCCTTGTTTTAATGCACTATTTAAAATATACATAGTGTACCCCCTAATTGACCTATAATTATTTCCTGTGGCAGGGTACACTATTACCCAGTAATATAATATGTGGTCCAATTTAAATAAACTGCTGTTTGTAGAAAATGCAACACCATGAAGGAATCATCAGAATCAAATGAAATTCGCAGCAAATGTCAATTATAGGATATTATGCAAATTAATAAAGTTTCAGAGCCATCGCGCGTGCGTGGCGCGCGCAGCGCCCTCTGAATTGATGCTGAAAGCGTATAAATAAAGTGCTGTAGCGGGACGTTGAAAATAGTCTATGATTATTTGTTAGTGGCAAACGTTTAGTGAGACCTGAGTATGCCTCCACGACGGAAGAATAAGAAATTCAAGCAACTTACGGAGTTTGAACGAGGGAGGATAATCGGCCTTCGAGAAGGAGGATTTTCCTATCGCGCAATAGCAGCTCGTATGCAGCGGAACAGTTCCACAGTGATGCGAGTTTGGAAGCAGTGGACCGACGAGCACCGAACAACTCGAAAAACAGGCACTGGACGACAGAAGGTGACGTCAGAGCGCGATGATCGACACCTGCTCCGCATGGCGGTGAATGATCGCACAGCTTCCTCCAGGCAGCTGGCAGCACATTGGTCTACTGCTACAGGTGTACAATTGTCGGCTTCGTCAATTCGTCGTCGTCTGCTGCGCCGTGGATTGCGTGCAAGGGTGCCATTATACAGGATTCCCCTCACGGCGGATCATCGACGGCTGCGTCGGCAGTGGGCTCTTGAGCAAAGAGACTGGCGAGCTGATTGGCACCAAGTTGTCTTTTCAGATGAATCACGCTTCAATTTGTGGACCCATGATGGCCGTGTTCGTGTTAGACGTTATGCCGGTCAACGCTGCCTTCCTGAGTGTATTATTGAACGACATAGTGGTCGAACACCCGGAGTTATGGTCTGGGGTGCGATTTCGTATCATGGACGATCCAATTTGATACGAATTGAGGGTAATCTCAATAGCAACAGATACGTCCGTGAAGTGCTACAGCCCGAAGTCGTTCCTTTCCTTCAAGGCATCCCTGGAGCTATCTTTCAGCAGGATAATGCACGCCCACATGTTGCGCGGACTGTTAGAGACTTCTGTTCAGCACAACGCATGCAACTTCTTCCTTGGCCTGCTTATTCGCCGGATATGTCGCCTATTGAGCACGTGTGGGATATGGTTGGTCTGCTTCTCACTCGTGATCCGCGTCCTGCAGTTTCCAAAGACGAACTTTGGTTGCGCATACAAGCGATATGGAATTCTCTTCCTCAAGCAGATATTCAACATCTGTTTGACTCCATGCCACGTCGTATAGCAGCACTTATTGCAGCGCGTGGTGGCTGCACCAAATACTGATTTCGGACGCTTAATTTGTTTCTTTTGTTTTGAAAATTTCATCATTTATTTGTATCAGTACAAGTCGTTTCTGCATTAAATTTCATTTGATTCTGATGATTCTTTCATGGTGTTGCATTTTCTACAAACAGCAGTTTATTATGGGTCAATATTAAGGTCCGAAATCTGGCTTTACGATAACATTGAAAAGTGTCTTCGCGCTTCCTATCTTTAAAGGGTTTTAGAAGGCGAATTTCCTCGTTTTGAGCAATAGCGAATTAAGTCAATTTTAAGGTCAGATATCGTGGTGTTTGTTAGCATTGAAAAGTGACTTCGAATTACCTTGTTTTAATGCACTATTAAAAATATACATAGTGTACCCCCTAATTCACCTATAATTATTTCCTGTGGTAGGGTACACTTTTACCCTGTAATATAATACCTGGTCCAATTAAAATATTATAGGTCAATATTAAGGTCCGATACCGTGCCGTTAGTTAACATTGTAAAGTGTCTTCGAATTTCCTTGTTTTAATGCACTATTTAAAATATACATAGTGTACCCCCTAATTGACCTATAATTATTTCCCGTGGTAGGGTACACTATTACCCTGAAATATAATAAGTGGTCCAATTTAAATATTATGGGTCAATATTATGGTCCGAAATCTGGCTTTACGTTAACATTGAAAAGTGACTTCGCGCTTCCTATCTTTAAAGGGTTTTAGAAGGCGAATTTCCTCGTTTTGAGCAATAGTGAATTCAGTCAATTTTAAGGTCAGATATCGTGCTGTTTTTTAGCATTGAAAAGTGTCTTTGAATTTCCTTGTTTTAATGCACTATTTAAAATAACCATAGTGTACCCCCTAATTCACCTATAATTATTTCCTGTGGTACGGTACACTATTACCCAGTAATATAATACGTGGTCCAATTAACATATTATAGGTCAATATTAAGGTCCGATACCGTGCCGTTAGTTAACATTGAAAAGTGTCTTCGTATTTCCTTGTTTTAATGGACTATTTTAAATATACATAGTGTACCCCCTAATTCACCTATAATTATTTCCTGTGGTAGGGTACACTTTTACCCTGTAATATAATACCTGGTCCAATTAAAATATTATAGGTCATTATTAAGGTCCGATACCGTGCCGTTAGTTATCATTGAAAAGTGTCTTTGAATTTCCCTGTTTTAATGCACTATTTAAAATATACATAGTGTACCCCCTATATCACCTATAATTATTTCCTGTGGTAGGGTACACTATTACCCTGTAATACAATATGTAGTCCAATTTAAATATTATGGGTCAATATTAAGGTCCGAAATCGGGCGTTACGTTAACATTGAAAAGTGACTTCGCGCTTTAAATATTTAAAGGGTTTTAGAAAGCGAATTTCCTCGTTTTGAGAAATAGTGAATTCAGTCAATTTTAAGGTCAGATATCGTGCTGTTTTTTAGCATTGAAAAGTGTCTTCGAATTTCCTTGTTTTAATGCACTATTTAAAATATACATACTGTGCCCCCTAATTCACCTATAATTATTTCCCGTGGTAGGGGACACTATTACCCTGTAATATAATATGTGGTCCAACTAAAATATTATAGGTCAATATTGAGGTCCGAATTCGGGCTAACAGTGAAGAGGGACTTCGCGCTTCCTATCTTTAATGGGTTTTAGAAGGCGAATTTCCTCATTTTAAGCTCTTCCGAACACTTATTTTACATACGCACACATAGTAAAATACAGGAACTCATAGTGTACCCCCTAATTGACCTACAATTATTTCCCGTGGTAGGGCACACTATTACCCTGTAATATAATACCTGGTCCAATTTAAAAATTATAGGTCAATATTATGGTCCGATACCGTGCCGTTAGTTAACATAGAAAAATTTCTTTGAATTTTTAAAGCTTGCTAGAAGGCTTATTTCTTCATTTTAAGCTTCTCAGAACACTTTATTTGACATAGGCATACATAGTAAACTTTAGGGTCACGCTGTGTACCCCCTAATGAACCTATAATTATTTCCTGTGGTAGGGTACACTATTACCCTGTAATATAATACCTGGTCCAATTAGAATATTATAGGTCAATATTAAGGTCCGATACCGTGCCGTTAGTTATCATTGAAAAGTGTCTTCGAATTTACTTGTTTCAATGCACTATTTAAAATATACATAGTGTACCCCCTAATTCACCTATAATTATTTCTGTGGTAGGGTACACTATTTCCCTGTAATATAATGCCTGGTCCATCTAAAATATTTTAGGTCAATATTAAGGTCCGATTCCGTGCCGTTAGTTAACATTGAAAAGTGTCTTCGAATTTCCTTGTTTTAATGCACTATTTAAAATATACATAGTGTACCCCCTAATTGACCTATAATTATTTCCTGTGGTAGGGTACACTATTACCCTGAAATATAATAAGTGGTCCAATTTAAATATTATGGGTCAATATTATGGTCCGAAATCTGGCTTTACGTTAACATTGAAAAGTGACTTCGCGCTTCCTATCTTTAAAGGGTTTTAGAAGGCGAATTTCCTCGTTTTGAGCAATAGTGAATTCAGTCAATTTTAAGGTCAGATATCGTGCTGTTTTTTAGCATTGAAAAGTGTCTTTGAATTTCCTTGTTTTAATGCACTATTTAAAATAACCATAGTGTACCCCCTAATTCACCTATAATTATTTCCTGTGGTACGGTACACTTTTACCCTGTAATATAATACCTGGTCCAATTAAAATATTATAGGTCATTATTAAGGTCCAATACCGTGCCGTTAGTTATCATTGAAAAGTGTCTTTGAATTTCCCTGTTTTAATGCACTATTTAAAATATACATAGTGTACCCCCTATATCACCTATAATTATTTCCTGGGGTAGGGTACACTATTACCCTGTAATACAATATGTAATCCAATTTAAATATTATGGGTCAATATTAAGGTCCGAAATCGGGCGTTACGTTAACATTGAAAAGTGACTTCGCGCTTTAAATATTTAAAGGGTTTTAGAAAGCGAATTTCCTCGTTTTGAGAAATAGTGAATTCAGTCAATTTTAAGGTCAGATATCGTGCTGTTTTTTAGCATTGAAAAGTGTCTTCGAATTTCCTTGTTTTAATGCACTATTTAAAATATACATACTGTGCCCCCTAATTCACCTATAATTATTTCCCGTGGTAGGGTACACTATTACCCTGTAATATAATATGTGGTCCAACTTAAATATTATAGGTCAATATTGAGGTCCGAATTCGGGCTAACAGTGAAGAGGGACTTCACGCTTCCTATCTTTAAAGAGTTTTAGAAGGCGAATTTCCTCATTTTAAGCTCTTCCGAACACTTATTTTACATACGCACACATAGTAAAATACAGGAACTCATTGTGTACCCCCTAATTGACCTATAATTATTTCCCGTGGTAGGGCACACTATTACCTTGTAATATAATACCTGGTCCAATTTAAAAATTATAGGTCAATATTATGGTCCGATACCGTCAGTTAACATAGAAAAATGTCTATGAATTTTTAAAGCTTTTTAGAAGGCTTATTTCTTCATTTTAAGCTTCTCAGAATACTTTATTTCACATAGGCATACATAGTAAAATTTTGAGTCGCGCTGTGTACCCCCTAATTGACCTATAATTATTTCCTGGGGTAGGGTACACTATTACCCTGTAATATAATACGTGGTCCAATTTAAAAATTATAGGTCAATATTATGGTCCGATACCGTGCCGTTAGTTAACATAGAAAAATGTCTTTGAATTTTTAAAGCTTTTTAGAAGGCTTATTTCTTCATTTTAAGCTTCTCAGAACACTTTATTTGACATAGGCATACATAGTAAACTTTAGGGTCACGCTGTGTACCCCCTAATTAACCTATAATTATTTCCTGAGGTAGGGTACGCTTTTACCCTGTAATATAATACCTTGTAAAACTAAAATATTATAGGTCAATATTAAGGTCTGATATCGCGCCTTGCGTTAGTTAACCATTGAAAGATGTTTTTGAATTTTTAAAACATTTTAGAAGTCTTATTTCTTCATTTTAAGCTTCTCAGAACACTTTATTTCACATAGGCATACATAGCAATCTTTAGGGTCGCGCTGTGTACCCCCTAATTGACCTTTAATTATTTCCTGTGGTAAGGTACACTATTAACCTGTAATATAATACCTGGTCCAATTAAGATATTATAGGTCAATATTAAGGTCCGATACCGTGCCGTTTGTTAACATTGAAAAGTGTCTTCGAATTTCCTTGTTTTAATGCACTATTTAAAATATACATAGTGTACCCCCTAATTCACCTATAATTATTTCTGTGGTAGGGTACACTATTATCCTGTAATATAATGCCTGGTCCATCTAAAATATTTTATGTCAATATTAAGGTCCGATTCCGTGCCGTTAGTTAACATTGAAAAGTGTCTTCGAATTTCCTTGTTTTAATGCACTATTTAAAATATACATAGTGTACCCCCTAATTGACCTATAATTATTTCCTGTGGCAGGGTACACTATTACCCAGTAATATAATATGTGGTCCAATTTAAATATTATGGGTCAATATTAAGGTCCGAAATCTGGCTTTACGATAACATTGAAAAGTGACTTCGCGCTTCCTATCTTTAAAGGGTTTTAGAAGGCGAATTTCCTCGTTTTGAGCAATAGCGAATTAAGTCAATTTTAAGGTCAGATATCGTGGTGTTTGTTAGCATTGAAAAGTGACTTCGAATTACCTTGTTTTAATGCACTATTAAAAATATACATAGTGTACCCCCTAATTCACCTATAATTATTTCCTGTGGTAGGGTACACTTTTACCCTGTAATATAATACCTGGTCCAATTAAAATATTATAGGTCAATATTAAGGTCCGATACCGTGCCGTTAGTTAACATTGTAAAGTGTCTTCGAATTTCCTTGTTTTAATGCACTATTTAAAATATACATAGTGTACCCCCTAATTGACCTATAATTATTTCCCGTGGTAGGGTACACTATTACCCTGAAATATAATAAGTGGTCCAATTTAAATATTATGGGTCAATATTATGGTCCGAAATCTGGCTTTACGTTAACATTGAAAAGTGACTTCGCGCTTCCTATCTTTAAAGGGTTTTAGAAGGCGAATTTCCTCGTTTTGAGCAATAGTGAATTCAGTCAATTTTAAGGTCAGATATCGTGCTGTTTTTTAGCATTGAAAAGTGTCTTTGAATTTCCTTGTTTTAATGCACTATTTAAAATAACCATAGTGTACCCCCTAATTCACCTATAATTATTTCCTGTGGTACGGTACACTATTACCCAGTAATATAATACGTGGTCCAATTAACATATTATAGGTCAATATTAAGGTCCGATACCGTGCCGTTAGTTAACATTGAAAAGTGTCTTCGTATTTCCTTGTTTTAATGGACTATTTTAAATATACATAGTGTACCCCCTAATTCACCTATAATTATTTCCTGTGGTAGGGTACACTTTTACCCTGTAATATAATACCTGGTCCAATTAAAATATTATAGGTCATTATTAAGGTCCGATACCGTGCCGTTAGTTATCATTGAAAAGTGTCTTTGAATTTCCCTGTTTTAATGCACTATTTAAAATATACATAGTGTACCCCCTATATCACCTATAATTATTTCCTGTGGTAGGGTACACTATTACCCTGTAATACAATATGTAGTCCAATTTAAATATTATGGGTCAATATTAAGGTCCGAAATCGGGCGTTACGTTAACATTGAAAAGTGACTTCGCGCTTTAAATATTTAAAGGGTTTTAGAAAGCGAATTTCCTCGTTTTGAGAAATAGTGAATTCAGTCAATTTTAAGGTCAGATATCGTGCTGTTTTTTAGCATTGAAAAGTGTCTTCGAATTTCCTTGTTTTAATGCACTATTTAAAATATACATACTGTGCCCCCTAATTCACCTATAATTATTTCCCGTGGTAGGGGACACTATTACCCTGTAATATAATATGTGGTCCAACTTAAATATTATAGGTCAATATTGAGGTCCGAATTCGGGCTAACAGTGAAGAGGGACTTCGCGCTTCCTATCTTTAATGGGTTTTAGAAGGCGAATTTCCTCATTTTAAGCTCTTCCGAACACTTATTTTACATACGCACACATAGTAAAATACAGGAACTCATTGTGTACCCCCTAATTGACCTACAATTATTTCCCGTGGTAGGGCACACTATTACCCTGTAATATAATACCTGGTCCAATTTAAAAATTATAGGTCAATATTATGGTCCGATACCGTCAGTTGACATAGAAAAATGTCTTTGAATTTTAAAAGCTTTTTAGAAGGCTTATTTCTTCATTTTAAGCTTCTCAGAACACTTTATTTGACATAGGCATACATAGTAAACTTTAGGGTCACACTGTGTACCCCTTAATTGACCTATAATTATTTCCTGTGGTAGGGTACACTATTTCCCTGTAATATAATACCTGGTTCAACTAAAATATTATAGGTCAATATTAAGGTCTGATATCGCGCCCTGCGTTAGTTAACCATTGAAAGATGTCTTTGAATTTTTAAAGCATTTTAGAAGGCTTATTTCTTCATTTTAAGCTTCTCAGTACACTTTATTTCGCATAGGCATACGTAGTAAACTTCAGGGTCACGCTGTGTACCCCCTAATTGACCTATAATTATTTCCTTGGGTAGGGTACACTATTACCCTGTAATATAATATGTGGTCCAACTTAAATATTATAGGTCAATATTGAGGTCCGAATTCGGGCTAACAGTGAAGAGGGACTTCACGCTTCCTATCTTTAAAGAGTTTTAGAAGGCGAATTTCCTCATTTTAAGCTCTTCCGAACACTTATTTTACATACGCACACATAGTAAAATACAGGAACTCATTGTGTACCCCCTAATTGACCTATAATTATTTCTCGTGGTAGGGCACACTATTACCTTGTAATATAATACCTGGTCCAATTTTAAAATTATAGGTCAATATTATGGTCCGATACCGTCAGTTAACATAGAAAAATGTCTTTGAATTTTTAAAGCTTTTTAGAAGGCTTATTTCTTCATTTTAAGCTTCTCAGAATACTTTATTTCACATAGGCATACATAAAAAAATTTTGAGTCGCGCTGTGTACCCCCTAATTGACCTATAATTATTTCCTGGGGTAGGGTACACTATTACCCTGTAATATAATACGTGGTCCAATTTAAAAATTATAGGTCAATATTATGGTCCGATACCGTGCCGTTAGTTAACATAGAAAAATGTCTTTGAATTTTTAAAGCTTTTTAGAAGGCTTATTTCTTCATTTTAAGCTTCTCAGAACACTTTATTTGACATAGGCATACATAGTAAACTTTAGGGTCACACTGTGTACCCCCTAATTAACCTATAATTATTTCCTGTGGTAGGGTACGCTTTTACCCTGTAATATAATACCTTGTAAAACTAAAATATTATAGGTCAATATTAAGGTCTGATATCGCGCCTTCGTTAGTTAACCATTGAAAGATGTTTTTGAATTTTTAAAACATTTTAGAAGTCTTATTTATTCATTTTAAGCTTCTCAGAACACTTTATTTCACATAGGCATACATAGCAATCTTTAGGGTCGCGCTGTGTACCCCCTAATTGACCTTTAATTATTTCCTGTGGTAAGGTACACTATTACCCTGTAATATAATACCTGGTCCAATTAAGATATTATAGGTCAATATTAAGGTCCGATACCGTGCCGTTTGTTAACATTGAAAAGTGTCTTCGAATTTCCTTGTTTTAATGCACTATTTAAAATATACATAGTGTACCCCCTAATTCACCTAAAATTATTTCTGTGGTAGGGTACACTATTATCCTGTAATATAATGCCTGGTCCATCTAAAATATTTTATGTCAATATTAAGGTCCGATTCCGTGCCGTTAGTTAACATTGAAAAGTGTCTTCGAATTTCCTTGTTTTAATGCACTATTTAAAATATACATAGTGTACCCCCTAATTGACCTATAATTATTTCCTGTGGCAGGGTACACTATTACCCAGTAATATAATATGTGGTCCAATTTAAATATTATGGGTCAATATTAAGGTCCGAAATCTGGCTTTACGATAACATTGAAAAGTGACTTCGCGCTTCCTATCTTTAAAGGGTTTTAGAAGGCGAATTTCCTCGTTTTGAGCAATAGCGAATTAAGTCAATTTTAAGGTCAGATATCGTGGTGTTTGTTAGCATTGAAAAGTGACTTCGAATTACCTTGTTTTAATGCACTATTAAAAATATACATAGTGTACCCCCTAATTCACCTATAATTATTTCCTGTGGTAGGGTACACTTTTACCCTGTAATATAATACCTGGTCCAATTAAAATATTATAGGTCAATATTAAGGTCCGATACCGTGCCGTTATTTAACATTGTAAAGTGTGATCGAATTTCCTTGTTTTAATGCACTATTTAAAATATACATAGTGTACCCCCTAATTTACCTATAATTATTTCCTGTGGTAGGGTACACTATTACCCTGTAATATAATACCTGGTCCCACTAAAATATTTTAGGTCAATATTATGGTCTGATATCGCGCCTTGCGTTGGTTAACCATTGAAAGATGTCTTTGAATTTTTAAAGCATTTTAGAAGTCATATTTCTTCATTTTAAGTTTCTCAGAACACTTTATTTCACATAGGCATACATAGTAAACTTTAGGGTCGCGCTGCGTACCCCCTAATTGACCTATAATTATTTCCTGTGGAAGGGTACACTATTACCCTGTAATATAATACCTGGTCCAATTAAAATATTATAGGTCATTATTAATTTCCGAACAGTTAACATTGAAAAGTGTCTTCGTATTTCCTTGTTTTAATGCACTATTTAAAATCTACATACTGTACCCCCTAATTCACCTATAATTATTTCCCATGGTAGGGTACACTATTACCCTGTAATATAATATGCGGTCCAATTTAAATATTATAGGTCAATATTGAGGTCCGAATTCGGGCTAACAGTGAAGAGGGACTTCGCGCTTCCAATCTTTAAAGGGTTTTAGAAGGCGAATTTCCTCATTTTAAGCTCATCCGAACACTTATTTTACATACGCACACATAGTAAAATACAGGAACTCATTGTGTACCCCCTAATTGACCTATAATTATTTCCCGTGGTAGGGCACACTATTACCCTGTAATATAATATCTGGTCCAATTTCAATATTATGGGTCATTATTAAGGTTCTGATATCGCGTCTTCCGTTATATTACCATTGAAAGATGTCTTTGAATTTTGAAAGCATTTTAGAAGGCTTATTTCTTCATTTTAAACTTCTCAGAACACTTTATTTCACATAGGCTTTCATAGTAAACTTTAGGGACACGCTGTGTACCCCCTAATTGACCTATAATTATCTCCTGTGGTAGGGTACACTAATACCCTGTAATATAATACCTGGTCCAACTAAAATATTAAAGGTCAATATTAAGGTCCGATATCGGGCTTTACGTTAACATTGAAAAGTGACTTTGCTCTTCCTATCTTTAAAGGCTCTTAGAAGGCGAATTTCCTCCTTTTGAACAATAGTGAATTAAGTCAATTGTAAGGTCAGATATCGTGTCGTTTGTTAGCATTGAAAAGTGTCTTCGAATTACCTTGTTTTAATGCATTATTTAAAATATACATAGTGTACCCCCTAATTCACCTATAATTGTTTCCCGTGGTAGGGTACACTATTAACCTGTAATATAATATGCGGTCCAACTTAAATATTATAGGTCAATATTAAGGTCCGAAATCGTTCTAACAGTGAAGAGGGACTTCGCGCTTCCTATCTTTAAAGGGTTTTAGAAGGCGAATTTCCACATTTTAAGCACTACCGAACACTTATTTTAGAAGCGCACACATAGTAAAATACAGGAACTCATTGTGTACCCCCTAATTGACATATAATTATTTCCCGAGGTAGGGTACACTATTATCCTGTAATATAATACCTGGTCCATCTAAAATATTATAGGTCAATATTAAGGTCTGATGTTGCGCCGTGCGTTAGTTAACCATTGAAAGATGTTCTTAAATTTTTAAAGCTTTTTATAAGTCTTATTTCTTAATTTTAAGCTTCTCAGAACACTTTATTTGACATAGGCGTGCATTTTAAACTTTAGGGTCGCGCTGTGTACCGCCTAATTGACATATAATCATTTTCTGTGGTAGGGTACACTATTACCCTGTAATATAATACATGGTCCAATTTAAAAATTATAGGTCAATATTAAGGTCCGATACCGTGCCGTTAGTTAATATAGGAAAATGTCTTTGAATTTTTAAAGCTTTTTAGAAGCCTTATTTCTTCATTTTAAGTTTTTCAGAACACTTTATTTCGCACAGGCATACATAGTAAACTTTAGGGTCACGCTGTGTACCCCCTAATTGACCTATAATTATTTCCCGTTGTAGGGCACACTATTACCCTGTAATATAATAACTGATCCAACTAAAATATTATAGTTCAATATTAAGGTCCGATACCGTGCCGTTAGTTAACATTGAAAATTGTCTTCGAATTTCCTTGTTTTAATGCACTATTTAAAATATACATAGTGTACCTCCTAATTCACCTATAATTATTTCCCGTTGTAGGGTACACTATTAACCTGTAATATAATATGCGGTCCAACTTAAATATTATAGGTCAATATTAAGGTCCGAAATCGTTCTAACAGTGAAGAGGGACTTCGCGCTTCCTATCTTTAAAGGGTTTTAGAAGGCGAATTTCCTCATTTTAAGCTATACCGAACACTTATTTTAGATACGCACACATAGTAAAATACAGGAACTCATTGTGTACCCCCTAATTGACTTATAATTATTTCCCGAGGTAGGGTACACTATTACCCTGTTATATAATACCTGGTCCAACTGAAATATTATAGGTCAATATTAAGGTCTGATATTGCGCCTTGCGTTAGTTAACCATTGAAAGATGTCTTTGAATTTTTAAAGCATTGTAGAAGTCTTATTTCTTCATTTTAAGCTTCTCGGAACACTTTATTTCACATAGGCTTTCATAGTAAACTTTAGGGTCACGCTGTGTACTCCCTAATTGACCTATTATTATTTCCTGTGGTAGGGTACACTATTACCCTGCAATATAATATTTGGTCCAATTTAAATATTATGGGTCAATATTAAGGTCCGAAATCGGGCTTTACGTTAACATTGAAAAGTGACTTCGCGCTTCCTATCTTTAAAGGGTTTTAGAAGGCGAATTTCCTCGTTTTGAGCAATAGTGAATTAAGTCAATTTTAAGGTCAGATTTCGTGGTGTTTGTTAGCATTGAAAATTGTCTTCGAATTTCCTTGATTTTAATGCACTATTTAAAATATACATAGTGTACCCCCTAATTCAACTATAATTATTTCCCGTGGTAGGGTACACTATTAACCTGTAATATAATATGCGGTCCAACTTAAATATTATAGGTCAATATTAAGGTCCGAAATCGTTCTAACAGTGAAGAGGGACTTCGCGCTTCCTCTCTTTAAAGGGTTTTAGAAGGCGAATTTCCTCATTTTAAGCTCTACCGAACACTTATTTTAGATACGCACACATAGTAAAATACAGGAACTCATTGTGTACCCCCTAATTGACTTATAATTATTTCCCGAGTTAGGGTACACTATTACCCTGTAATATAATACCTGGTCCAACTAAAATATTATAGGTCAATATTAAGGTCTGATATTGCGCCTTGCGTTAGTTAACCATTGAAAGATGTCTTTGAATTTTTAAAGCATTTTAGAAGTCTTATTTCTTCATTTTAAGCTTCTCGGAACACTTTATTTCACATAGGCTTTCATAGTAAACTTTAGGGTCACGCTGTGTACTCCCTAATTGACCTATAATTATTTCCTGTGGTAGGGTAGACTATTGCCCTGTAATATAATATGTGGTCCATTTTAAATATTATGGGTCAATATTAAGGTCCGATATCGGGCTTTACGTTAACATTGAAAAGTGACTTCGCTCTTCCTATCTTTAAAGGATTTTAGAAGGCGAATTTCCTCCTTTTGAGCAATAGTGAACTAAGTCAATTTTAAGGTCAGATATCGTGTTGTTTGTTAGCATTGAAAAGTGTCTTCGAATTACCTTGTTTTAATGCATTATTTAAAATATACATAGTGTACCCCCTAATTCACCTATAATTTTTTCCCGTGGTAGGGTACACTATTAACCTGTAATATAATATGCGGTCCAACTTAAATATTATAGGTCAATATTTAGGTCCGAAATCGTTCTAACAGTGAAGAGGGTCTTCGCGCTTCCTATCTTTAAAGGGTTTTAGAAGGCGAATTTCCTTATTTTAAGCTCTACCGAACACTTATTTTAGATACGCACACATAGTAAAATACAGGAACTCATTGTGTACCCCCTAATTGACTTATAATTATTTCCCGATGTAGGGTACACTATTATCCTGTAATATAATACCTGGTCCAACTAAAATATTATAGGTCAATATTAAGGTCTGATATTGCGCCTTGCGTTAGTTAACCATTGAAAGATGTCTTTGAATTTTTAAAGCATTTTAGAAGTCTTATTTCTTCATTTTAAGCTTCTCGGAACACTTTATTTCACATAGGCTTTCATAGTAAACTTTAGGGTCACGCTGTGTACTCCGTAATTGACCTATTATTATTTCCTGTGGTAGGGCACACTATTACCCTGTAATATAATATTTAGTCCAATTTAAATATTATGGGTCAATATTAAGGTCCGAAATCGGGCTTTACGTTAACATTGAAAAGTGACTTCGCGCTTCCTATCTTTAAAGGGTTTTAGAAGGCGAATTTCCTCGTTTTGAGCAATAGTGAATTAAGTCAATTTTAAGGTCAGATTTCGTGGTGTTTGTTAGCATTGAAAATTGTCTTCGAATTTCCTTGTTTTAATGCACTATTTAAAATATACATAGTGTACCCCCTAATTCACATATAATTATTTCCTGTGGTAGGGTACACTTTTTCCCTGTAAGATAATACCTGGTCCAATTAAAATATTATAGGTCAATATTAAGATCCGATACCGTGCCGTTAGTTAACATTGAAAAGTGTCTTCGTATTTCCTTGTTTTAATGCACTATTTAAAATATACATAGTGTACCCCCTAATTCAGCTATAATTATTTCCCGTGGTAGGGTACACTATTACCCTGTAATATAATATGTGGATCAACTTAAATATTATAGGTCAATATTAAGGTCCGAAATCGGGCTAACAGTGAAGAGGGACTTCGCGCTTCCTATCTTTAAAGGGTTTCAGAAGGCGAATTTCCTCATTTTAAGCTCTACCGAACACTTATTTTAGATACGCACACATAGTAAAATACAGGAACTCATTGTGCACCCCCTATATGACCTATAATTATTTCCTGAGGTAGGGTACACTATTACCCTGTAATACAATACCTGGACCAATTTAAATATTATGGGTCAATATTAAGGTCTGATATCGCGCCTTGCGTTAGTTAACCATTGAAAGATGTCTTTGAATTTTTGAAGCATTTTAGAAGCCTTATTTCTTCATTTTAAGTTTTTCAGAACACTTTATTTCACACAGGCATACATAGTAAACTTTAGGGTCACGCTGTGTACCCCCTAATTGACCTATAATTATTTCCCGTGGTAGGGCACACTATTACCCTGTAATATAATACCTGGTCCAACTAAAATATTATAGTTCAATATTAAGGTCCGATACCGTGCCGTTAGTTAACATTGAAAAGTGTCTTCGAGTTTCCTTGTTTTAATGCACTATTTAAAATATACATAGTGTATCCCCTAATTCACCTATAATTATTTCCTGTGGTAGGGTACACTATTACCCTGCAATATATTATATGTGGTCCAATTCAAATATTATGGGTCAATATTAAGGTCCGAAATCGAGCTTTACGTTAACATTGAAAAGTTACTTCGCGCTTCCTATCTTTAAAGGGTTTTAGAAGGCGAATTTCCTCGTTTTGAGCAATAGTAAATTAAGTCAATTTTAAGGTCAGATATCGTGCCGTTTGTTAGCACAGAAAAGTGTCTTCTAATTTCCTTGTTTTAATGCACAATTTAAAATATACATAGTGTACCCCCTAATTCACCTATAATTATTTCCCGTGGTAGGGTACACTATTACTCTGCAATATAATATGTGGTCCAACTTAAATATTATAGGTCAATATTAAGGTCCGAAATCGGTCTAACAGTGAAGAGGGACTTAGCGCTTCCTATCTTTAAAGGGTTTTAGAAGGCGAATTTCCTCATTTTAAGCTCTTCCGAACACTTAGTTTAGATACGCACACATAGTAAAATACAGGAACTCATTGTGTACCCCCTATATGACCTATAATTATTTCCTGAGGTAGGGTACACTATTACCCTGTAATATAATACCTGGACCAATTTAAATATTATGGGTCAATATTAAGGTCTGATATCGCGCCTTGCGTTAGTTAACCATTGAGAGATGTCTTTGAATTTTAAAATCATTTTAGTAGCCTTATTTCTTCATTTTAAGCTTCTCAGAACACTTTATTTCACATAGGCATACATAGTAAACTTTAGGGTCACGTTGTGTACCCCCTAATTGACCTATAACTATTTTCTGTGGTAGGGTACACTATTACCCTGTAATATAATACCTGGTGCAACTAAAATATTATAGTTCAATATAAAGAACCGATACCGTGCCGTTAGTTAACATTGAAAAGTGTCTTCGAGTTTCCTTGTTTTAATGCACTATTTAAAATATACATAGTGTATCCCCTAATTCACCTATAATTATTTCCTGTGGTAGGGTACACTATTACCCTGCAATATATTATATGTGGTCCAATTCAAATATTATGGGTCATTATTAAGGTCCGAAATCGAGCTTTACGTTAACTTCGCGCTTCCTATCTTTAAAGGGTTTTAGAAGGCGAATTTCCTCGTTTTGAGCAATAGTAAATTAAGTCAATTTTAAGGTCAGATATCGTGCCGTTTCTTAGCATAGAAAAGTGTCTTCGAATTTCCTTGTTTTAATGCACTATTTAAAATATACATAGTGTACCCCCTAATTCACCTATAATTATTTCCTGTGGTAGGGTACACTATTACCCTGTAATATAATACCTGGTCCAAATAAAACATTATAGGTCAATATTAAGGTCCGATACCGTGCCATTAGTTAACATTGAAAAGTGTCTTCGTATTTCCTTGTTTTAATGCACTATTTAAAATATACATAGTGTACCCCCTAATTCACCTATAATTATTTCCTGTGGTAGGGTACACTATTACCCTGTAATATAATACCTGGTCCAACTAAAATATTATAGGTCAATATTAACGTCTGATATCGCGCCTTGCGTTAGTCAACCATTGAAAGATGTCTTTGAATTTTTAAAGCATTTTAGAAGTCTTATTTCTTCATTTTAAGCTTCTCAGAACACTTTATTTCACATAGGCATACATAGTAAACTTTAGGGTCACGCTGTGTACCCCCTAATTGACCTATAATTATTTCCCGTGGTAGGGTACACTATTACCCTGAAATATAATATTTGGTTCAACTTAAATATTATAGGTCAATATTAAGGTCCGAAATCGGGCTAACAGTGAAGAGGGACTTCGTGCTTCCTATCTTTAAAGGGTTTTAGAAGGCGAATTTCCGCATTTAAGGCTCTTCCGAACACTTATTTTAGATACGCACACATAGTAAAATACAGGAACTCATTGTGTACCCCCGAATTGACCTATAATTATTTCCCTTGGTAGGGTACACTATTACCTTGAAATATAATACGTGGTCTAATTTAAAAATTATAGGTCGATATTAAGGTCCGATACCGTGCCGTTAGTTAACATAGAAAAATTTCTTTGACTTTTTAAAGCTTTTTAGAAGGCTTATTTCTTCATTTTAAGCTTCTCAGAACACTTTATGTCTCATAGGCATACATAGTAAACTTTAGGGTAACGCTGTGTACCCCCTAATTGACCTATAATTATTTCCCGTGGTATGATACACTGTTACCCTGTAATATAATACCTGGTCCAACTAAAATATTATAGGTCAATATTAAGGACTGATATCGCGCTTTGCGTTAGATAACCATTGAAAGATGTCTTTGAATTTTTAAAGCATTTTAGAAGTCTTATTTCTTTATTTTAAGCTACTCAGAACACTTTATTTCACATAGGCATACACAGTAAACATTAGGGTAACGCTGTGTACCCCCTATTGGACCTATAATTATTTCCTCTTATAGGGTACACTATTACCCTGTAATATAATACCTGGTCCAACTAAAATATTATAGGTCAATATTAAGGTCCTATTCCGTGCCGTTAGTTAACATTGAAAATTGTCTTCGAATTTCCTTGTTTTAATGCACTTTTTAAAATATACATAGTGTACCCCCTAATTGACCTATAATTATTTCCTGTGGTAGGGTAGACTATTGCCCTGTAATATAATCTGTGGTCCATTTTAAATATTATGGGTCAATATTAAGGTCCGAAATCGGGCTTTACGTTAACATTGAAAAGTGACTTCGCGCTTCCTATCTTTAAAGGGTTTTAGAAGGCGAATTTCCTCGTTTTAAGCTCTTCCGAACACTTATTTTAGATACGAACAAATAGTAAAATACAGGAACTCGTGTACCCCTAATTGACCTATAATTATTTCCCGTGGTAGGGTACACTATTACACTGCAATATTTTACCTGGTCCAACTAAAATATTATAGGTCAATATTAAGGTCTGATATCGCGCCTTGCGTTAGTTAACCATTGAAAGATGTCTTTGAATTTTTAAAGCAATTTAGAAGGCTTATTTCTTCTTTTTAAGCTTCTCAGAACACTTTATTTCACATAGGCATGCATTGTAAACTTTTGGTCACGCTGTGTACCCCCTAATTGACCTATAATTATTTCCCGTGGGAGGGTACACTATTACCCTGTAATATAATATGTGGTCCAACTTAAATATTATTGTTCAATAATAAGGTCCGAAATCGGGAAAAAAGTGGAGAGGGACTTCGCGCTTCCAATCTTTAAAGGGTTTTAGAAGGCGAATTTCCTCATTTTAAACTCTTCCGAACACATATTTTAGATACGCACACATAGTAAAACCCAGGAACTCATTGAGTACCCCCTGATTGACCTATAATTATTTCCCGTGGTAGGGAACACTAGTACCTTGTAATATAATACCTATTCCAACTAAAATATTATAGGTCAATATTAAGGTCTGATATCGCGCCTTGCGTTAGTTAACCATTGAGGGATGTCTTTGAATTTTTAGAGCATTTTAGAAGGCTTATTTCTTAATTTTAAGCTTCTCAGAACACTTTATTTCGCATAGGCATACATAGTAAACTTTAGGGTCACGCTGTGTACCCTCTAATTGACCTATAATTATTTCCTGTGGTAGGGTACACTATGTGGTAGGGTCGTTTAAAGGTCAACATTAAGGTCTGATATCGCGCCTTGCGTTAGTTAGCCATTGAAAGATGTCTTTGACTTTTTAAAGCTTTTTAGAAGGCTTATTTCTTCATTTTAAGCTTTTCAGAACACTTTACTTGACATAGACATACATAGTAAACTTTAGGGTCACGCTGTGTACCCCCTAATTGACTTATAATTATTTCCAGTGGTAGGGAACACTATTACCCTGTAATATAATATCTGGTCCAACTGAAATATTATAGGTCTATATTAAGGTCTGATATCGCGCCTTGCGTTAGTTAACCATTGAAAGATGTCTTTGAATTTTTAAAGCATTTTAGAAGTCTTATTTCTTCATTTTAAGCTTCTCAGAACACATTCTTTCACATAGGCTTTCATAGTAAATTTTAGGGTCACGCTGTGTACCCCTTAATTGACCTATAATTATTTCCTGTGGTAGGGTACACTATTACCCTGTAATATAATACCTGGTCCAAGTAAAATATTATAGGTCAATATTAAGGGCCTATTCCGTGCCGTTAGTTATCATTGAAAATTGTCTTCGAATTTCCTTGTTTTAATGCACTTTTTAATATATACATAGTGTACCCCCTAATTGACCTATAATTATTTCCTGTGGTAGGGTAGACTATTGCCCTGTAATATAATATGTGGACCATTTTAAATATTATGGGTCAATATTAAGGTCCGAAATCGGGCTTTACGTTAACATTGAAAAGTGACTTCGCTCTTCCTATCTTTAAAGGATTTTAGAAGGCGAATTTCCTCCTTTTGAGCAATAGTAAATTAAGTCAATTTTAAGGTCAGATATCGTGTCGTTTGTTAGCATTGAAAAGTGTCTTCGAATTACCTTGTTTTAATGCACTATTTAAAATATACATAGTGTACCCCCTAATTCACCTATAATTATTTCCAGTGGTAGGGTACACTATCTCCCTGTAATATAATACCTGGTCCAATTGAAATATTATAGGTCAATATTAAGGTCCGATACCGTGCCGTTAGTTAACATTGAAAAGTGTCTTCGTATTTCCTTGTTTTAATGCACTATTTAAAATATACATAGTGTACCCCCTAATTCACATATAATTATTTCCCGTGGTAGGGTACACTATTACCCTGTAATATAATATGTGGTCCAACATAAATATTATAGATCAATATTAAGGTCCGAAATCGGGAAAAAAGTGGAGAGGGACTTCGCGCTTCCAATCTTTAAAGGGTTTCAGAAGGCGAATTTCCTCATTTTAAGCTCTTCCGAACACTTATTTTGGATACGCACACATAGTAAAACACAGGAACTCATTGAGTACCCCCTGATTGACCAATAATTATTTCCCGTTTTAGGGTACACTTGTACCTTGTAATATAATACCTATTCCAACTAAAATATTATAGGTCAATATTAAGGTCTGATATCGCGCCTAGAGTTAGTCAACCATTGAAAGATGTCTTTGAATTTTTAAAGCATTTTAGAAGTCTTATTTCTTCATTTTAAGCTTCTCAGAACACATTATTTCACTTAGGCTTTCATAGTAAATTTTAGGGTCACGCTGTGTACCCCCTAATTGACCTATAATTATTTCCTGTGGTAGGGTACACTATTACCCTGCAATATAATACCTGGTCCAACTAAAATATTATAGGTCAATATTAAGGTCCTATTCCGTGCCGTTAGTTAACATTGAAAATTGTCTTCGAATTTCCATGTTTTAATGCACTTTTTAAAATATACATAGTGTACCCCCTAATTGACCTATAATTATTTCCAGTGGTAGGGTAGACTATTGCCCTGTAATATAATATGTGGTCCATTTTAAATATTATGGGTCAATATTAAGGTCCGAAATCGGGCTTTACGTTAACATTGAAAAGTGACTTCGCGCTTCCTATCTTTAAAGGGTTTTAGAAGGCGAATTTCCTCGTTTTGAGCAATAGTGAATTAAGTCAATTTTAAGGTCAGATATCGTGCCGTTTGTTAGCATAGAAAAGTGTCTTCGAATTTCCTTGTTTTAATGCACAATTTAAAATATACATAGTGTACCCCCTAATTCACCTATAATTATTTCCCGTGTTAGGGTACACTTTTACCCTGTAATATAATATGTGGTCCAACTTAAATATTATAGGTCAATATTAAGGTCCAAAATCGGGCTAACAGTGAAGAGGGACTTCGTGCTTCCTATCTTTAAAGGGTTTTAGAAGGCGAATTTCCTCATTTTAAGCTCTTCCGAACACTTATTTTAGATACGCACACATAGTAAAATACAGGAACTCATTGTGTACCCCTTATATGACCTATAATTATTTCCTGAGGTAGGGTACACTATTACCCTGTAATATAATACCTGGTCCAATTTAAATATTATGGGTCAATATTAAGGTCTGATATCGCGCCTTGCGTTAGATAACAATTGAAAGATGTCTTTGAATTTTTAAAGCATTTTAGAAGTCTTATTTCTTCATTTTAAGCTTCTCAGAACACTTTATTTCACATAGGCATACATATTAAACTTTAGGGTAACGCTGTGTACCCCCTAATTGACCTATAATTATTTCCTGTGGTAGGGTACACTTTTACCCTGTAATATAATACCTGGTCCAATTAAAACATTATAGGTCAATATTAAGGTCCGATACCGTGCCATTAGTTAAGGAAACATTGAAAAGTGTCTTCGTATTTCCTTGTTTTAATGCACTATTTAAAATATACATAGTGTACCCCCTAATTCACCTATAATTATTTCCCGTGGTAAGGTACACTATTGCCCTGCAATATAATACCTGGACCAACTAAAATATTATAGGTCAATATTAAGGTCTGATATCGCGCCTTGCGTTAGTTAACCATTGAAAGATGTCTTTGAATTTTTAAAGCAATTTAGAAGGCTTATTTCTTCTTTTTAAGCTTCTCAGAACACTTTATTTCACATAGGCATGCATTGTAAACTTTTGGTCACGCTGTGTACCCCCTAATTGACCTATAATTATTTCCCGTGGGAGGGTACACTATTTCCCTGTAATATAATATGTGGTCCAACTTAAATATTATAGATCAATATTAAGGTTCGAAATCGGGAAAAAAGTGGAGAGGGACTTCGCGCTTCCAATCTTTAAAGGGTTTTAGAAGGCGAATTTCCTCATTTTATGCTCTTCCGAACACTTATTTTAGATACGCACACATAGTAAAACACAGGAACTCATTGAGTACCCCCGATTGACCTATAATTATTTCCCGTGGAAGGGTACACTAGTAAGTACCTTGTAATATGATACCTATTCCAACTAAAATATTATAGGTCAATATTAAGGTCTGATATCGCGCCTTGCGTTACTTAACCATTGAAAGATGTCTTTGAATTTTTAAAGCATTTTAAAAGTCTTATTTCTTCATTTTAAGCTTCTCAGAACACCATATTTCACATAGGCTTTCATAGTAAATTTTAGGGTCAGGCTGTGTACCACCTTATTGCCCTATAATTATTTCCTGTGGTAGGGTACACTATTACCCTGTAATATAATACCTGGTCCAATTAAAACATTATAGGTCAATATTAAGGACCGATACCGTGCCATTAGTTAACATTGAAAAGTGTCTTCGTATTTCCTTTTTTTAATGCGCTATTTAAAATATACATAGTGTACCCCCTAATTTACCTATAATTATTTCCCGTGGTAGGGTACACTATTACCGTGTAATATAATATGTGGTCCAACTTAAATATTATGGGTCAATATTAAGGTCCGAAATCGGGCTTTACATTATAAGTGAAGAGGGGCTTCGCGTTTCCTATTTTTAAAGCTTTTGAGAAGGTGAATTTCCTCAGTTTAAGCTTCTCAGAAACACTTATTTGACATTAGCATACATAGTATAATTTAGGGTCACGCTGTGTACCCCCTAAATGACCTATAATTATTTCCTGTGGTAGGGTACACTATTACCCTGTAATATAATACGTGGTCCAATTTAAAAATTATAGGTCAATATTAAGGTCCGACACCGTGCCGTGAGTTAACATAGAAAAATGTCTTTGAATTTTTAAAGCTTTTTAGAAGGCTTATTTCTTCATTTTAAGCTTCTCAAAACACTTTATTTGACATAGGCATGCATAGTAAATTTTAGGGTCACGCTGTGTACCCCCTAATTGACCTATAATTATTTCCTGTCGTAGGGTACACTATTACTCTGTAATATAATACCTGGTATTACAGGGTAATAGTGTACCCTAACACAGGAAATAATTATAGTTCAATTGGGGGGTACACAGCGTGACCCTAAAGTTTACTATGTATGCCTATGCGAAATAAAGTGTTCTGAGAAGCTTAAAATGAAGAAATAAGCGTTCTAAAATGCTGTAAAAATTCAAAGACATCTTTCAATGATTAACTAACGCAAGGCGCGATATCAGACCTTAATATTGACATATAATATTTAAATTGGACCGGGTATTATAATACGGTATTACACAATGAGTTCCTGTACTTTACTATGTGTGCGTATCTAAAATGAGTGTTCGGAAGAGCTTAAAATGAGGAAATTCGCCTTCTAAAACCCTTTAAAGATAGGAAGCGCGAAGTACCTCTTCACTGTTAGCCCGATTTCGGACCTTAATATTGACCTATAATATTTAAGTTGGACCACATATTATTTTACAGGGTAATAGTTACCCTAATACGGGAAATTATTATAGTTGAATTAGGGGGAACACTATGTATATTTTAAATAGTGCATTAAAACAAGGAAATTCGAAGACACTTTTCAATGTTAACTAACGGCTCGGTATCAAACCTTAATATTGACCTATAATATTTTAATTGGACCAGGTATTATATTACAGGGTAATAGTGTACCCTACCACAGGAAATAATTATAGGAGACATAGGGGGTACACTATGTATATTTTAAATAGTGCATTGAAACAAGGAGATTCGAAGACACTTTTCAATGCTAACCAACAGCACGATATCTGACCTTAAAATTGACTTTATTCACTATTGCTCAAAATGACGAAATTCGCCTTCTAAAACCCTTTAAGGATAGGAAGCGCGAAGTGACTTTTCAATGTTAACGTAAAGCCCGATATCGGACCTTAATATTGACCCATAATATTTAAATTGGACTATATATTATATTACAGGGTAATAGTGTACCCTACCACAGGAAATAATTATAGGTCAATTAGGGGGTACACTATGTATATTTTAAAAAGTGCATTAAAACAAGGAAATTCGAAGACACTTTTCAATATTAACTAACGGCACGGTATCGGATGTTAATATTGACCTATAATACTTTAGTTGGACCAGGTATTATATTACAGGGGAGTAGTTGATTTTCCTCTGCTGATAAGTTGGGTTGTTTTCATCCTGCTCCCAAGTTGAATTGCGCTGTTTGTCTCCTGTTGCTCAGTTGAGTTTTTTCTATCCTGCTGCCAAGTTGAGTTTAGTTGTTTACCTTCAGTTGCTGAGTTGAGTTGTTTGCTTCCTGTTGCAGAGTTGAGTTAAGTTGTTTGCCTCCTGTTGCTGAGTTGAGTTGTTTGACTTTTATTTATAACTTGAGTTGTTTCCTTCCTGCTGCCTAGTTGAGTTGAAATGTTTGTCTCCTATTGTTGAGTTGAGTTGTATCCATAATGCTGCGTAATTGAGGTGAGTTTTTTCCTTCCTCCTGCCTAGTTGTGTTGAGTTGTTAGCCTCCTGTTGCTGAGTTGAGTTGTTTGACTCCTGCTGCTGAGTTGAGTTGAGTTTTATACGAACTTTTTCTGAGTGGACTTCAGTTGTTTCCCTCCTGCTGCAAAGTTGAGTTGAGTTGTATGCTTGTTGTTTCTGAGTTGAGTTGTTTTCCTCCTGTTGCTGAGTTGAGTTGATTTTCTTCTGCTGATAAGTTGGGTTGTTTTCATCCTGCTCCCAATTTGAATTGAGCTGTTTGTCTCCTGTTGCTCAGTTGAGTTTTTTCTATCCTGCTGCCAAGTTTAGTTTATATGTTTACCTTCAGTTGCTGAGTTGAGTTGTTTGCTTCCTGTTGCTGAGTAGAGTTGTTTGTCTCCTGGTGCTGAGTCAAGTTTAGTTGTATCCCTTCTACTGCGAAATTGAGGTGAGTTGTTTGTCTCCTGCTGCCAATTTAGTTGAGTTATTTGCCTCCTGCTGCTGAGTTGAGTTGTTTACCACCTGCTGCTGAGTTGAGCTGAGCTGTTTACCTCCTTTTGTTAAGTTGAGTTGCTTTCATCCTGCTGCCATGTAGAGTTGAGTTGTTTCCATCCTGCTGTTGAGTTGAGTTCTTTTCCCCCTGCTGCCACGTTGAGCTGAGTTGTTTGCTTCATGTTGCTAAGTTGAGTTAGTTGTCTCCCTCCTGCTTCCAAGTTGAGTTGAGTTGTTTCTCTACTGCTGCTGAGTTGATTTGAGTTTTGTCCATACTGCTGCGAAATTGAGGTGAGTTGTATCTCTCCTGCTGCCAATTTGTGTTGAGTTGTTTGCCTCCTGCTGCTGAGTTGAGTTGAGATGTTTACCTCCTTTTGCTGTGTTGTGTTGAGTTGTTTGCCTCCTGTTGATGAGATGTTTGCTCCCGCTGCCAAGTTGAGTTGAGTTGTTTGCCTCCTGTTGCTGAGTTGAGTTTGTTGTATCCATACAGCTGCGAAATTGAGGTGAATTGTTTCTCTCCTGCTGCCAATTTGAGTTGAGTTGTCAGCCTCCTGCTGCTGAGTTGAGATGAGATGTTTACCTCCTTTGGCTGAGTTCAGTTGTTTTCATCCTGCCCCCAAGTTGAGTTGAGTTGTTTCTCTCCTGCAGCCAAGTTGAGTTGAGTTTTTTGCCTCCTGTTGCTGAGTTTAGTTGATTATCTTCTGCTGCCAAGTTAAGTTAAGTTGTTTGCCTACTGTTGATTTGTTTGTCTCCTGCTGCTGAGTTGAGTTGTTTACCTCCTTCTGCTGCGTTGAGTTACTTCCCAGCTGATGCCGAGTTGAGTTGAATTGTTTGCCTCCTGTTGCTGAGTTGAGTTGATTTTCCTCTGCTGCAGAGTTGAGTTGTTTTCATCCTGCTGCCAAGTAGAGTTGAGTTGTTTGCCTCCTGTTGCTGAGTTGAGTTGTTTACCTCCTTCTGCTGAGTTGAGTTGTTTCCCTGCTGATACCAGGTCGAGTTGAGTTGTTTGCCTCCTGTTGATTTGTGTGTCTCCTGCTACTGAGTCAAGTTGTTTACCTCCTTCTGCTGAGTTGAGTTGCTTCCCAGCTGATGCCGAGTTGAGTTGAATTGTTTGCCGCCTTTTGCTGAGTTGAGTTGATTTCCTTCTGCTGATAAGTTGGGTTGTTTTCATCCTGCTCCCAAGTTGAATTGAGCTGTTTGTCTCCTGCTGCTGAGTTGAGTTGTTTGCCTTCTGTGTCTGAGTTGAGTTGTTTGCTTCCTGTTGCTGAGTTGAGTTGTTTGTCTCCTGGTGCTGAGTCGAGCTGAGTTGTATCCCTCCTACTGTGAAATTGAGGTGAGTTGTTTGTCTCCTGCTGCCAATTTGAGTTGAGTTATTTGCCTCCTGCTGCCAAGTTGAGTTGAGTTGTTTCTCAACTTCTGCCTAGTTCAGTAGAGTTGTTTGTCTCCTGTTGCTGAGTTGAGTTGTATCCGTTATGCTGCGAAATTGAGTTAAGTTTTTTCCATCCTGCTGCCAAGTTGTGTTGAGTTGTTTGCCTCCTGTTGCTGAGTTGAGTTGTTTGCCTTATGTTGCAGAGTTGATTTGATTTTCTTCTGCTGCTAAGTTGGGTTGTTTTCATCCTGCTGCCAAGTTGAATTGAGCTGTTTGTCTCCTGTTGCTGAGTTGAATTGTGTTGTTTCTCACCTGCTGCTGAGTTGAGTTGTTTACCACCTGCTGCTGAGTTATCTGCTTACCTCCTTTTGTTGAGCTGAGTTGTATTCATCCTGCTGCCCTGCTGAGTTGAGTTGTTTCCATCCTGCTGTTGAGTTGAGTTGTTTTCCCCCTGCTGCCATGCTGAGTTAAGTTGTTTGCTTCATGCTGCTAAGTTGAGTTAGTTGTCTCCCTCCTGCTCCCAAGTTGAGTTGAGTTGATTTTCCTCTGATGCTGAGTTGCGTTGTTTCTCTCCTGCTGCCAAATTGAGTTGAGTTGTTTGCCTCCTGCTGCTGAGTTGAGTTGAGATGTTTACCTCCTTTTGCTGAGTTGTGTTGAGTTGTTTGCCTCCCGCTGCCGAGTTGAGTTGAGTTGTTTGCCTCCTGTTGCTGAGTTGAGTTGATTTTCTTCTGCAGCTATTTTGAGTTGTTTTCATCCTGCTGCCAAGTTGAGTTGAGTTGTTTTCCTCCTGCTGCTGAGATGAATTGAGTTGTTTCTCCCCTGCTGATGTGTTGAGTGCTATTTCTCCTGCTGCTGAGTTGAGTTGTTTCAATCCTGCTGCCAAGTTGAGTTTAGTTGTTTGAATTCAGTTGCTGATTTGAGTTGTGTGCCTTCTGTTGCTGAGTTGTGTTGTTTCTCTCTTGCTGCCAAATTGAGTTGAATTGTTTGCCTAATGCTACTGAGTTGAGTTGTTTGCCTCCTTCTGCTGAGTAGAGTTGTTTCACAGCTGATGCCGAGTTGAGTTGAATTGTTTGCCTCCTGTTGCTGTGTTGAGTTGATTTTCTTCTGCTGATAAGTTGGGTTGTTTTCATCCTGCTCCCAAGTTCAATTAAGCTGTTTGTCTCCTGTTGCTGAGTGGAATTGAGTTGTTTCTCACCTGCTGCTGAGTTGAGTTGTTTCTCACCTGCTGCCAAGTTGAGTTTAGTTGTTTGAATTCAGTTGCTGATTTGAGTTGTGTGCCTTCTGTTGCTGAGTTGAGTTGTTTGCTTCCTGTTGCTGAGTTGAGCAGTTTGTCTCCTGGTGCTGAGTCGAGTTGAGTTGTATCCCTCCTACTGCGAAATTGAGTTGTGTTGTTTTCCTCCTGTTGCTGAGATGAATTGAGTTGTTTCTCCCCTGCTGCTGAAAGAACGTGGTGCAAAATACTTTGAAAGTGTAATCTCAACTACATCTGATAAGCAAGATGCGTTTCAAAATTTAGTAGTCTAAAAGCGATAAGTTCGTTATCAAGAATGCTATAAATCATCTATTGTCCCTTATTCTTTGAATCTTGGGGAGAAATTTAATTTTGATAGTGCCAAAATTCTTACCACCCCTGTCATATCAAATCATATTGATAACTGGTAATCTTACTTTATTCATATGGATGCCAACTCCTTTATAACGACATTAATTTCTTATCATCTCTCCGTAGTTGGAGGGATACAATATCTGGCTCTCTCGGACACTACGAACAGGAGGCAAACAACTCAACTCAGCAGCAAGAGGCAAACAACTCAACTCAACTTTACAGCAGGAGAGAAATAACTAAACTCAACAAGAGGGATAAAAAACTCATCTCTACTTGGAAGCAGGAGAGAAAGAACTCAACTCAACTTGGCAGCAGGAGGCAAACAACTCAACTCAACCTGGCATCAGCTGGGAAACCACTCAACTCAGCAGAAGCAGGTAAACAACTCAACTCAGCAGCAGGAGACAAACAAATCAACAGTAGGCAAACAACTTAACTTGGCAGCAGAAGATAATCAACTAAACTCAGCAACAGGAGGCAAACAACTCAACTCAACTTGGCAGCAGGATGAAAACAATTCAACTCAGCAGCACTAGAAAATCAACTCATCTCAACTCGGCCAGAGGAGGCAAATAACTCAGCTCAAATTGGCAGCAGGAGAGTAACAACTCAACTTGGCTGCAGGAGAGAAACAACTCAACTCAACTTGGGGGCAGGATGAAAACAACTAAACTCAGCAAAAGGAGGTAAACATCTGATCTCAACTCAGCAGCAGGAGGCTGACAACTCAACTCAAATTGGCAGCAGGAGAGAAACAACTCACATAAATTTAGCAGTAGGAGAGATACAACTCAACTCAGCAACACCAGGCAAACATCGCAACTCAACTCAGCTTAGAAACAGGAGGCAAACAACTCAATTCAACTTGGCAGCAGGATGAAAAAAACTCAACTCTGCAGCAGAAGAAAATCAACTGAACTCAACTAGGCAGCCGGAGGTAAACAACTCAATTTATAACAAGGAGTCAAACAACTCAACTCAGCGACAGGAGGCGAACATCTCATCTCAACTTAACAGCAGGAGAGAAATAACTCAGCAGCAGGTGAGAAACAACTCAATTCAACTCAGCAACTAGGCAGCAGGAGGGAAACAACTCAATTTATCAACAGGAGTCGAACAACTCAACTCAGCAACAGGAGGCAAGCAACTCAACTCTACTTGGCAGCAGAATGAAAACAACTAAACTCTGCAGCAGAAGAAAGTCATCTCAACTCAGCAACAGGAGGCAAACAATTCAACTCAACTCGGCAGCGGGAGGCAAACAACTCAACTCAACTTGGCATCTGCTGGGAAACAGCTCAACTCAGCAGAAGGAGGTAAACAACTCAACTCAGCAGCAGGAGGCAGACAAATTTTCAGGAGGCAAACAACTCAACTCAACCTGGCATCAGCTGGGAAACAACTCAACCCAGCAGAAGGAGGTAAACAACTCAACTCAGCAGCAGGAGGCAAACAAATCAACAAGAGGCAAACAACTTAACTAAACTTGGCAGCAGAAGATAATCAACTCAACTCAGCAACAGGAGGCAAACAACTCAACTCAACTTGGCAGCCAACTTGGCTGCAGGAGGAAAATAATTCAACTCAGCAGCACAAGAAAATCAACTAATCTCAACTCGGCCAGAGGAGGCAAATAACTCAGCTAAACTTGGCAGCAGGAGAAAAACAACTGAACTTGGGAGCAGGATGGAAAAAAACTCAACTCAGCAAAAGGAGGTAATATCTCACCTCAACTCAGCAACAGGAGACAAACAACTCAACTCAACTTAGCAGCAGGTGAGATAGCACTCAACGCAGCAGCAGGGGAGAAACAACTCAATTCATCCCAGCTGCAGGAGGAATACATCTCAACTCAGCAGCAGAAGAAAATCAACTCAACTCAGCAACAGGATGCAAACAACTCAATTCAACTCGGCAGCGGGAGGCAAACAACTCAACAACCGGGGCAAACAACTCAACTCCACTTGGCATCAGCTGGGAAACAACTCAACTCAGCAGAAGGTTGGTAAACAACTCAACTCAGCAACAGGAGGCTAACAACTCAACACAACTTGGCAGCAGGAAGGAAAAACCTCACCTCAATTTCGCAGCATGATGGATACAACTCAACTCAGCAACAGGATACTAACAACTCAACTCAACTAGGCAGCAGGAAGGAAACAACTCAATTTAAATTGGCAGCAGGAGGGAAAAAACTCAACTTATCAACAGGAGTCAAACAACTCAACTCAGCAACTTGAGGCAAACAACTCAACTCTACTTTTCAGCAAGAGTGAAACAACTCAACTTAACTCTGCAACAGGAGGCTAACAACTCAACACAACTTGGCAGCAGGAAGGAAAAACCTCACCTCAATTTCGCAGCATGATGGATACAACTCAACTCTGCAGCAGAATGGAATCAACTCAACTCAACTTGGCAGCAGAAGATAAACAACTCAACTCAACTTGGCAGCAGAAAATAAACAACTCAACTCAACTCAGCAATGTTGCAAAATATAGACCCTCTTGTAAAAATCATAAAGGTTATCTAAACCGCAAAATATTTTAATATCTCGTGAAGTATTTTAATTTGTTACGATATACCGTGTTACAAACTGAACAATGCCAAGAAACTGAAACGGAAAAAAAACTTCAATGACTTCATAAAATTTGAAGATCTAAATAAAAGTCGACCTGTTTCGAGAGTTCAAAAATTCACGTCACGAGTCATTCCCGTTTAGCGACCACTGAGACTGGCAACGTTTGAAGCAAATAGTTAGCATGCTCAAAAATAGGCTCTCATTTTCAAGACTCGCCAGACGTGAATGAGGGGAAAAGAGTGATTGTAATACAGAAAAAAGAACGTGGTGCAAAATACTTTGAAAGTGTAATCCTAACTACATCTGATAAGCAAGATGCGTTTCAAAATTTAATAGTCTAAAAGCGATAAGTTCGTTATCAAGAATGCTATAAATCATCTATTGTCCCTTATTCTTTGAATCTTGGGGACAAATTTAATTTTGATAATACCAAAATTCTTACCACAACTGTCATATCAAGTCATCTTGATAACTGGTAATCTTTATTCATATGGCAGCAGGAGAGAAATACAGCAGGAGAGAAATAACTATTACAGCAGGAGAGAAATAACTAAACTCAACAACAGGGATAAAAAACTCATCTCTGCTTGGAAGCAGGAGAGAAGCAACTCAACTTAACTTGGCAGCAGGAGGGACACAACTCAGCTCAACTCAGCAGAAGGAGGTAAACAACTCATCTCAGCAGCAGGAGGCAAACAACACAACTCAACTCAGCTCAGCAACAGGAGGCAAACAACTCAATTCAACTTGGCAGCAGGAACGAAGCAACTCTCCTAAATTTCGCAGCAGAATGGATACAAATCAACTCAACTCAGCAACAGGAGACAAACAACTCAACTCAGCTAGGCAGCAAGAGGGAAGCAACTCAACTCAACTTAACAGCAGGAGAGAAATAACTCAGCAGCTGGTGAAAAACAACTCAAAACTCAGCAACTAAGCAGATGGAGGGAAACAACTCAATTTATCAACAGGAGTCGAACAACTCAACTCAGCAACAGGAGGCAAACAACTCAACTCTACTTGGCAGCAGGAGGAAAACAACTCAACTCAGCAACTTAAGAAAATCATCTCAACTCAGCAACAGGAGGCAAACAATTTAACTCAACTCGGCAGCGGGAGTCGAACAACTCAACACAACTTGGCATCAGCTCGGAAACAACTCAACTCAGCAAAAGGAGGTAAACAACTCAACTCGGCAGCATGAGGCAAACAAATCTACAGGACGCAAACAACTCAACTCAACCTGGCATCAGCTGTGAAACAACTCAACCCAGCAGAAGGAGAAAAAAAAAACCAACTCAGCAGCAGGAGACAAACAACACAACACAAATTGACAGCAGGAGAGAAACAACTCACCTCAATTTCGCAGCAGTATGGATAAAGCTCAACTCAACTCAGCAGCAGTTGAGAAACAACTCAACTCAACCTGGCGGCAGGACAGAAACAACTTAACTCAGCAGCAGAAGAAAATCAACTCAACTCAACTTGGGAGCAGGAGGGGGACAACTAACTCAACTTAGCAACATGAAGCAAACAACTCAACTCAACATGGCAGCAGGGGGAAAACAACTAAACTCAACAGCAGGATGGAAACAACTCAACTCAACATAGCAGCAGGATGAAAACAACTCAACTCAACAAAAGGAGGTAAACAGCTCAGCTCATCTCAGCAGCAGGTTGTAAACAACTCAACTCAGCACCAGGAGACAAACAACTCAACTCAGCAACAGGAAGCAAACAACTCAACAACCTAGGCAAACAACTCAACTCCACTTGGCATCAGCTGGGAAACAACTCAACTCAGCAGAAGGAGGTAAACAACTCAACTCAGCAACAGGAAGTTAACAATTCAACGCAACTTGGCAGCAGGAGGGAAAGAACTCACCTCAATTTTGCAGCATTATGGATACAACTCAACTCAGCAACAGGAGACAAACAACTCAACTCAACTAGGCAGCAGGAAGGAAACAACTCAATTTAACTTGCCAGCAGTAGGGAAACAACTCAACTTATCAACAGGATTCAAACAACTCAACTCAACTCATCAACAGAATGCAAACAACTGAACTCAGCAACATGAGGCAAACAACTCTACTCTACTTGGCAGCAGGAGTGAAACAACTTAACTCAGCAACAGGAGGCAACTTAACTCAACTTGGGAGCAGGATGGAAAAAAACTCAACTCAGCGAAAGGAGGTAATATCTCATCTCAACTCAGCAGCAGGAGGCAGACAACTCAACACAAATTGGCAGCAGGGGGAAAACAACTAAACTCAGCAGCAGGATGGAAAGAACTCAACTCAGCATGGCAGCAGGATGAAAACAACTCAACTCAGCAGCAGGTGGTGAACAACTCAACTCAGCAGCAGGAGGCAAACAATTCAACAGGAGGCAAACAACTTAACTCAACTTGGCAGCAGAAGATAATCAACTCAACTCAGCAACGGGAGGAAAACAACTCAACTCAACTTGGCAGCCAACTGGGCAGCAGGATGAAAACAATTCAACTCAGCAGCACAAGAAAATCATTTCATCTCAACTCGGCAAGAGGAGACAAATAACTCTGCTCAATTTGGCAGCAGGAGAAAAACAACTCAACTCAACTTGGGAGCTTGATGAAAACAACTCAACTCAGCAAAAGGAGGTAAACATCTCATATCAACTCAGCAGCAGGAGGCAGACAACTCAACTCAAATTGGCAGCAGGAGAGAAACAATTCACCTCAATTTCGCTGCAGAAAGGATACAACTCAACTCAAATCAGCAACAGGAGACAAACAACTTAACTCCAATTGGCAGCAGGAGAGATAGCACTCAACTCCGCAGCAGGGGAGAAACAACACAACAACAGAAGGCAAACAACTCAACACAACTCAGCAAAAGGAGGTAAACATCTGAACTCATCTCAGCAGGAGGAGGCAAAAAACTCAACACAAATTGGCAGCAGGAGAGAAACAACTCACCTCAATTTCGCAACAGAAAAGATAAAACTCAACTCAGTTCAGCAGCAGTTGTCAAACAACTCAACTCAACTTGGTAGCAGGAGAGAAACAACTCAACTCAGCAGCAGAAGAAAATCACCTCAACTCAACTTGGGAGCAGGAGGGAGACAACTAACTCAACTTAGCAACATGTAGCAAACAACACAACTCAACATGGCAGCAGGGGGAAAACAACTAAACTCGACAACAGGATGGAAACAACTTAACTCAACATGGCATAAGGATGAAAACAATTCAACTCAGCAGCAGGTGGTAAACAACTCAACTCAGCAGCAGGAGGCAAATAACGCAACTCAAATTGGCAGCAGGAGACAAACAACTCACCCCAATTTCGCAGTAGGAGGGATACAACTCAACTCGACTCAGCTCCAGGAGACAAACAACTCAACTCAGCAACAGGAAGCAAGCAACTCAACTCAGCAACAGAAGGCAAGCAACTCAATTTAACTTGGCAGCAGGAGAGAAACAACTCAACTTATCAACAGGAGTCAAAAAAACTCAACTCAGCAGCACAAGAAAACCAACTCATCTCAACTCGGCCAGAGGACGCAAATAACTCAGCTCAAATTGGCAGCAAGAGAGAAACAACTCAACTCAACTTGGGAACAGGATGGAAAAAAACTCAACTCAGCAAAAGGAGGTAATATCTTATCTCAACTCAGCAGCAGGAGGCAGACAACTCAACTCAAATTGGCAGCAGGAGAGAAACAATTCACCTCAATTTCGCTGCTGTATGGATAAAACACAACTCAACTCAGCAACAGGAGACAAACAACTCAACTCAACTTAGCAGCAGGAGAGATAGCACTCAACACAGCAGCAGGGGAGAAACAACTCAATTCATCTCAGCAGCAGGAGGAAAACAACTCAACTCAACTTGGCAGCAGGCTGAAAACAACTCAACTCAGCAGCAGAAGAAAATCAACTCACCTCAGCAACAGGAGGCAAGCAACTCAACACTCAGCAAAAGGAGGTAAACATCTCATCTCAACTCAGCAGCAGGAGGCAGACGACTCAACTCAAATTGGCAGCAGGAGAGTAACAATTCACCTCAATTTCGCAGCAGTATGGATACAACTCAACTCAACTCAGCAACAGGAGACAAACAACTCAACTCCACTGGGCAGCAGGACAGATAGCACTCAACTCAACTTGGCAGCAGAAAATAAACTACTCAACTCAACATGGCAGCAGGATGAAAACTACTCAACTAAGCAATGTTGCAAAATATAGACCCTCTTGTAAAAATCATAACGGTTATCTAAACCGCAAAATATTTTAATATCTCATTAAGTAATTTAATTTGTTACGATATACCGTTTTACAAACTGAACAATCCCAAGAAACTGAAACGGAAAAAAAACTTCAATAACTTAATAAAATATGAATATCTAAATAAAAGTCGACCTGTTTCGAGAATTCAAAAATTCACGTCACGAGTCATTCACGTTTGGCGAGCCCTGAGACTGGCAACGTTTGAAGCAAATAGTTAGCATGCTCAAAAATAGGCTCTCATTTTCAAGACTCGCCAGACGTGAATGAGAGAAAAGAGTGATTGTAATACAGAAAAAAGAACGTGGTGCAAAATACTTTGAAAGTGTAATCTATAACTACATCTGATAAGCAAGATGCGTTTCAAAATTTAGTAGTCTAAAAGCGATAAGTTCGTTATCAAGAATGCTATAAATCATCTATAGTCCCTTATTCTTTGAATCTTGGGGAGAAATTTAATTTTGATAGTGGCAAAATTCTTACCACCCCTGTCATATCATATCATCTTGATAACTGGTAATCTTACTTTATTCATATGGATGCCAACTCCTTTATAACGACATTAATTTCTTATCATCTCTCCGTAGCACGCGGGAATGTATTCGCAGTTGGAGGGATACAATATCTGGCTCTCTCGGACACTACGAACGGGAGGCAAACAACTCAACTCAATTTTACAGCAGGAGAGAAATAACTAAACTCAACAAGAGGGATAAAAAACTCATCTCTACTTGGAAGCAGGAGAGAAAGAACTCAACTCAACTTGGCAGCAGGAGGGACACAACTCAACTCAAATCAGCAGAAGGAGGTAAACAACTCAGCTCAGCTGCAGGAGGCAAACATTAAATCTCAGTAACAGGAGGCAAACAACTCAACTCAAATTGGCAGCAGGAGAGAAACAACTCACATTAATTTAGCAGTAGGAGGGATACAACTCAACTCAGCAACACCAGGCAAACATCGCAACTCAACTCAGCTCAGCAACAGGAGGCAAACAACTCAATTCAACTTGGCAGCAGGATGAAAAAAACTCAACTCTGCAGCAGAAGAAAATCAACTGAAGTCAACTAGGCAACAGGAGGTAAACAACTCAATTTATATCAAGGAGTCAAACAACACAACTCAGCAACTAGGCAGCAGGAGGGAAACAACTCAATTTATCAACAGGAGTCGAACAACTCAACTCAGCAACAGGAGGCAAGCAACTCAACTCTACTTGGCAGCAGAATGAAAACAACTAAACTCTGCAGCAGAAGAAAGTCATCTCAACTCAGCAACAGGAGGCAAACAATTCAACTCAACTCGGCAGCGGGAGGCAAACAACTCAACTCAACTTGGCATCTGCTGGGAAACAGCTCAACTCAGCAGAAGGAGATAAACAACTCAACTCAGCAGCAGGAGGCAAACAAATTTTCAGGAGGCAAACAACTCAACTCAACCTGGCATCAGCTGGGAAACAACTCAACCCAGCAGAAGGAGGTAAACAACTCAACTCAGCAGCAGGGGGCAAACAAATCAACAAGAGGCAAACAACTTAACTAAACTTGGCAGCAGAAGATAATCAACTCAACTCAGCAACAGGAGGCAAACAACTCAACTCAACTTGGCAGCCAACTTGGCTGCAGGAGGAAAACAATTCAACTCAGCAGCGCAAGAAAATCAACTAATCTCAACTGGGCCAGAGGAGGCAAATAACTCAGCTAAACTTGGCAGCAGGAGAAAAACAACTGAACTTGGGAGCAGGATGGAAAAAAACTCAACTCAGCAAAAGGAGGTAATATCTCACCTCAACTCAGCAACAGGAGACAAACAACTCAACTCAACTTAGCAGCAGGTGAGATAGCACTCAACGCAGCAGCAGGGGAGAAACAACTCAATTCATCCCAGCTGCAGGAGGAATACATCTCAACTCAGCAGCAGAAGAAAATCAACTCAACTCAGCAACAGGATGCAAACAACTCAATTCAACTCGGCAGCGGGAGGCAAACAACTCAACAACCGGGGCAAACAACTCAACTCCACTTGGCATCAGCTGGGAAACAACTCAACTCAGCAGAAGGTTGGTAAACAACTCAACTCAGCAACAGGAGGCTAACAACTCAACACAACTTGGCAGCAGGAAGGAAAAACCTCACCTCAATTTCGCAGCATGATGGATACAACTCAACTCAGCAACAGGATACTAACAACTCAACTCAACTAGGCAGCAGGAAGGAAACAACTCAATTTAAATTGGCAGCAGGAGGGAAAAAACTCAACTTATCAACAGGAGTCAAACAACTCAACTCAGCAACTTGAGGCAAACAACTCAACTCTACTTTTCAGCAAGAGTGAAACAACTCAACTTAACTCTGCAACAGGAGGCTAACAACTCAACAAAACTTGGCAGCAGGAAGGAAAAACCTCACCTCAATTTCGCAGCATGATGGATACAACTCAACTCTGCAGCAGAATGGAATCAACTCAACTCAACATGGCAGCAGAAGATAAACAACTCAACTCAACTTGGCAGCAGAAAATAAACAACTCAGCTCAACTCAGCAATGTTGCAAAATATAGACCCTCTTGTAAAAATCATAACGGTTATCTAAACCGCAAAATATTTTAATATCTCGTGAAGTATTTTAATTTGTTACGATATACCGTGTTACAAACTGAACAATGCCAAGAAACTGAAACGGAAAAAAAACTTCAATGACTTCATAAAATTTGAAGATCTAAATAAAAGTCGACCTGTTTCGAGAGTTCAAAAATTCACGTCACGAGTCATTCCCGTTTAGCGACCACTGAGACTGGCAACGTTTGAAGCAAATAGTTAGCATGCTCAAAAATAGGCTCTCATTTTCAAGACTCGCCATACGTGAATGAGGGGAAAAGAGTGATTGTAATACAGAAAAAAGAACGTGGTGCAAAATACTTTGAAAGTGTAATCCTAACTACATCTGATAAGCAAGATGCGTTTCAAAATTTAATAGTCTAAAAGCGATAAGTTCGTTATCAAGAATGCTATAAATCATCTATTGTCCCTTATTCTTTGAATCTTGGGGACAAATTTAATTTTGATAATACCAAAATTCTTACCACAACTGTCATATCAAGTCATCTTGATAACTGGTAATCTTTATTCATATGGCAGCAGGAGAGAAATACAGCAGGAGAGAAATAACTATTACAGCAGGAGAGAAATAACTAAACTCAACAACAGGGATAAAAAACTCATCTCTGCTTGGAAGCAGGAGAGAAGCAACTCAACTTAACTTGGCAGCAGGAGGGACACAACTCAGCTCAACTCAGCAGAAGGAGGTAAACAACTCATCTCAGCAGCAGGAGGCAAACAACACAACTCAACTCAGCTCAGCAACAGGAGGCAAACAACTCAATTCAACTTGGCAGCAGGAACGAAGCAACTCTCCTAAATTTCGCAGCAGAATGGATACAAATCAACTCAACTCAGCAACAGGAGACAAACAACTCAACTCAGCTAGGCAGCAGGAGGGAAGCAACTCAACTCAACTTAACAGCAGGAGAGAAATAACTCAGCAGCTGGTGAAAAACAACTCAAAACTCAGCAACTAAGCAGCTGGAGGGAAACAACTCAATTTATCAACAGGAGTCGAACAACTCAACTCAGCAACAGGAGGCAAACAACTCAACTCTACTTGGCAGCAGGAGGAAAACAACTCAACTCAGCAACTTAAGAAAATCATCTCAACTCAGCAACAGGAGGCAAACAATTTAACTCAACTCGGCAGCGGGAGTCAAACAACTCAACACAACTTGGCATCAGCTCGGAAACAACTCAACTCAGCAAAAGGAGGTAAACAACTCAACTCGGCAGCATGAGGCAAACAAATCTACAGGACGCAAACAACTCAACTCAACCTGGCATCAGCTGTGAAAAAACTCAACCCAGCAGAAGGAGAAAAAAAAACCAACTCAGCAGCAGGAGACAAACAACACAACACAAATTGACAGCAGGAGAGAAACAACTCACCTCAATTTCGCAGCAGTATGGATAAAACTCAACTCAACTCAGCAGCAGTTGAGAAACAACTCAACTCAACCTGGCGGCAGGACAGAAACAACTTAACTCAGCAGCAGAAGAAAATCAACTCAACTCAACTTGGGAGCAGGAGGGAGACAACTAACTCAACTTAGCAACATGAAGCAAACAACTCAACTCAACATGGCAGCAGGGGGAAAACAACTAAACTCAACAGCTGGATGGAAACAACTCAACTCAACATAGCAGCAGGATGAAAACAACTCAACTCAACAAAAGGAGGTAAACAGCTCAGCTCATCTCAGCAGCAGGTTGTAAACAACTCAACTCAGCACCAGGAGACAAACAACTCAACTCAGCAACAGGAAGCAAACAACTCAACAACCTAGGCAAACAACTCAACTCCACTTGGCATCAGCTGGGAAACAACTCAACTCAGCAGAAGGAGGTAAATAACTCAACTCAGCAACAGGAAGTTAACAATTCAACGCAACTTGGCAGCAGGAGGGAAAGAACTCACCTCAATTTCGCAGCATTATGGATACAACTCAACTCAGCAACAGGAGACAAACAACTCAACTCAACTAGGCAGCAGGAAGGAAACAACTCAATTTAACTTGCCAGCAGTAGGGAAACAACTCAACTTATGACAGGAGTCAAACAACTCAACTCAACTCATCAACAGGAGGCAAACAACTGAACTCAGCAACATGAGGCAAACAACTCTACTCTACTTGGCAGCAGGAGTGAAACAACTTAACTCAGCAACAGGAGGCAACTTAACTCAACTTGGGAGCAGGATGGAAAAAAACTCAACTCAGCGAAAGGAGGTAATATCTCATCTCAACTCAGCAGCAGGAGGCAGACAACTCAACACAAATTGGCAGCAGGATGAAAACAACTCAACTCTGCAGCAGAAGAAAATCAACTCTACTCAGCAACAGGAGGCAAACAATTCAACTCAACTCGGCAGCGGGAGGCAAACAACTCAACAACTGGGGCAAACAACTCAACTCCACTTGGCATCAGCTGGGAAACAACTCAACTCTGCAGAAGGAGGTAAACAACTCATTTCAGCAACAGGAAGTTAACAACTCAACACAACTTGGCAGCAGGAAGGAAAGAACTCACCTCAATTTCGCAGCATTATGGAGTCAACTCAACTCAGCAACAGGAGACAAACAACTCAACTCAACTAGGCAACAGGAAGGAAACAACTCAATTTAACTTGGCAGCAGAAGGGAAACAACTCAACTTATCAACAGGAGTCAAACAACTCAACTCAACTCATCAACAGGAGGCAAACAACTCAACTCAGCAACATGAGGCAAACAACTCTACTCTACTTGGCAGCAGGAGTGAAACAACTTATGGACCGGCAACTTAACTCAACTTGGGAGCAGGAAGGAAAAAAACTCAACTCAGCGAAAGGAGGTAATATCTCATCTCAACTCAGCAGCAGGAGGCAGACATCTCAAATCAAATTGGCAGCAGGAGAGAAACAATTCACCTCAATTTCGCAGCTGTATGGATAAAACACAACTCAACTCAGCAACAGGAGACAAGCAGCTCAACTCAAATTAACAGTCGGAGAGATAGCACTCAACACAGCAGCAGGGGAGAAACAACTCAATTCATCACAGCAGCAGGAGGAAAACAACTCAACTCAACTTGGCAGCAGGATGAAAACAACTCAACTCAGCAGCAGAAGAAAATAAACTCATCTCAACTTGGGAGCAGGAGGGACACAACTAACTCAACTTAGCAACATGAAGCAAACAACTCATCTCATCATGGCAGCAGGGGGAAGACAACAAAACTCAACAGCAGGATGGAAACAAGTCAACTCAACATAGCAGCTGGATGAAAACAACTCAAATCAGCAGCAGGTGGTAAACAACTCAACTCAGCAGCAGGAGGCAAATAACTCAACTCAAATTGGCAGCAGGAGACAAACAACTCATCTCAATTTCGCAGTAGGAGGGATACAACTCAACTTGACTCAGCACCAGGAGACAAACAACTCAACTCAGCATCAGGAAGAAAGCAACTCAACTCAGCAACAGAAGGCAAACAACTCATCTCAGAAACTGAAGGCAAACAACTAAACTCATCTTGGCAGCAGGATAGAAACAACTCAACTCAGCAGCAGGAGAGAAACAACTCAATTCTACTCAGACACAGGAGGCAATCAGCTCAATTCAACTTGGGAACAGGATGAAAACAACCCAACTTATCAGCAGAAGAAAATCAACTCAACTCAGCAACAAGAAGCAAAAAACTTAACTCAGCAACAGGAGGCAAACAACTCAACACAACTTGGCAGCAGGAAGGAAAAAACTCACCTCAATTTCGCAGCAGGAGGGAAACAACTCAACTTATCAATAGGAATCAAACAACTCAACTCAGCAACAGGAGGCAAACAACTCAACTCAACTTGGCAGCAGGATGAAAACAACTCAACTCTGCAGCAGAAGAAAATCAACTGAACTCAACTAGGCAGCAGGAGGGAAACAACTCAATTTATCAACAGGAGTCAAACAACTCAACTCAGCTACAGGAGGCAAACATTTAAACTCAACTCGGCAGCGGGAGGCAAACAACTCAACAACCGGGGCAAACAACTCAACTCCACTTGGTATCAACTGGGAAACAACTCAACTCAGCAGAAGGAGGTAAACAACTCAACTCAGCAACAGGGAGTTAACAACTCATAACAACTTGGCAGCAGGAAGGAAAGAACTCACCTCATTTTCGCAGCATTATGGATACAACTCAACTCAGCAACAGGAGACAAACAACTCAAATCAACTAGGCAGCAGGATGGAAACAACTCAATTTAACTTGGCAGCAGGAGAGAAACAACTCAACTTATCAACAGGAGTCAATAAACTCAACTCAACTCAGCAGCATAAGAAAATCAACTCATCTCAACTCGGCCAGAGGAGGCAAATATCTCAGCTCAAATTGGCAGCAGGAGAGTAACAAATAAACTTGGCAGCAGGAGAGAAACAATTCAACTCAACTTGGGAACAGGATGGAAAAAAACTCAACTCAGCAAAAGGAGGTAATATCTCATCTCAACTTAGCAGTAGGAGGCAGACAACTCAACTCAAATTGGCAGCAGGAGAGAAACAATTCACCTCAATTTCGCAGCTGTATGGATAAAACACAACTCAACTCAGCAACAGGAGACAAACAATTCAACTCAAGTTAGCAGCAGGAGAGATAGCACTCAACACAGCAGCAGGGGAGAAACAACTCAATTCATCTCAGCAGCAGGAGGAAAACAACTCAACTCAACTTGACCGCAGGAGAGAAACAACTCAACTCAGCAGCAGAAGAAAATCATCTCAACTCAACTTGGGAGCAGGAGGGAGACAACTAACTCAACTTAGCACCATGAAGCAAAATTTCTGCCTTTTTCGGTACTTAGAAAACATTCAGAAGTTTTCGGTATTTTGAAAATTTCAGACGATTTCGGTACTTAGAATATTTCTGACCTTATCGGTACTTAGAAAATTTCTGATGTTTTCGGTACATTTTAAAAAATTCTGATGATTTCGGTACTTAGAAAAATTCTGTCGATTTCGGTTCTTAGAAAAATTCTGTTGATTTCGGAACTTAGAGAAATTCTGTTGATTTCGGTACTTAGAAAAGACTCGGAAGTTTTCGGTACTTAGAAAATTTCTGCCTTTTTCAGTGCTTAGAAAAATTCTGTTGATTTCTGTACTTGGAAAATTTCTGCCTTTTTCGGTACTTTGAAAAGACTCAGAAGTTTTCAGTACTTACAAAATTTCTGACGTTTTCGGTACTTAGAAAATTTCTGACCTTTTCGGTACTTAGAAAATTTCTGACAATTTCGGTTCTTAGAAAACATTCAGAAGTTTTCGATACTTAGAAAATTTCTGACTTTTTCGGTACTTAGAAAAATTCTGCCGATTTCGGTACTTAGAAAATTCTGACGATTTCGGTACTTTGAAAAATTCTGCCTTTTTCGGTACTTTGAAAAATTCTGTCGATTTCGGTACTTAGACAAATGCTGTTGATTTCGGTACTTGGAAAATTTCTGCCTTTTTCGGTACTTTGAAAAGACTTAGTAGTTTTCAGTACTTAGAAAATTTCTGACGTTTTCGATACTTAGAAAATTTCTGACGTTTTCGGTACTTAGAAAAATTCTGCCGATTTCGGTACTTGGAAAAATTCTGTTGATTTCGGTACTTAGAAACGTTCTGTCGATTTCGGTACTTAGAAAAATTCTGTTGATTTTGGTACTTAGAAAAGACTCGGAAGTTTTCGGTACTTAGAAAATTTCTGACGTTTTCGGAACTTAGAAAAATTCTGATGATTTCGGTACTTAGAAAAATTCAGACGATTTCGGTACTTAGAAAAATTCCGACGATTTCGGTGCTTAGAAAATTTCTGCCTTTTTCGGTACTTAGAAAACATTCAGAAGTCAGAAGAACAAACATTCAGAAACATAGAAAACATTCACCTCAATTTCGCAGCTGTATGGATAAAACACAACTCAACTCAGCAACAGGAGACAAACAATTCAACTCAACTTAGCAGCAGGAGAGATAGCACTCAACACAGCAGCAGGGGAGAAACAACTCAATTCATCTCAGCAGCAGGAGGAAAACAACTCAACTCAACTTGGCAGCAGGATGAAAACAACTCAACTCAACAGCAGAAGAAAATCAACTCACCTCAGCAACAGGAGGCAAACAACTCATCTCAACTCGGCAGCGGGAGGCAAACAACTCAACTTCAGGAGGCAAGCAACTCAACACAACTCAGCAAAAGGAGGTAAACATCTCAACTCATCTCAGCTGGAGGAGGCAAAAAACTCAACACAAATTGGCAGCAGTTGAGAAACAACTCAACTCAACCTGGCAGCAGGAGAGAAACAACTCAACTCAGCAGCAGAAGAAAATCATCTCAACTCAACTTGGGAGCAGGAGGGAGACAACTAACTCAACTTAGCACCATGAAGCAAACAACTCAACTCAACATGGAAGCAGGGGGAAAACAACTAAACTCAACAACAGAATGGAAACTATTCAACTCAACATGGCAGCAGGATGAAAACAATTCAACTCAGCAGCAGGAGGTAAACAACTCAACTCAGCAGCAGGAGGCAAATAACTCAACTCAAATTGGCAGCAGGAGACAAACAACTCACCCCAATTTGGCAGTAGGAGGGATACAACTCAACTCGACTCAGCTCCAGGAGACAAACAACTCAACTCAGCAACAGGAAGCAAACAACTCAATTCAGCAACAGAAGGCAAACAACTCAACTCAACTTGGCAGCAGGATAGAAAGAACTCAACTCAGCAGCAGGTGTGAAACAACTCAATTCAACTCAGCAACAGGAGACAAACAGCTCAATTCAACTTGGCAGCAGGATGAATGCAACCCAATTCAGCAGCAGAAGAAAATCAACTCAACTCAGCTACAGGAGGCAAACATCTCAACTCAGCAACAGGAGGCAAACAACTCAACGCAGCAACAACAAGCAAGCAACTCAACTGAACTTTTCAGCAGGAGGGAAACAACTGAACTCAACTCAGAAAAAGATGAAAAAAAAACTCAGCTCATCTCAGCGACAGGAGGCTAACAACTCAACACAACTTGGGAGCAGGAGGGAAAAAACTCACCTCAATTTCGCAGCAGGAGGGAAACAACTCAACTTATCAACAGGAATAAACAACTCAACTCAGCAACAGGAGGAAAACAACTCAACTCAACTTGGCAGCTGGATGAAAACAACTCAACTCTGCAGCAGAAGAAAATCAACTGAACTCAACTAGGCAGCAGGAGGGAAACATCTCAATTTATCAACAGGAGTCAAACAATTCAGCTCAGCAACAGGAGGCAAACAACTCAACTCAACTTGGCAGCAGGATGAAAACAACTCATCTCTGCAGCAGAAGAAAATCAACTCTACTCAGCAACAGGAGGCAAACAATTCAACTCAACTCGGCAGCGGGAGGCAAACAACTCAACAACCGGGGCAAACAACTCAACTCCACTTGGCATCAGCTGGGAAACAACTCAACTCAGCAGAAGGAGGTTAACAACTCATTTCAGCAACAGGAAGTTAACAACTTAACACAACTTGGCAGCAGGAAGGAAAGAACTCACCTCAATTTCGCAGCATTATGGAGTCAACTCAACTCAGCAACAGGAGACAAACAACTCAACTCAACTAGGCAACAGGAAGGAAACAACTCAATTTAACTTGGCAGCAGAAGGGAAACCACTCAACTTATCAACAGGAGTCAAACAACTCAACTCAACTCATCAACAGGAGGCAAACAACTCAACTCAGCAACATGAGGCAAACAACTCTACTCTACTTGGCAGCAGGAGTGAAACAACTTATGGACCGGCAACTTAACTCAACTTGGGAGCAGGATGAAAAAAAACTCAACTCAGCGAAAGGAGGTAATATCTCATCTCAACTCAGCAGCAGGAGGCAGACATCTCAATTCGTCTCAGCAGCAGGAGGAAAACAACTCAACTCAACTTGGCAGCAGGATGAAAACAACTCAACTCAGCAGCAGAAGAAAATCAACTCAACTCAGCAGCAGGAGGCAAGTAACTCAACTCAAATTGGCAGCAGGAGACAAACAAGTCATCTCAATTTCGCAGTAGGAGGGATACAACTCAACTCGACTCAGCAGGAGGAGGCAAAAAACTCAACACAAATTGGCAGCAGGAGAGAAACAACTCACCTTAATTTCGCAGCAGAAAGGATAAAACTCAACTCAGTTCAGCAGCAGTTGAGAAACAACTCAACTCAACTTCGCAGCAGGTGAGAAACAACTCAACTCAGCAGCAGAAGAAAATCATCTCAACTCAACTTGGGAGCAGGAGGGAGACAACTAACTCAACTTAGCACCATGAAGCAAACAACTCTACTCAACATGGCAGCAGGGGGAAAACAACTAAACTCAACAACAGAATGGAAACTATTCAACTCAACATGGCAGCAGGATGAAAACAATTCAACTCAGCAGCAGGTGGTAAACAACTCAACTCAGCAGCAGGAGACAAACAACTCACCCCAATTTGGCAGTAGGAGGGATACACTTCAACTCGACTCAGCTCCAGGAGACAAACAACTCAACTCAATTTGGCAGCAGGATAGAAAGAACTCAACTCAGCAGCAGGTGAGAAACAACTCAATTCAACTCAGCAACAGGAGACAAACAGCTCAATTCAACTTGGCAGCAGGATGAATGCAACCCAATTTAGAAGCAGAAGAAAATCAACTCAACTCAGCTACAGGAGGCAAACATCTCAACTCAGCAACAGGAGGCAAACAACTCAACGCAGCAACAACAAGCAAGCAACTTAACTGAACTTTTCAGCAGGAGGGAAACAACTGAACTCAACTCAGAAAAAGATGGAAAAAAACTCAGCTCATCTCAGCGACAGGAGGCTAACAACTCAACACAACTTGGCAGCAGGAAGGAAAAAACTCACCTCAATTTCGCAGCAGGAGGGAAACAACTCAACTTATCAACAGGAATAAACAACTCAGCTCAGCAACAGGAGGAAAACAACTCAACTCAACTTGTCAGCAGGATGAAAACAACTCAACTCTGCAGCAGAAGAAAATCAACTCTACTCAGCAACAGGAGGCAAACAATTCAACTCAACTCGGCAGCGGGAGGCAAACAACTCAACAACCGGGGCAAACAACTCAACTCCACTTGGCATCAGCTGGGAAACAACTCAACTCAGCAGAAGGAGGTTAACAACTCATTTCAGCAACAGGAAGTTAACAACTCAACACAACTTGGCAGCAGGAAGGAAAGAACTCACCTCAATTTCGCAGCATTATGGAGTCAACTCAACTCAGCAACAGGAGACAAACAACTCAACTCAACTGGGCAACAGGAAGGAAACAACTCAATTTAACTTGGCAGCAGAAGGGAAACCACTCAACTTATCAACAGGAGTCAAACAACTCAACTCAACTCATCAACAGGAGGCAAACAACTCAACTCAGCAACATGAGGCAAACAACTCTACTCTTCTTGGCAGCAGGAGTGAAACAACTTATGGACCGGCAACTTAACTCAACTTGGGAGCAGGATGAAAAAAAACTCAACTCAGCGAAAGGAGGTAATATCTCATCTCAACTCAGCAGCAGGAGGCAGACATCTCAATTCATCGCAGCAGCAGGAGGAAAACAACTCAACTCAACTTGGCAGCAGGATGAAAACAACTCAACTCAGCAGCAGAAGAAAATCAACTCATCTCAACTTGGGAGCAGGAGGGACACAACTAACTCAACTTAGCAACATGAAGCAAACAACTCAACTCATCATGGCAGCAGGGGGGAAGACAACTAAACTCAACAGCAGGATGGAAACAACTCAACTCAACATAGCAGCAGGATGAAAACAACTCAACTCAGCAGCAGGTGGTAAACAACTCAACTCAGCAGCAGGAGGCAAGTAACTCAACTCAAATTGGCAGCAGGAGACAAACAACTCATCTCAATTTCGCAGTAGGAGGGATACAACTCAACTCGACTCAGCACCAGGAGACAAACAACTCAACTCAGCAACAGGAAGAAAGCAACTCAACTCAGCAACAGAAGGCAAACAACTCATCTCAGCAACTGAAGGCAAACAACTAAACTCAACTTGGCAGCAGGTGAGAAACAACTCAATTCTACTCAGACACAGGAGGCAAACAGCTCAATTCAACTTGGGAACAGGATGAAAACAACCCAACTTATCAGCAGAACAAAATCAACTCAACTCAGCAACAAGAAGCAAACAACTAAACTCGGCAACAGGTGGCATACAACTCAATTCAGCAACAGGAGGCTAACAACTCAACACAACTTGGCAGCAGGAAGGAAAAAACTCACCTCAATTTCGCAGCATTATGGATACAACTCAACTCAACTAAGGAACAGGAGACAAACAACTCAACTCAAATTGGCAGCAGGAGAGAAACAATTCACCTCAATTTCGCAGCAGTATGGATACAACTCAACTCAACTCAGCAACAGGAGACAAACAACTCATCTCAACTTGGCAGCAGGAGAGATAGCACTGAACTCCGCAGCAGGGGAGAAACAACTCAACATCAGAAGGCAAACATCTCAACACAACTCAGCAAAAGGAGGTAAACATCTCAACTCATCTCAGCAGGAGGAGGAGAAAAACTCAACACAAATTGGCAGCAGGAGAGAAACTGCTCACCTCAACTTCGCAGCAGTATGGATAAAACTCAACTCAGCTCAGCAGCAGTTGCGAAACAACTCAACTCAGCTTGGCAGCAGGATGAAAACAACTCAACTCAGCAGCAGGTGGAAAACAACTCAACTTAGCAGCAGGAGGCAAATAACTCAACTCAAATTGGCAGCAGGAGACAAACAACTCATCCCAATTTTGCAGTAGGAGGGATACAACTCAACTCGACTCAGCACCAGGAGACAAACAACTCAACTCAGCAACAGGAAGCAAACAACTCTACTCAGCAACAGGAGGCAAACAACTCAACTCAACTTGGCAGCAGGATGAAAACAACTCAACTCTGCAACAGAAGAAAATCAACTGAACTCAACTAGGCAGCAGGAGGGAAACAATTCAATTTATCAACAGGAGTCAAACAACTCAACTCAGCAACAGGAGGCAAACATTTCAACTCAACTCGGCAGCGGGAGGTAAACAACTCAACTCCACTTGGTATCAGCTAGGAAACAACTCAACTCAGCAGAAGGAGGTAAACAACTCAACTCAGCAACATGAAGTTAACAACTCAACACAACTTGGCAGCAGGAAGGAAAGAACTCGCCTCAATTTCGCAGCATTATGGATACAACTCAACTCAGCAACAGGAGACAAACAACTCAACTCAACTAGGCAGCAGGATGGAAACAACTCAATTTAACTTGGCAGCAGGAGAGAAACAACTCAACTTATCAACAGGAGTCAAAAAACTCAACTCAACTCAGCAGCACAAGAAAATCAACTCATCTCAACTCGGCCAGAGGAGGCAAATAACTCAGCTCAAATTGGCAGCAGGAGAGTAACAAATCAACTTGGTAGCAGGAGAGAAACAACTCAACTCAACTTGGGAACAGGATGGAAAAGAACTCAACTCAGCAAAAGGAGGTAATATCTCATCTCAACTCAGCAGCAGGAGGCAGACAACTCATCTCAAATTGGCAGCAGGAGAGAAACAATTCACCTCAATTTCGCAGCTGTATGGATAAAACACAACTCAACTCAGCAACAGGAGACAAACAATTCAACTCAACTTAGCAGCAGGAGTGATAGCACTCAACACAGCAGCAGGGGAGAAACAACTCAATTCATCTCAGCAGCAGGAGGAAAACAACTCAACTCAACTTGGCAGCAGGATGAAAACAACTCAACTCAACAGCAGAAGAAAATCAACTCACCTCAGCAACAGGAGGCAAACAACTCAACTCAACTCGGCAGCGGGAGGCAAACAACTCAACTTCAGGAGGCAAGCAACTCAACACAACTCAGCAAAAGGAGGTAAACATCTCAACTCATCTCAGCAGGAGGAGGCAAAAATCTCAACACAAATTGGCAGCAGGAGAGAAACAACTCACCTTAATTTCGCAGCAGAAAGGATAAAACTCAACTCAGTTCAGCAGCAGTTGAGAAACAACTCAACTCAACTTCGCAGCAGGAGAGAAACAACTCAACTCAGCAGCAGAAGAAAATCATCTCAACTCAACTTGGGAGCAGGAGGGAGACAACTAACTCAACTTTGCACCATGAAGCAAACATCTGTACTCAACATGGCAGCAGGGGGAAAACAACTAAACTCAACAACAGAATGGAAACTATTCAACTCAACATGGCAGCAGGATGAAAACAATTCAACTCAGCAGCAGGTGGTAAACAACTCAACTCAGCAGCAGGAGACAAACAACTCACCCCAATTTGGCAGTAGGAGGGATACAACTCAACTCGACTCAGCTCCAGGAGACAAACAACTCAACTCAGCAACAGGAAGCAAACAACTCAATTCAGCAACAGAAGGCAAACAACTCAACTCAATTTGGCAGCAGGATAGAAAGAACTCAACTCAGCAGCAGGTGAGAAACAACTCAATTCAACTCAGCAACAGGAGACAAACAGCTCAATTCAACTTGGCAGCGGGATGAATGCAACCCAATTTAGAAGCAGAAGAAAATCAACTCAACTCAGCTACAGGAGGCAAACATCTCAACTCAGCAACAGGAGGCAAACAACTCAACGCAGCAACAACAAGCAAGCAACTTAACTGAACTTTTCAGCAGGAGGGAAACAACTGAACTCAACTCAGAAAAAGATGAAAAAAAACTCAGCTCATCTCAGCGACAGGAGGCTAACAACTCAACACAACTTGGCAGCAGGAAGGAAAAAACTCACCTCAATTTCGCAGCAGGAGGAAAACAACTCAACTTATCAACAGGAATAAACAACTCAGCTCAGCAACAGGAGGAAAACAACTCAACTCAACTTGGCAGCTGGATGAAAACAACTCAACTCTGCAGCAGAAGAAAATCAACTGAACTCAACTAGGCAGCAGGAGGGAAACAACTCAATTTATCAACAGGAGTCAAACAACTCAACTCAGCTACAGGAGGCAAACATTTAAACTCAACTCGGCAGCGGGAGGCAAACAACTCAACAACCGGGGCAAACAACTCAACTCCACTTGGTATCAACTGGGAAACAACTCAACTCAGCAGAAGGAGGTAAACAACTCAACTCAGCAACAGGGAGTTAACAACTCATAACAACTTGGCAGCAGGAAGGAAAGAACTCACCTCATTTTCGCAGCATTATGGATACAACTCAACTCAGCAACAGGAGACAAACAACTCAAATCAACTAGGCAGCAGGATGGAAACAACTCAATTTAACTTGGCAGCAGGAGAGAAACAACTCAACTTATCAACAGGAGTCAATAAACTCAACTCAACTCAGCAGCATAAGAAAATCAACTCATCTCAACTCGGCCAGAGGAGGCAAATATCTCAGCTCAAATTGGCAGCAGGAGAGTAACAAATAAACTTGGCAGCAGGAGAGAAACAATTCAACTCAACTTGGGAACAGGATGGAAAAAAACTCAACTCAGCAAAAGGAGGTAATATCTCATCTCAACTTAGCAGTAGGAGGCAGACAACTCAACTCAAATTGGCAGCAGGAGAGAAACAATTCACCTCAATTTCGCAGCTGTATGGATAAAACACAACTCAACTCAGCAACAGGAGACAAACAATTCAACTCAAGTTAGCAGCAGGAGAGATAGCACTCAACACAGCAGCAGGGGAGAAACAACTCAATTCATCTCAGCAGCAGGAGGAAAACAACTCAACTCAACTTGACCGCAGGAGAGAAACAACTCAACTCAGCAGCAGAAGAAAATCATCTCAACTCAACTTGGGAGCAGGAGGGAGACAACTAACTCAACTTAGCACCATGAAGCAAAATTTCTGCCTTTTTCGGTACTTAGAAAACATTCAGAAGTTTTCGGTATTTTGAAAATTTCAGACGATTTCGGTACTTAGAATATTTCTGACCTTATCGGTACTTAGAAAATTTCTGATGTTTTCGGTACATTTTAAAAAATTCTGATGATTTCGGTACTTAGAAAAATTCTGTCGATTTCGGTTCTTAGAAAAATTCTGATGATTTCGGTACTTAGAAAAATTCTGTCGATTTCGGTTCTTAGAAAAATTCTGTTGATTTCGGTACTTAGACAAATGCTGTTGATTTCGGTACTTGGAAAATTTCTGCCTTTTTCGGTGCTTTGAAAAGACTTAGTAGTTTTCAGTACTTAGAAAATTTCTGACGTTTTCGATACTTAGAAAATTTCTGACGTTTTCGGTACTTAGAAAAATTCTGCCGATTTCGGTACTTAGAAAAATTCTGCCGATTTCGGTACTTAGAAAAATTCTGTTGATTTCGGTACTTAGAAACGTTCTGACGATTTCGGTACTTAGAAAAATTCTGTTGATTTTGGTACTTAGAAAAGACTCGGAAGTTTTCGGTACTTAGAAAATTTCTGATGATTTCGGATCTTAGAAAATTTCTGACCTTTTCGGTCCTTAGAAAATTTCTGACGTTTTCGGTACTTAGAAAACATTCAGAAGTTTTCGGTACTTAGAAAATTTCTGCCTTTTTCAGTGCTTAGAAAAATTCTGTTGATTTCTGTACTTGGAAAATTTCTGCCTTTTTCGGTACTTTGAAAAGACTCAGAAGTTTTCAGTACTTACAAAATTTCTGACGTTTTCGGTACTTAGAAAATTTCTGACCTTTTCGGTACTTAGAAAATTTCTGACAATTTCGGTTCTTAGAAAACATTCAGAAGTTTTCGATACTTAGAAAATTTCTGACTTTTTCGGTACTTAGAAAAATTCTGCCGATTTCGGTACTTAGAAAATTCTGACGATTTCGGTACTTTGAAAAATTCTGCCTTTTTCGGTACTTTGAAAAATTCTGTCGATTTCGGTACTTAGACAAATGCTGTTGATTTCGGTACTTGGAAAATTTCTGCCTTTTTCGGTACTTTGAAAAGACTTAGTAGTTTTCAGTACTTAGAAAATTTCTGACGTTTTCGATACTTAGAAAATTTCTGACGTTTTCGGTACTTAGAAAAATTCTGCCGATTTCGGTACTTGGAAAAATTCTGTTGATTTCGGTACTTAGAAACGTTCTGTCGATTTCGGTACTTAGAAAAATTCTGTTGATTTTGGTACTTAGAAAAGACTCGGAAGTTTTCGGTACTTAGAAAATTTCTGACGTTTTCGGAACTTAGAAAAATTCTGATGATTTCGGTACTTAGAAAAATTCAGACGATTTCGGTACTTAGAAAAATTCCGACGATTTCGGTGCTTAGAAAATTTCTGCCTTTTTCGGTACTTAGAAAACATTCAGAAGTCAGAAGAACAAACATTCAGAAACATAGAAAACATTCACCTCAATTTCGCAGCTGTATGGATAAAACACAACTCAACTCAGCAACAGGAGACAAACAATTCAACTCAACTTAGCAGCAGGAGAGATAGCACTCAACACAGCAGCAGGGGAGAAACAACTCAATTCATCTCAGCAGCAGGAGGAAAACAACTCAACTCAACTTGGCAGCAGGATGAAAACAACTCAACTCAACAGCAGAAGAAAATCAACTCACCTCAGCAACAGGAGGCAAACAACTCATCTCAACTCGGCAGCGGGAGGCAAACAACTCAACTTCAGGAGGCAAGCAACTCAACACAACTCAGCAAAAGGAGGTAAACATCTCAACTCATCTCAGCTGGAGGAGGCAAAAAACTCAACACAAATTGGCAGCAGTTGAGAAACAACTCAACTCAACCTGGCAGCAGGAGAGAAACAACTCAACTCAGCAGCAGAAGAAAATCATCTCAACTCAACTTGGGAGCAGGAGGGAGACAACTAACTCAACTTAGCACCATGAAGCAAACAACTCAACTCAACATGGAAGCAGGGGGAAAACAACTAAACTCAACAACAGAATGGAAACTATTCAACTCAACATGGCAGCAGGATGAAAACAATTCAACTCAGCAGCAGGAGGTAAACAACTCAACTCAGCAGCAGGAGGCAAATAACTCAACTCAAATTGGCAGCAGGAGACAAACAACTCACCCCAATTTGGCAGTAGGAGGGATACAACTCAACTCGACTCAGCTCCAGGAGACAAACAACTCAACTCAGCAACAGGAAGCAAACAACTCAATTCAGCAACAGAAGGCAAACAACTCAACTCAACTTGGCAGCAGGATAGAAAGAACTCAACTCAGCAGCAGGTGTGAAACAACTCAATTCAACTCAGCAACAGGAGACAAACAGCTCAATTCAACTTGGCAGCAGGATGAATGCAACCCAATTCAGCAGCAGAAGAAAATCAACTCAACTCAGCTACAGGAGGCAAACATCTCAACTCAGCAACAGGAGGCAAACAACTCAACGCAGCAACAACAAGCAAGCAACTCAACTGAACTTTTCAGCAGGAGGGAAACAACTGAACTCAACTCAGAAAAAGATGAAAAAAAAACTCAGCTCATCTCAGCGACAGGAGGCTAACAACTCAACACAACTTGGGAGCAGGAGGGAAAAAACTCACCTCAATTTCGCAGCAGGAGGGAAACAACTCAACTTATCAACATGAATAAACAACTCAACTCAGCAACAGGAGGAAAACAACTCAACTCAACTTGGCAGCTGGATGAAAACAACTCAACTCTGCAGCAGAAGAAAATCAACTGAACTCAACTAGGCAGCAGGAGGGAAACATCTCAATTTACCAACAGGAGTCAAACAATTCAGCTCAGCAACAGGAGGCAAACAACTCAACTCAACTTGGCAGCAGGATGAAAACAACTCAACTCTGCAGCAGAAGAAAATCAACTCTACTCAGCAACAGGAGGCAAACAATTCAACTCAACTCGGCAGCGGGAGGCAAACAACTCAACAACCGGGGCAAACAACTCAACTCCACTTGGCATCAGCTGGGAAACAACTCAACTCAGCAGAAGGAGGTTAACAACTCATTTCAGCAACAGGAAGTTAACAACTCAACACAACTTGGCAGCAGGAAGGAAAGAACTCACCTCAATTTCGCAGCATTATGGAGTCAACTCAACTCAGCAACAGGAGACAAACAACTCAACTCAACTAGGCAACAGGAAGGAAACAACTCAATTTAACTTGGCAGCAGAAGGGAAACCACTCAACTTATCAACAGGAGTCAAACAACTCAACTCAACTCATCAACAGGAGGCAAACAACTCAACTCAGCAACATGAGGCAAACAACTCTACTCTACTTGGCAGCAGGAGTGAAACAACTTATGGACCGGCAACTTAACTCAACTTGGGAGCAGGATGAAAAAAAACTCAACTCAGCGAAAGGAGGTAATATCTCATCTCAACTCAGCAGCAGGAGGCAGACATCTCAATTCATCTCAGCAGCAGGAGGAAAACAACTCAACTCAACTTGGCAGCAGGATGAAAACAACTCAACTCAGCAGCAGAAGAAAATCAACTCAACTCAGCAGCAGGAGGCAAGTAACTCAACTCAAATTGGCAGCAGGAGACAAACAAGTCATCTCAATTTCGCAGTAGGAGGGATACAACTCAACTCGACTCAGCAGGAGGAGGCAAAAAACTCAACACAAATTGGCAGCAGGAGAGAAACAACTCACCTTAATTTCGCAGCAGAAAGGATAAAACTCAACTCAGTTCAGCAGCAGTTGAGAAACAACTCAACTCAACTTCGCAGCAGGTGAGAAACAACTCAACTCAGCAGCAGAAGAAAATCATCTCAACTCAACTTGGGAGCAGGAGGGAGACAACTAACTCAACTTAGCACCATGAAGCAAACAACTCTACTCAACATGGCAGCAGGGGGAAAACAACTAAACTCAACAACAGAATGGAAACTATTCAACTCAACATGGCAGCAGGATGAAAACAATTCAACTCAGCAGCAGGTGGTAAACAACTCAACTCAGCAGCAGGAGACAAACAACTCACCCCAATTTGGCAGTAGGAGGGATACAACTCAACTCGACTCAGCTCCAGGAGACAAACAACTCAACTCAATTTGGCAGCAGGATAGAAAGAACTCAACTCAGCAGCAGGTGAGAAACAACTCAATTCAACTCAGCAACAGGAGACAAACAGCTCAATTCAACTTGGCAGCAGGATGAATGCAACCCAATTTAGAAGCAGAAGAAAATCAACTCAACTCAGCTACAGGAGGCAAACATCTCAACTCAGCAACAGGAGGCAAACAACTCAACGCAGCAACAACAAGCAAGCAACTTAACTGAACTTTTCAGCAGGAGGGAAACAACTGAACTCAACTCAGAAAAAGATGGAAAAAAACTCAGCTCATCTCAGCGACAGGAGGCTAACAACTCAACACAACTTGGCAGCAGGAAGGAAAAAACTCACCTCAATTTCGCAGCAGGAGGGAAACAACTCAACTTATCAACAGGAATAAACAACTCAGCTCAGCAACAGGAGGAAAACAACTCAACTCAACTTGTCAGCAGGATGAAAACAACTCAACTCTGCAGCAGAAGAAAATCAACTCTACTCAGCAACAGGAGGCAAACAATTCAACTCAACTCGGCAGCGGGAGGCAAACAACTCAACAACCGGGGCAAACAACTCAACTCCACTTGGCATCAGCTGGGAAACAACTCAACTCAGCAGAAGGAGGTTAACAACTCATTTCAGCAACAGGAAGTTAACAACTCAACACAACTTGGCAGCAGGAAGGAAAGAACTCACCTCAATTTCGCAGCATTATGGAGTCAACTCAACTCAGCAACAGGAGACAAACAACTCAACTCAACTGGGCAACAGGAAGGAAACAACTCAATTTAACTTGGAAGCAGAAGGGAAACCACTCAACTTATCAACAGGAGTCAAACAACTCAACTCAACTCATCAACAGGAGGCAAACAACTCAACTCAGCAACATGAGGCAAACAACTCTACTCTTCTTGGCAGCAGGAGTGAAACAACTTATGGACCGGCAACTTAACTCAACTTGGGAGCAGGATGAAAAAAAACTCAACTCAGCGAAAGGAGGTAATATCTCATCTCAACTCAGCAGCAGGAGGCAGACATCTCAATTCATCGCAGCAGCAGGAGGAAAACAACTCAACTCAACTTGGCAGCAGGATGAAAACAACTCAACTCAGCAGCAGAAGAAAATCAACTCATCTCAACTTGGGAGCAGGAGGGACACAACTAACTCAACTTAGCAACATGAAGCAAACAACTCAACTCATCATGGCAGCAGGGGGGAAGACAACTAAACTCAACAGCAGGATGGAAACAACTCAACTCAACATAGCAGCAGGATGAAAACAACTCAACTCAGCAGCAGGTGGTAAACAACTCAACTCAGCAGCAGGAGGCAAGTAACTCAACTCAAATTGGCAGCAGGAGACAAACAACTCATCTCAATTTCGCAGTAGGAGGGATACAACTCAACTCGACTCAGCACCAGGAGACAAACAACTCAACTCAGCAACAGGAAGAAAGCAACTCAACTCAGCAACAGAAGGCAAACAACTCATCTCAGCAACTGAAGGCAAACAACTAAACTCAACTTGGCAGCAGGTGAGAAACAACTCAATTCTACTCAGACACAGGAGGCAAACAGCTCAATTCAACTTGGGAACAGGATGAAAACAACCCAACTTATCAGCAGAACAAAATCAACTCAACTCAGCAACAAGAAGCAAACAACTAAACTCGGCAACAGGTGGCATACAACTCAATTCAGCAACAGGAGGCTAACAACTCAACACAACTTGGCAGCAGGAAGGAAAAAACTCACCTCAATTTCGCAGCATTATGGATACAACTCAACTCAACTAAGGAACAGGAGACAAACAACTCAACTCAAATTGGCAGCAGGAGAGAAACAATTCACCTCAATTTCGCAGCAGTATGGATACAACTCAACTCAACTCAGCAACAGGAGACAAACAACTCATCTCAACTTGGCAGCAGGAGAGATAGCACTGAACTCCGCAGCAGGGGAGAAACAACTCAACATCAGAAGGCAAACATCTCAACACAACTCAGCAAAAGGAGGTAAACATCTCAACTCATCTCAGCAGGAGGAGGAGAAAAACTCAACACAAATTGGCAGCAGGAGAGAAACTGCTCACCTCAACTTCGCAGCAGTATGGATAAAACTCAACTCAGCTCAGCAGCAGTTGCGAAACAACTCAACTCAGCTTGGCAGCAGGATGAAAACAACTCAACTCAGCAGCAGGTGGAAAACAACTCAACTTAGCAGCAGGAGGCAAATAACTCAACTCAAATTGGCAGCAGGAGACAAACAACTCATCCCAATTTTGCAGTAGGAGGGATACAACTCAACTCGACTCAGCACCAGGAGACAAACAACTCAACTCAGCAACAGGAAGCAAACAACTCTACTCAGCAACAGGAGGCAAACAACTCAACTCAACTTGGCAGCAGGATGAAAACAACTCAACTCTGCAACAGAAGAAAATCAACTGAACTCAACTAGGCAGCAGGAGGGAAACAACTCAATTTATCAACAGGAGTCAAACAACTCAACTCAGCAACAGGAGGCAAACATTTCAACTCAACTCGGCAGCGGGAGGTAAACAACTCAACTCCACTTGGTATCAGCTAGGAAACAACTCAACTCAGCAGAAGGAGGTAAACAACTCAACTCAGCAACATGAAGTTAACAACTCAACACAACTTGGCAGCAGGAAGGAAAGAACTCGCCTCAATTTCGCAGCATTATGGATACAACTCAACTCAGCAACAGGAGACAAACAACTCAACTCAACTAGGCAGCAGGATGGAAACAACTCAATTTAACTTGGCAGCAGGAGAGAAACAACTCAACTTATCAACAGGAGTCAAAAAACTCAACTCAACTCAGCAGCACAAGAAAATCAACTCATCTCAACTCGGCCAGAGGAGGCAAATAACTCAGCTCAAATTGGCAGCAGGAGAGTAACAAATCAACTTGGTAGCAGGAGAGAAACAACTCAACTCAACTTGGGAACAGGATGGAAAAGAACTCAACTCAGCAAAAGGAGGTAATATCTCATCTCAACTCAGCAGCAGGAGGCAGACAACTCATCTCAAATTGGCAGCAGGAGAGAAACAATTCACCTCAATTTCGCAGCTGTATGGATAAAACACAACTCAACTCAGCAACAGGAGACAAACAATTCAACTCAACTTAGCAGCAGGAGTGATAGCACTCAACACAGCAGCAGGGGAGAAACAACTCAATTCATCTCAGCAGCAGGAGGAAAACAACTCAACTCAACTTGGCAGCAGGATGAAAACAACTCAACTCAACAGCAGAAGAAAATCAACTCACCTCAGCAACAGGAGGCAAACAACTCAACTCAACTCGGCAGCGGGAGGCAAACAACTCAACTTCAGGAGGCAAGCAACTCAACACAACTCAGCAAAAGGAGGTAAACATCTCAACTCATCTCAGCAGGAGGAGGCAAAAATCTCAACACAAATTGGCAGCAGGAGAGAAACAACTCACCTTAATTTCGCAGCAGAAAGGATAAAACTCAACTCAGTTCAGCAGCAGTTGAGAAACAACTCAACTCAACTTCGCAGCAGGAGAGAAACAACTCAACTCAGCAGCAGAAGAAAATCATCTCAACTCAACTTGGGAGCAGGAGGGAGACAACTAACTCAACTTTGCACCATGAAGCAAACATCTGTACTCAACATGGCAGCAGGGGGAAAACAACTAAACTCAACAACAGAATGGAAACTATTCAACTCAACATGGCAGCAGGATGAAAACAATTCAACTCAGCAGCAGGTGGTAAACAACTCAACTCAGCAGCAGGAGACAAACAACTCACCCCAATTTGGCAGTAGGAGGGATACAACTCAACTCGACTCAGCTCCAGGAGACAAACAACTCAACTCAGCAACAGGAAGCAAACAACTCAATTCAGCAACAGAAGGCAAACAACTCAACTCAATTTGGCAGCAGGATAGAAAGAACTCAACTCAGCAGCAGGTGAGAAACAACTCAATTCAACTCAGCAACAGGAGACAAACAGCTCAATTCAACTTGGCAGCGGGATGAATGCAACCCAATTTAGAAGCAGAAGAAAATCAACTCAACTCAGCTACAGGAGGCAAACATCTCAACTCAGCAACAGGAGGCAAACAACTCAACGCAGCAACAACAAGCAAGCAACTTAACTGAACTTTTCAGCAGGAGGGAAACAACTGAACTCAACTCAGAAAAAGATGAAAAAAAACTCAGCTCATCTCAGCGACAGGAGGCTAACAACTCAACACAACTTGGCAGCAGGAAGGAAAAAACTCACCTCAATTTCGCAGCAGGAGGAAAACAACTCAACTTATCAACAGGAATAAACAACTCAGCTCAGCAACAGGAGGAAAACAACTCAACTCAACTTGGCAGCTGGATGAAAACAACTCAACTCTGCAGCAGAAGAAAATCAACTGAACTCAACTAGGCAGCAGGAGGGAAACATCCCAATTTATCAACAGGAGTCAAACAATTCAACTCAGCAACAGGAGGCAAACAACTCAACTCAACTTGGCAGCAGGATGAAAACAACTCAACTCTGCAGCAGAAGAAAATCAACTCTACTCAGCAACAGGAGGTAAACAATTCAACTCAACTCGGCAGCGGGAGGCAAACAACTCAACAACCGGGGCAAACAACTCAACTCCACTTGGCATCAGCTGGGAAACAACTCAACTCAGCAGAAGGAGGTAATCAACTCATTTCAGCAACAGGAAGTTAACAACTCAACACAACTTGGCAGCAGGAAGGAAAGAACTCACCTCAATTTCGCAGCATTATGGAGTCAACTCAACTCAGCAACAGGAGACAAACAACTCAACTCAACTAGGCAACAGGAAGGAAACAACTCAATTTAACTTGGCAGCAGAAGGGAAACAACTCAACTTATCAACAGGAGTCAAACAACTCAACTCAACTCATCAACAGGAGGCAAACAACTCAACTCAGCAACATGAGGCAAACAACTCTACTCTACTTGGCAGCAGGAGTGAAACAACTTATGGACCGGCAACTTAACTCAACTTGGGAGCAGGATGGAAAAAAACTCAACTCAGCGAAAGGAGGTAATATCTCATCTCAACTCAGCAGCAGGAGGCAGACATCTCAACTCAAATTGGCAGCAGGAGAGAAACAATTCACCTCAATTTCGTAGCTGTATGGATAAAACACAACTCAACTCAGCAACAGGAGACAAGCAGCTCAACTCAACTTAGCAGTCGGAGAGATAGCACTCAACACAGCAGCAGGGGAGAAACAACTCAATTCATCTCAGCAGCAGGAGGGAAACAACTCAACTCAGCAGCAGAAGAAAATCATCTCAACTCAACTTGGGAGCAGGAGGGAGACAACTAACTCAACTTAGCACCATGAAGCAAACAACTCAACTCAACATGGAAGCAGGGGGAAAACAACTAAACTCAACAACAGAATGGAAACTATTCAACTCAACATAGCAGGAGGATCAAAACAACTCAAATCAGCTGCAGGTGGTAAACAACTCAACTCAGCAGCAGGAGGCAAATAACTCAACTCAAATTGGCAGCAGGAGACAAACAACTCATCTCAATTTCACAGTAGGAGGGATACAACTCAACTTGACTCAGCACCAGGAGACAAACAACTCAACTCAGCATCAGGAAGAAAGCAACTCAACTCAGCAACAGAAGGCAAACAACTCATCTCAGCAACTGAAGGCAAACAACTAAACTCAACTTGGCAGCAGGATAGACACAACTCAACTCAGCAGCAGGTGAGAAACAACTCAATTCTACTCAGACACAGGAGGCAAACAGCTCAATTCAACTTGGGAACAGGATGAAAACAGCCCAACTTATCAGCAGAACAAAATCAACTCAACTCAGCAACAAGAAGCAAACAACTAAACTCAGCAACAGGAGGCATACAACTCAATTCAGAAACAGGAGGCTAACAACTCAACACAACTTGGCAGCAGGAAGGAAAAAACTCACCTCAATTTCGCAGCATTATGGATACAACTCAACTCAACTAAGGAACAGGAGACAAACAATTCAACTCAAATTGGCAGCAGGAGAGAAACAATTCACCTCAATTTCGCAGCAGTATGGATACAACTCAACTCAACTCAGCAACAGGAGACAAACAACTCATCTCAACTTGGCAGCAGGAGAGATAGCACTGAACTCCGCAGCAGGGAAGAAACAACTCAACATCAGAAGGCAAACATCTCAACACAACTCAGCAAAAGGAGGTAAACATCTCAACTCATCTCAGCAGGAGGAGGAGAAAGACTCAACACAAATTGGCAGCAGGAGAGAAACAACTCACCTCAACTTCGCAGCAGTATGGATAAAACTCAACTCAGCTCAGCAGCAGTTGCGAAACAACTCAACTCAGCTTGGCAGCAGGATGAAAACAACTCAACTCAGCAGCAGGTGGTAAACAACTCAACTTAGCAGCAGGAGGCAAATAACTCAACTCAAATTGGCAGCAGGAGACAAACAACTCATCCCAATTTTGCAGTAGGAGGGATACAACTCAACTCGACTCAGCACCAGGAGACAAACAACTCAACTCAGCAACAGGAAGCAAACAACTCTACTCAGCAACAGGAGGCAAACAACTCAACTCAACTTGGCAGCAGGATGAAAACAACTGAACTCTGCAACAGAAGAAAATCAACTGAACTCAACTAGGCAGCAGGAGGGAAACAACTCAATTTATCAACAGGAGTCAAACAACTCAACTCAGCAAGAGGAGGCAAACATTTCAACTCAACTCGGCAGCGGGAGGCAAACAACTCAACAACCGGGGCAAACAACTCAACTCCACATGGTATCAGCTGGGAAACAACTCAACTCAGCAGAAGGAGGTAAACAACTCAACTCAGCAACAGGAAGTTAACAACTCAACACAACTTGGCAGCAGGAAGGAAAGAACTCACCTCAATTTCGCAGCATTATGGATACAACTCAACTCAGCAACAGGAGACAAACAACTCAACTCAACTAGGCAGCAGGATGGAAACAACTCAATTTAACTTGGCAGCAGGAGAGAAACAACTCAACTTATCAACAGGAGTCAAAAAACTCAACTCAACTCACCAGCACAAGAAAATCAACTCATCTCAACTTTGCCAGAGGAGGCAAATATTTCAGCTCAAATTGGCAGCAGGAGAGTAACAAATCAACTTGGCAGCAGGAGAGAAACAACTCAACTCAACTTGGGAACAGGATGGAAAAGAACTCAACTCAGCAAAAGGAGGTAATATCTCATCTCAACTCAGCTGCGGGAGGCAGACAACTCAACTCAAATTGGCACCAGGAGAGAAACAATTCACCTCAATTTCGCCGCTGTATGGATAAATCACAACTCAACTCAGCAACAGGAGACAAACAATTCAACTCAACTTAGCAGCAGGAGAGATAGCACTCAACACAGCAGCAGGGGAGAAACAACTCAATTCATCTCAGCAGCAGGAGGAAAACAACTCAACTCAACTTGGCAGCAGGATGAAAACAACTCAACTCAACAGCAGAAGAAAATCAACTCACCTCAGCAACAGGAGGCAAACAACTCAACTCAACTCGGCAGCGGGAGGCAAACAACTCAACTTCAGGAGGCAAGCAACTCAACACAGCTCAGCAAAAGGAGGTAAACATCTCAACTCATCTCAGCAGGAGGAGGCAAAAAACTCAACACAAATTGGCAGCAGGAGAGAAACAACTCACCTTAATTTCGCAGCAGAAAGGATAAAACTCAACTCAGTTCAGCAGCAGTTGAGAAACAACTCAACTCAACCTGGCAGCAGGAGGGAGACAACTAACTCAACTTAGCACCATGAAGCAAACAACTCAACTCAACATGGAAGCAGGGGGAAAACAACTAAACTCAACAACAGAATGGAAACTATTCAACTCAACATGGCAGCAGGATGAAAACAATTCAACTCAGCAGCAGGAGGTAAACAACTCAACTCAGCAGCAGGAGGCAAATAACTCAACTCAAATTGGCAGCAGGAGACAAACAACTCACCCCAATTTGGCAGTAGGAGGGATACAACTCAACTCGACTCAGCTCCAGGAGACAAACAACTCAACTCAGCAACAGGAAGCAAACAACTCAATTCAGCAACAGAAGGCAAACAACTCAACTCAACTTGGCAGCAGGATAGAAAGAACTCAACTCAGCAGCAGGTGAGAAACAACTCAATTCAACTCAGCAACAGGAGACAAACAGCTCAATTCAACTTGGCAGCAGGATGGGGGGAAGACAACTAAACTCAACAGCAGGATGGAAACAACTCAACTCAACATAGCAGCAGGATGAAAACAACTCAACTCAGCAGCAGGTGGTAAACAACTCAACTCAGCAGCAGGAGGCAAGTAACTCAACTCAAATTGGCAGCAGGAGACAAACAACTCATCTCAATTTCGCAGTAGGAGGGATACAACTCAACTCGACTCAGCACCAGGAGACAAACAACTCAACTCAGCAACAGGAAGAAAGCAACTCAACTCAGCAACAGAAGGCAAACAACTCATCTCAGCAACTGAAGGCAAACAACTAAACTCAACTTGGCAGCAGGTGAGAAACAACTCAATTCTACTCAGACACAGGAGGCAAACAGCTCAATTCAACTTGGGAACAGGATGAAAACAACCCAACTTATCAGCAGAACAAAATCAACTCAACTCAGCAACAAGAAGCAAACAACTAAACTCGGCAACAGGTGGCATACAACTCAATTCAGCAACAGGAGGCTAACAACTCATCACAACTTGGCAGCAGGAAGGAAAAAACTCACCTCAATTTCGCAGCATTATGGATACAACTCAACTCAACTAAGGAACAGGAGACAAACAACTCAACTCAAATTGGCAGCAGGAGAGAAACAATTCACCTCAATTTCGCAGCAGTATGGATACAACTCAACTCAACTCAGCAACAGGAGACAAACAACTCATCTCAACTTGGCAGCAGGAGAGATAGCACTGAACTCCGCAGCAGGGGAGAAACAACTCAACATCAGAAGGCAAACATCTCAACACAACTCAGCAAAAGGAGGTAAACATCTCAACTCATCTCAGCAGGAGGAGGAGAAAAACTCAACACAAATTGGCAGCAGGAGAGAAACTGCTCACCTCAACTTCGCAGCAGTATGGATAAAACTCAACTCAGCTCAGCAGCAGTTGCGAAACAACTCAACTCAGCTTGGCAGCAGGATGAAAACAACTCAACTCAGCAGCAGGTGGAAAACAACTCAACTTAGCAGCAGGAGGCAAATAACTCAACTCAAATTGGCAGCAGGAGACAAACAACTCATCCCAATTTTGCAGTAGGAGGGATACAACTCAACTCGACTCAGCACCAGGAGACAAACAACTCAACTCAGCAACAGGAAGCAAACAACTCTACTCAGCAACAGGAGGCAAACAACTCAACTCAACTTGGCAGCAGGATGAAAACAACTCAACTCTGCAACAGAAGAAAATCAACTGAACTCAACTAGGCAGCAGGAGGGAAACAACTCAATTTATCAACAGGAGTCAAACAACTCAACTCAGCAACAGGAGGCAAACATTTCAACTCAACTCGGCAGCGGGAGGTAAACAACTCAACTCCACTTGGTATCAGCTAGGAAACAACTCAACTCAGCAGAAGGAGGTAAACAACTCAACTCAGCAACATGAAGTTAACAACTCAACACAACTTGGCAGCAGGAAGGAAAGAACTCGCCTCAATTTCGCAGCATTATGGATACAACTCAACTCAGCAACAGGAGACAAACAACTCAACTCAACTAGGCAGCAGGATGGAAACAACTCAATTTAACTTGGCAGCAGGAGAGAAACAACTCAACTTATCAACAGGAGTCAAAAAACTCAACTCAACTCAGCAGCACAAGAAAATCAACTCATCTCAACTCGGCCAGAGGAGGCAAATAACTCAGCTCAAATTGGCAGCAGGAGAGTAACAAATCAACTTGGCAGCAGGAGAGAAACAACTCAACTCAACTTGGGAACAGGATGGAAAAGAACTCAACTCAGCAAAAGGAGGTAATATCTCATCTCAACTCAGCAGCAGGAGGCAGACAACTCAACTCAAATTGGCAGCAGGAGAGAAACAATTCACCTCAATTTCGCAGCTGTATGGATAAAACACAACTCAACTCAGCAACAGGAGACAAACAATTCAACTCAACTTAGCAGCAGGAGTGATAGCACTCAACACAGCAGCAGGGGAGAAACAACTCAATTCATCTCAGCAGCAGGAGGAAAACAACTCAACTCAACTTGGCAGCAGGATGAAAACAACTCAACTCAACAGCAGAAGAAAATCAACTCACCTCAGCAACAGGAGGCAAACAACTCAACTCAACTCGGCAGCGGGAGGCAAACAACTCAACTTCAGGAGGCAAGCAACTCAACACAACTCAGCAAAAGGAGGTAAACATCTCAACTCATCTCAGCAGGAGGAGGCAAAAATCTCAACACAAATTGGCAGCAGGAGAGAAACAACTCACCTTAATTTCGCAGCAGAAAGGATAAAACTCAACTCAGTTCAGCAGCAGTTGAGAAACAACTCAACTCAACTTCGCAGCAGGAGAGAAACAACTCAACTCAGCAGCAGAAGAAAATCATCTCAACTCAACTTGGGAGCAGGAGGGAGACAACTAACTCAACTTAGCACCATGAAGCAAACATCTGTACTCAACATGGCAGCAGGGGGAAAACAACTAAACTCAACAACAGAATGGAAACTATTCAACTCAACATGGCAGCAGGATGAAAACAATTCAACTCAGCAGCAGGTGGTAAACAACTCAACTCAGCAGCAGGAGACAAACAACTCACCCCAATTTGGCAGTAGGAGGGATACAACTCAACTCGACTCAGCTCCAGGAGACAAACAACTCAACTCAGCAACAGAAGGCAAACAACTCAACTCAATTTGGCAGCAGGATAGAAAGAACTCAACTCAGCAGCAGGTGAGAAACAACTCAATTCAACTCAGCAACAGGAGACAAACAGCTCAATTCAACTTGGCAGCAGGATGAATGCAACCCAATTTAGAAGCAGAAGAAAATCAACTCAACTCAGCTACAGGAGGCAAACATCTCAACTCAGCAACAGGAGGCAAACAACTCAACGCAGCAACAACAAGCAAGCAACTTAACTGAACTTTTCAGCAGGAGGGAAACAACTGAACTCAACTCAGAAAAAGATGAAAAAAAACTCAGCTCATCTCAGCGACAGGAGGCTAACAACTCAACACAACTTGGCAGCAGGAAGGAAAAAACTCACCTCAATTTCGCAGAGAGAGGGAAACAACTCAACTTATCAACAGGAATAAACAACTCAGCTCAGCAACAGGAGGAAAACAACTCAACTCAACTTGGCAGCTGGATGAAAACAACTCAACTCTGCAGCAGAAGAAAATCAACTGAACTCAACTAGGCAGCAGGAGGGAAACATCCCAATTTATCAACAGGAGTCAAACAATTCAACTCAGCAACAGGAGGCAAACAACTCAACTCAACTTGGCAGCAGGATGAAAACAACTCAACTCTGCAGCAGAAGAAAATCAACTCTACTCAGCAACAGGAGGCAAACAATTCAACTCAACTCGGCAGCGGGAGGCAAACAACTCAACAACCGGGGCAAACAACTCAACTCCACTTGGCATCAGCTGGGAAACAACTCAACTCAGCAGAAGGAGGTAATCAACTCATTTCAGCAACAGGAAGTTAACAACTCAACACAACTTGGCAGCAGGAAGGAAAGAACTCACCTCAATTTCGCAGCATTATGGAGTCAACTCAACTCAGCAACAGGAGACAAACAACTCAACTCAACTAGGCAACAGGAAGGAAACAACTCAATTTAACTTGGCAGCAGAAGGGAAACAACTCAACTTATCAACAGGAGTCAAACAACTCAACTCAACTCATCAACAGGAGGCAAACAACTCAACTCAGCAACATGAGGCAAACAACTCTACTCTACTTGGCAGCAGGAGTGAAACAACTTATGGACCGGCAACTTAACTCAACTTGGGAGCAGGATGGAAAAAAACTCAACTCAGCGAAAGGAGGTAATATCTCATCTCAACTCAGCAGCAGGAGGCAGACATCTCAATTCATCGCAGCAGCAGGAGGAAAACAACTCAACTCAACTTGGCAGCAGGATGAAAACAACTCAACTCAGCAGCAGAAGAAAATCAATTCATCTCAACTTGGGAGCAGGAGGGACACAACTAACTCAACTTAGCAACATGAAGCAAACAACTCAACTCATCATGGCAGCAGGGGGGAAGACAACTAAACTCAACAGCAGGAGGGAAACAACTCAACTCAACATAGCAGCAGGATGAAAACAACTCAACTCAGCAGCAGGTGGTAAACAACTCAACTCAGCAGCAGGAGGCAAGTATCTCAACTCAAATTGGCAGCAGGAGACAAACAACTCATCTCAATTTCGCAGTAGGAGGGATACAACTCAACTCGACTCAGCACCAGGAGACAAACAACTCAACTCAGCAACAGGAAGAAAGCAACTCAACTCAGCAACAGAAGGCAAACAACTCATCTCAGCAACTGAAGGCAAACAACTAAACTCAACTTGGCAGCAGGTGAGAAACAACTCAATTCTACTCAGACACAGGAGGCAAACAGCTCAATTCAACTTGGGAACAGGATGAAAACAACCCAACTTATCAGCAGAACAAAATCAACTCAACTCAGCAACAAGAAGCAAACAACTAAACTCGGCAACAGGTGGCATACAACTCAATTCAGCAACAGGAGGCTAACAACTCAACACAACTTGGCAGCAGGAAGGAAAAAACTCACCTCAATTTCGCAGCATTATGGATACAACTCAACTCAACTAAGGAACAGGAGACAAACAACTCAACTCAAATTGGCAGCAGGAGAGAAACAATTCACCTCAATTTCGCAGCAGTATGGATACAACTCAACTCAACTCAGCAACAGGAGACAAACAACTCATCTCAACTTGGCAGCAGGAGAGATAGCACTGAACTCCGCAGCAGGGGAGAAACAACTCAACATCAGAAGGCAAACATCTCAACACAACTCAGCAAAAGGAGGTAAACATCTCAACTCATCTCAGCAGGAGGAGGAGAAAAACTCAACACAAATTGGCAGCAGGAGAGAAACTGCTCACCTCAACTTCGCAGCAGTATGGATAAAACTCAACTCAGCTCAGCAGCAGTTGCGAAACAACTCAACTCAGATTGGCAGCAGGATGAAAACAACTCAACTCAGCAGCAGGTGGAAAACAACTCAACTTAGCAGCAGGAGGCAAATAACTCAACTCAAATTGGCAGCAGGAGACAAACAACTCATCCCAATTTTGCAGTAGGAGGGATACAACTCAACTCGACTCAGCACCAGGAGACAAACAACTCAACTCAGCAACAGGAAGCAAACAACTCTACTCAGCAACAGGAGGTAATATCTCATCTCAACTCAGCAGCAGGAGGCAGACATCTCAATTCATCTCAGCAGCAGGAGGAAAACAACTCAACTCAACTTGGCAGCAGGATGAAAACAACTCAACTCAGCAGCAGAAGAAAATCAACTCAACTCAGCAGCAGGAGGCAAGTAACTCAACTCAAATTGGCAGCAGGAGACAAACAACTCATCTCAATTTCGCAGTAGGAGGGATACAACTCAACTCGACTCAGCAGGAGGAGGCAAAAAACTCAACACAAATTGGCAGCAGGAGAGAAACAACTCACCTTAATTTCGCAGCAGAAAGGATAAAACTCAACTCAGTTCAGCAGCAGTTGAGAAACAACTCAACTCAACTTCGCAGCAGGTGAGAAACAACTCAACTCAGCAGCAGAAGAAAATCATCTCAACTCAACTTGGGAGCAGGAGGGAGACAACTAACTCAACTTAGCACCATGAAGCAAACAACTCTACTCAACATGGCAGCAGGGGGAAAACAACTAAACTCAACAACAGAATGGAAACTATTCAACTCAACATGGCAGCAGGATGAAAACAATTCAACTCAGCAGCAGGTGGTAAACAACTCAACTCAGCAGCAGGAGACAAACAACTCACCCCAATTTGGCAGTAGGAGGGATACAACTCAACTCGACTCAGCTCCAGGAGACAAACAACTCAACTCAATTTGGCAGCAGGATAGAAAGAACTCAACTCAGCAGCAGGTGAGAAACAACTCAATTCAACTCAGCAACAGGAGACAAACAGCTCAATTCAACTTGGCAGCAGGATGAATGCAACCCAATTTAGAAGCAGAAGAAAATCAACTCAACTCAGCTACAGGAGGCAAATATCTCAACTCAGCAACAGGAGGCAAACAACTCAACGCAGCAACAACAAGCAAGCAACTTAACTGAACTTTTCAGCAGGAGGGAAACAACTGAACTCAACTCAGAAAAAGATGGAAAAAAACTCAGCTCATCTCAGCGACAGGAGGCTAACAACTCAACACAACTTGGCAGCAGGAAGGAAAAAACTCACCTCAATTTCGCAGCAGGAGGGAAACAACTCAACTTATCAACAGGAATAAACAACTCAGCTCAGCAACAGGAGGAAAACAACTCAACTCAACTTGGCAGCTGGATGAAAACAACTCAACTCTGCAGCAGAAGAAAATCAACTGAACTCAACTAGGCAGCAGGATGGAAACATCCCAATTTATCAACAGGAGTCAAACAATTCAACTCAGCAACAGGAGGCAAACAACTCAACTCAACTTGGCAGCAGGATGAAAACAACTCAACTCTGCAGCAGAAGAAACTCAACTCTACTCAGCAACAGGAGGCAAACAATTCAACTCAACTCGGCAGCGGGAGGCAAACAACTCAACAACCGGGGCAAACAACTCAACTCCACTTGGCATCAGCTGGGAAACAACTCAACTCAGCAGAAGGAGGTTAACAACTCATTTCAGCAACAGGAAGTTAACAACTCAACACAACTTGGCAGCAGGAAGGAAAGAACTCACCTCAATTTCGCAGCATTATGGAGTCAACTCAACTCAGCAACAGGAGACAAACAACTCAACTCAACTAGGCAACAGGAAGGAAACAACTCAATTTAACTTGGCAGCAGAAGGGAAACCACTCAACTTATCAACAAGAGTCAAACAACTCAACTCAACTCATCAACAGGAGGCAAACAACTCAACTCAGCAACATGAGGCAAACAACTCTACTCTACTTGGCAGCAGGAGTGAAACAACTTATGGACCGGCAACTTAACTCAACTTGGGAGCAGGATGAAAAAAAAACTCAACTCAGCGAAAGGAGGTAATATCTCATCTCAACTCAGCAGCAGGAGGCAGACATCTCAATTCATCGCAGCAGCAGGAGGAAAACAACTCAACTCAACTTGGAAGCAGGATGAAAACAACTCAACTCAGCAGCAGAAGAAAATCAATTCATCTCAACTTGGGAGCAGGAGGGACACAACTAACTCAACTTAGCAACATGAAGCAAACAACTCAACTCATCATGGCAGCAGGGGGGAAGACAACTAAACTCAACAGCAGGATGGAAACAACTCAACTCAACATAGCAGCAGGATGAAAACAACTCAACTCAGCAGCAGGTGGTAAACAACTCAACTCAGCAGCAGGAGGCAAGTAACTCAACTCAAATTGGCAGCAGGAGACAAACAACTCATCTCAATTTCGCAGTAGGAGGGATACAACTCAACTCGACTCAGCACCAGGAGACAAACAACTCAACTCAGCAACAGGAAGAAAGCAACTCAACTCAGCAACAGAAGGCAAACAACTCATCTCAGCAACTGAAGGCAAACAACTAAACTCAACTTGGCAGCAGGTGAGAAACAACTCAATTCTACTCAGACACAGGAGGCAAACAGCTCAATTCAACTTGGGAACAGGATGAAAACAACCCAACTTATCAGCAGAACAAAATCAACTCAACTCAGCAACAAGAAGCAAACAACTAAACTCGGCAACAGGTGGCATACAACTCAATTCAGCAACAGGAGGCTAACAACTCATCACAACTTGGCAGCAGGAAGGAAAAAACTCACCTCAATTTCGCAGCATTATGGATACAACTCAACTCAACTAAGGAACAGGAGACAAACAACTCAACTCAAATTGGCAGCAGGAGAGAAACAATTCACCTCAATTTCGCAGCAGTATGGATACAACTCAACTCAACTCAGCAACAGGAGACAAACAACTCATCTCAACTTGGCAGCAGGAGAGATAGCACTGAACTCCGCAGCAGGGGAGAAACAACTCAACATCAGAAGGCAAACATCTCAACACAACTCAGCAAAAGGAGGTAAACATCTCAACTCATCTCAGCAGGAGGAGGAGAAAAACTCAACACAAATTGGCAGCAGGAGAGAAACTGCTCACCTCAACTTCGCAGCAGTATGGATAAAACTCAACTCAGCTCAGCAGCAGTTGCGAAACAACTCAACTCAGCTTGGCAGCAGGATGAAAACAACTCAACTCAGCAGCAGGTGGAAAACAACTCAACTTAGCAGCAGGAGGCAAATAACTCAACTCAAATTGGCAGCAGGAGACAAACAACTCATCCCAATTTTGCAGTAGGAGGGATACAACTCAACTCGACTCAGCACCAGGAGACAAACAACTCAACTCAGCAACAGGAAGCAAACAACTCTACTCAGCAACAGGAGGCAAACAACTCAACTCAACTTGGCAGCAGGATGAAAACAACTCAACTCTGCAACAGAAGAAAATCAACTGAACTCAACTAGGCAGCAGGAGGGAAACAACTCAATTTATCAACAGGAGTCAAACAACTCAACTCAGCAACAGGAGGCAAACATTTCAACTCAACTCGGCAGCGGGAGGTAAACAACTCAACTCCACTTGGTATCAGCTAGGAAACAACTCAACTCAGCAGAAGGAGGTAAACAACTCAACTCAGCAACATGAAGTTAACAACTCAACACAACTTGGCAGCAGGAAGGAAAGAACTCGCCTCAATTTCGCAGCATTATGGATACAACTCAACTCAGCAACAGGAGACAAACAACTCAACTCAACTAGGCAGCAGGATGGAAACAACTCAATTTAACTTGGCAGCAGGAGAGAAACAACTCAACTTATCAACAGGAGTCAAAAAACTCAACTCAACTCAGCAGCACAAGAAAATCAACTCATCTCAACTCGGCCAGAGGAGGCAAATAACTCAGCTCAAATTGGCAGCAGGAGAGTAACAAATCAACTTGGCAGCAGGAGAGAAACAACTCAACTCAACTTGGGAACAGGATGGAAAAGAACTCAACTCAGCAAAAGGAGGTAATATCTCATCTCAACTCAGCAGCAGGAGGCAGACAACTCAACTCAAATTGGCAGCAGGAGAGAAACAATTCACCTCAATTTCGCAGCTGTATGGATAAAACACAACTCAACTCAGCAACAGGAGACAAACAATTCAACTCAACTTAGCAGCAGGAGTGATAGCACTCAACACAGCAGCAGGGGAGAAACAACTCAATTCATCTCAGCAGCAGGAGGAAAACAACTCAACTCAACTTGGCAGCAGGATGAAAACAACTCAACTCAACAGCAGAAGAAAATCAACTCACCTCAGCAACAGGAGGCAAACAACTCAACTCAACTCGGCAGCGGGAGGCAAACAACTCAACTTCAGGAGGCAAGCAACTCAACACAACTCAGCAAAAGGAGGTAAACATCTCAACTCATCTCAGCAGGAGGAGGCAAAAATCTCAACACAAATTGGCAGCAGGAGAGAAACAACTCACCTTAATTTCGCAGCAGAAAGGATAAAACTCAACTCAGTTCAGCAGCAGTTGAGAAACAACTCAACTCAACTTCGCAGCAGGAGAGAAACAACTCAACTCAGCAGCAGAAGAAAATCATCTCAACTCAACTTGGGAGCAGGAGGGAGACAACTAACTCAACTTAGCACCATGAAGCAAACATCTGTACTCAACATGGCAGCAGGGGGAAAACAACTAAACTCAACAACAGAATGGAAACTATTCAACTCAACATGGCAGCAGGATGAAAACAATTCAACTCAGCAGCAGGTGGTAAACAACTCAACTCAGCAGCAGGAGACAAACAACTCACCCCAATTTGGCAGTAGGAGGGATACAACTCAACTCGACTCAGCTCCAGGAGACAAACAACTCAACTCAGCAACAGAAGGCAAACAACTCAACTCAATTTGGCAGCAGGATAGAAAGAACTCAACTCAGCAGCAGGTGAGAAACAACTCAATTCAACTCAGCAACAGGAGACAAACAGCTCAATTCAACTTGGCAGCAGGATGAATGCAACCCAATTTAGAAGCAGAAGAAAATCAACTCAACTCAGCTACAGGAGGCAAACATCTCAACTCAGCAACAGGAGGCAAACAACTCAACGCAGCAACAACAAGCAAGCAACTTAACTGAACTTTTCAGCAGGAGGGAAACAACTGAACTCAACTCAGAAAAAGATGAAAAAAAACTCAGCTCATCTCAGCGACAGGAGGCTAACAACTCAACACAACTTGGCAGCAGGAAGGAAAAAACTCACCTCAATTTCGCAGAGAGAGGGAAACAACTCAACTTATCAACAGGAATAAACAACTCAGCTCAGCAACAGGAGGAAAACAACTCAACTCAACTTGGCAGCTGGATGAAAACAACTCAACTCTGCAGCAGAAGAAAATCAACTGAACTCAACTAGGCAGCAGGAGGGAAACATCCCAATTTATCAACAGGAGTCAAACAATTCAACTCAGCAACAGGAGGCAAACAACTCAACTCAACTTGGCAGCAGGATGAAAACAACTCAACTCTGCAGCAGAAGAAAATCAACTCTACTCAGCAACAGGAGGCAAACAATTCAACTCAACTCGGCAGCGGGAGGCAAACAACTCAACAACCGGGGCAAACAACTCAACTCCACTTGGCATCAGCTGGGAAACAACTCAACTCAGCAGAAGGAGGTAATCAACTCATTTCAGCAACAGGAAGTTAACAACTCAACACAACTTGGCAGCAGGAAGGAAAGAACTCACCTCAATTTCGCAGCATTATGGAGTCAACTCAACTCAGCAACAGGAGACAAACAACTCAACTCAACTAGGCAACAGGAAGGAAACAACTCAATTTAACTTGGCAGCAGAAGGGAAACAACTCAACTTATCAACAGGAGTCAAACAACTCAACTCAACTCATCAACAGGAGGCAAACAACTCAACTCAGCAACATGAGGCAAACAACTCTACTCTACTTGGCAGCAGGAGTGAAACAACTTATGGACCGGCAACTTAACTCAACTTGGGAGCAGGATGGAAAAAAACTCAACTCAGCGAAAGGAGGTAATATCTCATCTCAACTCAGCAGCAGGAGGCAGACATCTCAACTCAAATTGGCAGCAGGAGAGAAACAATTCACCTCAATTTCGTAGCTGTATGGATAAAACACAACTCAACTCAGCAACAGGAGACAAGCAGCTCAACTCAACTTAGCAGTCGGAGAGATAGCACTCAACACAGCAGCAGGGGAGAAACAACTCAATTCATCTCAGCAGCAGGAGGGAAACAACTCAACTCAGCAGCAGAAGAAAATCATCTCAACTCAACTTGGGAGCAGGAGGGAGACAACTAACTCAACTTAGCACCATGAAGCAAACAACTCAACTCAACATGGAAGCAGGGGGAAAACAACTAAACTCAACAACAGAATGGAAACTATTCAACTCAACATAGCAGGAGGATGAAAACAACTCAAATCAGCTGCAGGTGGTAAACAACTCAACTCAGCAGCAGGAGGCAAATAACTCAACTCAAATTGGCAGCAGGAGACAAACAACTCATCTCAATTTCACAGTAGGAGGGATACAACTCAACTTGACTCAGCACCAGGAGACAAACAACTCAACTCAGCATCAGGAAGAAAGCAACTCAACTCAGCAACAGAAGGCAAACAACTCATCTCAGCAACTGAAGGCAAACAACTAAACTCAACTTGGCAGCAGGATAGACACAACTCAACTCAGCAGCAGGTGAGAAACAACTCAATTCTACTCAGACACAGGAGGCAAACAGCTCAATTCAACTTGGGAACAGGATGAAAACAGCCCAACTTATCAGCAGAACAAAATCAACTCAACTCAGCAACAAGAAGCAAACAACTAAACTCAGCAACAGGAGGCATACAACTCAATTCAGAAACAGGAGGCTAACAACTCAACACAACTTGGCAGCAGGAAGGAAAAAACTCACCTCAATTTCGCAGCATTATGGATACAACTCAACTCAACTAAGGAACAGGAGACAAACAATTCAACTCAAATTGGCAGCAGGAGAGAAACAATTCACCTCAATTTCGCAGCAGTATGGATACAACTCAACTCAACTCAGCAACAGGAGACAAACAACTCATCTCAACTTGGCAGCAGGAGAGATAGCACTGAACTCCGCAGCAGGGAAGAAACAACTCAACATCAGAAGGCAAACATCTCAACACAACTCAGCAAAAGGAGGTAAACATCTCAACTCATCTCAGCAGGAGGAGGAGAAAGACTCAACACAAATTGGCAGCAGGAGAGAAACAACTCAACTCAACTTCGCAGCAGTATGGATAAAACTCAACTCAGCTCAGCAGCAGTTGCGAAACAACTCAACTCAGCTTGGCAGCAGGATGAAAACAACTCAACTCAGCAGCAGGTGGTAAACAACTCAACTTAGCAGCAGGAGGCAAATAACTCAACTCAAATTGGCAGCAGGAGACAAACAACTCATCCCAATTTTGCAGTAGGAGGGATACAACTCAACTCGACTCAGCACCAGGAGACAAACAACTCAACTCAGCAACAGGAAGCAAACAACTCTACTCAGCAACAGGAGGCAAACAACTCAACTCAACTTGGCAGCAGGATGAAAACAACTGAACTCTGCAACAGAAGAAAATCAACTGAACTCAACTAGGCAGCAGGAGGGAAACAACTCAATTTATCAACAGGAGTCAAACAACTCAACTCAGCAAGAGGAGGCAAACATTTCAACTCAACTCGGCAGCGGGAGGCAAACAACTCAACAACCGGGGCAAACAACTCAACTCCACATGGTATCAGCTGGGAAACAACTCAACTCAGCAGAAGGAGGTAAACAACTCAACTCAGCAACAGGAAGTTAACAACTCAACACAACTTGGCAGCAGGAAGGAAAGAACTCACCTCAATTTCGCAGCATTATGGATACAACTCAACTCAGCAACAGGAGACAAACAACTCAACTCAACTAGGCAGCAGGATGGAAACAACTCAATTTAACTTGGCAGCAGGAGAGAAACAACTCAACTTATCAACAGGAGTCAAAAAACTCAACTCAACTCACCAGCACAAGAAAATCAACTCATCTCAACTTTGCCAGAGGAGGCAAATATTTCAGCTCAAATTGGCAGCAGGAGAGTAACAAATCAACTTGGCAGCAGGAGAGAAACAACTCAACTCAACTTGGGAACAGGATGGAAAAGAACTCAACTCAGCAAAAGGAGGTAATATCTCATCTCAACTCAGCTGCGGGAGGCAGACAACTCAACTCAAATTGGCACCAGGAGAGAAACAATTCACCTCAATTTCGCCGCTGTATGGATAAAACACAACTCAACTCAGCAACAGGAGACAAACAATTCAACTCAACTTAGCAGCAGGAGAGATAGCACTCAACACAGCAGCAGGGGAGAAACAACTCAATTCATCTCAGCAGCAGGAGGAAAACAACTCAACTCAACTTGGCAGCAGGATGAAAACAACTCAACTCAACAGCAGAAGAAAATCAACTCACCTCAGCAACAGGAGGCAAACAACTCAACTCAACTCGGCAGCGGGAGGCAAACAACTCAACTTCAGGAGGCAAGCAACTCAACACAGCTCAGCAAAAGGAGGTAAACATCTCAACTCATCTCAGCAGGAGGAGGCAAAAAACTCAACACAAATTGGCAGCAGGAGAGAAACAACTCACCTTAATTTCGCAGCAGAAAGGATAAAACTCAACTCAGTTCAGCAGCAGTTGAGAAACAACTCAACTCAACCTGGCAGCAGGAGAGAGACAACTAACTCAACTTAGCACCATGAAGCAAACAACTCAACTCAACATGGAAGCAGGGGGAAAACAACTAAACTCAACAACAGAATGGAAACTATTCAACTCAACATGGCAGCAGGATGAAAACAATTCAACTCAGCAGCAGGAGGTAAACAACTCAACTCAGCAGCAGGAGGCAAATAACTCAACTCAAATTGGCAGCAGGAGACAAACAACTCACCCCAATTTGGCAGTAGGAGGGATACAACTCAACTCGACTCAGCTCCAGGAGACAAACAACTCAACTCAGCAACAGGAAGCAAACAACTCAATTCAGCAACAGAAGGGAAACAACTCAACTCAACTTGGCAGCAGGATAGAAAGAACTCAACTCAGCAGCAGGTGAGAAAACACTCAATTCAACTCAGCAACAGGAGACAAACAGCTCAATTCAACTTGGCAGCAGAATGAATGCAACCCAATTTAGCAGCAGAAGAAAATCAACTCAACTCAGCTACAGGAGGCAAACATCTCAACTCAGCAACAGGAGGCAAACAACTCAACGCAGCAACAACAAGCAAGCAACTCAACTGAACTTTTCAGCAGGAGGGAAACAACTGAACTCAACTCAGAAAAAGATGGAAAAAAACTCAGCTCATCTCAGCGACAGGAGGCTAACAACTCAACACAACTTGGCAGCAGGAGGGAAAAAACTCACCTCAATTTCGCAGCAGGAGGGAAACAACTCAACTTATCAACAGGAATAAACAACTCAGCTCAGCAACAGGAGGAAATCAACTCAACTCAACTTGGCAGCTGGGGAGAAACAACTCAACTCAGCAGCAGAAGAAAATCAACTCAACTCAACTTGGGGCAGGAGGGAGACAACTAACTCAACTTAGCAACATGAAGCAAACAACTCAACTCAACATGGCAGCAGGGGGAAAACAACTAAACTCAACAGCAGGATGGAAAGAACTCAACTCAGCATGGCAGCAGGATGAAAACAACTCAACTCAGCAGCAGGTGGTGAACAACTCAACTCAGCAGCAGGAGGTACATAACTCAACTCAAATTGGCAGCAGGAGACAAACAACTCACCCCAATTTCGCAGTAGGAGGGATACAACTCAACTCGACTCAGCACGAGGAGACAAACAACTCAACGCATCAAAAGGAAGCAAACAACTCAACTCTGCAACAAAAGGCAAACAACTCAACTCAACTTGGCAGTAGGATAGAAACAACTCAACTCAGCAGCAGGTGAGAAACAACTTAATTCAACTCAGCAACAGGAGACAAACAGCTCAATTCAACTTGGCAGCAGGATGAATACAACCCAACTTAGCAGCGGAAAAAAATCAACTCATCTCAGCAGCAGGAGGCAAACAATTCAACTCAGCGAAAGGAGGCTAATAACTCAACACAACTTGGCAGCAGGAAGGAAAAAACTCACCTCAATTTATCAACAGGAGTCAAACAATTCAACTCAGCAACAGGAGCAACTCCACTTGGCATCAGCTGGGAAACAACTCAACTCAGCATAAGGAGGTAGACAACACAACTCAGCAACCGAAGGCAAACAACTCAACTCTACCTGGCATCAGCTGGGAAACAACTCAACTCAGCAGAAGGAGGTAAACAACTCAACTCAGCAGCAGGAGGCAAACAATTCAACAGGAGGCAAACAACTTAACTCAACTTGGCAGCAGAAGATAATCAACTCAACTCAGCAACGGGAGGAAAACAACTCAACTCAACTTGGCAGCCAACTGGGCAGCAGGATGAAAACAATTCAACTCAGCAGCACAAGAAAATCATTTCATCTCAACTCGGCAAGAGGAGACAAATAACTCTGCTCAATTTGGCAGCAGGAGAAAAACAACTCAACTCAACTTGGGAGCTTGATGAAAACAACTCAACTCAGCAAAAAGAGGTAAACATCTCAACTCATCTCAGCAGGAGGAGGCAAAAAACTCAACACAAATTGGCAGCAGGAGAGAAACAACTCACCTCAATTTCGCAGCAGAAAAGATAAAACTCAACTCAGTTCAGCAGCAGTTGTCAAACAACTCAACTCAACTTGGTAGCAGGAGAGAAACAACTCAACTCAGCAGCAGAAGAAAATCACCTCAACTCAACTTGGGAGCAGGAGGGAGACAACTAACTCAACTTAGCAACATGAAGCAAACAACACAACTCAACATGGCAGCAGGGGGAAAACAACTAAACTCAACAACAGGATGGAAACAACTCAACTCAACATGGCAGCAGGATGAAAACAACTCAACTCAGCAGCAGGTGGTAAACAACTCAACTCAGCAGCAGGAGGCAAATAACGCAACTCAAATTGGCAGCAGGAGACAAACAACTCACCCCAATTTCGCAGTAGGAGGGATACAACTCAACTCGACTCCGCTCCAGGAGACAAACAACTCAACTCAGCAACAGGAAGCAAACAACTCAACTCAGCAACAGAAGGCAAACAACTCAATTAAACTTGGCAGCAGGAGAGAAACAACTCAACTTATCAACAGGAGTCAAAAAACTTAACTCAACTCAGCAGCACAAGAAAATCAACTCATCTCAACTCGGCCAGAGGAAGCGAATAACTCAGCTCAAATTGGCAGCAGGAGAGTAACAACTCAACTTGGCAGCAGGAGAGAAACAACTTACCTCAACTTAGGAACAGGATGGAAAAAAACGCAACTCAGCAAAAGGAGGCTAATAACTCAACACAACTTGGCAGCAGGAAGGAAAAACTCACCTCAATTTATCAACAGGAGTCAAACAATTCAACTCAGCAACAGGAGCAACTCCACTTTTCATCAGCTGGGAAACAACTCAACTCAGCATAAGGAGGTAAACAACACAACTCAGCAACAGAAGGAAAACAACTCAACTCTACCTGGCATCAGCTGGGAAACAACTCAACTCAGCAGAAGTAGGTAAACAACTCAACACAGCAGCAGGAGGCAAACAACTTAACTCAACTTGGCAGCAGAAGATAATCAACTCAACTCAGCAATGGGAGGCAAACAACTCAACTCAACTTGGCAGCCAACTTGGCAGCAGGATGAAAACACTTCAACTCAGCAGCACAAGAAAATCATTTCATCTCAACTCGGCAGGAGGAGGCAAATAACTCAGCTCAATTTGGCAGCAGGAGAGAAACAACTCAACTCAACTTGGGAGCTTGATGAAAACAACTCAACTCAGCAAAAAGAGGTAAACATCTCATCTCAACTCAGCAGCAGGAGGCAGACAACTCAACTCAAATTGGCAGCAGGAGAGAAACAATTCACCTCAATTTCGCTGCAGTAAGGATACAACTCAACTCAAATCAGCAACAGGAGACAAACAACTCAACTCCAATTGGCAGCAGGAGAGATAGCACTCAACTCCGCAGCAGGGGAGAAAAAACACAACAACAGAAGGCAAACAACTCAACACAACTCAGCAAAAGGAGGTAAACATCTCAACTCATCTCAGCAGGAGGAGGCAAAAAACTCAACACAAATTGGCAGCAGGAGAGAAGCAACTCACCTCAATTTCGCAGCAGAAAAGATAAAACTCAACTCAGCTCAGCAGCAGTTGTGAAACAACTCAACTCAACTTGGTAGCAGGAGAGAAACAACTCAACTCAGCAGCAGAAGAAAATCACCTCAACTCAACTAGGGAGCAGGAGGGAGACAACTAACTCAACTTAGCAACATGAAGCAAACAACTCAACTCAACATGGCAGCAGGGGGAAAACAACTAAACTCGACAACAGGATGGAAACAACTTAACTCAACATGGCAGAAGGATGAAAACAATTCAACTCAGCAGCAGGTGGTAAACAACTCAACTCAGCAGCAGGAGGCAAATAACGCAACTCAAATTGGCAGCAGGAGACAAACAACTCACCCCAATTTCGCAGTAGGAGGGATACAACTCAACTCGACTCAGCTCCAGGAGACAAACAACTCAACTCAGCAACAGGAAGCAAGCAACTCAACTCAGCAACAGAAGGCAAGCAACTCAATTTAACTTGGCAGCAGGAGAGAAACAACTCAACTTATCAACAGGAGTCAAAAAAACTCAACTCAGCAGCACAAGAAAACCAACTCATCTCAACTCGGCCAGAGGACGCAAATAACTCAGCTCAAATTGGCAGCAAGAGAGAAACAACTCAACTCAACTTGGGAACAGGATGGAAAAAAACTCAACTCAGCAAAAGGAGGTAATATCTCATCTCAACTCAGCAGCAGGAGGCAGACAACTCAACTCAAATTGGCAGCAGGAGAGAAACAATTCACCTCAATTTCGCTGCTGTATGGATAAAACACAACTCAACTCAGCAACAGGAGACAAACAACTCAACTCAACTTAGCAGCAGGAGAGATAGCACTCAACACAGCAGCAGGGGAGAAACAACTCAATTCATCTCAGCAGCAGGAGGAAAACAACTCAACTCAACTTGGCAGCAGGATGAAAACAACTCAACTCAGCAGCAGAAGAAAATCAACTCACCTCAGCAACAGGAGGCAAACAACTCAACTCAACTCAACTCGGCAGCGGGAGGCAAACAACTCAACAACAGGAGGCAAGCAACTCAACACAACTCAGCAAAAGGAGGTAAACATCTCATCTCAACTCAGCAGCAGGAGGCAGACGACTCAACTCAAATTGGCAGCAGGAGAGTAACAATTCACCTCAATTTCGCAGCAGTATGGATACAACTCAACTCAACTCAGCAACAGGAGACAAACAACTCAACTCCACTGGGCAGCAGGAGAGATAGCACTCAACTCAACTTGGCAGCAGAAAATAAACTACTCAACTCAACATGGCAGCAGGATGAAAACTACTCAACTAAGCAATGTTGCAAAATATAGACCCTCTTGTAAAAATCATAACGGTTATCTAAACCGCAAAATATTTTAATATCTCATTAAGTATTTTAATTTGTTACGATATACCGTTTTACAAACTGAACAATCCCAAGAAACTGAAACGGAAAAAAAACTTCAATAACTTAATAAAATATGAATATCTAAATAAAAGTCGACCTGTTTCGAGAATTCAAAAATTCACGTCACGAGTCATTCACGTTTGGCGAGCCCTGAGACTGGCAACGTTTGAAGCAAATAGTTAGCATGCTCAAAAATAGGCTCTCATTTTCAAGACTCGCCAGACGTGAATGAGAGAAAAGAGTGATTGTAATACAGAAAAAAGAACGTGGTGCAAAATACTTTGAAAGTGTAATCTATTACTACATCTGATAAGCAAGATGCGTTTCAAAATTTAGTAGTCTAAAAGCGATAAGTTCGTTATCAAGAATGCTATAAATCATCTATTGTCCCTTATTCTTTGAATCTTGGGGAGAAATTTAATTTTGATAGTGGCAAAATTCTTACCACCCCTGTCATATCATATCATCTTGATAACTGGTAATCTTACTTTATTCATATGGATGCCAACTCCTTTATAACGACATTAATTTCTTATCATCTCTCCGTAGCACGCGGGAATGTATTCGCAGTTGGAGGGATACAATATCTGGCTCTCTCGGACACTACGAACGGGAGGCAAACAACTCAACTCAATTTTACAGCAGGAGAGAAATAACTAAACTCAACAAGAGGGATAAAAAACTCATCTCTACTTGGAAGCAGGAGAGAAAGAACTCAACTCAACTTGGCAGCAGGAGGGACACAACTCAACTCAAATCAGCAGAAGGAGGTAAACAACTCAGCTCAGCTGCAGGAGGCAAACATTAAATCTCAGTAACAGGAGGCAAACAACTCAACTCAAATTGGCAGCAGGAGAGAAACAACTCACATTAATTTAGCAGTAGGAGAGATACAACTCAACTCAGCAACACCAGGCAAACATCGCAACTCAACTCAGCTCAGCAACAGGAGGCAAACAACTCAATTCAACTTGGCAGCAGGATGAAAAAAACTCAACTCTGCAGCAGAAGAAAATCAACTGAAGTCAACTAGGCAGCAGGAGGTAAACAACTCAATTTATATCAAGGAGTCAAACAACACAACTCAGCAACAGGAGGCGAACATCTCATCTCAACTTAACAGCAGGAGAGAAATAACTCAGCAGCAGGTGAGAAACAACTCAATTCAACTCAGCAACTAGGCAGCAGGAGGGAAACAACTCAATTTATCAACAGGAGTCGAACAACTCAACTCAGCAACAGGAGGCAAGCAACTCAACTCTACTTGGCAGCAGAATGAAAACAACTAAACTCTGCAGCAGAAGAAAGTCATCTCAACTCAGCAACAGGAGGCAAACATTTCAACTCAACTCGGCAGCGGGAGGCAAACAACTCAACTCAACTTGGCATCTGCTGGGAAACAGCTCAACTCAGCAGAAGGAGGTAAACAACTCAACTCAGCAGCAGGAGGCAAACAAATTTTCAGGAGGCAAACAACTCAACTCAACCTGGCATCAGCTGGGAAACAACTCAACCCAGCAGAAGGAGGTAAACAACTCAACTCAGCAGCAGGAGGCAAACAAATCAACAAGAGGCAAACAACTTAACTAAACTTGGCAGCAGAAGATAATCAACTCAACTCAGCAACAGGAGGCAAACAACTCAACTCAACTTGGCAGCCAACTTGGCTGCAGGAGGAAAACAATTCAACTCAGCAGCACAAGAAAATCAACTAATCTCAACTAGGCCAGAGGAGGCAAATAACTTTACAAACTGAACAATCCCAAGAAACTGAAACGGAAAAAAAACTTCAATAACTTAATAAAATATGAATATCTAAATAAAAGTCGACCTGTTTCGAGAATTCAAAAATTCACGTCACGAGTCATTCACGTTTGGCGAGCCCTGAGACTGGCAACGTTTGAAGCAAATAGTTAGCATGCTCAAAAATAGGCTCTCATTTTCAAGACTCGCCAGACGTGAATGAGGGGAAAAGAGTGATTGTAATACAGATAAAAGAACGTGGTGCAAAATACTTTGAAAGTGTAATCCTAACTACATCTGATAAGCAAGATGCGTTTCAAAATTTAATAGTCTAAAAGCGATAAGTTCGTTATCAAGAATGCTATAAATCATCTATTGTCCCTTATTCTTTGAATCTTGGGGACAAATTTAATTTTGATAATACCAAAATTCTTACCACAACTGTCATATCAAGTCATCTTGATAACTGGTAATCTTTATTCATATGGCAGCAGGAGAGAAATACAGCAGGAGAGAAATAACTATTACAGCAGGAGAGAAATAACTAAACTCAACAACAGGGATAAAAAACTCATCTCTGCTTGGAAGCAGGAGAGAAGCAACTCAACTTAACTTGGCAGCAGGAGGGACACAACTCAGCTCAACTCAGCAGAAGGAGGTAAACAACTCATCTCAGCAGCAGGAGGCAAACAACACAACTCAACTCAGCTCAGCAACAGGAGGCAAACAACTCAATTCAACTTGGCAGCAGGAACGAAGCAACTCTCCTAAATTTCGCAGCAGAATGGATACAAATCAACTGAACTCAGCAACAGGAGACAAACAACTCAACTCAGCTAGGCAGTAGGAGGGAAGCAACTCAACTCAACTTAACAGCAGGAGAGAAATAACTCAGCAGCTGGTGAAAAACAACTCAAAACTCAGCAACTAAGCAGCTGGAGGGAAACAACTCAATTTATCAACAGGAGTCGAACAACTCAACTCAGCAACAGGAGGCAAACAACTCAACTCTACTTGGCAGCAGGAGGAAAACAACTCAACTCAGCAACTTAAGAAAATCATCTCAACTCAGCAACAGGAGGCAAACAATTTAACTCAACTCGGCAGCGGGAGTCAAACAACTCAACACAACTTGGCATCAGCTCGGAAACAACTCAACTCAGCAAAAGGAGGTAAACAACTCAACTCGGCAGCATGAGGCAAACAAATCTACAGGACGCAAACAACTCAACTCAACCTGGCATCAGCTGTGAAAAAACTCAACCCAGCAGAAGGAGAAAAAAAAACCAACTCAGCAGCAGGAGACAAACAACACAACACAAATTGACAGCAGGAGAGAAACAACTCACCTCAATTTCGCAGCAGTATGGATAAAACTCAACTCAACTCAGCAGCAGTTGAGAAACAACTCAACTCAACCTGGCGGCAGGACAGAAACAACTTAACTCAGCAGCAGAAGAAAATCAACTCAACTCAACTTGGGAGCAGGAGGGAGACAACTAACTCAACTTAGCAACATGAAGCAAACAACTCAACTCAACATGGCAGCAAGGGGAAAACAACTAAACTCAACAGCAGGATGGAAACAACTCAACTCAACATAGCAGCAGGATGAAAACAACTCAACTCAACAAAAGGAGGTAAACAGCTCAGCTCATCTCAGCAGCAGGTTGTAAACAACTCAACTCAGCACCAGGAGACAAACAACTCAACTCAGCAACAGGAAGCAAACAACTCAACAACCCAGGCAAACAACTCAACTCCACTTGGCATCAGCTGGGAAACAACTCAACTCAGCAGAAGGAGGTAAACAACTCAACTCAGCAACAGGAAGTTAACAATTCAACGCAACTTGGCAGCAGGAGGGAAAGAACTCACCTCAATTTCGCAGCATTATGGATACAACTCAACTCAGCAACAGGAGACAAACAACTCAACTCAACTAGGCAGCAGGAAGGAAACAACTCAATTTAACTTGCCAGCAGTAGGGAAACAACTCAACTTATCAACAGGAGTCAAACAACTCAACTCAACTCATCAACAGGAGGCAAACAACTGAACTCAGCAACATGAGGCAAACAACTCTACTCTACTTGGCAGCAGGAGTGAAACAACTTAACTCAGCAACAGGAGGCAACTTAACTCAACTTGGGAGCAGGATGGAAAAAAACTCAACTCAGCGAAAGGAGGTAATATCTCATCTCAACTCAGCAGCAGGAGGCAGACAACTCAACACAAATTGGCAGCAGGATGAAAACAACTCAACTCTGCAGCAGAAGAAAATCAACTCTACTCAGCAACAGGAGGCAAACAATTCAACTCAACTCGGCAGCGGGAGGCAATCAACTCAACAACTGGGGCAAACAACTCAACTCGGCAGCATGAGGCAAACAAATCTACAGGACGCAAACAACTCAACTCAACCTGGCATCAGCTGTGAAAAAACTCAACCCAGCAGAAGGAGAAAAAAAACCAACTCAGCAGCAGGAGACAAACAACACAACACAAATTGACAGCAGGAGAGAAACAACTCACCTCAACTTCGCAGCAGTATGGATAAAACTCAACTCAGCTCAGCAGCAGTTGCGAAACAACTCAACTCAGCTTGGCAGCAGGAGAGAAACAACTCAACTCAGCAGCAGGTGGTAAACAACTCAACAACCGGGGCAAACAACTCAACTCCACTTGGTATCAGCTGGGAAACAACTCAACTCAGCAGAAGGAGGTAAACAACTCAACTCAGCAACAGGAAGTTAACAACTCAAAACAACTTGGCAGCAGGAAGGAAAGAACTCACCTCATTTTCGCAGCATTATGGATACAACTCAACTCAGCAACAGGAGACAAACAACTCAAATCAACTAGGCAGCAGGATGGAAACAACTCAATTTAACTTGGCAGCAGGAGAGAAACAACTCAACTTATCAACAGGAGTCAAAAAACTCAACTCAACTCAGCAGCATAAGAAAATCAACTCATCTCAACTCGGCCAGAGGAGGCAAATATCTCAGCTCAAATTGGCAGCAGGAGAGTAACAAATAAACTTGGCAGCAGGAGAGAAACAACTCAACTCAACTTGGGAACAGGATGGAAAAAAACTCAACTCAGCAAAAGGAGGTAATATCTCATCTCAACTCAGCAGTAGGAGGCAGACAACTCAACTCAAATTGGCAGCAGGAGAGAAACAATTCACCTCAATTTCGCAGCTGTATGGATAAAACACAACTCAACTCAGCAACAGGAGACAAACAATTCAACTCAAGTTAGCAGCAGGAGAGATAGCACTCAACACAGCAGCAGGGGAGAAACAACTCAATTCATCTCAGCAGCAGGAGGAAAACAACTCAACTCAACTTGACCGCAGGAGAGAAACAACTCAACTCAGCAGCAGAAGAAAATCATCTCAACTCAACTTGGGAGCAGGAGGGAGACAACTAACTCAACTTAGCACCATGAAGCAAAATTTCTGCCTTTTTCGGTACTTAGAAAACATTCAGAAGTTTTCGGTATTTTGAAAATTTCAGACGATTTCGGTACTTAGAATATTTCTGACCTTATCGGTACTTAGAAAATTTCTGATGTTTTCGGTAAATTTTAAAAAATTCTGATGATTTCGGTACTTAGAAAAATTCTGTCGATTTCGGTTCTTAGAAAAATTCTGTTGATTTCGGAACTTAGAGAAATTCTGTTGATTTCGGTACTTAGAAAAGACTCGGAAGTTTTCGGAACTTAGAAAATTTCTGATGATTTCGAATCGTTGAAAATTTCTGACCTTTTCGGTCCTTAGAAAATTTCTGACGTTCTCGGTACTTAGAAAACATTCAGAAGTTTTCGGTACTTAGAAAATTTCTGCCTTTTTCAGTGCTTAGAAAAATTCTGTTGATTTCTGTACTTGGAAAATTTCTGCCTTTTTCGGTACTTTGAAAAGACTCAGAAGTTTTCAGTACTTACAAAATTTCTGACGTTTTCGGTACTTAGAAAATTTCTGACCTTTTCGGTACTTAGAAAATTTCTGACAATTTCGGTTCTTAGAAAACATTCAGAAGTTTTCGATACTTAGAAAATTTCTGACTTTTTCGGTACTTAGAAAATTTCTGACGTTTTCGGTACTTAGAAAAATTCTTTTGATTTCGGTACATAGAAAATTTCTGCCTTTTTCGGTACTTTGAAAAAACTCAGAAGTTTTCGGTACTTAGAAAATTTCTGACGATTTCGGTACTTAGAAAAATTCTGACGATTTCGGTACTTAGAAAATTCTGATCTTTTCGGTACTTAGAAAATTTCTGACGTTTTCGGTACTTAGAAAAATTCTGTCGATTTCGGTACTTAGACAAATGCTGTTGATTTCGGTACTTGGAAAATTTCTGCCTTTTTCGGTACTTTGAAAAGACTTAGTAGTTTTCAGTACTTAGAAAATTTCTGACGTTTTCGATACTTAGAAAATTTCTGCCGATTTCGGTACTTGGAAAAATTCTGTTGATTTCGGTACTTAGAAACGTTCTGTCGATTTCGGTACTTAGAAAAATTCTGTTGATTTTGGTACTTAGAAAAGACTCGGAAGTTTTCGGTACTTAGAAAATTTCTGACGTTTTCGGAACTTAGAAAAATTCTGATGATTTCGGTACTTAGAAAAATTCAGACGATTTCGGTACTTAGAAAAATTCCGACGATTTCGGTGCTTAGAAAATTTCTGCCTTTTTCGGTACTTAGAAAACATTCAGAAGTTTTCGGTATATTGAAAATTTCAGACGATTTCGGTACTTAGAAAAATTCAGACGATTTCGGTACTTTGAAAAATTCTGTCGATTTCGGTACTTAGAAAAATTCTGTTGATTTCGGTACTTGGAAAATTTCTGCCTTTTTCGGTACTTTGAATAGACTCAGAAGTTTTCAGTACTTAGAAAATTTCTGACGTTTCCGGTACTTAGAAAATTTCTGACCTTTTCGGTACTTAGAAAAATTCTGCCGATTTCGGTACTTAGAAAATTTTTGATGATTTCGGAACTTAGAAAAATTCTGATGATTTCGGTACATAGAAAAATTCAGACGATTTCGGTACTTAGAAAAATTCTGTTGAATTTGGTACTTAGAAAAATTCCGTCGATTTCGGTACTTTGAAAAGACTCAGAAGTTTTCGGTACTTAGACAATTTCTGACATTTTCGGTACTTAGAAAAATTCTGATGATTTCGGCACTTTGAAAAATTCTGCCGATTTCGGTACTTTGAAAAATTCTGCCTTTTTCGGTACTTTGAAAAGACTAGGAAGTTTGCAGTACTTAGAAAATTTCTGACGTTTTCGGTACTTAGAAAAATTCTTTTGATTTCGGTACATAGAAAATTTCTGCCTTTTTCGGTACTTTGAAAAAACTCAGAAGTTTTCGGTACTTAGAAAATTTCTGTCGATTTCGGTACTTAGACAAATGCTGTTGATTTCGGTACTTGGAAAATTTCTGCCTTTTTCGGTACTTTGAAAAGACTTAGTAGTTTTCAGTACTTAGAAAATTTCTGACGTTTTCGATACTTAGAAAATTTCTGACGTTTTCGGTACTTAGAAAAATTCTGCCGATTTCGGTACTTGGAAAAATTCTGTTGATTTCGGTACTTAGAAACGTTCTGTCGATTTCGGTACTTAGAAAAATTCTGTTGATTTTGGTACTTAGCAAAGACTCGGAAGTTTTCGGTACTTAGAAAATTTCTGACGTTTTCGGAACTTAGAAAAATTCTGATGATTTCGGTACTTAGAAAAATTCAGACGATTTCGGTACTTAGAAAAATTCCGACGATTTCGGTGCTTAGAAAATTTCTGCCTTTTTCGGTACTTAGAAAACATTCAGAAGTTTTCGGTATATTGAAAATTTCAGACGATTTCGGTACTTAGAAAAATTCAGACGATTTCGGTACTTTGAAAAATTCTGTCGATTTCGGTACTTAGAAAAATTCTGTTGATTTCGGTACTTGGAAAATTTCTGCCTTTTTCGGTACTTTGAATAGACTCAGAAGTTTTCAGTACTTAGAAAATTTCTGACGTTTCCGGTACTTAGAAAATTTCTGACCTTTTCGGTACTTAGAAAAATTCTGCCGATTTCGGTACTTAGAAAATTTTTGATGATTTCGGAACTTAGAAAAATTCTGATGATTTCGGTACATAGAAAAATTCAGACGATTTCGGTACTTAGAAAAATTCTGTTGAATTTGGTACTTAGAAAAATTCCGTCGATTTCGGTACTTTGAAAAGACTCAGAAGTTTTCGGTACTTAGACAATTTCTGACATTTTCGGTACTTAGAAAAATTCTGATGATTTCGGCACTTTGAAAAATTCTGCCGATTTCGGTACTTTGAAAAATTCTGCCTTTTTCGGTACTTTGAAAAGACTAGGAAGTTTGCAGTACTTAGAAAATTTCTGACGATTTCGGTACTTAGAAAAATTCTGACGATTTCGGTACTTAGAAAATTCTGACCTTTTCGGTACTTAGAAAATTTCTGACGTTTACGGTACTTAGAAAAATTCTGTCGATTTCGGTACTTAGACAAATGCTGTTGATTTCGGTACTTGGAAAATTTCTGCCTTTTTCGGTGCTTTGAAAAGACTTAGTAGTTTTCAGTACTTAGAAAATTTCTGACGTTTTCGATACTTAGAAAATTTCTGACGTTTTCGGTACTTAGAAAAATTCTGCCGATTTCGGTACTTAGAAAAATTCTGCCGATTTCGGTACTTAGAAAAATTCTGTTGATTTCGGTACTTAGAAACGTTCTGACGATTTCGGTACTTAGAAAAATTCTGTTGATTTTGGTACTTAGAAAAGACTCGGAAGTTTTCGGTACTTAGAAAATTTCTGATGATTTCGGATCTTAGAAAATTTCTGACCTTTTCGGTCCTTAGAAAATTTCTGACGTTTTCGGTACTTAGAAAACATTCAGAAGTTTTCGGTACTTAGAAAATTTCTGCCTTTTTCGGTACTTAGAAAAATTCTGTTGATTTCGGTACTTGGAAAATTTCTGAAATTTTCGGTACTTAGAAAAATTCTGACAATTTCGCTACTTAGAAAACATTCAGAAGTTTTCGATACTTAGAAAATTTCTGACGTTTTCGGTACTTAGAAAAATTCTGCCGATTTCGGTACTTAGAAAAATTCTGTTGAATTTGGTACTTAGAAAACATTCAGAAGTTTTCGGTACTTAGAAAATTTCTGCCTTTTTCAGTACTTAGAAAACATTCAGAAGTTTTCGGTACTTAGAAAAATTCGGTTGATTTCGGTACTTAGAGAAATTCTGTTGATTTCGGTACTTAGAAAAGACTCGGAAGTTTTCGGTACTTAGAACAATTCCGACGATTTCGGTGCTTAGAAAATTTCTGCCTTTTTCGGTACTTAGAAAACATTCAGAAGTTTTCGGTATTTTGAAAATTTCAGACGATTTCGGTACTTAGAATATTTCTGACCTTATCGGTACTTAGAAAATTTCTGATGTTTTCGGTACTTTGAAAAATTCTGATGATTTCGGTACTTAGAAAAATTCTGTCGATTTCGGTTCTTAGAAAAATTCTGTTGATTTCGGAACTTAGAGAAATTCTGTCGATTTCGGTACTTAGAAAAGACTCGGAAGTTTTCGGTACTTAGAAAATTTCTGATGATTTCGGAACTTAGAAAATTTCTGACCTTTTCGATCCTTAGAAAATTTCTGACGTTTTCGGTACTTAGAAAAATTCTGTTGATTTCGGTACTTGGAAAATTTCTGCCTTTTTCGGAACTTTGAAAAGACTCAGAAGTTTTCAGTACTTTCAAAATTTCTGATCTTTTCGGTACTTAGAAAAATTCTGACAATTTCGGGTCTTAGAAAACATTCAGAAGTTTTCGATACTTAGAAAATTTCTGATGTTTTCGGTACTTTGAAAAATTCTGATGATTTCGGTACTTAGAAAAATTCTGTCGATTTTGGTTCTTTGAAAAATTCTGTTGATTTCGGAACTTAGAGAAATTCTGTCGATTTCGGTACTTAGAAAAGACTCGGAAGTTTTCGGTACTTAGAAAATTTCTGATGATTTCGGATCTTAGAAAATTTCTGACCTTTTCGATCCTTAGAAAATTTCTGACGTTTTCGGTACTTAGAAAAATTCTGTTGATTTCGGTACTTGGAAAATTTCTGCCTTTTTCGGAACTTTGAAAAGACTCAGAAGTTTTCGGTACTTAGAAAAATTCGGTTGATTTCGGTACTTAGAGAAATTCTGCCGATTTCGGTACTTAGAAAAATTCTGTCGATTTCAGTACTTAGAAAACATTCAGAAGTTTTCGGTACTTAGAAAATTTCTGCCTTTTTCAGTACTTAGAAAACATTCAGAAGTTTTCGGTACTTAGAAAAATTCGGCTGATTTCGGTACTTAGAGAAATTCTGTCGATTTCGGTACTTTGAAAAGACTCAGAAGTTTTCGGTACTTAGAAAATTTCTGACGATTTCGGTACTTAGAAAAATTCTGACGATTTCGGTACTTAGAAAATTTCTGACGTTTTCGATACTTAGAAAATTTCTGACGTTTTCGGTACTTAGAAAAATTCTGCCGATTTCGGTACTTAGAAAAAATCTGTTGATTTCGGTACTTAGAAACGTTCTGTCGATTTCGGTACTTAGAAAAATTCTGTTGATTTCGGTACTTGGAAAATTTCTGCCTTTTTCGGTACTTTGAATAGACTCAGAAGTTTTCAGTACTTAGAAAATTTCTGACGTTTCCGGTACTTAGAAAATTTCTGACCTTTTCGGTACTTAGAAAAATTCTGCCGATTTCAGTACTTAGAAAAATTCTGTCGAATTCGGTACTTAGAAAAGACTCGGAAGTTTTCGGTACTTAGAAAATTTTTGATGATTTCGGAACTTAGAAAAATTCTGATGATTTCGGTACATAGAAAAATTCAGACGATTTCGGTACTTAGAAAAATTCTGTTGAATTTGGTACTTAGAAAAATTCCGTCGATTTCGGTACTTTGAAAAGACTCAGAAGTTTTCGGTACTTAGACAATTTCTGAAATTTTCGATACTTAGAAAAATTCTGTTGATTTCGGTACTTGGAAAATTTCTGCCTTTTTCGGTACTTTGAATAGACTCAGAAGTTTTCAGTACTTAGAAAATTTCTGACGTTTCCGGTACTTAGAAAATTTCTGACCTTTTCGGTACTTAGAAAAATTCTGCCGATTTCAGTACTTAGAAAAATTCTGTCGAATTCGGTACTTAGAAAAGACTCGGAAGTTTTCGGTACTTAGAAAATTTTTGATGATTTCGGAACTTAGAAAAATTCTGATGATTTCGGTACATAGAAAAATTCAGACGATTTCGGTACTTAGAAAAATTCTGTTGAATTTGGTACTTAGAAAAATTCCGTCGATTTCGGTACTTTGAAAAGACTCAGAAGTTTTCGGTACTTAGACAATTTCTGAAATTTTCGATACTTAGAAAAATTCTGACAATTTCGGTACTTAGAAAACATTCAGAAGTTTTCGATACTTAGAAAATTTCTGACGTTTTCGGTACTTAGAAAAATTCTGCCGATTTCGGTACTTAGAAAAATTCTGCCGATTTCGGTACTTAGAAAAATTCTGTTGAATTTGGTACTTAGAAAAATTCCGTCGATTTCGGTACTTTGAAAAGACTCAGAAGTTTGCAGTACTTAGAAAATTTCTGACGATTTCGGTACTTAGAAAAATTCTGCCGATTTCGGTACTTAGAAAAATTCTGTCGATTTCAGTACTTAGAAAACATTCAGAAGTTTTCGGTACTTAGAAAAATTCTGTCGAATTCGGTACTTAGAAAAATTCGGTTGATTTCGGTAGTTAGAGAAATTCTGTCGATTTCGGTACTTAGAAAAGACTCGGAAGTTTTCGGTACTTAGAACAATTCCGACGATTTCGGTGCTTAGAAAATTTCTGCCTTTTTCGGTACTTAGAAAACATTAGGAAGTTTTCGGTGTTTCGAAAATTTCAGACGATTTCGGTACTTAGAATATTTCTGACCTTATCGGTACTTAGAAAATTTCTGATGTTTTCGGTACTTTGAAAAATTCTGATGATTTCGGTACTTAGAAAAATTCTGTCGATTTCGGTTCTTAGAAAAATTCTGTTGATTTCGGAACTTAGAGAAATTCTGTCGATTTCGGTACTTAGAAAAGACTCGGAAGTTTTCGGTACTTAGAAAATTTCTGATGATTTCGGATCTTAGAAAATTTCTGACCTTTTCGATCCTTAGAAAATTTCTGACGTTTTCGGTACTTAGAAAAATTCTGTTGATTTCGGTACTTGGAAAATTTCTGCCTTTTTCGGAACTTTGAAAAGACTCAGAAGTTTTCAGTACTTTCAAAATTTCTGACCTTTTCGGTACTTAGAAAAATTCTGACAATTTCGGGTCTTAGAAAACATTCAGAAGTTTTCGATACTTAGAAAATTTCTGACTTTTTCGGTACTTAGAAAAATTCTGCCGATTTCGGTACTTAGAAAATTTCTGCCTTTTTCGGTACTTTGAAAAGACTCAGAAGTTTTCGGTACTTAGAAAATTTCTGACGATTTCGGTACTTAGAAAATTCTGACCTTTTCGGTACTTAGAAAATTTCTGACGTTTTCGGTACTTAGAAAAATTTTGTCGATTTCGGTACTTAGAAACATTCTGTCGATTTCGGTACATAGAAAAATTCTGTTGATTTCGGTACTTAGAAAAATTCAGTCGATTTCGGTACTTAGAAAAATTCTGCCGATTTCGGTACTTTGAAAAGACTAGGAAGTTTGCAGTACTTAGAAAATTTCTGACGTTTTCAGTACTTAGAAAAATTCTTTTGATTTCGGTACATAGAAAAATTCTGCCTTTTTCGGTACTTTGAAAAGACTCAGAAGTTTTCGGTACTTAGAAAATTTCTGACGATTTCGGTACTCAGAAAATTCTGACCTTTTCGGTACTTAGAAAATTTCTGACGTTTTCGGTACTTAGAAAAATGCTGTTGATTTCGGTACTTGGAAAATTTCTGCTTTTTTCGGTACTTTGAAAAGACTTAGTAGTTTTCAGTACTTAGTAAATTTCTGACGTTTTCGATACTTAGAAAATTTCTGACGTTTTCGGTACTTAGAAAAATTCTGCCGATTTCGGTACTTAGAAAAATTCTGTTGATTTCGGTACTTAGAAACATTCTGTCGATTTCGGTACATAGAAAAATTCTGTCGATTTCGGTACTTAGAAAAATGCTGTTGATTTCGGTGCTTAGAAAATTTCTGCCTTTCTCGGTACTTAGAAAACATTCAGAAGTTTTCGGTATTTTGAAAATTTCAGACGATTTCGGTACTTAGAAAAATTCAGACGATTTCGGTACTTAGAAAAATTCTGCCGATTTCGGTACTTAGAAAGATTCTGTAGATTTCGGTACTTAGAAAAATTCTGTCGATTTCGGTACTTAGAAAAATTCGGTTGATTTCGGTACTTAGAGAAATTCTGTCGATTTCGGTACTTAGAAAAGACTCGGAAGTTTTCGGTACTTAGAAAATTTCTGATGATTTCGGATGTTAGAAAATTTCTGACCTTTTCGGTCCTTAGAAAAATTCTGACGTTTTCGGTACTTCGAAAACATTCAGAAGTTTTCGGTACTTAGAAAATATCTGCCTTTTTCGGTACTTAGAAAAATTCTGTTGATTTCGGTACTTGGAAAATTTCTGAAATTTTCGATACTTGGAAAATTTCTGAAATTTTCGATACTTAGAAAAATTCTGACAATTTCGGTACTTAGAAAACATTCAGAAGTTTTCGATACTTAGAAAATTTCTGACGTTTTCGGTACTTAGAAAAATTCTGCCCATTTCGGTACTTAGAAAAATTCTGTTGAATTTGGTACTTAGAAAAATTCCGTCGATTTCGGTACTTTGAAAAGACTCAGAAGTTTGCAGTACTTAGAAAATTTCTGACGATTTCGGTACTTAGAAAAATTCTGCCGATTTCGGTACTTAGAAAAATTCTGTCGATTTCAGTACTTAGAAATCATTCAGAAGTTTTCGGTACTTAGAAAATTTCTGCCGATTTCGGTACTTAGAAAAATTCTGTCGATTTCAGTACTTAGAAAACATTCAGAAGTTTTCGGTACTTAGAAAATTTCTGCCTTTTTCGGTACTTAGAAAACATTAAGAAGTTTTCGGTATTTTGAAAATTTCAGACGATTTCGGTACTTAGAATATTTCTGACCTTATCGGTACTTAGAAACTTTCTGATGTTTTCGGTACTTTGAAAAATTCTGATGATTTCGGTACTTAGAAAAATTCTGTCGATTTCGGTTCTTAGAAAAATTCTGTCGATTTCGGTACTTAGAAAAGACTCGGAAGTTTTCGGTACTTAGAAAATTTCTGATGATTTCGGATCTTAGAAAATTTCTGACCTTTTCGATCCTTAGAAAATTTCTGACGTTTTCGGTACTTAGAAAAATTCTGTTGATTTCGGTACTTGGAAAATTTCTGCCTTTTTCGGAACTTTGAAAAGACTCAGAAGTTTTCAGTACTTTCAAAATTTCTGACCTTTTCGGTACTTAGAAAAATTCTGACAATTTCGGGTCTTAGAAAACATTCAGAAGTTTTCGGTACTTAGAAAAATTCTGTTGATTTCGGTACTTAGAAACATTCTGTCGATTTCGGTACATAGAAAAATTCTGTTGATTTCGGTACTTAGAAAAATTCAGTCGATTTCGGTACTTAGAAAAATTCTGCCGATTTCGGTACTTTGAAAAGACTAGGAAGTTTGCAGTACTTAGGAAATTTCTGACGTTTTCGGTACTTAGAAACATTCTTTTGATTTCGGTACATAGAAAATTTCTGCCTTTTTCGGTACTTTGAAAAGACTCAGAAGTTTTCGGTACTTAGAAAATTTCTGACGATTTCGGTACTTAGAAAATTCTGACCTTTTCGGTACTTAGAAAATTTCTGACGTTTTCGGTACTTAGAAAAATGCTGTTGATTTCGGTACTTGGAAAATTTCTGCTTTTTTCGGTACTTTGAAAAGACGTAGTAGTTTTCAGTACTTAGTAAATTTCTGACGTTTTCGATACTTAGAAAATTTCTGACGTTTTCGGTACTTAGAAAAATTCTGCCGATTTCGGTACTTAGAAAAATTCTGTTGATTTCGGTACTTAGAAACATTCTGTCGATTTCGGTACATAGAAAAATTCTGTCGATTTCGGTACTTAGAAAAATGCTGTTGATTTCGGTGCTTAGAAAATTTCTGCCTTTCTCGGTACTTAGAAAACATTCAGAAGTTTTCGGTATTTTGAAAATTTCAGACGATTTCGGTACTTAGAAAAATTCAGACGATTTCGGTACTTAGAAAAATTCTGCCGATTTCGGTACTTAGAAAAATTCTGTAGATTTCGGTACTTAGAAAAATTCTGTCGATTTCGGTACTTAGAAAAATTCGGTTGATTTCGGTACTTAGAGAAATTCCGTCGATTTCGGTACTTTGAAAAGACTCAGAAGTTTGCAGTACTTAGAAAATTTCTGACGATTTCGGTACTTAGAAAAATTCTGCCGATTTCGGTACATAGAAAAATTCTGTCGAATTCGGTACTTAGAAAAGACTCGGAAGTTTTCGGTACTTAGAACAATTCCGACGATTTCGGTGCTTAGAAAATTTCTGCCTTTTTCGGTACTTAGAAAACATTAAGAAGTTTTCGGTATTTTGAAAATTTCAGACGATTTCGGTACTTAGAATATTTCTGACCTTATCGGTACTTAGAAAATTTCTGATGTTTTCGGTACTTAGAAAAATTCCGACGAATTCGGTGCTTAGAAAATTTCTGCCTTTTTCGGTACTTAGAAAACTTTCAGAAGTTTTCGGTACTTAGAAAATTTCTGACATTATCGGTACTTATTTAGAAAAATTCTGTCGATTTCGGTACTTAGAAAAATTCTATTGATTTCGGTACTTAGAAAATTTCAGCCTTTTTCGGTACTTTGAAAATTTCAGACGTTTTCGGTACTTAGAAAACATTCCGACGATTTCGGTACTTCGAAAATTCTGACGATTTCGGTACTTGGAAATTTTCTGACCTTTTCGGTACTTAGAAAAATTCTGCCGATTTCGGGACTGAGAAAAATTCAGTTGATTTCGGTACTTAGAAAAATTCTGTTGATTTTGGTACTTAGAAAAATTCTGTCGATTTCGGTACTTAGAAAAATTCTGGTGATTTCGGAACTTAGAAAAATTCTGTCGATTTCGGTACTTAGAAAACATTCCGACGATTTCGGTACTTAGAAAATTCTGACGATTTCGGTACTTGGAAAATTTCTGACCTTTTCGTTACTTTGAAAATTTCAGACGTTTTCGGTACTTGGAAAATTTCTGACCTTTTCGGTATTTAGAAAATTTCTGATCTTTTCGGTACTTAGAAAAATTCTGACGATTTCGGTACTTAGAAAACATTCAGAAGTTTTCGATACTTAGAAAATTTCTGACGTTTTCGGTACTTTGAAAAGATTCAGAAGTTTTCGGTACTTAGAAAATTTCTGACGATTTCGGTACTTAGAAAAATTCCGACGATTTCGGTACTTAGAAAAATTCCGACGATTTCGGTTCATAGAATATTTCTGCCTTTTTCGGTACTTAGAAAACATTCAGAAGTTTTCGGTACTTAGAAAATTTCTGACGTTATCGGTACTTAGAAAAATTCAGATGATTTCAGTACTTAGAAAAATTCTGGTGATTTCGGAAATCATCACAGAATATTTCAGTTGGTGATATATTCTGTTGATTTCGGTACTTTGAAAAATTCTGTTGATTTCGGTACTTAGAAAAATTCCGTCGATTTCGGTACTTAGAAAATTCAGACGATTTCGGTACTTAGAAAATTTCTGCCTTTTTCGGTACTTAGAAAACATTCAGAAGTATTCGGTACTTAGAAAATTTCTGACGTTATCGGTACTTAGAAAAATTCTGACAATTTCGGTACTTAGAAAATTCTGGTGATTTCGGTACTTAGAAAAATTCTGTTGATTTCGGTACTTAGAAAATTTCTGCCTTTTTCGGTACTTAGAAAATTTCTGCCTTTTTCAGTACTTAGAAAACATTCCGACGATTTCGATACTTAGAAAATTCTGACGATTTCGGTACTTGGAAAATTTCTGACCTTCTCGGTATTTAGAAAATTTCTGATCTTTTCGGTACTTAGAAAAATTCTGACGATTTCGGTACTTAGAAAACATTCAGAAGTTTTCGATACTTAGAAAATTTCTGACGTTTTCGGTACTTAGAAAAATTCTGCCGATTTCGGTACTGAGAAAAATTCTGTTGATTTCGGTACTTAGAAAAATTCTGTCGATTTCTGTACTTAGAAAAATTCTGTTGATTTTGGTACTTAGAAAAATTCTGTCGATTTCGGTACTTTGAAAAGACTCAGAAGTCTTCGGTACTTAGAAAAATTCCGACGAATTCGGTGCTTAGAAAATTTCTGCCTTTTTCGGTACTTAGAAAACTTTCAGAAGTTTTCGGTACTTAGAAAATTTCTGACGTTTTCGGTACTTAGAAAAATTCGGATGATTTCGGTACTTAGAAAAATTCCGACGAATTCGGTGCTTGGAAAATTTCTGCCTTTTTCGGTACTTAGAAAACTTTCTGAAGTTTTCGGTACTTAGAAAATTTCTGACATTATCGGTACTTATTTAGAAAAATTCTGTCGATTTCGGTACTTAGAAAAATTCTATTGATTTCGGTACTTATAAAATTTCAGCCTTTTTCGGTACTTTGAAAATTTCAGACGTTTTCGGTACTTAGAAAATATTCCGACGATTTCGGTACTTCGAAAATTCTGACGATTTCGGTACTTGGAAAATTTCTGACCTTTTCGGTACTTAGAAAAATTCTGCCGATTTCGGGACTGAGAAAAATTCAGTTGATTTCGGTACTTAGAAAAATTCTGTTGATTTTGGTACTTAGAAATATTCTGTCGATTTCGGTACTTAGAAAAATTCTGGTGATTTCGGTACTTAGAAAAATTCTGTCGATTTCGGTACTTAGAAAACATTCCGACGATTTCAGTACTTAGAAAATTCTGACGATTTCGGTACTTGGAAAATTTCTGACCTTTTCGGTACTTTGAAAATTTCAGACGTTTTCGGTACTTGGAAAATTTCTGACCTTTTCGGTATTTAGAAAATTTCTGATCTTTTCGGTACTTAGAAAAATTCTGACGATTTCGGTACTTAGAAAACATTCAGAAGTTTTCGATACTTAGAAAATTTCTGACGTTTTCGGTACTTTGAAAAGATTCAGAAGTTTTCGGTACTTAGAAAATTTCTGACGATTTCGGTACTTAGAAAAATTCCGACGATTTCGGTACTTAGAAAAATTCCGACGATTTCGGTTCATAGAATATTTCTGCCTTTTTCGGTACTTAGAAAACATTCAGAAGTTTTCGGTACTTAGAAAATTTCTGACGTTATCGGTACTTAGAAAAATTCAGATGATTTCAGTACTTAGAAAAATTCTGGTGATTTCGGAAATCATCACAGAATATTTCAGTTGGTGATATATTCTGTTGATTTCGGTACTTTGAAAAATTCTGTTGATTTCGGTACTTAGAAAAATTCCGTCGATTTCGGTACTTAGAAAATTCAGACGATTTCGGTACTTAGAAAATTTCTGCCTTTTTCGGTACTTAGAAAACATTCAGAAGTATTCGGTACTTAGAAAATTTCTGACGTTATCGGTACTTAGAAAAATTCTGACAATTTCGGTACTTAGAAAATTCTGGTGATTTCGGTACTTAGAAAAATTCTGTTGATTTCGGTACTTAGAAAATTTCTGCCTTTTTCGGTACTTAGAAAATTTCTGCCTTTTTCAGTACTTAGAAAACATTCCGACGATTTCGATACTTAGAAAATTCTGACGATTTCGGTACTTGGAAAATTTCTGACCTTCTCGGTATTTAGAAAATTTCTGATCTTTTCGGTACTTAGAAAAATTCTGACGATTTCGGTACTTAGAAAACATTCAGAAGTTTTCGATACTTAGAAAATTTCTGACGTTTTCGGTACTTAGAAAAATTCTGCCGATTTCGGTACTGAGAAAAATTCTGTTGATTTCGGTACTTAGAAAAATTCTGTCGATTTCTGTACTTAGAAAAATTCTGTTGATTTTGGTACTTAGAAAAATTCTGTCGATTTCGGTACTTTGAAAAGACTCAGAAGTCTTCGGTACTTAGAAAAATTCCGACGAATTCGGTGCTTAGAAAATTTCTGCCTTTTTCGGTACTTAGAAAACTTTCAGAAGTTTTCGGTACTTAGAAAATTTCTGACGTTTTCGGTACTTAGAAAAATTCGGATGATTTCGGTACTTAGAAAAATTCCGACGAATTCGGTGCTTGGAAAATTTCTGCCTTTTTCGGTACTTAGAAAACTTTCTGAAGTTTTCGGTACTTAGAAAATTTCTGACATTATCGGTACTTATTTAGAAAAATTCTGTCGATTTCGGTACTTAGAAAAATTCTATTGATTTCGGTACTTATAAAATTTCAGCCTTTTTCGGTACTTTGAAAATTTCAGACGTTTTCGGTACTTAGAAAATATTCCGACGATTTCGGTACTTCGAAAATTCTGACGATTTCGGTACTTGGAAAATTTCTGACCTTTTCGGTACTTAGAAAAATTCTGCCGATTTCGGGACTGAGAAAAATTCAGTTGATTTCGGTACTTAGAAAAATTCTGTTGATTTTGGTACTTAGAAATATTCTGTCGATTTCGGTACTTAGAAAAATTCTGGTGATTTCGGTACTTAGAAAAATTCTGTCGATTTCGGTACTTAGAAAACATTCCGACGATTTCAGTACTTAGAAAATTCTGACGATTTCGGTACTTGGAAAATTTCTGACCTTTTCGGTACTTTGAAAATTTCAGACGTTTTCGGTACTTGGAAAATTTCTGACCTTTTCGGTATTTAGAAAATTTCTGATCTTTTCGGTACTTAGAAAAATTCTGACGATTTCGGTACTTAGAAAACATTCAGAAGTTTTCGATACTTAGAAAATTTCTGACGTTTTCGGTACTTTGAAAAGATTCAGAAGTTTTCGGTACTTAGAAAATTTCTGACGATTTCGGTACTTAGAAAAATTCCGACGATTTCGGTACTTAGAAAAATTCCGACGATTTCGGTTCATAGAATATTTCTGCCTTTTTCGGAACTTAGAAAACATTCAGAAGTTTTCGGTACTTAGAAAATTTCTGACGTTATCGGTACTTGGAAAAATTCAGATGATTTCAGTACTTAGAAAAATTCTGGTGATTTCGGAACTTAGAAATATTCTGTTGATTTCGGTACTTTGAAAAATTCTGTTGATTTCGGTAGTTAGAAAAATTCCGTCGATTTCGGTACTTAGAAAATTCAGACGATTTCGGTACTTAGAAAATTTCTCCCTTTTTCGGTACTTAGAAAACATTCAGAAGTATTCGGTACTTAGAAAATTTCTGACGTTATCGGTACTTAGAAAAATTCTGACAATTTCGGTACTTAGAAAAATTCTGGTGATTTCGGTACTTAGAAAAATTCTGTTGATTTCGGTACTTAGAAAATTTCTGCCTTTTTCGGTACTTAGAAAATTTCTGCCTTTTTCAGTACTTAGAAAACATTCCGACGATTTCGATACTTAGAAAATTCTGACGATTTCGGTACTTGGAAAATTTCTGACCTTTTCGGTATTTAGAAAATTTCTGATCTTTTCGGTACTTAGAAAAATTCTGACGATTTCGGTACTTAGAAAACATTCAGAAGTTTTCGATACTTAGAAAATTTCTGACGTTTTCGGTACTTTGAAAAGATTCAGAAGTTTTCGGTACTTAGAAAATTTCTGACGATTTCGGAACTTAGAAAAATTCCGACGATTTCGGTTCATAGAATATTTCTGCCTTTTTCGGTACTTAGAAAACATTCTGAAGTTTTCGGTACTTAGAAAATTTCTGACGTTATCGGTACTTAGAAAAATTCAGATGATTTCAGTACTTAGAAAAATTCTGGTGATTTCGGAACTTAGAAATATTCTGTTGATTTCGGTACTTAGAAAATTTCTGACCTTTTCGGTACTTAGAAAATTTCTGACCTTTTCGGTATTTTGAAAATTTCTGACGTTTTCGATACTTAGAAAAACTCTGCCGATTTCGGTACTTAGAAAAATTCTGTTGATTTCGGTACTGAGAAAAATTCTGTCGATTTAGGTACTTAGAAAACATTCCGACGATTTCGGTACTTAGAAAATTTCTGACCTTTTCGGTACTTAGAAAATTTCTGACGATATCGGTTCTTAGAAAACATTCAGAAGTTTTCGATACTTAGAAAATTTCTGACGTTTTCGGTACTTAGAAAAATTCTGATGGTTTCAGTACTTAGAAAAATTCTGGTGATTTCGGAACTTAGAAATATTCTGTTGATTTCGGTACTTTGAAAAATTCTGTTGATTTCGGTACTTAGAAAAATTCCGTCGATTTCGGTACTTAGAAAATTCAGACGATTTCGGTACTTAGAAAATTTCTGCCTTTTTCGGTACTTAGAAAATTTCTGCCTTTTTCAGTACTTAGAAAACATTCCGACGATTTCGATACTTAGAAAATTCTGACGATTTCGGTACTTGGAAAATTTCTGACCTTCTCGGTATTTAGAAAATTTCTGATCTTTTCGGTACTTAGAAAAATTCTGACGATTTCGGTACTTAGAAAACATTCAGAAGTTTTCGATACTTAGAAAATTTCTGACGTTTTCGGTACTTAGAAAAATTCTGCCGATTTCGGTACTGAGAAAAATTCTGTTGATTTCGGTACTTAGAAAAATTCTGTCGATTTCTGTACTTTGAAAATTTCAGACGTTTTCGGTACTTAGAAAACATTCCGACGATTTCGGTACTTCGAAAATTCTGACGATTTCGGTACTTGGAAAATTTCTGACCTTTTCGGTACTTAGAAAAATTCTGCCGATTTCGGGACTGAGAAAAATTCAGTTGATTTCGGTACTTAGAAAAATTCTGTCGATTTCGGTACTTAGAAAACATTCCGACGATTTCGGTACTTAGAAAATTCTGACGATTTCGGTACTTGGAAAATTTCTGACCTTTTCGGTACTTTGAAAATTTCAGACGTTTTCGGTACTTGGAAAATTTCTGACCTTTTCGGAATTTAGAAAATTTCTGATCTTTTCAGTACTTAGAAAAATTCTGACGATTTCGGTACTTAGAAAACATTCAGAAGTTTTCGATACTTAGAAAATTTCTGACGTTTTCGGTACTTTGAAAAGATTCAGAAGTTTTCGGTACTTAGAAAATTTCTGACGATTTCGATACTTAGAAAAATTCAGACGATTTCGGTACTTAGAAAAATTCCGACGATTTCGGTTCATAGAATATTTCTGCCTTTTTCGGAACTTAGAAAACATTCAGAAGTTTTCGGTACTTAGAAAATTTCTGACGTTATCGGTACTTAGAAAAATTCAGATGATTTCAGTACTTAGAAAAATTCTGGTGATTTCGGAACTTAGAAATATTCTGTTGATTTCGGTACTTTGAAAAATTCTGTTGATTTCGGTAGTTAGAAAAATTCCGTCGATTTCGGTACTTAGAAAATTCAGACGATTTCGGAACTTAGAAAATTTCTGCCTTTTTCGGTACTTAGAAAACATTCAGAAGTATTCGGTACTTAGAAAATTTCTGACGTTATCGGTACTTAGAAAAATTCTGACAATTTCGGTACTTAGAAAAATTCTGGTGATTTCGGTACTTAGAAAAATTCTGTTGATTTCGGTACTTAGAAAATTTCTGCCTTTTTCGGTACTTAGAAAATTTCTGCCTTTTTCAGTACTTAGAAAACATTCCGACGATTTCGATACTTAGAAAATTCTGACGATTTCGGTACTTGGAAAATTTCTGACCTTTTCGGTATTTAGAAAATTTCTGATCTTTTCGGTACTTAGAAAAATTCTGACGATTTCGGTACTTAGAAAACATTCAGAAGTTTTCGATACTTAGAAAATTTCTGACGTTTTCGGTACTTAGAAAAATTCTGCCGATTTCGGTACTGAGAAAAATTCTGTTGATTTTGGTACTTAGAAAAATTCTGTCGATTTCGGTACTGAGAAAAATTCTTTTGATTTCGGTACCTAGAAAAATTCTGTCGATTTCTGAACTTTGAAATGACTCAGAAGTCTTCGGTACTTAGAAAATTTCTGACGATTTCGGAACTTAGAAAAATTCAGACGATTTCGGTACTTAGAAAAATTCCGACGATTTCGGTACTTAGAAAGTTCTGACGATTTCGGAACTTAGAAACATTCTGACAATTTCGGTACTTAGAAAAATTCCGACGATTTCGGTACTTAGAAAAATTCTGACGATTTCGGTACTTGGAAAATTTCTGACCTTTTCGGTACTTTGAAAATTTCAGACGTTTTCGGTACTTGGAAAATTTCTGACCTTTTCGGAATTTAGAAAATTTCTGATCTTTTCAGTACTTAGAAAAATTCTGACGATTTCGGTACTTAGAAAACATTCAGAAGTTTTCGATACTTAGAAAATTTCTGACGATTTCGGAACTTAGAAAAATTCCGACGATTTCGGTTCATAGAATATTTCTGCCTTTTTCGGTACTTAGAAAACATTCTGAAGTTTTCGGTACTTAGAAAATTTCTGACGTTATCGGTACTTAGAAAAATTCAGATGATTTCAGTACTTAGAAAAATTCTGGTGATTTCAGAACTTAGAAATATTCTGTTGATTTCGGTACTTAGAAAATTTCTGACCTTTTCGGTACTTAGAAAATTTCTGACCTTTTCGGTATTTTGAAAATTTCTGACGTTTTCGATACTTAGAAAAACTCTGCCGATTTCGGTACTTAGAAAAATTCTGTTGATTTCGGTACTGAGAAAAATTCTGTCGATTTAGGTACTTAGAAAACATTCCGACGATTTCGGTACTTAGAAAATTTCTGACCTTTTCGGTACTTAGAAAATTTCTGACGATATCGGTTCTTAGAAAACATTCAGAAGTTTTCGATACTTAGAAAATTTCTGACGTTTTCGGTACTTAGAAAAATTCTGATGGTTTCAGTACTTAGAAAAATTCTGGTGATTTCGGAACTTAGAAATATTCTGTTGATTTCGGTACTTTGAAAAATTCTGTTGATTTCGGTACTTAGAAAAATTCCGTCGATTTCGGTACTTAGAAAATTCAGACGATTTCGGTACTTAGAAAATTTCTGCCTTTTTCGGTACTTAGAAAATTTCTGCCTTTTTCAGTACTTAGAAAACATTCCGACGATTTCGATACTTAGAAAATTCTGACGATTTCGGTACTTGGAAAATTTCTGACCTTCTCGGTATTTAGAAAATTTCTGATCTTTTCGGTACTTAGAAAAATTCTGACGATTTCGGTACTTAGAAAACATTCAGAAGTTTTCGATACTTAGAAAATTTCTGACGTTTTCGGTACTTAGAAAAATTCTGCCGATTTCGGGACTGAGAAAAATTCAGTTGATTTCGGTACTTAGAAAAATTCTGTTGATTTTGGTACTTAGAAATATTCTGTCGATTTCGGTACTTAGAAAAATTCTGGTGATTTCGGTACTTAGAAAAATTCTGTCGATTTCGGTACTTAGAAAACATTCCGACGATTTCGGTACTTAGAAAATTCTGACGATTTCGGTACTTGGAAAATTTCTGACCTTTTCGGTACTTTGAAAATTTCAGACGTTTTCGGTACTTGGAAAATTTCTGACCTTTTCGGAATTTAGAAAATTTCTGATCTTTTCAGTACTTAGAAAAATTCTGACGATTTCGGTACTTAGAAAACATTCAGAAGTTTTCGATACTTAGAAAATTTCTGACGTTTTCGGTACTTTGAAAAGATTCAGAAGTTTTCGGTACTTAGAAAATTTCTGACGATTTCGATACTTAGAAAAATTCAGACGATTTCGGTACTTAGAAAAATTCCGACGATTTCGGTTCATAGAATATTTCTGCCTTTTTCGGAACTTAGAAAACATTCAGAAGTTTTCGGTACTTAGAAAATTTCTGACGTTATCGGTACTTAGAAAAATTCAGATGATTTCAGTACTTAGAAAAATTCTGGTGATTTCGGAACTTAGAAATATTCTGTTGATTTCGGTACTTTGAAAAATTCTGTTGATTTCGGTAGTTAGAAAAATTCCGTCGATTTCGGTACTTAGAAAATTCAGACGATTTCGGTACTTAGAAAATTTCTGCCTTTTTCGGTACTTAGAAAACATTCAGAAGTATTCGGTACTTAGAAAATTTCTGACGTTATCGGTACTTAGAAAAATTCTGACAATTTCGGTACTTAGAAAAATTCTGGTGATTTCGGTACTTAGAAAAATTCTGTTGATTTCGGTACTTAGAAAATTTCTGCCTTTTTCGGTACTTAGAAAATTTCTGCCTTTTTCAGTACTTAGAAAACATTCCGACGATTTCGATACTTAGAAAATTCTGACGATTTCGGTACTTGGAAAATTTCTGACCTTTTCGGTATTTAGAAAATTTCTGATCTTTTCGGTACTTAGAAAAATTCTGACGATTTCGGTACTTAGAAAACATTCAGAAGTTTTCGATACTTAGAAAATTTCTGACGTTTTCGGTACTTAGAAAAATTCTGCCGATTTCGGTACTGAGAAAAATTCTGTTGATTTTGGTACTTAGAAAAATTCTGTCGATTTCGGTACTGAGAAAAATTCTGTTGATTTCGGTACCTAGAAAAATTCTGTCGATTTCTGAACTTTGAAATGACTCAGAAGTCTTCGGTACTTAGAAAATTTCTGACGATTTCGGAACTTAGAAAAATTCAGACGATTTCGGTACTTAGAAAAATTCCGACGATTTCGGTACTTAGAAAGTTCTGACGATTTCGGAACTTAGAAACATTCTGACAATTTCGGTACTTAGAAAAATTCCGACGATTTCGGTACTTAGAAAAATTCTGACGATTTCGGTACTTGGAAAATTTCTGACATTTTCGGTACTTTGAAAATTTCAGACGTTTTCGGTACTTGGAAAATTTCTGACCTTTTCGGAATTTAGAAAATTTCTGATCTTTTCAGTACTTAGAAAAATTCTGACGATTTCGGTACTTAGAAAACATTCAGAAGTTTTCGATACTTAGAAAATTTCTGACGTTTTCGGTACTTTGAAAAGATTCAGAAGTTTTCGGTACTTAGAAAATTTCTGACGATTTCGATACTTAGAAAAATTCAGACGATTTCGGTACTTAGAAAAATTCCGACGATTTCGGTTCATAGAATATTTCTGCCTTTTTCGGAACTTAGAAAACATTCAGAAGTTTTCGGTACTTAGAAAATTTCTGACGTTATCGGTACTTAGAAAAATTCAGATGATTTCAGTACTTAGAAAAATTCTGGTGATTTCGGAACTTAGAAATATTCTGTTGATTTCGGTACTTTGAAAAATTCTGTTGATTTCGGTAGTTAGAAAAATTCCGTCGATTTCGGTACTTAGAAAATTCAGACGATTTCGGTACTTAGAAAATTTCTGCCTTTTTCGGTACTTAGAAAACATTCAGAAGTATTCGGTACTTAGAAAATTTCTGACGTTATCGGTACTTAGAAAAATTCTGACAATTTCGGTACTTAGAAAAATTCTGGTGATTTCGGTACTTAGAAAAATTCTGTTGATTTCGGTACTTAGAAAATTTCTGCCTTTTTCGGTACTTAGAAAATTTCTGCCTTTTTCAGTACTTAGAAAACATTCCGACGATTTCGATACTTAGAAAATTCTGACGATTTCGGTACTTGGAAAATTTCTGACCTTTTCGGTATTTAGAAAATTTCTGATCTTTTCGGTACTTAGAAAAATTCTGACGATTTCGGTACTTAGAAAACATTCAGAAGTTTTCGATACTTAGAAAATTTCTGACGTTTTCGGTACTTAGAAAAATTCTGCCGATTTCGGTACTGAGAAAAATTCTGTTGATTTTGGTACTTAGAAAAATTCTGTCGATTTCGGTACTGAGAAAAATTCTGTTGATTTCGGTACCTAGAAAAATTCTGTCGATTTCTGAACTTTGAAATGACTCAGAAGTCTTCGGTACTTAGAAAATTTCTGACGATTTCGGAACTTAGAAAAATTCAGACGATTTCGGTACTTAGAAAAATTCCGACGATTTCGGTACTTAGAAAGTTCTGACGATTTCGGAACTTAGAAACATTCTGACAATTTCGGTACTTAGAAAAATTCCGACGATTTCGGTACTTAGAAAAATTCTGAAAATTTCGGTACTTAGAAAATTTCTGACCTTTTCGGTACTTAGAAAATTTCTGACCTTTTCGGTATTTTGAAAATTTCTGACGTTTTCGATACTTAGAAAAACTCTGCCGATTTCGGTACTTAGAAAAATTCTGTTGATTTCGGTACTGAGAAAAATTCTGTCGATTTAGGTACTTAGAAAACATTCCGACGATTTCGGTACTTAGAAAATTTTGACGATTTCGGTACTTGGAAAATTTCTCACCTTTTCGGTACTTAGAAAATTTCTGACCTTTTCGGTACTTAGAAAATTTCTGACGATATCGGTTCTTAGAAAACATTCAGAAGTTTTCGATACTTAGAAAATTTCTGACGTTTTCGGTACTTAGAAAAATTCTGATGGTTTCAGTACTTAGAAAAATTCTGGTGATTTCGGAACTTAGAAATATTCTGTTGATTTCGGTACTTTGAAAAATTCTGTTGATTTCGGTACTTAGAAAATTCAGACGATTTCGGTACTTAGAAAATTTCTGCCTTTTTCGGTACTTAGAAAATTTCTGCCTTTTTCAGTACTTAGAAAACATTCCGACGATTTCGATACTTAGAAAATTCTGACGATTTCGGTACTTGGAAAATTTCTGACCTTCTCGGTATTTAGAAAATTTCTGATCTTTTCGGTACTTAGAAAAATTCTGACGATTTCGGTACTTAGAAAACATTCAGAAGTTTTCGATACTTAGAAAATTTCTGACGTTTTCGGTACTTAGAAAAATTCTGCCGATTTCGGTACTGAGAAAAATTCTGTTGATTTCGGTACTTAGAAAAATTCTGTCGATTTCTGTACTTAGAAAAATTCTGTTGATTTTGGTACTTAGAAAAATTCCGTCGATTTCGGTACTTTGAAAAGACTCAGAAGTCTTCGGTACTTAGAAAAATTCCGACGAATTCAGTGCTTAGAAAATTTCTGCCTTTTTCGGTACTTAGAAAACTTTCAGAAGTTTTCGGTACTTAGAAAATTTCTGACGTTTTCGGTACTTAGAAAAATTCGGATGATTTCGGTACTTAGAAAAATTCCGACGAATTCGGTGCTTAGAAAATTTCTGCTTTTTTCGGTACTTAGAAAACTTTCAGAAGTTTTCGGTACTTAGAAAATTTCTGACATTATCGGTACTTATTTAGAAAAATTCTGTCGATTTCGGTACTTAGAAAAATTCTATTGATTTCGGTACTTGGAAAATTTCAGCCTTTTTCGGTACTTTGAAAATTTCAGACGTTTTCGGTACTTAGAAAACATTCCGACGATTTCGGTACTTCGAAAATTCTGACGATTTCGGTACTTGGAAAATTTCTGACCTTTTCGGTACTTAGAAAAATTCTGCCGATTTCGGGACTGAGAAAAATTCAGTTGATTTCGGTACTTAGAAAAATTCTGTTGATTTTGGTACTTAGAAATATTCTGTCGATTTCGGTACTTAGAAAAATTCTGGTGATTTCGGTACTTAGAAAAATTCTGTCGATTTCGGTACTTAGAAAACATTCCGACGATTTCGGTACTTAGAAAATTCTGACGATTTCGGTACTTGGAAAATTTCTGACCTTTTCGGTACTTTGAAAATTTCAGACGTTTTCGGTACTTGGAAAATTTCTGACCTTTTCGGTATTTAGAAAATTTCTGATCTTTTCGGTACTTAGAAAAATTCTGACGATTTCGGTACTTAGAAAACATTCAGAAGTTTTCGATACTTAGAAAATTTCTGACGTTTTCGGTACTTTGAAAATATTCAGAAGTTTTCGGTACTTAGAAAATTTCTGACGATTTCGGTACTTAGAAAAATTCAGACGATTTCGGTACTTAGAAAAATTCCGACGATTTCGGTTCATAGAATATTTCTGCCTTTTTCGGAACTTAGAAAACATTCAGAAGTTTTCGGTACTTAGAAAATTTCTGACGTTATCGGTACTTAGAAAAATTCAGATGATTTCAGTACTTAGAAAAATTCTGGTGATTTCGGAACTTAGAAATATTCTGTTGATTTCGGTACTTTGAAAAATTCTGTTGATTTCGGTAGTTAGAAAAATTCCGTCGATTTCGGTACTTAGAAAATTCAGACGATTTCGGTACTTAGAAAATTTCTGCCTTTTTCGGTACTTAGAAAACATTCAGAAGTATTCGGTACTTAGAAAATTTCTGACGTTATCGGTACTTAGAAAAATTCTGACAATTTCGGTACTTAGAAAAATTCTGGTGATTTCGGTACTTAGAAAATTCTGACGATTTCGGTACTTGGAAAATTTCTGACCTTTTCGGTATTTAGAAAATTTCTGATCTTTTCGGTACTTAGAAAAATTCTGACGATTTCGGTACTTAGAAAACATTCAGAAGTTTTCGATACTTAGAAAATTTCTGACGTTTTCGGTACTTAGAAAAATTCTGCCGATTTCGGTACTGAGAAAAATTCTGTTGATTTTGGTACTTAGAAAAATTCTGTCGATTTCGGTACTTTGAAAAGACTCAGAAGTCTTCGGTACTTAGAAAAATTCCGATGAATTCGGTACTTAGAAAACTTTCAGAAGTTTTCGGTACTTAGAAAATTTCTGACGTTATCGGTACTTAGAAAAATTCTGTCGATTTCGGTACTGAGAAAAATTCTGTTGATTTCGGTACCTAGAAAAATTCTGTCGATTTCTGAACTTAGAAAAATTCTGTTGATTTTGGTACTTAGAAAAATTCTGTCGATTTCGGTACTTTGAAAAGACTCAGAAGTCTTCGGTACTTAGAAAATTTCTGACGATTTCGGAACTTAGAAAAATTCTGACGATTTCGGTACTTAGAAAAATTCCGACGATTTCGGTACTTAGAAACATTCTGACAATTTCGGTACTTAGAAAAATTCCGACGATTTCGGTACTTAGAAAAATTCTGAAAATTTCGGCACTTAGAAAATTTCTGACCTTTTCGGTACTTAGAAAATTTCTGACCTTTTCGGTATTTTGAAAATTTCTGACGTTTTCGATACTTAGAAAAACTCTGCCGATTTCGGTACTTAGAAAAATTCTGTTGATTTCGGTACTGAGAAAAATTCTGTCGATTTAGGTACTTAGAAAACATTCCGACGATTTCGGTACTTAGAAAATTTTGACGATTTCGGTACTTGGAAAATTTCTCACCTTTTCGGTACTTAGAAAATTTCTGACCTTTTCGGTACTTAGAAAATTTCTGACGATATCGGTTCTTAGAAAACATTCAGAAGTTTTCGATACTTAGAAAATTTCTGACGTTTTCGGTACTTAGAAAAATTCTGATGGTTTCGGAACTTAGAAAAATTCTGTCGATTTCGGTACTTAGAAAAATTCTGTTGATTTCGGTACTTGGAAAATTTCTGCCTTTTTCGGTACTTGGAAAATTTCTGCCTTTTTCGGAACTTTGAAAAGACTCAGAAGTTTTCAGTACTTAAAAAATTTCTGACGTTTTCGATACTTAGAAAATTTGTGACGTTTTCGGTACTTAGAAAAATTCTGCCGATTTCGGTACTTAGAAAATTCTAACGATTTCGATACTTGGAAAATTTCTGACCTTTTCGGTACTTAGAAAATTTCTGATCTTTTCGGTACTTAGAAAAATTCAGTTTATTTCCGTACTTAGAAAATTTCTGACGTTTTCGGTACTTAGAAAAATTCGGATGATTTCGGTACTTAGAAAATTCTGACGATTTTGGTACTTGGAAAATTTCTGACCTTTTCGGTACTTTGAAAATTTCAGACGTTTTCGGTACTTGGAAAATTTCTGACCTTTTCGGTATTTAGAAAATTTCTGATCTTTTCGGAACTTAGAAAAATTCTGACGATTTCGGTACTTAGAAAACATTCAGAAGTTTTCGATACTTAGAAAATTTCTGACGTTTTCGGTACTTTGAAAAGATTCAGAAGTTTTCGGTACTTAGAAAATTTCTGACGATTTCGGAACTTAGAAAAATTCCGACGATTTCGGTTCATAGAATATTTCTGCCTTTTTCGGTACTTAGAAAACATTCTGAAGTTTTCGGTACTTAGAAAATTTCTGACGTTATCGGTACTTAGAAAAATTCAGATAATTTCAGTACTTAGAAAAATTCTGGTGATTTCGGAACTTAGAAATATTCTGTTGATTTCGGTACTTTGAAAAATTCTGTTGATTTCGGTACTTAGAAAAATTCCGTCGATTTCGGTACTTAGAAAATTCAGACGATTTCGGTACTTAGAAAATTTCTGCCTTTTTCGGTACTTAGAAAATTTCTGCCTTTTTCAGTACTTAGAAAACATTCCGACGATTTCGATACTTAGAAAATTCTGACGATTTCGGTACTTGGAAAATTTCTGACCTTTTCGGTATTTAGAAAATTTCTGATCTTTTCGGTACTTAGAAAAATTCTGACGATTTCGGTACTTAGAAAACATTCAGAAGTTTTCGATACTTAGAAAATTTCTGACGTTTTCGGTACTTAGAAAAATTCTGCCGATTTCGGTACTGAGAAAAATTCTGTTGATTTCGGTACTTAGAAAACATTCCGACGATTTCGGTACTTAGAAAATTCTGACGATTTTGGTACTTGGAAAATTTCTGACCTTTTCGGTACTTTGAAAATTTCAGACGTTTTCGGTACTTGGAAAATTTCTGACCTTTTCGGTATTTAGAAAATTTCTGATCTTTTCGGTACTTAGAAAAATTCTGACGATTTCGGTACTTAGAAAACATTCAGAAGTTTTCGATACTTAGAAAATTTCTGACGTTTTCGGTACTTTGAAAAGATTCAGAAGTTTTCGGTACTTAGAAAATTTCTGACGATTTCGGAACTTAGAAAAATTCCGACGATTTCGGTTCATAGAATATTTCTGCCTTTTTCGGTACTTAGAAAACATTCTGAAGTTTTCGGTACTTAGAAAATTTCTGACGTTATCGGTACTTAGAAAAATTCAGATAATTTCAGTACTTAGAAAAATTCTGGTGATTTCGGAACTTAGAAATATTCTGTTGATTTCGGTACTTAGAAAAATTCTGTTGATTTCGGTACTTAGAAAAATTCCGTCGATTTCGGTACTTAGAAAATTCAGACGATTTCGGTACTTAGAAAATTTCTGCCTTTTTCGGTACTTAGAAAACTTTCAGAAGATTTCGGTACTTAGAAAATTTCTGACGTTTTCGGTACTTAGAAAAATTCTGCCGATTTCGGTACTGAGAAAAATTCTGTTGATTTCGGTACTTAGAAAACATTCCGACGATTTCGGTACTTAGAAAATTCTGACGATTTTGGTACTTGGAAAATTTCTGACCTTTTCGGTATTTAGAAAATTTCTGATCTTTTCGGTACTTAGAAAAATTCTGACGATTTCGGTACTTAGAAAACATTCAGAAGTTTTCGATACTTAGAAAATTTCTGACGTTTTCGGTACTTTGAAAAGATTCAGAAGTTTTCGGTACTTAGAAAATTTCTGACGATTTCGGAACTTAGAAAAATTCCGACGATTTCGGTTCATAGAATATTTCTGCCTTTTTCGGTACTTAGAAAACATTCTGAAGTTTTCGGTACTTAGAAAATTTCTGACGTTATCGGTACTTAGAAAAATTCAGATAATTTCAGTACTTAGAAAAATTCTGGTGATTTCGGAACTTAGAAATATTCTGTTGATTTCGGTACTTTGAAAAATTCTGTTGATTTCGGTACTTAGAAAAATTCCGTCGATTTCGGTACTTAGAAAATTCAGACGATTTCGGTACTTAGAAAATTTCTGCCTTTTTCGGTACTTAGAAAATTTCTGCCTTTTTCAGTACTTAGAAAACATTCCGACGATTTCGATACTTAGAAAATTCTGACGATTTCGGTACTTGGAAAATTTCTGACCTTTTCGGTATTTAGAAAATTTCTGATCTTTTCGGTACTTAGAAAAATTCTGACGATTTCGGTACTTAGAAAACATTCAGAAGTTTTCGATACTTAGAAAATTTCTGACGTTTTCGGTACTTAGAAAAATTCTGCCGATTTCGGTACTGAGAAAAATTCTGTTGATTTCGGTACTTAGAAAACATTCCGACGATTTCGGTACTTAGAAAATTCTGACGATTTTGGTACTTGGAAAATTTCTGACCTTTTCGGTACTTTGAAAATTTCAGACGTTTTCGGTACTTGGAAAATTTCTGACCTTTTCGGTATTTAGAAAATTTCTGATCTTTTCGGTACTTAGAAAAATTCTGACGATTTCGGTACTTAGAAAACATTCAGAAGTTTTCGATACTTAGAAAATTTCTGACGTTTTCGGTACTTTGAAAAGATTCAGAAGTTTTCGGTACTTAGAAAATTTCTGACGATTTCGGAACTTAGAAAAATTCCGACGATTTCGGTTCATAGAATATTTCTGCCTTTTTCGGTACTTAGAAAACATTCTGAAGTTTTCGGTACTTAGAAAATTTCTGACGTTATCGGTACTTAGAAAAATTCAGATAATTTCAGTACTTAGAAAAATTCTGGTGATTTCGGAACTTAGAAATATTCTGTTGATTTCGGTACTTTGAAAAATTCTGTTGATTTCGGTACTTAGAAAAATTCCGTCGATTTCGGTACTTAGAAAATTCAGACGATTTCGGTACTTAGAAAATTTCTGCCTTTTTCGGTACTTAGAAAATTTCTGCCTTTTTCAGTACTTAGAAAACATTCCGACGATTTCGATACTTAGAAAATTCTGACGATTTCGGTACTTGGAAAATTTCTGACCTTTTCGGTATTTAGAAAATTTCTGATCTTTTCGGTACTTAGAAAAATTCTGACGATTTCGGTACTTAGAAAACATTCAGAAGTTTTCGATACTTAGAAAATTTCTGACGTTTTCGGTACTTAGAAAAATTCTGCCGATTTCGGTACTGAGAAAAATTCTGTTGATTTCGGTACTTAGAAAAATTCTGTCGATTTCTGTACTTAGAAAAATTTTGTTGATTTTGGTACTTAGAAAAATTCTGTCGATTTCGGTACTTTGAAAAGACTCAGAAGTCTTCGGTACTTAGAAAAATTCCGACGAATTCGGTGCTTAGAAAATTTCTGCCTTTTTCGGTACTTAGAAAACTTTCCGAAGTTTTCGGTACTTAGAAAATTTCTGACGTTTTCGGTACTTAGAAAAATTCGGATTATTTCGGTACTTAGAAAAATTCCGACGAATTCGGTGCTTAGAAAATTTCTGCCTTTTTCGGTACTTAGAAAACTTTCAGAAGTTTTCGGAACTTAGAAAATTTCTGACATTATCGGTACTTATTTAGAAAAATTCTGTCGATTTCGGTACTTAGAAAAATTCTATTGATTTCGGTACTTAGAAAATTTCAGCCTTTTTCGGTACTTTGAAAATTTCAGACGTTTTCGGTACTTAGAAAACATTCCGACGATTTCGGTACTTCGAAAATTCTGACGATTTCGGTACTTGGAAAATTTCTGACCTTTTCGGTACTTAGAAAAATTCTGCCGATTTCGGGACTGAGAAAAATTCAGTTGATTTCGGTACTTAGAAAAATTCTGTTGATTTTGGTTCTTAGAAATATTCTGTCGATTTCGGTACTTAGAAAAATTCTGGTGATTTCGGTACTTAGAAAAATTCTGTCGATTTCGGTACTTAGAAAACATTCCGACGATTTCGGTACTTAGAAAATTCTAACGATTTCGGTACTTGGAAAATTTCTGACCTTTTCGGTACTTTGAAAATCTCAGACGTTTTCGGTACTTGGAAAATTTCTGACCTTTTCGGTATTTAGAAAATTTCTGATCTTTTCGGTACTTAGAAAAATTCAGACGATTTCGGTACTTAGAAAAATTCCGACGATTTCGGTTCATAGAATATTTCTGCCTTTTTCGGAACTTAGAAAACATTCAGAAGTTTTCGGTACTTAGAAAATTTCTGACGTTATCGGTACTTAGAAAAATTCAGATGATTTCAGTACTTAGAAAAATTCTGGTGATTTCGGAACTTAGAAATATTCTGTTGATTTCGGTACTTTGAAAAATTCTGTTGATTTCGGTAGTTAGAAAAATTCCGTCGATTTCGGTACTTAGAAAATTCAGACGATTTCGGTACTTAGAAAATTTCTGCCTTTTTCGGTACTTAGAAAACATTCAGAAGTATTCGGTACTTAGAAAATTTCTGACGTTATCGGTACATAGAAAAATTCTGACAATTTCGGTACTTAGAAAAATTCTGGTGATTTCGGTACTTAGAAAAATTCTGTTGATTTCGGTACTTAGAAAATTTCTGCCTTTTTCGGTACTTAGAAAATTTCTGCCTTTTTCAGTACTTAGAAAACATTCCGACGATTTCGATACTTAGAAAATTCTGACGATTTCGGTACTTGGAAAATTTCTGACCTTTTCGGTATTTAGAAAATTTCTGATCTTTTCGGTACTTAGAAAAATTCTGAAGATTTCGGTACTTAGAAAACATTCAGAAGTTTTCGATACTTAGAAAATTTCTGACGTTTTCGGTACTTAGAAAAATTCTGCCGATTTCGGTACTGAGAAAAATTCTGTTGATTTTGGTACTTAGAAAAATTCTGTCGATTTCGGTACTTTGAAAAGAATCAGAAGTCTTCGGTACTTAGAAAAATTCCGACGAATTCGGTGCTTAGAAAATTTCTGCCTTTTTCGGTACTTATAAAACTTTCAGGAATTTTCGGTACTTAGAAAATTTCTGACGTTATCGGTACTTAGAAAAATTCTGTCGATTTCGGTACTGAGAAAAATTCTGTTGATTTCGGTACCTAGAAAAATTCTGTCGATTTCTGAACTTAGAAAAATTCTGTTGATTTTGGTACTTAGAAAAATTCTGTCGATTTCGGTACTTTGAAAAGACTGAGAAGTCTTCGGTACTTAGAAAATTTCTGACGATTTCGGAACTTAGAAAAATTCTGACGATTTCGGAACTTAGAAACATTCTGACAATTTCGGTACTTAGAAAAATTCTGTTGATTTCGGTACTGAGAAAAATTCTGTCGATTTAGGTACTTAGAAAACATTCCGACGATTTCGGTACTTAGAAAATTTTGACGATTTCGGTACTTGGAAAATTTCTCACCTTTTCGGTACTTGGAAAATTTCTGACCTTTTCGGTATTTAGAAAATTTCTGATCTTTTCGGTACTTAGAAAAATTCTGACGATTTCGGTACTTAGAAAACATTCAGAAGTTTTCGATACTTAGAAAATTTCTGACGTTTTCGGTACTTTGAAAAGATTCAGAAGTTTTCGGTACTTAGAAAATTTCTGACGATATCGGTTCTTAGAAAACATTCAGAAGTTTTCGATACTTAGAAAATTTCTGACGTTTTCGGTACTTAGAAAAATTCTGATGGTTTCGGAACTTAGAAAAATTCTGTCGATTTCGGTACTTAGAAAAATTCTGTTGATTTCGGTACTTGGAAAATTTCTGCCTTTTTCGGTACTTTGAAAGGACTCAGAAGTTTTCAGTACTTAGAAAATTTCTGACGTTTTCGATACTTAGAAAATTTCTGACGTTTTCGGTACTTAGAAAAATTCTGCCGATTTCGGTACTTAGAAAATTCTAACGATTTCGATACTTGGAAAATTTCTGACCTTTTCGGTACTTAGAAAATTTCTGATCTTTTCGGTACTTAGAAAAATTCTGACGATTTCGGTACTTAGAAAACATTCAGAAGTGTTCGATACTTAGAAAATTTCTGACGTTTTCGGTACTTAGAAAAATTCTGTCGATTTCGGTACTTTGAAAAGACTCAGAAGTTTTCGGTACTTAGAAAATTTCTGCCTTTTCGGTACTTAGAAAACATTCAGAAGTTTTCTGTACTTAGAAAAATTCCGACGATTTCGGTACTTAGAAAATTTCTGCCTTTTTCGGTACTTAGAAAACATTCAGAAGTTTTCGGTACTTAGAAAATTCAGACGATTTCGGTACTTGGAAAATTTCTGACCTTTTCGGTACTTAGAAAACATTCAGAAGTTTTCGATACTAAGAAACTTTCTGACGTTTTCGGTACTTAGAAAAATTCCGACGATTTCGGTACTTAGAAAAATTCCGACGATTTCGGTACTTGGAAAATTTCTGCCTTTTTCGGAACTTTGAAAAGACTCAGAAGTTTTCAGTACTTAAAAAATTTCTGACGTTTTCGATACTTAGAAAATTTGTGACGTTTTCGGTACTTAGAAAAATTCTGCCGATTTCGGTACTTAGAAAATTCTAACGATTTCGATACTTGGAAAATTTCTGACCTTTTCGGTACTTAGAAAATTTCTGATCTTTTCGGTACTTAGAAAATTTCTGACGAATTCGGTACTTAGAAAACATTCAGAAGTGTTCGATACTTAGAAAAATTCGGATGATTTCGGTACTTAGAAAAATTCCGACGAATTCGGTGCTTAGAAAATTTCTGCCTTTTTCGGTACTTAGAAAACTTTCAGAAGTTTTCGGTACTTAGAAAATTTCTGACGTTATCGGTACTTAGAAAAATTCTGTCGATTTCGGTACTTAGAAAAATTCTATTGATTTCGGTACTTAGAAAATTTCAGCCTTTTTCGGTACTTTGAAAATTTCAGACGTTTTCGGTACTTAGAAAACACTCCGACGATTTCGGTACTTCGAAAATTCTGACGATTTCGGTACTTGGAAAATTTCTGACCTTTTCGGTTCATAGAATATTTCTGCCTTTTTCGGTACTTAGAAAACATTCAGAAGTTTTCGGTACTTAGAAAATTTCTGACGTTATCGGTACTGAGAAAAATTCAGATGATTTCAGTACTTAGAAAAATTCTGGTGATTTCGGAACTTAGAAATATTCTGTTGATTTCGGTACTTTGAAAAATTCTGACGATTTCGGTACTTAGAAAACTTTCAGAAGTTTTCGATACTTAGAAACTTTCTGACGTTTTCGGTACTTAGAAAAATTCTGTTGATTTCAGTACTTGGAAAATTTCTGCCGATTTCGGTACTTGGAAAATTTCTGACCTTTTCGGTATTTAGAAAATTTCAGACGTTTTCGGTACTTAGAAAACATTCCGACGATTTCGGTACTTAGAAAAATTCTGAAAATTTCGGTACTTAGAAAATTTCTGACCTTTTCGGTACTTAGAAAAATTCTGTTGATTTCGGTACTTGGAAAATTTCTGCCTTTTTCGGAACTTTGAAAAGGCTCAGAAGTTTTCAGTACTTAGAAAATTTCTGACGTTTTCGATACTTAGAATATTTCTGACGTTTTCGGTACGTAGAAAAATTCTGCCGATTTCGGTACTTAGAAAAATTCTGTCGATTTCGGTACTTGGAAAATTTCTGACCTTTTCGGTACTTAGAAAATTTCTGACGTTTTCGGTACTTAGAAAAATTCCGACGATTTCGGTACTTGGAAAATTTCTGCCTTTTTCGGAACTTTGAAAAGACTCAGAAGTTTTCAGTACTTAGATAATTTCTGACGTTTTCGATACTTAGAAAATTTGTGACGTTTTCGGTACTTAGAAAAATTCTGCCGATTTCGGTACTTAGAAAATTCTAACGATTTCGATACTTAAAAAATTTCTGACCTTTTCGGTACTTAGAAAATTTCTGATCTTTTCGGTACTTAGAAAAATTCTGACGATTTCGGTACTTAGAAAACATTCAGAAGTGTTCGATACTTAGAAAAATTCTGACGATTTCGGTACTTAGAAAACTTTCAGAAGTTTTCGATACTTAGAAACTTTCTGACGTTTTCGGTACTTAGAAAAATTCTGTTGATTTCAGTACTTGGAAAATTTCTGCCGATTTCGGTACTTGGAAAATTTCTGACCTTTTCGGTATTTAGAAAATTTCAGACGTTTTCGGTACTTAGAAAACATTCCGACGATTTCGGTACTTAGAAAAATTCTGAAAATTTCGGTACTTAGAAAATTTCTGACCTTTTCGGTACTTAGAAAAATTCTGTTGATTTCGGTACTTGGAAAATTTCTGCCTTTTTCGGAACTTTGAAAAGGCTCAGAAGTTTTCAGTACTTAGAAAATTTCTGACGTTTTCGATACTTAGAATATTTCTGACGTTTTCGGTACGTAGAAAAATTCTGCCGATTTCGGTACTTAGAAAAATTCTGTCGATTTCGGTACTTGGAAAATTTCTGACCTTTTCGGTACTTTGAAAATTTCAGACGTTTTCGGTACTTAGAGAAATTCTGAAAATTTCGGTACTTAGAAAATTTCTGACGTTTTCGGTACTTAGAAAATTTCTGACGTTTTCGGTACTTAGAAAAATTCCGACGATTTCGGTACTTGGAAAATTTCTGCCTTTTTCGGAACTTTGAAAAGACTCAGAAGTTTTCAGTACTTAGATAATTTCTGACGTTTTCGATACTTAGAAAATTTGTGACGTTTTCGGTACTTAGAAAAATTCTGCCGATTTCGGTACTTAGAAAATTCTAACGATTTCGATACTTAAAAAATTTCTGACCTTTTCGGTACTTAGAAAATTTCTGATCTTTTCGGTACTTAGAAAAATTCTGACGATTTCGGTACTTAGAAAACATTCAGAAGTGTTCGATACTTAGAAAAATTCTGACGATTTCGGTACTTAGAAAACATTCAGAAGTTTTCGATACTTAGAAAAATTCTGTCGATTTCGGTACTTAGAAAAATTCAGTTGATTTCGGTACTTAGAAAATTTCTGACGTTTTCGGTATTTAGAAAATTTCTGATCTTTTCGGTACTTAGAAAAATTCTGACGATTTCGGTACTTAGAAAACATTCAGAAGTTTTCGATACTTAGAAAATTTCTGACGTTTTCGGTACTTTGAAAAGATTCAGAAGTTTTCGGTACTTAGAAAATTTCTGACGATATCGGTTCTTAGAAAACATTCAGAAGTTTTCGATACTTAGAAAATTTCTGACGTTTTCGGTACTTAGAAAAATTCTGATGGTTTCGGAACTTAGAAAAATTCTGTCGATTTCGGTACTTAGAAAAATTCTGTTGATTTCGGTACTTGGAAAATTTCTGCCTTTTTCGGTACTTTGAAAGGACTCAGAAGTTTTCAGTACTTAGAAAATTTCTGACGTTTTCGATACTTAGAAAATTTCTGACGTTTTCGGTACTTAGAAAAATTCTGCCGATTTCGGTACTTAGAAAATTCTAACGATTTCGATACTTGGAAAATTTCTGACCTTTTCGGTACTTAGAAAATTTCTGATCTTTTCGGTACTTAGAAAAATTCTGACGATTTCGGTACTTAGAAAACATTCAGAAGTGTTCGATACTTAGAAAATTTCTGACGTTTTCGGTACTTAGAAAAATTCTGTCGATTTCGGTACTTTGAAAAGACTCAGAAGTTTTCGGTACTTAGAAAATTTCTGCCTTTTCGGTACTTAGAAAACATTCAGAAGTTTTCTGTACTTAGAAAAATTCCGACGATTTCGGTACTTAGAAAATTTCTGCCTTTTTCGGTACTTAGAAAACATTCAGAAGTTTTCGGTACTTAGAAAATTCAGACGATTTCGGTACTTGGAAAATTTCTGACCTTTTCGGTACTTAGAAAACATTCAGAAGTTTTCGATACTAAGAAACTTTCTGACGTTTTCGGTACTTAGAAAAATTCCGACGATTTCGGTACTTAGAAAAATTCCGACGATTTCGGTACTTGGAAAATTTCTGCCTTTTTCGGAACTTTGAAAAGACTCAGAAGTTTTCAGTACTTAAAAAATTTCTGACGTTTTCGATACTTAGAAAATTTGTGACGTTTTCGGTACTTAGAAAAATTCTGCCGATTTCGGTACTTAGAAAATTCTAACGATTTCGATACTTGGAAAATTTCTGACCTTTTCGGTACTTTGAAAATTTCAGACGTTTTCGGTACTTAGAAAACATTCCGACGATTTCGGTACTTCGAAAATTCTGACGATTTCGGTACTTGGAAAATTTCTGACCTTTTCGGTTCATAGAATATTTCTGCCTTTTTCGGTACTTAGAAAACATTCAGAAGTTTTCGGTACTTAGAAAATTTCTGACGTTATCGGTACTGAGAAAAATTCAGATGATTTCAGTACTTAGAAAATTCTGGTGATTTCGGAACTTAGAAATATTCTGTTGATTTCGGTACTTTGAAAAATTCTGACGATTTCGGTACTTAGAAAACTTTCAGAAGTTTTCGATACTTAGAAACTTTCTGACGTTTTCGGTACTTAGAAAAATTCTGTTGATTTCAGTACTTGGAAAATTTCTGCCGATTTCGGTACTTGGAAAATTTCTGACCTTTTCGGTATTTAGAAAATTTCAGACGTTTTCGGTACTTAGAAAACATTCCGACGATTTCGGTACTTAGAAAAATTCTGAAAATTTCGGTACTTAGAAAATTTCTGACCTTTTCGGTACTTAGAAAAATTCTGTTGATTTCGGTACTTGGAAAATTTCTGCCTTTTTCGGAACTTTGAAAAGGCTCAGAAGTTTTCAGTACTTAGAAAATTTCTGACGTTTTCGATACTTAGAATATTTCTGACGTTTTCGGTACGTAGAAAAATTCTGCCGATTTCGGTACTTAGAAAAATTCTGTCGATTTCGGTACTTGGAAAATTTCTGACCTTTTCGGTACTTTGAAAATTTCAGACGTTTTCGGTACTTAGAGAAATTCTGAAAATTTCGGTACTTAGAAAATTTCTGACGTTTTCGGTACTTAGAAAATTTCTGACGTTTTCGGTACTTAGAAAAATTCCGACGATTTCGGTACTTGGAAAATTTCTGCCTTTTTCGGAACTTTGAAAAGACTCAGAAGTTTTCAGTACTTAGATAATTTCTGACGTTTTCGATACTTAGAAAATTTGTGACGTTTTCGGTACTTAGAAAAATTCTGCCGATTTCGGTACTTAGAAAATTCTAACGATTTCGATACTTAAAAAATTTCTGACCTTTTCGGTACTTAGAAAATTTCTGATCTTTTCGGTACTTAGAAAAATTCTGACGATTTCGGTACTTAGAAAACATTCAGAAGTGTTCGATACTTAGAAAAATTCTGACGATTTCGGTACTTAGAAAACTTTCAGAAGTTTTCGATACTTAGAAACTTTCTGACGTTTTCGGTACTTAGAAAAATTCTGTTGATTTCAGTACTTGGAAAATTTCTGCCGATTTCGGTACTTGGAAAATTTCTGACCTTTTCGGTATTTAGAAAATTTCAGACGTTTTCGGTACTTAGAAAACATTCCGACGATTTCGGTACTTAGAAAAATTCTGAAAATTTCGGTACTTAGAAAATTTCTGACCTTTTCGGTACTTAGAAAAATTCTGTTGATTTCGGTACTTGGAAAATTTCTGCCTTTTTCGGAACTTTGAAAAGGCTCAGAAGTTTTCAGTACTTAGAAAATTTCTGACGTTTTCGATACTTAGAATATTTCTGACGTTTTCGGTACGTAGAAAAATTCTGCCGATTTCGGTACTTAGAAAAATTCTGTCGATTTCGGTACTTGGAAAATTTCTGACCTTTTCGGTACTTTGAAAATTTCAGACGTTTTCGGTACTTAGAGAAATTCTGAAAATTTCGGTACTTAGAAAATTTCTGACGTTTTCGGTACTTAGAAAATTTCTGACGTTTTCGGTACTTAGAAAAATTCCGACGATTTCGGTACTTGGAAAATTTCTGCCTTTTTCGGAACTTTGAAAAGACTCAGAAGTTTTCAGTACTTAGATAATTTCTGACGTTTTCGATACTTAGAAAATTTGTGACGTTTTCGGTACTTAGAAAAATTCTGCCGATTTCGGTACTTAGAAAATTCTAACGATTTCGATACTTAAAAAATTTCTGACCTTTTCGGTACTTAGAAAATTTCTGATCTTTTCGGTACTTAGAAAAATTCTGACGATTTCGGTACTTAGAAAACATTCAGAAGTGTTCGATACTTAGAAAAATTCTGACGATTTCGGTACTTAGAAAACATTCAGAAGTTTTCGATACTTAGAAAAATTCTGTCGATTTCGGTACTTAGAAAAATTCAGTTGATTTCGGTACTTAGAAAATTTCTGACGTTTTCGGTATTTAGAAAATTTCTGATCTTTTCGGTACTTAGAAAAATTCTGACGATTTCGGTACTTAGAAAACATTCAGAAGTTTTCGATACTTAGAAAATTTCTGACGTTTTCGGTACTTTGAAAAGATTCAGAAGTTTTCGGTACTTAGAAAATTTCTGACGATATCGGTTCTTAGAAAACATTCAGAAGTTTTCGATACTTAGAAAATTTCTGACGTTTTCGGTACTTAGAAAAATTGTGATGGTTTCGGAACTTAGAAAAATTCTGTCGATTTCGGTACTTAGAAAAATTCTGTTGATTTCGGTACTTGGAAAATTTCTGCCTTTTTCGGTACTTTGAAAGGACTCAGAAGTTTTCAGTACTTAGAAAATTTCTGACGTTTTCGATACTTAGAAAAATTCTGATGGTTTCGGAACTTAGAAAAATTCTGTCGATTTCGGTACTTAGAAAAATTCTGTTGATTTCGGTACTTGGAAAATTTCTGCCTTTTTCGGTACTTTGAAAGGACTCAGAAGTTTTCAGTACTTAGAAAATTTCTGACGTTTTCGATACTTAGAAAATTTCTGACGTTTTCGGTACTTAGAAAAATTCTGCCGATTTCGGTACTTAGAAAATTCTAACGATTTCGATACTTGGAAAATTTCTGACCTTTTCGGTACTTAGAAAATTTCTGATCTTTTCGGTACTTAGAAAAATTCTGACGATTTCGGTACTTAGAAAACATTCAGAAGTGTTCGATACTTAGAAAATTTCTGACGTTTTCGGTACTTAGAAAAATTCTGTCGATTTCGGTACTTTGAAAAGACTCAGAAGTTTTCGGTACTTAGAAAATTTCTGCCTTTTCGGTACTTAGAAAACATTCAGAAGTTTTCTGTACTTAGAAAAATTCCGACGATTTCGGTACTTAGAAAATTTCTGCCTTTTTCGGTACTTAGAAAACATTCAGAAGTTTTCGGTACTTAGAAAATTCAGACGATTTCGGTACTTGGAAAATTTCTGACCTTTTCGGTACTTAGAAAACATTCAGAAGTTTTCGATACTAAGAAACTTTCTGACGTTTTCGGTACTTAGAAAAATTCCGACGATTTCGGTACTTAGAAAAATTCCGACGATTTCGGTACTTGGAAAATTTCTGCCTTTTTCGGAACTTTGAAAAGACTCAGAAGTTTTCAGTACTTAAAAAATTTCTGACGTTTTCGATACTTAGAAAATTTGTGACGTTTTCGGTACTTAGAAAAATTCTGCCGATTTCGGTACTTAGAAAATTCTAACGATTTCGATACTTGGAAAATTTCTGACCTTTTCGGTACTTTGAAAATTTCAGACGTTTTCGGTACTTAGAAAACATTCCGACGATTTCGGTACTTCGAAAATTCTGACGATTTCGGTACTTGGAAAATTTCTGACCTTTTCGGTTCATAGAATATTTCTGCCTTTTTCGGTACTTAGAAAACATTCAGAAGTTTTCGGTACTTAGAAAATTTCTGACGTTATCGGTACTGAGAAAAATTCAGATGATTTCAGTACTTAGAAAATTCTGGTGATTTCGGAACTTAGAAATATTCTGTTGATTTCGGTACTTTGAAAAATTCTGACGATTTCGGTACTTAGAAAACTTTCAGAAGTTTTCGATACTTAGAAACTTTCTGACGTTTTCGGTACTTAGAAAAATTCTGTTGATTTCAGTACTTGGAAAATTTCTGCCGATTTCGGTACTTGGAAAATTTCTGACCTTTTCGGTATTTAGAAAATTTCAGACGTTTTCGGTACTTAGAAAACATTCCGACGATTTCGGTACTTAGAAAAATTCTGAAAATTTCGGTACTTAGAAAATTTCTGACCTTTTCGGTACTTAGAAAAATTCTGTTGATTTCGGTACTTGGAAAATTTCTGCCTTTTTCGGAACTTTGAAAAGGCTCAGAAGTTTTCAGTACTTAGAAAATTTCTGACGTTTTCGATACTTAGAATATTTCTGACGTTTTCGGTACGTAGAAAAATTCTGCCGATTTCGGTACTTAGAAAAATTCTGTCGATTTCGGTACTTGGAAAATTTCTGACCTTTTCGGTACTTTGAAAATTTCAGACGTTTTCGGTACTTAGAGAAATTCTGAAAATTTCGGTACTTAGAAAATTTCTGACGTTTTCGGTACTTAGAAAATTTCTGACGTTTTCGGTACTTAGAAAAATTCCGACGATTTCGGTACTTGGAAAATTTCTGCCTTTTTCGGAACTTTGAAAAGACTCAGAAGTTTTCAGTACTTAGATAATTTCTGACGTTTTCGATACTTAGAAAATTTGTGACGTTTTCGGTACTTAGAAAAATTCTGCCGATTTCGGTACTTAGAAAATTCTAACGATTTCGATACTTAAAAAATTTCTGACCTTTTCGGTACTTAGAAAATTTCTGATCTTTTCGGTACTTAGAAAAATTCTGACGATTTCGGTACTTAGAAAACATTCAGAAGTGTTCGATACTTAGAAAAATTCTGACGATTTCGGTACTTAGAAAACTTTCAGAAGTTTTCGATACTTAGAAACTTTCTGACGTTTTCGGTACTTAGAAAAATTCTGTTGATTTCAGTACTTGGAAAATTTCTGCCGATTTCGGTACTTGGAAAATTTCTGACCTTTTCGGTATTTAGAAAATTTCAGACGTTTTCGGTACTTAGAAAACATTCCGACGATTTCGGTACTTAGAAAAATTCTGAAAATTTCGGTACTTAGAAAATTTCTGACCTTTTCGGTACTTAGAAAAATTCTGTTGATTTCGGTACTTGGAAAATTTCTGCCTTTTTCGGAACTTTGAAAAGGCTCAGAAGTTTTCAGTACTTAGAAAATTTCTGACGTTTTCGATACTTAGAATATTTCTGACGTTTTCGGTACGTAGAAAAATTCTGCCGATTTCGGTACTTAGAAAAATTCTGTCGATTTCGGTACTTGGAAAATTTCTGACCTTTTCGGTACTTTGAAAATTTCAGACGTTTTCGGTACTTAGAGAAATTCTGAAAATTTCGGTACTTAGAAAATTTCTGACGTTTTCGGTACTTAGAAAATTTCTGACGTTTTCGGTACTTAGAAAAATTCCGACGATTTCGGTACTTGGAAAATTTCTGCCTTTTTCGGAACTTTGAAAAGACTCAGAAGTTTTCAGTACTTAGATAATTTCTGACGTTTTCGATACTTAGAAAATTTGTGACGTTTTCGGTACTTAGAAAAATTCTGCCGATTTCGGTACTTAGAAAATTCTAACGATTTCGATACTTAAAAAATTTCTGACCTTTTCGGTACTTAGAAAATTTCTGATCTTTTCGGTACTTAGAAAAATTCTGACGATTTCGGTACTTAGAAAACATTCAGAAGTGTTCGATACTTAGAAAAATTCTGACGATTTCGGTACTTAGAAAACATTCAGAAGTTTTCGATACTTAGAAAAATTCTGTCGATTTCGGTACTTAGAAAAATTCAGTTGATTTCGGTACTTAGAAAATTTCTGACGTTTTCGGTATTTAGAAAATTTCTGATCTTTTCGGTACTTAGAAAAATTCTGACGATTTCGGTACTTAGAAAACATTCAGAAGTTTTCGATACTTAGAAAATTTCTGACGTTTTCGGTACTTTGAAAAGATTCAGAAGTTTTCGGTACTTAGAAAATTTCTGACGATATCGGTTCTTAGAAAACATTCAGAAGTTTTCGATACTTAGAAAATTTCTGACGTTTTCGGTACTTAGAAAAATTGTGATGGTTTCGGAACTTAGAAAAATTCTGTCGATTTCGGTACTTAGAAAAATTCTGTTGATTTCGGTACTTGGAAAATTTCTGCCTTTTTCGGTACTTTGAAAGGACTCAGAAGTTTTCAGTACTTAGAAAATTTCTGACGTTTTCGATACTTAGAAAATTTCTGACGTTTTCGGTACTTAGAAAAATTCTGCCGATTTCGGTACTTAGAAAATTCTAACGATTTCGATACTTGGAAAATTTCTGACCTTTTCGGTACTTAGAAAATTTCTGATCTTTTCGGTACTTAGAAAAATTCTGACGATTTCGGTACTTAGAAAACATTCAGAAGTGTTCGATACTTAGAAAATTTCTGACGTTTTCGGTACTTTGAAAAGATTCAGAAGTTTTCGGTACTTAGAAAATTTCTGACGTTATCGGTACTGAGAAAAATTCAGATGATTTCAGTACTTAGAAAATTCTGGTGATTTCGGAACTTAGAAATATTCTGTTGATTTCGGTACTTTGAAAAATTCTGACGATTTCGGTACTTAGAAAACTTTCAGAAGTTTTCGATACTTAGAAACTTTCTGACGTTTTCGGTACTTAGAAAAATTCTGTTGATTTCAGTACTTGGAAAATTTCTGCCGATTTCGGTACTTGGAAAATTTCTGACCTTTTCGGTATTTAGAAAATTTCAGACGTTTTCGGTACTTAGAAAACATTCCGACGATTTCGGTACTTAGAAAAATTCTGAAAATTTCGGTACTTAGAAAATTTCTGACCTTTTCGGTACTTAGAAAAATTCTGTTGATTTCGGTACTTGGAAAATTTCTGCCTTTTTCGGAACTTTGAAAAGGCTCAGAAGTTTTCAGTACTTAGAAAATTTCTGACGTTTTCGATACTTAGAATATTTCTGACGTTTTCGGTACGTAGAAAAATTCTGCCGATTTCGGTACTTAGAAAAATTCTGTCGATTTCGGTACTTGGAAAATTTCTGACCTTTTCGGTACTTTGAAAATTTCAGACGTTTTCGGTACTTAGAGAAATTCTGAAAATTTCGGTACTTAGAAAATTTCTGACGTTTTCGGTACTTAGAAAATTTCTGACGTTTTCGGTACTTAGAAAAATTCCGACGATTTCGGTACTTGGAAAATTTCTGCCTTTTTCGGAACTTTGAAAAGACTCAGAAGTTTTCAGTACTTAGATAATTTCTGACGTTTTCGATACTTAGAAAATTTGTGACGTTTTCGGTACTTAGAAAAATTCTGCCGATTTCGGTACTTAGAAAATTCTAACGATTTCGATACTTAAAAAATTTCTGACCTTTTCGGTACTTAGAAAATTTCTGATCTTTTCGGTACTTAGAAAAATTCTGACGATTTCGGTACTTAGAAAACATTCAGAAGTGTTCGATACTTAGAAAAATTCTGACGATTTCGGTACTTAGAAAACTTTCAGAAGTTTTCGATACTTAGAAACTTTCTGACGTTTTCGGTACTTAGAAAAATTCTGTTGATTTCAGTACTTGGAAAATTTCTGCCGATTTCGGTACTTGGAAAATTTCTGACCTTTTCGGTATTTAGAAAATTTCAGACGTTTTCGGTACTTAGAAAACATTCCGACGATTTCGGTACTTAGAAAAATTCTGAAAATTTCGGTACTTAGAAAATTTCTGACCTTTTCGGTACTTAGAAAAATTCTGTTGATTTCGGTACTTGGAAAATTTCTGCCTTTTTCGGAACTTTGAAAAGGCTCAGAAGTTTTCAGTACTTAGAAAATTTCTGACGTTTTCGATACTTAGAATATTTCTGACGTTTTCGGTACGTAGAAAAATTCTGCCGATTTCGGTACTTAGAAAAATTCTGTCGATTTCGGTACTTGGAAAATTTCTGACCTTTTCGGTACTTTGAAAATTTCAGACGTTTTCGGTACTTAGAGAAATTCTGAAAATTTCGGTACTTAGAAAATTTCTGACGTTTTCGGTACTTAGAAAATTTCTGACGTTTTCGGTACTTAGAAAAATTCCGACGATTTCGGTACTTGGAAAATTTCTGCCTTTTTCGGAACTTTGAAAAGACTCAGAAGTTTTCAGTACTTAGATAATTTCTGACGTTTTCGATACTTAGAAAATTTGTGACGTTTTCGGTACTTAGAAAAATTCTGCCGATTTCGGTACTTAGAAAATTCTAACGATTTCGATACTTAAAAAATTTCTGACCTTTTCGGTACTTAGAAAATTTCTGATCTTTTCGGTACTTAGAAAAATTCTGACGATTTCGGTACTTAGAAAACATTCAGAAGTGTTCGATACTTAGAAAAATTCTGACGATTTCGGTACTTAGAAAACATTCAGAAGTTTTCGATACTTAGAAAAATTCTGTCGATTTCGGTACTTAGAAAAATTCAGTTGATTTCGGTACTTAGAAAATTTCTGACGTTTTCGGTATTTAGAAAATTTCTGATCTTTTCGGTACTTAGAAAAATTCTGACGATTTCGGTACTTAGAAAACATTCAGAAGTTTTCGATACTTAGAAAATTTCTGACGTTTTCGGTACTTTGAAAAGATTCAGAAGTTTTCGGTACTTAGAAAATTTCTGACGATATCGGTTCTTAGAAAACATTCAGAAGTTTTCGATACTTAGAAAATTTCTGACGTTTTCGGTACTTAGAAAAATTGTGATGGTTTCGGAACTTAGAAAAATTCTGTCGATTTCGGTACTTAGAAAAATTCTGTTGATTTCGGTACTTGGAAAATTTCTGCCTTTTTCGGTACTTTGAAAGGACTCAGAAGTTTTCAGTACTTAGAAAATTTCTGACGTTTTCGATACTTAGAAAATTTCTGACGTTTTCGGTACTTAGAAAAATTCTGCCGATTTCGGTACTTAGAAAATTCTAACGATTTCGATACTTGGAAAATTTCTGACCTTTTCGGTACTTAGAAAATTTCTGATCTTTTCGGTACTTAGAAAAATTCTGACGATTTCGGTACTTAGAAAACATTCAGAAGTGTTCGATACTTAGAAAATTTCTGACGTTTTCGGTACTTTGAAAAGATTCAGAAGTTTTCGGTACTTAGAAAAATTCTGGTGATTTCGGAACTTAGAAATATTCTGTTGATTTCGGTACTTTGAAAAATTCTGACGATTTCGGTACTTAGAAAACTTTCAGAAGTTTTCGATACTTAGAAACTTTCTGACGTTTTCGGTACTTAGAAAAATTCTGTTGATTTCAGTACTTGGAAAATTTCTGTCGATTTCGGTACTTGGAAAATTTCTGACCTTTTCGGTACTTTGAAAATTTCAGACGTTTTCGGTACTTAGAGAAATTCTGAAAATTTCGGTACTTAGAAAATTTCTGACGTTTTCGGTACTTAGAAAATTTCTGACGTTTTCGGTACTTAGAAAAATTCCGACGATTTCGGTACTTGGAAAATTTCTGCCTTTTTCGGAACTTTGAAAAGACTCAGAAGTTTTCAGTACTTAGATAATTTCTGACGTTTTCGATACTTAAAAAATTTCTGACCTTTTCGGTACTTAGAAAATTTCTGATCTTTTCGGTACTTAGAAAAATTCTGACGATTTCGGTACTTAGAAAACATTCAGAAGTGTTCGATACTTAGAAAAATTCTGACGATTTCGGTACTTAGAAAACTTTCAGAAGTTTTCGATACTTAGAAACTTTCTGACGTTTTCGGTACTTAGAAAAATTCTGTTGATTTCAGTACTTGGAAAATTTCTGCCGATTTCGGTACTTGGAAAATTTCTGACCTTTTCGGTATTTAGAAAATTTCAGACGTTTTCGGTACTTAGAAAACATTCCGACGATTTCGGTACTTAGAAAAATTCTGAAAATTTCGGTACTTAGAAAATTTCTGACCTTTTCGGTACTTAGAAAAATTCTGTTGATTTCGGTACTTGGAAAATTTCTGCCTTTTTCGGAACTTTGAAAAGGCTCAGAAGTTTTCAGTACTTAGAAAATTTCTGACGTTTTCGATACTTAGAATATTTCTGACGTTTTCGGTACGTAGAAAAATTCTGCCGATTTCGGTACTTAGAAAAATTCTGTCGATTTCGGTACTTGGAAAATTTCTGACCTTTTCGGTACTTTGAAAATTTCAGACGTTTTCGGTACTTAGAGAAATTCTGAAAATTTCGGTACTTAGAAAATTTCTGACGTTTTCGGTACTTAGAAAATTTCTGACGTTTTCGGTACTTAGAAAAATTCCGACGATTTCGGTACTTGGAAAATTTCTGCCTTTTTCGGAACTTTGAAAAGACTCAGAAGTTTTCAGTACTTAGATAATTTCTGACGTTTTCGATACTTAGAAAATTTGTGACGTTTTCGGTACTTAGAAAAATTCTGCCGATTTCGGTACTTAGAAAATTCTAACGATTTCGATACTTAAAAAATTTCTGACCTTTTCGGTACTTAGAAAATTTCTGATCTTTTCGGTACTTAGAAAAATTCTGACGATTTCGGTACTTAGAAAACATTCAGAAGTGTTCGATACTTAGAAAAATTCTGACGATTTCGGTACTTAGAAAACATTCAGAAGTTTTCGATACTTAGAAAAATTCTGTCGATTTCGGTACTTAGAAAAATTCAGTTGATTTCGGTACTTAGAAAATTTCTGACGTTTTCGGTATTTAGAAAATTTCTGATCTTTTCGGTACTTAGAAAAATTCTGACGATTTCGGTACTTAGAAAACATTCAGAAGTTTTCGATACTTAGAAAATTTCTGACGTTTTCGGTACTTTGAAAAGATTCAGAAGTTTTCGGTACTTAGAAAATTTCTGACGATATCGGTTCTTAGAAAACATTCAGAAGTTTTCGATACTTAGAAAATTTCTGACGTTTTCGGTACTTAGAAAAATTGTGATGGTTTCGGAACTTAGAAAAATTCTGTCGATTTCGGTACTTAGAAAAATTCTGTTGATTTCGGTACTTGGAAAATTTCTGCCTTTTTCGGTACTTTGAAAGGACTCAGAAGTTTTCAGTACTTAGAAAATTTCTGACGTTTTCGATACTTAGAAAATTTCTGACGTTTTCGGTACTTAGAAAAATTCTGCCGATTTCGGTACTTAGAAAATTCTAACGATTTCGATACTTGGAAAATTTCTGACCTTTTCGGTACTTAGAAAATTTCTGATCTTTTCGGTACTTAGAAAAATTCTGACGATTTCGGTACTTAGAAAACATTCAGAAGTGTTCGATACTTAGAAAATTTCTGACGTTTTCGGTACTTTGAAAAGATTCAGAAGTTTTCGGTACTTAGAAAAATTCTGGTGATTTCGGAACTTAGAAATATTCTGTTGATTTCGGTACTTTGAAAAATTCTGACGATTTCGGTACTTAGAAAACTTTCAGAAGTTTTCGATACTTAGAAACTTTCTGACGTTTTCGGTACTTAGAAAAATTCTGTTGATTTCAGTACTTGGAAAATTTCTGCCGATTTCGGTACTTGGAAAATTTCTGACCTTTTCGGTATTTAGAAAATTTCAGACGTTTTCGGTACTTAGAAAACATTCCGACGATTTCGGTACTTAGAAAAATTCTGAAAATTTCGGTACTTAGAAAATTTCTGACCTTTTCGGTACTTAGAAAAATTCTGTTGATTTCGGTACTTGGAAAATTTCTGCCTTTTTCGGAACTTTGAAAAGGCTCAGAAGTTTTCAGTACTTAGAAAATTTCTGACGTTTTCGATACTTAGAATATTTCTGACGTTTTCGGTACTTAGAAAAATTCTGCCGATTTCGGTACTTAGAAAAATTCTGTCGATTTCGGTACTTGGAAAATTTCTGACCTTTTCGGTACTTTGAAAATTTCAGACGTTTTCGGTACTTAGAGAAATTCTGAAAATTTCGGTACTTAGAAAATTTCTGACGTTTTCGGTACTTAGAAAATTTCTGACGTTTTCGGTACTTAGAAAAATTCCGACGATTTCGGTACTTGGAAAATTTCTGCCTTTTTCGGAACTTTGAAAAGACTCAGAAGTTTTCAGTACTTAGATAATTTCTGACGTTTTCGATACTTAGAAAATTTGTGACGTTTTCGGTACTTAGAAAAATTCTGCCGATTTCGGTACTTAGAAAATTCTAACGATTTCGATACTTAAAAAATTTCTGACCTTTTCGGTACTTAGAAAATTTCTGATCTTTTCGGTACTTAGAAAAATTCTGACGATTTCGGTACTTAGAAAACATTCAGAAGTGTTCGATACTTAGAAAAATTCTGACGATTTCGGTACTTAGAAAACATTCAGAAGTTTTCGATACTTAGAAAAATTCTGTCGATTTCGGTACTTAGAAAAATTCAGTTGATTTCGGTACTTAGAAAATTTCTGACGTTTTCGGTACTTTGAAAAGATTCAGAAGTTTTCGGTACTTAGAAAATTTCTGACGATATCGGTTCTTAGAAAACATTCAGAAGTTTTCGGTACTTAGAAAACATTCAGAAGTTTTCGATACTAAGAAACTTTCTGACGTTTTCGGTACTTAGAAAAATTCCGACGATTTCGGTACTTAGAAAAATTCCGACGATTTCGGTACTTGGAAAATTTCTGCCTTTTTCGGAACTTTGAAAAGACTCAGAAGTTTTCAGTACTTAAAAAATTTCTGACGTTTTCGATACTTAGAAAATTTGTGACGTTTTCGGTACTTAGAAAAATTCTGCCGATTTCGGTACTTAGAAAATTCTAACGATTTCGATACTTGGAAAATTTCTGACCTTTTCGGTACTTAGAAAATTTCTGATCTTTTCGGTACTTAGAAAATTTCTGACGAATTCGGTACTTAGAAAACATTCAGAAGTGTTCGATACTTAGAAAAATTCGGATGATTTCGGTACTTAGAAAAATTCCGACGAATTCGGTGCTTAGAAAATTTCTGCCTTTTTCGGTACTTAGAAAACTTTCAGAAGTTTTCGGTACTTAGAAAATTTCTGACGTTATCGGTACTTAGAAAAATTCTGTCGATTTCGGTACTTAGAAAAATTCTATTGATTTCGGTACTTAGAAAATTTCAGCCTTTTTCGGTACTTTGAAAATTTCAGACGTTTTCGGTACTTAGAAAACACTCCGACGATTTCGGTACTTCGAAAATTCTGACGATTTCGGTACTTGGAAAATTTCTGACCTTTTCGGTACTTAGAAAAATTATGCCGATTTCGGGACTGAGAAAAATTCAGTTGATTTCGGTACTTAGAAAAATTCTGTTGATTTTGGTACTTAGAAAAATTCTGTCGATTTCGGTACTTAGAAAAATTCTGGTGATTTCGGTACTTAGAAAAATTCTGTCGATTTCGGTACTTAGAAAACATTCCGACGATTTCGGTACTTAGAAAATTCTGACGATTTCGGTACTTGGAAAATTTCTGACCTTTTCGGTACTTTGAAAATTTCAGACGTTTTCGGTACTTGGAAAATTTCTGACCTTTTCGGTATTTAGAAAATTTCTGATCTTTTCGGTACTTAGAAAAATTCTGACGATTTCGGTACTTAGAAAACATTCAGAAGTTTTCAATACTTAGAAAATTTCTGACGTTTTCGGTACTTTGAAAAGATTCAGAAGTTTTCGGTACTTAGAAAATTTCTGACGATTTCGGTACTTAGAAAAATTCAGACGATTTCGGTACTTAGAAAAATTCCGACGATTTCGGTTCATAGAATATTTCTGCCTTTTTCGGTACTTAGAAAACATTCAGAAGTTTTCGGTACTTAGAAAATTTCTGACGTTATCGGTACTGAGAAAAATTCAGATGATTTCAGTACTTAGAAAAATTCTGGTGATTTCGGAACTTAGAAATATTCTGTTGATTTCGGTACTTTGAAAAATTCTGACGATTTCGGTACTTAGAAAACTTTCAGAAGTTTTCGATACTTAGAAACTTTCTGACGTTTTCGGTACTTAGAAAAATTCTGTTGATTTCAGTACTTGGAAAATTTCTGCCTTTTTCGGAACTTTGAAAAGACTCAGAAGTTTTCAGTACTTAGAAAATTTCTGACGTTTTCGATACTTAGAATATTTCTGACGTTTTTGGTACTTAGAAAAATTCTGCCGATTTCGGTACTTGGAAAATTTCTGACCTTTTCGGTATTTAGAAAATTTCAGACGTTTTCGGTACTTAGAAAACATTCCGACGATTTCGGTACTTAGAAAAATTCTGAAAATTTCGGTACTTAGAAAATTTCTGACCTTTTCGGTACTTAGAAAAATTCTGTTGATTTCGGTACTTGGAAAATTTCTGCCTTTTTCGGAACTTTGAAAAGGCTCAGAAGTTTTCAGTACTTAGAAAATTTCTGACGTTTTCGATACTTAGAATATTTCTGACGTTTTCGGTACTTAGAAAAATTCTGCCGATTTCGGTACTTAGAAAAATTCTGTCGATTTCGGTACTTGGAAAATTTCTGCCTTTTTCGGAACTTTGAAAAGACTCAGAAGTTTTCAGTACTTAGATAATTTCTGACGTTTTCGATACTTAGAAAATTTGTGACGTTTTCGGTACTTAGAAAAATTCTGCCGATTTCGGTACTTAGAAAATTCTAACGATTTCGATACTTAAAAAATTTCTGACCTTTTCGGTACTTAGAAAATTTCTGATCTTTTCGGTACTTAGAAAAATTCTGACGATTTCGGTACTCAGAAAACATTCAGAAGTGTTCGATACTTAGAAAAATTCTGACGATTTCGGTACTTAGAAAACATTCAGAAGTTTTCGATACTTAGAAAAATTCTGTCGATTTCGGTACTTAGAAAAATTCAGTTGATTTCGGTACTTAGAAAATTTCTGACGTTTTCGGTACTTTGAAAAATTCGGATGATTTCGGTACTTAGAAAAATTCCGACGATTTCGGTGCTTAGAAAATTTCTGCCTTTTTCGGTACTTAGAAAACTATCAGAAGTTTTCGGTACTTAGAAAATTTCTGACGTTATCGGTACTTAGAAAAATTCTGTCGATTTCGGTACTTAGAAAAATTCTATTGATTTCGGTACTTAGAAAATTTCAGCCTTTTTCGGTACTTAGAAAATTTCTGACGATTTCGGTACTTAGAAAACTTTCAGAAGTTTTCGATACTTAGAAACTTTCTGACGTTTTCGGTACTTAGAAAAATTCTGTTGATTTCAGTACTTGGAAAATTTCTGCCTTTTTCGGAACTTTGAAAAGACTCAGAAGTTTTCAGTACTTAGAAAATTTCTGACGTTTTCGATACTTAGAATATTTCTGACGTTTTTGGTACTTAGAAAAATTCTGCCGATTTCGGTACTTGGAAAATTTCTGACCTTTTCGGTATTTAGAAAATTTCAGACGTTTTCGGTACTTAGAAAACATTCCGACGATTTCGGTACTTAGAAAAATTCTGAAAATTTCGGTACTTAGAAAATTTCTGACCTTTTCGGTACTTAGAAAAATTCTGTTGATTTCGGTACTTGGAAAATTTCTGCCTTTTTCGGAACTTTGAAAAGGCTCAGAAGTTTTCAGTACTTAGAAAATTTCTGACGTTTTCGATACTTAGAATATTTCTGACGTTTTCGGTACTTAGAAAAATTCTGCCGATTTCGGTACTTAGAAAAATTCTGTCGATTTCGGTACTTGGAAAATTTCTGCCTTTTTCGGAACTTTGAAAAGACTCAGAAGTTTTCAGTACTTAGATAATTTCTGACGTTTTCGATACTTAGAAAATTTGTGACGTTTTCGGTACTTAGAAAAATTCTGCCGATTTCGGTACTTAGAAAATTCTAACGATTTCGATACTTAAAAAATTTCTGACCTTTTCGGTACTTAGAAAATTTCTGATCTTTTCGGTACTTAGAAAAATTCTGACGATTTCGGTACTCAGAAAACATTCAGAAGTGTTCGATACTTAGAAAAATTCTGACGATTTCGGTACTTAGAAAACATTCAGAAGTTTTCGATACTTAGAAAAATTCTGTCGATTTCGGTACTTAGAAAAATTCAGTTGATTTCGGTACTTAGAAAATTTCTGACGTTTTCGGTACTTTGAAAAATTCGGATGATTTCGGTACTTAGAAAAATTCCGACGATTTCGGTGCTTAGAAAATTTCTGCCTTTTTCGGTACTTAGAAAACTATCAGAAGTTTTCGGTACTTAGAAAAATTCTGTCGATTTCGGTACTTAGAAAAATTCTATTGATTTCGGTACTTAGAAAATTTCAGCCTTTTTCGGTACTTAGAAAATTTCTGACGATTTCGGTACTTAGAAAACTTTCAGAAGTTTTCGATACTTAGAAACTTTCTGACGTTTTCGGTACTTAGAAAAATTCTGTTGATTTCAGTACTTGGAAAATTTCTGCCTTTTTCGGAACTTTGAAAAGACTCAGAAGTTTTCAGTACTTAGAAAATTTCTGACGTTTTCGATACTTAGAATATTTCTGACGTTTTTGGTACTTAGAAAAATTCTGCCGATTTCGGTACTTGGAAAATTTCTGACCTTTTCGGTATTTAGAAAATTTCAGACGTTTTCGGTACTTAGAAAACATTCCGACGATTTCGGTACTTAGAAAAATTCTGAAAATTTCGGTACTTAGAAAATTTCTGACCTTTTCGGTACTTAGAAAAATTCTGTTGATTTCGGTACTTGGAAAATTTCTGCCTTTTTCGGAACTTTGAAAAGGCTCAGAAGTTTTCCGTACTTTGAAAATTTCTGACGTTTTCGATACTTAGAATATTTCTGACGTTTTCGGTACTTAGAAAAATTCTGCCGATTTCGGTACTTAGAAAAATTCTGTCGATTTCGGTACTTAAAAAATTTCTGACCTTTTCGGTACTTTGAAAATTTCAGACGTTTTCGGTACTTAGAGAAATTCTGAAAATTTCGGTACTTAGAAAATTTCTGACGTTTTCGGTACTTAGAAAGTTTCTGACGTTTTCGGTACTTAGAAAAATTCCGACGATTTCGGTACTTGGAAAATTTCTGCCTTTTTCGGAACTTTGAAAAGACTCAGAAGTTTTCAGTACTTAGATAATTTCTGACGTTTTCGATACTTAGAAAATTTGTGACGTTTTCGGTACTTAGAAAAATTCTGCCGATTTCGGTACTTAGAAAATTCTAACGATTTCGATACTTAAAAAATTTCTGACCTTTTCGGTACTTAGAAAATTTCTGATCTTTTCGGTACTTAGAAAAATTCTGACGATTTCGGTACTTAGAAAACATTCAGAAGTGTTCGATACTTAGAAAAATTCTGACGATTTCGGTACTTAGAAAACATTTAGAAGTTTTCGATACTTAGAAAAATTCTGTCGATTTCGGTACTTAGAAAAATTCAGTTGATTTCGGTACTTAGAAAATTTCTGACGTTTTCGGTACTTTGAAAAGATTCAGAAGTTTTCGGTACTTAGAAAATTTCTGACGATATCGGTTCTTAGAAAACATTCAGAAGTTTTCGGTACTTAGAAAACATTCAGAAGTTTTCGATACTAAGAAACTTTCTGACGTTTTCGGTACTTAGAAAAATTCCGACGATTTCGGTACTTAGAAAAATTCCGACGATTTCGGTACTTGGAAAATTTCTGCCTTTTTCGGAACTTTGAAAAGACTCAGAAGTTTTCAGTACTTAAAAAATTTCTGACGTTTTCGATACTTAGAAAATTTGTGACGTTTTCGGTACTTAGAAAAATTCTGCCGATTTCGGTACTTAGAAAATTCTAACGATTTCGATACTTGGAAAATTTCTGACCTTTTCGGTACTTAGAAAATTTCTGATCTTTTCGGTACTTAGAAAATTTCTGACGAATTCGGTACTTAGAAAACATTCAGAAGTGTTCGATACTTAGAAAAATTCGGATGATTTCGGTACTTAGAAAAATTCCGACGAATTCGGTGCTTAGAAAATTTCTGCCTTTTTCGGTACTTAGAAAACTTTCAGAAGTTTTCGGTACTTAGAAAATTTCTGACGTTATCGGTACTTAGAAAAATTCTGTCGATTTCGGTACTTAGAAAAATTCTATTGATTTCGGTACTTAGAAAATTTCAGCCTTTTTCGGTACTTTGAAAATTTCAGACGTTTTCGGTACTTAGAAAACACTCCGACGATTTCGGTACTTCGAAAATTCTGACGATTTCGGTACTTGGAAAATTTCTGACCTTTTCGGTACTTAGAAAAATTATGCCGATTTCGGGACTGAGAAAAATTCAGTTGATTTCGGTACTTAGAAAAATTCTGTTGATCTTGGTACTTAGAAAAATTCTGTCGATTTCGGTACTTAGAAAAATTCTGGTGATTTCGGTACTTAGAAAAATTCTGTCGATTTCGGTACTTAGAAAACATTCCGACGATTTCGGTACTTAGAAAATTCTGACGATTTCGGTACTTGGAAAATTTCTGACCTTTTCGGTACTTTGAAAATTTCAGACGTTTTCGGTACTTGGAAAATTTCTGACCTTTTCGGTATTTAGAAAATTTCTGATCTTTTCGGTACTTAGAAAAATTCTGACGATTTCGGTACTTAGAAAACATTCAGAAGTTTTCGATACTTAGAAAATTTCTGACGTTTTCGGTACTTTGAAAAGATTCAGAAGTTTTCGGTACTTAGAAAATTTCTGACGATTTCGGTACTTAGAAAAATTCAGACGATTTCGGTACTTAGAAAAATTCCGACGATTTCGGTTCATAGAATATTTCTGCCTTTTTCGGTACTTAGAAAACATTCAGAAGTTTTCGGTACTTAGAAAATTTCTGACGTTATCGGTACTGAGAAAAATTCAGATGATTTCAGTACTTAGAAAAATTCTGGTGATTTCGGAACTTAGAAATATTCTGTTGATTTCGGTACTTTGAAAAATTCTGACGATTTCGGTACTTAGAAAACTTTCAGAAGTTTTCGATACTTAGAAACTTTCTGACGTTTTCGGTACTTAGAAAAATTCTGTTGATTTCAGTACTTGGAAAATTTCTGCCTTTTTCGGAACTTTGAAAAGACTCAGAAGTTTTCAGTACTTAGAAAATTTCTGACGTTTTCGATACTTAGAATATTTCTGACGTTTTTGGTACTTAGAAAAATTCTGCCGATTTCGGTACTTGGAAAATTTCTGACCTTTTCGGTATTTAGAAAATTTCAGACGTTTTCGGTACTTAGAAAACATTCCGACGATTTCGGTACTTAGAAAAATTCTGAAAATTTCGGTACTTAGAAAATTTCTGACCTTTTCGGTACTTAGAAAAATTCTGTTGATTTCGGTACTTGGAAAATTTCTGCCTTTTTCGGAACTTTGAAAAGGCTCAGAAGTTTTCAGTACTTAGAAAATTTCTGACGTTTTCGATACTTAGAATATTTCTGACGTTTTCGGTACTTAGAAAAATTCTGCCGATTTCGGTACTTAGAAAAATTCTGTCGATTTCGGTACTTGGAAAATTTCTGCCTTTTTCGGAACTTTGAAAAGACTCAGAAGTTTTCAGTACTTAGATAATTTCTGACGTTTTCGATACTTAGAAAATTTGTGACGTTTTCGGTACTTAGAAAAATTCTGCCGATTTCGGTACTTAGAAAATTCTAACGATTTCGATACTTAAAAAATTTCTGACCTTTTCGGTACTTAGAAAATTTCTGATCTTTTCGGTACTTAGAAAAATTCTGACGATTTCGGTACTCAGAAAACATTCAGAAGTGTTCGATACTTAGAAAAATTCTGACGATTTCGGTACTTAGAAAACATTCAGAAGTTTTCGATACTTAGAAAAATTCTGTCGATTTCGGTACTTAGAAAAATTCAGTTGATTTCGGTACTTAGAAAATTTCTGACGTTTTCGGTACTTTGAAAAATTCGGATGATTTCGGTACTTAGAAAAATTCCGACGATTTCGGTGCTTAGAAAATTTCTGCCTTTTTCGGTACTTAGAAAACTATCAGAAGTTTTCGGTACTTAGAAAATTTCTGACGTTATCGGTACTTAGAAAAATTCTGTCGATTTCGGTACTTAGAAAAATTCTATTGATTTCGGTACTTAGAAAATTTCCGCCTTTTTCGGTACTTAGAAAATTTCTGACGATTTCGGTACTTAGAAAACTTTCAGAAGTTTTCGATACTTAGAAACTTTCTGACGTTTTCGGTACTTAGAAAAATTCTGTTGATTTCAGTACTTGGAAAATTTCTGCCTTTTTCGGAACTTTGAAAAGACTCAGAAGTTTTCAGTACTTAGAAAATTTCTGACGTTTTCGATACTTAGAATATTTCTGACGTTTTTGGTACTTAGAAAAATTCTGCCGATTTCGGTACTTGGAAAATTTCTGACCTTTTCGGTATTTAGAAAATTTCAGACGTTTTCGGTACTTAGAAAACATTCCGACGATTTCGGTACTTAGAAAAATTCTGAAAATTTCGGTACTTAGAAAATTTCTGACCTTTTCGGTACTTAGAAAAATTCTGTTGATTTCGGTACTTGGAAAATTTCTGCCTTTTTCGGAACTTTGAAAAGGCTCAGAAGTTTTCAGTACTTAGAAAATTTCTGACGTTTTCGATACTTAGAATATTTCTGACGTTTTCGGTACTTAGAAAAATTCTGCCGATTTCGGTACTTAGAAAAATTCTGTCGATTTCGGTACTTGGAAAATTTCTGCCTTTTTCGGAACTTTGAAAAGACTCAGAAGTTTTCAGTACTTAGATAATTTCTGACGTTTTCGATACTTAGAAAATTTGTGACGTTTTCGGTACTTAGAAAAATTCTGCCGATTTCGGTACTTAGAAAATTCTAACGATTTCGATACTTAAAAAATTTCTGACCTTTTCGGTACTTAGAAAATTTCTGATCTTTTCGGTACTTAGAAAAATTCTGACGATTTCGGTACTCAGAAAACATTCAGAAGTGTTCGATACTTAGAAAAATTCTGACGATTTCGGTACTTAGAAAACATTCAGAAGTTTTCGATACTTAGAAAAATTCTGTCGATTTCGGTACTTAGAAAAATTCAGTTGATTTCGGTACTTAGAAAATTTCTGACGTTTTCGGTACTTTGAAAAATTCGGATGATTTCGGTACTTAGAAAAATTCCGACGATTTCGGTGCTTAGAAAATTTCTGCCTTTTTCGGTACTTAGAAAACTATCAGAAGTTTTCGGTACTTAGAAAATTTCTGACGTTATCGGTACTTAGAAAAATTCTGTCGATTTCGGTACTTAGAAAAATTCTATTGATTTCGGTACTTAGAAAATTTCAGCCTTTTTCGGTACTTAGAAAATTTCTGACGATTTCGGTACTTAGAAAACTTTCAGAAGTTTTCGATACTTAGAAACTTTCTGACGTTTTCGGTACTTAGAAAAATTCTGTTGATTTCAGTACTTGGAAAATTTCTGCCTTTTTCGGAACTTTGAAAAGACTCAGAAGTTTTCAGTACTTAGAAAATTTCTGACGTTTTCGATACTTAGAATATTTCTGACGTTTTTGGTACTTAGAAAAATTCTGCCGATTTCGGTACTTGGAAAATTTCTGACCTTTTCGGTATTTAGAAAATTTCAGACGTTTTCGGTACTTAGAAAACATTCCGACGATTTCGGTACTTAGAAAATTCTGACGATTTCGGTACTTGGAAAATTTCTGACCTTTTCGGTACTTAGAAAAATTCTGCCGATTTCGGGACTGAGAAAAATTCAGTTGATTTCGGTACTTAGAAAAATTCTGTTGATTTTGGTACTTAGAAAAATTCTGTCGATTTCGGTACTTAGAAAAATTCTGGTGATTTCGGTACTTAGAAAAATTCTGTCGATTTCGGTACTTAGAAAACATTCCGACGATTTCGGTACTTAGAAAATTCTGACGATTTCGGTACTTGGAAAATTTCTGACCTTTTCGGTACTTTGAAAATTTCAGACGTTTTCGGTACTTGGAAAATTTCTGACCTTTTCGGTATTTAGAAAATTTCTGATCTTTTCGGTACTTAGAAAAATTCTGCCGATTTCGGTACTTAGAAAAATTCTGTCGATTTCGGTACTTGGAAAATTTCTGACCTTTTCCGTACTTTGAAAATTTCAGACGTTTTCGGTACTTAGAGAATTTCTGAAAATTTCGGTACTTAGAAAATTTCTGACGTTTTCGGTACTTAGAAAATTTCTGACGTTTTCGGTACTTAGAAAAATTCCGACGATTTCGGTACTTGGAAAATTTCTGCCTTTTTCGGAACTTTGAAAAGACTCAGAAGTTTTCAGTACTTAGATAATTTCTGACGTTTTCGATACTTAGAAAATTTGTGACGTTTTCGGTACTTAGAAAAATTCTGCCGATTTCGGTACTTAGAAAATTCTAACGATTTCGATACTTAAAAAATTTCTGACCTTTTCGGTACTTAGAAAATTTCTGATCTTTTCGGTACTTAGAAAAATTCTGACGATTTCGGTACTTAGAAAACATTCAGAAGTGTTCGATACTTAGAAAAATTCTGACGATTTCGGTACTTAGAAAACATTCAGAAGTTTTCGATACTTAGAAAAATTCTGTCGATTTCGGTACTTAGAAAAATTCAGTTGATTTCGGTACTTAGAAAATTTCTGACGTTTTCGGTACTTTGAAAAGATTCAGAAGTTTTCGGTACTTAGAAAATTTCTGACGATATCGGTTCTTAGAAAACATTCAGAAGTTTTCGATACTTAGAAAATTTCTGACGTTTTCGGTACTTAGAAAAATTCTGATGGTTTCGGAACTTAGAAAAATTCTGTCGATTTCGGTACTTAGAAAAATTCTGTTGATTTCGGTACTTGGAAAATTTCTGCCTTTTTCGGTACTTTGAAAGGACTCAGAAGTTTTCAGTACTTAGAAAATTTCTGACGTTTTCGATACTTAGAAAATTTCTGACGTTTTCGGTACTTAGAAAAATTCTGCCGATTTCGGTACTTAGAAAATTCTAACGATTTCGATACTTGGAAAATTTCTGACCTTTTCGGTACTTAGAAAATTTCTGATCTTTTCGGTACTTAGAAAAATTCTGACGATTTCGGTACTTAGAAAACATTCAGAAGTGTTCGATACTTAGAAAATTTCTGACGTTTTCGGTACTTAGAAAAATTCTGTCGATTTCGGTACTTTGAAAAGACTCAGAAGTTTTCGGTACTTAGAAAATTTCTGCCTTTTCGGTACTTAGAAAACATTCAGAAGTTTTCTGTACTTAGAAAAATTCCGACGATTTCGGTACTTAGAAAATTTCTGCCTTTTTCGGTACTTAGAAAACATTCAGAAGTTTTCGGTACTTAGAAAATTCAGACGATTTCGGTACTTGGAAAATTTCTGACCTTTTCGGTACTTAGAAAACATTCAGAAGTTTTCGATACTAAGAAACTTTCTGACGTTTTCGGTACTTAGAAAAATTCCGACGATTTCGGTACTTAGAAAAATTCCGACGATTTCGGTACTTGGAAAATTTCTGCCTTTTTCGGAACTTTGAAAAGACTCAGAAGTTTTCAGTACTTAAAAAATTTCTGACGTTTTCGATACTTAGAAAATTTGTGACGTTTTCGGTACTTAGAAAAATTCTGCCGATTTCGGTACTTAGAAAATCCTAACGATTTCGATACTTGGAAAATTTCTGACCTTTTCGGTACTTAGAAAATTTCTAATCTTTTCGGTACTTAGAAAATTTCTGACGAATTCGGTACTTAGAAAACATTCAGAAGTGTTCGATACTTAGAAAAATTCGGATGATTTCGGTACTTAGAAAAATTCCGACGAATTCGGTGCTTAGAAAATTTCTGCCTTTTTCGGTACTTAGAAAACTTTCAGAAGTTTTCGGTACTTAGAAAATTTCTGACGTTATCGGTACTTAGAAAAATTCTGTCGATTTCGGTACTTAGAAAAATTCTATTGATTTCGGTACTTAGAAAATTTCAGCCTTTTTCGGTACTTTGAAAATTTCAGACGTTTTCGGTACTTAGAAAACACTCCGACGATTTCGGTACTTCGAAAATTCTGACGATTTCGGTACTTGGAAAATTTCTGACCTTTTCGGTACTTAGAAAAATTCTGCCGATTTCGGGACTGAGAAAAATTCAGTTGATTTCGGTACTTAGAAAAATTCTGTTGATTTTGGTACTTAGAAAAATTCTGTCGATTTCGGTACTTAGAAAAATTCTGGTGATTTCGGTACTTAGAAAAATTCTGTCGATTTCGGTACTTAGAAAACATTCCGACGATTTCGGTACTTAGAAAATTCTGACGATTTCGGTACTTGGAAAATTTCTGACCTTTTCGGTACTTTGAAAATTTCAGACGTTTTCGGTACTTGGAAAATTTCTGACCTTTTCGGTATTTAGAAAATTTCTGATCTTTTCGGTACTTAGAAAAATTCTGACGATTTCGGTACTTAGAAAACATTCAGAAGTTTTCGATACTTAGAAAATTTCTGACGTTTTCGGTACTTTGAAAAGATTCAGAAGTTTTCGGTACTTAGAAAATTTCTGACGATTTCGGTACTTAGAAAAATTCAGACGATTTCGGTTCTTAGAAAAATTCCGACGATTTCGGTTCATAGAATATTTCTGCCTTTTTCGGTACTTAGAAAACATTCAGAAGTTTTCGGTACTTAGAAAATTTCTGACGTTATCGGTACTGAGAAAAATTCAGATGATTTCAGTACTTAGAAAAATTCTGGTGATTTCGGAACTTAGAAATATTCTGTTGATTTCGGTACTTTGAAAAATTCTGACGATTTCGGTACTTAGAAAACTTTCAGAAGTTTTCGATACTTAGAAACTTTCTGACGTTTTCGGTACTTAGAAAAATTCTGTTGATTTCAGTACTTGGAAAATTTCTGCCTTTTTCGGAACTTTGAAAAGACTCAGAAGTTTTCAGTACTTAGAAAATTTCTGACGTTTTCGATACTTAGAATATTTCTGACGTTTTTGGTACTTAGAAAAATTCTGCCGATTTCGGTACTTGGAAAATTTCTGACCTTTTCGGTATTTAGAAAATTTCAGACGTTTTCGGTACTTAGAAAACATTCCGACGATTTCGGTACTTAGAAAAATTCTGAAAATTTCGGTACGTAGAAAATTTCTGACCTTTTCGGTACTTAGAAAAATTCTGTTGATTTCGGTACTTGGAAAATTTCTGCCTTTTTCGGAACTTTGAAAAGGCTCAGAAGTTTTCAGTACTTAGAAAATTTCTGACGTTTTCGATACTTAGAATATTTCTGACGTTTTCGGTACTTAGAAAAATTCTGCCGATTTCGGTACTTAGAAAAATTCTGTCGATTTCGGTACTTGGAAAATTTCTGCCTTTTTCGGAACTTTGAAAAGACTCAGAAGTTTTCAGTACTTAGATAATTTCTGACGTTTTCGATACTTAGAAAATTTGTGACGTTTTCGGTACTTAGAAAAATTCTGCCGATTTCGGTACTTAGAAAATTCTAACGATTTCGATACTTAAAAAATTTCTGACCTTTTCGGTACTTAGAAAATTTCTGATCTTTTCGGTACTTAGAAAAATTCTGACGATTTCGGTACTTAGAAAACATTCAGAAGTGTTCGATACTTAGAAAAATTCTGACGATTTCGGTACTTAGAAAACATTCAGAAGTTTTCGATACTTAGAAAAATTCTGTCGATTTCGGTACTTAGAAAAATTCAGTTGATTTCGGTACTTAGAAAATTTCTGACGTTTTCGGTACTTTGAAAAATTCGGATGATTTCGGTACTTAGAAAAATTCCGACGATTTCGGTGCTTAGAAAATTTCTGCCTTTTTCGGTACTTAGAAAACTATCAGAAGATTTCGGTACTTAGAAAATTTCTGACGTTATCGGTACTTAGAAAAATTCTGCCGATTTCGGTACTTTGAAAAATTTTATTGATTTCGGTACTTAGAAAATTTCAGCCTTTTTCGGTACTTAGAAAATTTCTGACGATTTCGGTACTTAGAAAACTTTCAGAAGTTTTCGATACTTAGAAACTTTCTGACGTTTTCGGTACTTAGAAAAATTCTGTTGATTTCAGTACTTGGAAAATTTCTGCCTTTTTCGGAACTTTGAAAAGACTCAGAAGTTTTCAGTACTTAGAAAATTTCTGACGTTTTCGATACTTAGAATATTTCTGACGTTTTTGGTACTTAGAAAAATTCTGCCGATTTCGGTACTTGGAAAATTTCTGACCTTTTCGGTATTTAGAAAATTTCAGACGTTTTCGGTACTTAGAAAACATTCCGACGATTTCGGTACTTAGAAAAATTCTGAAAATTTCGGTACTTAGAAAATTTCTGACCTTTTCGGTACTTAGAAAAATTCTGTTGATTTCGGTACTTGGAAAATTTCTGCCTTTTTCGGAACTTTGAAAAGGCTCAGAAGTTTTCCGTACTTTGAAAATTTCTGACGTTTTCGATACTTAGAATATTTCTGACGTTTTCGGTACTTAGAAAAATTCTGCCGATTTCGGTACTTAGAAAAATTCTGTCGATTTCGGTACTTAAAAAATTTCTGACCTTTTCGGTACTTTGAAAATTTCAGACGTTTTCGGTACTTAGAGAAATTCTGAAAATTTCGGTACTTAGAAAATTTCTGACGTTTTCGGTACTTAGAAGGTTTCTGACGTTTTCGGTACTTAGAAAAATTCCGACGATTTCGGTACTTGGAAAATTTCTGCCTTTTTCGGAACTTTGAAAAGACTCAGAAGTTTTCAGTACTTAGAAAACATTCCGACGATTTCGATACTTAGAAAATTCTGACGATTTCGGTACTTGGAAAATTTCTGACCTTTTCGGTATTTAGAAAATTTCTGATCTTTTCGGTACTTAGAAAAATTCTGACGATTTCAGTACTCAGAAAACATTCAGAAGTTTTCGATACTTAGAAAATTTCTGACGTTTTCGGTACTTAGAAAAATTCTGCCGATTTCGGTACTGAGAAAAATTCTGTCGATTTCGGTACTTTGAAAAGACTCAGAAGTCTTCGGTACTTAGAAAAATTCCGACGAATTCGGTGCTTAGAAAATTTCTGCCTTTTTCGGTACTTATAAAACTTTCAGAAGTTTTCGGTACTTAGAAAATTTCTGACGTTATCGGTACTTAGAAAAATTCTGTCGATTTCGGTACTGAGAAAAATTCTGTTGATTTCGGTACCTAGAAAAATTCTGTCGATTTCTGAACTTAAAAAAATTCTGTTGATTTTGGTACTTAGAAAAATTCTGTCGATTTCGGTACTTTGAAAAGACTCAGAAGTCTTCGGTACTTAGAAAATTTCTGACGATTTCGGAACTTAGAAAAATTCTGACGATTTCGGAACTTAGAAACATTCTGACAATTTCGGTACTTAGAAAAATTCCGAGGATTTCGGTACTTAGAAAAATTCTAAAAAATTCGGTACTTAGAAAATTTCTGACCTTTTCGGTACTTAGAAAATTTCTGACCTTTTCGGTATTTTGAAAATTTCTGACGTTTTCGATACTTAGAAAAACTCTGCCGATTTCGGTACTTAAAAAATTCTGTTGATTTCGGTACTGAGAAAAATTCTGTCGATTTAGGTACTTAGAAAACATTCCCACGATTTCGGTACTTAGAAAATTTTGACGATTTCGGTACTTGGAAAATTTCTCACCTTTTCGGTACTTGGAAAATTTCTGACCTTTTCGGTATTTAGAAAATTTCTGATCTTTTCGGTACTTAGAAAAATTCTGACGTTTTCGGTACTTTGAAAAGATTCAGAAGTTTTCGGTACTTAGAAAATTTCTGACGATATCGGTTCTTAGAAAACATTCAGAAGTTTTCGATACTTAGAAAATTCTGACGATTTCGGTACTTGGAAAATTTCTGACCTTTTCGGTACTTAGAAAACATTCCGACAATTTCGGTACATTGAAAAATTCTGAAAATTTCGGTACTTAGAAAATTTCTGACCTTTTCGGTACTTAGAAAAATTCTGTTGATTTCGGTACTTGGACAATTTCTGCCTTTTTCGGAACTTTGAAAAGACTCAGAAGTTTTCAGTACTTAGAAAATTTCTGACGTTTTCGATACTTAGAATATTTCTGACGTTTTCGGTACTTAGAAAAATTCTGCCGATTTCGGTTCTTAGAAAAATTCTGTCGATTTCGGTACTTGGAAAATTTCTGACCTTTTCGGTACTTTGAAAATTTCAAACGTTTTCGGTACTTAGAAAACATTCCGACGATTTCGGTACTTAGAAAATTCTGACGACTTCGGTACTTGGAAAATTTCTGACCTTTTCGGTATTTAGAAAATTTCTGATCTTTTCAGTACTTAGAAAAATTCTGACGATTTCGGTACTTAGAAAACATTCAGAAGTTTTCGATACTTAGAAAATTTCTGACGTTTTCGGTACTTAGAAAAATTCTGCCGATTTCGGGACTGAGAAAAATTCAGTTGATTTCGGTACTTAGAAAAATTCTGTTGATTTTGGTACTTAGAAAAATTCTGTCGATTTCGGAACTTTGAAAAGACTCAGAAGTTTTCGGTAGTTAGAAAATTTCTGACGATTTCGGTACTTAGAAAAATTCAGACGATTTTGGTACTTAGTAGAATGCAGACGATTTCGGTACTTAGAAAATTTCTACCTTTTTCGGTACTTAGAAAACATTCAGAAGTATTCGGTACTTGGAAAATTTCTGACGTTATCGGTACTTAGAAAAATTCTGACAATTTCGGTACTTAGAAAAATTCTGGTGATTTCGGTACTTAGAAGAATTCTGTCGATTTCGGTACTTAGAAAACATTCCGAGGATTTCGGTACTTAGAAAATTCTGACGATTTCGGTACTTGGAAAATTTCTGACCTTTTCGGTACTTTGAAAATTTCAGACGTTTTCGGTACTTGGAAAATTTCTGACCTTTTCGGTATTTAGAAAATTTCTGATCTTTTCGGTACTTAGAAAAATTCTGACGATTTCGGTACTTAGAAAACATTCAGAAGTTTTCGATACTTAGAAAATTTCTGACGTTTTCGGTACTTTGAAAAGACTCAGAAGTTTTCGGTACTTAGAAAATTTCTGACGATTTCGGTACTTATAAAAATTCAGACGATTTCGGTACTTAGAAAAATTCCGACGATTTCGGTTCATAGAATATTTCTGCCTTTTTCGGTACTTAGAAAACATTCAGAAGTTTTCTGTACTTAGAAAATTTCTGACGTTATCGGTACTTAGAAAAATTCAGATGATTTCAGTACTTAGAAAAATTCTGGTGATTTCGGAACTTAGAAATATTCTGTTGATTTCGGTACTTTGAAAAATTCTGACGATTTCGGTACTTAGAAAACTTTCAGAAGTTTTCGATACTTAGAAACTTTCTGACGTTTTCGGAACTTAGAAAAATTCTGTTGATTTCGGTACTTGGAAAATTTCTGCCTTTTTCGGAACTTTGAAAAGACTCAGAAGTTTTCAGTACTTAGAAAATTTCTAACGTTTTCGATACTTAGAATATTTCTGACGTTTTCGGTACTTAGAAAAATTCTGCCGATTTCGGTACTTATAAAAATTCTGTCGATTTTGGTACTTGGAAAATTTCTGACCTTTTCGGTACTTTGAAAATTTCAGACGTTTTCGGTACTTAAAAAACATTCCGACGATTTCGGTACTTAGAAAACATTCAGAAGTTTTCGATACTTAGAAAATTTCTGACATTTTCGGTACTTTGAAAAATTCTGTCGATTTCGGTACTTAGAAAAATTCAGTTGATTTCGGTATTTAGAAAATTTCTGACGTTATCGGTACTTAGAAAAATTCAGATGATTTCAGTACTTAGAAAAATTCTGGTGATTTCGGAACTTAGAAATATTCTGTTGATTTCGGTACTTTGAAAAATTCTGACGATTTCGGTACTTGGAAAATTTCTGACCTTTTCGGTACTTAGAAAAATTCTGACGATTTCGGTACTTAGAAAACTTTCAGAAGTATTCGATACTTAGAAACTTTCTGACGTTTTCGGTACTTAGAAAAATTCTGTTGATTTCGGTACTTGGAAAATTTCTGCCTTTTTCGGAACTTTGAAAAGACTCAGAAGTTTTCAGTACTTAGAAAATTTCTGACGTTTTCGATACTTAGAATATTTCTGACGTTTTTGGTACTTAGAAAAATTCTGCAGATTTCAGTACTTGGAAAATTTCTGACCTTTTCGGTATTTAGAAAATTTCAGACGTTTTCGGTACTTAGAAAACATTCCGACGATTTCGGTACATTGAAAAATTCTGAAAATTTCGGTACTTAGAAAATTTCTGACCTTTTCGGTACTTTGAAAAATTATGTTGATTTCGGTACTTAGAAAAATTCTGTCGATTTCGGTACTTAGAAAAATTCTGTCGATTTCGGTACTTAGAAAACATTCCGACGATTTCGGTACTTAGAAAATTCTGACGATTTCGGTACTTGGAAAATTTCTGACCTTTTCGGTACTTTGAAAATTTCAGACGTTTTCGGTACTTGGAAAATTTCTGACCTTTTCGGTATTTAGAAAATTTCTGATCTTTTCGGTACTTAGAAAAATTCTGACGATTTCGGTACTTAGAAAACATTCAGAAGTTTTCGATACTTAGAAATTTTCTGACGTTTTCGGTACTTTGAAAAGACTCAGAAGTTTTCGGTACTTAGAAAATTTCTGACGATTTCGGTACTTAGAAAAATTCAGACGATTTCGGTACTTAGAAAAATTCCGACGATTTCGGTTCATAGAATATTTCTGCCTTTTTCGGTACTTAGAAAACATTCAGAAGTTTTCGGTACTTAGAAAATTTCTGACGTTATCGGTACTTAGAAAAATTCAGATGATTTCTGTACTTAGAAAAATTCTGGTGATTTCGGAACTTAGAAATATTCTGTTGATTTCGGTACTTTGAAAAATTCTGACGATTTCGGTACTTGGAAAATTTCTGCCTTTTTCGGAACTTTGAAAAGACTCAGAAGTTTTCAGTACTTAGAAAATTTCTGACGTTTTCGATACTTAGAATATTTCTGACGTTTTTGGTACTTAGAAAAATTCAGACCATTTCGGTGCTTAGACAATTTCTGCCTTTTTCGCAACTTTGAAAAGACTCAGAAGTTTTCAGTACTTAGAAAATTTCTGACGTTTTCGATACTTAGAATATTTCTGACGTTTTTGGTACTTAGAAAAATTCTGCAGATTTCGGTACTTGGAAAATTTCTGACCTTTTCGGAATTTAGAAAATTTCAGACGTTTTCGGTACTTAGAAAACATTCCGACGATTTCGGTACATTAAAAAATTCTGAAAATTTCGGTACTTAAAAAATTTCTGACCTTTTCGGTACTTAGAAAAATTCTGTTGATTTCGGTACTTGGAAAATTTCTGCCTTTTTCGGAACTTTGAAAAGACTCAGAAGTTTTCAGTACTTAGAAAATTTCTGACATTTTCGATACTTAGAATATTTCTGACGTTTTCGGTACTTAGAAAAATTCTGCCGATTTCGGTACTTAGAAAAATTCTGTCGATTTCGGTACTTGGAAAATTTCTGACCTTTTCGGTACTTTGAAAATTTCAGACGTTTTCGGTACTTAGAAAACATTCCGACGATTTCGGTACTTAGAAAATTCTGACGACTTCGGTACTTGGAAAATTTCTGACCTTTTCGGTATTTAGAAAATTTCTGATCTTTTCAGTACTTAGAAAAATTCTGACGATTTCGGTACTTAGAAAACATTCAGAAGTTTTCGATACTTAGAAAATTTCTGACGTTTTCGGTACTTTGAAAAGACTCAGAAGTTTTCGGTACTTAGAAAATTTCTGACGATTTCGGTACTTATAAAAATTCAGACGTCTTCGGTACTTAGAAAAATTCCGACGATTTCGGTTCATAGAATATTTCTGCCTTTTTCGGTACTTAGAAAACATTCAGAAGTTTTCGGTACTTAGAAAATTTCTGACGTTATCGGTACTTAGAAAAATTCAGATGATTTCAGTACTTAGAAAAATTCTGGTGATTTCGGAACTTAGAAATATTCTGTTGATTTCGGTACTTTGAAAAATTCTGACGATTTCGGTACTTGGAAAATTTCTGACCTATTAGGTACTTAGAAAAATTCTGACGATTTCGGTACTTAGAAAACTTTCAGAAGTTTTCGATACTTAGAAACTTTCTGACGTTTTCGGTACTTAGAAAAATTCTGTTGATTTCGGTACTTGGAAAATTTCTGCCTTTTTCGGAACTTTGAAAAGACTCAGAAGTTTTCAGTACTTTGAAAATTTCTGACGTTTTCGATACTTAGAATATTTCTGACGTTTTCGGTACTTAGAAAAATTCTGCCGATTTCGGTACTTAGAAAAATTCTGTCGATTTTGGTACTTGGAAAATTTCTGACCTTTTCGGTACTTTGAAAATTTCAGACGTTTTCGGTACTTAAAAAACATTCCGACGATTTCGGTACTTAGAAAACATTCAGAAGTTTTCGATACTTAGAAAATTTCTGACATTTTCGGTACTTTGAAAAATTCTGTCGATTTCGGTACTTAGAAAAATTCAGTTGATTTCGGTATTTAGAAAATTTCTGACGTTATCGGTACTTAGAAAAATTCAGATGATTTCAGTACTTAGAAAAATTCTGGTGATTTCGGAACTTAGAAATATTCTGTTGATTTCGGTACTTTGAAAAATTCTGACGATTTCGGTACTTGGAAAATTTCTGACCTTTTCGGTACTTAGAAAAATTCTGACGATTTCGGTACTTAGAAAACTTTCAGAAGTTTTCGATACTTAGAAACTTTCTGACGTTTTCGGTACTTAGAAAAATTCTGTTGATTTCGGTACTTGGAAAATTTCTGCCTTTTTCGGAACTTTGAAAAGACTCAGAAGTTTTCAGTACTTAGAAAATTTCTGACGTTTTCGATACTTAGAATATTTCTGACGTTTTTGGTACTTAGAAAAATTCTGCAGATTTCGGTACTTGGAAAATTTCTGACCTTTTCGGTATTTAGAAAATTTCAGACGTTTTCGGTACTTAGAAAACATTCCGACGATTTCGGTACATTGAAAAATTCTGAAAATTTCGGTACTTAGAAAATTTCTGACCTTTTCGGTACTTTGAAAAATTATGTTGATTTCGGTACTTAGAAAAATTCTGTCGATTTCGGTACTTAGAAAAATTCTGTCGATTTCGGTACTTAGAAAACATTCCGACGATTTCGGTACTTAGAAAATTCTGACGATTTCGGTACTTGGAAAATTTCTGACCTTTTCGGTACTTTGAAAATTTCAGACGTTTTCGGTACTTGGAAAATTTCTGACCTTTTCGGTATTTAGAAAATTTCTGATCTTTTCGGTTCATAGAATATTTCTGCCTTTTTCGGTACTTAGAAAACATTCAGAAGTTTTCGGTACTTAGAAAATTTCTGACGTTATCGGTACTTAGAAAAATTCAGATGATTTCAGTACTTAGAAAAATTCTGGTGATTTCGGAACTTAGAAATATTCTGTTGATTTCGGTACTTTGAAAAATTCTGACGATTTCGGTACTTGGAAAATTTCTGCCTTTTTCGGAACTTTGAAAAGACTCAGAAGTTTTCAGTACTTAGAAAATTTCTGACGTTTTCGATACTTAGAATATTTCTGACGTTTTTGGTACTTAGAAAAATTCTGCAGATTTCGGTACTTGGAAAATTTCTGACCTTTTCGGAATTTAGAAAATTTCAGACGTTTTCGGTACTTAGAAAAATTCTGCCGATTTCGGTACTTAGAAAAATTCTGTCGATTTCGGTACTTGGAAAATTTCTGACCTTTTCGGTACTTTGAAAATTTCAGACGTTTTCGGTACTTAGAAAACATTCCGACGATTTCGGTACTTAGAAAATTCTGACGACTTCGGTACTTGGAAAATTTCTGACCTTTTCGGTATTTAGAAAATTTCTGATCTTTTCAGTACTTAGAAAAATTCTGACGATTTCGGTACTTAGAAAACATTCAGAAGTTTTCGATACTTAGAAAATTTCTGACGTTTTCGGTACTTTGAAAAGACTCAGAAGTTTTCGGTACTTAGAAAATCTCTGACGATTTCGGTACTTATAAAAATTCAGACGATTTCGGTACTTAGAAAAATTCCGACGATTTCGGTTCATAGAATATTTCTGCCTTTTTCGGTACTTAGAAAACATTCAGAAGTTTTCGGTACTTAGAAAATTTCTGACGTTATCGGTACTTAGAAAAATTCAGATGATTTCAGTACTTAGAAAAATTCTGGTGATTTCGGAACTTAGAAATATTCTGTTGATTTCGGTACTTTGAAAAATTCTGACGATTTCGGTACTTGGAAAATTTCTGACCTATTAGGTACTTAGAAAAATTCTGACGATTTCGGTACTTAGAAAACTTTCAGAAGTTTTCGATACTTAGAAACTTTCTGACGTTTTCGGTACTTAGAAAAATTCTGTTGATTTCGGTACTTGGAAAATTTCTGCCTTTTTCGGAACTTTGAAAAGACTCAGAAGTTTTCAGTACTTAGAAAATTTCTGACGTTTTCGATACTTAGAATATTTCTGACGTTTTCGGTACTTAGAAAAATTCTGCCGATTTCGGTACTTAGAAAAATTCTGTCGATTTTGGTACTTGGAAAATTTCTGACCTTTTCGGTACTTTGAAAATTTCAGACGTTTTCGGTACTTAAAAAACATTCCGACGATTTCGGTACTTAGAAAACATTCAGAAGTTTTCGATACTTAGAAAATTTCTGAAATTTTCGGTACTTTGAAAAATTCTGTCGATTTCGGTACTTAGAAAAATTCAGTTGATTTCGGTATTTAGAAAATTTCTGACGTTATCGGTACTTAGAAAAATTCAGATGATTTCAGTACTTAGAAAAATTCTGGTGATTTCGGAACTTAGAAATATTCTGTTGATTTCGGTACTTTGAAAAATTCTGACGATTTCGGTACTTGGAAAATTTCTGACCTTTTCGGTACTTAGAAAAATTCTGACGATTTCGGTACTTAGAAAACTTTCAGAAGTTTTCGATACTTAGAAACTTTCTGACGTTTTCGGTACTTATAAAAATTCAGACGATTTCGGTACTTAGAAAAATTCCGACGATTTCGGTTCATAGAATATTTCTGCCTTTTTCGGTACTTAGAAAACATTCAGAAGTTTTCGGTACTTAGAAAATTTCTGACGTTATCGGTACTTAGAAAAATTCAGATGATTTCAGTACTTAGAAAAATTCTGGTGATTTCGGAACTTAGAAAAATTCTGCAGATTTCGGTACTTGGAAAATTTCTGACCTTTTCGGTATTTAGAAAATTTCAGACGTTTTCGGTACTTAGAAAACATTCCGACGATTTCGGTACATTGAAAAATTCTGAAAATTTCGGTACTTAGAAAATTTCTGACCTTTTCGGTACTTAGAAAAATTCTGTTGATTTCGGTACTTGGAAAATTTCTGCCTTTTTCGGAACTTTGAAAAGACTCAGAAGTTTTCAGTACTTAGAAAATTTCTGACGTTTTCGATACTTAGAATATTTCTGACGTTTTCGGTACTTAAAAAAATTCTGCCGATTTCGGTACTTAGAAAAATTCTGTCGATTTCGGTACTTGGAAAATTTCTGACCTTTTCGGTACTTTGAAAATTTCAGACGTTTTCGGTACTTAGAAAACATTCCGACGATTTCGGTACTTAGAAAATTCTGACGATTTCGGTACTTAGAAAAATTCTGTTGATTTTGGTACTTAGAAAAATTCTGTCGATTTCGGTACTTTGAAAAGACTCAGAAGTTTTCGGTAGTTAGAAAATTTCTGACGATTTCGGTACTTAGAAAAATTCAGACGATTTTGGTACTTAGTAGAATGCAGACGATTTCGGTACTTAGAAAATTTCTGCCTTTTTCGGTACTTAGAAAACATTCAGAAGTATTCGGTACTTAGAAAATTTCTGACGTTATCGGTACTTAGAAAAATTCTGACAATTTCGGTACTTAGAAAAATTCTGGTGATTTCGGTACTTAGAAAAATTCTGTCGATTTCGGTACTTAGAAAACATTCCGACGATTTCGGTACTTAGAAAATTCTGACGATTTCGGTACTTGGAAAATTTCTGACCTTTTCGGTACTTTGAAAATTTCAGACGTTTTCGGTACTTGGAAAATTTCTGACCTTTTCGGTATTTAGAAAATTTCTGATCTTTTCGGTACTTAGAAAAATTCTGACGATTTCGGTACTTAGAAAACATTCAGAAGTTTTCGATACTTAGAAAAATTCTGGAGATTTCGGAACTTAGAAATATTCTGTTGATTTCGGTACTTTGAAAAATTCTGACGATTTCGGTACTTGGAAAATTTCTGACCTTTTCGGTACTTAGAAAAATTCTGACGATTTCGGTACTTAGAAAACTTTCAGAAGTTTTCGATACTTAGAAACTTTCTGACGTTTTCGGTACTTAGAAAAATTCTGTTGATTTCGGTACTTTGAAAATTTCTGCCTTTTTCGGTATTTAGAAAATTTCAGACGTTTTCGGTACTTAGAAAACATTCCGACGATTTCGGTACATTGAAAAATTCTGAAAATTTCGGTACTTAGAAAATTTCTGACCTTTTCGGTACTTAGAAAAATTCTGTTGATTTCGGTACTTAGAAAAATTCTGTCGATTTCGGTACTTAGAAAAATTCAGTTGATTTCGGTACTTAGAAAATTTCTGACGTTTTCGGTACTTCGAAAAATTCGGATGATTTCGGTACTTAGAAAAATTCCGACGATTTCGGTGCTTAGAAAATTTCTACCTTTTTCGGTACTTAGAAAACTTTCAGAAGTTTTCGGTACTTAGAAAATTTCTGACGTTTTCGGTACTTAGAAAAATTCGGATGATTTCGGTACTTAGAAAAATTCCGACGATTTCGGTGCTTAGAAAATTTCTACCTTTTTCGGTACTTAGAAAACTTTCAGAAGTTTTCGGTACTTAGAAAATTTCTGACGTTATCGGTACTTAGAAAAATTCTGACAATTTCGGTACTTAGAAATATTCTGGTGATTTCGGTACTTAGGAAAATTCTGTCGATTTCGGTACTTAGAAAAATTCTATTGATTTCGGTACTTAGAAAATTTCTGCCTTTTTCGGTACTTTGAAAATTTCAGACGATTTCGGTACTTGGAAAATTTCTGACCTTTTCGGTACTTTGAAAATTTCAGACGTTTTCGGTACTTAGAAAACATTCCGACGATTTCGGTACTTAGAAAATTCTGACGATTTCGGTACTTAGAAAAATTCTGTTGATTTTGGTACTTAGAAAAATTCTGTCGATTTCGGTACTTTGAAAAGACTCAGAAGTTTTCGGTAGTTAGAAAATTTCTGACGATTTCGGTACTTAGAAAAATTCAGACGATTTTGGTACTTAGTAGAATGCAGACGATTTCGGTACTTAGAAAATTTCTGCCTTTTTCGGTACTTAGAAAACATTCAGAAGTATTCGGTACTTAGAAAATTTCTGGTGATTTCGGTACTTAGAAAAATTCTGTCGATTTCGGTACTTAGAAAACATTCCGACGATTTCGGTACTTAGAAAATTCTGACGATTTCGGTACTTGGAAAATTTCTGACCTTTTCGGTACTTTGAAAATTTCAGACGTTTTCGGTACTTGGAAAATTTCTGACCTTTTCGGTATTTAGAAAATTTCTGATCTTTTCGGTACTTAGAAAAATTCTGACGATTTCGGTACTTAGAAAACATTCAGAAGTTTTCGATACTTAGAAAAATTCTGGAGATTTCGGAACTTAGAAATATTCTGTTGATTTTGGTACTTTGAAAAATTCTGACGATTTCGGTACTTGGAAAATTTCTGACCTTTTCGGTACTTAGAAAAATTCTGACGATTTCGGTACTTAGAAAACTTTCAGAAGTTTTCGATACTTAGAAAAATTCTGTTGATTTCGGTACTTGGAAAATTTCTGCCTTTTTCGGTATTTAGAAAATTTCAGACGTTTTCGGTACTTAGAAAACATTCCGACGATTTCGGTACATTGAAAAATTCTGAAAATTTCGGTACTTAGAAAATTTCTGACCTTTTCGGTACTTAGAAAAATTCTGTTGATTTCGGTACTTAGAAAAATTCTGTCGATTTCGGTACTTAGAAAAATTCAGTTGATTTCGGTACTTAGAAAATTTCTGACGTTTTCGGTACTTCGAAAAATTCGGATGATTTCGGTACTTAGAAAAATTCCGACGATTTCGGTGCTTAGAAAATTTCTACCTTTTTCGGTACTTAGAAAACTTTCAGAAGTTTTCGGTACTTAGAAAATTTCTGACGTTTTCGGTACTTAGAAAAATTCGGATGATTTCGGTACTTAGAAAAATTCCGACGATTTCGGTGCTTAGAAAATTTCTACCTTTTTCGGTACTTAGAAAACTTTCAGAAGTTTTCGGTACTTAGAAAATTTCTGACGTTATCGGTACTTAGAAAAATTCTGACAATTTCGGTACTTAGAAATATTCTGGTGATTTCGGTACTTAGGAAAATTCTGTCGATTTCGGTACTTAGAAAAATTCTATTGATTTCGGTACTTAGAAAATTTCTGCCTTTTTCGGTACTTTGAAAATTTCAGACGATTTCGGTACTTGGAAAATTTCTGACCTTTTCGGTACTTTGAAAATTTCAGACGTTTTCGGTACTTAGAAAACATTCCGACGATTTCGGTACTTAGAAAATTCTGACGATTTCGGTACTTAGAAAAATTCTGTTGATTTTGGTACTTAGAAAAATTCTGTCGATTTCGGTACTTTGAAAAGACTCAGAAGTTTTCGGTAGTTAGAAAATTTCTGACGATTTCGGTACTTAGAAAAATTCAGACGATTTTGGTACTTAGTAGAATGCAGACGATTTCGGTACTTAGAAAATTTCTGCCTTTTTCGGTACTTAGAAAACATTCAGAAGTATTCGGTACTTAGAAAATTTCTGGTGATTTCGGTACTTAGAAAAATTCTGTCGATTTCGGTACTTAGAAAACATTCCGACGATTTCGGTACTTAGAAAATTCTGACGATTTCGGTACTTGGAAAATTTCTGACCTTTTCGGTACTTTGAAAATTTCAGACGTTTTCGGTACTTGGAAAATTTCTGACCTTTTCGGTATTTAGAAAATTTCTGATCTTTTCGGTACTTAGAAAAATTCTGACGATTTCGGTACTTAGAAAACATTCAGAAGTTTTCGATACTTAGAAAAATTCTGGAGATTTCGGAACTTAGAAATATTCTGTTGATTTTGGTACTTTGAAAAATTCTGACGATTTCGGTACTTGGAAAATTTCTGACCTTTTCGGTACTTAGAAAAATTCTGACGATTTCGGTACTTAGAAAACTTTCAGAAGTTTTCGATACTTAGAAAAATTCTGTTGATTTCGGTACTTGGAAAATTTCTGCCTTTTTCGGTATTTAGAAAATTTCAGACGTTTTCGGTACATAGAAAACATTACGACGATTTCGGTACATTGAAAAATTCTGAAAATTTCGGTACTTAGAAAATTTCTGACCTTTTCGGTACTTAGAAAAATTCTGTTGATTTCGGTACTTAGAAAAATTCTGTCGATTTCGGTACTTAGAAAAATTCAGTTGATTTCGGTACTTAGAAAATTTCTGACGTTTTCGGTACTTAGAAAAATTCGGATGATTTCGGTACTTAGAAAAATTCCGACGATTTCGGTGCTTAGAAAATTTCTACCTTTTTCGGTACTTAGAAAACTTTCAGAAGTTTTCGGTACTTAGAAAATTTCTGACGTTTTCGGTACTTAGAAAAATTCGGATGATTTCGGTACTTAGAAAAATTCCGACGATTTCGGTGCTTAGAAAATTTCTACCTTTTTCGGTACTTAGAAAACTTTCAGAAGTTTTCGGTACTTAGAAAATTTCTGACGTTATCGGTACTTAGAAAAATTCTGACAATTTCGGTACTTAGAAATATTCTGGTGATTTCGGTACTTAGGAAAATTCTGTCGATTTCGGTACTTAGAAAAATTCTATTGATTTCGGTACTTAGAAAATTTCTGCCTTTTTCGGTACTTTGAAAATTTCAGACGATTTCGGTACTTGGAAAATTTCTGACCTTTTCGGTACTTTGAAAATTTCAGACGTTTTCGGTACTTAGAAAACATTCCGACGATTTCGGTACTTAGAAAATTCTGACGATTTCGGTACTTGGAAAATTTCTGACCTTTGCGGTATTTATAAAATTTCGGATCTTTTCGGAACTCAGAAAAATTCTGACGATTTCGGTACTTAGAAAACATTCAGAAGTTTTCGATACTTCGAAATTTTCTGACGTTTTCGGTACTTTGAAAAGACTCAGAAGTTTTCGGTATTTAGAAAATTTCTGATCTTTTCGGTACTTAGAAAAATTCTGACGATTTCGTTACTTAGAAAACATTCAGAAGTTTTCGATACTTAGAAAATATCTGTCGATTTCGGTACTTTGAAAAATTCTGTTGATTTTGGTACTTAGAAAATTTCTGACGATTTCGGTACTTAGAAAAATTCAGACGATTTCGGTACTTAGAAACATTCAGAAGTTTTCGGTACTTAGAAAATTTCTGACGTTTTCGGTACTTTGAAAAATTCTGAGGATTTCGGTATTTAGAAAACATTCAGAAGTTTTCGGTACTTAGAAAATTTCTGTCGATTTCGGTACTTAGAAAAATTCTGTTGATTTTGGTACTTAGAAAAATTCTAACGATTTCGGTACTTAGAAAATTCTGACGATTTCGGAACTTAGAAAAATTCTGACAATTTCGGTACTTAGAAAAATTCTGTTGATTTCGGTACTTAGAAAATTCTGACGATTTCGGTACTTGGAAGTTTTCTGACCTTTTCGGTTCTTAGAAAAATTCTGACGATTTCGGTACTTAGAAAACTTTCAGAAGTTTTCGATACTTAGAAACTTTCTGACGTTTTCGGTAGTTAGAAAAATTCTGTTGATTTCGGTACTTGGAAAATTTCTGCCTTTTTCGGAACTTTGAAAAGACTCAGAAGTTTTCAGTACTTAGAAAATTTCTGACCTTTTCGGTACTTAGAAAAATTCTGACGATTTCGGTATTTAGAAAACATTCAGAAGTTTTCGATACTTAGAAAATTTCTGACGTTTTCGGTACTTAGAAAAATTCTGCCGATTTCTGTACTGAGAAAAATTCTGTTGATTTCGGTACTTAGAAAAATTCTGTCGATTTCGGTACTTAGAAAAATTCTGTTGATTTTGGTACTTAGAAAAATTCTGTCGATTTCGGTACTTTGAAAAGACTCAGAAGTTTTCGGTACTTAGAAAATTTCTGACGATTTCGGAACTTAGAAAAATTCAGACGATTTCGGTACTTAGAAACATTCCGACGATTTCGGTACTTAGAAAATTTCTGCCTTTTTCGGTACTTAGAAAACATTCAGAAGTTTTCGATACTTAGAAAAATTCTGGAGATTTCGGAACTTAGAAATATTCTGTTGATTTTGGTACTTTGAAAAATTCTGACGATTTCGGTACTTAGAAAACTTTCAGAAGTTTTCGATACTTAGAAACTTTCTGACGTTTTCGGTACTTAGAAAAATTCTGTTGATTTCGGTACTTGGAAAATTTCTGCCTTTTTCGGTATTTAGAAAATTTCAGACGTTTTCGGTACATAGAAAACATTACGACGATTTCGGTACATTGAAAAATTCTGAAAATTTCGGTACTTAGAAAATTTCTGACCTTTTCGGTACTTAGAAAAATTCTGTTGATTTCGGTACTTAGAAAAATTCTGTCGATTTCGGTACTTAGAAAAATTCAGTTGATTTCGGTACTTAGAAAATTTCTGACGTTTTCGGTACTTAGAAAAATTCGGATGATTTCGGTACTTAGAAAAATTCCGACGTTTTCGGTGCTTAGAAAATTTCTACCTTTTTCGGTACTTAGAAAACTTTCAGAAGTTTTCGGTACTTAGAAAATTTCTGACGTTTTCGGTACTTAGAAAAATTCGGATGATTTCGGTACTTAGAAAAATTCCGACGATTTCGGTGCTTAGAAAATTTCTACCTTTTTCGGTACTTAGAAAAATTCTATTGATTTCGGTACTTAGAAAATTTCTGCCTTTTTCGGTACTTTGAAAATTTCAGACGATTTCGGTACTTGGAAAATTTCTGACCTTTTCGGTACTTTGAAAATTTCAGACGTTTTCGGTACTTAGAAAACATTCCGACGATTTCGGTACTTAGAAAATTCTGACGATTTCGGTACTTGGAAAATTTCTGACCTTTGCGGTATTTATAAAATTTCGGATCTTTTCGGAACTCAGAAAAATTCTGACGATTTCGGTACTTAGAAAACATTCAGAAGTTTTCGATACTTCGAAATTTTCTGACGTTTTCGGTACTTTGAAAAGACTCAGAAGTTTTCGGTATTTAGAAAATTTCTGATCTTTTCGGTACTTAGAAAAATTCTGACGATTTCGTTACTTAGAAAACATTCAGAAGTTTTCGATACTTAGAAAATATCTGTCGATTTCGGTACTTTGAAAAATTCTGTTGATTTTGGTACTTAGAAAATTTCTGACGATTTCGGTACTTAGAAAAATTCAGACGATTTCGGTACTTAGAAACATTCAGAAGTTTTCGGTACTTAGAAAATTTCTGACGTTTTCGGTACTTTGAAAAATTCTGAGGATTTCGGTATTTAGAAAACATTCAGAAGTTTTCGGTACTTAGAAAATTTCTGTCGATTTCGGTACTTAGAAAAATTCTGTTGATTTTGGTACTTAGAAAAATTCTAACGATTTCGGTACTTAGAAAATTCTGACGATTTCGGAACTTAGAAAAATTCTGACAATTTCGGTACTTAGAAAAATTCTGTTGATTTCGGTACTTGGAAGTTTTCTGACCTTTTCGGTTCTTAGAAAAATTCTGACGATTTCGGTACTTAGAAAACTTTCAGAAGTTTTCGATACTTAGAAACTTTCTGACGTTTTTGGTAGTTAGAAAAATTCTGTTGATTTCGGTACTTGGAAAATTTCTGCCTTTTTCGGAACTTTGAAAAGACTCAGAAGTTTTCAGTACTTAGAAAATTTCTGACCTTTTCGGTACTTAGAAAAATTCTGACGATTTCGGTATTTAGAAAACATTCAGAAGTTTTCGATACTTAGAAAATTTCTGACGTTTTCGGTACTTAGAAAAATTCTGCCGATTTCTGTACTGAGAAAAATTCTGTTGATTTCGGTACTTAGAAAAATTCTGTCGATTTCGGTACTTAGAAAAATTCTGTTGATTTTGGTACTTAGAAAAATTCTGTCGATTTCGGTACTTTGAAAAGACTCAGAAGTTTTCGGTACTTAGAAAATTTCTGACGATTTCGGAACTTAGAAAAATTCAGACGATTTCGGTACTTAGAAACATTCCGACGATTTCGGTACTTAGAAAATTTCTGCCTTTTTCGGTACTTAGAAAACATTCAGAAGTTTTCAGTACTTAGAAAATTTCTGACGTTTTCGATACTTAGAAAAATTCTGCCGATTTCGGTACTTAGAAAAATTCTGTCGACTTCGGTACTTGGAAAATTTCTGACCTTTACGGTATTTAGAAAATTTCTGATCTTTTCGGTACTTAGAAAAATTCTGACGATTTCGGTACTTAGAAAACATTCAGAAGTTTTCGATACTTAGAAAATTTCTGACGTTTTCGGTACTTAGAAAAATTCTGCCGATTTCGGTACTGAGAAAAATTTTGTTGATTTCGGTACTTAGAAAAATTCTGTCGATTTCGGTACTTTGAAAAGACTCAGAACTTTTCGGTACTTAGAAAATTTCTAACGATTTCGGTACTTAGAAAAATTCAGACGATTTCGGTACTTAGAAACATTCCGACGATTTCGGTACTTAGGAAAATTCTGTCGATTTCGGTACTTAGAAAAATTCTATTGATTTCGGTACTTAGAAAATTTCTGCCTTTTTCGGTACTTTGAAAATTTCAGACGATTTCGGTACTTAGAAAATTCTGACGATTTCGGTACTTAGAAAATTCTGACGATTTCGGTACTTGGAAAATTTCTGACCTTTGCGTTATTTATAAAATTTCGGATCTTTTCGGAACTCAGAAAAATTCTGACGATTTCGGTACTTAGAAAACATTCAGAAGTTTTCGATACTTCGAAATTTTCTGACGTTTTCGGTACTTTGAAAAGACTCAGAAGTTTTCGGTATTTAGAAAATTTCTGATCTTTTCGGTACTTAGAAAAATTCTGACGATTTCGTTACTTAGAAAACATTCAGAAGTTTTCGATACTTAGAAAATATCTGTCGATTTCGGTACTTTGAAAAATTCTGTTGATTTTGGTACTTAGAAAATTTCTGACGATTTCGGTACTTAGAAAAATTCAGACGATTTCGGTACTTAGAAACATTCAGAAGTTTTCGGTACTTAGAAAATTTCTGACCTTTTCGGTACTTAGAAAAATTCTGACGATTTCGGTATTTAGAAAACATTCAGAAGTTTTCGATACTTAGAAAATTTCTGACGTTTTCGGTACTTAGAAAAATTCTGCCGATTTCTGTACTGAGAAAAATTCTGTTGATTTCGGTACTTAGAAAAATTCTGTCGATTTCGGTACTTAGAAAAATTCTGTTGATTTTGGTACTTAGAAAAATTCTGTCGATTTCGGTACTTTGAAAAGACTCAGAAGTTTTCGGTACTTAGAAAATTTCTGACGATTTCGGAACTTAGAAAAATTCAGACGATTTCAGTACTTAGAAACATTCCGACGATTTCGGTACTTAGAAAATTTCTGCCTTTTTCGGTACTTAGAAAACATTCAGAAGTTTTCGGTACTTAGAAAATTTCTGACGTTCTCGGTACTTAGAAAAATTCTGACGATTTCGGTACTTAGAAAACTTTCAGAAGTTTTCGATACTTAGAAACTTTCTGACGTTTTCGGTACTTAGAAAAATTCTGTTGATTTCGGTACTTGGAAAATTTCTGCCTTTTTCGGAACTTTGAAAAGACTCAGAAGTTTTCAGTACTTAGAAAATTTCTGACGTTTTCGATACTTAGAAAAATTCTGCCGATTTCGGTACTTAGAAAAATTCTGTCGACTTCGGTACTTGGAAAATTTCTGACCTTTACGGTATTTAGAAAATTTCTGATCTTTTCGGTACTTAGAAAAATTCTGACGATTTCGGTACTTAGAAAACATTCAGAAGTTTTCGATAGTTAGAAAATTTCTGACGTTTTCGGTACTTAGAAAAATTCTGCCGATTTCGGTACTGAGAAAAATTTTGTTGATTTCGGTACTTAGAAAAATTCTGTCGATTTCGGTACTTTGAAAAAATCTGTCTATTTCGGTACTTTGAAAAGACTCAGAACTTTTCGGTACTTAGAAAATTTCTGACGATTTCGGTACTTAGAAAAATTCAGACGATTTCGGTACTTAGAAACATTCCGACGATTTCAGTACTTTGAAAATTTCTGCCTTTTTCGGTACTTAGAAAACATTCAGAAGTTTTCGGTACTTAGAAAATTTCTGACGTTTTCGGTACTTTGAAAAATTCTGAGGATTTCGGTATTTACTAAAAAAACATTCAGAAGTTGTCGGTACTTAGAAAAATTCTAACGATTTCGGTACTTAGAAAAATTCCGACGATTTCGGTACTTAGAAAATTCTGACGATTTCGGTACTTTGAAAAATTCTGAAAATTTCGGTATTTAGAAAATTTCTGACGTTTTCGGTACTTAGAAAAATTCTGTTGATTTCGGTACTTGGAAAATTTCTGCCTTTTTCGGAACTTTGAAAAGACTCAGAAGTTTTCGGTACTTAGAAAAATTCCGACGATTTCGGTACTTAGAAAATTTCTGCCTTTTTCGGTACTTAGAAAACATTCCGACGATTTCGGTACTTAGAAAATTCTGACGACTTCAGTACTTGGAAAATTTCTGACCTTTTCGGTATTTAGAAAATTTCTGACGTTTTCGGTACTTAGAAAAATTCTGTTGATTTCGGTACTTGGAAAATTTCTGCCTTTTTCGGAACTTTGAAAAGACTCAGAAGTTTTCGATACTTAGAAACTTTCTGACGTTTTCGGTACTTAGAAAAATTCTGTTTATTTCGGTACTTGGAAAATTTCTGCCTTTTTCGGAACTTTGAAAAGACTCAGAAGTATTCGGTACTTAGAAAACATTCCGACGATTTCGGTACTTTGAAAAATTCTGAAAATTTCTTTACTTAGAAAATTTCTGACCTTTTCGGTACTTAGAAAATTTCTGCCTTTTTCGGTACTTTGAAAAGACTCAGAATTTTTCAGTACTTAGAAAATTTCTGACTTTTTCGGTACTTAGAAAAATTCTGAAAATTTCGGTACTTAGAAAATTTCTGACCTTTTCGGTACTTAGAAAATTTCTGCCTTTTTCGGTACTTTGAAAAGACTCAGAATTTTTCAGTACTTTGAAAATTTCTGACGTTTTCGGTACTTAGAAAAATTCTGCCGATTTCGGTACTTAGAAAATTCTGACGATTTCGGTACTTGGAAAATTTCTGACCTTTGCGGTATTTATAAAATTTCGGATCTTTTCGGAACTCAGAAAAATTCTGACGATTTCGGTACTTAGAAAACATTCAGAAGTTTTCGATACTTCGAAATTTTCTGACGTTTTCGGTACTTTGAAAAGACTCAGAAGTTTTCGGTATTTAGAAAATTTCTGATCTTTTCGGTACTTAGAAAAATTCTGACGATTTCGTTACTTAGAAAACATTCAGAAGTTTTCGATACTTAGAAAATATCTGTCGATTTCGGTACTTTGAAAAATTCTGTTGATTTTGGTACTTAGAAAATTTCTGACGATTTCGGTACTTAGAAAAATTCAGACGATTTCGGTACTTAGAAACATTCAGAAGTTTTCGGTACTTAGAAAATTTCTGACCTTTTCGGTACTTAGAAAAATTCTGACGATTTCGGTATTTAGAAAACATTCAGAAGTTTTCGATACTTAGAAAATTTCTGACGTTTTCGGTACTTAGAAAAATTCTGCCGATTTCTGTACTGAGAAAAATTCTGTTGATTTCGGTACTTAGAAAAATTCTGTCGATTTCGGTACTTAGAAAAATTCTGTTGATTTTGGTACTTAGAAAAATTCTGTCGATTTCGGTACTTTGAAAAGACTCAGAAGTTTTCGGTACTTAGAAAATTTCTGACGATTTCGGAACTTAGAAAAATTCAGACGATTTCAGTACTTAGAAACATTCCGACGATTTCGGTACTTAGAAAATTTCTGCCTTTTTCGGTACTTAGAAAACATTCAGAAGTTTTCGGTACTTAGAAAATTTCTGACGTTCTCGGTACTTAGAAAAATTCTGACGATTTCGGTACTTAGAAAACTTTCAGAAGTTTTCGATACTTAGAAACTTTCTGACGTTTTCGGTACTTAGAAAAATTCTGTTGATTTCGGTACTTGGAAAATTTCTGCCTTTTTCGGAACTTTGAAAAGACTCAGAAGTTTTCAGTACTTAGAAAATTTCTGACGTTTTCGATACTTAGAAAAATTCTGCCGATTTCGGTACTTAGAAAAATTCTGTCGACTTCGGTACTTGGAAAATTTCTGACCTTTACGGTATTTAGAAAATTTCTGATCTTTTCGGTACTTAGAAAAATTCTGACGATTTCGGTACTTAGAAAACATTCAGAAGTTTTCGATAGTTAGAAAATTTCTGACGTTTTCGGTACTTAGAAAAATTCTGCCGATTTCGGTACTGAGAAAAATTTTGTTGATTTCGGTACTTAGAAAAATTCTGTCGATTTCGGTACTTTGAAAAAATCTGTCTATTTCGGTACTTTGAAAAGACTCAGAACTTTTCGGTACTTAGAAAATTTCTGACGATTTCGGTACTTAGAAAAATTCAGACGATTTCGGTACTTAGAAACATTCCGACGATTTCAGTACTTTGAAAATTTCTGCCTTTTTCGGTACTTAGAAAACATTCAGAAGTTTTCGGTACTTAGAAAATTTCTGACGTTTTCGGTACTTTGAAAAATTCTGAGGATTTCGGTATTTACTAAAAAAACATTCAGAAGTTGTCGGTACTTAGAAAAATTCTAACGATTTCGGTACTTAGAAAAATTCCGACGATTTCGGTACTTAGAAAATTCTGACGATTTCGGTACTTTGAAAAATTCTGAAAATTTCGGTATTTAGAAAATTTCTGACGTTTTCGGTACTTAGAAAAATTCTGTTGATTTCGGTACTTGGAAAATTTCTGCCTTTTTCGGAACTTTGAAAAGACTCAGAAGTTTTCGGTACTTAGAAAAATTCCGACGATTTCGGTACTTAGAAAATTTCTGCCTTTTTCGGTACTTAGAAAACATTCCGACGATTTCGGTACTTAGAAAATTCTGACGACTTCAGTACTTGGAAAATTTCTGACCTTTTCGGTATTTAGAAAATTTCTGACGTTTTCGGTACTTAGAAAAATTCTGTTGATTTCGGTACTTGGAAAATTTCTGCCTTTTTCGGAACTTTGAAAAGACTCAGAAGTTTTCGATACTTAGAAACTTTCTGACGTTTTCGGTACTTAGAAAAATTCTGTTTATTTCGGTACTTGGAAAATTTCTGCCTTTTTCGGAACTTTGAAAAGACTCAGAAGTATTCGGTACTTAGAAAACATTCCGACGATTTCGGTACTTTGAAAAATTCTGAAAATTTCTTTACTTAGAAAATTTCTGACCTTTTCGGTACTTAGAAAATTTCTGCCTTTTTCGGTACTTTGAAAAGACTCAGAATTTTTCAGTACTTAGAAAATTTCTGACTTTTTCGGTACTTAGAAAAATTCTGAAAATTTCGGTACTTAGAAAATTTCTGACCTTTTCGGTACTTAGAAAATTTCTGCCTTTTTCGGTACTTTGAAAAGACTCAGAATTTTTCAGTACTTTGAAAATTTCTGACGTTTTCGGTACTTAGAAAAATTCTGCCGATTTCGGTACTTAGAAAATTCTGACGATTTCGGTACTTGGAAAATTTCTGACCTTTGCGGTATTTATAAAATTTCGGATCTTTTCGGAACTCAGAAAAATTCTGACGATTTCGGTACTTAGAAAACATTCAGAAGTTTTCGATACTTCGAAATTTTCTGACGTTTTCGGTACTTTGAAAAGACTCAGAAGTTTTCGGTATTTAGAAAATTTCTGATCTTTTCGGTACTTAGAAAAATTCTGACGATTTCGTTACTTAGAAAACATTCAGAAGTTTTCGATACTTAGAAAATATCTGTCGATTTCGGTACTTTGAAAAATTCTGTTGATTTTGGTACTTAGAAAATTTCTGACGATTTCGGTACTTAGAAAAATTCAGACGATTTCGGTACTTAGAAACATTCAGAAGTTTTCGGTACTTAGAAAATTTCTGACCTTTTCGGTACTTAGAAAAATTCTGACGATTTCGGTATTTAGAAAACATTCAGAAGTTTTCGATACTTAGAAAATTTCTGACGTTTTCGGTACTTAGAAAAATTCTGCCGATTTCTGTACTGAGAAAAATTCTGTTGATTTCGGTACTTAGAAAAATTCTGTCGATTTCGGTACTTAGAAAAATTCTGTTGATTTTGGTACTTAGAAAAATTCTGTCGATTTCGGTACTTTGAAAAGACTCAGAAGTTTTCGGTACTTAGAAAATTTCTGACGATTTCGGAACTTAGAAAAATTCAGACGATTTCAGTACTTAGAAACATTCCGACGATTTCGGTACTTAGAAAATTTCTGCCTTTTTCGGTACTTAGAAAACATTCAGAAGTTTTCGGTACTTAGAAAATTTCTGACGTTCTCGGTACTTAGAAAAATTCTGACGATTTCGGTACTTAGAAAACTTTCAGAAGTTTTCGATACTTAGAAACTTTCTGACGTTTTCGGTACTTAGAAAAATTCTGTTGATTTCGGTACTTGGAAAATTTCTGCCTTTTTCGGAACTTTGAAAAGACTCAGAAGTTTTCAGTACTTAGAAAATTTCTGACGTTTTCGATACTTAGAAAAATTCTGCCGATTTCGGTACTTAGAAAAATTCTGTCGACTTCGGTACTTGGAAAATTTCTGACCTTTACGGTATTTAGAAAATTTCTGATCTTTTCGGTACTTAGAAAAATTCTGACGATTTCGGTACTTAGAAAACATTCAGAAGTTTTCGATAGTTAGAAAATTTCTGACGTTTTCGGTACTTAGAAAAATTCTGCCGATTTCGGTACTGAGAAAAATTTTGTTGATTTCGGTACTTAGAAAAATTCTGTCGATTTCGGTACTTTGAAAAATTCTGTCTATTTCGGTACTTTGAAAAGACTCAGAACTTTTCGGTACTTAGAAAATTTCTGACGATTTCGGTACTTAGAAAAATTCAGACGATTTCGGTACTTAGAAACATTCCGACGATTTCAGTACTTTGAAAATTTCTGCCTTTTTCGGTACTTAGAAAACATTCAGAAGTTTTCGGTACTTAGAAAATTTCTGACGTTTTCGGTACTTTGAAAAATTCTGAGGATTTCGGTATTTACTAAAAAAACATTCAGAAGTTGTCGGTACTTAGAAAAATTCTAACGATTTCGGTACTTAGAAAAATTCCGACGATTTCGGTACTTAGAAAATTCTGACGATTTCGGTACTTTGAAAAATTCTGAAAATTTCGGTATTTAGAAAATTTCTGACGTTTTCGGTACTTAGAAAAATTCTGTTGATTTCGGTACTTGGAAAATTTCTGCCTTTTTCGGAACTTTGAAAAGACTCAGAAGTTTTCGGTACTTAGAAAAATTCCGACGATTTCGGTACTTAGAAAATTTCTGCCTTTTTCGGTACTTAGAAAACATTCCGACGATTTCGGTACTTAGAAAATTCTGACGACTTCAGTACTTGGAAAATTTCTGACCTTTTCGGTATTTAGAAAATTTCTGACGTTTTCGGTACTTAGAAAAATTCTGTTGATTTCGGTACTTGGAAAATTTCTGCCTTTTTCGGAACTTTGAAAAGACTCAGAAGTTTTCGATACTTAGAAACTTTCTGACGTTTTCGGTACTTAGAAAAATTCTGTTTATTTCGGTACTTGGAAAATTTCTGCCTTTTTCGGAACTTTGAAAAGACTCAGAAGTATTCGGTACTTAGAAAACATTCCGACGATTTCGGTACTTTGAAAAATTCTGAAAATTTCTTTACTTAGAAAATTTCTGACCTTTTCGGTACTTAGAAAATTTCTGCCTTTTTCGGTACTTTGAAAAGACTCAGAATTTTTCAGTACTTAGAAAATTTCTGACTTTTTCGGTACTTAGAAAAATTCTGAAAATTTCGGTACTTAGAAAATTTCTGACCTTTTCGGTACTTAGAAAATTTCTGCCTTTTTCGGTACTTTGAAAAGACTCAGAATTTTTCAGTACTTTGAAAATTTCTGACGTTTTCGGTACTTAGAAAAATTCTGCCGATTTCGGTACTTAGAAAATTCTGACGATTTCGGTACTTGGAAAATTTCTGACCTTTGCGGTATTTATAAAATTTCGGATCTTTTCGGAACTCAGAAAAATTCTGACGATTTCGGTACTTAGAAAACATTCAGAAGTTTTCGATACTTCGAAATTTTCTGACGTTTTCGGTACTTTGAAAAGACTCAGAAGTTTTCGGTATTTAGAAAATTTCTGATCTTTTCGGTACTTAGAAAAATTCTGACGATTTCGTTACTTAGAAAACATTCAGAAGTTTTCGATACTTAGAAAATATCTGTCGATTTCGGTACTTTGAAAAATTCTGTTGATTTTGGTACTTAGAAAATTTCTGACGATTTCGGTACTTAGAAAAATTCAGACGATTTCGGTACTTAGAAACATTCAGAAGTTTTCGGTACTTAGAAAATTTCTGACCTTTTCGGTACTTAGAAAAATTCTGACGATTTCGGTATTTAGAAAACATTCAGAAGTTTTCGATACTTAGAAAATTTCTGACGTTTTCGGTACTTAGAAAAATTCTGCCGATTTCTGTACTGAGAAAAATTCTGTTGATTTCGGTACTTAGAAAAATTCTGTCGATTTCGGTACTTAGAAAAATTCTGTTGATTTTGGTACTTAGAAAAATTCTGTCGATTTCGGTACTTTGAAAAGACTCAGAAGTTTTCGGTACTTAGAAAATTTCTGACGATTTCGGAACTTAGAAAAATTCAGACGATTTCAGTACTTAGAAACATTCCGACGATTTCGGTACTTAGAAAATTTCTGCCTTTTTCGGTACTTAGAAAACATTCAGAAGTTTTCGGTACTTAGAAAATTTCTGACGTTCTCGGTACTTAGAAAAATTCTGACGATTTCGGTACTTAGAAAACTTTCAGAAGTTTTCGATACTTAGAAACTTTCTGACGTTTTCGGTACTTAGAAAAATTCTGTTGATTTCGGTACTTGGAAAATTTCTGCCTTTTTCGGAACTTTGAAAAGACTCAGAAGTTTTCAGTACTTAGAAAATTTCTGACGTTTTCGATACTTAGAAAAATTCTGCCGATTTCGGTACTTAGAAAAATTCTGTCGACTTCGGTACTTGGAAAATTTCTGACCTTTACGGTATTTAGAAAATTTCTGATCTTTTCGGTACTTAGAAAAATTCTGACGATTTCGGTACTTAGAAAACATTCAGAAGTTTTCGATAGTTAGAAAATTTCTGACGTTTTCGGTACTTAGAAAAATTCTGCCGATTTCGGTACTGAGAAAAATTTTGTTGATTTCGGTACTTAGAAAAATTCTGTCGATTTCGGTACTTTGAAAAAATCTGTCTATTTCGGTACTTTGAAAAGACTCAGAACTTTTCGGTACTTAGAAAATTTCTGACGATTTCGGTACTTAGAAAAATTCAGACGATTTCGGTACTTAGAAACATTCCGACGATTTCAGTACTTTGAAAATTTCTGCCTTTTTCGGTACTTAGAAAACATTCAGAAGTTTTCGGTACTTAGAAAATTTCTGACGTTTTCGGTACTTTGAAAAATTCTGAGGATTTCGGTATTTACTAAAAAAACATTCAGAAGTTGTCGGTACTTAGAAAAATTCTAACGATTTCGGTACTTAGAAAAATTCCGACGATTTCGGTACTTAGAAAATTCTGACGATTTCGGTACTTTGAAAAATTCTGAAAATTTCGGTATTTAGAAAATTTCTGACGTTTTCGGTACTTAGAAAAATTCTGTTGATTTCGGTACTTGGAAAATTTCTGCCTTTTTCGGAACTTTGAAAAGACTCAGAAGTTTTCGGTACTTAGAAAAATTCCGACGATTTCGGTACTTAGAAAATTTCTGCCTTTTTCGGTACTTAGAAAACATTCCGACGATTTCGGTACTTAGAAAATTCTGACGACTTCAGTACTTGGAAAATTTCTGACCTTTTCGGTATTTAGAAAATTTCTGACGTTTTCGGTACTTAGAAAAATTCTGTTGATTTCGGTACTTGGAAAATTTCTGCCTTTTTCGGAACTTTGAAAAGACTCAGAAGTTTTCGATACTTAGAAACTTTCTGACGTTTTCGGTACTTAGAAAAATTCTGTTTATTTCGGTACTTGGAAAATTTCTGCCTTTTTCGGAACTTTGAAAAGACTCAGAAGTATTCGGTACTTAGAAAACATTCCGACGATTTCGGTACTTTGAAAAATTCTGAAAATTTCTTTACTTAGAAAATTTCTGACCTTTTCGGTACTTAGAAAATTTCTGCCTTTTTCGGTACTTTGAAAAGACTCAGAATTTTTCAGTACTTAGAAAATTTCTGACTTTTTCGGTACTTAGAAAAATTCTGAAAATTTCGGTACTTAGAAAATTTCTGACCTTTTCGGTACTTAGAAAATTTCTGCCTTTTTCGGTACTTTGAAAAGACTCAGAATTTTTCAGTACTTTGAAAATTTCTGACGTTTTCGGTACTTAGAAAAATTCTGCCGATTTCGGTACTTAGAAAATTCTGACGATTTCGGTACTTGGAAAATTTCTGACCTTTGCGGTATTTATAAAATTTCGGATCTTTTCGGAACTCAGAAAAATTCTGACGATTTCGGTACTTAGAAAACATTCAGAAGTTTTCGATACTTCGAAATTTTCTGACGTTTTCGGTACTTTGAAAAGACTCAGAAGTTTTCGGTATTTAGAAAATTTCTGATCTTTTCGGTACTTAGAAAAATTCTGACGATTTCGTTACTTAGAAAACATTCAGAAGTTTTCGATACTTAGAAAATATCTGTCGATTTCGGTACTTTGAAAAATTCTGTTGATTTTGGTACTTAGAAAATTTCTGACGATTTCGGTACTTAGAAAAATTCAGACGATTTCGGTACTTAGAAACATTCAGAAGTTTTCGGTACTTAGAAAATTTCTGACCTTTTCGGTACTTAGAAAAATTCTGACGATTTCGGTATTTAGAAAACATTCAGAAGTTTTCGATACTTAGAAAATTTCTGACGTTTTCGGTACTTAGAAAAATTCTGCCGATTTCTGTACTGAGAAAAATTCTGTTGATTTCGGTACTTAGAAAAATTCTGTCGATTTCGGTACTTAGAAAAATTCTGTTGATTTTGGTACTTAGAAAAATTCTGTCGATTTCGGTACTTTGAAAAGACTCAGAAGTTTTCGGTACTTAGAAAATTTCTGACGATTTCGGAACTTAGAAAAATTCAGACGATTTCAGTACTTAGAAACATTCCGACGATTTCGGTACTTAGAAAATTTCTGCCTTTTTCGGTACTTAGAAAACATTCAGAAGTTTTCGGTACTTAGAAAATTTCTGACGTTCTCGGTACTTAGAAAAATTCTGACGATTTCGGTACTTAGAAAACTTTCAGAAGTTTTCGATACTTAGAAACTTTCTGACGTTTTCGGTACTTAGAAAAATTCTGTTGATTTCGGTACTTGGAAAATTTCTGCCTTTTTCGGAACTTTGAAAAGACTCAGAAGTTTTCAGTACTTAGAAAATTTCTGACGTTTTCGATACTTAGAAAAATTCTGCCGATTTCGGTACTTAGAAAAATTCTGTCGACTTCGGTACTTGGAAAATTTCTGACCTTTACGGTATTTAGAAAATTTCTGATCTTTTCGGTACTTAGAAAAATTCTGACGATTTCGGTACTTAGAAAACATTCAGAAGTTTTCGATAGTTAGAAAATTTCTGACGTTTTCGGTACTTAGAAAAATTCTGCCGATTTCGGTACTGAGAAAAATTTTGTTGATTTCGGTACTTAGAAAAATTCTGTCGATTTCGGTACTTTGAAAAATTCTGTCTATTTCGGTACTTTGAAAAGACTCAGAACTTTTCGGTACTTAGAAAATTTCTGACGATTTCGGTACTTAGAAAAATTCAGACGATTTCGGTACTTAGAAACATTCCGACGATTTCAGTACTTTGAAAATTTCTGCCTTTTTCGGTACTTAGAAAACATTCAGAAGTTTTCGGTACTTAGAAAATTTCTGACGTTTTCGGTACTTTGAAAAATTCTGAGGATTTCGGTATTTACTAAAAAAACATTCAGAAGTTGTCGGTACTTAGAAAAATTCTAACGATTTCGGTACTTAGAAAAATTCCGACGATTTCGGTACTTAGAAAATTCTGACGATTTCGGTACTTTGAAAAATTCTGAAAATTTCGGTATTTAGAAAATTTCTGACGTTTTCGGTACTTAGAAAAATTCTGTTGATTTCGGTACTTGGAAAATTTCTGCCTTTTTCGGAACTTTGAAAAGACTCAGAAGTTTTCGGTACTTAGAAAAATTCCGACGATTTCGGTACTTAGAAAATTTCTGCCTTTTTCGGTACTTAGAAAACATTCCGACGATTTCGGTACTTAGAAAATTCTGACGACTTCAGTACTTGGAAAATTTCTGACCTTTTCGGTATTTAGAAAATTTCTGACGTTTTCGGTACTTAGAAAAATTCTGTTGATTTCGGTACTTGGAAAATTTCTGCCTTTTTCGGAACTTTGAAAAGACTCAGAAGTTTTCGATACTTAGAAACTTTCTGACGTTTTCGGTACTTAGAAAAATTCTGTTTATTTCGGTACTTGGAAAATTTCTGCCTTTTTCGGAACTTTGAAAAGACTCAGAAGTATTCGGTACTTAGAAAACATTCCGACGATTTCGGTACTTTGAAAAATTCTGAAAATTTCTTTACTTAGAAAATTTCTGACCTTTTCGGTACTTAGAAAATTTCTGCCTTTTTCGGTACTTTGAAAAGACTCAGAATTTTTCAGTACTTAGAAAATTTCTGACTTTTTCGGTACTTAGAAAAATTCTGAAAATTTCGGTACTTAGAAAATTTCTGACCTTTTCGGTACTTAGAAAATTTCTGCCTTTTTCGGTACTTTGAAAAGACTCAGAATTTTTCAGTACTTTGAAAATTTCTGACGTTTTCGGTACTTAGAAAAATTCTGCCGATTTCGGTACTTAGAAAAATTCTGTCGATTTCGGTACTTAGAAAACATTCAGAAGTTTTCGATACTTAGAAAATTTCTGACGTTTTCGGTACTTAGAAAAATTCTGCCGATTTCAGTACTGAGAAAAATTCTGTTGATTTCGGTACTTAGAAAAATTCTGTCGATTTCGGTACTTTGAAAAATTCTGTTGATTTTGGTACTTAGAAAAATTCTGTCGATTTCGGTACTTTGAAAAGACTCAGAAGTTTTCGGTACTTAGAAAATTTCTGACGATTTCGGTACTTAGAAAAATTCAGACGATTTCGGTACTTAGAAACATTCCGACGATTTCGGTACTTAGAAAATTTCTGCCTTTTTCGGTACTTAGAAAACATTCAGAAGTTTTCGGTACTTAGAAAATTTCTGACGTTTTCGGTACTTAGAAAAATTCTGACGATTTCGGCACTTAGAAAACTTTCAGAAGTTTTCGATACTTAGAAACTTTCTGACGTTTTCGGTACTTAGAAAAATTCTGTTGATTTCGGTACTTGGAAAATTTCTGCCTTTTTCGGAACTTTGAAAAGACTCAGAAGTTTTCAGTACTTAGAAAATTTCTGACGTTTTCGATACTTAGAATATTTCTGACGTATTCGGTACTTAGAAAAATTCTGCCGATTTCGGTACTTAGAAAAATTCTGTCGATTTCGGTACTTGGAAATTTTCTGACTTTTTCGGTACTTTGAAAATTTCAGACGTTTTCGGTACTTAGAAAACATTCCGACGATTTCGGTACTTAGAAAATTCTGACGACTTCGGTACTTGGAAAATTTCTGACCTTTTCGGTATTTAGAAAATTTCTGATTTTTTCGGTACATAGAAAAATTCTGACGATTTCGGTACTTAGAAAACATTCAGAAGTTTTCGATACTTAGAAAATTTCTGACGTTTTCGGTACTTAGAAAAAATCTGCCGATTTCGGTACTGAGAAAAATTCTGTTGATTTCGGTACTTAGAAAAATTCTAACGATTTCGGTACTTAGAAAAATTTCGACGATTTCGGTACTTAGAAAATTCTGACGATTTCGGTACTTTGAAAAATTCTGAAAATTTCGGTACTTAGAAAATTTCTGACCTTTTCGGTACTTAGAAAACATTCCGACGATTTCGGTACTTAGAAAATTCTGACGACTTCGGTACTTGGAAAATTTCTGACCTTTTCGGTATTTAGAAAATTTCAGACGTTTTCGGTACTTAGAAAAATTCTGTTGATTTCGGTACTTGGAAAATTTCTGCCTTTTTCGGAACTTTGAAAAGACTCAGAAGTTTTCGGTACTTAGAAAAATTCCGACGTTTTCGGTACTTTGAAAATTTCAGACGTTTTCGGTACTTAGAAAACATTCCGACGATTTCGGTACTTAGAAAATTCTGACGACTTCGGTACTTGGAAAATTTCTGACCTTTTCGGTATTTAGAAAATTTCAGATCTTTTCGGTACTTAGAAAAATTCTGACGATTTCGGTACTTAGAAAACATTCAGAAGTTTTCGATACTTAGAAAATTTCTGACGTTTTCGGTACTTTGAAAAATTCTGCCGATTTCGGTACTGAGAAAAATTCTGTTGATTTCGGTACTTAGAAAATATCTGTCGATTTCGGTACTTTGAAAAATTCTGTTGATTTTGGTACTTAGAAAAATTCTGTCGATTTCGGTACTTAGAAAATTCTGACGATTTCGGTACTTGGAAAATTTCTGCCTTTTTCGGAACTTAGAAAACATTCAGAAGTTTTCGGTACTTAGAAAAATTCCGACGATTTCGGTACTTAGAAAATTTCTGCCTTTTTCGGTACTTAGAAAATTTCTGACGTTATCGGTACTTAGAAAAATTCAGATGATTTCAGTACTTAGAAAAATTCAGGTGATTTCGGAATTTAGAAATATTCTGTTGATTTCGGTACTTTGAAAGATTCTGTCGAATTCGGTACTTAAAAAAATTCTGTTGATTTCGGTACTTAGAAAAATTCTGTCGATTTCGGTTCTTAGAAAATTCTGACGATTTCGGTACTTGGAAAATTTCTGACCTTTTCGGTACTTAGAAAAATTCTGACGATTTCGGTACTTAGAAACCTTTCAGAAGTTTTCGATACTTAGTAACTTTCTGACGTTTTCGGTACTTAGAAAAATTCTGTTTATTTCGGTACTTGGAAAATTTCTGCCTTTTTCGGAACTTTGAAAAGACTCAGAAGTATTCGGTACTTAGAAAACATTCCGACGATTTCGGTACTTTGAAAAATTCTGAAAATTTCGGTACTTAGAAAATTTCTGACCTTTTCGGTACTTAGAAAATTTCAGCCTTTTTCTGTACTTAGAAAACATTCAGAAGTTTTCGGTACTTAGAAAATTTCTGACGTTATCGGTACTTAGAAACATTCAGATGATTTCAGTACTTAGAAAAATTCTGGTGATTTCGGAACTTAGAAATATTCTGTTGATTTCGGTACTTCGAAAAATTCTGTCGAATTCGGTACTTAGAAAAATTCTGTTGATTTCGGTACTTAGAAAAATTCTGTCGATTTCGGTACTTGGAAAATTTCTGACCTTTTCGGTACTTAGAAAAATTCTGACGACTTCGGTACTTAGAAAACTTTCAGAAGTTTTCGATACTTAGAAACTTTCTGACATATTCGGTACTTAGAAAAATTCTGTTGATTTCGGTACTTGGAAAATTTCTGCCTTTTTCGGAACTTTGAAAAGACTCAGAAGTTTTCAGTACTTAGAAAATTTCTGACGTTTTCGATACTTAGAATATTTCTGACGTTTTCGGTACTTAGAAAAATTCTGACGATTTCGGTACTTAGAAAACTTTCAGAAGTTTTCGATACTTAGAAACTTTCTGACGTTTTCGGTACTTTGAAAAGACTCAGAAGTTTTCGGTACTTAGAAAATTTCTGACGATTTCGGTACTTAGAAAAATTCAGACGATTTCGGTACTTAGAAAAATTCCGACGATTTCGGTACTTAGAAAATTTCTGCCTTTTTCGGAACTTAGAAAACATTCAGAAGTTTTCGGTACTTAGAAAAATTCCGACGATTTCGGCACTTAGAAAATTTCTGCCTTTTTCGGTACTTAGAAAATTTCTGACGTTATCGGTACTTAGAAAAATTCAGATGATTTCAGTACTTAGAAAAATTCAGGTGATTTCGGAATTTAGAAATATTCTGTTGATTTCGGTACTTTGAAAAATTCTGTCGAATTCGGTACTTAGAAAAATTCTGTTGATTTCGGTACTTAGAAAAATTCTGTCGAATTCGGTACTTAGAAAAATTCTGTTTATTTCGGTACTTGGAAAATTTCTGCCTTTTTCGGAACTTTGAAAAGACTCAGAAGTATTCGGTACTTAGAAAACATTCCGACGATTTCGGTACTTTGAAAAATTCTGAAAATTTCGGTACTTAGAAAATTTCTGACCTTTTCGGTACTTAGAAAATTTCTGCCTTTTTCGGTACTTTGAAAAGACTCAGAATTTTTCAGTACTTAGAAAATTTCTGACTTTTTCGGTACTTAGAAAAATTCTGAAAATTTCGGTACTTAGAAAATTTCTGACCTTTTCGGTACTTAGAAAATTTCTGCCTTTTTCGGTACTTTGAAAAGACTCAGAATTTTTCAGTACTTTGAAAATTTCTGACGTTTTCGGTACTTAGAAAAATTCTGCCGATTTCGGTACTTAGAAAAATTCTGTCGATTTCGGAACTTTGAAAAGACTCAGAAGTATTCGGTACTTTGAAAAGACTCAGAAGTTTTCGGTACTTAGAAAAATTCAGACGATTTCGGTACTTAGAAACATTCCGACGATTTCGGTACTTAGAAAATTTCTGCCTTTTTCGGTACTTAGAAAACATTCAGAAGTTTTCGGTACTTAGAAAATTTCTGACGTTTTCGGTACTTAGAAAAATTCTGACGATTTCGGTACTTAGAAAACTTTCAGAAGTTTTCGATACTTAGAAACTTTCTGACGATTACGGTACTTAGAAAAATTCTGTTGATTTCGGTACTTGGAAAATTTCTGCCTTTTTCGGAACTTTGAAAAGACTCAGAAGTTTTCAGTACTTAGAAAATTTCAGACGTTTTCGGTACTTAGAAAAATTCTGTCGATTTCGGTACTTGGAAAATTTCTGACCTTTTCGGTGCTTTGAAAATTTCAGACGTTTTCGGTACTTAGAAAACATTCCGACGATTTCGGTACTTAGAAAATTCTGACGACTTCGGTACTTGGAAAATTTCTGACCTTTTCGGTATTTAGAAAATTTCTGATCTTTTCGGTACTTAGAAAAATTTTGACGATTTCGGTACTTAGAAAACATTCAGAAGTTTTCGATACTTAGAAAATTTCTGACGTTTTCGGTACTTAGAAAAATTCTGCCGATTTCGGTACTGAGAAAAATTCTGTTGATTTCGGTACTTAGAAAAATTCTGTCGATTTCGGTACTTAGAAAAATTTTGTTGATTTTGGTACTTAGAAAAATTCTGTCGATTTCGGTACTTTGAAAAGACTCAGAAGTTTTCGGTACTTAGAAAATTTCTGACGATTTCGGTACTTAGAAAAATTCAGACGATTTCGGTACTTAGAAACATTCCGACGATTTCGGTACTTAGAAAATTTCTGCCTTTTTCGGTACTTAGAAAACATTCAGAAGTTTTCGGTACTTAGAAAATTTCTTATGTTTTCGGTACTTAGAAAAATTCTGACGATTTCGGTACTTAGAAAACTTTCAGAAGTTTTCGATACTTAGAAACTTTCTGACGTTTTCGGTACTTAGAAAAATTCTGTTGATTTCGGTACTTGGAAAATTTCTGCCTTTTTCGGAACTTTGAAAAGACTCAGAAGTTTTCAGTACTTAGAAAATTTCTGACGTTTTCGTTACTTAGAATATTTCTGACGTTTTCGGTACTTAGAAAAATTCTGCCGATTTCGGTACTTAGAAAAATTCTGTCGATTTCGGAACTTTGAAAAGACTCAGAAGTATTCGGTACTTTGAAAAGACTCAGAAGTTTTCGGTACTTAGAAAAATTCAGACGATTTCGGTACTTAGAAACATTCCGACGATTTCGGTACTTAGAAAATTTCTGCCTTTTTCGGTACTTAGAAAACATTCAGAAGTTTTCGGTACTTAGAAAATTTCTGACGTTTTCGGTACTTAGAAAAATTCTGACGATTTCGGTACTTAGAAAACTTTCAGAAGTTTTCGATACTTAGAAACTTTCTGACGATTTCGGTACTTAGAAAAATTCTGTTGATTTCGGTACTTGGAAAATTTCTGCCTTTTTCGGAACTTTGAAAAGACTCAGAAGTTTTCAGTACTTAGAAAATTTCTGACGTTTTCGTTACTTAGAATATTTCTGACGTTTTCGGTACTTAGAAAAATTCTGCCGATTTCGGTACTTAGAAAAATTCTGTCGATTTCGGAACTTTGAAAAGACTCAGAAGTATTCGGTACTTTGAAAAGACTCAGAAGTTTTCGGTACTTAGAAAAATTCAGACGATTTCGGTACTTAGAAACATTCCGACGATTTCGGTACTTAGAAAATTTCTGCCTTTTTCGGTACTTAGAAAACATTCAGAAGTTTTCGGTACTTAGAAAATTTCTGACGTTTTCGGTACTTAGAAAAATTCTGACGATTTCGGTACTTAGAAAACTTTCAGAAGTTTTCGATACTTAGAAACTTTCTGACGATTACGGTACTTAGAAAAATTCTGTTGATTTCGGTACTTGGAAAATTTCTGCCTTTTTCGGAACTTTGAAAAGACTCAGAAGTTTTCAGTACTTAGAAAATTTCAGACGTTTTCGGTACTTAGAAAAATTCTGTCGATTTCGGTACTTGGAAAATTTCTGACCTTTTCGGTGCTTTGAAAATTTCAGACGTTTTCGGTACTTAGAAAACATTCCGACGATTTCGGTACTTAGAAAATTCTGACGACTTCGGTACTTGGAAAATTTCTGACCTTTTCGGTATTTAGAAAATTTCTGATCTTTTCGGTACTTAGAAAGATTCTGACGATTTCGGTACTTAGAAAACATTCAGAAGTTTTCGATACTTAGAAAATTTCTGACGTTTTCGGTACTTAGAAAAATTCTGCCGATTTCGGTACTGAGAAAAATTCTGTTGATTTCGGTACTTAGAAAAATTCTGTCGATTTCGGTACTTAGAAAAATTTTGTTGATTTTGGTACTTAGAAAAATTCTGTCGATTTCGGTACTTTGAAAAGACTCAGAAGTTTTCGGTACTTAGAAAATTTCTGACGATTTCGGTACTTAGAAAAATTCAGACGATTTCGGTACTTAGAAACATTCCGACGATTTCGGTACTTAGAAAATTTCTGCCTTTTTCGGTACTTAGAAAACATTCAGAAGTTTTCGGTACTTAGAAAATTTCTTATGTTTTCGGTACTTAGAAAAATTCTGACGATTTCGGTACTTAGAAAACTTTCAGAAGTTTTCGATACTTAGAAACTTTCTGACGTTTTCGGTACTTAGAAAAATTCTGTTGATTTCGGTACTTGGAAAATTTCTGCCTTTTTCGGAACTTTGAAAAGACTCAGAAGTTTTCAGTACTTAGAAAATTTCTGACGTTTTCGTTACTTAGAATATTTCTGACGTTTTCGGTACTTAGAAAAATTCTGCCGATTTCGGTACTTAGAAAAATTCTGTCGATTTCGGTACTTGGAAAATTTCTGACCTTTTCGGTGCTTTGAAAATTTCAGACGCTTTCGGTACTTAGAAAACATTCCGACGATTTCGGTACTTAGAAAATTCTGACGACTTCGGTACTTGGAAAATTTCTGACCTTTTCGGTATTTAGAAAATTTCTGATCTTTTCGGTACTTAGAAAAATTCTGACGACTTCGGTACTTAGAAAACATTCAGAAGTTTTCGATACTTAGAAAATTTCTGACGTTTTCGGTACTTAGAAAAATTCTGCCGATTTCGGTACTGAGAAAAATTCTGTTGATTTCGGTACTTAGAAAAATTCTGTCGATTTCGGTACTTAGAAAAATTCTGTTGATTTTGGTACTTAGAAAAATTTTGTCGATTTCGGTACTTTGAAAAGACTCGGTAGTTTTCGGTACTTAGAAAATTTCTGACGATTTTGGTACTTAGAAAAATTCAGACGATTTCGGTACTTAGAAACATTCCGACGATTTCGGTACTTAGAAAATTTCTGCCTTTTTCGGTACTTAGAAAACATTCAGAAGTTTTCGGTACTTAGAAAATTTCTGTCGATTTCGGTACTTAGAAAAATTCTGTTGATTTTGGTACTTAGAAAATATCTGCCTTTTTCGGTACTTAGAAAACATTCAGAAGTTTTCGGTACTTAGAAAATTTCTGACGTTTTCGGTACTTAGAAAAATTCTGACGATTTCGGTACTTAGAAAACTTTCAGAAGTTTTCGATACTTAGAAACTTTCTGACGATTTCGGTACTTAGAAAAATTCTGTTGATTTCGGTACTTGGAAAATTTCTGCCTTTTTCGGAACTTTGAAAAGACTCAGAAGTTTTCAGTACTTAGAAAATTTCTGACGTTTTCGTTACTTAGAATATTTCTGACGTTTTCGGTACTTAGAAAAATTCTGCCGATTTCGGTACTTAGAAAAATTCTGTCGATTTCGGAACTTTGAAAAGACTCAGAAGTATTCGGTACTTTGAAAAGACTCAGAAGTTTTCGGTACTTAGAAAAATTCAGACGGTTTCGGTACTTAGAAACATTCCGACGATTTCGGTACTTAGAAAATTTCTGCCTTTTTCGGTACTTAGAAAACATTCAGAAGTTTTCGGTACTTAGAAAATTTCTGACGTTTTCGGTACTTAGAAAAATTCTGACGATTTCGGTACTTAGAAAACTTTCAGAAGTTTTCGATACTTAGAAACTTTCTGACGATTACGGTACTTAGAAAAATTCTGTTGATTTCGGTACTTGGAAAATTTCTGCCTTTTTCGGAACTTTGAAAAGACTCAGAAGTTTTCAGTACTTAGAAAATTTCAGACGTTTTCGGTACTTAGAAAAATTCTGTCGATTTCGGTACTTGGAAAATTTCTGACCTTTTCGGTGCTTTGAAAATTTCAGACGTTTTCGGTACTTAGAAAGCATTCCGACGATTTCGGTACTTAGAAAATTCTGACGACTTCGGTACTTGGAAAATTTCTGACCTTTTCGGTATTTAGAAAATTTCTGATCTTTTCGGTACTTAGAAAAATTCTGACGATTTCGGTACTTAGAAAACATTCAGAAGTTTTCGATACTTAGAAAATTTCTGACGTTTTCGGTACTTAGAAAAATTCTGCCGATTTCGGTACTGAGAAAAATTCTGTTGATTTCGGTACTTAGAAAAATTCTGTCGATTTCGGTACTTAGAAAAATTTTGTTGATTTTGGTACTTAGAAAAATTCTGTCGATTTCGGTACTTTGAAAAGACTCAGAAGTTTTCGGTACTTAGAAAATTTCTGACGATTTCGGTACTTAGAAAAATTCAGACGATTTCGGTACTTAGAAACATTCCGACGATTTCGGTACTTAGAAAATTTCTGCCTTTTTCGGTACTTAGAAAACATTCAGAAGTTTTCGGTACTTAGAAAATTTCTTATGTTTTCGGTACTTAGAAAAATTCTGACGATTTCGGTACTTAGAAAACTTTCAGAAGTTTTCGATACTGAGAAACTTTCTGACGTTTTCGGTACTTAGAAAAATTCTGTTGATTTCGGTACTTGGAAAATTTCTGCCTTTTTCGGAACTTTGAAAAGACTCAGAAGTTTTCAGTACTTAGAAAATTTCTGACGTTTTCGTTACTTAGAATATTTCTGACGTTTTCGGTACTTAGAAAAATTCTGCCGATTTCGGTACTTAGAAAAATTCTGTCGATTTCGGTACTTGGAAAATTTCTGACCTTTTCGGTGCTTTGAAAATTTCAGACGCTTTCGGTACTTAGAAAACATTCCGACGATTTCGGTACTTAGAAAATTCTGACGACTTCGGTACTTGGAAAATTTCTGACCTTTTCGGTATTTAGAAAATTTCTGATCTTTTCGGTACTTAGAAAAATTCTGACGACTTCGGTACTTAGAAAACATTCAGAAGTTTTCGATACTTAGAAAATTTCTGACGTTTTCGGTACTTAGAAAAATTCTGCCGATTTCGGTACTGAGAAAAATTCTGTTGATTTCGGTACTTAGAAAAATTCTGTCGATTTCGGTACTTAGAAAAATTCTGTTGATTTTGGTACTTAGAAAAATTTTGTCGATTTCGGTACTTTGAAAAGACTCGGTAGTTTTCGGTACTTAGAAAATTTCTGACGATTTCGGTACTTAGAAAAATTCTTTTGATTTCGGTACTTAGAAAATTTCTGACGTTATCGGTACTTAGAAACATTCCGACGATTTCGGAACTTAGAAAATTTCTGCCTTTTTCGGTACTTAGAAAACATTCAGAAGTTTTCTGTACTTAGAAAATTTCTGACGTTTTCGGTACTTAGAAAAATTCTGACGATTTCGGTACTTAGAAAACTTTCAGAAGTTTTCGATACTTAGAAACTTTCTGACGTTTTCGGTACTTAGAAAAATTCTGTTGATTTCGGTACTTGGAAAATTTCTGCCTTTTTCGGTACTTTGAAAAGACTAGGAAGTTTGCAGTACTTAGATAATTTCTGACGTTATCGGTACTTAGAAAAATTCAGATGATTTCAGTACTTAGAAAAATTCTGGTGATTTCGGAACTTAGAAATATTCTGTTGATTTCGGTACTTTGAAATATTCTGTCGAATTCGGTACTTAGAAAAATTCTGTTGATTTCGGTACTTTGAAAAATTCTGTCGAATTCGGTACTTTGAAAAGACTCAGTAGTTTTCGGTACTTAGAAAATTTCTGACGATTTTGGTACTTAGAAAAATTCAGACGATTTCGGTACTTAGAAACATTCCGACGATTTCGGTACTTAGAAAATTTCTGACGTTTTCGGTACTTAGAAAAATTCTGTTGATTTCGGTACTTGGAAAATTTCTGCCTTTTTCGGTACTTTGAAAAGACTAGGAAGTTTGCAGTACTTAGATAATTTCTGACGTTTTCGGTACTTAGAAAAATTCTTTTGATTTCGGTACTTAGAAAATTTCTGACGTTATCGGTACTTAGAAAAATTCAGATGATTTCAGTACTTAGAAAAATTCTGGTGATTTCGGAACTTAGAAATATTCTGTTGATTTCGGTACTTAGAAAAATTCTGTCGATTTCGGTACTTAGAAAAATTTTGTTGATTTTGGTACTTAGAAAAATTCTGTCGATTTCGGTACTTTGAAAAGACTCAGAAGTTTTCGGTACTTAGAAAATTTCTGACGATTTCGGTACTTAGAAAAATTCAGACGATTTCGGTACTTAGAAACATTCCGACGATTTCGGTACTTAGAAAATTTCTGCCTTTTTCGGTACTTAGAAAACATTCAGAAGTTTTCGGTACTTAGAAAATTTCTTATGTTTTCGGTACTTAGAAAAATTCTGACGATTTCGGTACTTAGAAAACTTTCAGAAGTTTTCGATACTTAGAAACTTTCTGACGTTTTCGGTACTTAGAAAAATTCTGTTGATTTCGGTACTTGGAAAATTTCTGCCTTTTTCGGAACTTTGAAAAGACTCAGAAGTTTTCAGTACTTAGAAAATTTCTGACGTTTTCGTTACTTAGAATATTTCTGACGTTTTCGGAACTTAGAAAAATTCTGCCGATTTCGGTACTTAGAAAAATTCTGTCGATTTCGGTACTTGGAAAATTTCTGACCTTTTCGGTGCTTTGAAAATTTCAGACGCTTTCGGTACTTAGAAAACATTCCGACGATTTCGGTACTTAGAAAATTCTGACGACTTCGGTACTTGGAAAATTTCAGACCTTTTCGGTATTTAGAAAATTTCTGATCTTTTCGGTACTTAGAAAAATTCTGACGACTTCGGTACTTAGAAAACATTCAGAAGTTTTCGATACTTAGAAAATTTCTGACGTTTTCGGTACTTAGAAAAATTCTGCCGATTTCGGTACTGAGAAAAATTCTGTTGATTTCGGTACTTAGAAAAATTCTGTCGATTTCGGTACTTAGAAAAATTCTGTTGATTTTGGTACTTAGAAAAATTTTGTCGATTTCGGTACTTTGAAAAGACTCGGTAGTTTTCGGTACTTAGAAAATTTCTGACGATTTTGGTACTTAGAAAAATTCAGACGATTTCGGTACTTAGAAACATTCCGACGATTTCGGTACTTAGAAAATTTCTGCCTTTTTCGGTACTTAGAAAACATTCAGAAGTTTTCGGTACTTAGAAAATTTCTGACGTTTTCGGTATTTTGAAAAATTCTGAGGATTTCGGTACTTAGAAAACATTCAGAAGTTTTCGGTACTTAGAAAATTTCTGTCGATTTCGGTACTTAGAAAAATTCTGTTGATTTTGGTACTTAGAAAATATCTGACGTTTTCGGTACTTAGAAAATTTCTGACGTTTTCGATACTTCGAAAATTTCTGACGTTTTCGGTACTTAGAAAAATTCTGCCGATTTCGGTACTTAGAAAAATTCTGTTGATTTCGGTACTTAGAAAAATTCTGTCGATTTCGGTACTTAGAAAAATTCTGTGTATTTTGGTACTTAGAAAATTTCTGACCTTTTCGGTACTTAGAAAATATCTGACGTTTTCGGTACTTAGAAAATTTCTGACGTTTTCGGTACTTAGAAAAATTCTTACGATTTCGATACTTATTAAACATTCAGAAGTTTTCGGTACTTAGAAAAATTCTGTCGATTTCGGTACTTAGAAAAGACTCGGAAGTTTTCGGTACTTAGAAAATTTCTGCCTTTTTCGGTACTTTGAAAAGACTGGGAAGTTTGCAGTACTTAGATAATTTCTGACGTTTTCGGAACTTAGAAAAATTCTTTTGATTTCGGTACTTAAAAAATTCAGACGATTTCGGTACTTAGAAACATTCCGACGATTTCGGAACTTAGAAAATTTCTGCCTTTTTCGGTACTTAGAAAACATTCAGAAGTTTTCGGTACTTAGAAAATTTCTGACGTTTTCGGTACTTAGAAAAATTCTGTTGATTTCGGTACTTGGAAAATTTCTGCCTTTTTCGGTACTTTGAAAAGACTAGGAAGTTTGCAGTACTTAGATAATTTCTGACGTTTTCGGTACTTAGAAAAATTCTTTTGATTTCGGTACTTAGAAAATTTCTGACGTTATCGGTACTTAGAAAAATTCAGATGATTTCTGTACTTAGAAAAATTCTGGTGATTTCGGAACTTAGAAATATTCTGTTGATTTCGGTACTTTGAAATATTCTGTCGAATTCGGTACTTAGAAAAATTCTGTTGATTTCGGTACTTTGAAAAGACTCGGAAGTTTTCGGTACTTAGAAAATTTCTGCCTTTTTCGGTACTTTGAAAAGACTAGGAAGTTTGCAGTACTTAGATAATTTCTGACGTTTTCGGTACTTAGAAAAATTCTTTTGATTTCGGTACTTAGAAAATTTCTGACGTTATCGGTACTTAGAAAAATTCAGATGATTTCAGTACTTAGAAAAATTCTGACCTTTTCGGTACTTTGAAAATTTCAGACGTTTTCGGTACTTAGAAAATTTCTGCCTTCTTCGGTACTTAGAAAACATTCAGAAGTTTTCGGAACTTAGAAAATTTCTGACGTTTTCGGTACTTTGAAAAATTCTGAGGATTTCGGTATTTAGAAAACATTCAGAAGTTTTCGGTACTTAGAAAATTTCTGTCGATTTCGGTACTTAGAAAAATTCTGTTGATTTTGGTACTTAGAAAATATCTGACGATTTCGGTACTTAGAAAATTTCTGACGTTTTCGATACTTCGAAAATTTCTGACGTTTTCGGTACTTAGAAAAATTCTGCCGATTTCGGTACTTAGAAAAATTCTGTTCATTTCGGTACTTAGAAAAATTCTGTCGATTTCGGTACTTAGAAAAATTCTGTGTATTTTGGTACTTAGAAAATTTCTGACCTTTTCGGTACTTAGAAAATATCTGACGTTTTCGGTACTTAGAAAATTTCTGACGTTTTCGGTACTTAGAAAAATTCTTACGATTTCGATACTTATTAAACATTCAGAAGTTTTCGGTACTTAGAAAAATTCTGTCGATTTCGGTACTTAGAAAAGACTCGGAAGTTTTCGGTACTTAGAAAATTTCTGCCTTTTTCGGTACTTTGAAAAGACTAGGAAGTTTGCAGTACTTAGATAATTTCTGACGTTTTCGGTACTTAGAAAAATTCTTTTGATTTCGGTACTTAGAAAATTTCTGACGTTATCGGTACTTAGAAAAATTCAGATGATTTCAGTACTTAGAAAAATTCTGGTGATTTCGGAACTTAGAAATATTCTGTTGATTTCGGTACTTTGAAAAATTCTGTCGAATTCGGTACTTAGAAAAATTCTGTTGATTTCGGTACTTAGAAAAGTTCTGTCGAATTCGGTACTTAGAAAATTTCTGCCTTTTTCGGAACTTTGAAAAGACTCAGAAGTTTTCAGTACTTAGAAAATTTCTGACGTTTTCGATACTTAGAATATTTCTGACGTTTTCGGTACTTAGAAAAATTCTGCCGATTTCGGTACTTAGAAAAATTCTGTCGATTTCGGTACTTGGAAAATTTCTGACCTTTTCGGTACTTTGAAAATTTCAGACGTTTTCGGTACTTAGAAAATTTCTGCCTTTTTCGGTACTTAGAAAACATTCAGAAGTTTTCGGTACTTAGAAAATTTCTGACGTTTTCGGTACTTTGAAAAATTCTGAGGATTTCGGTATTTAGAAAACATTCAGAAGTTTTCGGTACTTAGAAAATTTCTGTCGATTTCGGTACTTAGAAAAATTCTGTTGATTTTGGTACTTAGAAAATATCTGACGATTTCGGTACTTAGAAAATTTCTGACGTTTTCGATACTTCGAAAATTTCTGACGTTTTCGGTTCTTAGAAAAATTCTGCCGATTTCGGTACTTAGAAAAATTCTGTTGATTTCGGTACTTAGAAAAATTCTGTCGATTTCGGTACTTAGAAAAATTCTGTGTATTTTGGTACTTAGAAAATTTCTGACCTTTTCGGTACTTAGAAAATATCTGACGTTTTCGGTACTTAGAAAATTTCTGACGTTTTCGGTACTTAGAAAAATTCTTACGATTTCGATACTTATTAAACATTCAGAAGTTTTCGGTACTTAGAAAAATTCTGTCGATTTCGGTACTTAGAAAAGACTCGGAAGTTTTCGGTACTTAGAAAATTTCTGCCTTTTTTGGTACTTTGAAAAGACTAGGAAGTTTGCAGTACTTAGATAATTTCTGACGTTTTCGGTACTTAGAAAAATTCTTTTGATTTCGGTACTTAGAAAATTTCTGACGTTATCGGTACTTAGAAAAATTCAGATGATTTCAGTACTTAGAAAAATTCTGGTGATTTCGGAACTTAGAAATATTCTGTTGATTTCGGTACTTTGAAAAATTCTGTCGAATTCGGTACTTAGAAAAATTCTGTTGATTTCGGTACTTAGAAAATTTCTGCCTTTTTCGGTACTTAGAAAACATTCAGAAGTTTTCGGTACTTAGAAAATTTCTGACGTTTTCGGTACTTTGAAAAATTCTGAGGATTTCGGTATTTAGAAAACATTCAGAAGTTTTCGGTACTTAGAAAATTTCTGTCGATTTCGGTACTTAGAAAAATTCTGTTGATTTTGGTACTTAGAAAATATCTGACGATTTCGGTACTTCGAAAATTTCTGACGTTTTCGATACTTCGAAAATTTCTGACGTTTTCGGTACTTAGAAAAATTCTGCCGATTTCGGTACTTAGAAAAATTCTGTTGATTTCGGTACTTAGAAAAATTCTGTCGATTTCGGTACTTAGAAAAATTCTGTGTATTTTGGTACTTAGAAAATTTCTGACCTTTTCGGTACTTAGAAAATATCTGACGTTTTCGGTACTTAGAAAATTTCTGACGTTTTCGGTACTTAGAAAAATTCTTACGATTTCGATACTTATTAAACATTCAGAAGTTTTCGGTACTTAGAAAAATTCTGTCGATTTCGGTACTTAGAAAAGACTCGGAAGTTTTCGGTACTTAGAAAATTTCTGCCTTTTTCGGTACTTTGAAAAGACTAGGAAGTTTGCAGTACTTAGATAATTTCTGACGTTTTCGGTACTTAGAAAAATTCTTTTGATTTCGGTACTTAGAAAATTTCTGACGTTATCGGTACTTAGAAAAATTCAGATGATTTCAGTACTTAGAAAAATTCTGGTGATTTCGGAACTTAGAAATATTCTGTTGATTTCGGTACTTTGAAAAATTCTGTCGAATTCGGTACTTAGAAAAATTCTGTTGATTTCGGTACTTAGAAAAGTTCTGTCGAATTCGGTACTTAGAAAATTCTGACGATTTCGGTACTTGGAAAATTTCTGACCTTTTCGGTACTAAGAAAAATTCTGACGATTTCGGTACTTAGAAAACTTTCAGAAGTTTTCGATACTTAGAAACTTTCTGACGTTTTCGGTACTTAGAAAAATTCTGTTGATTTCGGTACTTGGAAAATTTCTGCCTTTTTCGGAACTTTGAAAAGACTCAGAAGTTTTCAGTACTTAGAAAATTTCTGACGTTTTCGATACTTAGACTATTTCTGACGTTTTCGGTACTTAGAAAAATTCTGCCGATTTCGGTACTTAGAAAAATTCTGTCGATTTCGGTACTTGGAAAATTTCTGACCTTTTCGGTACTTTGAAAATTTCAGACGTTTTCGGTACTTAGAAAATTTCTGCCTTTTTCGGTACTTAGAAAACATTCAGAAGTTTTCGGTACTTAGAAAATTTCTGACGTTTTCGGTACTTTGAAAAATTCTGAGGATTTCGGTATTTAGAAAACATTCAGAAGTTTTCGGTACTTAGAAAATTTCTGTCGATTTCGGTACTTAGAAAAATTCTGTTGATTTTGGTACTTAGAAAATATCTGACGATTTCGGTACTTAGAAAATTTCTGACGTTTTCGATACTTCGAAAATTTCTGACGTTTTCGGTTCTTAGAAAAATTCTGCCGATTTCGGTACTTAGAAAAATTCTGTTGATTTCGGTACTTAGAAAAATTCTGTCGATTTCGGTACTTAGAAAAATTCTGTGTATTTTGGTACTTAGAAAATTTCTGACCTTTCCGGTACTTAGAAAATATCTGACGTTTTCGGTACTTAGAAAATTTCTGACGTTTTCGGTACTTAGAAAAATTCTTACGATTTCGATACTTATTAAACATTCAGAAGTTTTCGGTACTTAGAAAAATTCTGTCGATTTCGGTACTTAGAAAAGACTCGGAAGTTTTCGGTACTTAGAAAATTTCTGCCTTTTTCGGTAATTTGAAAAGACTAGGAAGTTTGCAGTACTTAGATAATTTCTGACGTTTTCGGTACTTAGAAAAATTCTTTTGATTTCGGTACTTAGAAAATTTCTGACGTTATCGGTACTTAGAAAAATTCAGATGATTTCAGTACTTAGAAAAATTCTGGTGATTTCGGAACTTAGAAATATTCTGTTGATTTCGGTACTTTGAAAAATTCTGTCGAATTCGGTACTTAGAAAAATTCTGTTGATTTCGGTACTTAGAAAAGTTCTGTCGAATTCGGTACATAGAAAATTCTGACGATTTCGGTACTTGGAAAATTTCTGACCTTTTCGGTACTAAGAAAAATTCTGACGATTTCGGTACTTAGAAAACTTTCAGAAGTTTTCGATACTTAGAAACTTTCTGACGTTTTCGGTACTTAGAAAAATTCTGTTGATTTCGGTACTTGGAAAATTTCTGCCTTTTTCGGAACTTTGAAAAGACTCAGAAGTTATCAGTACTTAGAAAATTTCAGACGTTTTCGATACTTAGAATATTTCTGACGTTTTCGGTACTTAGAAAAATTCTGCCGATTTCGGTACTTATTAAACATTCAGAAGTTTTCGGTACTTAGAAAAATTCTGTCGATTTCGGTACTTAGAAAAGACTCGGAAGTTTTCGGTACTTAGAAAATTTCTGCCTTTTTCGGTACTTTGAAAAGACTAGGAAGTTTGCAGTACTTAGATAATTTCTGACGTTTTCGGTACTTAGAAAAATTCTTTTGATTTCGGTACTTAGAAAATTTCTGACGTTATCGGTACTTAGAAAAATTCAGATGATTTCAGTACTTAGAAAAATTCTGGTGATTTCGGAACTTAGAAAATTCTGACGATTTCGGTACTTGGAAAATTTCTGACCTTTTCGGTACTTAGAAAAATTCTGACGATTTCGGTACTTAGAAAACTTTCAGAAGTTTTCGATACTTAGAAACTTTCTGACGTTTTCGGTACTTAGAAAAATTCTGTTCATTTCGGTACTTGGAAAATTTCTGCCTTTTTCGGAACTTTGAAAAGACTCAGAAGTTTTCAGTACTTAGAAATTTTCTGACGTTTTCGATACTTAGAATATTTCTGACGTTTTCGGTACTTAGAAAAATTCTGCCGATTTCGGTACTTATTAAACATTCAGAAGTTTTCGGTACTTAGAAAAATTCTGTCGATTTCGGTACTTAGAAAAGACTCGGAAGTTTTCGGTACTTAGAAAATTTCTGCCTTTTTCGGTACTTTGAAAAGACTAGGAAGTTTGCAGTACTTAGATAATTTCTGACGTTTTCGGTACTTAGAAAAATTCAGATGATTTCAGTACTTAGAAAAATTCTGGTGATTTCGGAACTTAGAAATATTCTGTTGATTTCGGTACTTTGAAAAATTCTGACGATTTCGGTACTTAGAAAACTTTCAGAAGTTTTCGATACTTAGAAACTTTCTGACGTTTTCGGTACTTAGAAAAATTCTGTTGATTTCGGTACTTGGAAAATTTCTGCCTTTTTCGGAACTTTGAAAAGACTCAGAAGTTTTCAGTACTTAGAAAATTTCTGACGTTTTCGATACTTAGAATATTTCTGACGTTTTCGGTACTTAGAAAAATTCTGCCGATTTCGGTACTTAGAAAAATTCTGTCGATTTCGGTACTTAGAAAACATTCAGAAGTTTTCAGTACTTAGAAAATTTCTGACGTTTTCGGTACTTTGAAAAATTCTGTCGATTTCGGTACTTAGAAAAATTCTGTGTATTTTGGTACTTAGAAAATTTCTGACCTTTTCGGTACTTAGAAAATATCTGACGTTTTCGGTACTTAGAAAATTTCTGACGTTTTCGGTACTTAGAAAAATTCTTACGATTTCGATACTTATTAAACATTCAGAAGTTTTCGGTACTTAGAAAAATTCTGTCGATTTCGGTACTTAGAAAAGACTCGGAAGTTTTCGGTACTTAGAAAATTTCTGCCTTTTTCGGTACTTTGAAAAGACTCAGAAGTTTTCAGTACTTAGAAAATTTCTGACGTTTTCGATACTTAGAATATTTCTGACGTTTTCGGTACTTAGAAAAATTCTGCCGATTTCGGTACTTATTAAACATTCAGAAGTTTTCGGTACTTAGAAAAATTCTGTCGATTTCGGTACTTAGAAAAGACTCGGAAGTTTTCGGTACTTAGAAAATTTCTGCCTTTTTCGGTACTTTGAAAAGACTAGGAAGTTTGCAGTACTTAGATAATTTCTGACGTTTTCGGTACTTAGAAAAATTCTTTTGATTTCGGTACTTAGAAAATTTCTGACGTTATCGGTACTTAGAAAAATTCAGATGATTTCAGTACTTAGAAAAATTCTGGTGATTTCGGAACTTAGAAATATTCTGTTGATTTCGGTACTTTGAAAAATTCTGACGATTTCGGTACTTAGAAAACTTTCAGAAGTTTTCGATACTTAGAAACTTTCTGACGTTTTCGGAACTTAGAAAAATTCTGTTGATTTCGGTACTTGGAAAATTTCTGCCTTTTTCGGAACTTTGAAAAGACTCAGAAGTTTTCAGTACTTAGAAAATTTCTGACGTTTTCGATACTTAGAATATTTCTGACGTTTTCGGTACTTAGAAAAATTCTGCCGATTTCGGTACTTATAAAAATTCTGTCGATTTTGGTACTTGGAAAATTTCTGACCTTTTCGGTACTTTGAAAATTTCAGACGTTTTCGGTACTTAAAAAACATTCCGACGATTTCGGTACTTAGAAAACATTCAGAAGTTTTCGATACTTAGAAAATTTCTGACATTTTCGGTACTTTGAAAAATTCTGTCGATTTCGGTACTTAGAAAAATTCAGTTGATTTCGGTATTTAGAAAATTTCTGACGTTATCGGTACTTAGAAAAATTCAGATGATTTCAGTACTTAGAAAAATTCTGGTGATTTCGGAACTTAGAAATATTCTGTTGATTTCGGTACTTTGAAAAATTCTGACGATTTCGGTACTTGGAAAATTTCTGACCTTTTCGGTACTTAGAAAAATTCTGACGATTTCGGTACTTAGAAAACTTTCAGAAGTATTCGATACTTAGAAACTTTCTGACGTTTTCGGTACTTAGAAAAATTCTGTTGATTTCGGTACTTGGAAAATTTCTGCCTTTTTCGGAACTTTGAAAAGACTCAGAAGTTTTCAGTACTTAGAAAATTTCTGACGTTTTCGATACTTAGAATATTTCTGACGTTTTTGGTACTTAGAAAAATTCTGCAGATTTCGGTACTTGGAAAATTTCTGACCTTTTCGGTATTTAGAAAATTTCAGACGTTTTCGGTACTTAGAAAACATTCCGACGATTTCGGTACATTGAAAAATTCTGAAAATTTCGGTACTTAGAAAATTTCTGACCTTTTCGGTACTTTGAAAAATTATGTTGATTTCGGTACTTAGAAAAATTCTGTCGATTTCGGTACTTAGAAAAATTCTGTCGATTTCGGTACTTAGAAAACATTCCGACGATTTCGGTACTTAGAAAATTCTGACGATTTCGGTACTTGGAAAATTTCTGACCTTTTCGGTACTTTGAAAATTTCAGACATTTTCGGTACTTGGAAAATTTCTGACCTTTTCGTTATTTAGAAAATTTCTGATCTTTTCGGTACTTAGAAAAATTCTGACGATTTCGGTACTTAGAAAACATTCAGAAGTTTTCGATACTTAGAAATTTTCTGACGTTTTCGGTACTTTGAAAAGACTCAGAAGTTTTCGGTACTTAGAAAATTTCTGACGATTTCGGTACTTAGAAAAATTCAGACGATTTCGGTACTTAGAAAAATTCCGACGATTTCGGTTCATAGAATATTTCTGCCTTTTTCGGTACTTAGAAAACATTCAGAAGTTTTCGGTACTTAGAAAATTTCTGACGTTATCGGTACTTAGAAAAATTCAGATGATTTCTGTACTTAGAAAAATTCTGGTGATTTCGGAACTTAGAAATATTCTGTTGATTTCGGTACTTTGAAAAATTCTGACGATTTCGGTACTTGGAAAATTTCTGCCTTTTTCGGAACTTTGAAAATACTCAGAAGTTTTCAGTACTTAGAAAATTTCTGACGTTTTCGATACTTAGAATATTTCTGACGTTTTTGGTACTTAGAAAAATTCAGACCATTTCGGTGCTTAGACAATTTCTGCCTTTTTCGCAACTTTGAAAAGACTCAGAAGTTTTCAGTACTTAGAAAATTTCTGACGTTTTCGATACTTAGAATATTTCTGACGTTTTTGGTACTTAGAAAAATTCTGCAGATTTCGGTACTTGGAAAATTTCTGACCTTTTCGGAATTTAGAAAATTTCAGACGTTTTCGGTACTTAGAAAACATTCCGACGATTTCGGTACATTAAAAAATTCTGAAAATTTCGGTACTTAAAAAATTTCTGACCTTTTCGGTACTTAGAAAAATTCTGTTGATTTCGGTACTTGGAAAATTTCTGCCTTTTTCGGAACTTTGAAAAGACTCAGAAGTTTTCAGTACTTAGAAAATTTCTGACATTTTCGATACTTAGAATATTTCTGACGTTTTCGGTACTTAGAAAAATTCTGCCGATTTCGGTACTTAGAAAAATTCTGTCGATTTCGGTACTTGGAAAATTTCTGACCTTTTCGGTACTTTGAAAATTTCAGACGTTTTCGGTACTTAGAAAACATTCCGACGATTTCGGTACTTAGAAAATTCTGACGACTTCGGTACTTGGAAAATTTCTGACCTTTTCGGTATTTAGAAAATTTCTGATCTTTTCAGTACTTAGAAAAATTCTGACGATTTCGGTACTTAGAAAACATTCAGAAGTTTTCGATACTTAGAAAATTTCTGACGTTTTCGGTACTTTGAAAAGACTCAGAAGTTTTCGGTACTTAGAAAATTTCTGACGATTTCGGTACTTATAAAAATTCAGACGTCTTCGGTACTTAGAAAAATTCCGACGATTTCGGTTCATAGAATATTTCTGCCTTTTTCGGTACTTAGAAAACATTCAGAAGTTTTCGGTACTTAGAAAATTTCTGACGTTATCGGTACTTAGAAAAATTCAGATGATTTCAGTACTTAGAAAAATTCTGGTGATTTCGGAACTTAGAAATATTCTGTTGATTTCGGTACTTTGAAAAATTCTGACGATTTCGGTACTTGGAAAATTTCTGACCTATTAGGTACTTAGAAAAATTCTGACGATTTCGGTACTTAGAAAACTTTCAGAAGTTTTCGATACTTAGAAACTTTCTGACGTTTTCGGTACTTAGAAAAATTCTGTTGATTTCGGTACTTGGAAAATTTCTGCCTTTTTCGGAACTTTGAAAAGACTCAGAAGTTTTCAGTACTTAGAAAATTTCTGACGTTTTCGATACTTAGAATATTTCTGACGTTTTCGGTACTTAGAAAAATTCTGCCGATTTCGGTACTTAGAAAAATTCTGTCGATTTTGGTACTTGGAAAATTTCTGACCTTTTCGGTACTTTGAAAATTTCAGACGTTTTCGGTACTTAAAAAACATTCCGACGATTTCGGTACTTAGAAAACATTCAGAAGTTTTCGATACTTAGAAAATTTCTGACATTTTCGGTACTTTGAAAAATTCTGTCGATTTCGGTACTTAGAAAAATTCAGTTGATTTCGGTATTTAGAAAATTTCTGACGTTATCGGTACTTAGAAAAATTCAGATGATTTCAGTACTTAGAAAAATTCTGGTGATTTCGGAACTTAGAAATATTCTGTTGATTTCGGTACTTTGAAAAATTCTGACGATTTCGGTACTTGGAAAATTTCTGACCTTTTCGGTACTTAGAAAAATTCTGACGATTTCGGTACTTAGAAAACTTTCAGAAGTTTTCGAAACTTAGAAACTTTCTGACGTTTTCGGTACTTAGAAAAATTCTGTTGATTTCGGTTCTTGGAAAATTTCTGCCTTTTTCGGAACTTTGAAAAGACTCAGAAGTTTTCAGTACTTAGAAAATTTCTGACGTTTTCGATACTTAGAATATTTCTGACGTTTTTGGTACTTAGAAAAATTCTGCAGATTTCGGTACTTGGAAAATTTCTGACCTTTTCGGTATTTAGAAAATTTCAGACGTTTTCGGTACTTAGAAAACATTCAGACGATTTCGGTACATTGAAAAATTCTGAAAATTTCGGTACTTAGAAAATTTCTGACCTTTTCGGTACTTTGAAAAATTATGTTGATTTCGGTACTTAGAAAAATTCTGTCGATTTCGGTACTTAGAAAAATTCTGTCGATTTCGGTACTTAGAAAATTTCTGACGATTTCGGTACTTAGAAAAATTCAGACGATTTCGGTACTTAGAAACATTCAGAAGTTTTCGGTACTTAGAAAATTTCTGACGTTTTCGGTACTTTGAAAAATTCTGAGGATTTCGGTATTTAGAAAACATTCAGAAGTTTTCGGTACTTAGAAAATTTCTGTCGATTTCGGTACTTAGAAAAATTCTGTTGATTTTGGTACTTAGAAAAATTCTAACGATTTCGGTACTTAGAAAATTCTGACGATTTCGGAACTTAGAAAAATTCTGACAATTTCGGTACTTAGAAAAATTCTGTTGATTTCGGTACTTAGAAAATTCTGACGATTTCGGTACTTGGAAGTTTTCTGACCTTTTCGGTTCTTAGAAAAATTCTGACGATTTCGGTACTTAGAAAACTTTCAGAAGTTTTCGATACTTAGAAACTTTCTGACGTTTTCGGTAGTTAGAAAAATTCTGTTGATTTCGGTACTTGGAAAATTTCTGCCTTTTTCGGAACTTTGAAAAGACTCAGAAGTTTTCAGTACTTAGAAAATTTCTGACCTTTTCGGTACTTAGAAAAATTCTGACGATTTCGGTATTTAGAAAACATTCAGAAGTTTTCGATACTTAGAAAATTTCTGACGTTTTCGGTACTTAGAAAAATTCTGCCGATTTCTGTACTGAGAAAAATTCTGTTGATTTCGGTACTTAGAAAAATTCTGTCGATTTCGGTACTTAGAAAAATTCTGTTGATTTTGGTACTTAGAAAAATTCTGTCGATTTCGGTACTTTGAAAAGACTCAGAAGTTTTCGGTACTTAGAAAATTTCTGACGATTTCGGAACTTAGAAAAATTCAGACGATTTCGGTACTTAGAAACATTCCGACGATTTCGGTACTTAGAAAATTTCTGCCTTTTTCGGTACTTAGAAAACATTCAGAAGTTTTCAGTACTTAGAAAATTTCTGACGTTTTCGATACTTAGAAAAATTCTGCCGATTTCGGTACTTAGAAAAATTCTGTCGACTTCGGTACTTGGAAAATTTCTGACCTTTACGGTATTTAGAAAATTTCTGATCTTTTCGGTACTTAGAAAAATTCTGACGATTTCGGTACTTAGAAAACATTCAGAAGTTTTCGATACTTAGAAAATTTCTGACGTTTTCGGTACTTAGAAAAATTCTGCCGATTTCGGTACTGAGAAAAATTTTGTTGATTTCGGTACTTAGAAAAATTCTGTCGATTTCGGTACTTAGAAAAATTCTGTCGATTTCGGTACTTTGAAAAGACTCAGAACTTTTCGGTACTTAGAAAATTTCTAACGATTTCGGTACTTAGAAAAATTCAGACGATTTCGGTACTTAGAAACATTCCGACGATTTCGGTACTTAGGAAAATTCTGTCGATTTCGGTACTTAGAAAAATTCTATTGATTTCGGTACTTAGAAAATTTCTGCCTTTTTCGGTACTTTGAAAATTTCAGACGATTTCGGTACTTAGAAAATTCTGACGATTTCGGTACTTAGAAAATTCTGACGATTTCGGTACTTGGAAAATTTCTGACCTTTGCGGTATTTATAAAATTTCGGATCTTTTCGGAACTCAGAAAAATTCTGACGATTTCGGTACTTAGAAAACATTCAGAAGTTTTCGATACTTCGAAATTTTCTGACGTTTTCGGTACTTTGAAAAGACTCAGAAGTTTTCGGTATTTAGAAAATTTCTGATCTTTTCGGTACTTAGAAAAATTCTGACGATTTCGTTACTTAGAAAACATTCAGAAGTTTTCGATACTTAGAAAATATCTGTCGATTTCGGTACTTTGAAAAATTCTGTTGATTTTGGTACTTAGAAAATTTCTGACGATTTCGGTACTTAGAAAAATTCAGACGATTTCGGTACTTAGAAACATTCAGAAGTTTTCGGTACTTAGAAAATTTCTGACCTTTTCGGTACTTAGAAAAATTCTGACGATTTCGGTATTTAGAAAACATTCAGAAGTTTTCGATACTTAGAAAATTTCTGACGTTTTCGGTACTTAGAAAAATTCTGCCGATTTCTGTACTGAGAAAAATTCTGTTGATTTCGGTACTTAGAAAAATTCTGTCGATTTCGGTACTTAGAAAAATTCTGTTGATTTTGGTACTTAGAAAAATTCTGTCGATTTCGGTACTTTGAAAAGACTCAGAAGTTTTCGGTACTTAGAAAATTTCTGACGATTTCGGAACTTAGAAAAATTCAGACGATTTCGGTACTTAGAAACATTCCGACGATTTCGGTACTTAGAAAATTTCTGCCTTTTTCGGTACTTAGAAAACATTCAGAAGTTTTCGGTACTTAGAAAATTTCTGACGTTCTCGGTACTTAGAAAAATTCTGACGATTTCGGTACTTAGAAAACTTTCAGAAGTTTTCGATACTTAGAAACTTTCTGACGTTTTCGGTACTTAGAAAAATTCTGTTGATTTCGGTACTTGGAAAATTTCTGCCTTTTTCGGAACTTTGAAAAGACTCAGAAGTTTTCAGTACTTAGAAAATTTCTGACGTTTTCGATACTTAGAAAAATTCTGCCGATTTCGGTACTTAGAAAAATTCTGTCGACTTCGGTACTTGGAAAATTTCTGACCTTTACGGTATTTAGAAAATTTCTGATCTTTTCGGTACTTAGAAAAATTCTGACGATTTCGGTACTTAGAAAACATTCAGAAGTTTTCGATACTTAGAAAATTTCTGACGTTTTCGGTACTTAGAAAAATTCTGCCGATTTCGGTACTGAGAAAAATTTTGTTGATTTCGGTACTTAGAAAAATTCTGTCGATTTCGGTACTTAGAATAATTCTGTCGATTTCGGTACTTTGAAAAGACTCAGAACTTTTCGGTACTTAGAAAATTTCTAACGATTTCGGTACTTAGAAAAATTCAGACGATTTCGGTACTTAGAAACATTCCGACGATTTCGGTACTTTGAAAATTTCTGCCTTTTTCGGTACTTAGAAAACATTCAGAAGTTTTCGGTACTTAGAAAATTTCTGACGTTATCGGTACTTAGAAAAATTCTGACAATTTCGGTACTTAGAAATATTCTGGTGATTTCGGTACTTAGGAAAATTCTGTCGATTTCGGTACTTAGAAAAATTCTATTGATTTCGGTACTTAGAAAATTTCTGCCTTTTTCGGTACTTTGAAAATTTCAGACGATTTCGGTACTTAGAAAATTCTGACGATTTCGGTACTTAGAAAATTCTGACGATTTCGGTACTTGGAAAATTTCTGACCTTTGCGGTATTTATAAAATTTCGGATCTTTTCGGAACTCAGAAAAATTCTGACGATTTCGGTACTTAGAAAACATTCAGAAGTTTTCGATACTTCGAAATTTTCTGACGTTTTCGGTACTTTGAAAAGACTCAGAAGTTTTCGGTATTTAGAAAATTTCTGATCTTTTCGGTACTTAGAAAAATTCAGACGATTTCGGTACTTAGAAACATTCAGATGTTTTCGGTACTTAGAAAATTTCTGACGTTTTCGGTACTTTGAAAAATTCTGAGGATTTCGGTATTTAGAAAACATTCAGAAGTTTTCGGTACTTAGAAAATTTCTGTCGATTTCGGTACTTAGAAAAATTCTGTTGATTTTGGTACTTAGAAAAATTCTAACGATTTCGGTACTTAGAAAATTCTGACGATTTAGGAACTTAGAAAAATTCTGACAATTTCGGTACTTAGAAAAATTCTGTTGATTTCGGTACTTAGAAAATTCTGACGATTTCGGTACTTGGAAGTTTTCTGACCTTTTCGGTTCTTAGAAAAATTCTGACGATTTCGGTACTTAGAAAACTTTCAGAAGTTTTCGATACTTAGAAACTTTCTGACGTTTTCGGTAGTTAGAAAAATTCTGTTGATTTCGGTACTAGGAAAATTTCTGCCTTTTTCGGAACTTTGAAAAGACTCAGAAGTTTTCAGTACTTAGAAAATTTCTGACCTTTTCGGTACTTAGAAAAATTCTGACGATTTCGGTATTTAGAAAACATTCAGAAGTTTTCGATACTTAGAAAATTTCTGACGTTTTCGGTACTTAGAAAAATTCTGCCGATTTCTGTACTGAGAAAAATTCTGTTGATTTCGGTACTTAGAAAAATTCTGTCGATTTCGGTACTTAGAAAAATTCTGTTGATTTTGGTACTTAGAAAAATTCTGTCGATTTCGGTACTTTGAAAAGACTCAGAAGTTTTCGGTACTTAGAAAATTTCTGACGATTTCGGAACTTAGAAAAATTCAGACGATTTTAGTACTTAGAAACATTCCGACGATTTCGGTACTTAGAAAATTTCTGCCTTTTTCGGTACTTAGAAAACATTCAGAAGTTTTCGGTACTTAGAAAATTTCTGACGTTCTCGGTACTTAGAAAAATTCTGACGATTTCGGTACTTAGAAAACTTTCAGAAGTTTTCGATACTTAGAAACTTTCTGACGTTTTCGGTACTTAGAAAAATTCTGTTGATTTCGGTACTTGGAAAATTTCTGCCTTTTTCGGAACTTTGAAAAGACTCAGAAGTTTTCAGTACTTAGAAAATTTCTGACGTTTTCGATACTTAGAAAAATTCTGCCGATTTCGGTACTTAGAAAAATTCTGTCGACTTCGGTACTTGGAAAATTTCTGACCTTTACGGTATTTAGAAAATTTCTGATCTTTTCGGTACTTAGAAAAATTCTGACGATTTCGGTACTTAGAAAACATTCAGAAGTTTTCGATAGTTAGAAAATTTCTGACGTTTTCGGTACTTAGAAAAATTCTGCCGATTTCGGTACTGAGAAAAATTTTGTTGATTTCGGTACTTAGAAAAATTCTGTCGATTTCGGTACTTAGAAAAATTCTGTCTATTTCGGTACTTTGAAAAGACTCAGAACTTTTCGGTACTTAGAAAATTTCTGACGATTTCGGTACTTAGAAAAATTCAGACGATTTCGGTACTTAGAAACATTCCGACGATTTCAGTACTTTGAAAATTTCTGCCTTTTTCGGTACTTAGAAAACAATCAGAAGTTTTCGGTACTTAGAAAATTTCTGACGTTTTCGGTACTTTGAAAAATTCTGAGGATTTCGGTATTTACTAAAAAAACATTCAGAAGTTGTCGGTACTTAGAAAATTTATGTCGATTTCGGTACTTAGAAAAATTCTGTTGATTTTGGTACTTAGAAAAATTCTAACGATTTCGGTACTTAGAAAAATTCCGACGATTTCGGTACTTAGAAAATTCTGACGATTTCGGTACTTTGAAAAATTCTGAAAATTTCGGTATTTAGAAAATTTCTGACGTTTTCGGTACTTAGAAAAATTCTGTTGATTTCGGTACTTGGAAAATTTCTGCCTTTTTCGGAACTTTGAAAAGACTCAGAAGTTTTCGGTACTTAGAAAAATTCTGACGATTTCGGTACTTGGAAGTTTTCTGACCTTTTCGGTTCTTAGAAAAATTCTGACGATTTCGGTACTTAGAAAACTTTCAGAAGTTTTCGATACTTAGAAACTTTCTGACGTTTTCGGTAGTTAGAAAAATTCTGTTGATTTCGGTACTAGGAAAATTTCTGCCTTTTTCGGAACTTTGAAAAGACTCAGAAGTTTTCAGTACTTAGAAAATTTCTGACCTTTTCGGTACTTAGAAAAATTCTGACGATTTCGGTATTTAGAAAACATTCAGAAGTTTTCGATACTTAGAAAATTTCTGACGTTTTCGGTACTTAGAAAAATTCTGCCGATTTCTGTACTGAGAAAAATTCTGTTGATTTCGGTACTTAGAAAAATTCTGTCGATTTCGGTACTTAGAAAAATTCTGTTGATTTTGGTACTTAGAAAAATTCTGTCGATTTCGGTACTTTGAAAAGACTCAGAAGTTTTCGGTACTTAGAAAATTTCTGACGATTTCGGAACTTAGAAAAATTCAGACGATTTTAGTACTTAGAAACATTCCGACGATTTCGGTACTTAGAAAATTTCTGCCTTTTTCGGTACTTAGAAAACATTCAGAAGTTTTCGGTACTTAGAAAATTTCTGACGTTCTCGGTACTTAGAAAAATTCTGACGATTTCGGTACTTAGAAAACTTTCAGAAGTTTTCGATACTTAGAAACTTTCTGACGTTTTCGGTACTTAGAAAAATTCTGTTGATTTCGGTACTTGGAAAATTTCTGCCTTTTTCGGAACTTTGAAAAGACTCAGAAGTTTTCAGTACTTAGAAAATTTCTGACGTTTTCGATACTTAGAAAAATTCTGCCGATTTCGGTACTTAGAAAAATTCTGTCGACTTCGGTACTTGGAAAATTTCTGACCTTTACGGTATTTAGAAAATTTCTGATCTTTTCGGTACTTAGAAAAATTCTGACGATTTCGGTACTTAGAAAACATTCAGAAGTTTTCGATAGTTAGAAAATTTCTGACGTTTTCGGTACTTAGAAAAATTCTGCCGATTTCGGTACTGAGAAAAATTTTGTTGATTTCGGTACTTAGAAAAATTCTGTCGATTTCGGTACTTAGAAAAATTCTGTCTATTTCGGTACTTTGAAAAGACTCAGAACTTTTCGGTACTTAGAAAATTTCTGACGATTTCGGTACTTAGAAAAATTCAGACGATTTCGGTACTTAGAAACATTCCGACGATTTCAGTACTTTGAAAATTTCTGCCTTTTTCGGTACTTAGAAAACAATCAGAAGTTTTCGGTACTTAGAAAATTTCTGACGTTTTCGGTACTTTGAAAAATTCTGAGGATTTCGGTATTTACTAAAAAAACATTCAGAAGTTGTCGGTACTTAGAAAATTTATGTCGATTTCGGTACTTAGAAAAATTCTGTTGATTTTGGTACTTAGAAAAATTCTAACGATTTCGGTACTTAGAAAAATTCCGACGATTTCGGTACTTAGAAAATTCTGACGATTTCGGTACTTTGAAAAATTCTGAAAATTTCGGTATTTAGAAAATTTCTGACGTTTTCGGTACTTAGAAAAATTCTGTTGATTTCGGTACTTGGAAAATTTCTGCCTTTTTCGGAACTTTGAAAAGACTCAGAAGTTTTCGGTACTTAGAAAAATTCCGACGATTTCGGTACTTAGAAAATTTCTGCCTTTTTCGGTACTTAGAAAACATTCCGACGATTTCGGTACTTAGAAACTTCTGACGACTTCAGTACTTGGAAAATTTCTGACCTTTTCGGTATTTAGAAAATTTCTGACGTTTTCGGTACTTAGAAAAATTCTGTTGATTTCGGTACTTGGAAAATTTCTGCCTTTTTCGGAACTTTGAAAAGACTCAGAAGTTTTCGATACTTAGAAACTTTCTGACGTTTTCGGTACTTAGAAAAATTCTGTTTATTTCGGTACTTGGAAAATTTCTGCCTTTTTCGGAACTTTGAAAAGACTCAGAAGTATTCGGTACTTAGAAAACATTCCGACGATTTCGGTACTTTGAAAAATTCTGAAAATTTCTTTACTTAGAAAATTTCTGACCTTTTCGGTACTTAGAAAATTTCTGCCTTTTTCGGTACTTTGAAAAGACTCAGAATTTTTCAGTACTTAGAAAATTTCTGACTTTTTCGGTACTTAGAAAAATTCTGAAAATTTCGGTACTTAGAAAATTTCTGACCTTTTCGGTACTTAGAAAATTTCTGCCTTTTTCGGTACTTTGAAAAGACTCAGAATTTTTCAGTACTTTGAAAATTTCTGACGTTTTCGGTACTTAGAAAAATTCTGCCGATTTCGGTACTTAGAAAAATTCTGTCGATTTCGGTACTTAGAAAACATTCAGAAGTTTTCGATACTTAGAAAATTTCTGACGTTTTCGGTACTTAGAAAAATTCTGCCGATTTCAGTACTGAGAAAAATTCTGTTGATTTCGGTACTTAGAAAAATTCTGTCGATTTCGGTACTTTGAAAAATTCTGTTGATTTTGGTACTTAGAAAAATTCTGTCGATTTCGGTACTTTGAAAAGACTCAGAAGTTTTCGGTACTTAGAAAATTTCTGACGATTTCGGTACTTAGAAAAATTCAGACGATTTCGGTACTTAGAAACATTCCGACGATTTCGGTACTTAGAAAATTTCTGCCTTTTTCGGTACTTAGAAAACATTCAGAAGTTTTCGGTACTTAGAAAATTTCTGACGTTTTCGGTACTTAGAAAAATTCTGACGATTTCGGCACTTAGAAAACTTTCAGAAGTTTTCGATACTTAGAAACTTTCTGACGTTTTCGGTACTTAGAAAAATTCTGTTGACTTCGGTACTTGGAAAATTTCTGCCTTTTTCGGAACTTTGAAAAGACTCAGAAGTTTTCAGTACTTAGAAAATTTCTGACGTTTTCGATACTTAGAATATTTCTGACGTTTTCGGTACTTAGAAAAATTCTGCCGATTTCGGTACTTAGAAAAATTCTGTCGATTTCGGTACTTGGAAATTTTCTAACTTTTTCGGTACTTTGAAAATTTCAGACGTTTTCGGTACTTAGAAAACATTCCGACGATTTCGGTACTTAGAAAATTCTGACGACTTCGGTACTTGGAAAATTTCTGACCTTTTCGGTATTTAGAAAATTTCTGATTTTTTCGGTACATAGAAAAATTCTGACGATTTCGGTACTTAGAAAACATTCAGAAGTTTTCGATACTTAGAAAATTTCTGACGTTTTCGGTACTTAGAAAAAATCTGCCGATTTCGGTACTGAGAAAAATTCTGTTGATTTCGGTACTTAGAAAAATTCTAACGATTTCGGTACTTAGAAAAATTTCGACGATTTCGGTACTTAGAAAATTCTGACGATTTCGGTACTTTGAAAAATTCTGAAAATTTCGGTACTTAGAAAATTTCTGACCTTTTCGGTACTTAGAAAACATTCCGACGATTTCGGTACTTAGAAAATTCTGACGACTTCGGTACTTGGAAAATTTCTGACCTTTTCGGTATTTAGAAAATTTCTGACGTTTTCGGTACTTAGAAAAATTCTGTTGATTTCGGTACTTGGAAAATTTCTGCCTTTTTCGGAACTTTGAAAAGACTCAGAAGTTTTCGGTACTTAGAAAATTCCGACGTTTTCGGTACTTTGAAAATTTCAGACGTTTTCGGTACTTAGAAAACATTCCGACGATTTCGGTACTTAGAAAATTCTGACGACTTCGGTACTTGGAAAATTTCTGACCTTTTCGGTATTTAGAAAATTTCAGATCTTTTCGGTACTTAGAAAAATTCTGACGATTTCGGTACTTAGAAAACATTCAGAAGTTTTCGATACTTAGAAAATTTCTGACGTTTTCGGTACTTTGAAAAATTCTGCCGATTTCGGTACTGAGAAAAATTCTGTTGATTTCGGTACTTAGAAAATATCTGTCGATTTCGGTACTTTGAAAAATTCTGTTGATTTTGGTACTTAGAAAAATTCTGTCGATTTCGGTACTTAGAAAATTCTGACGATTTCGGTACTTGGAAAATTTCTGCCTTTTTCGGAACTTAGAAAACATTCAGAAGTTTTCGGTACTTAGAAAAATTCCGACGATTTCGGTACTTAGAAAATTTCTGCCTTTTTCGGTACTTAGAAAATTTCTGACGTTATCGGTACTTAGAAAAATTCAGATGATTTCAGTACTTAGAAAAATTCAGGTGATTTCGGAATTTAGAAATATTCTGTTGATTTCGGTACTTTGAAAAATTCTGTCGAATTCGGTACTTAAAAAAATTCTGTTGATTTCGGTACTTAGAAAAATTCTGTCGATTTCGGTTCTTAGAAAATTCTGACGATTTCGGTACTTGGAAAATTTCTGACCTTTTCGGTACTTAGAAAAATTCTGACGATTTCGGTACTTAGAAACCTTTCAGAAGTTTTCGATACTTAGTAACTTTCTGACGTTTTCGGTACTTAGAAAAATTCTGTTTATTTCGGTACTTGGAAAATTTCTGCCTTTTTCGGAACTTTGAAAAGACTCAGAAGTATTCGGTACTTAGAAAACATTCCGACGATTTCGGTACTTTGAAAAATTCTGAAAATTTCGGTACTTAGAAAATTTCTGACCTTTTCGGTACTTAGAAAATTTCAGCCTTTTTCGGTACTTTGAAAAGACTCAGAATTTTTCGGTACTTAGAAAAATTCCGACGATTTCGGTACTTAGAAAATTTCTGCCTTTTTCGGTACTTAGAAAACATTCAGAAGTTTTCGGTACTTAGAAAATTTCTGACGTTATCGGTACTTAGAAACATTCAGATGATTTCAGTACTTAGAAAAATTCTGGTGATTTCGGAACTTAGAAATATTCTGTTGATTTCGGTACTTCGAAAAATTCTGTCGAATTCGGTACTTAGAAAAATTCTGTTGATTTCGGTACTTAGAAAAATTCTGTCGATTTCGGTACTTGGAAAATTTCTGACCTTTTCGGTACTTAGAAAAATTCTGACGACTTCGGTACTTAGAAAACTTTCAGAAGTTTTCGATACTTAGAAACTTTCTGACATATTCGGTACTTAGAAAAATTCTGTTGATTTCGGTACTTGGAAAATTTCTGCCTTTTTCGGAACTTTGAAAAGACTCAGAAGTTTTCAGTACTTAGAAAATTTCTGACGTTTTCGATACTTAGAATATTTCTGACGTTTTCGGTACTTAGAAAAATTCTGACGATTTCGGTACTTAGAAAACTTTCAGAAGTTTTCGATACTTAGAAACTTTCTGACGTTTTCGGTACTTTGAAAAGACTCAGAAGTTTTCGGTACTTAGAAAATTTCTGACGATTTCGGTACTTAGAAAAATTCAGACGATTTCGGTACTTAGAAAAATTCCGACGATTTCGGTACTTAGAAAATTTCTGCCTTTTTCGGAACTTAGAAAACATTCAGAAGTTTTCGGTACTTAGAAAAATTCCGACGATTTCGGCACTTAGAAAATTTCTGCCTTTTTCGGTACTTAGAAAATTTCTGACGTTATCGGTACTTAGAAAAATTCAGATGATTTCAGAACTTAGAAAAATTCAGGTGATTTCGGAATTTAGAAATATTCTGTTGATTTCGGTACTTTGAAAAATTCTGTCGAATTCGGTACTTAGAAAAATTCTGTTGATTTCGGTACTTAGAAAAATTCTGTCGAATTCGGTACTTAGAAAAATTCTGTTTATTTCGGTACTTGGAAAATTTCTGCCTTTTTCGGAACTTTGAAAAGACTCAGAAGTATTCGGTACTTAGAAAACATTCCGACGATTTCGGTACTTTGAAAAATTCTGAAAATTTCGGTACTTAGAAAATTTCTGACCTTTTCGGTACTTAGAAAATTTCTGCCTTTTTCGGTACTTTGAAAAGACTCAGAATTTTTCAGTACTTAGAAAATTTCTGACTTTTTCGGTACTTAGAAAAATTCTGAAAATTTCGGTACTTAGAAAATTTCTGACCTTTTCGGTACTTAGAAAATTTCTGCCTTTTTCGGTACTTTGAAAAGACTCAGAATTTTTCAGTACTTTGAAAATTTCTGACGTTTTCGGTACTTAGAAAAATTCTGCCGATTTCGGTACTTAGAAAAATTCTGTCGATTTCGGAACTTTGAAAAGACTCAGAAGTATTCGGTACTTTGAAAAGACTCAGAAGTTTTCGGTACTTAGAAAAATTCAGACGATTTCGGTACTTAGAAACATTCCGACGATTTCGGTACTTAGAAAATTTCTGCCTTTTTCGGTACTTAGAAAACATTCAGAAGTTTTCGGTACTTAGAAAATTTCTGACGTTTTCGGTACTTAGAAAAATTCTGACGATTTCGGTACTTAGAAAACTTTCAGAAGTTTTCGATACTTAGAAACTTTCTGACGATTACGGTACTTAGAAAAATTCTGTTGATTTCGGTACTTGGAAAATTTCTGCCTTTTTCGGAACTTTGAAAAGACTCAGAAGTTTTCAGTACTTAGAAAATTTCAGACGTTTTCGGTACTTAGAAAAATTCTGTCGATTTCGGTACTTGGAAAATTTCTGACCTTTTCGGTGCTTTGAAAATTTCAGACGTTTTCGGTACTTAGAAAACATTCCGACGATTTCGGTACTTAGAAAATTCTGACGACTTCGGTACTTGGAAAATTTCTGACCTTTTCGGTATTTAGAAAATTTCTGATCTTTTCGGTACTTAGAAAAATTCTGACGATTTCGGTACTTAGAAAACATTCAGAAGTTTTCGATACTTAGAAAATTTCTGACGTTTTCGGTACTTAGAAAAATTCTGCCGATTTCGGTACTGAGAAAAATTCTGTTGATTTCGGTACTTAGAAAAATTCTTTCGATTTCGGTACTTAGAAAAATTTTGTTGATTTTGGTACTTAGAAAAATTCTGTCGATTTCGGTACTTTGAAAAGACTCAGAAGTTTTCGGTACTTAGAAAATTTCTGACGATTTCGGTACTTAGAAAAATTCAGACGATTTCGGTACTTAGAAACATTCCGACGATTTCGGTACTTAGAAAATTTCTGCCTTTTTCGGTACTTAGAAAACATTCAGAAGTTTTCGGTACTTAGAAAATTTCTTATGTTTTCGGTACTTAGAAAAATTCTGACGATTTCGGTACTTAGAAAACTTTCAGAAGTTTTCGATACTTAGAAACTTTCTGACGTTTTCGGTACTTAGAAAAATTCTGTTGATTTCGGTACTTGGAAAATTTCTGCCTTTTTCGGAACTTTGAAAAGACTCAGAAGTTTTCAGTACTTAGAAAATTTCTGACGTTTTCGTTACTTAGAATATTTCTGACGTTTTCGGTACTTAGAAAAATTCTGCCGATTTCGGTACTTAGAAAAATTCTGTCGATTTCGGTACTTGGAAAATTTCTGACCTTTTCGGTGCTTTGAAAATTTCAGACGCTTTCGGTACTTAGAAAACATTCCGACGATTTCGGTACTTAGAAAATTCTGACGACTTCGGTACTTGGAAAATTTCTGACCTTTTCGGTATTTAGAAAATTTCTGATTTTTTCGGTACATAGAAAAATTCTGACGATTTCGGTACTTAGAAAACATTCAGAAGTTTTCGATACTTAGAAAATTTCTGACGTTTTCGGTACTTAGAAAAAATCTGCCGATTTCGGTACTGAGAAAAATTCTGTTGATTTCGGTACTTAGAAAAATTCTAACGATTTCGGTACTTAGAAAAATTTCGACGATTTCGGTACTTAGAAAATTCTGACGATTTCGGTACTTTGAAAAATTCTGAAAATTTCGGTACTTAGAAAATTTCTGACCTTTTCGGTACTTAGAAAACATTCCGACGATTTCGGTACTTAGAAAATTCTGACGACTTCGGTACTTGGAAAATTTCTGACCTTTTCGGTATTTAGAAAATTTCTGACGTTTTCGGTACTTAGAAAAATTCTGTTGATTTCGGTACTTGGAAAATTTCTGCCTTTTTCGGAACTTTGAAAAGACTCAGAAGTTTTCGGTACTTAGAAAAATTCCGACGTTTTCGGTACTTTGAAAATTTCAGACGTTTTCGGTACTTAGAAAACATTCCGACGATTTCGGTACTTAGAAAATTCTGACGACTTCGGTACTTGGAAAATTTCTGACCTTTTCGGTATTTAGAAAATTTCAGATCTTTTCGGTACTTAGAAAAATTCTGACGATTTCGGTACTTAGAAAACATTCAGAAGTTTTCGATACTTAGAAAATTTCTGACGTTTTCGGTACTTTGAAAAATTCTGCCGATTTCGGTACTGAGAAAAATTCTGTTGATTTCGGTACTTAGAAAATATCTGTCGATTTCGGTACTTTGAAAAATTCTGTTGATTTTGGTACTTAGAAAAATTCTGTCGATTTCGGTACTTAGAAAATTCTGACGATTTCGGTACTTGGAAAATTTCTGCCTTTTTCGGAACTTAGAAAACATTCAGAAGTTTTCGGTACTTAGAAAAATTCCGACGATCTCGGTACTTAGAAAATTTCTGCCTTTTTCGGTACTTAGAAAATTTCTGACGTTATCGGTACTTAGAAAAATTCAGATGATTTCAGTACTTAGAAAAATTCAGGTGATTTCGGAATTTAGAAATATTCTGTTGATTTCGGTACTTTGAAAAATTCTGTCGAATTCGGTACTTAAAAAAATTCTGTTGATTTCGGTACTTAGAAAAATTCTGTCGATTTCGGTTCTTAGAAAATTCTGACGATTTCGGTACTTGGAAAATTTCTGACCTTTTCGGTACTTAGAAAAATTCTGACGATTTCGGTACTTAGAAACCTTTCAGAAGTTTTCGATACTTAGTAACTTTCTGACGTTTTCGGTACTTAGAAAAATTCTGTTTATTTCGGTACTTGGAAAATTTCTGCCTTTTTCGGAACTTTGAAAAGACTCAGAAGTATTCGGTACTTAGAAAACATTCCGACGATTTCGGTACTTTGAAAAATTCTGAAAATTTCGGTACTTAGAAAATTTCTGACCTTTTCGGTACTTAGAAAATTTCAGCCTTTTTCGGTACTTTGAAAAGACTCAGAATTTTTCGGTACTTAGAAAAATTCCGACGATTTCGGTACTTAGAAAATTTCTGCCTTTTTCGGTACTTAGAAAACATTCAGAAGTTTTCGGTACTTAGAAAATTTCTGACGTTATCGGTACTTAGAAACATTCAGATGATTTCAGTACTTAGAAAAATTCTGGTGATTTCGGAACTTAGAAATATTCTGTTGATTTCGGTACTTCGAAAAATTCTGTCGAATTCGGTACTTAGAAAAATTCTGTTGATTTCGGTACTTAGAAAAATTCTGTCGATTTCGGTACTTGGAAAATTTCTGACCTTTTCGGTACTTAGAAAAATTCTGACGACTTCGGTACTTAGAAAACTTTCAGAAGTTTTCGATACTTAGAAACTTTCTGACATATTCGGTACTTAGAAAAATTCTGTTGATTTCGGTACTTGGAAAATTTCTGCCTTTTTCGGAACTTTGAAAAGACTCAGAAGTTTTCAGTACTTAGAAAATTTCTGACGTTTTCGATACTTAGAAAAATTCTGCCGATTTCGGTACTTAGAAAAATTCTGTCGACTTCGGTACTTGGAAAATTTCTGACCTTTACGGTATTTAGAAAATTTCTGATCTTTTCGGTACTTAGAAAAATTCTGACGATTTCGGTACTTAGAAAACATTCAGAAGTTTTCGATAGTTAGAAAATTTCTGACGTTTTCGGTACTTAGAAAAATTCTGCCGATTTCGGTACTGAGAAAAATTTTGTTGATTTCGGTACTTAGAAAAATTCTGTCGATTTCGGTACTTAGAAAAATTCTGTCTATTTCGGTACTTTGAAAAGACTCAGAACTTTTCGGTACTTAGAAAATTTCTGACGATTTCGGTACTTAGAAAAATTCAGACGATTTCGGTACTTAGAAACATTCCGACGATTTCAGTACTTTGAAAATTTCTGCCTTTTTCGGTACTTAGAAAACAATCAGAAGTTTTCGGTACTTAGAAAATTTCTGACGTTTTCGGTACTTTGAAAAATTCTGAGGATTTCGGTATTTACTAAAAAAACATTCAGAAGTTGTCGGTACTTAGAAAATTTATGTCGATTTCGGTACTTAGAAAAATTCTGTTGATTTTGGTACTTAGAAAAATTCTAACGATTTCGGTACTTAGAAAAATTCCGACGATTTCGGTACTTAGAAAATTCTGACGATTTCGGTACTTTGAAAAATTCTGAAAATTTCGGTATTTAGAAAATTTCTGACGTTTTCGGTACTTAGAAAAATTCTGTTGATTTCGGTACTTGGAAAATTTCTGCCTTTTTCGGAACTTTGAAAAGACTCAGAAGTTTTCGGTACTTAGAAAAATTCCGACGATCTCGGTACTTAGAAAATTTCTGCCTTTTTCGGTACTTAGAAAATTTCTGACGTTATCGGTACTTAGAAAAATTCAGATGATTTCAGTACTTAGAAAAATTCAGGTGATTTCGGAATTTAGAAATATTCTGTTGATTTCGGTACTTTGAAAAATTCTGTCGAATTCGGTACTTAAAAAAATTCTGTTGATTTCGGTACTTAGAAAAATTCTGTCGATTTCGGTTCTTAGAAAATTCTGACGATTTCGGTACTTGGAAAATTTCTGACCTTTTCGGTACTTAGAAAAATTCTGACGATTTCGGTACTTAGAAACCTTTCAGAAGTTTTCGATACTTAGTAACTTTCTGACGTTTTCGGTACTTAGAAAAATTCTGTTTATTTCGGTACTTGGAAAATTTCTGCCTTTTTCGGAACTTTGAAAAGACTCAGAAGTATTCGGTACTTAGAAAACATTCCGACGATTTCGGTACTTTGAAAAATTCTGAAAATTTCGGTACTTAGAAAATTTCTGACCTTTTCGGTACTTAGAAAATTTCAGCCTTTTTCGGTACTTTGAAAAGACTCAGAATTTTTCGGTACTTAGAAAAATTCCGACGATTTCGGTACTTAGAAAATTTCTGCCTTTTTCGGTACTTAGAAAACATTCAGAAGTTTTCGGTACTTAGAAAATTTCTGACGTTATCGGTACTTAGAAACATTCAGATGATTTCAGTACTTAGAAAAATTCTGGTGATTTCGGAACTTAGAAATATTCTGTTGATTTCGGTACTTCGAAAAATTCTGTCGAATTCGGTACTTAGAAAAATTCTGTTGATTTCGGTACTTAGAAAAATTCTGTCGATTTCGGTACTTGGAAAATTTCTGACCTTTTCGGTACTTAGAAAAATTCTGACGACTTCGGTACTTAGAAAACTTTCAGAAGTTTTCGATACTTAGAAACTTTCTGACATATTCGGTACTTAGAAAAATTCTGTTGATTTCGGTACTTGGAAAATTTCTGCCTTTTTCGGAACTTTGAAAAGACTCAGAAGTTTTCAGTACTTAGAAAATTTCTGACGTTTTCGATACTTAGAAAAATTCTGCCGATTTCGGTACTTAGAAAAATTCTGTCGACTTCGGTACTTGGAAAATTTCTGACCTTTACGGTATTTAGAAAATTTCTGATCTTTTCGGTACTTAGAAAAATTCTGACGATTTCGGTACTTAGAAAACATTCAGAAGTTTTCGATAGTTAGAAAATTTCTGACGTTTTCGGTACTTAGAAAAATTCTGCCGATTTCGGTACTGAGAAAAATTTTGTTGATTTCGGTACTTAGAAAAATTCTGTCGATTTCGGTACTTAGAAAAATTCTGTCTATTTCGGTACTTTGAAAAGACTCAGAACTTTTCGGTACTTAGAAAATTTCTGACGATTTCGGTACTTAGAAAAATTCAGACGATTTCGGTACTTAGAAACATTCCGACGATTTCAGTACTTTGAAAATTTCTGCCTTTTTCGGTACTTAGAAAACATTCAGAAGTTTTCGATACTTAGAAACTTTCTGACGTTTTCGGTACTTTGAAAAGACTCAGAAGTTTTCGGTACTTAGAAAATTTCTGACGATTTCGGTACTTAGAAAAATTCAGACGATTTCGGTACTTAGAAAAATTCCGACGATTTCGGTACTTAGAAAATTTCTGCCTTTTTCGGAACTTAGAAAACATTCAGAAGTTTTCGGTACTTAGAAAAATTCCGACGATTTCGGCACTTAGAAAATTTCTGCCTTTTTCGGTACTTAGAAAATTTCTGACGTTATCGGTACTTAGAAAAATTCAGATGATTTCAGTACTTAGAAAAATTCAGGTGATTTCGGAATTTAGAAATATTCTGTTGATTTCGGTACTTTGAAAAATTCTGTCGAATTCGGTACTTAGAAAAATTCTGTTGATTTCGGTACTTAGAAAAATTCTGTCGAATTCGGTACTTAGAAAAATTCTGTTTATTTCGGTACTTGGAAAATTTCTGCCTTTTTCGGAACTTTGAAAAGACTCAGAAGTATTCGGTACTTAGAAAACATTCCGACGATTTCGGTACTTTGAAAAATTCTGAAAATTTCGGTACTTAGAAAATTTCTGACCTTTTCGGTACTTAGAAAATTTCTGCCTTTTTCGGTACTTTGAAAAGACTCAGAATTTTTCAGTACTTAGAAAATTTCTGACTTTTTCGGTACTTAGAAAAATTCTGAAAATTTCGGTACTTAGAAAATTTCTGACCTTTTCGGTACTTAGAAAATTTCTGCCTTTTTCGGTACTTTGAAAAGACTCAGAATTTTTCAGTACTTTGAAAATTTCTGACGTTTTCGGTACTTAGAAAAATTCTGCCGATTTCGGTACTTAGAAAAATTCTGTCGATTTCGGAACTTTGAAAAGACTCAGAAGTATTCGGTACTTTGAAAAGACTCAGAAGTTTTCGGTACTTAGAAAAATTCAGACGATTTCGGTACTTAGAAACATTCCGACGATTTCGGTACTTAGAAAATTTCTGCCTTTTTCGGTACTTAGAAAACATTCAGAAGTTTTCGGTACTTAGAAAATTTCTGACGTTTTCGGTACTTAGAAAAATTCTGACGATTTCGGTACTTAGAAAACTTTCAGAAGTTTTCGATACTTAGAAACTTTCTGACGATTACGGTACTTAGAAAAATTCTGTTGATTTCGGTACTTGGAAAATTTCTGCCTTTTTCGGAACTTTGAAAAGACTCAGAAGTTTTCAGTACTTAGAAAATTTCAGACGTTTTCGGTACTTAGAAAAATTCTGTCGATTTCGGTACTTGGAAAATTTCTGACCTTTTCGGTGCTTTGAAAATTTCAGACGTTTTCGGTACTTAGAAAACATTCCGACGATTTCGGTACTTAGAAAATTCTGACGACTTCGGTACTTGGAAAATTTCTGACCTTTTCGGTATTTAGAAAATTTCTGATCTTTTCGGTACTTAGAAAAATTCTGACGATTTCGGTACTTAGAAAACATTCAGAAGTTTTCGATACTTAGAAAATTTCTGACGTTTTCGGTACTTAGAAAAATTCTGCCGATTTCGGTACTGAGAAAAATTCTGTTGATTTCGGTACTTAGAAAAATTCTGTCGATTTCGGTACTTAGAAAAATTTTGTTGATTTTGGTACTTAGAAAAATTCTGTCGATTTCGGTACTTTGAAAAGACTCAGAAGTTTTCGGTACTTAGAAAATTTCTGACGATTTCGGTACTTAGAAAAATTCAGACGATTTCGGTACTTAGAAACATTCCGACGATTTCGGTACTTAGAAAATTTCTGCCTTTTTCGGTACTTAGAAAACATTCAGAAGTTTTCGGTACTTAGAAAATTTCTTATGTTTTCGGTACTTAGAAAAATTCTGACGATTTCGGTACTTAGAAAACTTTCAGAAGTTTTCGATACTTAGAAACTTTCTGACGTTTTCGGTACTTAGAAAAATTCTGTTGATTTCGGTACTTGGAAAATTTCTGCCTTTTTCGGAACTTTGAAAAGACTCAGAAGTTTTCAGTACTTAGAAAATTTCTGACGTTTTCGTTACTTAGAATATTTCTGACGTTTTCGGTACTTAGAAAAATTCTGCCGATTTCGGTACTTAGAAAAATTCTGTCGATTTCGGTACTTGGAAAATTTCTGACCTTTTCGGTGCTTTGAAAATTTCAGACGCTTTCGGTACTTAGAAAACATTCCGACGATTTCGGTACTTAGAAAATTCTGACGACTTCGGTACTTGGAAAATTTCTGACCTTTTCGGTATTTAGAAAATTTCTGATCTTTTCGGTACTTAGAAAAATTCTGACGACTTCGGTACTTAGAAAACATTCAGAAGTTTTCGATACTTAGAAAATTTCTGACGTTTTCGATACTTAGAAAAATTCTGCCGATTTCGGTACTGAGAAAAATTCTGTTGATTTCGGTACTTAGAAAAATTCTGTCGATTTCGGTACTTAGAAAAATTCTGTTGATTTTGGTACTTAGAAAAATTTTGTCGATTTCGGTACTTTGAAAAGACTCGGTAGTTTTCGGTACTTAGAAAATTTCTGACGATTTTGGTACTTAGAAAAATTCAGACGATTTCGGTACTTAGAAACATTCCGACGATTTCGGTACTTAGAAAATTTCCGCCTTTTTCGGTACTTAGAAAACATTCAGAAGTTTTCGGTACTTAGAAAATTTCTGTCGATTTCGGTACTTAGAAAAATTCTGTTGATTTTGGTACTTAGAAAATATCTGACGTTTTCGGTACTTAGAAAATTTCTGACGTTTTCGATACTTCGAAAATTTCTGACGTTTTCGGTACTTAGAAAAATTCTGCCGATTTCGGTACTTAGAAAAATTCTGTTGATTTCGGTACTTAGAAAAATTCTGTCGATTTCGGTACTTAGAAAAATTCTGTGTATTTTGGTACTTAGAAAATTTCTGACCTTTTCGGTACTTAGAAAATATCTGACGTTTTCGGTACTTAGAAAATTTCTGACGTTTTCGGTACTTAGAAAAATTCTTACGATTTCGATACTTATTAAACATTCAGAAGTTTTCGGTACTTAGAAAAATTCTGTCGATTTCGGTACTTAGAAAAGACTCGGAAGTTTTCGGTACTTAGAAAATTTCTGCCTTTTTCGGTACTTTGAAAAGACTGGGAAGTTTGCAGTACTTAGATAATTTCTGACGTTTTCGGAACTTAGAAAAATTCTTTTGATTTCGGTACTTAAAAAATTCAGACGATTTCGGTACTTAGAAACATTCCGACGATTTCGGAACTTAGAAAATTTCTGCCTTTTTCGGTACTTAGAAAACATTCAGAAGTTTTCGGTACTTAGAAAATTTCTGACGTTTTCGGTACTTAGAAAAATTCTGACGATTTCGGTACTTAGAAAACTTTCAGAAGTTTTCGATACTTAGAAACTTTCTGACGTTTTCGGTACTTAGAAAAATTCTGTTGATTTCGGTACTTGGAAAATTTCTGCCTTTTTCGGTACTTTGAAAAGACTAGGAAGTTTGCAGTACTTAGATAATTTCTGACGTTTTCGGTACTTAGAAAAATTCTTTTGATTTCGGTACTTAGAAAATTTCTGACGTTATCGGTACTTAGAAAAATTCAGATGATTTCAGTACTTAGAAAAATTCTGGTGATTTCGGAACTTAGAAATATTCTGTTGATTTCGGTACTTTGAAATATTCTGTCGAATTCGGTACTTAGAAAAATTCTGTTGATTTCGGTACTTTGAAAAATTCTGTCGAATTCGGTACTTTGAAAAGACTCAGTAGTTTTCGGTACTTAGAAAATTTCTGACGATTTTGGTACTTAGAAAAATTCAGACGATTTCGGTACTTAGAAACATTCCGACGATTTCGGTACTTAGAAAATTTCTGACGTTTTCGGTACTTAGAAAAATTCTGTTGATTTCGGTACTTGGAAAATTTCTGCCTTTTTCGGTACTTTGAAAAGACTAGGAAGTTTGCAGTACTTAGATAATTTCTGACGTTTTCGGTACTTAGAAAAATTCTTTTGATTTCGGTACTTAGAAAATTTCTGACGTTATCGGTACTTAGAAAAATTCAGATGATTTCAGTACTTAGAAAAATTCTGGTGATTTCGGAACTTAGAAATATTCTGTTGATTTCGGTACTTAGAAAAATTCTGTCGATTTCGGTACTTAGAAAAATTTTGTTGATTTTGGTACTTAGAAAAATTCTGTCGATTTCGGTACTTTGAAAAGACTCAGAAGTTTTCGGTACTTAGAAAATTTCTGACGATTTCGGTACTTAGAAAAATTCAGACGATTTCGGTACTTAGAAACATTCCGACGATTTCGGTACTTAGAAAATTTCTGCCTTTTTCGGTACTTAGAAAACATTCAGAAGTTTTCGGTACTTAGAAAATTTCTTATGTTTTCGGTACTTAGAAAAATTCTGACGATTTCGGTACTTAGAAAACTTTCAGAAGTTTTCGATACTTAGAAACTTTCTGACGTTTTCGGTACTTAGAAAAATTCTGTTGATTTCGGTACTTGGAAAATTTCTGCCTTTTTCGGAACTTTGAAAAGACTCAGAAGTTTTCAGTACTTAGAAAATTTCTGACGTTTTCGTTACTTAGAATATTTCTGACGTTTTCGGTACTTAGAAAAATTCTGCCGATTTCGGTACTTAGAAAAATTCTGTCGATTTCGGTACTTGGAAAATTTCTGACCTTTTCGGTGCTTTGAAAATTTCAGACGCTTTCGGTACTTAGAAAACATTCCGACGATTTCGGTACTTAGAAAATTCTGACGACTTCGGTACTTGGAAAATTTCTGACCTTTTCGGTATTTAGAAAATTTCTGATCTTTTCGGTACTTAGAAAAATTCTGACGACTTCGGTACTTAGAAAACATTCAGAAGTTTTCGATACTTAGAAAATTTCTGACGTTTTCGGTACTTAGAAAAATTCTGCCGATTTCGGTACTGAGAAAAATTCTGTTGATTTCGGTACTTAGAAAAATTCTGTCGATTTCGGTACTTAGAAAAATTCTGTTGATTTTGGTACTTAGAAAAATTTTGTCGATTTCGGTACTTTGAAAAGACTCGGTAGTTTTCGGTACTTAGAAAATTTCTGACGATTTTGGTACTTAGAAAAATTCAGACGATTTCGGTACTTAGAAACATTCCGACGATTTCGGTACTTAGAAAATTTCTGCCTTTTTCGGTACTTAGAAAACATTCAGAAGTTTTCGGTACTTAGAAAATTTCTGACGTTTTCGGTATTTTGAAAAATTCTGAGGATTTCGGTACTTAGAAAACATTCAGAAGTTTTCGGTACTTAGAAAATTTCTGTCGATTTCGGTACTTAGAAAAATTCTGTTGATTTTGGTACTTAGAAAATATCTGACGTTTTCGGTACTTAGAAAATTTCTGACGTTTTCGATACTTCGAAAATTTCTGACGTTTTCGGTACTTAGAAAAATTCTGCCGATTTCGGTACTTAGAAAAATTCTGTTGATTTCGGTACTTAGAAAAATTCTGTCGATTTCGGTACTTAGAAAAATTCTGTGTATTTTGGTACTTAGAAAATTTCTGACCTTTTCGGTACTTAGAAAATATCTGACGTTTTCGGTACTTAGAAAATTTCTGACGTTTTCGGTACTTAGAAAAATTCTTACGATTTCGATACTTATTAAACATTCAGAAGTTTTCGGTACTTAGAAAAATTCTGTCGATTTCGGTACTTAGAAAAGACTCGGAAGTTTTCGGTACTTAGAAAATTTCTGCCTTTTTCGGTACTTTGAAAAGACTGGGAAGTTTGCAGTACTTAGATAATTTCTGACGTTTTCGGAACTTAGAAAAATTCTTTTGATTTCGGTACTTAAAAAATTCAGACGATTTCGGTACTTAGAAACATTCCGACGATTTCGGAACTTAGAAAATTTCTGCCTTTTTCGGTACTTAGAAAACATTCAGAAGTTTTCGGTACTTAGAAAATTTCTGACGTTTTCGGTACTTAGAAAAATTCTGTTGATTTCGGTACTTGGAAAATTTCTGCCTTTTTCGGTACTTTGAAAAGACTAGGAAGTTTGCAGTACTTAGATAATTTCTAACGTTTTCGGTACTTAGAAAAATTCTTTTGATTTCGGTACTTAGAAAATTTCTGACGTTATCGGTACTTAGAAAAATTCAGATGATTTCAGTACTTAGAAAAATTCTGGTGATTTCGGAACTTAGAAATATTCTGTTGATTTCGGTACTTTGAAATATTCTGTCGAATTCGGTACTTAGAAACATTCCGACGATTTCGGTACTTAGAAAATTTCTGCCTTTTTCGGTACTTAGAATACATTCAGAAGTTTTCGGTACTTAGAAAATTTCTGACGTTTTCGGTACTTAGAAAAATTCTTACGATTTCGATACTTATTAAACATTCAGAAGTTTTCGGTACTTAGAAAAATTCTGTCGATTTCGGTACTTAGAAAAGACTCGGAAGTTTTCGGTACTTAGAAAATTTCTGCCTTTTTCGGTACTTTGAAAAGACTAGGAAGTTTGCAGTACTTAGATAATTTCTGACGTTTTCGGTACTTAGAAAAATTCTTTTGATTTCGGTACTTAGAAAAATTCAGACGATTTCGGTACTTAGAAACATTCCGACGATTTCGGTACTTAGAAAATTTCTGCCTTTTTCGGTAGTTAGAAAACATTCAGAAGTTTTCGGTACTTAGATAATATCTGACGTTTTCGGTACTTAGAAAAATTCTTTTGATTTCGGTATTTAGAAAATTTCTGACGTTATCGGTACTTAGAAAAATTCAGATGATTTCAGTACTTAGAAAAATTCTGGTGATTTCGGAACTTAGAAATATTCTGTTGATCTCGGTACTTTGAAAAATTCTGTCGAATTCGGTACTTAGAAAATTCTGACGATTTCGGTACTTAGAAAACTTTCAGAAGTTTTCGATACTTAGAAACTTTCTGACGTTTTCGGTACTTAGAAAAATTCAGTAGATTTCGGTACTTGGAAAATTTCTGCCTTTTTCGGAACTTTGAAAAGACTCAGAAGTTTTCAGTACTTAGAAAATTTCTGAAGTTTTCGATACTTAGAATATTTCTGACGTTTTCGGTACTTAGAAAAATTCTGCCGATTTCGGTACTTAGAAAAATTCTGTTGATTTCGGTACTTGGAAAATTTCTGACCTTTTCGGTACTTTGAAAATTTCAGACGTTTTCGGTACTTAGAAAACATTCCGACGATTTCGGTACTTAGAAAATTCTGACGACTTCGGTACTTGGAAAATTTCTGACCTTTTCGGTATTTAGAAAATTTCTGATCTTTTCGGTACTTAGAAAAATTCTGACGATTTCGGTACTTAGAAAACATTCAGAAGTTTTCGATACTTAGAAAATTTCTGACGTTTTCGGTACTTAGAAAAATTCTGCCGATTTCGGTACTGAGAAAAATTCTGTTGATTTCGGTACTTAGAAAAATTCTGTTGATTTTGGTACTTAGAAAAATTTTGTCGATTTCGGTACTTTGAAAAGACTGAGAAGTTTTCGGTACTTAGAAAATTTCTGACGATTTTGGTACTTAGAAAAATTCAGACGATTTCGGTACTTAGAAACATTCCGACGATTTCGGTACTTAGAAAATTTCTGCCTTTTTCGGTACTTTGAAAAGACTAGGAAGTTTGCAGTACTTAGATAATTTCTGACGTTTTCGGTACTTAGAAAAATTCTTTTGATTTCGGTACTTAGAAAATTTCTGACGTTATCGGTACTTAGAAAAATTCAGATGATTTCAGTACTTAGAAAAATTCTGGTGATTTCGGAACTTAGAAATATTCTGTTGATTTCGGTACTTTGAAAAATTCTGTCGAATTCGGTACTTAGAAAAATTCTGTTGATTTCGGTACTTAGAAAAGTTCTGTCGAATTCGGTACTTAGAAAATTCTGACGATTTCGGTACTTGGAAAATTTCTGACCTTTTCGGTACTTAGAAAAATTCTGACGATTTCGGTACTTAGAAAACTTTCCGACGATTTCGGTACTTAGAAAAATTCTGTCGATTTCGGTACTTGGAAAATTTCTGACCTTTTCGGTATTTAGAAAATTTCTGATCTTTTCGGTACTTAGAAAAATTCTGACGATTTCGGTACTTAGAAAACATTCAGAAGTTTTCGATACTTAGAAAATTTCTGACGTTTTCGGTACTTAGAAAAATTCTGCCGATTTCGATACTGAGAAAAATTCTATTGATTTCGGTACTTAGAAAAATTCTAACGATTTCGATACTTAGAAAAATTCTGTTGATTTTGGTACTTTGAAAAATTCTGTCGATTTCGGTACTTTGAAAAGACTCAGAAGTTTTCGGTACTTAGAAAATTTCTGACGATTTCGGTACTTAGAAAAATTCAGACGATTTCGGTACTTAGAAACATTCCGACGATTTCGGTACTTAGAAAATTTCTGCCTTTTTCGGTAGTTAGAAAACATTCAGAAGTTTTCGGTACTTAGAAAATTTCTGACGTTTTCGGTACTTAGAAAAATTCTGACGATTTCGGTACTTAGAAAACTTTCAGAAGTTTTCGATACTTAGAAACTTTCTGACGTTTTCGGTACTTAGAAAAATTCTGTTGATTTCGGTACTTGGAAAATTTCTGCCTTTTTCGGAACTTTGAAAAGACTCTGAAGTTTTCAGTACTTAGAAAATTTCTGACGTTTTCGATACTTAGAATATTTCTGACGTTTTCGGTACTTAGAAAAATTCTGCCGATTTCGGTACTTAGAAAAATTCTGTCGATTTCGGTACTTGGAAAATTTCTGACCTTTTCGGTGCTTTGAAAATTTCAGACGTTTTCGGTACTTAGAAAACATTCCGACGATTTCGGTACTTAGAAAATTCTGACGACTTCGGTACTTGGAAAATTTCTGACCTTTTCGGTATTTAGAAAATTTCTGATCTTTTCGGTACTTAGAAAAATTCTGACGACTTCGGTACTTAGAAAACATTCAGAAGTTTTCGATACTTAGAAAATTTCTGACGTTTTCGGTACTTAGAAAATTTCTGCCGATTTCGGTACTGAGAAAAATTCTGTTGATTTCGGTACTTAGAAAAATTCTGTCGATTTCGGTACTTAGAAAAATTCTGTTGATTTTGGTATTTAGAAAAATTTTGTCGATTCCGGTACTTTGAAAAGACTCAGTAGTTTTCGGTACTTAGAAAATTTCTGACGATTTTGGTACTTAGAAAAATTCCGACGATTTCGGTACTTAGAAACATTCCGACGATTTCGGTACTTAGAAAATTTCTGCCTTTTTCGGTACTTAGAAAACATTCAGAAGTTTTCGATACTTAGAAACTTTCTGACGTTTTCGGTACTTAGAAAAATTCTGTTGATTTCGGTACTTGGAAAATTTCTGCCTTTTTCGGAACTTTGAAAAGACTCAGAAGTTTTCAGTACTTAGAAAATTTCTGAAGTTTTCGATACTTAGAATATTTCTGACGTTTTCGGTACTTAGAAAAATTCTGCCGATTTCGGTACTTAGAAAAATTCTGTTGATTTCGGTACTTGGAAAATTTCTGACCTTTTCGGTACTTTGAAAATTTCAGACGTTTTCGGTACTTAGAAAACATTCCGACGATTTCGGTACTTAGAAAATTCTGACGACTTCGGTACTTGGAAAATTTCTGACCTTTTCGGTATTTAGAAAATTTCTGATCTTTTCGGTACTTAGAAAAATTCTGACGATTTCGGTACTTAGAAAACATTCAGAAGTTTTCGATACTTAGAAAATTTCTGACGTTTTCGGTACTTAGAAAAATTCTGCCGATTTCGGTACTGAGAAAAATTCTGTTGATTTCGGTACTTAGAAAAATTCTGTTGATTTTGGTACTTAGAAAAATTTTGTAGATTTAGGTACTTTGAAAAGACTGAGAAGTTTTCGGTACTTAGAAAATTTCTGACGATTTTGGTACTTAGAAAAATTCAGACGATTTCGGTACTTAGAAACATTCCGACGATTTCGGTACTTAGAAAATTTCTGCCTTTTTCGGTACTTTGAAAAGACTAGGAAGTTTGCAGTACTTAGATAATTTCTGACGTTTTCGGTACTTAGAAAAATTCTTTTGATTTCGGTACTTAGAAAATTTCTGACGTTATCGGTACTTAGAAAAATTCAGATGATTTCAGTACTTAGAAAAATTCTGGTGATTTCGGAACTTAGAAATATTCTGTTGATTTCGGTACTTTGAAAAATTCTGTCGAATTCGGTACTTAGAAAAATTCTGTTGATTTCGGTACTTAGAAAAGTTCTGTCGAATTCGGTACTTAGAAAATTCTGACGATTTCGGTACTTGGAAAATTTCTGACCTTTTCGGTACTTAGAAAAATTCTGACGATTTCGGTACTTAGAAAACTTTCAGAAGTTTTCGATACTTAGAAACTTTCTGACGTTTTCGGTACTTAGAAAAATTCTGTTGATTTGGGTACTTGGAAAATTTCTGACCTTTTCGGTACTTTGAAAATTTCAGACGTTTTCGGTACTTAGAAAACATTCCGACGATTTCGGTACTTAGAAAAATTCTGTCGATTTCGGTACTTGGAAAATTTCTGACCTTTTCGGTATTTAGAAAATTTCTGATCTTTTCGGTACTTAGAAAAATTCTGACGATTTCGGTACTTAGAAAACATTCAGAAGTTTTCGATACTTAGAAAATTTCTGACGTTTTCGGTACTTAGAAAAATTCTGCCGATTTCGATACTGAGAAAAATTCTATTGATTTCGGTACTTAGAAAAATTCTAACGATTTCGATACTTAGAAAAATTCTGTTGATTTTGGTACTTAGAAAAATTCTGTCGATTTCGGTACTTTGAAAAGACTCAGAAGTTTTCGGTACTTAGAAAATTTCTGACGATTTCGGTACTTAGAAAAATTCAGACGATTTCGGTACTTAGAAACATTCCGACGATTTCGGTACTTAGAAAATTTCTGCCTTTTTCGGTAGTTAGAAAACATTCAGAAGTTTTCGGTACTTAGAAAATTTCTGACGTTTTCGGTACTTAGAAAAATTCTGACGATTTCGGTACTTAGAAAACTTTCAGAAGTTTTCGATACTTAGAAACTTTCTGACGTTTTCGGTACTTAGAAAAATTCTGTTGATTTCGGTACTTGGAAAATTTCTGCCTTTTTCGGAACTTTGAAAAGACTCTGAAGTTTTCAGTACTTAGAAAATTTCTGACGTTTTCGATACTTAGAATATTTCTGACGTTTTCGGTACTTAGAAAAATTCTGCCGATTTCGGTACTTAGAAAAATTCTGTCGATTTCGGTACTTGGAAAATTTCTGACCTTTTCGGTGCTTTGAAAATTTCAGACGTTTTCGGTACTTAGAAAACATTCCGACGATTTCGGTACTTAGAAAATTCTGACGACTTCGGTACTTGGAAAATTTCTGACCTTTTCGGTATTTAGAAAATTTCTGATCTTTTCGGTACTTAGAAAAATTCTGACGACTTCGGTACTTAGAAAACATTCAGAAGTTTTCGATACTTAGAAAATTTCTGACGTTTTCGGTACTTAGAAAATTTCTGCCGATTTCGGTACTGAGAAAAATTCTGTTGATTTCGGTACTTAGAAAAATTCTGTCGATTTCGGTACTTAGAAAAATTCTGTTGATTTTGGTATTTAGAAAAATTTTGTCGATTCCGGTACTTTGAAAAGACTCAGTAGTTTTCGGTACTTAGAAAATTTCTGACGATTTTGGTACTTAGAAAAATTCCGACGATTTCGGTACTTAGAAACATTTCGACGATTTCGGTACTTAGAAAATTTCTGCCTTTTTCGGTACTTAGAAAACATTCAGAAGTTTTCGATACTTAGAAACTTTCTGACGTTTTCGGTACTTAGAAAAATTCTGTTGATTTCGGTACTTGGAAAATTTCTGCCTTTTTCGGAACTTTGAAAAGACTCAGAAGTTTTCAGTACTTAGAAATTTTCTGACGTTTTCGATACTTAGAATATTTCTGACGTTTTCGGTACTTAGAAAAATTCTGCCGATTTCGGTACTTATTAAACATTCAGAAGTTTTCGGTACTTAGAAAAATTCTGTCGATTTCGGTACTTAGAAAAGACTCGGAAGTTTTCGGTACTTAGAAAATTTCTGCCTTTTTCGGTACTTTGAAAAGACTAGGAAGTTTGCAGTACTTAGATAATTTCTGACGTTTTCGGTACTTAGAAAAATTCAGATGATTTCAGTACTTAGAAAATTTCTGACGTTATCGGTACTTAGAAAAATTCAGATGATTTCGGTACTTAGAAAAATTCTGACCTTTTCGGTACTTTGAAAATTTCAGACGTTTTCGGTACTTAGAAAATTTCTGCCTTCTTCGGTACTTAGAAAACATTCAGAAGTTTTCGGAACTTAGAAAATTTCTGACGTTTTCGGTACTTTGAAAAATTCTGAGGATTTCGGTATTTAGAAAACATTCAGAAGTTTTCGGTACTTAGAAAATTTCTGACTTTTTCGGTACTTAGAAAATATCTGACGTTTTCGGTACTTAGAAAATTTGTGACGTTTTCGGTACTTAGAAAAATTCTTACGATTTCGATACTTATTAAACATTCAGAAGTTTTCGGTACTTAGAAAAGACTCGGAAGTTTTCGGTACTTAGAAAATTTCTGCCTTTTTCGGTACTTTGAAAAGACTAGGAAGTTTGCAGTACTTAGATAATTTCTGACGTTTTCGGTACTTAGAAAAATTCTTTTGATTTCGGTACTTAGAAAATTTCTGACGTTATCGGTACTTAGAAAAATTCAGATGATTTCAGTACTTAGAAAAATTCTGGTGATTTCGGAACTTAGAAATATTCTGTTGATTTCGGTACTTTGAAAAATTCTGTCGAATTCGGTACTTAGAAAAATTCTGTTGATTTCGGTACTTAGAAAAGTTCTGTCGAATTCGGTACTTAGAAAATTCTGACGATTTCGGTACTTGGAAAATTTCTGACCTTTTCGGTACTTAGAAAAATTCTGACGATTTCGGTACTTAGAAAACTTTCAGAAGTTTTCGATACTTAGAAACTTTCTGACGTTTTCGGTACTTAGAAAAATTCTGTTGATTTCGGTACTTGGAAAATTTCTGCCTTTTTCGGAACTTTGAAAAGACTCAGAAGTTTTCAGTACTTAGAAAATTTCTGACGTTTTCGATACTTAGAATATTTCTGACGTTTTCGGTACTTAGAAAAATTCTGCCGATTTCGGTACTTAGAAAAATTCTGTCGATTTCGGTACTTGGAAAATTTCTGACCTTTTCGGTACTTTGAAAATTTCAGACGTTTTCGGTACTTAGAAAATTTCTGCCTTTTTCGGTACTTAGAAAACATTCAGAAGTTTTCGGTACTTAGAAAATTTCTGACGTTTTCGGTACTTTGAAAAATTCTGAGGATTTCGGTATTTAGAAAACATTCAGAAGTTTTCGGTACTTAGAAAATTTCTGTCGATTTCGGTACTTAGAAAAATTCTGTTGATTTTGGTACTTAGAAAATATCTGACGATTTCGGTACTTAGAAAATTTCTGACGTTTTCGATACTTCGAAAATTTCTGACGTTTTCGGTTCTTAGAAAAATTCTGCCGATTTCGGTACTTAGAAAAATTCTGTTGATTTCGGTACTTAGAAAAATTCTGTCGATTTCGGTACTTAGAAAAATTCTGTGTATTTTGGTACTTAGAAAATTTCTGACCATTTCGGTACTTAGAAAATATCTGACGTTTTCGGAACTTAGAAAATTTCTGACGTTTTCGGTACTTAGAAAAATTCTTACGATTTCGATACTTATTAAACATTCAGAAGTTTTCGGTACTTAGAAAAATTCTGTCGATTTCGGTACTTAGAAAAGACTCGGAAGTTTTCGGTACTTAGAAAATTTCTGCCTTTTTCGGTACTTTGAAAAGACTAGGAAGTTTGCAGTACTTAGATAATTTCTGACGTTTTCGGTACTTAGAAAAATTCTTTTGATTTCGGTACTTAGAAAATTTCTGACGTTATCGGTACTTAGAAAAATTCAGATGATTTCAGTACTTAGAAAAATTCTGGTGATTTCGGAACTTAGAAATATTCTGTTGATTTCGGTACTTTGAAAAATTCTGTTGAATTCGGTACTTAGAAAAATTCTGTTGATTTCGGTACTTAGAAAATTTCTGCCTTTTTCGGTACTTAGAAAACATTCAGAAGTTTTCGGTACTTAGAAAATTTCTGACGTTTTCGGTACTTTGAAAAATTCTGAGGATTTCGGTATTTAGAAAACATTCAGAAGTTTTCGGTACTTAGAAAATTTCTGTCGATTTCGGTACTTAGAAAAATTCTGTTGATTTTGGTACTTAGAAAATATCTGACGATTTCGGTACTTCGAAAATTTCTGACGTTTTCGATACTTCGAAAATTTCTGACGTTTTCGGTACTTAGAAAAATTCTGCCGATTTCGGTACTTAGAAAAATTCTGTTGATTTCGGTACTTAGAAAAATTCTGTCGATTTCGGTACTTAGAAAAATTCTGTGTATTTTGGTACTTAGAAAATTTCTGACCTTTTCGGTACTTAGAAAATATCTGACGTTTTCGGTACTTAGAAAATTTCTGACGTTTTCGGTACTTAGAAAAATTCTGTCGATTTCGGTACTTAGAAAAGACTCGGAAGTTTTCGGTACTTAGAAAATTTCTGCCTTTTTCGGTACTTTGAAAAGACTAGGAAGTTTGCAGTACTTAGATAATTTCTGACGTTTTCGGTACTTAGAAAAATTCTTTTGATTTCGGTACTTAGAAAATTTCTGACGTTATCGGTACTTAGAAAAATTCAGATGATTTCAGTACTTAGAAAAATTCTGGTGATTTCGGAACTTAGAAATATTCTGTTGATTTCGGTACTTTGAAAAATTCTGTCGAATTCGGTACTTAGAAAAATTCTGTTGATTTCGGTACTTAGAAAAGTTCTGTCGAATTCGGTACTTAGAAAATTCTGACGATTTCGGTACTTGGAAAATTTCTGACCTTTTCGGTACTAAGAAAAATTCTGACGATTTCGCTACTTAGAAAACTTTCAGAAGTTTTCGATACTTAGAAACCTTCTGACGTTTTCGGTACTTAGAAAAATTCTGTTGATTTCGGTACTTGGAAAATTTCTGCCTTTTTCGGAACTTTGAAAAGACTCAGAAGTTATCAGTACTTAGAAAATTTCAGACGTTTTCGATACTTAGAATATTTCTGACGTTTTCGGTACTTAGAAAAATTCTGCCGATTTCGGTACTTATTAAACATTCAGAAGTTTTCGGTACTTAGAAAAATTCTGTCGATTTCGGTACTTAGAAAAGACTCGGAAGTTTTCGGTACTTAGAAAATTTCTGCCTTTTTCGGTACTTTGAAAAGACTAGGAAGTTTGCAGTACTTAGATAATTTCTGACGTTTTCGGTACTTAGAAAAATTCTTTTGATTTCGGTACTTAGAAAATTTCTGACGTTATCGGTACTTAGAAAAATTCAGATGATTTCAGTACTTAGAAAAATTCTGGTGATTTCGGAACTTAGAAATAATCTGTTGATTTCGGTACTTTGAAAAATTCTGTCGAATTCGGTACTTAGAAAAATTCTGTTGATTTCGGTACTTAGAAATGTTCTATCGAATTCGGTACTTAGAAAATTCTGACGATTTCGGTACTTGGAAAATTTCTGACCTTTTCGGTACTTAGAAAAATTCTGACGATTTCGGTACTTAGAAAACTTTCAGAAGTTTTCGATACTTAGAAACTTTCTGACGTTTTCGGTACTTAGAAAAATTCTGTTGATTTCGGTACTTGGAAAATTTCTGCCTTTTTCGGAACTTTGAAAAGACTCAGAAGTTTTCAGTACTTAGAAAATTTCTGACGTTTTCGATACTTAGACTATTTCTGACGTTTTCGGTACTTAGAAAAATTCTGCCGATTTCGGTACTTAGAAAAATTCTGTCGATTTCGGTACTTGGAAAATTTCTGACCTTTTCGGTACTTTGAAAATTTCAGACGTTTTCGGTACTTAGAAAATTTCTGCCTTTTTCGGTACTTAGAAAACATTCAGAAGTTTTCGGTACTTAGAAAATTTCTGACGTTTTCGGTACTTTGAAAAATTCTGAGGATTTCGGTATTTAGAAAACATTCAGAAGTTTTCGGTACTTAGAAAATTTCTGTCGATTTCGGTACTTAGAAAAATTCTGTTGATTTTGGTACTTAGAAAATATCTGACGATTTCGGTACTTAGAAAATTTCTGACGTTTTCGATACTTAGAATATTTCTGACGTTTTCGGTACTTAGAAAAATTCTGCCGATTTCGGTACTTAGAAAAATTCTGTCGATTTCGGTACTTAGAAAACATTCAGAAGTTTTCAGTACTTAGAAAATTTCTGACGTTTTCGGTACTTTGAAAAATTCTGTCGATTTCGGTACTTAGAAAAATTCTGTGTATTTTGGTACTTAGAAAATTTCTGACCTTTTCGGTACTTAGAAAATATCTGACGTTTTCGGTACTTAGAAAATTTCTGACGTTTTCGGTACTTAGAAAAATTCTTACGATTTCGATACTTATTAAACATTCAAAAGATTTCGGTACTTAAAAAAATTCTGTCGATTTCGGTACTTAGAAAAGACTCGGAAGTTTTCGGTACTTAGAAAAATTCTGCCTTTTTCGGTACTTTGAAAAGACTAGGAAGTTTGCAGTACTTAGAAAATTTCAGACGTTTTCGATACTTAGAATATTTCTGACGTTTTCGGTACTTAGAAAAATTCTGCCGATTTAGGTACTTATTAAACATTCAGAAGTTTTCGGTACTTAGAAAAATTCTGTCGATTTCGGTACTTAGAAAAGACTCGGAAGTTTTCGGTACTTAGAAAATTTCTGCCTTTTTCGGTACTTTGAAAAGACTAGGAAGTTTGCAGTACTTAGATAATTTCTGACGTTTTCGGTACTTAGAAAAATTCTTTTGATTTCGGTACTTAGAAAATTTCTGACGTTATCGGTACTTAGAAAAATTCAGATGATTTCAGTACTTAGAAAAATTCTGGTGATTTCGGAACTTAGAAATATTCTGTTGATTTCGGTACTTAGAAAAGTTCTGTCGAATTCGGTACTTAGAAAATTCTGACGATTTCGGTACTTGGAAAATTTCTGACCTTTTCGGTACTTAGAAAAATTCTGGCGATTTCGGTACTTAGAAAACTTTCAGAAGTTTTCGATACTTAGAAACTTTCTGACGTTTTCGGTACTTAGAAAAATTCTGTTGATTTCGGTACTTGGAAAATTTCTGCCTTTTTCGGAACTTTGAAAAGACTCAGAAGTTTTCAGTACTTAGAAAATTTCTGACGTTTTCGATACTTAGAATATTTCTGACGTTTTCGGTACTTAGAAAAATTCTGCCAATTTCGGTACTTAGAAAAATTCTGTCGATTTCGGTACTTGGAAAATTTCTGATCTTTTCGGTACTTTGAAAATTTCAGACGTTTTCGGTACTTAGAAAATTTCTGCCTTTTTCGGTACTTAGAAAACATTCAGAAGTTTTCGGTACATAGAAAATTTCTGACGTTTTCGGTACTTTGAAAAATTCTGAGGATTTCGGTATTTAGAAAACATTCAGAAGTTTTCGGTACTTAGAAAATTTCTGTCGATTTCGGTACTTAGAAAAATTCTGTTGATTTTGGTACTTAGAAAATATCTGACGATTTCGGTACTTAGAAAATTTCTGACGTTTTCGATACTTCGAAAATTTCTGACGTTTTCGGTTCTTAGAAAAATTCTGCCGATTTCGGTACTTAGAAAAATTCTGTTGATTTCGGTACTTAGAAAAATTCTGTCGATTTCGGTACTTAGAAAAATTCTGTGTATTTTGGTACTTAGAAAATTTCTGACCTTTCCGGTACTTAGAAAATATCTGACGTTTTCGGTACTTAGAAAATTTCTGACGTTTTCGGTACTTAGAAAAATTCTTACGATTTCGATACTTATTAAACATTCAGAAGTTTTCGGTACTTAGAAAAATTCTGTCGATTTCGGTACTTAGAAAAGACTCGGAACTTTTCGGTACTTAGAAAATTTCTGCCTTTTTCGGTACTTTGAAAAGACTAGGAAGTTTGCAGTACTTAGATAATTTCTGACGTTTTCGGTACTTAGAAAAATTCTTTTGATTTCGGTACTTAGAAAATTTCTGACGTTATCGGTACTTAGAAAAATTCAGATGATTTCAGTACTTAGAAAAATTCTGGTGATTTCGGAACTTAGAAATATTCTGTTGATTTCGGTACTTTGAAAAATTCTGTCGAATTCGGTACTTAGAAAAATTCTGTTGATTTCGGTACTTAGAAAAGTTCTGTCGAATTCGGTACTTAGAAAATTCTGACGATTTCGGTACTTGGAAAATTTCTGACCTTTTCGGTACTAAGAAAAATTCTGACGATTTCGGTACTTAGAAAACTTTCAGAAGTTTTCGATACTTAGAAACTTTCTGACGTTTTCGGTACTTAGAAAAATTCTGTTGATTTCGGTACTTGGAAAATTTCTGCCTTTTTCGGAACTTTGAAAAGACTCAGAAGTTATCAGTACTTAGAAAATTTCAGACGTTTTCGATACTTAGAATATTTCTGACGTTTTCGGTACTTAGAAAAATTCTGCCGATTTCGGTACTTATTAAACATTCAGAAGTTTTCGGTACTTAGAAAAATTCTGTCGATTTCGGTACTTAGAAAAGACTCGGAAGTTTTCGGTACTTAGAAAATTTCTGCCTTTTTCGGTACTTTGAAAAGACTAGGAAGTTTGCAGTACTTAGATAATTTCTGACGTTTTCGGTACTTAGAAAAATTCTTTTGATTTCGGTACTTAGAAAATTTCTGACGTTATCGGTACTTAGAAAAAATTCAGATGATTTCAGTACTTAGAAAAATTCTGTCGAATTCGGTACTTAGAAAATTCTGACGATTTCGGTACTTGGAAAATTTCTGACCTTTTCGGTACTTAGAAAAATTCTGACGATTTCGGTACTTAGAAAACTTTCAGAAGTTTTCGATACTTAGAAACTTTCTGACGTTTTCGGTACTTAGAAAAATTCTGTTGATTTCGGTACTTGGAAAATTTCTGCCTTTTTCGGAACTTTGAAAAGACTCAGAAGTTTTCAGTACTTAGAAAATTTCTGATGTTTTCGATACTTAGAATATTTCTGACGTTTTCGGTACTTAGAAAAATTCTGCCGATTTCGGTACTTAGAAAAATTCTGTCGATTTCGGTACTTAGAAAACATTCAGAAGTTTTCAGTACTTAGAAAATTTCTGACGTTTTCGGTACTTTTAAAAATTCTGTCGATTTCGGTACTTAGAAAAATTCTGTGTATTTTGGTACTTAGAAAATTTCTGACCTTTTCGGTACTTAGAAAATATCTGACGTTTTCGGTACTTAGAAAATTTCTGACGTTTTCGGTACTTAGAAAAATTCTTACGATTTCGATACTTATTAAACATTCAGAAGTTTTCGGTACTTAGAAAAATTCTGTCGATTTCGGTTTTTAGAAAAGACTCGGAAGTTTTCGGTACTTAGAAAATTTCTGTCTTTTTCGGTACTTTGAAAAGACTAGGAAGTTTGCAGTACTTAGAAAATTTCAGACGTTTTCGATACTTAGAATATTTCCGACGTTTTCGGTACTTAGAAAAATTCTGCCGATTTAGGTACTTATTAAACATTCAGAAGTTTTCGGTACTTAGAAAAATTCTGTCGATTTCGGTACTTAGAAAAGACTCGGAAGTTTTCGGTACTTAGAAAATTTCTGCCTTTTTCGGTACTTTGAAAAGACTAGGAAGTTTGCAGTACTTAGATAATTTCTGACGTTTTCGGTACTTAGAAAAATTCTTTTGATTTCGGTACTTAGAAAATTTCTGACGTTATCGGTACTTAGAAAAATTCAGATGATTTCAGTACTTAGAAAAATTCTGGAGATTTCGGAACTTAGAAATATTCTGTTGATTTCGGTACTTTGAAAAATTCTGTCGAATTCGGTACTTAGAAAATTCTGACGATTTCGGTACTTGGAAAATTTCTGACCTTTTCGGTACTTAGAAAAATTCTGGCGATTTCGGTACTTAGAAAACTTTCAGAAGTTTTCGATACTTAGAAACTTTCTGACGTTTTCGGTACTTAGAAAAATTCTGCCGAAAACTTCTGAGTCTTTTCAAAGTACCGAAATCGACTGAATTTTTCTAAATACCGAAATCAACAGAATTTTTCTCAGTACCGAAATCGGCAGAATTTTTCTAAGTACCAAAATCGTCTGAATTTTTCTGAGTACCGAAATCTTCTGAAATTTTTTAAATACCGAAAAGGTCAGAAATTTTCTAAGTACCGAAATCATCAGAATTCTTCTAAGTACCGAAAACGTCAGAAATTTTCTAAGTACCGAAAACTTCTGAGTCTTTTCAAAGTACCGATATCGACAGAAATTTTCTAAGTACCGAAAAAGTCAGAATATTTCCAAGTACCGTAATCGTCAGAATTTTCTAAGTACCGAAATCGGCAGAATTTTTCTAAGTACCGAAAACATCAGAAATTTTTTAAATATCGAAAACGTCAGAAATTTTCAAAGTAATGAAAACTTCTGAGTCTTTTCAAAGTACCGAAAAAGGCAATAATTTTCCAAATACCGAAAAGGTCAGAAATTTTCTAAGTACCGAAATCGACCGAATTTTTTTAAATAGCGAAATCAGCAGAATTTTTCTAAGTACCGAAATCGTCAGAAATTTACAAAGTACCGAAAAAGGCGGAAATTTTCTGTGTACCGAAAAGGTCAGAAATTTTCTAAGTACCGAAATTTTCAGAATTTTTCTAAGTTCCGAAATCGTCAGAATTTTCTAAGTACCAAAATCGTCGGAATTTTTCTAAGTACCGAAAACTTCTGAGTCTTTTCAAAGTACCGAAATCGACAGAATTTTTCTAAGTACCGATATCAACAAAATTTTTCTCAGTACCGAAATCGGCAGAATTTTTCTAAATAGCGAAATCAGCAGAATTTTTCTAAGTACCGAAAACGTCAGAAATTTTCAAAGTACCGAAAAGGTCAGAAATTTTCTAAGTACCGAAATTTTCAGAATTTTTCTAAGTTCCGAAATCGACAGAATTTTCTAAGTACCGAAATCGTCGGAATTTTTCTAAGTACCGAAAACTTCTGAGTCTTTTCAAAGTACCGAAATCGACAGAATTTTTCTAAGTACCGATATCAACAAAATTTTTCTCAGTACCGAAATCGGCAGAATTTTTCTAAGTACCGAAATCGTCTGAATTTTTCTAAGTACCGAAATCTTCTGAAATTTTCTAAATACCGAAATCGTCAGAATTTTTTTAAGTACCGATAACGTCAGAAATTTTCTAAGTACCGATATCTTCTGAATGTTTTCTAAGTACCGAAAAAGGCCGAAATTGTCGAACCACCGAAATCGTCTGAATTTTTCAAAGTACCGAAAAAGGCAGAACGTCAGAAATTTTCTAAGTACCGAAAACTTCCGAGTCTTTTCAAAGTACCGAAAAAGGCAGAAATTTTCTAAGTACCGAAAACTTCCGAGTCTTTTCAAAGTACCGAAAAAGGCAGAAATTTTCTAAGTACCGAAAACTTCCGAGTCTTTTCAAAGTACCGAAAAAGGCAGAAATTTTCTAAGTACCGAAAACGTCAGAAAGTTTCTAAGTATCGAAAACTTCTGAATGTTTTCTAAGTACCGAAATCGTCAGAATTTTTCTAAGTACCGAAATCAACAGAATTTTCCTAAGTACCGAATTCGACAGAATTTTTCTAAGTACCGAAATCAACAGAATATTTCTAAGTTCCGAAATCACCAGAATTTTTCTAAGTACTGAAATCATCAGATTTTTTCTAAGTACCGATAACGTCAGAAATTTTCTAAGTGCCGAAAACTTCTGAATGTTTTCTAAGTACCGTAAAAGGCAGAAATTTTTTAAGTACCGACATCGTTGGAATTTTTCTAAGTACCGAAATCGGCAGAATTTTTCTAAGTACCGAAAAGATCAGAAATTTTCTAAGTACCGAAAAGGTCAGAAATTTTCCAAGTACCGAAATCGTCAGAATTTTCTAAGTACCGAAATCGTCGGAATTTTTCTAAGTACCGAAAACTTCTGAGTCTTTTCAAAGTACCGAAATCGACTGAATTTTTCTAAGTACCGAAATCAACAGAATTTTTCTCAGTACCGAAATCGGCAGAATTTTTCTAAGTACCGAAATCGTCGGTATTTTTCTAAGTACCGAAAACTTCTGAGTCTTTTCAAAGTACCGAAAAAGGCAGAAATTTTCCAAGTACCGAAATAAACAGAATTTTTCTAAGTACCGAAATCGACAGAATTTTTCTCTGTTCCGAAATCATCTGAATTTTTCTAAGTACCGAAATTGTCAGAATTTTTCTAAGTTCCGAAATCGTCAGAATTTTCTAAGTACCGAAATCGTCGGAATTTTTCTAAGTACCGAAAACTTCTGAGTCTTTTCAAAGTACCGAAATCGACTGAATTTTTCTAAGTACCGAAATCAACAGAATTTTTCTCAGTACCGAAATCGGCAGAATTTTTCTAAGTACCAAAATCGTCTGAATTTTTCTAAGTACCGAAATCTTCTGAAATTTTTTAAATACCGAAAAGGTCAGAAATTTTCTAAGTACCGAAATCATCAGAATTCTTCTAAGTACCGAAAACGTCAGAAATTTTCTAAGTACCGAAAACTTCTAAGTCTTTTCAAAGTACCGATATCGACAGAAATTTTCTAAGTACCGAAAAAGTCAGAATATTTCCAAGTACCGTAATCGTCAGAATTTTCTAAGTACCGAAATCGGCAGAATTTTTCTAAGTACCGAAAACATCAGAAATTTTTTAAATATCGAAAACGTCAGAAATTTTCAAAGTAATGAAAACTTCTGAGTCTTTTCAAAGTACCGAAAAAGGCGGAAATTTTCTGTGTACCGAAAAGGTCAGAAATTTTCTAAGTACCGAAATTTTCAGAATTTTTCTAAGTTCCGAAATCGTCAGAATTTTCTAAGTACCGAAATCGTCGGAATTTTTCTAAGTACCGAAAACTTCTGAGTCTTTTCAAAGTACCGAAATCGACAGAATTTTTCTAAGTACCGAAATCAACAGAATTTTTCTCAGTACCGAAATCGGCAGAATTTTTCTAAGTACCGAAATCGTCTGAATATTTCTAAGTACCGAAATCTTCTGAAGTTTTCTAAATACCGAAATCGTCAGAATGTTTCTAAGTACCGATAACGTCAGAAATTTTCTAAGTACCGATAACTTCGGAATGTTTTCTAAGTACCGAAAAAGGCCGAAATTGTCTAAGCACCGAAATCGTCTGAATTTTTCTAAGTACCAAAAACGTCAGAAATATTCTAAGTATCGAAAACGTCAGAAATTTTCTAAGTACCGAAAACTTCTGAGTCTTTTCAAAGTACCGATATCGACAGAAATTTTCTAAGTACCGAAAAAGTCAGAATATTTCCAAGTACCGTAATCGTCAGAATTTTCTAAGTACCGAAATCGGCAGAATTTTTCTAAGTACCGAAAACATCAGAAATTTTTTAAATATCGAAAACGTCAGAAATTTTCAAAGTAATGAAAACTTCTGAGTCTTTTCAAAGTACCGAAAAAGGCAATAATTTTCCAAGTACCGAAAAGGTCAGAAATTTTCTAAGTACCGAAATCGTCGGAATTTTTCTAAGTACCGAAAACTTCTGAGTCTTTTCAAAGTACCGAAATCGACAGAATTTTTCTAAGTACCGATATCAACAAAATTTTTCTCAGTACCGAAATCGGCAGAATTTTTCTAAATAGCGAAATCAGCAGAATTTTTCTAAGTACCGAAAACGTCAGAAATTTTAAAAAGTACCGAAAAGGTCAGAAATTTTCTAAGTACCGAAATTTTCAGAATTTTTCTAAGTTCCGAAATCGACAGAATTTTCTAAGTACCGAAATCGTCGGAATTTTTCTAAGTACCGAAAACTTCTGAGTCTTTTCAAAGTACCGAAATCGACAGAATTTTTCTAAGTACCGATATCAACAAAATTTTTCTCAGTACCGAAATCGGCAGAATTTTTCTAAGTACCGAAATCGTCTGAATTTTTCTAAGTACCGAAATCTTCTGAAATTTTCTAAATACCGAAATCGTCAGAATTTTTTTAAGTACCGATAACGTCAGAAATTTTCTAAGTACCGATATCTTCTGAATGTTTTCTAAGTACCGAAAAAGGCCGAAATTGTCGAACCACCGAAATCGTCTGAATTTTTCAAAGTACCGAAAAAGGCAGAACGTCAGAAATTTTCTAAGTACCGAAAACTTCCGAGTCTTTTCAAAGTACCGAAAAAGGCAGACATTTTCTAAGTACCGAAAACTTCCGAGTCTTTTCAAAGTACCGAAAAAGGCAGAAATTTTCTAAGTACCGAAAACGTCAGAAAGTTTCTAAGTATCGAAAACTTCTGAATGTTTTCTAAGTACCGAAATCGTCAGAATTTTTCTAAGTACCGAAATCAACAGAATTTTCCTAAGTACCGAATTCGACAGAATTTTTCTAAGTACCGAAATCAACAGAATATTTCTAAGTTCCGAAATCACCAGAATTTTTCTAAGTACTGAAATCATCAGATTTTTTCTAAGTACCGATAACGTCAGAAATTTTCTAAGTGCCGAAAACTTCTGAATGTTTTCTAAGTACCGTAAAAGGCAGAAATTTTTTAAGTACCGAAATCGTTGGAATTTTTCTAAGTACCGAAATCGGCAGAATTTTTCTAAGTACCGAAAAGATCAGAAATTTTCTAAGTACCGAAAAGGTCAGAAATTTTCCAAGTACCGAAATCGTCAGAATTTTCTAAGTACCGAAATCGTCGGAATTTTTCTAAGTACCGAAAACTTCTGAGTCTTTTCAAAGTACCGAAATCGACTGAATTTTTCTAAGTACCGAAATCAACAGAATTTTTCTCAGTACCGAAATCGGCAGAATTTTTCTAAGTACCGAAATCGTCGGAATTTTTCTAAGTACCGAAAACTTCTGAGTCTTTTCAAAGTACCGAAAAAGGCAGAAATTTTCCAAGTACCGAAATAAACAGAATTTTTCTAAGTACCGAAATCGACAGAATTTTTCTCTGTTCCGAAATCATCTGAATTTTTCTAAGTACCGAAATTGTCAGAATTTTTCTAAGTTCCGAAATCGTCAGAATTTTCTAAGTACCGAAATCGTCGGAATTTTTCTAAGTACCGAAAACTTCTGAGTCTTTTCAAAGTACCGAAATCGACTGAATTTTTCTAAGTACCGAAATCAACAGAATTTTTCTCAGTACCGAAATCGGCAGAATTTTTCTAAGTACCAAAATCGTCTGAATTTTTCTAAGTACCGAAATCTTCTGAAATTTTTTAAATACCGAAAAGGTCAGAAATTTTCTAAGTACCGAAATCATCAGAATTCTTCTAAGTACCGAAAACGTCAGAAATTTTCTAAGTACCGAAAACTTCTGAGTCTTTTCAAAGTACCGATATCGACAGAAATTTTCTAAGTACCGAAAAAGTCAGAATATTTCCAAGTACCGTAATCGTCAGAATTTTCTAAGTACCGAAATCGGCAGAATTTTTCTAAGTACCGAAAACATCAGAAATTTTTTAAATATCGAAAACGTCAGAAATTTTCAAAGTAATGAAAACTTCTGAGTCTTTTCAAAGTACCGAAAAAGGCGGAAATTTTCTGTGTACCGAAAAGGTCAGAAATTTTCTAAGTACCGAAATTTTCAGAATTTTTCTAAGTTCCGAAATCGTCAGAATTTTCTAAGTACCGAAATCGTCGGAATTTTTCTAAGTACCGAAAACTTCTGAGTCTTTTCAAAGTACCGAAATCGACAGAATTTTTCTAAGTACCGAAATCAACAGAATTTTTCTCAGTACCGAAATCGGCAGAATTTTTCTAAGTACCGAAATCGTCTGAATATTTCTAAGTACCGAAATCTTCTGAAGTTTTCTAAATACCGAAATCGTCAGAATGTTTCTAAGTACCGATAACGTCAGAAATTTTCTAAGTACCGATAACTTCGGAATGTTTTCTAAGTACCGAAAAAGGCCGAAATTGTCTAAGCACCGAAATCGTCTGAATTTTTCTAAGTACCAAAAACGTCAGAAATATTCTAAGTATCGAAAACGTCAGAAATTTTCTAAGTATCGAAAACTTCTGAATGTTTTCTAAGTACCGAAATCGTCAGAATTTTTCTAAGTTCCGAAATCACCAGAATTTTTCTAAGTACTGAAATCATCAGATTTTTTCTAAGTACCGATAACGTCAGAAATTTTCTAAGTGCCGAAAACTTCTGAATGTTTTCTAAGTACCGTAAAAGGCAGAAATTTTTTAAGTACCGAAATCGTTGGAATTTTTCTAAGTACCGAAATCGGCAGAATTTTTCTAAGTACCGAAAAGATCAGAAATTTTCTAAGTACCGAAAAGGTCAGAAATTTTCCAAGTACCGAAATCGTCAGAATTTTCTAAGTACCGAAATCGTCGGAATTTTTCTAAGTACCGAAAATTTCTGAGTCTTTTCAAAGTACCGAAAAAGGCAGAAATTTTACAAGTACCGAAATAAACAGAATTTTTCTAAGTACCGAAATCGACAGAATTTTTCTCAGTTCCGAAATCATCTGAATTTTTCTAAGTACCGAAATTGTCAGAATTTTTCTAAGTTCCGAAATCGTCAGAATTTTCTAAGTACCGAAATCGTCGGAATTTTTCTAAGTACCGAAAACTTCTGAGTCTTTTCAAAGTACCGAAATCGACTGAATTTTTCTAAGTACCGAAATCAACAGAATTTTTCTCAGTACCGAAATCGGCAGAATTTTTCTAAGTACCGAAATCATCAGAATTCTTCTAAGTACCGAAAACGTCAGAAATTTTCTAAGTACCGAAAACTTCTGAGTCTTTTCAAAGTACCGATATCGACAGAAATTTTCTAAGTACCGAAAAAGTCAGAATATTTCCAAGTACCGAAATCGTCAGAATTTTCTAAGTACCGAAATCGTCGGAATTTTTCTAAGTACCGAAAACTTCTGAGTCTTTTCAAAGTACCGAAATCGACAGAATTTTTCTAAGTACCGAAATCAACAGAATTTTTCTAAGTACCGAAAAGGTCAGAAATTTTCTAAGTACCGAAATTTTCAGAATTTTTCAATGTACCGAAATCGTCGGAATGTTTTCTAAGTACCGAAAACGTCTGAAATTTTCTAAATACCGAAAAGGTCAGAGATTTTCCAAGTACCGAAATCTGCAGAATTTTTCTAAGTACCAAAAACGTCAGAAATATTCTAAGTATCGAAAACGTCAGAAATTTTCTAAGTACTGAAAACTTCTGAGTCTTTTCAAAGTTCCGAAAAAGGCAGAAATTTTCCAAGTACCGAAATCAACAGAATTTTTCTAAGTACCGAAAACGTCAGAAAGTTTCTAAGTATCGAAAACTTCTGAAAGTTTTCTAAGTACCGAAATCGTCAGAATTTTTCTAAGTACCGAAAAGGTCAGAAATTTTGCAAGTACCGAAATCGTCAGAATTTTTCAAAGTACCGAAATCAACAGAATATTTCTAAGTTCCGAAATCACCAGAATTTTTCTAAGTACTGAAATCATCTGAATTTTTCTAAGTACCGATAACGTCTGAAATTTTCTAAGTACCGAAAAAGTCAGAATATTTCCAAGTACCGTAATCGTCAGAATTTTCTAAGTACCGAAATCGGCAGAATTTTTCTAAGTACCGAAAACATCAGAAATTTTTTAAATATCGAAAACGTCAGAAATTTTCAAAGTAATGAAAACTTCTGAGTCTTTTCAAAGTACCGAAAAAGGCAATAATTTTCCAAGTACCGAAAAGGTCAGAAATTTTCTAAGTACCGAAATTTTCAGAATTTTTCTAAGTTCCGAAATCGACAGAATTTTCTAAGTACCGAAATCGTCGGAATTTTTCTAAGTACCGAAAACTTCTGAGTCTTTTCAAAGTACCGAAATCGACAGAATTTTTCTAAGTACCGATATCAACAAAATTTTTCTCAGTACCGAAATCGGCAGAATTTTTCTAAGTACCGAAATCGTCTGAATTTTTCTAAGTACCGAAATCTTCTGAAATTTTCTAAATACCGAAATCGTCAGAATTTTTTTAAGTACCGATAACGTCAGAAATTTTCTAAGTACCGATATCTTCTGAATGTTTTCTAAGTACCGAAAAAGGCCGAAATTGTCGAACCACCGAAATCGTCTGAATTTTTCAAAGTACCGAAAAAGGCAGAACGTCAGAAATTTTCTAAGTACCGAAAACTTCCGAGTCTTTTCAAAGTACCGAAAAAGGCAGACATTTTCTAAGTACCGAAAACTTCCGAGTCTTTTCAAAGTACCGAAAAAGGCAGAAATTTTCTAAGTACCGAAAACGTCAGAAAGTTTCTAAGTATCGAAAACTTCTGAATGTTTTCTAAGTACCGAAATCGTCAGAATTTTTCTAAGTACCGAAATCAACAGAATTTTCCTAAGTACCGAATTCGACAGAATTTTTCTAAGTACCGAAATCAACAGAATATTTCTAAGTTCCGAAATCACCAGAATTTTTCTAAGTACTGAAATCATCAGATTTTTTCTAAGTACCGATAACGTCAGAAATTTTCTAAGTGCCGAAAACTTCTGAATGTTTTCTAAGTACCGTAAAAGGCAGAAATTTTTTAAGTACCGAAATCGTTGGAATTTTTCTAAGTACCGAAATCGGCAGAATTTTTCTAAGTACCGAAAAGATCAGAAATTTTCTAAGTACCGAAAAGGTCAGAAATTTTCCAAGTACCGAAATCGTCAGAATTTTCTAAGTACCGAAATCGTCGGAATTTTTCTAAGTACCGAAAACTTCTGAGTCTTTTCAAAGTACCGAAATCGACTGAATTTTTCTAAGTACCGAAATCAACAGAATTTTTCTCAGTACCGAAATCGGCAGAATTTTTCTAAGTACCGAAATCGTCGGAATTTTTCTAAGTACCGAAAACTTCTGAGTCTTTTCAAAGTACCGAAAAAGGCAGAAATTTTCCAAGTACCGAAATAAACAGAATTTTTCTAAGTACCGAAATCGACAGAATTTTTCTCTGTTCCGAAATCATCTGAATTTTTCTAAGTACCGAAATTGTCAGAATTTTTCTAAGTTCCGAAATCGTCAGAATTTTCTAAGTACCGAAATCGTCGGAATTTTTCTAAGTACCGAAAACTTCTGAGTCTTTTCAAAGTACCGAAATCGACTGAATTTTTCTAAGTACCGAAATCAACAGAATTTTTCTCAGTACCGAAATCGGCAGAATTTTTCTAAGTACCAAAATCGTCTGAATTTTTCTAAGTACCGAAATCTTCTGAAATTTTTTAAATACCGAAAAGGTCAGAAATTTTCTAAGTACCGAAATCATCAGAATTCTTCTAAGTACCGAAAACGTCAGAAATTTTCTAAGTACCGAAAACTTCTGAGTCTTTTCAAAGTACCGATATCGACAGAAATTTTCTAAGTACCGAAAAAGTCAGAATATTTCCAAGTACCGTAATCGTCAGAATTTTCTAAGTACCGAAATCGGCAGAATTTTTCTAAGTACCGAAAACATCAGAAATTTTTTAAATATCGAAAACGTCAGAAATTTTCAAAGTAATGAAAACTTCTGAGTCTTTTCAAAGTACCGAAAAAGGCGGAAATTTTCTGTGTACCGAAAAGGTCAGAAATTTTCTAAGTACCGAAATTTTCAGAATTTTTCTAAGTTCCGAAATCGTCAGAATTTTCTAAGTACCGAAATCGTCGGAAATTTTCTAAGTACCGAAAACTTCTGAGTCTTTTCAAAGTACCGAAAACGTCAGAAATTTTCTAAGTATCGAAAACTTCTGAATGTTTTCTAAGTACCGAAATCGTCAGAATTTTTCTAAGTACCGAAAAGATCAGAAATTTTCTAAATACCGAAAAGGTCAGAAATTTTCCACGTACCGAAAACGTCTGAAATTTTCAAAGTACCGAAAAGGTCAGAAATTTTCCAAGTACCGAAATCGGCAGAATTTTTCTAAGTACCGAAATCGTCTGAATTTTTCTAAGTACCGAAATCTTCTGAAATTTTCTAAATACCGAAATCGTCAGAATTTTTTTAAGTACCGATAACGTCAGAAATTTTCTAAGTACCGATATCTTCTGAATGTTTTCTAAGTACCGAAAAAGGCCGAAATTGTCGAACCACCGAAATCGTCTGAATTTTTCAAAGTACCGAAAAAGGCAGAACGTCAGAAATTTTCTAAGTACCGAAAACTTCCGAGTCTTTTCAAAGTACCGAAAAAGGCAGACATTTTCTAAGTACCGAAAACTTCCGAGTCTTTTCAAAGTACCGAAAAAGGCAGAAATTTTCTAAGTACCGAAAACGTCAGAAAGTTTCTAAGTATCGAAAACTTCTGAATGTTTTCTAAGTACCGAAATCGTCAGAATTTTTCTAAGTACCGAAATCAACAGAATTTTCCTAAGTACCGAATTCGACAGAATTTTTCTAAGTACCGAAATCAACAGAATATTTCTAAGTTCCGAAATCACCAGAATTTTTCTAAGTACTGAAATCATCAGATTTTTTCTAAGTACCGATAACGTCAGAAATTTTCTAAGTGCCGAAAACTTCTGAATGTTTTCTAAGTACCGTAAAAGGCAGAAATTTTTTAAGTACCGAAATCGTTGGAATTTTTCTAAGTACCGAAATCGGCAGAATTTTTCTAAGTACCGAAAAGATCAGAAATTTTCTAAGTACCGAAAAGGTCAGAAATTTTCCAAGTACCGAAATCGTCAGAATTTTCTAAGTACCGAAATCGTCGGAATTTTTCTAAGTACCGAAAACTTCTGAGTCTTTTCAAAGTACCGAAATCGACTGAATTTTTCTAAGTACCGAAATCAACAGAATTTTTCTCAGTACCGAAATCGGCAGAATTTTTCTAAGTACCGAAATCGTCGGAATTTTTCTAAGTACCGAAAACTTCTGAGTCTTTTCAAAGTACCGAAAAAGGCAGAAATTTTCCAAGTACCGAAATAAACAGAATTTTTCTAAGTACCGAAATCGACAGAATTTTTCTCTGTTCCGAAATCATCTGAATTTTTCTAAGTACCGAAATTGTCAGAATTTTTCTAAGTTCCGAAATCGTCAGAATTTTCTAAGTACCGAAATCGTCGGAATTTTTCTAAGTACCGAAAACTTCTGAGTCTTTTCAAAGTACCGAAATCGACTGAATTTTTCTAAGTACCGAAATCAACAGAATTTTTCTCAGTACCGAAATCGGCAGAATTTTTCTAAGTACCAAAATCGTCTGAATTTTTCTAAGTACCGAAATCTTCTGAAATTTTTTAAATACCGAAAAGGTCAGAAATTTTCTAAGTACCGAAATCATCAGAATTCTTCTAAGTACCGAAAACGTCAGAAATTTTCTAAGTACCGAAAACTTCTGAGTCTTTTCAAAGTACCGATATCGACAGAAATTTTCTAAGTACCGAAAAAGTCAGAATATTTCCAAGTACCGTAATCGTCAGAATTTTCTAAGTACCGAAATCGGCAGAATTTTTCTAAGTACCGAAAACATCAGAAATTTTTTAAATATCGAAAACGTCAGAAATTTTCAAAGTAATGAAAACTTCTGAGTCTTTTCAAAGTACCGAAAAAGGCGGAAATTTTCTGTGTACCGAAAAGGTCAGAAATTTTCTAAGTACCGAAATTTTCAGAATTTTTCTAAGTTCCGAAATCGTCAGAATTTTCTAAGTACCGAAATCGTCGGAAATTTTCTAAGTACCGAAAACTTCTGAGTCTTTTCAAAGTACCGAAAACGTCAGAAATTTTCTAAGTATCGAAAACTTCTGAATGTTTTCTAAGTACCGAAATCGTCAGAATTTTTCTAAGTACCGAAAAGATCAGAAATTTTCTAAATACCGAAAAGGTCAGAAATTTTCCACGTACCGAAAACGTCTGAAATTTTCAAAGTACCGAAAAGGTCAGAAATTTTCCAAGTACCGAAATCGTCAGAATTTTCTAAGTACCGAAATCGTCGGAATGTTTTCTAAGTACCGAAATCAACAGAATTTTTCTAAGTACCGAAATCAACTGAATTTTTCTCAGTCCCGAAATCGGCAGAATTTTTCTAAGTACCGAAAACGACAGAAATTTTCTAAGTATCGAAAACTTCTGAATGTTTTCTAAGTACCGAAATCGTCAGAATTTTTCTGAGTTCCGAAAAGATCAGAAATTTTATAAATACCGCAAAGGTCAGAAATTTTCCAAAAACCGAAATCGTCAGAATTTTCTAAGTACCGAAATCGTCGGAATGTTTTCTAAGTACCGAAAACGTCTGAAATTTTCAAAGTACCGAAAAGGTCAGAAATTTTCCAAGTACCGAAATTGTCAGAATATTTCTAAGTACCGATAACGTCAGAAATTTTCTAAGTACCGAAAACTTCTGAAAGTTTTCTAAGTACCGAAAAAGGTAGAAATTTTCTAAGCACCGAAATCGTCGAATTTTTCTAAGTACCGAAATCAACTGAATTTTTCTAAGTACCGAAATCGACAGAATTTTTCTAAGTACCGAAATCATCAGAATTCTTCTAAGTACAGAAAACGTCAGAAATTTTCTAAGTACCGAAAACTTCTGAGTCTTTTCAAAGTACCGATATCGACAGAAATTTTCTAAGTACCGAAAAAGGCAGAAATTTTCCAAGTACCGAAATAAACAGAATTTTTCTAAGTACCGAAATCGACAGAATTTTTCTCTGTTCCGAAATCATCTGAATTTTTCTAAGTACCGAAATTGTCAGAATTTTTCTAAGTTCCGAAATCGTCAGAATTTTCTAAGTACCGAAATCGTCGGAATTTTTCTAAGTACCGAAAACTTCTGAGTCTTTTCAAAGTACCGAAATCGACTGAATTTTTCTAAGTACCGAAATCAACAGAATTTTTCTCAGTACCGAAATCGGCAGAATTTTTCTAAGTACCAAAATCGTCTGAATTTTTCTAAGTACCGAAATCTTCTGAAATTTTTTAAATACCGAAAAGGTCAGAAATTTTCTAAGTACCGAAATCATCAGAATTCTTCTAAGTACCGAAAACGTCAGAAATTTTCTAAGTACCGAAAACTTCTGAGTCTTTTCAAAGTACCGATATCGACAGAAATTTTCTAAGTACCGAAAAAGTCAGAATATTTCCAAGTACCGTAATCGTCAGAATTTTCTAAGTACCGAAATCGGCAGAATTTTTCTAAGTACCGAAAACATCAGAAATTTTTTAAATATCGAAAACGTCAGAAATTTTCAAAGTAATGAAAACTTCTGAGTCTTTTCAAAGTACCGAAAAAGGCAATAATTTTCCAAGTACCGAAAAGGTCAGAAATTTTCTAAGTACCGAAATCTACCGAATTTTTTTAAATAGCGAAATCAGCAGAATTTTTCTAAGTACCGAAATCGTCAGAATTTTCTAAGTACCGAAATCGTCGGAATTTTTCTAAGTACCGAAAACTTCTGAGTCTTTTCAAAGTACCGAAATCGACAGAATTTTTCTAAGTACCGAAATCAACAGAATTTTTCTAAGTACCGAAAAGGTCAGAAATTTTCTAAGTACCGAAATTTTCAGAATTTTTCAATGTACCGAAATCGTCGGAATGTTTTCTAAGTACCGAAAACGTCTGAAATTTTCTAAATACCGAAAAGGTCAGAAATTTTCCAAGTACCGAAATCTGCAGAATTTTTCTAAGTACCAAAAACGTCAGAAATATTCTAAGTATCGAAAACGTCAGAAATTTTCTAAGTACTGAAAACTTCTGAGTCTTTTCAAAGTTCCGAAAAAGGCAGAAATTTTCCAAGTACCGAAATCAACAGAATTTTTCTAAGTACCGAAAACGTCAGAAAGTTTCTAAGTATCGAAAACTTCTGAAAGTTTTCTAAGTACCGAAATCGTCAGAATTTTTCTAAGTACCGAAAAGGTCAGAAATTTTGCAAGTACCGAAATCGTCAGAATTTTTCAAAGTACCGAAATCAACAGAATATTTCTAAGTTCCGAAATCACCAGAATTTTTCTAAGTACTGAAATCATCAGATTTTTTCTAAGTACCGATAACGTCAGAAATTTTCTAAGTGCCGAAAACTTCTGAATGTTTTCTAAGTACCGTAAAAGGCAGAAATTTTTTAAGTACCGAAATCGTTGGAATTTTTCTAAGTACCGAAATCGGCAGAATTTTTCTAAGTACCGAAAAGATCAGAAATTTTCTAAGTACCGAAAAGGTCAGAAATTTTCCAAGTACCGAAATCGTCAGAATTTTCTAAGTACCGAAATCGTCGGAATTTTTCTAAGTACCGAAAACTTCTGAGTCTTTTCAAAGTACCGAAATCGACTGAATTTTTCTAAGTACCGAAATCAACAGAATTTTTCTCAGTACCGAAATCGGCAGAATTTTTCTAAGTACCGAAATCGTCGGAATTTTTCTAAGTACCGAAAACTTCTGAGTCTTTTCAAAGTACCGAAAAAGGCAGAAATTTTCCAAGTACCGAAATAAACAGAATTTTTCTAAGTACCGAAATCGACAGAATTTTTCTCTGTTCCGAAATCATCTGAATTTTTCTAAGTACCGAAATTGTCAGAATTTTTCTAAGTTCCGAAATCGTCAGAATTTTCTAAGTACCGAAATCGTCGGAATTTTTCTAAGTACCGAAAACTTCTGAGTCTTTTCAAAGTACCGAAATCGACTGAATTTTTCTAAGTACCGAAATCAACAGAATTTTTCTCAGTACCGAAATCGGCAGAATTTTTCTAAGTACCAAAATCGTCTGAATTTTTCTAAGTACCGAAATCTTCTGAAATTTTTTAAATACCGAAAAGGTCAGAAATTTTCTAAGTACCGAAATCATCAGAATTCTTCTAAGTACCGAAAACGTCAGAAATTTTCTAAGTACCGAAAACTTCTGAGTCTTTTCAAAGTACCGATATCGACAGAAATTTTCTAAGTACCGAAAAAGTCAGAATATTTCCAAGTACCGTAATCGTCAGAATTTTCTAAGTACCGAAATCGGCAGAATTTTTCTAAGTACCGAAAACATCAGAAATTTTTTAAATATCGAAAACGTCAGAAATTTTCAAAGTAATGAAAACTTCTGAGTCTTTTCAAAGTACCGAAAAAGGCGGAAATTTTCTGTGTACCGAAAAGGTCAGAAATTTTCTAAGTACCGAAATTTTCAGAATTTTTCTACGTTCCGAAATCGTCAGAATTTTCTAAGTACCGAAATCGTCGGAAATTTTCTAAGTACCGAAAACTTCTGAGTCTTTTCAAAGTACCGAAAACGTCAGAAATTTTCTAAGTATCGAAAACTTCTGAATGTTTTCTAAGTACCGAAATCGTCAGAATTTTTCTAAGTACCGAAAAGATCAGAAATTTTCTAAATACCGAAAAGGTCAGAAATTTTCCACGTACCGAAAACGTCTGAAATTTTCAAAGTACCGAAAAGGTCAGAAATTTTCCAAGTACCGAAATCGTCAGAATTTTCTAAGTACCGAAATCAACTGAATTTTTCTCAGTCCCGAAATCGGCAGAATTTTTCTAAGTACCGAAAACGACAGAAATTTTCTAAGTATCGAAAACTTCTGAATGTTTTCTAAGTACCGAAATCGTCAGAATTTTTCTGAGTTCCGAAAAGATCAGAAATTTTATAAATACCGCAAAGGTCAGAAATTTTCCAAAAACCGAAATCGTCAGAATTTTCTAAGTACCGAAATCGTCGGAATGTTTTCTAAGTACCGAAAACGTCTGAAATTTTCAAAGTACCGAAAAGGTCAGAAATTTTCCAAGTACCGAAATTGTCAGAATATTTCTAAGTACCGATAACGTCAGAAATTTTCTAAGTACCGAAAACTTCTGAAAGTTTTCTAAGTACCGAAAAAGGTAGAAATTTTCTAAGCACCGAAATCGTCGAATTTTTCTAAGTACCGAAATCAACTGAATTTTTCTAAGTACCGAAATCGACAGAATTTTTCTAAGTACCGAAATCATCAGAATTCTTCTAAGTACAGAAAACGTCAGAAATTTTCTAAGTACCGAAAACTTCTGAGTCTTTTCAAAGTACCGATATCGACAGAAATTTTCTAAGTACCGAAAAGGTCAGAAATTTTCCAAGTACCGTAATCGTCAGAATTTTCTAAGTATCGAAATCGGCAGAATTTTTCTAAGTACCGAAAACATCAGAAATTTTTTAAATATCGAAAACGACAGAAATTTTCAAAGTAATGAAAACTTCTGAGTCTTTTCAAAGTACCGAAAAAGGCAATAATTTTCCAAGTACCGAAAAGGTCAGAAATTTTCTAAGTACCGAAATCGACCGAATTTTTTTAAATAGCGAAATCAGCAGAATTTTTCTAAGTACCGAAATCGTCAGAATTTTCTAAGTACCGAAATCGTCGGAATTTTTCTAAGTACCGAAAACTTCTGAGTCTTTTCAAAGTACCGAAATCGACAGAATTTTTCTAAGTACCGAAATCAACAGAATTTTTCTAAGTACCGAAAAGGTCAGAAATTTTCTAAGTACCGAAATTTTCAGAATTTTTCAATGTACCGAAATCGTCGGAATGTTTTCTAAGTACCGAAAACGTCTGAAATTTTCTAAATACCGAAAAGGTCAGAAATTTTCCAAGTACCGAAATCTGCAGAATTTTTCTAAGTACCAAAAACGTCAGAAATATTCTAAGTATCGAAAACGTCAGAAATTTTCTAAGTACTGAAAACTTCTGAGTCTTTTCAAAGTTCCGAAAAAGGCAGAAATTTTCCAAGTACCGAAATAAACAGAATTTTTCTAAGTACCGAAAACGTCAGAAAGTTTCTAAGTATCGAAAACTTCTGAAAGTTTTCTAAGTACCGAAATCGTCAGAATTTTTCTAAGTACCGAAAAGGTCAGAAATTTTGCAAGTACCGAAATCGTCAGAATTTTTCAAAGTACCGAAATCAACAGAATATTTCTAAGTTCCGAAATCACCAGAATTTTTCTAAGTACTGAAATCATCTGAATTTTTCTAAGTACCGATAACGTCAGAAATTTTCTAAGTACCGAAAAAGTCAGAATATTTCCAAGTACCGTAATCGTCAGAATTTTCTAAGTACCGAAATCGGCAGAATTTTTCTAAGTACCGAAAACATCAGAAATTTTTTAAATATCGAAAACGTCAGAAATTTTCAAAGTAATGAAAACTTCTGAGTCTTTTCAAAGTACCGAAAAAGGCAATAATTTTCCAAGTACCGAAAAGGTCAGAAATTTTCTAAGTACCGAAATCGTCGGAATTTTTCTAAGTACCGAAAACTTCTGAGTCTTTTCAAAGTACCGAAATCGACAGAATTTTTCTAAGTACCGATATCAACAAAATTTTTCTCAGTACCGAAATCGGCAGAATTTTTCTAAATAGCGAAATCAGCAGAATTTTTCTAAGTACCGAAAAGGTCAGAAATTTTCTAAGTACCGAAATTTTCAGAATTTTTCTAAGTTCCGAAATCGACAGATTTTTCTAAGTACCGAAATCGTCGGAATTTTTCTAAGTACCGAAAACTTCTGAGTCTTTTCAAAGTGCCGAAATCGACAGAATTTTTCTAAGTACCGATATCAACAAAATTTTTCTCAGTACCGAAATCGGCAGAATTTTTCTAAGTACCGAAATCGTCTGAATTTTTCTAAGTACCGAAATCTTCTGAAATTTTCTAAATACCGAAATCGTCAGAATTTTTTTAAGTACCGATAACGTCAGAAATTTTCTAAGTACCGATATCTTCTGAATGTTTTCTAAGTACCGAAAAAGGCCGAAATTGTCGAACCACCGAAATCGTCTGAATTTTTCAAAGTACCGAAAAAGGCAGAACGTCAGAAATTTTCTAAGTACCGAAAACTTCCGAGTCTTTTCAAAGTACCGAAAAAGGCAGACATTTTCTAAGTACCGAAAACTTCCGAGTCTTTTCAAAGTACCGAAAAAGGCAGAAATTTTCTAAGTACCGAAAACGTCAGAAAGTTTCTAAGTATCGAAAACTTCTGAATGTTTTCTAAGTACCGAAATCGTCAGAATTTTTCTAAGTACCGAAATCAACAGAATTTTCCTAAGTACCGAATTCGACAGAATTTTTCTAAGTACCGAAATCAACAGAATATTTCTAAGTTCCGAAATCACCAGAATTTTTCTAAGTACTGAAATCATCAGATTTTTTCTAAGTACCGATAACGTCAGAAATTTTCTAAGTGCAGAAAACTTCTGAATGTTTTCTAAGTACCGTAAAAGGCAGAAATTTTTTAAGTACCGAAATCGTTGGAATTTTTCTAAGTACCGAAATCGGCAGAATTTTTCTAAGTACCGAAAAGATCAGAAATTTTCTAAGTACCGAAAAGGTCAGAAATTTTCCAAGTACCGAAATCGTCAGAATTTTCTAAGTACCGAAATCGTCGGAATTTTTCTAAGTACCGAAAACTTCTGAGTCTTTTCAAAGTACCGAAATCGACTGAATTTTTCTAAGTACCGAAATCAACAGAATTTTTCTCAGTACCGAAATCGGCAGAATTTTTCTAAGTACCGAAATCGTCGGAATTTTTCTAAGTACCGAAAACTTCTGAGTCTTTTCAAAGTACCGAAAAAGGCAGAAATTTTCCAAGTACCGAAATAAACAGAATTTTTCTAAGTACCGAAATCGACAGAATTTTTCTCTGTTCCGAAATCATCTGAATTTTTCTAAGTACCGAAATTGTCAGAATTTTTCTAAGTTCCGAAATCGTCAGAATTTTCTAAGTACCGAAATCGTCGGAATTTTTCTAAGTACCGAAAACTTCTGAGTCTTTTCAAAGTACCGAAATCGACTGAATTTTTCTAAGTACCGAAATCAACAGAATTTTTCTCAGTACCGAAAGCGGCAGAATTTTTCTAAGTACCAAAATCGTCTGAATTTTTCTAAGTACCGAAATCTTCTGAAATTTTTTAAATACCGAAAAGGTCAGAAATTTTCTAAGTACCGAAAACATCAGAAATTTTTTAAATATCGAAAACGTCAGAAATTTTCAAAGTAATGAAAACTTCTGAGTCTTTTCAAAGTACCGAAAAAGGCGGAAATTTTCTGTGTACCGAAAAGGTCAGAAATTTTCTAAGTACCGAAATTTTCAGAATTTTTCTAAGTTCCGAAATCGTCAGAATTTTCTAAGTACCGAAATCGTCGGAATTTTTCTAAGTACCGAAAACTTCTGAGTCTTTTCAAAGTACCGACATCGACAGAATTTTTCTAAGTACCGAAATCAACAGAATTTTTCTCAGTACCGAAATCGGCAGAATTTTTCTAAGTACCGAAATCGTCTGAATATTTCTAAGTACCGAAATCTTCTGAAGTTTTCTAAATACCGAAATCGTCAGAATGTTTCTAAGTACCGATAACGTCAGAAATTTTCTAAGTACCGATAACTTCGGAATGTTTTCTAAGTACCGAAAAAGGCCGAAATTGTCTAAGCACCGAAATCGTCTGAATTTTTCTAAGTACCAAAAACGTCAGAAATATTCTAAGTATCGAAAACGTCAGAAATTTTCTAAGTATCGAAAACTTCTGAATGTTTTCTAAGTACCGAAATCGTCAGAATTTTTCTAAGTACTGAAAAGATCAGAAATTTTCTAAATACCGAAAAGGTCAGAAATTTTCCAAGTACCGAAGTCGTCAGAATTTTCTAAGTACCGAAATCGTCGGAATGTTTTCTAAGTACCGAAAACGTCTGAAATTTTCAAAGTACCGAAAAGGTCAGAAATTTTCCAAGTACCGAAATCGACAGAATTTTTCTAAGAACCGAAATCGGCAGAATTTTTCTAAGTACCGAAAACTTCTGAGTCTTTTCAAAGTACCGAAAACGTCAGAAATATTCTAAGTATCGAAAACGTCAGAAATTTTCTAAGTACTGAAAACTTCTGAGTCTTTTCAAAGTTCCGAAAAAGGCAGAAATTTTCTAAGTACCGAAATCAACAGAATTTTTCTAAGTACCGAAATCGTCAGAATTTTTCTAAGTACCGAAAAGGTCAGAAATTTTGCAAGTACCGAAATCGTCAGAATTTTTCAAAGTACCGAAATCAACAGAATATTTCTAAGTTCCGAAATCACCAGAATTTTTCTAAGTACTGAAATTATCTGAATTTTTCTAAGTACCGATAACGTCAGAAATTTTCTAAGTACCGAAAACTTCTGAATGTTTTCTAAGTACCGAAAAAGGCAGAAATATTCTATGAACCGAAATCGTCGGAATTTTTCTAAGTACCGAAATCGTCTGAATTTTTCTAAGTACCGAAATCGTCAGAAATTTTCTAAGTACCGAAAACTTCTGAGTCTTTTCAAAGTACCGAAAACGTCAGAAATTTTCTAAGTATCGAAAACTTCTGAATGTTTTCTAAGTACCGAAATCGTCAGAATTTTTCTAAGTACCGAAAAGATCAGAAATTTTCTAAATACCGAAAAGGTCAGAAATTTTCCACGTACCGAAAACGTCTGAAATTTTCAAAGTACCGAAAAGGTCAGAAATTTTCCAAGTACCGAATACGTCAGAATTTTCTAAGTACCGAAATCGTCGGAATGTTTTCTAAGTACCGAAATCAACAGAATTTTTCTAAGTACCGAAATCAACTGAATTTTTCTCAGTCCCGAAATCGGCAGAATTTTTCTAAGTACCGAAAACGACAGAAATTTTCTAAGTATCGAAAACTTCTGAATGTTTTCTAAGTACCGAAATCGTCAGAATTTTTCTGAGTTCCGAAAAGATCAGAAATTTTATAAATACCGCAAAGGTCAGAAATTTTCCAAAAACCGAAATCGTCAGAATTTTCTAAGTACCGAAATCGTCGGAATGTTTTCTAAGTACCGAAAACGTCTGAAATTTTCAAAGTACCGAAAAGGTCAGAAATTTTCCAAGTACCGAAATTGTCAGAATATTTCTAAGTACCGATAACGTCAGAAATTTTCTAAGTACCGAAAACTTCTGAAAGTTTTCTAAGTACCGAAAAAGGTAGAAATTTTCTAAGCACCGAAATCGTCGAATTTTTCTAAGTACCGAAATCAACTGAATTTTTCTAAGTACCGAAATCGACAGAATTTTTCTAAGTACCGAAATCATCAGAATTCTTCTAAGTACCGAAAACGTCAGAAATTTTCTAAGTACCGAAAACTTCTGAGTCTTTTCAAAGTACCGATATCGACAGAAAGTTTCTAAGTACCGAAAAGGTCAGAAATTTTCCAAGTACCGTAATCGTCAGAATTTTCTAAGTATCGAAATCGGCAGAATTTTTCTAAGTACCGAAAACATCAGAAATTTTTTAAATATCGAAAACGTCAGAAATTTTCAAAGTAATGAAAACTTCTGAGTCTTTTCAAAGTACCAAAAAAGGCAATAATTTTCCAAGTACCGAAAAGGTCAGAAATTTTCTAAGTACCGAAATCGACCGAATTTTTTTAAATAGCGAAATCAGCAGAATTTTTCTAAGTACCGAAATCGTCAGAATTTTCTAAGTACCGAAATCGTCGGAATTTTTCTAAGTACCGAAAACTTCTGAGTCTTTTCAAAGTACCGAAATCGACAGAATTTTTCTAAGTACCGAAATCAACAGAATTTTTCTAAGTACCGAAAAGGTCAGAAATTTTCTAAGTACCGAAATTTTCAGAATTTTTCAATGTACCGAAATCGTCGGAATGTTTTCTAAGTACCGAAAACGTCTGAAATTTTCTAAATACCGAAAAGGTCAGAAATTTTCCAAGTACCGAAATCTGCAGAATTTTTCTAAGTACCAAAAACGTCAGAAATATTCTAAGTATCGAAAACGTCAGAAATTTTCTAAGTACTGAAAACTTCTGAGTCTTTTCAAAGTTCCGAAAAAGGCAGAAATTTTCCAAGTACCGAAATCAACAGAATTTTTCTAAGTACCGAAAACGTCAGAAAGTTTCTAAGTATCGAAAACTTCTGAAAGTTTTCTAAGTACCGAAATCGTCAGAATTTTTCTAAGTACCGAAAAGGTCAGAAATTTTGCAAGTACCGAAATCGTCAGAATTTTTCAAAGTACCGAAATCAACAGAATATTTCTAAGTTCCGAAATCACCAGAATTTTTCTAAGTACTGAAATCATCTGAATTTTTCTAAGTACCGATAACGTCAGAAATTTTCTAAGTACCGAAAACTTCTGAATGTTTTCTAAGTACCGAAAAAGGCAGAAATATTCTATGAACCGAAATCGTCGGAATTTTTCTAAGTACCGAAATCGTCTGATTTTTCTAAGTACCGAAATCGTCAGAAATTTTCTAAGTATCGAAAACTTCTGAATGTTTTCTAAGTACCGAAATCGGCAGAATTTTTCTAAGTACCGAAAACATCAGAAATTTTTTAAATATCGAAAACGTCAGAAATTTTCAAAGTAATGAAAACTTCTGAGTCTTTTCAAAGTACCGAAAAAGGCAATAATTTTCCAAGTACCGAAAAGGTCAGAAATTTTCTAAGTACCGAAATCGACCGAATTTTTTTAAATAGCGAAATCAGCAGAATTTTTCTAAGTACCGAATTCGTCAGAAATTTACAAAGTACCGAAAAAGGCGGAAATTTTATGTGTACCGAAAAGGACAGAAATTTTCTAAGTACCGAAATTTTCAGAATTTTTCTAAGTTCCGAAATCGTCAGAATTTTCAAAGTACCGAAATCGTCGGAATTTTTCTAAGTACCGAAAACTTCTGAGTCTTTTCAAAGTACCGAAATCGACAGAATTTTTCTAAGTACCGAAATCAACAGAATTTTTCTCAGTACCGAAATCGGCAGAATTTTTCTAAGTACCGAAATCGTCTGAATTTTTCTAAGTACCGAAATCTTCTGAAGTTTTCTAAATACCGAAATCGTCAGAATGTTTCTAAGTACCGATAACGTCAGAAATTTTCTAAGTACCGATAACTTCGGAATGTTTTCTAAGTACCGAAAAAGGCCGAAATTGTCTAAGCACCGAAATCGTCGGATAGTTTTCTAAGTACCGAAAACGTCTGAAATTTTCTAAATACCGAAAAGGTCAGAAATTTTCCAAGTACCGAAATCTGCAGAATTTTTCTAAGTACCAAAAATGTCAGAAATATTCTAAGTATCGAAAACGTCAGAAATTTTCTAAGTACTGAAAACTTCTGTGTCTTTTCAAAGTTCCGAAAAAGGCAGAAATTTTCCAAGTACCGAATTCAACAGAATTTTTCTAAGTACCGAAAACGTCAGAAAGTTTCTAAGTATCGAAAACTTCTGAAAGTTTTCTAAGTACCGAAATCGTCAGAATTTTTCTAAGTACCGAAAAGGTCAGAAATTTTGCAAGTACCGAAATCGTCAGAATTTTTCAAAGTACCGAAATCAACAGAATATTTCTAAGTTCCGAAATCACCAGAATTTTTCTAAGTACTGAAATCATCTGAATTTTTCTAAGTACCGATAACGTCAGAAATTTTCTAAGTACCGAAAACTTCTGAATGTTTTCTAAGTACCGAAAAAGGCAGAAATATTCTATGAACCGAAATCGTCGGAATTTTTCTAAGTACCGAAATCGTCTGAATTTTTCTAAGTACCGAAATCGTCAGAAATTTTCTAAGTACCGAAAACTTCTGAGTCTTTTCAAAGTACCGAAAACGTCAGAAATTTTCTAAGTATCGAAAACTTCTGAATGTTTTCTAAGTACCGAAATCGTCAGAATTTTTCTAAGTACCGAAAAGATCAGAAATTTTCTAAATACCGAAAAGGTCAGAAATTTTCCACGTACCGAAAACGTCTGAAATTTTCAAAGTACCGAAAAGGTCAGAAATTTTCCAAGTACCGAATACGTCAGAATTTTCTAAGTACCGAAATCGTCGGAATGTTTTCTAAGTACCGAAATCAACAGAATTTTTCTAAGTACCGAAATCAACTGAATTTTTCTCAGTCCCGAAATCGGCAGAATTTTTCTAAGTACCGAAAACGACAGAAATTTTCTAAGTATCGAAAACTTCTGAATGTTTTCTAAGTACCGAAATCGTCAGAATTTTTCTGAGTTCCGAAAAGATCAGAAATTTTATAAATACCGCAAAGGTCAGAAATTTTCCAAAAACCGAAATCGTCAGAATTTTCTAAGTACCGAAATCGTCGGAATGTTTTCTAAATACCGAAAACGTCTGAAATTTTCAAAGTACCGAAAAGGTCAGAAATTTTCCAAGTACCGAAATTGTCAGAATATTTCTAAGTACCGATAACGTCAGAAATTTTCTAAGTACCGAAAACTTCTGAAAGTTTTCTAAGTACCGAAAAAGGTAGAAATTTTCTAAGCACCGAAATCGTCGAATTTTTCTAAGTACCGAAATCAACTGAATTTTTCTAAGTACCGAAATCGACAGAATTTTTCTAAGTACCGAAATCATCAGAATTCTTCTAAGTACCGAAAACGTCAGAAATTTTCTAAGTACCGAAAACTTCTGAGTCTTTTCAAAGTACCGATATCGACAGAAATTTTCTAAGTACCGAAAAGGTCAGAAATTTTCCAAGTACCGTAATCGTCAGAATTTTCTAAGTATCGAAATCGGCAGAATTTTTCTAAGTACCGAAAACATCAGAAATTTTTTAAATATCGAAAACGTCAGAAATTTTCAAAGTAATGAAAACTTCTGAGTCTTTTCAAAGTACCGAAAAAGGCAATAATTTTCCAAGTACCGAAAAGGTCAGAAATTTTCTAAGTACCGAAATCGACCGAATTTTTTTAAATAGCGAAATCAGCAGAATTTTTCTAAGTACCGAAATCGTCAGAATTTTCTAAGTACCGAAATCGTCGGAATTTTTCTAAGTACCGAAAACTTCTGAGTCTTTTCAAAGTACCGAAATCGACAGAATTTTTCTAAGTACCGAAATCAACAGAATTTTTCTAAGTACCGAAAAGGTCAGAAATTTTCTAAGTACCGAAATTTTCAGAATTTTTCAATGTACCGAAATCGTCGAAATGTTTTCTAAGTACCGAAAACGTCTGAAATTTTCTAAATACCGAAAAGGTCAGAAATTTTCCAAGTACCGAAATCTGCAGAATTTTTCTAAGTACCAAAAACGTCAGAAATATTCTAAGTATCGAAAACGTCAGAAATTTTCTAAGTACTGAAAACTTCTGAGTCTTTTCAAAGTTCCGAAAAAGGCAGAAATTTTCCAAGTACCGAAATCAACAGAATTTTTCTAAGTACCGAAAACGTCAGAAAGTTTCTAAGTATCGAGAACTTCTGAAAGTTTTCTAAGTACCGAAATCGTCAGAATTTTTCTAAGTACCGAAAAGGTCAGAAATTTTGCAAGTACCGAAATCGTCAGAATTTTTCAAAGTACCGAAATCAACAGAATATTTCTAAGTTCCGAAATCACCAGAATTTTTCTAAGTACTGAAATCATCTGAATTTTTCTAAGTACCGATAACGTCAGAAATTTTCTAAGTACCGAAAACTTCTGAATGTTTTCTAAGTACCGAAAAAGGCAGAAATATTCTATGAACCGAAATCGTCGGAATTTTTCTAAGTACCGAAATCGTCTGATTTTTCTAAGTACCGAAATCGTCAGAAATTTTCTAAGTACCGAAAACTTCTGAGTCTTTTCAAAGTACCGAAAACGTCAGAAATTTTCTAAGTATCGAAAACTTCTGAATGTTTTCTAAGTACCGAAATCGTCAGAATTTTTCTAAGTACCGAAAAGATCAGAAATTTTCTAAATACCGAAAAGGTCAGAAATTTTCCACGTACCGAAAACGTCTGAAATTTTCAAAGTACCGAAAAGGTCAGAAATTTTCCAAGTACCGAAATCGTCAGAATTTTCTAAGTACCGAAATCGTCGGAATGTTTTCTAAGTACCGAAATCAACAGAATTTTTCTAAGTACCGAAATCAACTGAATTTTTCTCAGTCCCGAAATCGGCAGAATTTTTCTAAGTACCGAAAACGACAGAAATTTTCTAAGTATCGAAAACTTCTGAATGTTTTCTAAGTACCGAAATCGTCAGAATTTTTCTGAGTTCCGAAAAGATCAGAAATTTTATAAATACCGCAAAGATCAGAAATTTTCCAAAAACCGAAATCGTCAGAATTTTCTAAGTACCGAAATCGTCGGAATGTTTTCTAAGTACCGAAAACGTCTGAAATTTTCAAAGTACCGAAAAGGTCAGAAATTTTCCAAGTACCGAAATTGTCAGAATATTTCTAAGTACCGATAACGTCAGAAATTTTCTAAGTACCGAAAACTTCTGAAAGTTTTCTAAGTACCGAAAAAGGTAGAAATTTTCTAAGCACCGAAATCGTCGAATTTTTCTAAGTACCGAAATCAACTGAATTTTTCTAAGTACCGAAATCGACAGAATTTTTCTAAGTACCGAAATCATCAGAATTCTTCTAAGTACCGAAAACGTCAGAAATTTTCTAAGTACCGAAAACTTCTGAGTCTTTTCAAAGTACCGATATCGACAGAAATTTTCTAAGTACCGAAAAGGTCAGAAATTTTCCAAGTACCGTAATCGTCAGAATTTTCTAAGTATCGAAATCGGCAGAATTTTTCTAAGTACCGAAAACATCAGAAATTTTTTAAATATCGAAAACGTCAGAAATTTTCAAAGTAATGAAAACTTCTGAGTCTTTTCAAAGTACCGAAAAAGGCAATAATTTTCCAAGTACCGAAAAGGTCAGAAATTTTCTAAGTACCGAAATCGACCGAATTTTTTTAAATAGCGAAATCAGCAGAATTTTTCTAAGTACCGAAATCGTCAGAATTTTCTAAGTACCGAAATCGTCGGAATTTTTCTAAGTACCGAAAACTTCTGAGTCTTTTCAAAGTACCGAAATCGACAGAATTTTTCTAAGTACCGAAATCAACAGAATTTTTCTCAGTACCGAAATCGGCAGAATTTTTCTAAGTACCGAAATCGTCTGAATTTTTCTAAGTACCGAAATCTTCTGAAGTTTTCTAAATACCGAAATCGTCAGAATGTTTCTAAGTACCGATAACGTCAGAAATTTTCTAAGTACCGATAACTTCGGAATGTTTTCTAAGTACCGAAAAAGGCCGAAATTGTTTAAGCACCGAAATCGTCTGAATTTTTCTAAGTACCGAAATCGTCTGAAATTTTCTAAATACCGAAAAGGTCAGAAATTTTCTAAGTACCGAAATCATCAGAATACTTCTAAGTACCGAAAACATCAGAAATTTTCTAAGTACCGAAAACTTCTGAGTCTTTTCAAAGTACCGAAAAAGGCAGAACGTCAGAAATTTTCTAAGTACCGAAAACTTCCGAGTCTTTTCAAAGTACCGAAAAAGGCAGAAATTTTCTAAGTACCGAAAACGTCAGAAAGTTTCTAAGTATCGAAAACTTCTGAATGTTTTCTAAGTACCGAAATCGTCAGAATTTTTCTAAGTACCGAAATACAGAATTTTCCTAAGTACCGAATTCGACAGAATTTTTCTAAGTACCGAAAAGATCAGAAATTTTCTAAGTACCGAAAAGGTCAGAAATTTTCCAAGTACCGAAATCGTCAGAATTTTCTAAGTACCGAAATCGTCGGAATTTTTCTAAGTACCGAAAACTTCTGAGTCTTTTCAAAGTACCGAAATCGACTGAATTTTTCTAAGTACCGAAATCAACAGAATTTTTCTCAGTACCGAAATCGGCAGAATTTTTCTAAGTACCGAAATCGTCGGAATTTTTCTAAGTACCGAAAACTTCTGAGTCTTTTCAAAGTACCGAAAAAGGCAGAAATTTTCCAAGTACCGAAATAAACAGAATTTTTCTAAGTACCGAAATCGACAGAATTTTTCTCAGTTTCGAAATCATCTGAATTTTTCTAAGTACCGAAATTGTCAGAATTTTTCTAAGTTCCGAAATCGTCAGAATTTTCTAAGTACCGAAATCGTCGGAATTTTTCTAAGTACCGAAAACTTCTGAGTCTTTTCAAAGTACCGAAATCGACTGAATTTTTCTAAGTACCGAAATCAACAGAATTTTTCTCAGTACCGAAATCGGCAGAATTTTTCTAAGTACCAAAATCGTCTGAATTTTTCTAAGTACCGAAATCTTCTGAAATTTTTTAAATACCGAAAAGGTCAGAAATTTTCTAAGTACCGAAATCATCAGAATTCTTCTAAGTACCGAAAACGTCAGAAATTTTCTAAGTACCGAAAACTTCTGAGTCTTTTCAAAGTACCGATATCGACAGAAATTTTCTAAGTACCGAAAAAGTCAGAAATTTTCCAAGTACCGTAATCGTCAGAATTTTCTAAGTACCAAAATCGTCTGAATTTTTCTAAGTACCGAAATCTTCTGAAATTTTCTAAGTACCGAAATCGACAGAATTTTTCTAAGTACCGAAATCATCAGAATTCTTCTAAGTACCGAAAACGTCAGAAATTTTCTAAGTACCGAAAACTTCTGAGTCTTTTCAAAGTACCGATATCGACAGAAATTTTCTAAGTACCGAAAAGGTCAGAAATTTTCCAAGTACCGTAATCGTCAGAATTTTCTAAGTATCGAAATCGGCAGAATTTTTCTAAGTACCGAAAACATCAGAAATTTTTTAAATATCGAAAACGTCAGAAATTTTCAAAGTAATGAAAACTTCTGAGTCTTTTCAAAGTACCGAAAAAGGCAATAATTTTCCAAGTACCGAAAAGGTCAGAAATTTTCTAAGTACCGAAATCGACCGAATTTTTTTAAATAGCGAAATCAGCAGAATTTTTCTAAGTACCGAAATCGTCAGAATTTTCTAAGTACCGAAATCGTCGGAATTTTTCTAAGTACCGAAAACTTCTGAGTCTTTTCAAAGTACCGAAATCGACAGAATTTTTCTAAGTACCGAAATCAACAGAATTTTTCTCAGTACCGAAATCGGCAGAATTTTTCTAAGTACCGAAATCGTCTGAATTTTTCTAAGTACCGAAATCTTCTGAAGTTTTCTAAATACCGAAATCGTCAGAATGTTTCTAAGTACCGATAACGTCAGCAATTTTCTAAGTACCGATAACTTCGGAATGTTTTCTAAGTACCGAAAAAGGCCGAAATTGTTTAAGCACCGAAATCGTCTGAATTTTTCTAAGTACCGAAATCGTCTGAAATTTTCTAAATACCGAAAAGGTCAGAAATTTTCTAAGTACCGAAATCATCAGAATACTTCTAAGTACCGAAAACATCAGAAATTTTCTAAGTACCGAAAACTTCTGAGTCTTTTCAAAGTACCGAAAAAGGCAGAACGTCAGAAATTTTCTAAGTACCGAAAACTTCCGAGTCTTTTCAAAGTACCGAAAAAGGCAGAAATTTTCTAAGTACCGAAAACGTCAGAAAGTTTCTAAGTATCGAAAACTTCTGAATGTTTTCTAAGTACCGAAATCGTCAGAATTTTTCTAAGTACCGAAATCAACAGAATTTTCCTAAGTACCGAATTCGACAGAATTTTTCTAAGTACCGAAAAGATCAGAAATTTTCTAAGTACCGAAAAGGTCAGAAATTTTCCAAGTACCGAAATCGTCAGAATTTTCTAAGTACCGAAATCGTCGGAATTTTTCTAAGTACCGAAAACTTCTGAGTCTTTTCAAAGTACCGAAATCGACTGAATTTTTCTAAGTACCGAAATCAACAGAATTTTTCTCAGTACCGAAATCGGCAGAATTTTTCTAAGTACCGAAATCGTCGGAATTTTTCTAAGTACCGAAAACTTCTGAGTCTTTTCAAAGTACCGAAAAAGGCAGAAATTTTTCAAGTACCGAAATAAACAGAATTTTTCTAAGTACCGAAATCGACAGAATTTTTCTCAGTTTCGAAATCATCTGAATTTTTCTAAGTACCGAAATTGTCAGAATTTTTCTAAGTTCCGAAATCGTCAGAATTTTCTAAGTACCGAAATCGTCGGAATTTTTCTAAGTACAGAAAACTTCTGAGTCTTTTCAAAGTACCGAAATCGACTGAATTTTTCTAAGTACCGAAATCAACAGAATTTTTCTCAGTACCGAAATCGGCAGAATTTTTCTAAGTACCAAAATCGTCTGAATTTTTCTAAGTACCGAAATCTTCTGAAATTTTTTAAATACCGAAAAGGTCAGAAATTTTCTAAGTACCGAAATCATCAGAATTCTTCTAAGTACCGAAAACGTCAGAAATTTTCTAAGTACCGAAAACTTCTGAGTCTTTTCAAAGTACCGATATCGACAGAAATTTTCTAAGTACCGAAAAAGTCAGAAATTTTCCAAGTACCGTAATCGTCAGAATTTTCTAAGTACCAAAATCGTCTGAATTTTTCTAAGTACCGAAATCTTCTGAAATTTTTTAAATACCGAAAAGGTCAGAAATTTTCTAAGTACCGAAATCATCAGAATTCTTCTAAGTACCGAAAACGTCAGAAATTTTCTAAGTACCGAAAACTTCTGAGTCTTTTCAAAGTACCGATATCGACAGAAATTTTCTAAGTACCGAAAAAGTCAGAAATTTTCCAAGTACCGAAATCGGCAGAATTTTTATAAGTACCGAAAACATCAGAAATTTTTTAAATATCGAAAACGTCAGAAATTTTCAAAGTAATGAAAACTTCTGAGTCTTTTCAAAGTACCGAAAAAGGCAATAATTTTCCAAGTACCGAAAAGGTCAGAAATTTTCTAAGTACCGAAATCGACCGAATTTTTTTAAATAGCGAAATCAGCAGAATTTTTCTAAGTACCGAAATCGTCAGAAATTTACAAAGTACCGAAAAAGGCGGAAATTTTCTGTGTACCGAAAAGGTCAGAAATTTTCTAAGTACCGAAATTTTCAGAATTTTTCTAAGTTCCGAAATCGTCAGAATTTTCTAAGTACCGAAATCGTCGGAATTTTTCTAAGTACCGAAAACTTCTGAGTCTTTTCAAAGTACCGAAATCGACAGAATTTTTCTAAGTACCGAAATCAACAGAATTTTTCTCAGTACCGAAATCGGCAGAATTTTTCTAAGTACCGAAATCGTCTGAATTTTTCTAAGTACCGAAATCTTCTGAAGTTTTCTAAATACCGAAATCGTCAGAATGTTTCTAAGTACCGATAACGTCAGAAATTTTCTAAGTACCGATAACTTCGGAATGTTTTCTAAGTACCGAAAAAGGTCGAAATTGTCTAATCACCGAAATCGTCTGAATTTTTCTAAGTACCAAAAACGTCAGAAATATTCTAAGTATCGAAAACGTCAGAAATTTTCTAAGTACTGAAAACTTCTGAGTCTTTTCAAAGTTCCGAAAAAGGCAGAAATTTTCCAAGTACCGAATTCAACAGAATTTTTCTAAGTACCGAAAACGTCAGAAAGTTTCTAAGTATCGAAAACTTCTGAAAGTTTTCTAAGTACCGAAATCGTCAGAATTTTTCTAAGTACCGAAAAGGTCAGAAATTTTGCAAATACCGAAATCGTCAGAATTTTTCAAAGTACCGAAATCAACAGAATATTTCTAAGTTCCGAAATCACCAGAATTTTTCTAAGTACTGAAATCATCTGAATTTTTCTAAGTACCGATAACGTCAGAAATTTTCTAAGTACCGAAAACTTCTGAATGTTTTCTAAGTACCGAAAAAGGCAGAAATATTCTATGAACCGAAATCGTCGGAATTTTTCTAAGTACCGAAACCGTCTGAATTTTTCAAAGTACCGAAAACGTCAGAAATTTTCTAAGTATCGAAAACTTCTGAATGTTTTCTAAGTACCGAAATCGGCAGAATTTTTCTAAGTACCGAAAACATCAGAAATTTTTTAAATATCGAAAACGTCAGAAATTTTCAAAGTAATGAAAACTTCTGAGTCTTTTCAAAGTACCGAAAAAGGCAATAATTTTCCAAGTACCGAAAAGGTCAGAAATTTTCTAAGTACCGAAATCGACCGAATTTTTTTAAATAGCGAAATCAGCAGAATTTTTCTAAGTACCGAATTCGTCAGAAATTTACAAAGTACCGAAAAAGGCGGAAATTTTATGTGTACCGAAAAGGACAGAAATTTTCTAAGTACCGAAATTTTCAGAATTTTTCTAAGTTCCGAAATCGTCAGAATTTTCTAAGTACCGAAATCGTCGGAATTTTTCTAAGTACCGAAAACTTCTGAGTCTTTTCAAAGTACCGAAATCGACAGAATTTTTCTAAGTACCGAAATCAACAGAATTTTTCTCAGTACCGAAATCGGCAGAATTTTTCTAAGTACCGAAATCGTCTGAATTTTTCTAAGTACCGAAATCTTCTGAAGTTTTCTAAATACCGAAATCGTCAGAATGTTTCTAAGTACCGATAACGTCAGAAATTTTCTAAGTACCGATAACTTCGGAATGTTTTCTAAGTACCGAAAAAGGCCGAAATTGTCTAAGCACCGAAATCGTCGGATAGTTTTCTAAGTACCGAAAACGTCTGAAATTTTCTAAATACCGAAAAGGTCAGAAATTTTCCAAGTACCGAAATCTGCAGAATTTTTCTAAGTACCAAAAACGTCAGAAATATTCTAAGTATCGAAAACGTCAGAAATTTTCTAAGTACTGAAAACTTCTGAGTCTTTTCAAAGTTCCGAAAAAGGCAGAAATTTTCCAAGTACCGAATTCAACAGAATTTTTCTAAGTACCGAAAACGTCAGAAAGTTTCTAAGTATCGAAAACTTCTGAAAGTTTTCTAAGTACCGAAATCGTCAGAATTTTTCTAAGTACCGAAAAGGTCAGAAATTTTGCAAATACCGAAATCGTCAGAATTTTTCAAAGTACCGAAATCAACAGAATATTTCTAAGTTCCGAAATCACCAGAATTTTTCTAAGTACTGAAATCATCTGAATTTTTCTAAGTACCGATAACGTCAGAAATTTTCTAAGTACCGAAAACTTCTGAATGTTTTCTAAGTACCGAAAAAGGCAGAAATATTCTATGAACCGAAATCGTCGGAATTTTTCTAAGTACCGAAACCGTCTGAATTTTTCAAAGTACCGAAAACGTCAGAAATTTTCTAAGTATCGAAAACTTCTGAATGTTTTCTAAGTACCGAATTCGGCAGAATTTTTCTAAGTACCGAAAACATCAGAAATTTTTTAAATATCGAAAACGTCAGAAATTTTCAAAGTAATGAAAACTTCTGAGTCTTTTCAAAGTACCGAAAAAGGCAATAATTTTCCAAGTACCGAAAAGGTCAGAAATTTTCTAAGTACCGAAATCGACCGAATTTTTTTAAATAGCGAAATCAGCAGAATTTTTCTAAGTACCGAATTCGTCAGAAATTTACAAAGTACCGAAAAAGGCGGAAATTTTATGTGTACCGAAAAGGACAGAAATTTTCTAAGTACCGAAATTTTCAGAATTTTTCTAAGTTCCGAAATCGTCAGAATTTTCTAAGTACCGAAATCGTCGGAATTTTTCTAAGTACCGAAAACTTCTGAGTCTTTTCAAAGTACCGAAATCGACAGAATTTTTCTAAGTACCGAAATCAACAGAATTTTTCTCAGTACCGAAATCGGCAGAATTTTTCTAAGTACCGAAATCGTCTGAATTTTTCTAAGTACCGAAATCTTCTGAAGTTTTCTAAATACCGAAATCGTCAGAATGTTTCTAAGTACCGATAACGTCAGAAATTTTCTAAGTACCGATAACTTCGGAATGTTTTCTAAGTACCGAAAAAGGCCGAAATTGTCTAAGCACCGAAATCGTCGGATAGTTTTCTAAGTACCGAAAACGTCTGAAATTTTCTAAATACCGAAAAGGTCAGAAATTTTCCAAGTACCGAAATCTGCAGAATTTTTCTAAGTACCAAAAACGTCAGAAATATTCTAAGTATCGAAAACGTCAGAAATTTTCTAAGTACTGAAAACTTCTGAGTCTTTTCAAAGTTCCGAAAAAGGCAGAAATTTTCCAAGTACCGAATTCAACAGAATTTTTCTAAGTACCGAAAACGTCAGAAAGTTTCTAAGTATCGAAAACTTCTGAAAGTTTTCTAAGTACCGAAATCGTCAGAATTTTTCTAAGTACCGAAAAGGTCAGAAATTTTGCAAGTACCGAAATCGTCAGAATTTTTCAAAGTACCGAAATCAACAGAATATTTCTAAGTTCCGAAATCACCAGAATTTTTCTAAGTACTGAAATCATCTGAATTTTTCTAAGTACCGATAACGTCAGAAATTTTCTAAGTACCGAAAACTTCTGAATGTTTTCTAAGTACCGAAAAAGGCAGAAATATTCTATGAACCGAAATCGTCGGAATTTTTCTAAGTACCGAAATCGTCTGAATTTTTCTAAGTACCGAAATCGTCAGAAATTTTCTAAGTACCGAAAACTTCTGAGTCTTTTCAAAGTACCGAAAACGTCAGAAATTTTCTAAGTATCGAAAACTTCTGAATGTTTTCTAAGTACCGAAATCGTCAGAATTTTTCTAAGTACCGAAAAGATCAGAAATTTTCTAAATACCGAAAAGGTCAGAAATTTTCCACGTACCGAAAACGTCTGAAATTTTCAAAGTACCGAAAAGGTCAGAAATTTTCCAAGTACCGAATACGTCAGAATTTTCTAAGTACCGAAATCGTCGGAATGTTTTCTAAGTACCGAAATCAACAGAATTTTTCTAAGTACCGAAATCAACTGAATTTTTCTCAGTCCCGAAAAGATCAGAAATTTTATAAATACCGCAAAGGTCAGAAATTTTCCAAAAACCGAAATCGTCAGAATTTTCTAAGTACCGAAATCGTCGGAATGTTTTCTAAGTACCGAAAACGTCTGAAATTTTCAAAGTACCGAAAAGGTCAGAAATTTTCCAAGTACCGAAATTGTCAGAATATTTCTAAGTACCGATAACGTCAGAAATTTTCTAAGTACCGAAAACTTCTGAAAGTTTTCTAAGTACCGAAAAAGGTAGAAATTTTCTAAGCACCGAAATCGTCGAATTTTTCTAAGTACCGAAATCAACTGAATTTTTCTAAGTACCGAAATCGACAGAATTTTTCTAAGTACCGAAATCATCAGAATTCTTCTAAGTACCGAAAACGTCAGAAATTTTCTAAGTACCGAAAACTTCTGAGTCTTTTCAAAGTACCGATATCGACAGAAATTTTCTAAGTACCGAAAAGGTCAGAAATTTTCCAAGTACCGTAATCGTCAGAATTTTCTAAGTATCGAAATCGGCAGAATTTTTCTAAGTACCGAAAACATCAGAAATTTTTTAAATATCGAAAACGTCAGAAATTTTCAAAGTAATGAAAACTTCTGAGTCTTTTCAAAGTACCGAAAAAGGCAATAATTTTCCAAGTACCGAAAAGGTCAGAAATTTTCTAAGTACCGAAATCGACCGAATTTTTTTAAATAGCGAAATCAGCAGAATTTTTCTAAGTACCGAAATCGTCAGAATTTTCTAAGTACCGAAATCGTCGGAATTTTTCTAAGTACCGAAAACTTCTGAGTCTTTTCAAAGTACCGAAATTGACAGAATTTTTCTAAGTACCGAAATCAACAGAATTTTTCTAAGTACCGAAAAGGTCAGAAATTTTCTAAGTACCGAAATTTTCAGAATTTTTCAATGTACCGAAATCGTCGGAATGTTTTCTAAGTACCGAAAACGTCTGAAATTTTCTAAATACCGAAAAGGTCAGAAATTTTCCAAGTACCGAAATCTGCAGAATTTTTCTAAGTACCAAAAACGTCAGAAATATTCTAAGTATCGAAAACGTCAGAAATTTTCTAAGTACTGAAAACTTCTGAGTCTTTTCAAAGTTCCGAAAAAGGCAGAAATTTTCCAAGTACCGAAATCAACAGAATTTTTCTAAGTACCGAAAACGTCAGAAAGTTTCTAAGTATCGAAAACTTCTGAAAGTTTTCTAAGTACCGAAATCGTCAGAATTTTTCTAAGTACCGAAAAGGTCAGAAATTTTGCAAGTACCGAAATCGTCAGAATTTTTCAAAGTACCGAAATCAACAGAATATTTCTAAGTTCCGAAATCACCAGAATTTTTCTAAGTACTGAAATCATCTGAATTTTTCTAAGTACCGATAACGTCAGAAATTTTCTAAGTACCGAAAACTTCTGAATGTTTTCTAAGTACCGAAAAAGGCAGAAATATTCTATGAACCGAAATCGTCGGAATTTTTCTAAGTACCGAAATCGTCGGAATTTTTCTAAGTACCGAAATCGTCAGAAATTTTCTAAGTACCGAAAACTTCTGAGTCTTTTCAAAGTACCGAAAACGTCAGAAATTTTCTAAGTATCGAAAACTTCTGAATGTTTTCTAAGTACCGAAATCGTCAGAATTTTTCTAAGTACCGAAAAGATCAGAAATTTTCTAAATACCGAAAAGGTCAGAAATTTTCCACGTACCGAAAACGTCTGAAATTTTCAAAGTACCGAAAAGGTCAGAAATTTTCCAAGTACCGAAATCGTCAGAATTTTCTAAGTACCGAAATCGTCGGAATGTTTTCTAAGTACCGAAATCAACAGAATTTTTCTAAGTACCGAAATCAACTGAATTTTTCTCAGTCCCGAAATCGGCAGAATTTTTCTAAGTACCGAAAACGACAGAAATTTTCTAAGTATCGAAAACTTCTGAATGTTTTCTAAGTACCGAAATCGTCAGAATTTTTCTGAGTTCCGAAAAGATCAGAAATTTTATAAATACCGCAAAGGTCAGAAATTTTCCAAAAACCGAAATCGTCAGAATTTTCTAAGTACCGAAATCGTCGGAATGTTTTCTAAGTACCGAAAACGTCTGAAATTTTCAAAGTACCGAAAAGGTCAGAAATTTTCCAAGTACCGAAATTGTCAGAATATTTCTAAGTACCGATAACGTCAGAAATTTTCTAAGTACCGAAAACTTCTGAAAGTTTTCTAAGTACCGAAAAAGGTAGAAATTTTCTAAGCACCGAAATCGTCGAATTTTTCTAAGTACCGAAATCAACTGAATTTTTCTAAGTACCGAAATCGACAGAATTTTTCTAAGTACCGAAATCATCAGAATTCTTCTAAGTACCGAAAACGTCAGAAATTTTCTAAGTACCGAAAACTTCTGAGTCTTTTCAAAGTACCGATATCGACAGAAATTTTCTAAGTACCGAAAAGGTCAGAAATTTTCCAAGTACCGTAATCGTCAGAATTTTCTAAGTATCGAAATCGGCAGAATTTTTCTAAGTACCGAAAACATCAGAAATTTTTTAAATATCGAAAACGTCAGAAATTTTCAAAGTAATGAAAACTTCTGAGTCTTTTCAAAGTACCGAAAAAGGCAATAATTTTCCAAGTACCGAAAAGGTCAGAAATTTTCTAAGTACCGAAATCGACCGAATTTTTTTAAATAGCGAAATCAGCAGAATTTTTCTAAGTACCGAAATCGTCAGAATTTTCTAAGTACCGAAATCGTCGGAATTTTTCTAAGTACCGAAAACTTCTGAGTCTTTTCAAAGTACCGAAATTGACAGAATTTTTCTAAGTACCGAAATCAACAGAATTTTTCTAAGTACCGAAAAGGTCAGAAATTTTCTAAGTACCGAAATTTTCAGAATTTTTCAATGTACCGAAATCGTCGGAATGTTTTCTAAGTACCGAAAACGTCTGAAATTTTCTAAATACCGAAAAGGTCAGAAATTTTCCAAGTACCGAAATCTGCAGAATTTTTCTAAGTACCAAAAACGTCAGAAATATTCTAAGTATCGAAAACGTCAGAAATTTTCTAAGTACTGAAAACTTCTGAGTCTTTTCAAAGTTCCGAAAAAGGCAGAAATTTTCCAAGTACCGAAATCAACAGAATTTTTCTAAGTACCGAAAACGTCAGAAAGTTTCTAAGTATCGAAAACTTCTGAAAGTTTTCTAGGTACCGAAATCGTCAGAATTTTTCTAAGTACCGAAAAGGTCAGAAATTTTGCAAGTACCGAAATCGTCAGAATTTTTCAAAGTACCGAAATCAACAGAATATTTCTAAGTTCCGAAATCACCAGAATTTTTCTAAGTACTGAAATCATCTGAATTTTTCTAAGTACCGATAACGTCAGAAATTTTCTAAGTACCGAAAACTTCTGAATGTTTTCTAAGTACCGAAAAAGGCAGAAATATTCTATGAACCGAAATCGTCGGAATTTTTCTAAGTACCGAAATCGTCGGAATTTTTCTAAGTACCGAAATCGTCAGAAATTTTCTAAGTACCGAAAACTTCTGAGTCTTTTCAAAGTACCGAAAACGTCAGAAATTTTCTAAGTATCGAAAACTTCTGAATGTTTTCTAAGTACCGAAATCGTCAGAATTTTTCTAAGTACCGAAAAGATCAGAAATTTTCTAAATACCGAAAAGGTCAGAAATTTTCCACGTACCGAAAACGTCTGAAATTTTCAAAGTACCGAAAAGGTCAGAAATTTTCCAAGTACCGAAATCGTCAGAATTTTCTAAGTACCGAAATCGTCGGAATGTTTTCTAAGTACCGAAATCAACAGAATTTTTCTAAGTACCGAAATCAACTGAATTTTTCTCAGTCCCGAAATCGGCAGAATTTTTCTAAGTACCGAAAACGACAGAAATTTTCTAAGTATCGAAAACTTCTGAATGTTTTCTAAGTACCGAAATCGTCAGAATTTTTCTGAGTTCCGAAAAGATCAGAAATTTTATAAATACCGCAAAGGTCAGAAATTTTCCAAAAACCGAAATCGTCAGAATTTTCTAAGTACCGAAATCGTCGGAATGTTTTCTAAGTACCGAAAACGTCTGAAATTTTCAAAGTACCGAAAAGGTCAGAAATTTTCCAAGTACCGAAATTGTCAGAATATTTCTAAGTACCGATAACGTCAGAAATTTTCTAAGTACCGAAAACTTCTGAAAGTTTTCTAAGTACCGAAAAAGGTAGAAATTTTCTAAGCACCGAAATCGTCGAATTTTTCTAAGTACCGAAATCAACTGAATTTTTCTAAGTACCGAAATCGACAGAATTTTTCTAAGTACCGAAATCATCAGAATTCTTCTAAGTACCGAAAACGTCAGAAATTTTCTAAGTACCGAAAACTTCTGAGTCTTTTCAAAGTACCGATATCGACAGAAATTTTCTAAGTACCGAAAAGGTCAGAAATTTTCCAAGTACCGTAATCGTCAGAATTTTCTAAGTATCGAAATCGGCAGAATTTTTCTAAGTACCGAAAACATCAGAAATTTTTTAAATATCGAAAACGTCAGAAATTTTCAAAGTAATGAAAACTTCTGAGTCTTTTCAAAGTACCGAAAAAGGCAATAATTTTCCAAGTACCGAAAAGGTCAGAAATTTTCTAAGTACCGAAATCGACCGAATTTTTTTAAATAGCGAAATCAGCAGAATTTTTCTAAGTACCGAAATCGTCAGAATTTTCTAAGTACCGAAATCGTCGGAATTTTTCTAAGTACCGAAAACTTCTGAGTCTTTTCAAAGTACCGAAATCGACAGAATTTTTCTAAGTACCGAAATCAACAGAATTTTTCTCAGTACCGAAATCGGCAGAATTTTTCTAAGTACCGAAATCGTCTGAATTTTTCTAAGTACCGAAATCTTCTGAAGTTTTCTAAATACCGAAATCGTCAGAATGTTTCTAAGTACCGATAACGTCAGAAATTTTCTAAGTACCGATAACTTCGGAATGTTTTCTAAGTACCGAAAAAGGCCGAAATTGTTTAAGCACCGAAATCGTCTGAATTTTTCTAAGTACCGAAATCGTCTGAAATTTTCTAAATACCGAAAAGGTCAGAAATTTTCTAAGTACCGAAATCATCAGAATACTTCTAAGTACCGAAAACATCAGAAATTTTCTAAGTACCGAAAACTTCTGAGTCTTTTCAAAGTACCGAAAAAGGCAGAACGTCAGAAATTTTCTAAGTACCGAAAACTTCCGAGTCTTTTCAAAGTACCGAAAAAGGCAGAAATTTTCTAAGTACCGAAAACGTCAGAAAGTTTCTAAGTATCGAAAACTTCTGAATGTTTTCTAAGTACCGAAATCGTCAGAATTTTTCTAAGTACCGAAATACAGAATTTTCCTAAGTACCGAATTCGACAGAATTTTTCTAAGTACCGAAAAGATCAGAAATTTTCTAAGTACCGAAAAGGTCAGAAATTTTCCAAGTACCGAAATCGTCAGAATTTTCTAAGTACCGAAATCGTCGGAATTTTTCTAAGTACCGAAAACTTCTGAGTCTTTTCAAAGTACCGAAATCGACTGAATTTTTCTAAGTACCGAAATCAACAGAATTTTTCTCAGTACCGAAATCGGCAGAATTTTTCTAAGTACCGAAATCGTCGGAATTTTTCTAAGTACCGAAAACTTCTGAGTCTTTTCAAAGTACCGAAAAAGGCAGAAATTTTCCAAGTACCGAAATAAACAGAATTTTTCTAAGTACCGAAATCGACAGAATTTTTCTCAGTTTCGAAATCATCTGAATTTTTCTAAGTACCGAAATTGTCAGAATTTTTCTAAGTTCCGAAATCGTCAGAATTTTCTAAGTACCGAAATCGTCGGAATTTTTCTAAGTACCGAAAACTTCTGAGTCTTTTCAAAGTACCGAAATCGACTGAATTTTTCTAAGTACCGAAATCAACAGAATTTTTCTCAGTACCGAAATCGGCAGAATTTTTCTAAGTACCAAAATCGTCTGAATTTTTCTAAGTACCGAAATCTTCTGAAATTTTTTAAATACCGAAAAGGTCAGAAATTTTCTAAGTACCGAAATCATCAGAATTCTTCTAAGTACCGAAAACGTCAGAAATTTTCTAAGTACCGAAAACTTCTGAGTCTTTTCAAAGTACCGATATCGACAGAAATTTTCTAAGTACCGAAAAAGTCAGAAATTTTCCAAGTACCGTAATCGTCAGAATTTTCTAAGTACCAAAATCGTCTGAATTTTTCTAAGTACCGAAAACTTCTGAGTCTTTTCAAAGTACCGAAATCGACAGAATTTTTCTAAGTACCGAAATCAACAGAATTTTTCTAAGTACCGAAAAGGTCAGAAATTTTCTAAGTTCCGAAATTTTCAGAATTTTTCAATGTACCGAAATCGTCGGAATGTTTTCTAAGTACCGAAAACGTCTGAAATTTTCTAAATACCGAAAAGGTCAGAAATTTTCCAAGTACCGAAATCTGCAGAATTTTTCTAAGTACCAAAAACGTCAGAAATATTCTAAGTATCGAAAACGTCAGAAATTTTCTAAGTACTGAAAACTTCTGAGTCTTTTCAAAGTTCCGAAAAAGGCAGAAATTTTCCAAGTACCGAAATCAACAGAATTTTTCTAAGTACCGAAAACGTCAGAAAGTTTCTAAGTATCGAAAACTTCTGAAAGTTTTCTAAGTACCGAAATCGTCAGAATTTTTCTAAGTACCGAAAAGGTCAGAAATTTTGCAAGTACCGAAATCGTCAGAATTTTTCAAAGTACCGAAATCAACAGAATATTTCTAAGTTCCGAAATCACCAGAATTTTTCTAAGTACTGAAATCATCTGAATTTTTCTAAGTACCGATAACGTCAGAAATTTTCTAAGTACCGAAAACTTCTGAATGTTTTCTAAGTACCGAAAAAGGCAGAAATATTCTATGAACCGAAATCGTCGGAATTTTTCTAAGTACCGAAATCGTCTGAATTTTTCTAAGTACCGAAATCGTCAGAAATTTTCTAAGTACCGAAAACTTCTGAGTCTTTTCAAAGTACCGAAAACGTCAGAAATTTTCTAAGTATCGAAAACTTCTGAATGTTTTCTAAGTACCGAAATCGTCAGAATTTTTCTAAGTACCGAAAAGATCAGAAATTTTCTAAATACCGAAAAGGTCAGAAATTTTCCACGTACCGAAAACGTCTGAAATTTTCAAAGTACCGAAAAGGTCAGAAATTTTCCAAGTACCGAAATCGTCAGAATTTTCTAAGTACCGAAATCGTCGGAATGTTTTCTAAGTACCGAAATCAACAGAATTTTTCTAAGTACCGAAATCAACTGAATTTTTCTCAGTCCCGAAATCGGCAGAATTTTTCTAAGTACCGAAAACGACAGAAATTTTCTAAGTATCGAAAACTTCTGAATGTTTTCTAAGTACCGAAATCGTCAGAATTTTTCTGAGTTCCGAAAAGATCAGAAATTTTATAAATACCGCAAAGGTCAGAAATTTTCCAAAAACCGAAATCGTCAGAATTTTCTAAGTACCGAAATCGTCGGAATGTTTTCTAAGTACCGAAAACGTCTGAAATTTTCAAAGTACCGAAAAGGTCAGAAATTTTCCAAGTACCGAAATTGTCAGAATATTTCTAAGTACCGATAACGTCAGAAATTTTCTAAGTACCGAAAACTTCTGAAAGTTTTCTAAGTACCGAAAAAGGTAGAAATTTTCTAAGCACCGAAATCGTCGAATTTTTCTAAGTACCGAAATCAACTGAATTTTTCTAAGTACCGAAATCGACAGAATTTTTCTAAGTACCGAAATCATCAGAATTCTTCTAAGTACCGAAAACGTCAGAAATTTTCTAAGTACCGAAAACTTCTGAGTCTTTTCAAAGTACCGATATCGACAGAAATTTTCTAAGTACCGAAAAGGTCAGAAATTTTCCAAGTACCGTAATCGTCAGAATTTTCTAAGTATCGAAATCGGCAGAATTTTTCTAAGTACCGAAAACATCAGAAATTTTTTAAATATCGAAAACGTCAGAAATTTTCAAAGTAATGAAAACTTCTGAGTCTTTTCAAAGTACCGAAAAAGGCAATAATTTTCCAAGTACCGAAAAGGTCAGAAATTTTCTAAGTACCGAAATCGACCGAATTTTTTTAAATAGCGAAATCAGCAGAATTTTTCTAAGTACCGAAATCGTCAGAATTTTCTAAGTACCGAAATCGTCGGAATTTTTCTAAGTACCGAAAACTTCTGAGTCTTTTCAAAGTACCGAAATCGACAGAATTTTTCTAAGTACCGAAATCAACAGAATTTTTCTCAGTACCGAAATCGGCAGAATTTTTCTAAGTACCGAAATCGTCTGAATTTTTCTAAGTACCGAAATCTTCTGAAGTTTTCTAAATACCGAAATCGTCAGAATGTTTCTAAGTACCGATAACGTCAGAAATTTTCTAAGTACCGATAACTTCGGAATGTTTTCTAAGTACCGAAAAAGGCCGAAATTGTTTAAGCACCGAAATCGTCTGAATTTTTCTAAGTACCGAAATCGTCTGAAATTTTCTAAATACTGAAAAGGTCAGAAATTTTCTAAGTACCGAAATCATCAGAATACTTCTAAGTACCGAAAACATCAGAAATTTTCTAAGTACCGAAAACTTCTGAGTCTTTTCAAAGTACCGAAAAAGGCAGAACGTCAGAAATTTTCTAAGTACCGAAAACTTCCGAGTCTTTTCAAAGTACCGAAAAAGGCAGAAATTTTCTAAGTACCGAAAACGTCAGAAAGTTTCTAAGTATCGAAAACTTCTGAATGTTTTCTAAGTACCGAAATCGTCAGAATTTTTCTAAGTACCGAAATCAACAGAATTTTCCTAAGTACCGAATTCGACAGAATTTTTCTAAGTACCGAAAAGATCAGAAATTTTCTAAGTACCGAAAAGGTCAGAAATTTTCCAAGTACCGAAATCGTCAGAATTTTCTAAGTACCGAAATCGTCGGAATTTTTCTAAGTACCGAAAACTTCTGAGTCTTTTCAAAGTACCGAAATCGACTGAATTTTTCTAAGTACCGAAATCAACAGAATTTTTCTCAGTACCGAAATCGGCAGAATTTTTCTAAGTACCGAAATCGTCGGAATTTTTCTAAGTACCGAAAACTTCTGAGTCTTTTCAAAGTACCGAAAAAGGCAGAAATTTTCCAAGTACCGAAATAAACAGAATTTTTCTAAGTACCGAAATCGACAGAATTTTTCTCAGTTTCGAAATCATCTGAATTTTTCTAAGTACCGAAATTGTCAGAATTTTTCTAAGTTCCGAAATCGTCAGAATTTTCTATGTACCGAAATCGTCGGAATTTTTCTAAGTACCGAAAACTTCTGAGTCTTTTCAAAGTACCGAAATCGACTGAATTTTTCTAAGTACCGAAATCAACAGAATTTTTCTCAGTACCGAAATCGGCAGAATTTTTCTAAGTACCAAAATCGTCTGAATTTTTCTAAGTACCGAAATCTTCTGAAATTTTTTAAATACCGAAAAGGTCAGAAATTTTCTAAGTACCGAAATCATCAGAATTCTTCTAAGTACCGAAAACGTCAGAAATTTTCTAAGTACCGAAAACTTCTGAGTCTTTTCAAAGTACCGATATCGACAGAAATTTTCTAAGTACCGAAAAAGTCAGAAATTTTCCAAGTACCGTAATCGTCAGAATTTTCTAAGTACCAAAATCGTCTGAATTTTTCTAAGTACCGAAATCTTCTGAAATTTTCTAAGTACCGAAATCGACAGAATTTTTCTAAGTACCGAAATCATCAGAATTCTTCTAAGTACCGAAAACGTCAGAAATTTTCTAAGTACCGAAAACTTCTGAGTCTTTTCAAAGTACCGATATCGACAGAAATTTTCTAAGTACCGAAAAGGTCAGAAATTTTCCAAGTACCGTAATCGTCAGAATTTTCTAAGTATCGAAATCGGCAGAATTTTTCTAAGTACCGAAAACATCAGAAATTTTTTAAATATCGAAAACGTCAGAAATTTTCAAAGTAATGAAAACTTCTGAGTCTTTTCAAAGTACCGAAAAAGGCAATAATTTTTCAAGTACCGAAAAGGTCAGAAATTTTCTAAGTACCGAAATCGACCGAATTTTTTTAAATAGCGAAATCAGCAGAATTTTTCTAAGTACCGAAATCGTCAGAATTTTCTAAGTACCGAAATCGTCGGAATTTTTCTAAGTACCGAAAACTTCTGAGTCTTTTCAAAGTACCGAAATCGACAGAATTTTTCTAAGTACCGAAATCAACAGAATTTTTCTCAGTACCGAAATCGGCAGAATTTTTCTAAGTACCGAAATCGTCTGAATTTTTCTAAGTACCGAAATCTTCTGAAGTTTTCTAAATACCGAAATCGTCAGAATGTTTCTAAGTACCGATAACGTCAGAAATTTTCTAAGTACCGATAACTTCGGAATGTTTTCTAAGTACCGAAAAAGGCCGAAATTGTTTAAGCACCGAAATCGTCTGAATTTTTCTAAGTACCGAAATCGTCTGAAATTTTCTAAATACCGAAAAGGTCAGAAATTTTCTAAGTACCGAAATCATCAGAATACTTCTAAGTACCGAAAACATCAGAAATTTTCTAAGTACCGAAAACTTCTGAGTCTTTTCAAAGTACCGAAAAAGGCAGAACGTCAGAAATTTTCTAAGTACCGAAAACTTCCGAGTCTTTTCAAAGTACCGAAAAAGGCAGAAATTTTCTAAGTACCGAAAACGTCAGAAAGTTTCTAAGTATCGAAAACTTCTGAATGTTTTCTAAGTACCGAAATCGTCAGAATTTTTCTAAGTACCGAAATCAACAGAATTTTCCTAAGTACCGAATTCGACAGAATTTTTCTAAGTACCGAAAAGATCAGAAATTTTCTAAGTACCGAAAAGGTCAGAAATTTTCCAAGTACCGAAATCGTCAGAATTTTCTAAGTACCGAAATCGTCGGAATTTTTCTAAGTACCGAAAACTTCTGAGTCTTTTCAAAGTACCGAAATCGACTGAATTTTTCTAAGTACCGAAATCAACAGAATTTTTCTCAGTACCGAAATCGGCAGAATTTTTCTAAGTACCGAAATCGTCGGAATTTTTCTAAGTACCGAAAACTTCTGAGTCTTTTCAAAGTACCGAAAAAGGCAGAAATTTTCCAAGTACCGAAATAAACAGAATTTTTCTAAGTACCGAAATCGACAGAATTTTTCTCAGTTTCGAAATCATCTGAATTTTTCTAAGTACCGAAATTGTCAGAATTTTTCTAAGTTCCGAAATCGTCAGAATTTTCTAAGTACCGAAATCGTCGGAATTTTTCTAAGTACCGAAAACTTCTGAGTCTTTTCAAAGTACCGAAATCGACTGAATTTTTCTAAGTACCGAAATCAACAGAATTTTTCTCAGTACCGAAATCGGCAGAATTTTTCTAAGTACCAAAATCGTCTGAATTTTTCTAAGTACCGAAATCTTCTGAAATTTTTTAAATACCGAAAAGGTCAGAAATTTTCTAAGTACCGAAATCATCAGAATTCTTCTAAGTACCGAAAACGTCAGAAATTTTCTAAGTACCGAAAACTTCTGAGTCTTTTCAAAGTACCGATATCGACAGAAATTTTCTAAGTACCGAAAAAGTCAGAAATTTTCCAAGTACCGTAATCGTCAGAATTTTCTAAGTACCAAAATCGTCTGAATTTTTCTAAGTACCGAAATCTTCTGAAATTTTTTAAATACCGAAAAGGTCAGAAATTTTCTAAGTACCGAAATCATCAGAATTCTTCTAAGTACCGAAAACGTCAGAAATTTTCTAAGTACCGAAATCTTCTGAGTCTTTTCAAAGTACCGATATCGACAGAAATTTTCTAAGTACCGAAAAAGTCAGAAATTTTCCAAGTACCGAAATCGGCAGAATTTTTCTAAGTACCGAAAACATCAGAAATTTTTTAAATATCGAAAACGTCAGAAATTTTCAAAGTAATGAAAACTTCTGAGTCTTTTCAAAGTACCGAAAAAGGCAATAATTTTCCAAGTACCGAAAAGGTCAGAAATTTTCTAAGTACCGAAATCGACCGAATTTTTTTAAATAGCGAAATCAGCAGAATTTTTCTAAGTACCGAAATCGTCAGAAATTTACAAAGTACCGAAAAAGGCGGAAATTTTCTGTGTACCGAAAAGGTCAGAAATTTTCTAAGTACCGAAATTTTCAGAATTTTTCTAAGTTCCGAAATCGTCAGAATTTTCTAAGTACCGAAATCGTCGGAATTTTTCTAAGTACCGAAAACTTCTGAGTCTTTTCAAAGTACCGAAATCGACAGAATTTTTCTAAGTACCGAAATCAACAGAATTTTTCTCAGTACCGAAATCGGCAGAATTTTTCTAAGTACCGAAATCGTCTGAATTTTTCTAAGTACCGAAATCTTCTGAAGTTTTCTAAATACCGAAATCGTCAGAATGTTTCTAAGTACCGATAACGTCAGAAATTTTCTAAGTACCGATAACTTCGGAATGTTTTCTAAGTACCGAAAAAGGCCGAAATTGTCTAAGCACCGAAATCGTCTGAATTTTTCTAAGTACCAAAAACGTCAGAAATATTCTAAGTATCGAAAACGTCAGAAATTTTCTAAGTATCGAAAACTTCTGAATGTTTTCTAAGTACCGAAATCGTCAGAATTTTTCTAAGTACTGAAAAGATCAGAAATTTTCTAAATACCGAAAAGGTCAGAAATTTTCCAAGTACCGAAGTCGTCAGAATTTTCTAAGTACCGAAATCGTAGGAATGTTTTCTAAGTACCGAAAACGTCTGAAATTTTCAAAGTACCGAAAAGGTCAGAAATTTTCCAAGTACCGAAATCGACAGAATTTTTCTAAGAACCGAAATCGGCAGAATTTTTCTAAGTACCGAAAACGTCAGAAATATTCTAAGTATCGAAAACGTCAGAAATTTTCTAAGTACTGAAAACTTCTGAGTCTTTTCAAAGTTCCGAAAAAGGCAGAAATTTTCCAAGTACCGAAATCAACAGAATTTTTCTAAGTACCGAAAAGGTCAGAAATTTTCTAAGTACCGAAATTTTCAGAATTTTTCAATGTACCGAAATCGTCGGAATGTTTTCTAAGTACCGAAAACGTCTGAAATTTTCTAAATACCGAAAAGGTCAGAAATTTTCCAAGTACCGAAATCTGCAGAATTTTTCTAAGTACCAAAAACGTCAGAAATATTCTAAGTATCGAAAACGTCAGAAATTTTCTAAGTACTGAAAACTTCTGAGTCTTTTCAAAGTTCCGAAAAAGGCAGAAATTTTCCAAGTACCGAAATCAACAGAATTTTTCTAAGTACCGAAAACGTCAGAAAGTTTCTAAGTATCGAAAACTTCTGAAAGTTTTCTAAGTACCGAAATCGTCAGAATTTTTCTAAGTACCGAAAAGGTCAGAAATTTTGCAAGTACCGAAATCGTCAGAATTTTTCAAAGTACCGAAATCAACAGAATATTTCTAAGTTCCGAAATCACCAGAATTTTTCTAAGTACTGAAATCATCTGAATTTTTCTAAGTACCGATAACGTCAGAAATTTTCTAAGTACCGAAAACTTCTAAATGTTTTCTAAGTACCGAAAAAGGCAGAAATATTCTATGAACCGAAATCGTCGGAATTTTTCTAAGTACCGAAATCGTCTGAATGTTTTCTAAGTACCGAAATCGTCAGAATTTTTCTAAGTACCGAAAAGATCAGAAATTTTCTAAATACCGAAAAGGTCAGAAATTTTCCACGTACCGAAAACGTCTGAAATTTTCAAAGTACCGAAAAGGTCAGAAATTTTCCAAGTACCGAAATCGTCAGAATTTTCTAAGTACCGAAATCGTCGGAATGTTTTCTAAGTACCGAAATCGACAGAATTTTTCTAAGTACCGAAATCACCAGAATTTTTCTAAGTACCGAAATTGTCAGAATTTTTCTAAGTACCGATAACGTCAGAAATTTTCTAAGTACCGAATACTTCTGAATGTTTTCTAAGTACCGAAAAAGGCAGAAATTATCTAAGTACCGAAATCGTCTGCATTCTACTAAGTACCAAAATCGTCTGAATTTTTCTAAGTACCGAAATCGTAAGAAATTTTCTAACTACCGAAAACTTCTGAGTCTTTTCAAAGTACCGAAATCGACAGAATTTTTCTAAGTACCAAAATCAACAGAATTTTTCTAAGTACCGAAATCAACTGAATTTTTCTCAGTCCCGAAATCGGCAGAATTTTTCTAAGTACCGAAAACGACAGAAATTTTCTAAGTATCGAAAACTTCTGAATGTTTTCTAAGTACCGAAATCGTCAGAATTTTTCTGAGTTCCGAAAAGATCAGAAATTTTATAAATACCGCAAAGGTCAGAAATTTTCCAAAAACCGAAATCGTCAGAATTTTCTAAGTACCGAAATCGTCGGAATGTTTTCTAAGTACCGAAAACGTCTGAAATTTTCAAAGTACCGAAAAGGTCAGAAATTTTCCAAGTACCGAAATCGTCAGAATTTTCTAAGTACCGAAATCGTCGGAATGTTTTCTAAGTACCGAAAACGTCTGAAATTTTCAAAGTACCGAAAAAGGCAGAAATTTTCTAAGTACCGAAATCAATAGAATTTTTCTAAGTACCGAAATCGACAGAATTTTTCTAAGTATAGAAATCACCAGAATATTTCTAAGTACCGAAATTGTCAGAATTTTTCTAAGTACCGATAACTTCGGAATGTTTTCTAAGTACCGAAAAAGGTCGAAATTGTCTAAGCACCGAAATCGTCTGAATTTTTCTAAGTACCAAAAACGTCAGAAATATTCTAAGTATCGAAAACGTCAGAAATTTTCTAAGTACTGAAAACTTCTGAGTCTTTTCAAAGTTCCGAAAAAGGCAGAAATTTTCCAAGTACCGAATTCAACAGAATTTTTCTAAGTACCGAAAACGTCAGAAAGTTTCTAAGTATCGAAAACTTCTGAAAGTTTTCTAAGTACCGAAATCGTCAGAATTTTTCTAAGTACCGAAAAGGTCAGAAATTTTGCAAATACCGAAATCGTCAGAATTTTTCAAAGTACCGAAATCAACAGAATATTTCTAAGTTCCGAAATCACCAGAATTTTTCTAAGTACTGAAATCATCTGAATTTTTCTAAGTACCGATAACGTCAGAAATTTTCTAAGTACCGAAAACTTCTGAATGTTTTCTAAGTACCGAAAAAGGCAGAAATATTCTATGAACCGAAATCGTCGGAATTTTTCTAAGTACCGAAATCGTCTGAATTTTTCTAAGTACCGAAATCTTCTGAAGTTTTCTAAATACCGAAATCGTCAGAATGTTTCTAAGTACCGATAACGTCAGAAATTTTCTAAGTACCGATAACTTCGGAATGTTTTCTAAGTACCGAAAAAGGCCGAAATTGTCTAAGCACCGAAATCGTCTGAATTTTTCTAAGTACCAAAAACGTCAGAAATATTCTAAGTATCGAAAACGTCAGAAATTTTCTAAGTATCGAAAACTTCTGAATGTTTTCTAAGTACCGATAACTTCGGAATGTTTTCTAAGTACCGAAAAAGGCCGAAATTGTCTAAGCACCGAAATCGTCTGAATTTTTCTAAGTACCAAAAACGTCAGAAATATTCTAAGTATCGAAAACGTCAGAAATTTTCTAAGTATCGAAAACTTCTGAATGTTTTCTAAGTACCGAAATCGTCAGAATTTTTCTAAGTACTGAAAAGATCAGAAATTTTCTAAATACCGAAAAGGTCAGAAATTTTCCAAGTACCGAAGTCGTCAGAATTTTCTAAGTACCGAAATCGTCGGAATGTTTTCTAAGTACCGAAAACGTCTGAAATTTTCAAAGTACCGAAAAGGTCAGAAATTTTCCAAGTACCGAAATCGACAGAATTTTTCTAAGAACCGAAATCAACTGAATTTTTCTCAGTCCCGAAATCGGCAGAATTTTTCTAAGTACCGAAAACGACAGAAATTTTCTAAGTATCGAAAACTTCTGAATGTTTTCTAAGTACCGAAATCGTCAGAATTTTTCTGAGTTCCGAAAAGATCAGAAATTTTATAAATACCGCAAAGGTCAGAAATTTTCCAAAAACCGAAATCGTCAGAATTTTCTAAGTACCGAAATCGTCGGAATGTTTTCTAAGTACCGAAAACGTCTGAAATTTTCAAAGTACCGAAATGGTCAGAAATTTTCCAAGTACCGAAATCGTCAGAATTTTCTAAGTACCGAAATCGTCGGAATGTTTTCTAAGTACCGAAAACGTCTGAAATTTTCAAAGTACCGAAAAAGGCAGAAATTTTCTAAGTACCGAAATCAATAGAATTTTTCTAAGTACCGAAATCGACAGAATTTTTCTAAGTATAGAAATCACCAGAATATTTCTAAGTACCGAAATTGTCAGAATTTTTCTAAGTACCGATAACGTCAGAAATTTTCTAAGTACCGAAAACTTCTGAAAGTTTTCTAAGTACCGAAAAAGGTAGAAATTTTCTAAGCACCGAAATCGTCGGAATTTTTCTAAGTACCGAAATCAACTGAATTTTTCTAAGTACCGAAATCGACAGAATTTTTCTAAGTACCGAAATCATCAGAATTCTTCTAAGTACCGAAAACGTCAGAAATTTTCTAAGTACCGAAATCAACAGAATTTTTCTCAGTACCGAAATCGGCAGAATTTTTCTAAGTACCAAAATCGTCTGAATTTTTCTAAGTACCGAAATCTTCTGAAATTTTTTAAATACCGAAAAGGTCAGAAATTTTCTAAGTACCGAAATCATCAGAATTCTTCTAAGTACCGAAAACGTCAGAAATTTTCTAAGTACCGAAAACTTCTGAGTCTTTTCAAAGTACCGATATCGACAGAAATTTTCTAAGTACCGAAAAAGTCAGAAATTTTCCAAGTACCGTAATCGTCAGAATTTTCTAAGTACCAAAATCGTCTGAATTTTTCTAAGTACCGAAATCTTCTGAAATTTTTTAAATACCGAAAAGGTCAGAAATTTTCTAAGTACCGAAATCATCAGAATTCTTCTAAGTACCGAAAACGTCAGAAATTTTCTAAGTACCGAAATCTTCTGAGTCTTTTCAAAGTACCGATATCGACAGAAATTTTCTAAGTACCGAAAAAGTCAGAAATTTTCCAAGTACCGAAATCGGCAGAATTTTTCTAAGTACCGAAAACATCAGAAATTTTTTAAATATCGAAAACGTCAGAAATTTTCAAAGTAATGAAAACTTCTGAGTCTTTTCAAAGTACCGAAAAAGGCAATAATTTTCCAAGTACCGAAAAGGTCAGAAATTTTCTAAGTACCGAAATCGACCGAATTTTTTTAAATAGCGAAATCAGCAGAATTTTTCTAAGTACCGAAATCGTCAGAAATTTACAAAGTACCGAAAAAGGCGGAAATTTTCTGTGTACCGAAAAGGTCAGAAATTTTCTAAGTACCGAAATTTTCAGAATTTTTCTAAGTTCCGAAATCGTCAGAATTTTCTAAGTACCGAAATCGTCGGAATTTTTCTAAGTACCGAAAACTTCTGAGTCTTTTCAAAGTACCGAAATCGACAGAATTTTTCTAAGTACCGAAATCAACAGAATTTTTCTCAGTACCGAAATCGGCAGAATTTTTCTAAGTACCGAAATCGTCTGAATTTTTCTAAGTACCGAAATCTTCTGAAGTTTTCTAAATACCGAAATCGTCAGAATGTTTCTAAGTACCGATAACGTCAGAAATTTTCTAAGTACCGATAACTTCGGAATGTTTTCTAAGTACCGAAAAAGGCCGAAATTGTCTAAGCACCGAAATCGTCTGAATTTTTCTAAGTACCAAAAACGTCAGAAATATTCTAAGTATCGAAAACGTCAGAAATTTTCTAAGTATCGAAAACTTCTGAATGTTTTCTAAGTACCGAAATCGTCAGAATTTTTCTAAGTACTGAAAAGATCAGAAATTTTCTAAATACCGAAAAGGTCAGAAATTTTCCAAGTACCGAAGTCGTCAGAATTTTCTAAGTACCGAAATCGTAGGAATGTTTTCTAAGTACCGAAAACGTCTGAAATTTTCAAAGTACCGAAAAGGTCAGAAATTTTCCAAGTACCGAAATCGACAGAATTTTTCTAAGAACCGAAATCGGCAGAATTTTTCTAAGTACCGAAAACGTCAGAAATATTCTAAGTATCGAAAACGTCAGAAATTTTCTAAGTACTGAAAACTTCTGAGTCTTTTCAAAGTTCCGAAAAAGGCAGAAATTTTCCAAGTACCGAAATCAACAGAATTTTTCTAAGTACCGAAAAGGTCAGAAATTTTCTAAGTACCGAAATTTTCAGAATTTTTCAATGTACCGAAATCGTCGGAATGTTTTCTAAGTACCGAAAACGTCTGAAATTTTCTAAATACCGAAAAGGTCAGAAATTTTCCAAGTACCGAAATCTGCAGAATTTTTCTAAGTACCAAAAACGTCAGAAATATTCTAAGTATCGAAAACGTCAGAAATTTTCTAAGTACTGAAAACTTCTGAGTCTTTTCAAAGTTCCGAAAAAGGCAGAAATTTTCCAAGTACCGAAATCAACAGAATTTTTCTAAGTACCGAAAACGTCAGAAAGTTTCTAAGTATCGAAAACTTCTGAAAGTTTTCTAAGTACCGAAATCGTCAGAATTTTTCTAAGTACCGAAAAGGTCAGAAATTTTGCAAGTACCGAAATCGTCAGAATTTTTCAAAGTACCGAAATCAACAGAATATTTCTAAGTTCCGAAATCACCAGAATTTTTCTAAGTACTGAAATCATCTGAATTTTTCTAAGTACCGATAACGTCAGAAATTTTCTAAGTACCGAAAACTTCTAAATGTTTTCTAAGTACCGAAAAAGGCAGAAATATTCTATGAACCGAAATCGTCGGAATTTTTCTAAGTACCGAAATCGTCTGAATGTTTTCTAAGTACCGAAATCGTCAGAATTTTTCTAAGTACCGAAAAGATCAGAAATTTTCTAAATACCGAAAAGGTCAGAAATTTTCCACGTACCGAAAACGTCTGAAATTTTCAAAGTACCGAAAAGGTCAGAAATTTTCCAAGTACCGAAATCGTCAGAATTTTCTAAGTACCGAAATCGTCGGAATGTTTTCTAAGTACCGAAATCGACAGAATTTTTCTAAGTACCGAAATCACCAGAATTTTTCTAAGTACCGAAATTGTCAGAATTTTTCTAAGTACCGATAACGTCAGAAATTTTCTAAGTACCGAATACTTCTGAATGTTTTCTAAGTACCGAAAAAGGCAGAAATTATCTAAGTACCGAAATCGTCTGCATTCTACTAAGTACCAAAATCGTCTGAATTTTTCTAAGTACCGAAATCGTAAGAAATTTTCTAACTACCGAAAACTTCTGAGTCTTTTCAAAGTACCGAAATCGACAGAATTTTTCTAAGTACCAAAATCAACAGAATTTTTCTAAGTACCGAAATCAACTGAATTTTTCTCAGTCCCGAAATCGGCAGAATTTTTCTAAGTACCGAAAACGACAGAAATTTTCTAAGTATCGAAAACTTCTGAATGTTTTCTAAGTACCGAAATCGTCAGAATTTTTCTGAGTTCCGAAAAGATCAGAAATTTTATAAATACCGCAAAGGTCAGAAATTTTCCAAAAACCGAAATCGTCAGAATTTTCTAAGTACCGAAATCGTCGGAATGTTTTCTAAGTACCGAAAACGTCTGAAATTTTCAAAGTACCGAAAAGGTCAGAAATTTTCCAAGTACCGAAATCGTCAGAATTTTCTAAGTACCGAAATCGTCGGAATGTTTTCTAAGTACCGAAAACGTCTGAAATTTTCAAAGTACCGAAAAAGGCAGAAATTTTCTAAGTACCGAAATCAATAGAATTTTTCTAAGTACCGAAATCGACAGAATTTTTCTAAGTATAGAAATCACCAGAATATTTCTAAGTACCGAAATTGTCAGAATTTTTCTAAGTACCGATAACTTCGGAATGTTTTCTAAGTACCGAAAAAGGTCGAAATTGTCTAAGCACCGAAATCGTCTGAATTTTTCTAAGTACCAAAAACGTCAGAAATATTCTAAGTATCGAAAACGTCAGAAATTTTCTAAGTACTGAAAACTTCTGAGTCTTTTCAAAGTTCCGAAAAAGGCAGAAATTTTCCAAGTACCGAATTCAACAGAATTTTTCTAAGTACCGAAAACGTCAGAAAGTTTCTAAGTATCGAAAACTTCTGAAAGTTTTCTAAGTACCGAAATCGTCAGAATTTTTCTAAGTACCGAAAAGGTCAGAAATTTTGCAAATACTGAAATCGTCAGAATTTTTCAAAGTACCGAAATCAACAGAATATTTCTAAGTTCCGAAATCACCAGAATTTTTCTAAGTACTGAAATCATCTGAATTTTTCTAAGTACCGATAACGTCAGAAATTTTCTAAGTACCGAAAACTTCTGAATGTTTTCTAAGTACCGAAAAAGGCAGAAATATTCTATGAACCGAAATCGTCGGAATTTTTCTAAGTACCGAAATCGTCTGAATTTTTCTAAGTACCGAAATCTTCTGAAGTTTTCTAAATACCGAAATCGTCAGAATGTTTCTAAGTACCGATAACGTCAGAAATTTTCTAAGTACCGATAACTTCGGAATGTTTTCTAAGTACCGAAAAAGGCCGAAATTGTCTAAGCACCGAAATCGTCTGAATTTTTCTAAGTACCAAAAACGTCAGAAATATTCTAAGTATCGAAAACGTCAGAAATTTTCTAAGTATCGAAAACTTCTGAATGTTTTCTAAGTACCGATAACTTCGGAATGTTTTCTAAGTACCGAAAAAGGCCGAAATTGTCTAAGCACCGAAATCGTCTGAATTTTTCTAAGTACCAAAAACGTCAGAAATATTCTAAGTATCGAAAACGTCAGAAATTTTCTAAGTATCGAAAACTTCTGAATGTTTTCTAAGTACCGAAATCGTCAGAATTTTTCTAAGTACTGAAAAGATCAGAAATTTTCTAAATACCGAAAAGGTCAGAAATTTTCCAAGTACCGAAGTCGTCAGAATTTTCTAAGTACCGAAATCGTCGGAATGTTTTCTAAGTACCGAAAACGTCTGAAATTTTCAAAGTACCGAAAAGGTCAGAAATTTTCCAAGTACCGAAATCGACAGAATTTTTCTAAGAACCGAAATCAACTGAATTTTTCTCAGTCCCGAAATCGGCAGAATTTTTCTAAGTACCGAAAACGACAGAAATTTTCTAAGTATCGAAAACTTCTGAATGTTTTCTAAGTACCGAAATCGTCAGAATTTTTCTGAGTTCCGAAAAGATCAGAAATTTTATAAATACCGCAAAGGTCAGAAATTTTCCAAAAACCGAAATCGTCAGAATTTTCTAAGTACCGAAATCGTCGGAATGTTTTCTAAGTACCGAAAACGTCTGAAATTTTCAAAGTACCGAAATGGTCAGAAATTTTCCAAGTACCGAAATCGTCAGAATTTTCTAAGTACCGAAATCGTCGGAATGTTTTCTAAGTACCGAAAACGTCTGAAATTTTCAAAGTACCGAAAAAGGCAGAAATTTTCTAAGTACCGAAATCAATAGAATTTTTCTAAGTACCGAAATCGACAGAATTTTTCTAAGTATAGAAATCACCAGAATATTTCTAAGTACCGAAATTGTCAGAATTTTTCTAAGTACCGATAACGTCAGAAATTTTCTAAGTACCGAAAACTTCTGAAAGTTTTCTAAGTACCGAAAAAGGTAGAAATTTTCTAAGCACCGAAATCGTCGGAATTTTTCTAAGTACCGAAATCAACTGAATTTTTCTAAGTACCGAAATCGACAGAATTTTTCTAAGTACCGAAATCATCAGAATTCTTCTAAGTACCGAAAACGTCAGAAATTTTCTAAGTACCGAAAACTTCTGAGTCTTTTCAAAGTACCGATATCGACAGAAATTTTCTAAGTACCGAAAAGGTCAGAAATTTTCCAAGTACCGTAATCGTCAGAATTTTCTGAGTTGAGTTGTTTACCTCCTTTTGCTGAGTTGAGTAGTTTTCATCCTGCTGCCAAGTTGAGTAGTTCGCCTCCTGCTGCTTAGTTGAGCTGGTTGCCTCCTGTTGCTGAGTTCATCTGTTAGTTATTATTTTTTGAGAAATCATTTTTTGAGTAATCACTTTTCACGTTTCATTTTTTCAAAGATCATTTCGAGTTGTTTCCCTCCTGCTGCCAAGTTGAGTTGTGTTGTTTGCCTCCTGTTGCTGAGTTCAGTTGTTTGACTCCTGTTCATAAGTTGAGTTGTTTCCATCCTGCTGCCTAGGTAAGTTGAGTTGTTTGTCTTCTGTTGCTGAGTTGAAATGAGTTGTTTCCATTCTGCTGCAGAGTTGAGTTGTTTGCCTCCTTCTGCTGAGTTGAGTTGTGTTTTTTCCCACCTGATGCCAAGTTGAGTTGAGTTGTTTGCCTCTTGTTGCTGAGTTGAGTTGTTTGCCTCCTGTTGCTGAGGTGAGTTGAGGTATTTCTCTCCCGCTTCCAAGTTCAGTTTAGTTGTTTGCCCCCTGTTGTTGAGTTGTTTGCCTCCCGCTGCCGAGTTGAGTTGAATTGTTTGCCTCCTGTTGCTGAGTTGTGTTGATTTGCTTCTGCTGCGGAGTTGAGTTGCTTGCCTCCTGTTGCTGATTTGAATTGAGTTGTTTCTCCCCTGCTGCTGAGTTGAGTTATTTCTCTCCTGCTTCCAAGTTGAGTTGAGTTGTTCGCCTCCTGTTGCTGAGTTGAAATGAGTTGTTTCTCACCTGCTGCTGAGTTGAGTTATTTCTATCCAGCTGCCAAGTTGAGTTGAGTTGTTAGCCGCCTGTTGCAGAGTTGAGTTGTTTGCCTCCTGTTGTTGAGTTGAATTGAGTTGTTTCTCAACTGCTGCAGAGTTTAGTTATTTCTGTCCAGCTGCCATGTTGAGTTGAGTTATTTGCCGCCTGCTGCTGAGTTGAGTTATTTGTCGCCTGTTGCTGAGTTGAGTTGTTTGACTCCTGTTGATAAGTTGAGGTGTTTCCCTCCTGCTGCCTAGTTAAATTAAGTTGTTTGCGTCCTGTTGCTGAGTTGAGTTGAGTTGCTTACCTCCTTCTGCTTAGTTCAGTTGAGTTGTTTCCCACCTGAGTTGAGTTGTTTCTCTTCTGCTTCCAAGTTGAGTTGAGTTGTTTGCCTCCTGTTGTTGAGTAGAGTTGTTTGCCTCCCGCTGACGAGTTGAGTTGAGTTGTTTACTTCCTTTTGCTGAGTTGAATTTTTTTCATCCTGCTGCCAAGTTGAGTAGTTCGCCTCGTGCTGCTTAGTTGACTTTGTTGCCTCCTGTTGCTAAATTCATCTGTTAGTTATTATTTTTTGAGAAATCATTTTTTGAGTAATCACTTTTCACGTTTCATTTTTTCAAAGATCATTTTGAGTTGTTTGCCTTCTGTTGCTAAGTTGAGTTGAATTGTTTGCCTCCTGTTGCTGAGTTCAGTTGTATCCCACCTACTGCGAAATTGAGGTGAGTTGTTTCCCTCCTGCTGCCAAGTTGAGTTGAGTTGAGTTGTTTGCCTCCTGTTGCTGAGTTCAATTGTTTGACTCCTGTTGATAAGTTGAGTTGTTTCCATCCTGTTGCCTAGGTAAGTTGAGTTGTTTGTCTCCTGTTGCTGAGTTGAGTTGATTTGTTTCCATTCTGCGGTAGAGTTGAGTTGTTCGCCTCCTGTTGCTGAGTTGAGTTGTTTGACTCATGTTGATAAGTTGAGTAGTTTCACTCCTGCTGCCTAGTTCAGTTGAGTTGTTTGTCTCCTGTTGCTGAGTTGAGTTAAGTTGTATCCATACTGCTGTGAAATTGAAGTGAGTTGTATCTTTCCTGCTGCCAAGATGAGTTGAGATGTTTGCCTCCTGTTGCTGAGTTGAGTTGAAATGTTTGCCTTCTGTTGCTGAGTTGAGTTGTATCCCTCCTATTGCGAAATTGATGTGAGTTGTTTCTCTCCTGCTGCCAATTTGAGTTGAGTTGTTTGCCTCCTGTTGTTGAGTTGAGTTGTTTGCCTCCTGCTAATGAGTTGAGATTGAATTGTTTGCCTCCTGTTGCTGAGTTGAGTTGATTTTCTTCTGCTGCGAGTTGAGTTGATCTCTTCCTGCTGCCAAGTTGAATTGAGTTGTTTGCCTCCTGCTGCTGAGTTGAATTGAGTTGCTTATCGACTGCTGCTGAGTTGAGTTATTTCTCTCCAGCTGCGAAGTTGAGTGGAGTTGTTTGCCGCCTGTTGCTGAGTTGAGTTGTTTGACTCCTGTTGATAAGTTGAGTTGTTTCCCTCCTGCTGCCTAGTTGAGAAGAGTTGCTTGTTTCTTGTTGCTGAGTTGAGTTGAGTTGCATCCATACTGCTGTGAAATTGAAGTGAGTTGTTTCTTTCCTGCTGCCAAGATGAGTTGAGTTGTTTGCCTCCTGTTGCTGAGTTGAGTTGAAATGTTTGCCTTCTGTTGCTGAGTTGAGTTGTATCCCTCCTACTGCGAAATTGATGTGAGTTGCTTCTCTCCTGCTGCAAAGTTGAGTTGAGTTGTTTGCCTCCTTTTGCTGAGTTGAGTTGAGAATTTTGCCTCCCGTTGCTGAGTTGAGTTGTATCCCTCCTACTGCGAGATTGTTGTGAGTTGTTTCTCTCCTTCTGCCAAATTGAGTTGAGTTGTTTACCTCCTTCTGCTGAGTTGAGTTGAATTGTTTCCCACCTGCTGCCAAGTTGAGTTGAGTTGTTTGCCTCTATTTGCTGAGTTTAGTTGTTTGCCTCCTGTTGCTGAGTTGAGTTGAGTTGTTTCTGTTGTGATGTCAACCGACGTCACCTTCCGTCATCACTACGAGTCAACGACGACAAACTGTAGTTTCTGAATAGCGGCGCTGCCTTACCTTTCCAGAGAGTATATATACCCATTCCTAATAGATGTTCATCGCTAACCTTGTTACGTGCTGTAAGCATGTTATTGTTATGTTATGTTTTATTGTTTTATTAAACTTTTGCCTTAGTTATTATGTGTCTTACTTGGATACCACCAAGTATATCTCACAATACAATACTTGGCGACGATGATGGGATTGTATTCCACTGATCCTATTTAACGAAAATGGGAATTCGACCGCACGGCATGACGAAGTTCAACTGCATTTGGATTTTTTGTGAAGATGCAATTGGATTTCATTTGGATTTCTGTGAAGAAGACTGCAGGCCATGAGTTGTTCATGAGATTGAATACTTGTACTATTTAATACTTCCGGTAGGTGTTTTAAATGTTTAAATGCGTTTTTTTTTTTTTTGCGATAATTTCGTCTGGCTTAAGTTAACCCTCTTGGTGGCGCTTACTTGAAATAGTTTTACTCTTAGATGGGCAAACATATTTAAAGGAGTTCCCCCTGAAATGGGCAAGGGTCAGACAAAAGGAATGCCTCCCCCCTTTTCTTCCGTTTGCTGTTAAGGGAATTATATACGCTCTATGTGGTCAGCTTTTGGATGGGAGGGTCAGCCAAGGAAATGACAGTTTGATGGATGAATTTCGTTTTGTAGTTCACTTTTCAACTCTCTTTTTTGAATCCTCCTGCAATTCAATGTTTGTTTTTAGAATGTTTTAATCTTTTTACAATTTATATTTAAAAGACATGACTGTATGGTCCTCGCCTTTCTCATTGATGAAGATTGTTAGACAAATTTTATTCCAGTTTAAGATAAAAATAAAAAATTAATTGATACAAAATTATAATATGAATCTTGAAATAAAAAAAAAATAAAGTTGAAATAATTTGTGGTTTAAGTTTCTTTCTTTTTCATTATTAAATTTACATTGATTTAGCGCTTATCATCACTATGCATATCGTTTATAACTACTTTTAAGATCCTTTAATTTTCTATAATATTTAATTTTGCATAGTGGCAATCTTTTTCTTTTATTTAATCTAAACCATGATCATTATCTTCTTTTTAAGTTATATATTCTCTGATTTGGAAAGTATATAATTTTAAATATAATTTTAACAACAATATTCAAAATGTAGTCACTTGTAATTTTGATTCGTATTAGTTTAGTTCTCTATTTAATTTTTATAAAATTAAAGCTTTTTAACTCCTTATGTACCAAATAAATTTCATTATAGTTTATAAATAGTACTTCCATGCAGAAACTGGAAATTTTACACTAACCTAGTAATTACCATTATTATTTGCCTCTTTACGTTTTAAAAAGTTCCAGTCAACTATCATTATTTTTAAAGAAATGACATGGCTTGATAGCCTTTGAGAAAATACTTAATTATTGAAGTCTGAATAAATCTTTGTAAATTTTTGCCCTATAAAATTTTATTCTTCCATTAAGGATTAGTAAACTGAAGTAGCATCAATCACATTTGTAGCTTTTCTTAGAGGGAAAATATAGTTAAATTTTTCTTCCTATTTCTCTGCTGCTTGATCTTTATCGATAATTTTTCCAAAACTTTTGGTTTTATAACGCATGCTCTATCAATTAAACAGAATTGTTTATTTTTATTTATATATTTATTTTAGTTGACATTTTCCTTATACAGTTGCCCCACTTAATTGCATAACTGATATTTGAATAACCCGCTTGCTTAAAGTAGTAGAAATTTTGAGAACCAAGATATATTCTATAGAAAAAATATTTCAATTTCCCCCGGGCAACTATTTAAGATTTTTTATTGTCGCATAGAAGTAAAAGAAAAAAAATTTCCTCATCTAAAGTATTTTTTCGCTGCTCGGAGTATATATATATATATATATATTAAATGTCATTATATTCCATTTATATGGCGAAAGCTGCTTTTCTCTCGCTATTTCTGAGGAAAAAGCATAAAATAACTGTTATGATATGTTTTAAATCAAATTGTTTTGAATCAACTTGTTTTAACTAACTGATATTTTTGAACTGATGCTTATAAACTAATATGTTTGAATATATGAAATAATATGTTTTAAATAAATATTGTTGGTAAAGTTTTGATATAAGTTTTTAAATTTTTAATAATTATTTTTGCAATCTCATTTCGAAAGCAATATAAATGGTTTATTAAAATATGCAAACTTTATTTTGTTCTTTTTAATCTCATTTCCGTAGAATTTTCATGGCTGTGTAAATTGGTAATATTTTATTGCTAATAAAGGAAAATAGTTTTCTTATTCGATACTTAAATCAGAACTTTGGCATTTTGGAACATTTTCTTATTAGGCAGTCTTCAAATTAGTAAGTTCTCAAATAACATTTTATTTTTTTAAGCCAGCTTTCAAATTCTTTTAAAGAATAAATTTAGAAAGTTTAGAGACCAATTGGATAAATTTTATTAAGTTATATAAACATTTTCCTTGCTAAACTTCATCACATTGCAAATTGAAATTTATTTCAGGAAAAATGAAATAAGGAAAGAGAAATTTCCGAATAACATGATGGAATATTTAAATTAGTTTGAAAATAGTAATGCGTATCCTTTAAATCGTTATATTTCTTGGTTCAATGCTAATATTAACATATGAAAATTTTAAAAATTGCCCGTATTATTTTTTAATCGATACAAACTATGTGTTGCATGGTTATTAGCTTGGTTTGCTATTATTCATTTTGTTTCTGATCAAAATTTTTTATTTTTCTGAATTTTTCAGAATTTAACAGATTTAATTCTATTTGAATTTTCAGGCAATCAAAAATAAATTTAAAAAAATGTACAAGTAAAGTACAGGAAATATAAGTGAAAATTTTAACTCGAGGGAATTCTGACCCAAATAAACGTTGGTGTTAATAAAAACGAGCACAACCCCTAATCACTCTAAAAAATTATTCATTGTATAACTCAATAAAAAATTTATTTTTTAACTTTAATATAAGAAGATATCCAAAGAGCATTCATTTTCACATTTCTTTACAGTTCTCCGATTTTTTCTTCAGTTTTTAGATTGATTTGAAGGTGGATACCTCGAGAGCAATTATTATTTAAAGTAGGCTTGATTTTAAATAGTTCAATGTTTCAAACAGATTGTATTTGAAACATTTTGGCAAAATCTTTTTTTGTCTATGATATCTATGAATATTCAATAGTATTCATCACATTATGCATGCCATAGACAATAGGTATAAACTATAAGATAACGATTAAGAGAATAGCTTAAAGCAAGTTTAAAATGAAAAACTTAGGTGGTTAATTGCAAAATTTTTATAGAATTTCCTCTTGCGGTTGTTTTTATTTAAAATCTCTACCTTTTTTGGTGTAAAGAAGAATAAGGGAAGAATATAAACTTAAATTTACTATTGATTTCAACATTTTTTTTTTCAGTATTACTTTTATTGGAATTTTGAATTGCATAATTTTTTTATTTTATAACGAATCAATAATTGAACAAAAAAAGAAGAAAAAAAATTTGTTTTAGTAATAAATAAAACGGACCTATAATAAACAAACGTAAATTTAAAAAAAATACAAAGATCATAGTCTACATTTATGAATTTATGTCCTTGAAATGATTCCATTTTTTGTGATTTCTTCATAATTATTTATATATCCAGTCTCTATCCATATCAGCAAACGTCATAGAAAGAAATTACAGATTGATCCAAACTGCGATCAAAAATTTTTTTCCAATTTCTTGCATAGTCATAGATCCTTTGCACACACCAAGTTTAAAAATATGTAACCCTACTGAACAGAATTTTAACCTAAATTTCAGTCTAATAATATGACCAGGTTTAGAATTTCAATCAAGAAAACTGAATATTTCAATCAAACTTCATATTTTGTGATTTAATTTAAACGTTGGTTTCTCTATTGAAAATCATATATTTTAGTTTTTAAAAAAATCACTTTTTAATAAGAAAGTATTCTCAGAATAAAACAATTTTCTACTCATAATGTTAAAAATAAATTAAATGAGCACTCCTATGTTTATGTTTAAATTCTCTATGTTTTGTGTAAAATTTCAATTTCCTTTTTTTACATGTTCAAATTTTTTGGAAGCTCACTAGAGTAAGAGCATAATCGTAGTCTTACTTCTAACTCCTTGCACGAACTTTCTTTCACAAAATATTTAAACGAATAACGAAATCCAAACTAGTATTAAAAGTCTAAAGTTAAGATTACCAAAAAATTTCTTATTAGCTCTTGAGAAATTTTTAAAAATAGAAATGATTTTAAAGTGGTAATTAATTTGATATAAAATAACGCATTAAAGAAAATCTTTTGTTCAAACTACTATTCATAAATTTCTGGTAAGAGCTTTATAAAAACAGCTTTAAAATCCTTCAATTCTAAAATCAAAAAATGTTTTCATTAAATAGAACAATTTTATGATGACTGATTAGTTCAATATAATTATATACTCAGTAAACACGAATATACACGAACTGCATTGATTCTGATACTCCTATTAAAATTTAAAGTTTATAAGTTAGTAAAATAATTATTCTGAAATAAGAATAGAAATCAGATTGAGGAGCTGTGGACAAATTATATTGAATTTAGTTAGGAATTAGTGATCTAGAAAAAGGAAAAAACAAACATTATTTAAGAAATCACGACTTCATGAAAATCCAACACCAATAAGAGATAATTGATTTAAAAGTTTTTGCAACATAAAATATTTGCAGTTGACAATCTTTTTACCAATTAAATATAGAGTGAAAAAATTCATTGTTACAAAAACTATTTTAGACTTTGACAATGGTCTATATTCAGCTTTTGGGAGTCTTGAAAGAGAGTATATACTCGCTTTATTTACACTACTTCAAAGTTTTATATTAAATCTACTTTTACTAGATGACATGACCATTTTAGTTATTTTATTAGTAAACTTATTAGAGAAAAAAAAAGAGGTGGCATATTTCATTTTGCGCTTTCTTTTGAAGCAATAATACATTCGAACTGAAGGAAACTGAAGATATCCTGGGGTCAACACTGTGTACTAAGTGTTAGTTTTCAAAGAATGAAAGCAAATGTTGCGAGAAATTTCTTGAAGAAGAATTATTTCTAAGATTACAATAGGTGTATTCAATGCATGGGGAAATGGAAGATTGACGTTTTGAAAGAGTGATATTTCCTTCTCTGCAAGGGGTCATTTCCTGTATCGCAGCCCAGTAGTTGCTAATTGTGTGAGATTCCAAGCTTTGTACATTTCTGGAAAAAAGATAAATCACTCTCTGAATCCTGGACACTCTGTTTTTAAACCTAGTCTTGTGTGTGTGTGTGTGTGTGCGTGCGTGCGTGCGTGCGTGCGTGCGTGCGTGTGTGCGTGCGTGCGTGCGTGCGTGCGTGCGTGCGTGCGTGCGTGCGTGCGTGCGTGTGTGTGTGTGTGTGTGTGTGTGTGTGTGTGTGTGTGTGTGTGTGTGTGTGTGTGTGTGTGTGTGTGTGTGTGTGTGTGTGTGTGTGTGTGTGTGTGTGTGTGTGTGTGTGTGTGTGTGTGTGTGTGTGTGTGTGTGTGTGTGTGTGTGTGTGTGTGTGTGTGTGTGTGTGTGTGTGTGTGTGTGTGTGTGTGTGTGTGTGTGTGTGTGTGTGTGTGTGTGTGTGTGTGTGTGTGTGTGTGTGTGTGTGTGTGTGTGTGTGTGTGTGTGTGTGTGTGTGTGTGTGTGTGTGTGTGTGTGTGTGTGTGTGTGTGTGTGTGTGTGTGTGTGTGTGTGTGTGTGTGTGTGTGTGTGTGTGTGTGTGTGTGTGTGTGTTTTAATTTTAAAATATTTATTTTCAGCATGCTCCATAACAAGAGTTATAATACATGCATTGAAGAATAAGAATAACAAATTTAGATCAAAAATACAAAATGGAATACAAATATTAAATATAAAAGCAGACAAGTAAAATCAAAAAGAAAGAAAAGGAATATCATGAACAAACTTTTGAAAAATTGGTAGACAGTCAGTATTAATCAGAGTTTGACAGTTTGGTGGCCATTGTAATCCGCTTGTGATTACATATTTGAAAAGTTCACTTCGATGAGAGTCTAATTCAGGGCAGAAGAATAAAATATGTTCAATACTTTGAATTTTATTTTGATCACAGCTGCAGAGTGGAGAATCTACGTGCTTGAATCTATGTAAGTATTCTTTACAACGAGCGTGTCCGGATAAAATTTGTGTTAATTTGAAATTGGGAATGAAATTTTGGGTCATTCTATCTTGCACTGATGGAAAAAACTTCTTTGTTATATTGCCGTTTTGTGTGGAGTCCCACTCACCTTGCCACATATCCTTGGTCTTTTGAAGAATATCATTTTTAATAAAAGATTTAGGCAATTTACTGAAGCGGATGGTAAGATCTGATTCGGCTGCCGCTTTTGCAAGCTCATCAGCCTTATCATTTCCGATTACTCCAGAATGGCCCTTGACCCAATTAATGGTTATATTAATGTTTCGTGTAGAGAGTTTCCAAATCATGAAACGGATATTTTCAGTAGTATCGTCATGGCACTTCCTATCTTGAATTTCAGATATGTTGACTTGGCTATCTGTGAATAGTATGATGTTATTGAATGAGAAGTCATCCCTGGAGTTCATCCAGTTCAAAGATTGGAGAATGGCAAAAGCCTCTGCCTGGTTATTAGAACAATTAGGGTGAAGCTTAAATGATCTTTCAGTAACAATATTATCATTGTAATACGCCACGAAAGCGCAGCCTGTGCAATTATTGATTTTGCTTCCATCTGTATAGATGAGAAGATGATCATCACTATCTAAATTATTGTTAGTAGAAGCGACCCTTCCAGGGTGCAGCCAATATCTTGGGGCAAGATTTGACTCCGTATCACTCAATGTATCTGGTTGCACCTTAAAGTAAATGTCTGCACATTCCTGTATTTTAATACAGATTGGTACAAGTCCAGCTAGGACACAAGAAGCCTCATATGAGATCGTGCGAAATCCTTTAGTAATTCGTAGGGCTATTAGTCTCTGGATCGATCTTAGCTTGCGCCTGTTATATTTGTAGCGGATGCCATCAAACCATGCTGGTGCAGCATAAGTTAGCTGAGGCAAAATTGCTCCATCATAAATAATTTTTAAGGCCTTTGAACCCATGCCCCAGTTCACTTTTGCCAATATGGCAAGGGCATTGAGGGTGTAGCTAACTTTTTTGAACATATTTGTAATGTGTGCATTCCAGCAAAGTTTCCTATCAAGAATCACGCCCAGATATCTCATCTCACTAACACTATTCAATATACTGCCGTTCATATATATTTTAATATCTCTTCTAATTCGTTTTTTTGATAAAAGCAAGATATTAGATTTTTCTGAGTTAAATGTTACTTTATTTTTGTTTGACCAGTCCAAGATTTTTGACAGACAAAAATTACCGTCCGCTTCCAATTCTAGTTCAGACTTTGCAGTAATAAGCATGAGCAGATCATCGGCGAAAGCAACTATGTGAACATTTTGTGGGAAATCCAGCTTCAGTAAGGAGTCATAAAAGATTGTCCAAAATCCCGGACCGCAGCAAGACCCCTGAGGGCAGCCCATTGTAACTTTTCTTCTGATGCAATTCGTTGAAGTACGTAAGCAAGCCGAATGTTCGGAAAAATAGCTTCTAGCAACCAAGTAAAGATTATTGGGACATTTAAAATTTCTCAATTGATTCAATATCGCCGGCCACCAAGCAGCGTCAAATGCCCCTTTTACATCCAAAGAAACAGCTAAAACCTGGAAATTATTCCGTAAGTTTTCTTTTGCAAAATTGGTAACATTCAAAACAGCATCAGTAGTTGACTTTCCCGGTGTGAATCCAAACTGATTTGAGCTTAATTTATCATTTGAGTACAAAAAATGCATAATTCTTTCAATAAGCAATTTTTCGAGTATTTTTCCACTGACAGGAAGCAAACTAATTGGTCTAAATTTTGATGGGTTGAAGGATGTTTCTTTACCAGGCTTTGTAAAGTATCGAAGGCAAGAATGTTTCCACTGGCGCGGAAACTCTCCTCTAGATAAGCATTCATTATAAATTGCTGAAATAAATTTAGGATAAAGCCTAAAAACTTCAGACACAATCCTACTAGATATCCCATCTTCCCCTGGAGTCTTCCCCGGGTTCATGCTAGTAATAGCAAACTTAATTTCCTCTTCAGAGAAGTTCAAATCATCTTGAGTATTCATGGGAATATCAATTAATGTTCTTAAATTAGCTTGGTACGAATTGTCTAAACTGATATCGTCCAGAGGCACGAATTGTTTGGCAAGAGTCTCCAAAGTTTCGTCAAGATCCGATGTATAAAATCCTGTTGGAGTGTGAACAGTTGTTAATGTTGTTGGATTTTTAAGCTTACCTGAAGCGATCTTATGTAGAATAGTCCAAGGTTGTGAGCCAATATCTGTGCAAAAATCCCTCCATGACTGAATTTTTGCAGCCCTGAGTTTTCTACCATAAATCTGTTTACAACTGAAATAATCAATTTTCCTAGCATCTCTTAGAGTCAAATTGTTAAAAGTCCTTTGGTATAGTCTTCTTTCGGAATTAACAAGTTTTCTCATCTCCGTAAGTTCATTGTTCCACCACGGAACTGTTCTCTGTCTATTTTGTTTAGAATTCAGTCTCTTAACTGGCATTGACTTGAAGCAAGCATTCTTAATACAGTTAATATATTTAGAAACAAAGCTATTCAAGTCACACACTTCTCCTACAATACTGACTAACTCTGTATCGAGATCCTGGACATGAGTGTGCTTCAATCTTGGATTAAAATTGATCAAAAGTTTAGTGAATTCTCTTTGTAAGATTCCATGAAAAGTGGACCAGTTTGCTTTATCAAAGTTAAATTTTAGCATTGTATAAGCAGTGCATATAGTTGATTTATTATTAAAATTGATGGAAAATTCAATAATTCTGTGGTCAGAACAGCTTTCCTCGTCCAAAACAGACCAGGAACGAATACATTGCAGTAATGAGTTAGATGCAACAGTCAAATCAATAAAACTCTGTCCATTTGGTGAGCAAAAAGATGGAGTATTCATATTGTCATTAACAATCCAAAGACACTTTGAAGATAAAAAAGATTCCAAAACTCTACCGCGAGAGTTTGTATGTGAATCGTACCATGAAAGTGAGCGAGAGTTAGTGTCCATGGCCAATAACAAATGTTCACGAGCACAGAAGTCAGTGATGAGATCAATTTTTGAAACATCTAGATTGATATCTCTATGATAGTCCATGTACACACTAGCAGCATAAAAATGAATGTTATTAATGATGAATTCTGCAAGAATCATATCTTCACTGGAATGTTGACTAATTAGGATAGCATCAATATTCTTGTTAGCAACAAGAATAACAGCCCTCTTGAGACCAATGCCCATTTCAAAAATTCTAAAAGATCTAGAAAATCCAGCCACCTTGTTATTAATACAATAAGGCTCCTGAATAAAAACAATGTCAGTGTTATTGTTCTGGATTATAGCAGAAAGATTAATAGCAGCCTTACGAGATTTCTGAAGATTGATTTGTAAGCAACGAATATTAACATTATTTGCACTAGTTACCATAGTCGACATTCTGTTTTTTTCTCTCAATCTGTTTTAAATATGTAGGGCATCTTCTATCCAAGGCCGCGTGCTTAATATCAACTTTCATTTCACCCTTGACATACTTATTATAGTTTATGCAATTAGAGCAATTTAATTCATTCCGCGATGAGCAATCTCTCATTAAATGAGTACCAGAACAAATTGGACAAGTGGTCTGAGATCTACAGTTAATTGAATCATGATTAAATTTATTGCATTGGAAACATCTCTTGACACTAATGTAATCTGAACACCTGCACATTGACCACTTCAATTTGATTCCATATTCAAGAAAATATTTCCTAGCTCCAGGAGAAACTTCAGCAACTAAGAATCGTCTATTTATATTTTCTTTCATTGCCCTAATAAACTTGACATTAAAAGTTTCCCCTTTTAAATTATCTTGATTTTGATTTTTAACAATCATTTCAGCATTATTTATGTCTATTTCTTCCGGTATATCAAATATAATAATCTGAGGTAGAAACTTTTTATTTTGTGATATACTCATTTCCTCGCCCAATTGTTCACCAACTGCGTGGCAAAGTTTATCTAAATCCTGTTTATTTTTACAGCTAATCAAAATCTTACCTCCATTTAGAGACTTCATTCTCTCCACTCCAATTTGAGAATCTTCTGGGTTAACTTTTCTTTTGAGACGTTCCCTCAATTCCTCCGAAGTCTGCTTTTTCAATGGCGCAATCACCGCAGTAAACATCGGGAGCATCCGCGGCCGGTCATCGGTAGGGCGCGGCGTTGAACTCGAGACGATCTCCGCAAAGGTTCTTCCCGTTGTAGGCTTAGTATTTGCAGCAGCCATTGTGAGTTTTGAATCCTTTAGTTGATCATTTAAAGACAATATCATCGATTTATAATCATTTTTAACTGCATTCAGATCGCTTATTGCCTCCAGAATGCTTTGCTTCAAGTCTTTTCTCAAATTCCCACTAATTTCGCATACTTTTTTCAGTTTTTCAACAGCCGATAGGAATCTCGCGTCTACCTCGTTGTGTGTGTGTGTGTGTGTGTGTGTGTGCGTGCGTGCGTGCGTGCGTGCGTGCGTGTGTGTGTGTGTGTGTGTGTGTGTGTGTGCGTGCGTGCGTGCGTGCGTGCGTGCGTGCGTGCGTGCGTGCGTGCGTGCGTGCGTGCGTGCGTGCGTGCGTGCGTGCGTGCGTGTGTGTGTGTGTGTGTGATATTTTTGTAATTTTAAAAGTTATCCATACTTTATCTGGCAAATAATTTTATTGTGACACCTTCAACGATGTTTTCTAGAATTTTAACCACAACCAAGATTGCAGGACCATCATATTTGATATTTTTGAAACAAATGTTTTGTTGTTAAATTTCTACGACAGTTAATTCATAAGTAAAAAAATTAAACATTTTTTGAACCGTTCGAAATGTTATCTTAGCATATATTCATTTCGCTAAATTATCTAGTAAAAATAATTTTCTTTAATTTCTCAATTATTAATTTTTGAAAAATTTTTTTTTACACCTTACTCAATAAATATTAGATTGTTTGGCCTTTTTTTTGGTCAAGTAAAAGTAAAGAACTGTATAATACAAAAAACTTAACTTTGCGTTACCTTTTCCTTTGATTATTGTCCTTAGTATGCATTGATTATAATTAAATCAGAAAATTGAAACAAATACATAAAAATAGCATTATTAAAAAATTTTGATAGAAAAAAGAAGCTTTTAAAAAATAAAAATTATTTTATGCTCTTTCTTTTACCTAGTCTTGTTTTTTGTAGTAAAATTAAGTTAGTTTTGGATACATTTTTAAACAATATTAGTTTATTAAATAATAGATAACTTTATGAGGAAGAAGAAAACTACTAAGCAATTTCTTGTTACATAATAAGAATCCGAATCCGAATAACTATCCGAAGTCCATGCTAATTTGCAATTCGTTAAATTCCTTTATTATGACGCATTAAAACAAGTATCTTATTTAGTTTTAAGAATTTTACTCTCATTATTAATAAATTACTTGATAGTATCACTTGATATTAAAATTGTCACAGGAAGTAATCAGAGTTTAGCTGAGAAAAATTGTTATATGGTAAATTGTTATATGTTGAATGGTATGGTATATAAAGTATTATTATATGGTTTTTATATAAACTTAAAACTTTTAATTAAAATTAAGCCTATAAAGATATTTAATCTCGTTGGTTTCTTTGTAGTTATAAGATCTTTGATTTTGCAAAAAATGTTTTAAATATGCAAGTTATTTCTTAAAAAATTCAATAACTGTCTTTCGTATTCTGTTTTTTCAAGATTTTATTTCTGTATAAATTTCAGACGCGATAATTCAAAGGAAATGCTTAAAACATCAAGAAAAAAAAACAGAATTTTATTTATTCTCTCTTTATTTATTTATTTATTATTATTATTTTTTTCATTTCCTTCTTTGCTTAAAAATTTGTAAAATAATGTGAAGAAAAAAAATGACTCTGATTAAAATAATGTTTGCAAAGTAAAATTTTAACATTTCAAAATTAGTGAACTTGAAAAATAAGTAAGGTGTACTTTCTGGCAGTTTGAAAGAAATAAAATAAGTCAAAATCTAAACTAAGTTAAAATCTCTTCCAATTAAGTTCACAAAATAAAATTCAGTTAATGAATATTATCAAAATATCGAATTTACAGTACTTATAACGAAACTGCAGAACATTATTAATAGAGATATTCAAAAATTTATTCAAAATAATCAAATATTAAAAAATTTAAAAGTAATTTGCGATAATATATCCCCCCCCCATTTTTCTAATTTTACCACGAAGAACTTCAATTTAAAAAAAATAATAATAATAAAAATTAAACAGCAAGGAAAGCAACGAAATGTTTGATTCGGTATTAGCAAAAGAAAAAAAAATTTAAATAAATAAATAAAATAAAACTTTAAATTAATTTTTCCACTTCACCAAAACCTTTTCTTATCAGTACCTTTTAACTACTAATGTACTATGAACTCTAAAATAAACTCACAACTCCTCTGTTATAGTGATTTATGATAACAGCTATCCCCACCCCTCAATTAGTACCCAGTCGGCGGTCGTAGGGGAAGGAAAAAAAATACCAGCGAAAAACTCGGGAGCGCCGCTAGAGAGGCAGATAGGCAACCCGAGTTATTCCGGGCTTGCCGCTTTGCGTGTAGAAATGATGCCCGAGTTATTACGGGTCCGCCGCCAGGAGGGTTAAATTTCGCACTAAGATGGCGACGGTAGGCTCTATTCAGGAATTTGACACTTCAAATCCAAATTCATTCGAGTTATATGCTGTTCAAATTACTTACTTTTTGGAGGCTAATTCTATCGTAGATGGTAGTAAAAAGCGTGCGACTCTTTTAGCTGTTTGTGGAATTAAAACTTTGTCTATAATTCGGACTTTAGTTTCGCCAAAGGAAGTTACAGAATTTAAATTTCAAGAATTAATTAAACTTTTAAAAGAACATTTTTGTCCTAAATCTTCAGAAATATTTCGACGTTTCAAGTTTCATAAAAGATTTCAATCAAAGTTAGAATCTGTGAATGCTTTCGTTACTGAGTTAAGAAAGCTGGCGGAAGATTGTAATTTCGGAGAAACTTTGTCAGAACGTTTACGAGATCAATTAGTCTGCGGTATTCGTGATGAAGAGGTTCAAAGAAGATTGTTGGCTGAATCCAAATTAACTCTTGAAAATGCCATTTCTGTTGCTGTAGCATCTGAGGTTGCGGCTTCCCTATCAAAGCATATTCATACCCAAAATTCTTCTTATTCTGAGAATTCGGATGTAGTTGACTATGTACGTGGTAGGAACAAAAGAAATAATGCGCGATTTAGTAAACGAAATTCTAATGTTTCAGGTAGTAGCAAATCGCAAATTCAAAATTCTAAAGTGTGTTTCGGTTGCGGTGGTTAGCATGAACGTTCAATGTGTAAATTCAAAAATGCAATATGCCATTCTTGTGGTCTTAAGGGTCACATTGTAAAAGTTTGTCGGAAGAAAAATAAATTTGAAAAACAGCGTGGAAATGAAATTGAAGTTCAACCGAAATATTTGAATGTTTTAAGTTCTCAATCTCCGTTTAAGAAAAACGTTATTGTTGAGGTTGATAAGGAAAAATTAGAAATGGAAATTGATTCGGGTTTATATAATTCGATTATTTCTTTGCAAACGTTGAATAAAGTTTTCCGTTCTAAGAAACCCGCGATCGAAAAAACTTTAATTAAACTGCGCGACTTTTCTAAAAATGGGATTTCACTGGCTGGCGTATGTAAGGTTAAAGTTGTGCATAACCTTTTCAAATCTAAGTTAGAATTGTTAATTTCAAATAATCCCTGTACGAATATTTTGGGGTATTCTTAGTTTGAACCTTTAGGAATTTCAATAACAGGAGTAAACGAAATTAGAACTGGAATTATCGAAAAAGTTCTTAAAAATTACGATGATATTTTTGATAACAAATTGGGTACGTATACGGGTAATCCAGTATCGCTTCCTATAAATTCGGATATGGCGCCTGTTAGATGTAGGGCAAGAAGCGTGCCTTTGGCAATGAGGCCCAAAATTGAAGCCGCCCTAGCAAAACTTCAAAGTGAAGGAGTAATTGAGGAAATTTCAAATCCAAAATGGTCAACACCGGTTGTTCCAGTGATTAAACCGTCAGGTGAAGTACGTTTGTGTGGTGATTATAAAATCACGTTAAACAAAGCAATGAACGCACATCCTTATCCAATTCCCGCAGTAAATCATCTTCTTTCTAATCTTAAAGGAGGAGGTTATTATGCTAAGATAGATTTAGATCAAGCATATTTACAATTACCGGTTGATGATGCTTCTGCTGAAGCTCAGACTATCATCGCGCATAAGGGTGCGTATAAGGTAAAAAGACTTCCAATTCGGAATTAACGTAGCCCCAGGAATATTTCAAAATTTAATCGAAGATTTGTTTCGAAATTTAGAAGGGGTTGTTCCATATTTTGATGATGTACTCGTTAGAGGAAGTTCGGAAGAAGAGTTAGCCGCTCGTTTGGAACAAGTACTAGATCGTTTGAGAAAAGCGGGACTTAAATCAAACGGGAACAAATGCTTATTTGGGGTAAAGGAAGTAGATTTTTTGGGCTACCGTATCGATGCGAAGGGCATCCACCCCGCCAAAAGTAAAGTAGAAGCGATTCGTGCTTTTCCGGTACCTAAAAATAAAGTTCAGTTACAAGCGTTTTTGGGTTTGATAAACTTTTACAATAGTTTTCTAAAGGGCAAAGCTACTAAAGCTGAAGTATAACATGGGCTTCTAGATAGGGATTCAGTGTGGAAATGGTCTAAAGTCCACGATGAAGCTTTTCGATATTTATAAGAATTGTTAAGTTCCGAAGCGATTTTGGTTCCGTTCGATGAAAAATTGCAGATAACTTTAGTTTGCGATGCATCTCCGTTTGGCGTAGGACCTGTCTTAAGTCATGTTCTTGAAAATGGTTGCGAAGCACCAATAGCTTTCGCATCGCGTACGCTCGCGTCGACAGAAAGAAATTACGCGCAAATCGACAAAGAGGCTTTGGCAATTGTGTTCGGTATAAAAAAATTTCATCATTTTGTTTATAGACATAAATTCACTATTATAACTGATCATCAGTCTCTGATAGGAATTTTTTCAAAAAATAAGCCAACTAAAGAAATTTTGTCTCCGCGTATGCTGAGATGGTCTTTAATACTTAATGCATATGAGTATACTCTAATTCATATACCGGGGAAGAAGATTCAAAACGCAGATTCTTTAAGTAGACTCCCAAAAGAGACTGATAAATTTGAGGTTCCCGCTCCTTTAGAGGTATTGTTTACCGAGGACTTACAAGATCCTCCACTTCAGGCAGCAGAATTAACAAAATTAACATTGCGTGATCCAATTTTGTCAAGAGTACTAAATTGGGTTTTGAGAGGATGGCCAAATGAAAGACCAGATAAAAAATTTCAGACTTTTTTTTCGAAGCGTAACGAACTTTCAACCCATCGAAATTGCTTGTTATGGGGTAATAGAGTAGTTATTCCAGTGTGGAAAATCACGTGTTCTCCAGGCTCTGCATCTGGGACACCCAGGGATCGAAAGAATGAAAGCTTTCGCACGTTCATACGTGTGATGGTCAGGCATGGACCATGACATAGAAGTGCATGTTCAAAGATGCAAGGAATGTCAACAGACACGCCATGCCCCTCCTAAAGCTCCAGTGCATCCATGGGATATTCCAGAGAAACCTTGGTTCCGTCTTCATATAGATTTTGCAGGTCCGTTCCAGGGACAAGGATTCCTCATCATAGTAGATGCCATGTCAAAGTGGATAAAAGTGCGTCATATGACTTCTACGTCTGCTTCTGCAACAGTCGACGTCCTGCGAGAAATCTTTGCTACCCATGGGATACCTGAAGTCATCGTTTCCGATAACGGAGGTCAGTTTCGAGCATCGGAGTACCAGATTTTCTTAGAGTGAAATCTCGTCCGAGGAGTCATGATGGCACCAAGACGTCCGTCCGGAAATGGCCAGGCTGAAAGAACAGTCCAGACTGTCAAAGATGCCCTAAGACGCATTGTGAAGGGAAATTGGAGGAAGAGGCATGCCAAATTCCTTCTTCAACAACATTGTACTCCCACCACTACAACAAGTGCTAGTCCTGCGGAACTGTTGATGGGGAGGAAGCTAAGGACCGTCTTAGATAGACTCCATCCAGATCTGACGGCTGAGAGGAAGTTGAGGCAGGAGCCTCAACTCAGGAGAAAAAATGGCAGTTCTCTTCTAAGATCGTTCAGTGTCGACGATCCAGTCTTTGTGAGAAACTATGGAAGGGTCCAAAGTGGTTTTCAGCAACGGTCATTAAACCCACAGGTCCAGTTTCCTAAAAAAGCTGTGACTACAGGAGGCGAGGTAGTTAAACGTCATGTGGATCAAATGCAGAAGCGTATTCCTGATTCGTTGACTGTTCCGTCCGACCCTAGTGTATCATCTCCACCAGCACCGAGTGTTGAGACTGAAGTACAATCTCCCATTCCTTCCAGTGCTGATTCTCAGAGTGCAGTAGTTGAACCTACAATACCAAATCAAGAGTCTTCTGTTCCAGTTCCAGAACAGACTTCCAGAAACTTGAGGCCCATCGTCAGGCCAAGCAGGTTCAAAGACTTTGTTCTATCCTAGGGCAAAGGGGTGTTGTGATGTCAACTGACGTCACCTTCCGTCATCACTACGAGTCAACGACGACAGCCTGTAGTTTCTGAATAGCGGCGCTGCCTGACCTTTCCAGAGAGTATATATACCCATTCCTAATAGATGTTCATCACTAACCTTGTTACGTGCTGTAAGCATGTTATTGTTATGTTATGTTTTATTGTTTTTTTAAACTTATACCTTAGTTATTATGTGTCTTACTTTGATACCACCAAGGATATCTCACAATACAATAGTTTCTCACCCGCTTCCAAGTTGAGTTGAGTTGCTTGTCTCCTGTTGTTGAGTTGTTTGCCTCCCGCTGCCGAGTTGAGTAGAGTTGTTTGCCTCCTGTTGCTGAGTTGAGTTGATTTACTTCTGCTGCTGAGTTGAGTTGTTTTCATCCTGCCGCCAAGATGAGTTGAGTTGTTTTCCTTCTGTTGCTGATGTGAATTGAGTTGTTTCTCCCCTGCTGCTGAGTTGAGTTCTTTCTCTCCTGCTGCCAAGTTGAGTTGAGTTGTTTGTCTCCTGTTGCTGAGTTGAGTTGAGTTGTATCCATACTGCTGCAAAATTGAGGTGAGTTGCTTCTCTCTTGCTGCCAATTTGAGTTAAGTTGTTTGCCTCCTGCTGCTGAGTTGAGTTGAGATGTTTACCTTCTTTTGTTGAGTTCAGTTGTTTTCCTCCTGTTGCTGATGTGAATTGAGTTGTTTCTCCCCTGCTGCTGAGTTGAGTTCTGTCTCTCCTGTAGCTAAGTTGAGTTGAGTTGTCTCCCTCCTGCTCCCAAGTTGAGTTGAGTTGTTTCTCTCTTGCTGCCAAGTTGAGTTGTTACTCTCCTGCTGCCATTTTGAGCTGAGTTATTTGCTTCCTCCTGCCGAGTTGAGTTGTTTGCCTCCTGTTGCTGAGTTGAGTTGAGTTGATTTTCTACTGCTGCTGAGTTGAATTGTTTTCATCCTGCTGCCAAGTTGAGTTGAGTTATTTGCCTCCTGTTGCTGAGTTCATTTGTTAGTTATTATTTTTTGAGTAATCATTTTTTGAGTAATCACTTTTCACGTTATCACTTTTTATATCATCACTTTTTGCGTAATCATTTTTATGTAATCACTTTTTGCTTAATCATTTTTTGCGTAATCATATTTTACGTAATCGCTTTTCGTGTAAATATTTTTTAAAATAATTCTTGGTTAATTTTTCTTGACTTTTGAAATCATTTTTTCTAAGCAGTAGTACAACATCAGTTACTAATTTTAAGCGTACACCTGAAAATTGAATATTTAAAACCTAAACAGAGTGAAACAGTATTTAACCCCTTGCATCCGAAGCGTCATGAAAAGACATTTACAAGCAAACTACGGCAAGTGTCGTTTCGTGACGGTCTTGTTTTTTTGGGGTAGGGAGAGTAGAAAAAGAGATTCTTGGGTGGGGAAAGAAATGGGGGTCAGTTAAGGGGAGGACGAACAAAGAGAAGGGTTGGCAGTTTACCTCAATTACTCAAACTATTATCCTTCCCCTAAGTTTCTTCTGAATGGGTTGCTTTTTGCTTTGAAATTTGGCCTTCAAGAAAAACGCCAATGCTATCATTTTACTTACATTGAAAGCTATTTTGAAAAGCACAACTAAGAAGCTTTTTCTTAAGCAATATTTTTTTTTCTTAAATAACATTATTAAAAATATATAATCTAAGATTATGATTATTCGATAATAATCTACTTCAAATAATGTTTTATTTTTTTTATCCGCATTTTGTTATCATTAAAAATAAATAAATAAATAAAGTAAAAAAAATTGATAATAATATTAAAAAAAAAAAATTCAGTGCTTTTATATTGTTTTAGTTACTTAAATTTTTACAGATTTCAATTGTTATAAAACTTTTTATAGTTTTTCGGCAAAGAATATAATAAAGATTCTTTGAATAATAAATTTTTTCTTCATTTTCTTTCCATTTTATCAGATAAGTGTTTCTTTAAATTTTTATTAATCGAGGATTTATTCATCAAAATATTAAACAAAAAATCTGGTTATAAGAACTTTACACAATTTTATAATTTTCAAGATTTTTTCGTTTAATAGAAATACAAAAATAATGAATAATAGATATGGCGCGAAATATTAATAAAAGTTTCATTTTATTTTACTTCATATTTATATTATATTTATTTTCTTTCAATGCATGTAATAAATTTATTAATATTATATTTACGGATTTACTAAAAGCAAAAAATTTAAACTGAACAAGGGATGTTATTTTTTAAATTATTTTACCTGCCTTTTTTCAAACGAACCTTCAGCGAAGAATTAATAAGAGTTATTTAAAATCAGAATCAAATAAAAGTTGTTTAAAACCAGAACAGTTAAAATCCACGAATATTTGATACGAAAAAGCTTCTCGACTAATCTTTCTAATCACTATAGAAGGGGGGAAAAAACTTGTTCTTTGACTATAAGTTAGATGTTTTTGACATAAAATTTTAAAATTTAAGGCTTGCTAAATCACGGTAAGCATCTCAGGGTACCAGAAAAAGTATAAATAACTTGATATAATCATATAATTACAGACTTAGTCATACAATTTAATATGATTTATTATTTATTATATAATATATTCATATTATTACACAATTAAAAGTTAGCCTTTCGTAAATTTGATCTTTTTATAGATAATTTAATGTGATTTAAAAATTGATCTGGTCTGGATCAGCTTGAATTCCTGATTAGTCAAATTTTAAAAGCTCAGTGGAAATTATTTAGTTCTTGAAAAATATGCATCAATAGTAACAATACCGAATGAACAGGAAGCATAATTTGAATTCAGATTGACCATCATACTATCGCGATTATAAATAGTTTGAAGTACTGTGTGTATACTAAGAACATGGTTGAGATCTAGAAATATTTTGTTACGAGAACAATAACAGTACTATTATTCATGCTACAACAGTACTATTTTTGCACTAAAAGAGAAAACGAAGTAATTTCCATGCTATTCTGTGATTATTATTACTATTTTTGGTAAAAAATTAAATCAAATGAGGATTCATTTGCATCAGTACTATATAAAGAAATATGTTTAAAATTTATTATAAGTGTAATATAAATTGAGTAGATTGATTTTATTGATTGATTTTATAATCCTTAAATTTAGTTTTTAAAAGAAATCAGGACATGGATTGCACAAATTTGTAGTAAATTATTATTTTTCATTATTTGGGAAAAAACATCCTACTGTAGAAACAGCTTAATTTAATTGTGAAAACAACAGTTACAACTCCAATACATATATTAAAAAGGAGTTTTTTAAGGGAAAAAGAACTTTTAACAACAAATTACATTAACCACCGAAACTGACTTTAAAGTTAGCAATCAGTGATGTTACAAATGGGTAAATATAGAGCATTTTTGTCATTATCAAATCATAATATTTATAACGATTACGGATTAAATCAAAATAAAAACATAAAACTATGAAAAAAATTGTTTCTGCTTAATTATTTATTCACACGATTCATATTATTAGGTGTAAGTATAATATTTAAAAGGAAAAAACCTGTTTTTTTTGTTTTTTTTTTTTGCTTTTGTTTTTTAGAATGAATGGACTTTTATATCGTAAGACCAAGATATAAGGAATAAAATCAACATGAAAATAAATTCATTAATTTTAGAATTTTCCTAAATATTTTGAAAACAAAACTCGTTAGTTATTTCTTGCATCTTACTTCCCCTGTTTCTGTAAAAATTAAATATTTTTTGCAATTACATTGAATTTGAAAATAAATTAATAAATAGAATTAAAAATAAACCATCTATTGTTCTTGAGTTCTTGTAGTAAGCACTTCAGGAGAATATTACTAGAAAGAAAAAGCATGGCGAATGGAAAAAGTAACTAATTCCTTGCAATACGAAAGCATTTCCTGTATCATATTATAGAATTCACCGGAATCATTATTTTTAAACAGGCTGTCAACAAGTAAATAAGTATTGTAAAAACTACACAATACACGTTCTTGAAAGGATAATAATATACAACAAAATATAGCTCTTGACACTTAAAACCGAGTTATACTATCCACCACTCCCCTTTGTGTGCTATCGGCATCACAGAAAGGGAAATACTTCTGCATTTACAGTGAAATCGTGTGCTAACTCATTAAGTATTAGCGAACATATTACTTTGATTATTACATATTTCATAGGGGAAAAAAACGGAATTCTGTTATGTTGAAAGAAAGATTGAAGTTTTTCCCAATTGAAATTTCGGGTAAAACTTACACGACCTTATTATAACATTTGTTCTGGTTTGAAATAATTAAGTAAATTAATGTTTTAGTAACTTACTTTTTATAATTATCAAAATAAAATAATTATCAACAGTGAAATCTTAAACATTTGGAATGTATCCACATATAAAAAATAACCACACAAAAAAAGTATTACATCATATTCATTTTAATCATAAAATGATTCTTAAAATATAAGTTGTAAGTTCAGGTAATTTTCATTCGCTTTAAGAAAACTCTTAGGACAAAAGGATTTCTATTTTACCCGGACTGTAGAATCTGTAATTAATAAAAAAAATAATTAATCAATATAGACAGGGACGAATCAAGACAAATACGAAAGCACTACATTTTCTCCGCATCTCAGTAAGTATTTTAAATTTACTGTAGCAATAAATGACATTTCTAACACCGGGGAACTTCATGTAATAAATTTAACCAGCTTTATGTAATAAACTTTTGCTATAATAAAAACGAAATGCGCTATTATCTAAAAATTGACAATTTTCAGCAAATAAAGCATTTTAATTTTTTTAGATTTGAAATAAAAAATAAAATGCAGTATTTTTAATGATAGTCATATTATTGATCCGAGCTGGTGACTGGAAACCCACCCAGTTTTGGAGGGATGAGTACCAAGTAGCAGCTTGTCTAGGAAGTAAAGGTGGTTTGTGCGCAATAGTGACCATATTGCAGCGATCATGACATCGCTGACAAAACACAGCTCGTGAGCTTCATTAACTATGTATTTGATTCTAAAATACGTTCATTTTTTAAAACTTTATCTGCCTCGATGCCCCATTTTAAACATAATATTTATAAACATAATGCCAAATTTATGAACATAATATTTTATATTTAATATTAACATCGCAAATCTTGGAAAAAATGTTTCCCTGTGACTTGGACTTTTAGGTTATTTTACTTTCAAAATTTGTTTTCAGTTTTTTTTTTTAAAATTTAAAGTCTAATTATTTTTAAACTATTTTTATTTTCTATGATCATATATATAAAGAGAAGTTATGCCTTATACATGTTTCAATTGTCAAATTTCCACCAGATGTTCAAGACATTTTATATTTCTGGAAAGATGTTAGAAGCTTTTCTTTTCAAAAAATATATAAGTCTGAATAATAAATGAAATAAAATAAAATGAACATGTCTTTTTATGTTTTATATAGAGTAGCCTGACCCCCCCCCCCTTTGTGGTCAGACCCTCCACTCCAAACAAATGTTTTCCTAATGGCACTTCTTTTTCTCCTGATGGCATTATAATATAGGGAATTGAATATTAGATTTAATAAACTTATTTCGTATTGTAACAATTCTCAATAAAGCGTCAAAATTTATTGAAGATATTTAGCACCGAAACGATTTTTTTAAAATTCGTTTCCATCTTTCCTATTCGAGAAAAATTACTAAAATTCCGATTCTTCTTTTATTCTCCCAATCATCTTTCTATTTTTTAAATTTATATTTAGATTATTTTAATTTTTTTATCTATCATGTTATCTCTGTTTCGGTAAGAAGCTGATAATTCTAAAACTGAGTTGCTCTTAGACTATATGACAGAAGAGAGAGAGAGAGAGACAGATGGAAGGAAGAGCCCATTCAACTTTTCTGAGAACAGAAGCAGGGAATATTTAGCGGTTCTCTTTTACCTAAGCTATACGGTGAATTCCAGCCGTGTCCCTGAAAAGGCAGCACTATAACATGACACCTTTTGTCACACTCTATTGTAGAAAAACACGTTGCACATTTCCTTCTTTTCTACATACTTAAAGATTTATTAGAAAATCAACCTAGTAACTAAAGACAGCTTTTTTTGTTAATCAAAATTGAATCTTAGATTATAAATCAACCGCTAATGTAACTTAGCTTTAAATGTAACGACTAAGGCTAAATATTCTGTTTAAGTATTACGTAAGCAAAGTAATTACGAAAGTATTAAGTATTACGAAAGGAAGAAGAAGGAAGTTTGAGATCTCATTTTTCTAACAAAAGGGGTGAGGTCAATGAGCAATGTTTACAAAAAATATTATAGTCACATTATTTTCAATTTTTTTAAAATAAAAAATACATTTTAACGAAAAATTAGGAAAAATTAAATGTCCTAAAAGAAAATACTAGAATTTCCGGAAACAATATTCAAATTTTTTTTGTTCCTAAAAAGTTTCTTAAAAACCCAAAAATATGATCTATTATAACATTTCTATATAAGTTAAATTAATTATTATTATTATGTTAATATATATATATATATATATATATATATATATATATATATATATATATATATATATATATATATATATATATATATATATATATATATATATATATATATATATATATATATATATATATATATATATATATATATATGGGGCAATCCATACAAAATTTACACCGATGATACAAAAATGATATAATAAATTTTTTTTATTGTTCTTTATTGAAAATAAATCGATACGTATTTTTGCGTTTTTGTTTAAATTGCGTATTTTTGACTATACGAATTTTTGAAAATTTCGCTTTTTTGAGCACACGACTTTGCAAGTTATTTTTTAACGTATTGCCATCCAACAACAAAAATATTTAAATACACTTTCTTGAAGTGATTTTTCTCAAACTTAAAGAAAATCAACATTAAAATATAAAATTTTTTGTTTTTGACATAAAAAAATTCATTTTTTGAAAAAAACAACTTCTTTTTGCAATTTGGGCATCTTTGATTTTTTTTATATTTTGACAGTGTGAAGTATAATCAATAATGATATTAATTCCAAATTTTTGGAATGGTAAGACACTTTGTTCGAAAGATATAAACAAAACAGTGACGCTGCGCACTCCGCGTATGTATGTAGAATATGGATCGACTGTTCTCGAACTCATCCGCTACCTACTAAACTAGAGCACGGTGATTTATTTTAATAAAGAACAATAAAAAAAATTAATTATATCATTTTTGTATCATAGGTGTAAATTTTGTATGGATTGCCCCATATATATATATATATATATATATATATATATATATATATATATATATATATATATATATATATATATATATATATATATATATATATATATATATATATATATATATATATATATATATATATATATATATATATATATATATATATATATATATATATATATTCTGTTGTTCGATGCCAACTTATAATGATAGTTAAAATAAAATTTAGCACAATCAACAAAGCATACTTACTTATTCCTTTCAAGACCAAAAAACTATTTCAACTATATCTAGATTAGCGGTGTATCAATTGCATAATATTAGTTGGGCATATTACTAAATAAAATTAATCGTAATTGGTTCATACTAAAATTAAGTCACCAAAATTATTTAAGCGTCATACCATACGGTTCCCCAAAATAGAAGAACCTTTTCTCCATCCATTGAACTTTTTAATACATAGTTTATTCTTTTTTATTTCAATAAGTATCTATTAATAAAGTTGACTAATTATAACTGGTATCAATAATATTAAGGCGATTTTTTACGTTTCTCCTAAACGTACAACATAGTTCTCTTCATTTATTGTGACTTTCAGAACATAATCTTTTTTTTTTGTTCCACTTATATTGATTTTAAATTATTTTGTATTATAGAAAAATATTTTAAAAGTATAACTTCGAACAAAATAAACATGCGATTTCGGAAAACTTACTAATTTCGAGACGCAGTCAACCATAGTTTTGTTCATCATTGGGTTTATCTGACATTAAAAGATAACACTTGAAAATATTGTGCAATAAACTCTTTTTATAATTAAATAGAGCTATGAGCTAGCAAACATTACTGATGTTTTATCTTTAAAATATATATATTATAAAAATACATATATTTAAAATTGTTGAATTATTGTTTAATTTATAGCAAAGGTATCTGTAAAACCAATGAGTTAATTCCATTTTTCAAACTCTTGAGCGATGTAATTAAATTTTTTAGAGAATTTTTAAGATGAGTGGTAGATTAGTTTCTTTCATCTTCTGTTCAAATTTTAAAATGCACTAACAGTCCTAATTAATACGAAACACAAACTCATAAATTGATAGTTATAGGTGTATATAAATATAGATCCATATAAATATAGATACAGAGAAAAATAAAATAAAAAACGCACAAAATAAATATGCTTAAAATGTTTTATATTTCAGTATAAATTACTGTCGAAATTATAAAAAAAACTTTTTTAACTTCAGTAAGTAGATTTAACTCCTTATAATTATGACAATCTATAAAAATAATTTATTCTAAAGAAATACTTTTAATTATATCAATCCCGCTACATATGAATGACTGATTAATGAACATACAAGAATAATAATTACTATTATAATTTTTATATTTTTATTCAACTGTATTCTTCAGTAACGTTATTACAAAGTAATTATGATTGCAAATCCTGTCAATTTGAACACTGTTGATTTGAATTAAGAAGCAAGTCGTGAACAATTATATTGCATGCATCTTAATTTTTTTTTTCGGTCAGGACACTTAATAAAATAAAAGATATGTTTCAGAAGCCGTTTCTTATTATTGATTTATTTTAAAAGCTAATACTCTTAAATTTACTGAAATATAACTCGGAACCGTTTAGTATTAATTTCTTTATTTAAGAAATAAATTTAAAGATAACACAATCATAATATTAGATTTCATAAACCATGTTACATTAAATAAAATTATTAAATCGCTGTACTTATACAAAAATTAAACGGATGAGATAATTTGAATATTCGGCACTTATCAAAAGAGTCTTCCTCTCTTATTTAAAATTTCGAAAGAATAGAAAAAAAGGAAAAAAGAACGAAATAAATAAAAAAGAAAAAAATTAAAGTATAATTTATTACTCCTCTACTTGAAAATCGCCAATAAAGTGCTAAACTTTTATTTTCGGAAAACTTATATTTCATGTAAATGTTCTAATTTGTCAACAATTCCCCTCCTTTGCCGCATGAGTGATTTTGAATACTCAACTGCGAGAAAACGATGACCCCTCCTCAACCCCTCACAGGAAGATAGTTTTGGACGAGTTCAATCATAGAAACTGCTTTCAGAAAACTCTCGTAATGAAGGGACACAAATTCTAGGACTCGATCGGAATCAGAGGGTTAAACATGCGAACGATTCATACGGCATTATTTGTATTTTTTAAGTTCCTTTTAGCTTATTTAAATCTGATGATTTTATACCAAACGCGAAATTAGCATTAAAGGGTCCAAACTTTGGTTAGCTCTCCTGACCAATTGGTCTGGAGAGCATAGTTTAAACTATGAAAACCGTATTTCCCAGATTGTGGCTACTGTATTTTGAATGTTAAGAATCCAAATATGTAAAAAAAATGTATATTTATTCAGAGAAAGTGCGTTTTTGTGTCCGCTTGCGTAACTTATTTAATAGTTAGCACTAAATAATTTGCATATTTAAGGTCACCCCCAAAAACCATTAAGATTGACACTTAGTACGTAAACATCTGATCATTAGAACGAAAATTATTCAGGGTGATGTCTCTTTTTTTTTTTTTTTTTTTTTTTGCTGACTTTACATCACACGCATCTAGCACAAAATTCAGCTACCGCCAATTGGTCCAAACTTGGCGTAAGAATATTTTGAGCGCTCCCCAATTTCAGACTCCGCTGTGCCACAGAACTGTTGAGTTAACCTAGTACAATAACGGCCGCTTAGGCAGTTTCTCATTCAATTTCAATTCTAAAGCCTTTTTCTCTTTAAAGTGAAGTGAAGCAAAGACAGCTCAAATTTTTGTTAAAAAGAAACTTGTTTTAAATACAGTCAATAGATGGCGTTAGTAGTATTAACATTGAGTTTCGGTATGTGCGTAATTTGTGATCATGCGTACTTGCTTCTTCAGTGACAGTAAAATAGGAAACAGACGAAACTGAAATAATCGTAGTTTTTGTTATGTTGCTAATTTCTGCGGATTTAATAAGTTGAAAAATAAATATATTTTTTATAATTTGTGTATCACTACGACGTTTAATGATGTGGAATAATCTTCTCATCTTTTTATTAAGAAGGGCACTGATGGATTATTCAATATTATGAACAGTTTTATGATTTCATGTAGATAGTTGTTTAAAATATTCTTCATGGAGAAAGTTGGAGAATATGAGTATCATGCCAAGGATTTAATTGGTAATGGTGCTTTTGCCGTTGTTTACAAAGGGAGACATCAAAAGGTAGAAATAATTTTCGCATTTAATGTCACAATTATGTTTCAGAATGTCGATAAATGTATGCTTTGTTGACAAACTACAAATTGACTGTTTCTCATATGTTGATCTAAAAATCTTGTTAAGTTTCTGTTTTATATTCATTCAAGTCTTTACAAATGCTAATTATGTGTGTTCTTGCTTATTTTATGCATATTATATCGTCATTTGTCTTAATAAATGTATGCGTGCTATAAATCAATTGTTTATAAAAGATCAACAACAGTTTAAAATAAGCTCTATATTTACAAAATTTTGTTTTCGCTTACTTTATCTTTAAACTCTGGTGCTATAATCAACGAGACATTAACAATTTTAATGGACTATAACTAAATTTTTTACTCTTTTTTTTTTTTTAAACTTAATTACTGACTTTTAGGACTGCTTAAGGTTTATATTAAGCCACTCTAGTTAATGTAAAATAAATCAACAAAATTGTACATTTGAATTTCCAAGTTTTTTTTTTTTCTATGTTGAAAAAAATTTTATTTTTAATAATAGTCAACCCACTTAAAGGAATGCCATTGGTTCCAGCCAATACTATTCATTTAAGCAGGTTATCCGATTGAAAGGAGAGATCATTTTCTAATTATTAATTTATTTTTGAAATTTGAAAAATTCTAAATTAATTAGCTGTTTCACTTTGGGATTTTTGGAATTTATGTCTTCCAAAACTTCTATTTCTTTTTTCTTTTTCAATTATTTCAAATAATTCTTTTTCACACTCATCTTGTATTCACTCTGATAAGCAATGATTATTCTAGTTTGGAGAAGGACACACTGTAGGCTAGTATGTTAGCATTTTGAAACTTTTTCTCATCAAAGCTAATAGGGAACTTGTATAATACGAATTTGTCTTTTTTTCATGTACTCCGGAATTGCAAGCAATGCAAAAACAGTAATGCAATAATGGTAGTAATAATGCAAATAAAAATTGTGCTTAAGTAAACATAATTGTTTTTCTCCTGCATTATCCATATGTAAGGGCCTTGCTAAACTTTCAGCACCTAGCTAGACGTGGGAAAATTGTAAATTGGACAAAAAAAACTTTTTTGGCAAAAGTCTTTGTGAACAATTTTTTTTTTTTTTTTTTTTTTTTTGCCAAAAAGAAAATTATAGATATAAAATATATACATAGATATATTCCCCTGAATCCTGAATGGGGACAAGCGATCAAAAGGAATTTTTTTTAGAACAAATCGTGTATTTTTTATTAGATTGCAGTCATTTTCGTTAGATACGTCAAATAACCGATTCGAATTGTATAAAGTCTAGAAGCCTAACAATAAGACAGTTTACGTAAACGAACTACCTTAAAATACAGATTACAATGTTGTTGTGGAATCACATATTGTCACATGACGAAATTCTTCCCTACAGTTTGTGTCAATAAAACCATGGGTGCACCACTCTTCAGTCCTGGAGACTAAAATCAGTCTTGAGTGAAAATCAGTAGATTAAGTTTCATAAATTAATATCTCTTTTCCATTTGTTTTTAATAGTAAAATTTCTGTTTTCCCTTAAAAATGTTTTTAAAAAAATTCTGTTAAATGATAAAAATGCATTTCAATGTAAACATTGTTAATTTTCATAATTATTGTGCAATTATCAAGTAATGATGTAGCTCATTAATGAAAAAATTAGATTGAACTTCAACGCCTGCTTGCTTAAGCAAAATTTGTAAAATTGTTGTACCTAAATTTTCTTGTCTCCCCCCCCCACCACCCCACCGTTTTGAAATGCTGGCCATGGTTAAATTGAGATTATTTTTTTTTTTTTTTAAAAAATATTGAGGTAAGACAAAAAATAAATAATGAGGAAGCGAAAAATAAGTAGAGACATGTATATATATAGCTTTGTGAAAAAAAGTAGTTGTTTATTATTATTGAGTGGTTGATCTCAAAATGATGTACAAGGTTAGCTGTTATTTTAATCTTGTTTGCTGTAATAAAAAAATTATAACTACCACTGTAAATCAGGGTTGGCAGGTTTTTGACATGTGACAGTTTTTGACAGTTTAAACCATGGTTTAAACCGTCACGTCAAAAACCTCACTGTCAAAAATGTCGAAAATGTCAAAAACCTATATTCATATGTGAAAATTAATTAATACATAAAATTTATATATTTTTTAAAGGATAGTGTTTCTAAATATGTTCTAGAAAAAATAAATTAAAAATTTTGAAGAAACACTTATATTTTGAATAGTAACCAAAATCTTGTACTTTTAAAAACTCACATCTTTTGTAATATTATGTATTCATTTTCATGTTTTATTGAAAATCTGCAGTGATATTATTAAGAAATTTATTTATAACCAAATTTAGTGTATAGTATAGATTATACTAAAAATTACACATTTTTAAAGATAAACATTAGCAGTTTTGTACATTAGACATCTTCTTTTAAAGAAAAATCTTTTTAATATTCTTTTAAATCTTCTTAATAATCTTTTTAACATAAGACAATACAAATTTAAGTGCTTTCTGTTAAATACACAGAGTAGTTAGTGTCGATTTACAGTATATTCAGCCTATTCATTTACTATGCTGAAAACTTAGTTTATCCAAATACTTGTGAATTTCATTTTGCTGAATACGATATAGTTTTGTTGAATATCTAAATATTCAGCTGTTGAATAATTACTTCTTGCTTTCAAGATATGCATTATTTGTATTCTTAATACAAGTGGAGAAAAAAAAATTAAGAGATAAAAATTGTTTTAAAATGATAAGTGTAATAATTATAAATAAATATAATAAACAATATGAATTATATTTATCATTATTCATAAATATAACTACTTTTAAATTCAAATTAACATACTGGATAATAAAGATATTCGGTATAACATTAAAAAAATTTTTTTATACACTTGTATCTTGTATCAAGTTTGTATTTATACAACATAACTTGTAAGTTCATTATAAATATTAGTTATATGTTCCTTATATGTCAAAAATGCATAGTAATAAACTTTTAATTTTCTTAAGTATCAAAAAGAAAAGAAATTTTTTTTTTAAATATAAATATTTAAACAATTTTTGTGCAAAATAATATTATTATTTGAATAATAATATATATATAATAATATATATAATTTGAATAAAATAATATATATTTGAATATAAATTTCTGAGATTTTAAATCTGTTATTTTACCTTAATTTTAATTAAAAAATATTTTAAAACCTGCTGATTACCTATAGTATAATTAAATTTCAATATAATGCATGGCAACTGTTGGTAGTTTTGAAGTTTATATATTTTCTTGGCAAACTTCAGTTTTTGACATTTTTGACGGGTTTTTGACGGTTTAAACCAGTATTATACCCTTGTCATGTCAAAAACCACTTTTTGACGTCAAAAACCCAACCCTGCTGTAAATATTAAATACCAATTCACTAGTATATAAGACATGTTAACTTGATTCTTTCAAGAGTTACCTTTTGATAGATGAAGGTTAACATAGTCTAGGATTAAATTCCCTCACTTTTGATAATTGGCTAATAATTTGAATTACTTTTCGAGGGCGCTGCTGTTGTGTGTCATTAAAATCTTTCATGTCATTTTTATGAGTTATCTCATTTGTGGCTTTAATCCGTTCCTAACTCAAACCTGCCAAATCTAAGGGTTTCCACTCCTCAGGGAAAACAGAAAGCACCTGGAAAATACAGGGAATTGTGATTTTTCTTTACAAACTGAGAATTTTATTTCTTATTTTTCACCTTTTAAAAAATGGTGACCACTCAAAGCGTAATCTATGGGATATTTAACCATGCTATTTCAGCTGTACTAAACTATTTCATTTACTATAACATTATAGTATGTTCAGTTCTTTTTCTAGCTATTAAAACTAATAAATATAGTTAGCCCAATATAGCTCACACAAGAGTACAGTAATTGTTTCCTCTTAATATATTGTGTATAATATGTACAGGGAAAACACGGGGAATTTTTTTTCTTCCAGATTTGAGTGGCACCCCTGGCTCTGCTTTCTGGCATGCAGTTATCAGTTTTTTCAGTTATGATTTAAAATTAAGCATTTAAATTCATATTCCTGTGATTCAAGATTAGTGTTCATGTGAATTAAAAAATATAAATGTCACAAATCGTATTCCCATGATTTTAAAAACAAAAAATAAAGATTCGTCAGGGATATGTTTAGAGGAAGTTTGGGTCCGTTAACGGACCCTTCACAAAGTACCCTTTCATAAAAACGGACCCTTCACAAATTATTTTAACTTAAAAACGGTCCAGTCACAAAATTATTTTTCTTTTAATCGGACCCTTCACAAAATTGTTTATCTTCATTATTGTTTTGTTAATTGAATAAATCCTTCCCAGGGCAGAAAACAAGAATGATGGATGTAAACGAATTAAGTTTTGTCTTCGGCACACGATTCTTCCATTATTCGTCCGAAATGAATACTCTGCGTTCAGCAGTATAGGCTAAATACCAAATATTTGTATGTTGCATCTCTAATTTAGAATCAGCACTTGCTGCTTATTTTTGAAAATTTAATTTTTTTAATTATAATTTTACAGTGCTGAGCTTGTATCTTTTTACAATTTTAAAACTCCTTAAAAAAAGCTTTTTGCAATAATCGGACCCTATTTGCACAAGTTCATAAAAGCAGAACCCTGATTAAAAGAATGTGAGTAATTTTTTCGCAATTTCACAAAAACCGGACCTCTCACAAAATGTCTGGACAGACCCCTGTTCGCATTCATCTGTTTTTAAAACCAAACCTCAGGGTTCAAATTCACCCAATTTTAAAATCATGCGATTAGTTTCATATCATAGCTCATTGGTTCATAATATAGTAAAAATTAACATTAAAATTTTATTTTATCATATCACTGAACTTATCCCTATAGTATAAATCAATTAAAATTTTCTAAAAGTATTTTTTTTTTTTTTTTAAATCCGTGATTTTTCTAACAATTTTTTTAAAAATCAAGTAGCTACTAACGGATTAAAACTAGTTTACAGGAGTTAATCAATTGATTTCAGAAAGTTTTTTGATTTAGAGTTTTGTGTTTGTAGAAAGTTTTCTGTTTATCTAAATCTGATTTTAATTTTTAACACTAAAAATACCGTAACTGGTCAAATGACCGTTGAGGGACTTATCATCTTATACTTTTTACACATTTGACTTCATGACTTTTTTTAACAATTATATACAGTTAATAATCTATTATTATTATTTATTTTTTTCGAATAATACTTGTCGTATACCTATTTCTACCACAGCTGGTCATTTGACCGAGAGAACAATTTATTGCTTTATAAAGTAATTGGATCAGAAGTTCTGATGTAATGCGTGTTCAACGTATTGCATTCGATGAGTTGCACATTTCTTCAAAGACTGTTGCATAGTTGGTTTAATTAGAATAACTGGGAATTCAAATTTCAAGAAAGTACTTAAAATTTTAGATTGGCATTTTTATGTAAGAAAAAATGACAAAATCTAAATGTTTTGGTGAGTAGCTTATATTTTATTTTGATAGCTTTTACTTCATTTCTAAGTAACTGTTAGATTTTACCCAGAGAAATTTCGAAACAATCAAGACAGCAAAAGTTTTTAGAAGAAATAATATTAATTATAAGAATACAATTCTTATATATTCTTATAATTATAGGAATAATCCTAGAAATAATAATACTTAGGAGTTATATGTTTGCAGAAAATGTACAATGGAAACACCCTGTATATGTAAAAAATGCGTTGAGCAATGGATTAAAAATTCGTATTCTTTTTGTTTGTAATACATAAGAATTGGCAATATGCAATTTTGTTTAATTATAATAAAGTTTTTATAGTTTATTTCCTTCCTAACATTTCCTACATTAAGAAACATAAAGTCCAGTCATTTGACCGGCCATGGTATTCAATTTTTCATTCAATTCTTCATTCATTCATTTTTCATTCAATTCTTCATTCAATTTTTCATTATTCCGATTTCATGAAAAATCGGAATTTAGAAAAAATACACTGTTCATGATTTTTTTTTTTATTCAAATACACTGTAAGAACTTTGATTTATGACTGAAAAAACTATATAAATGTTTAATGAAAATTAAAATAATATTAAAGCTATATTATAATAATATTTTGGAAGTTCTAACTACCCAAAACAATTTTTCATTACAATACATAGCTTTGAATGCATAGCAATCATTTGGAAACAAATGCATGATTGAAATTTAAAGACTAGATGAAATAGAGAATTTAAAGAATACTTGAACCATTAAAACAAAGTTTCAATTACCAAACCATAATTTTAATTTAAAATTGTGATTTTTTTTCTTTCGATTATTAAAATGACAAAACAAATGTTACATATTGTGTTTATAAATGTAGTCATTCATTAAAAAATAAATTATTTAATCTATATATTTTTATATTAAAATATTTATTTTTAATCCTATATCAAAATAGATAAGTTAAGCTAAAAAACATTTTACAAAAATCCATGTAGGGTGACCTGGGGTAATTCCTGATCAAAAAATGCAAATATCTATTTTGTGAAAAAACTATTCAAGATATAATTTTAATATTTACTGGAAATTTGAGACTATATGGGATGAGTCCTATGCTACCTTCTTTTGCTTGAAAATCTAATTAGAATTTAAAAGATTTTAAATTTTTAGTGCTTAGGAATTACTCCTTCTCTTGATCTTTTCTGGGGTAATTACTGATCACCAGTTTTTATAGTAAATGGGCTGTTTAAAGATAATTATACAATGGTAATTAACAAATAAGACATTAAGATCAAACAAATAAACCAACAAGATATTTTTAAGCAGCTATTAAAACATTTTATTTAAAAGCCGGAATAAAGATTAACCCCTCAGCTCTGGCAGCAGCTCTCGCACTGAAATTTTCATTTTCAATCTTTAAAAGAAATTTACTATTTTTGCTTTCTAGAAGCTTAGTATCCTTTTTAGGCTTATAATTTCTCACCATATTTATATTAGATTAATTTATCAACTTAAAAATTATTCTAACAATGTACACACATAAAAATGAGGTAGAAGAAAGGTAAGACAAGCTAGAAATGGTGCATATCAGAACACATTTGTCTTGTATACAGTTAAAAACAAATTTCGTGATTATAGTTAAAATATATTTTATAGTTGTTCCACTTAATAAATATGAACTGTTATATAAGAAAAGACAATTAACTATTTATTAGCTATTTTTTATACTATAAGAAGAAATGAAAATGATCAGGAATTACCCCAGTGATCAATAATTACCCCATCTGTGGAGGGCAACATTTGATATTGTTTCCTATAATCAATTATAATATTTACAGTAGATGTGAAACAATTAAACAAAAGCTTACACTAATTTCATATCAAAGAAAGAAAAAGTAACTCAAAATATTTATTATTAAGAGAAGGAGGGGGATCTTTGCAGAAATGTGCACAATTTGAAACCCATCTTTGAAATGGAAAATGCAGAAAGCATTTTAAAAGATTTTGTTAAATTAAACAAAAAACTATTATAAAGTAAATGTAGTTATACTTTAGTACCTAAAGTGTACAAGCTTTTTTTGTCCATGTCTCAAATTAAAAAAAAATAATTTTTAAAAAAATAAAACTTTGGTGATCATTATTTACCCCAGAAACAGAGTGATCGTGAATTACCCCGGGTCACCCTACTCATTGAATTTTTTTTCACAAAATTTATTTATAAAAATTCTGATAATGTCAAAGATATTGTAAACATATTATGAGAAAAAACAAATGTGTTGGAATTTAACACATACCAAGAAAGAAAATAATTTCATTAGCTAAAATTAATTAATGCAGCAATAATAAATTTTAAAACTAAGAAAACAAATAGTAAATATAACGATAATTCAAAACACTGTTTTTTAACTTTTTAAATCAATATATATATATATAAATCAGTTGATTTAAATCAATGATTTTTTTTAAAAAAATCATTTGATTTAAATTGTGATTTAAATCTAGCTGATTTAAATCAATAAACCCTGAAAAATATTAAATTAAAAAAAATAACTGTAAGTAACAGCATTGAAATGAAATTTTGACAAAATAACTCACTATCTTACAATAACTATATTCGAGGTTCAGTTAAGTACTATTTTTATTCTTAAAGTGAACTAAAAGAAAAATATCTTATAAATATAAAAAAATATTTTATTAAAATTCATGTAGCATAGGGTGCACAGCCTCTTTTGAATTTAGGGCTACCTGCCCAAGTATTTACATATGTTGACAGCAATTATGATAGTTTTAGATGTTTTTAGACTCAATTGTTTTCATCGGAAAAATTAGTGATATGGCATTAAATAAAATTATTTTTGAAATAATATTGATTCTTTGTATTCTCTTAATTCTTTTAATTTTTCTACTCTTTTTATCTGTTAACTTAGTAACATATTTGCATAAAAATAAATTATTTTAAACATTAACGGTAAAAGCTGAAGAAACCCAAACTGATACTTATCAAAATTCAAATATTTCCTTTTTATCAACAAAAAGAGAAAAAAAAATTATCGAAAAATACGAAAATGGGGGAAGTAACACTAATGTGTATTTTGAAACAAACTAACTGTAATGCTCTTGAATGAAGGTCAAAATTATTAAATATTTTATTGAGCTACATAACTGCAAATTAAATATTTTAATTAAAGAAATTTAAAAAAAAAAAAATCTCGTCGATTTACGATGAAATTGGCACATATCTGCGAGGCTGGAAAGTCATGAAGTGTCGTGATTTTAACTATTTTTTTAAAACAAAATCATGAAAAGTCATGGAATTTACCCCTTCCCCCAATTTCATGGTGTTCGGAATATTTGAATTTGTAACAAAATCCCCACTCACAGTCATATTTTATTAAAATGCTTTTATCATGTTTAAAAATTATGGTGTTTTTCAAAAAATGAAAGAAAAATCATTTCTAGAGCGAATTATCTTATAACTTCTGTGATTTCAGAATTTTTGTTATTATTTTTATTTATTTTTTTATTTTATCAATTTAAAGTTCTAGCTGAAGTAAGCCAATCATTGGCGAATATTTTTTTTAAATTCCGAAATGAGAACAGAAGGATCAGGAGTATTTCTTTCCTTTTCGATGAACAAGAAAAGTATCTTCAGAAAAATATTTGCTTTTATATTTTTTTCAGCTATTTTATTGCTTCAACTTTTTCTTTACTTTGTTTTCTAAATTTAAAATCTATAAATATGAAGATGCAGCAGAGGTTTGTTAAGAAGAAATTTGACAAAATACCTTTTCATAAAAACGGAGTGTTCACAAAAAATAATTTATCTTTTAATCGGACCCTTCACAAATTTGTTTATCTTCATTATTGTTTTGTTAATCGAATAAACCCTTTCCCGGGGGGGGGGGAGAAAGACGGTTCGAGACGAACTAAGTTTCCCTAAGTTTAAATTCCAAATGTAGTATTCTAAGAAAATATTTCTACTTTTACAAATATTGTATGCACATTCTTATTAATATTAAATCAGATTTTTTTTGTAAATAAATAATTGATCAATTTATATTTATTCATAAAATTAATTAATAGAATATTATGTTAATAAAAATTAATTTCTGGCAATTTTTTAAATGAAATATTATAAATTTAAGAATTGCTTAAGTTAACTTAATGCGTAACACATTAAAAGTGAAACATTATTAAGTTGTGTTATTTAAAATATGTCAATTGAAATTATTAAAAATGTGAGTCATTTTGTTTCCATTATTCGTCCGAAATGAATATTCTGCGTTGAGCAGTATAGGCTAAATACCAAATAATTTTATGTTGCATCTCTAATTTAGTAGCAGCAATTGTTGAGCAGAATCTTGTATCTATTTACAGTTTTAAAACTTCTTGAAAACGTTTTTAGCAATTTTTGCAATAACAGGACTTTGCACAAATTCACAAAAGCAGGACCCTGATTGAAAGAATGTCACTTAATACTTATTTTATATTCACAAATTATGAATAGTTTTTTTCACAATTTTACAAAAACAGGACCTTTTGCAAAATGTCTGGACAGACCCCTGTGCAGAATATAACGGTTTTTGGTTATACCTATCATTTTAATTCATGTTGTTATAATGCTGTTTTAAGTTTATTGTTGTGTTTTTGTCGGAGTAGTAACTTCGTCAAGTCTTGAAAAGTCATGAGTTTGAAAATCTAAAATGTAGCAGATACCCTGCGCAGTAGAAAAATAGCTTGGATTTACTATAAAATTGACACAAAGCACGTCAAAGGTGATGTAATATCTGCACCATTCGAAAGTCGTTATAATATCTTAAAAAGATCGGGATTTTAAGAAATACGTGGAAGATAATAACCTCTGAAAAAACTTAATCAAAAAGCTACTTGGATTAACTAAGAAATAAAGAGCTTTGAAGCTGATTACTAAAATTCGAATTCGCAGGTTGGGCGAATCATGTAGTGTATTATTTCTGGATCGTAGGGATGTTATTCACGCCACTGGGAATTATGCCACTGCCGGAAAGATTGCCAAAAAGTATTGCACCAGAAGGACAGTTTGTAGGGTTCAAAATTGACGGTGTTTCGTTTTTCTGAGACCACCTGAATTTTACTTGAACCACCATAAAATAATTATTAATTTGTTGTCCACCAAAAGCCAGCAATCGCAGTAATGAGATGGTATACTATTTTTGACGTTTTTAATTTTCGATTTTATGTTTTGAGTCACATTGCGCAGCGTTTTTAAAAAGTGCTTTAATTTGCTTATTTTCGATTTTTGTTTCTTAAAAACCTTTAAAGGTGCTTTTTCATTCGATGTTTTCAGAAAGTGCTTTATGCTCCCTTTTCCAAAATTAGATTTTTTTCTTTCCCATGTTGATTTTCGCCACGAATTATGCAAACTTAAAAATGGAACTTGGATATGAGAGGGCTACAAAACTATTTTTTTTTTTGTAATCACTTACTGTGGGAATAAGAGAAGTTAAAATTTAAGTAAATGAAAACTGTTTCTACGTATAAAGAATAAGATGATTGTTAAGTGTTTTTTTTATATGATAATTGTTTTTGTATTTTTATTTTCAATAATTAAACAAATTAAGGGATAAATTGCAATTTGACACATTTTTATTTATAATTATTTAATGTTTTCTACACCAAAATTTGGGTTTTTGACAGTAATTTTCGAAATAGGAAGAGATTTATGTTAAAACAATTCAAGAACTTAATTGATGGAACGCTTGTAATTTAACATATGTTAATTTAAAATTAATTCATATTTATAATAGCTAATAATTATCCTTAGGCCAAAATTTTGGGTTTTTGACAATTTTAAAAAACTATGTCAAAAGGTTTTTTTTTTTTTTTTTTTTTTTTTTTTACATGATGGTTAAAACCAGATAAAACCGTCAATTGTCAAGATTTGCAAACCTTGCCTAATTTTTTGAAGTGCTTAAAAATTTTTTTTGAGTGCTTAAAAGGTGCTTATTTTTTTGTTGAAAAATCTGGCTACGCATACTGTTATAGCATATTGTATCATAAAGAGATTCCAGTACTTTTTAGAAAAATATCAGTATATAATCTTGTGAGTCGAAATGATAATGCAGGAGGGCAAAGTATGTCCGACCACACATAATTCAGGCAGCCCTAGGAAAATTTTTGATGCAATTATTCTCTGATATCGAACCGAAAAATTTCTTGATCATTTTATTACGGCTAATACAATCAAGAAGAATAGTTCTTTGTCAGAAACTAGTTATTTTATCAAGATCATGTAAAGCAGGGGTGTCAAACTCAAAAGCTAACTTGGGCCAAATAAACAATGCTTAACTTTAGGTGGGCCGCAAAAAAAATAATAAATAAATAAATATCAGTGTTCATAAAAACAAATATTTTTATTTTGAATAGTATATTGTAATAAACATATATAAAGTAAAATTATTGTTTGATATTTGACATCTCTGCTACTATCTTTCCTATTTCGGGAGAAATTTTATTTGCCGAGACTACTTTCAAAGTTGACCCAACGTGAGCGTTATTAATACGGTTTCGGACAGGAAATTTATTTCCATTCATAACAGAAAATAATTGCTTGCACTGATAAGTACTTCCAAACATGGAAATAATTTCATATGCGAATTTTCGAGTATTTTCAAACCTAGCAGGTAAATATTTGTAAAATTCAGGCACTCTCACTTCAATGAATTTTGCCTTTAAATTTGAGTCGCACTGAATCTCAATCACTTCCATTTGCATATTACTGGGTACTGAGTCTATATTTATTGAGAAAATCGAAGAAAACAAACAAAATTTGACATCCAAAGAATTAAAATCTTTAAACCTTGTTTCAAATTCTGTTCTAAGATTTGAAATTTTTTCTGCGTATTTTTGATACGATGCAGTATCCATGGAATGGCAGGTGCCGCAAGTCAATTAGAATTTTACATTTTCGCGCGTACAGTTAAAATGATCCGTATAGTTTATAAATAAAGTATATTATAATTTTATATGCTAGTTTCCCTTCTAATTAACATTTCTATTTTATTTTTACTTTGCGTACTGGGCAGCAAAAATGGTCATCTCGGGCCGCGAGTTTGACACCCCTGATGTAAAGTCTTTGAAAATTATTTTGCGTTTTGTTACTGTATATAGTGCTTAAAAATATTTTTTGAGTGCTTAAAAGGTGCTTATTTTATGTTGAAAGATTTGGCTACGCACCCTGATAAATTTGAAAATTTTCACGTTGAAAAGCAAAATTGAAACAAAATCTCATTCGTTATTAAATTTACTGTACGCAGAATTATTTCAATAGTATGCTGTTCCTCCCCCTCCCCTTGTTGATTCTCTTCTGTTTATTCTTTTTTAATATCTCATGTCCGAAAGTAAAAAAAGAAACAAAAATATGTGATATGAATAAAGTTTAAGTCATTTGAGCTTATTTGATGATTGTTGGTCATAAATTAGCTTGATTTTAAATAATATTCTCTCGTCTGCGATGATTTTCGTTTTGCGGGGAGAGATTAGCATCAGGAATGAATTAGCTGATCTTATTTTTTTTTCTTTTCTTCCCTTCTCAAATGTTACGTAATATGAAAATTAAACGGCTCTTTTGTTCGAATTGAAATTGCAGCTGCTTTTATTATTATATTCGGGTAACTCCTTTCTTTTCCTCCCTCTCTAACCGGTTGTCATTTAGAACGGCCTTGTCTACATGAAAGTTAATTACTCATTATTAGAATGAAGGAGTGCCCTGCAACTGATAGTACTGATTTTTTCATAAAATTGTTCGAAATGTTTACTCTTTTAACTAGCGTATTAATTTATAGATCCTTGAAATTGCCTAAATGTGCTATAGTTAACTTTTAAATTTAAGGAAATGATAATATTTACAGCCCCTCGCCAAATTATAAGATTCTAATTAAAAATCTTAATTATCAGGTGATACTATACAGCTTTATTGTTTTAACGCCACTGAAACCGGTTTGCACTTGTTTACGTTCTTGTATCAATTGGTTAAATTAGACGATATGTAATATAAATTCGACGATTGGATATATTAGACGCTATATTATATAAATATAGAATATTTATTATATCAGGTATTATTATAATGTAATGTAATAATTATGCCGGGATAGCCTGGTTGGTAGGGCACTGGGTCTATGTCCAAGAGTTCGTGTATTTGATCCCTGCCGGCCGAAGACTTCCCCGTGTAGTAAATGATGACTGATGCGCGTTAAATCTGTCGAATCGCGAAGTCCTCCGTGTTCCCATAACAAATCAAAACCTCTGGGGGTACTGATCCAGGAGTTTCCTTGTCTTCTGGATTAGGTTCAAAATGGCAAGGCTACGGAGTTGAACATTAGTAGTCGTAAACCCAAAATTGGGTCGGCTGTTCAACGACGGATATAAAATATATAGGAAAAATAATATAATAGTTAGATCAAATTATTAGACACGCTGTAGTTTTTTAATAATGACATGTTTTTACACGAGTTTATATGCAATACTTTTATATTTAAACATACATGTAATGGGGTTTTATTCAGGAGATTTTTATATGCTTCCAATTTTTATTTATTTTTAGCTATTGAATTACAATGTTAAACAATTGATACACGAACGTAAACAAGAACAAACCGGTTTCAGTCTCGTTAAAACAATAACGCTGAATAGTATTACCTGATAATTAAGATTTTACATGGAATCTTAGAGTGCGTTTAATAATTTGGCTGTATTTGATTCCACAATTAATTTCGTATGTTTTTGCTTTGGAATGTCACAGTTGAGATTGGCTAGTAAATAAAGTAAAACTTAATCCTTTTATAATTTTGTGACTAAATAATTTTGTGCATGTGTTTATTCTTGGGGCGGGGGTATAATATGTATTTATATATTAAAATATATTTATTATGTATGCTCATATAGCGAAAGTTCTCTAGTTCTAATTTTTTTTAAAAGGTCTGTTTGTTTTAAAAAATTTTGCTTTAATACACTACAACTAAAAAAATAAATTGCAACAGCCTCAGATAATTTGAGTCTCTGATTGATTTAAAATACTATTTTTTAAAAATATTTTTCGAATCCTCTTCCTAAAAATGATTCCTTCCCCCATCTTTCATTTTCCCATTTTAAGAATAATTTTTGTTATAAAGATTTGTGCGTAAGTCTGTGACGTACAGTACCAGGGGGGAAAGAAAAAACTTGCAATTTAATGATCGGATTATCACGTATTAGGCTGTGATCTTAATGGTTCGAGGGCTTCACTTGAATTTTGTGCATATTTTAAATAAATAAAAATGTTTAAATTAATCTAGTTCATTTTCAAAACATGAAAAATCTTGTCAGCTGTCTTAATATTTATCTCAAAGCTATCATTCGAATCCCACTGCTCTGTGTAACTTAAATAATCATTTTATGTTACATAAATTCGAATCGTCACATCCTTCCATTGTGATGTTGGAAGAGGATGACTTCAAAACATTCACCTCAGCAGTCTTGGCACCGTGCCCGTAATGTCATTCTCCCGCCTCCACTTCCTCCTTCACTTGCATCATCCTGACTTGAAATAGTTGTTTTTATTTACATTCGATATATACCGTTTCTTGATTGATGCCAGATTCTTTGCAATCGCTATTATTTATTAGAATTTTTAACTATCGTCTGCTTTTCACGTGATATCGTGTTTAATATTTGTTTTTATTATTAACTAGGTTAATTTTTTTTTTAAATTTTGTTTAAATTCTCGATTGATTACCAGATTTTTAGCAATCGCTATTATTTGTTAGAATTTTTAACTATCGTCTGCGTTTCACGTGTTTAATATCTGTTTTTATTATTAAATTTTATGTGGATTACTAAATTTTTAATTGTTTTTCTGAGTTTGCTAAATTTTATCAATGTTCCAGACAACATCTGGTGGTCTATCGCGGAGTGTTTGCGGTAAAATGTGAAATGACAAGAGTTCATTTTCCCATTACGAGATAAATCATTTATTTATTGTTATACATCTGCATTTTGTTTCTGCGTGGAAAATATTTCCTATAATTTCTCTGGAAAAAATTTATGATTTTAAGTCGTTGAAATTTTTGGAAAATCCATAAAAGCTTTCAAAAACTGTGAGGTAAAAAAAAATTTTCCTGCAAAATTAACTAATTAAAACAAGTTATCGTAATAAGTACAAGTTTTATTACGTTATATGAATAGGGATCGTTAACAAATTACGCTTGAATATCAATGAATTCCACTCTTAGAAAGGGCTCGAGACAGTTTATTCTTCAAAATATAGGTTCTGTTCGGGCAGCCGCAATCCAGAAAATGTTCGTCGGATGATGGAACATGGGTAGAAAAAATTTTAAAGAACTTTATAAAATTAATTTCATCAATGTTCAATTTGTTAAGGGGTGTTTGTAAAATTGCACATAGATCCAGGCACGTTCTTAAAATAAAGTTGCAGTATATACCTCTCTTCTTTTTCTTTTAATTTCAAAAATTGAAAGCCAACTTCAATCTGTTTCTTTTAAAACGCGAATTTAGTCTGTAGTTAAACATTAGAATAAAAAGTAATTACAAGGAACTTAACCGCAGACTATTCTTAATTAATATAACTATCAGCCTCGGGTTACTCTGGCGTATGCGGAAGTCATGGTGTCTACTATTTTGTGTGACATGGCATGCTAAAGTGTTTAACGCAATTGTGAGTTGGGAATATTCCCAAAATGCACAGCTGTAGTGTTTTTAAATAACTTTTTAGCTTGCGGTTAAGAAAGAACAACACAAATAGCAAATGAAAAATGTTACTTTCAATTCTTATTTTGATAAAGATAAGAGGGATAAGAAAAACATTAAAAAAAACTTATTTAAACACTTTTTTTTTTTTGTTGCCAAAAACTAATTCTTGCATTCGCTTTTCTGTCCTTCTTCAGGGATCTGTTTAGAAGAAATTTGGGTCCGTTAACGAACTCTTCACTAGGACTGGACGATATTAGAAATTATATATCGTGATGCATCGTCAGTTTTGCATCGCGATATAGCGATGTATCGCGATATAGTCCTTTTTAATTTCATTTACTTGTAAGGCACAAAAAGTCAGATTTCTATCAAAATTTCGTACTCAGATTGATTTAAATCAATTTATAAATTTGAAGATATATATGTTTTGCTTAAGAAAGATATTAAATAAATTGACTACAATGTACAAATCTTACTTAAAATATTCATTGAAATGTTTGTTTAGAAATTCATAATACGCGTAAAACACATTTTTTATAAATTAATATTTTCTTGTACTATGCATAAATAATTACATAATTATTAAGTTCGATCGTAATGTTCAATTTCTAAATGAAACGTTAAAAATTATTTGTATGTTTAAAACAAAGTGCTAAATAAATTTTAGGAAAAAAAAAACGTTTTTAAAACACTATTTATTATTATTATCATTTCAGTTATTATAGTACATTCACGTCACACTAGAGCTGCACAATGGGCTATTGGCGACAGTCTGGGAAACATCCCTGAGGATGATCCGAAGACATACCATCACAATTTTGATCCTCTGTAGATGGGATGGCACCCCGCTTCGGTAGCCCGACGACCTGCATGCGAAGTCGAGCACTTTACGGTAGAACAGTTTAACGAGGACCAATACCGCACACCCTCGGTCCCTACGCAGACTGATCCAAGTGGTCACTCACCCGCACACTGACCGCAGCCAGTTATGCTTGACTTCGGTGATCTGCAGGGAACCGTGCCTTAACGATCAGTCTACTGCGGGACCTTATCATTTCAGATAAATAATTAAATTAAATTAAATAATGACCGAATTATGAACGAAAAACAAAGTAAGATTTAATTTCTTAAAAATAAAAAAATTGTGATATTCGATAATATATTTAGCTAATTAACAAATAATATGAAAAGAATATTTAAAAAAAAATATTATACTCTCTAATAAAACGAAGTGCCAAATGATTTAAAAAAATGAATAAAATACGCAAACCTTTCAAATTTTTTTGTATAAAAAAAGCTGATTGACTTATGTCCAAATCCAATTGACAAAAATAAATTTTGTTTTAATTTTATTTCTAAAAGTAAAAACAACAAGATTTATAAATTTAAAATCAGTAATAAAAACTCATTAAATTATTAGAAGTTTCATCCAAAAAGTTTTTAATAAATTAAAAGAAAGTAAAAAATTAACCTAACAAATTCAATTCTTTATGGACGCCTAAATTAGATTGCCGATAGTTTTTACATTTAAAAGTAAAAAGAAGTTTTTTTTTAAAAAAAAAAATTATCTAATTAATGAAGAAACTCTTCTTTATATATTCTTTTCAATAATAGATTACCTTCAGAACAAGGTAACATCGGCGATCGCGAAGTTAGTCCCACTGAAAATAATCTACAAGAAAAGTCGCGACAAAGAAAAAAGAGGTAAGAGGTGCGAAAAGGAACATGCGATATAACGATATGTGTTCTCAAAACTCTGATTCTACAGCTCACCAATCAAGGTCATTTCAACGTAACGAAACGAGCATCGTCTTTCACAGCGCGAGTCGACATCGGAACGTAAGACAAGAGTCTCATATCGCTATATCGTTTTCTTATATCCTTGCGTGTCTTATATCGCTATATCGTTTTGCGCTCGTTGTCTTTACTCGACTGCTTAAATCAGATTTCTGATGCATCGCCTTGAATGAAAGTCGCTGTATCGTCTTGCCGATATATGCGTTAAATCGATATATCTCGATACATCGATTTATAGCCCAGTCCTACTCTTCACAAAATATCTTTTCATAAAAACAGACCCTTCACAAAATAATTTACCTTTTAATCGGACCCTTCACAAATTTATCTTCATTATTGTTTTGTTAATCGAATAAAACCTTCCCGGGGGGTTAGAGAAAGACGATTCGAAACGAACTAAGTTTTCCAAGTTTCCTTAAGTTTAAATTCCAAATGTAGTATTCTAGGAAAATATTTCTACTTTTACAAACATCGTGTGCACATTCTTATTGATATTAAATGATATTTTTTTTTGTAAATAAATAATTGATCAATTTATATTTATTCATAAAATTAATTAATAGAATATTATGTAAATAAAAATCAGTTTCTGGCAATTTTTTAAATAAAATATTATAAATTTAAGAATTGTTTAAATTTACTTAATGCGTAACACATTAAAAGTGATACATAACTAAGTTGTGTTAGTTAAAATATCTCAATTGAAATTATTAAAAATGTTAGTGATTTTGTTTCCATTATTCGTCCGAAATTAATATTCCGTGTTGAGCAGTATAGGCTATATACCAAATATTTGTATGTAGCATCTCTAATTTAGTAGCAGCAATTGTTGAGCAGAATCTTGTATCTATTTGCAATTAAAAAACTTCTTGAAAAAGTTTTTAGTAATTTTTGCAATAACAGGACCCTATTTGCACAAATTCACAAAAGCAGGAACCTGGTTGAAAGAATGTGGCTTAACGCTTATTTTATATTCACAAATTATGAGTAGTTTTTTAATTAAGATTGCATGCATTATTGAATGCTATGCAAATTATAGACTATTAATTGTGGGGATGTAAATTATATAAATATATAATTTACAACCCCCTTCCCCACTTTAGCAAGCAATGCGAATTGAATTGCTATTCTAATTTGAATAAGAAAACAAAGCTCCTATTTTTTTGTGTGTGCTGCACACAACACGCAAGATTTGCACTTAATTGGTATTTTTTCCCGTCGTTGGTGTCGCATATTCTGCGTTATAAATTGCACGTACAATAATTACGTATTATTCCGTTGATTACGTATGACTTTTTCTTTTTAACTGTAATTGAGCGTCTTATTTACATTTACTTTTCTATTACATTTATTATTCTTCACTTATTGTTTTCACTGCATTTACAATTATTAAGTTTGCACCTCTCTTGAATTTTCAGGGAAATTTAGCCTAATTTGGGAATTTTTGGAGTATTAGCAATTTACAATGTGTCAATTTAACACTAAGTAACTTTTAATAAATTATTTATTACATTTTTCTTATTAACCATTAGCTTATAAGAACTTATACAACAGTGTTTTCTTTTATTTTTCTTATTATTAGTGCTATTGTATTAAATAATTCTAATTAATAACTTTGTTTGTTTTTTTTCCTTTTTTCTATATTAAATAAACATTTTTCTTTTAAAATCAGTTCATACTTAAACTTTTTATAAAACATAATCCTGAATTTATTAAACATTTATTGAAGTTCTTAATTATTTATTTTTTAATGTCTTGAAAGTGCAAAAACAATGAGTAAATTCAGGTTGAAGAAATGAACAATTTTCTTTATTTTAAGTTTTTAATGAATATGTTTGTAAATTTTTTATATTGCAGTTCAAATCGCCCTAATTTATATTAAAAAATTCTGTAGTTAACACTAATTACATATGTGAAAAAAAAAATTATGCTTAACTTTATTTGAAAATAATATACTAAATTGTAAAACAAGTACATAGTGTTATAGAGCATACGATTTAATAAATGGCTGATTAAATTTCTATTTTTCAATAGAATAAGCCATATCAAGCCTTGAGTAACAAATTGTTCCATGGCAGTACCGATTAAATTTACAAAATTTGATTTCTAATTTATATATTTTTAACAAAAAATACTTTTTTTATGGAGGAAATTATTCTACATTCATAAACAGAATCGTTTTCTTTTCTTTTTTTCAACTTATATTTTTTCTTTTCGTATTAAGTAAGACAAGAGATTATTACAAATAAACTTTAAATAGTATTCTATATGGATGTTCTCTGTTAATAGTATTTCCTAAAGAAATTTATTAGAATTATCTTATTCAGCACATTTTGTTTTATTCACATTTTTTCTATTGAATTTTAACATTTAAATAGCAACAATTTTAAGTTTGAATTAATTTTTATTAATTTTCGATTAGAACTTTAAAAAAGAAAAAATATTCCGCATACTTCCTAGTTAATCGACAAAATTGCTTTCGCCTTCACTTGGAGTGTAAAGGAAAGAGATAACTGTTGAATCAAAACGCGTCGCTTTAACCTTTGTTCCAACTCTTGAGCGCGATTCTAAATAAAGGACGAGATCTAAATTAGAAGAACCATTGCATAATCTGTTTAGAAGTATATCTTCGTGCTCCTGCTCTAAACATATGATGAGGGCTGTTTACAATTTGGTGTATTAGATAAAATATTTATTCTTCCTTTCCGATTCTACGCATCAGACTTATTCAGATTACTTTTATTATTATTAAATTTTAGTTTGTTATTTAATATTTATACATGATTGAACAGCGTTGGTCCTGCTATCTGGCGGTAGGTTTACGAATTGAATGATTTTTTTTAGCATGAGATAATGACTAATTTCCCTGTGCTGTGTGTCTGTAATCGCTTAGAAAGATAGATTTTTTTTTTAAGCTAATGATTAGAAGAATGGTTATTAATATTAATTTCTTATTATTTTGCATTTGAGAATAGTTAGAACAGCGAAGTTATTTATGTCAGATGTTTTTCGAACTGAATATTATTTTTGGCATGAATTTTATTATAGAGTCATTTAATTTTGAAGTTTATCGTTAAATGCTTGCCGCGCGTAGTCATTCGTCCGGTAAATTACCTTCAGATGACCTTACAGCCAGTATTGTCATTTCCGAAAATAAGCAGTATATTGTGTATTCGAATGTCATTAGAGTTATATTGGCAAAAGGAAAACGATAGAATGAAAGTTAAAGAAACTTCTATTTTTCCTGTGTTTTCGAAAAAAAAAGAAGAAAAAAACGACCAGGAAAACAACTCCTAGCTGCGCGGATTGTTTAGGAGTACTCAGTTGAAATGCTCTACTCCGACTTCTACTCAATTGAAATTTCTTCCAAATTCCAGGAAATGACAAATATAAATGCCCCTGTATTACTAGGGGATAGCCTGGTTTTCAGAGCGCTGGGCCCATGTCCCAGAGGACGTGGGCTCAATCCCCACCGGCCGAAGATTCCCCGTGTAGTAAATGGTCACTGGTGCACGTTAAATCTGTCGAGTCACAAAGTTCTCCAAGTTCCCATTACAAATCATACCTCTGGGGGTACTAATCCAGGAGTTTCCATATCTTCTGAATTGGTTCAAAATTACAAATCTACGGAGTTGAACATTAGTAGTCGTAAACCCAAAATTAGGTCGGCTGTTCAACAACGGTTATTAAATAAAATATTATTACTAGATCCGCGATGGCTCAGGGGGTAGAGCGTTCGCCTTACAATGAGATGAACCGGGTTCGATTCCCAGCTACCACAGTGCTGATGTAAAATATTCTTAGTGGTAGACGGATGATGCGTAAGAATGCGCTTGCCACCATGCTAAGAATGGGAAGTTTTCTTGCTTTTCCTCTCCCTGTAACGCAAATTCGGGTTAATTCCATCAAAAAGCCTTTCACGAAGGCGAAATTTCTCCCAATACTTGATCCAGGAGTTCTCTTGTCTTTGGGATTGAGTTCAAAATGACAAGGCTACGGAGTTGAACATTAGTAGTTGTAAACCCAAACAATTGGGTCGGCTGTTCAACGACGGTTATAAAATATTATTAGTACTCAGTAAATGTTAATTTCAAATTATATGTTAGTATTTTTTTATTTACGATCAGAGTAACACAAAAAGGTGAACGAGAGTAAAGGCATAAGATAACAGTTGAAATAATATATTTGTACAAAGTATTGAAATTGGGAAAAACCGACATAAAAAAAAAAAAAGTTAGACATCACAGTTGCTGATTTTCTTGAAGAATTAGTCCTTATATGTAAATGATATTTCATTCATTGATATATAAATTTAATTGGTAATAATTTTAACCGCCACTACATGTGAATAAATTAAACATAATATATAAATGCATGATATCGTGCGATGGTGTGTTTTATATACACTGGTTAAATATTAAAATATTTTTGCCTGAGTTTTTATAAATAGTTCACTACCACTTGGTTCTTGGATAGAGCTTAAATTGGCAGGTTGTCATAGTGACCGCTCACTCACACGTAATATAAACCTGACAAAGAAATTGTACAGTGAACATTTATGAATTATGAAACAACTAGGAGGCTTCGCCCCCTGCTCGCTGGCGCTCGCCAACCCCCGGAACTGCTTTCGCAGTTCATTTCGGATTGCTTCGCAATCCGATGCTCGCTTTGCTCGCTCATTGGATACGTTCTTAACGTCTAGCTTTTGTATACTTTTTTGAACACTGAAGTTCCGAAAACTTTTCACCGTAGAAAATTCTAAACCTGTGCATTTCAATATTAATTTGTAATTGAAAACAGTTCGCATATTTTTCTTAATCACACTATTCTAAATTTCAGTTGTTGAGAAAAGTAACTGTTGTAAGTTTTGGTTTAAAGTCTTTCCCACCAGAGGGCTAAAACCATGTGTTGTAAAGCAATATGAAATAGTACTGAACGCCGGATGTAAAGCATCGGCTTCGATAAAGATAATTTTGTGAGAATTTTTTTAATAATTCGGTGAGAATTCACCCGATTAGACATATGATGCTCACTACGTGCTCTTGCGCGCCGAAGCCTATCAATTAAAACGTATTAGCGTTTTATATAACGTAGATTAGCCATATGATGCTCACTACGTGCTCTTGCCCGCCGAAGTCTATCAATTAAAAATGAAAACTGTTGCCAACGCGAGAAAAGAAATATAATCGGTTTCATTGTTACATGCATACGTATTAGCGTTTTATATAATATAGATTAAGCTAAGTGCTATTATAAGCTAAATAAATTTGGTTTTCTTATTCAAAAATTTCACTAGGGGTCTAAGCCCCGCCAACCCCGATGATTGCTTCGCGATAATTGTTGTTTCGTGGCAGAAAACTGATTTTCTAATAAAGTTAAAATTATTCACCTAGCATATATGTACTAAAAGAAATTCTGTTTGTTTACGCCTCCACTTCCCACATCCAAATATTTTCCTATTAAGATCTATAAATCATTTTTTTGAAAGAACATTTAAAGTATATTATTATAACAACTTTGGTGAGTTCACTACTGTCATTTAATACCACCAAGCAAACGGATGTATATTTTAAATACAATTTTCGCATTCATGATTTTTTGGCATGAAGCTGAAAGTTACGTTCATTTAACCGTAATCCATAATAGTATACTAATGTAGTTTGCAACAGAAATATAATAAACGGTTAATAAGATCAGACGCCGATTTAAATAAATTTATCTTAAAATGTAACCTAGAATGACGTTATTCTGATAATAATAAAAACAATCCTCTTAAACCCTTTATTTAGAAAAGAAACGAAATTAAAAACGGTACAGAAAATACCTTTAAATTAGTGATGCAAAAATATTTATAGGAGAACATTAACTTTATGATAAATTTTTTGCTGATGACAAACAAACCAACAAAAAAAAAAAAAAATAGTGCGTGGAGTCCCTCCACGCGGAAGAAGTTAAACTTCGTAACCTGCAACGTTAATTGTAGAAGAATCAGCAGTCGTAGAAGGATCACTAGTTCTATTCAACGACTCTTTTTCCTGCTCCGTTCTCTTCCGTGCTCTGTAACAACGGTAATATTGTGCACTTTTCCCTCGTGGATCTCTTGTACCAGTGGAAGTGCTTGTGATTGCCTCATCGTCTCGCCATGGAAAATGTATTTGTATTAATAATGTATGTGAATGCGTCATAATGTAATTTCAGAAGATAAACAATCAATTGATATTCACAAGAGACGTGCCTTGGCATAACCTTAAATCCGTCGCATTGTCCGTGGGATTGTTTTCACTCATTTTTTACAATTGTTATCCACTAAATTTGAAAATAAAAAATACTATCCTATTAAATTATATGTGTATCAAATCAAACTAGAAAAATATTTATAGAAAAACAATACTTTTGTGACTTTTATTATTTTTATGCTAGTGAGAACCAAAACAATATGGAAATGAATGAGGGAAAACTGGATCCTACCACGTGATTTCCCGGCCAATAAAAATGTAGCGTTAAACGTTTAACGCAACCTTGCTGGAAGTCGCATAAGAAGTATAACTTCAATAAAAGTCAGGGTTCGCCAAGTGGGCCCACTTTGAAAAAACCCACCCGGGTTTTATTGGGCGGGCCCACCTTGAAAAAACCCACTTGGAACAATAAGTGGGTTTTTTCAAAAAAACATTTTTTTTTTTTACTAAAACTTATTGTTTTGCATTTACTTTTATATAATTTATTGTGCAGCATAAATTTGTCAAATAGAGTTGCATGATTTATATGATTAAGTTTTTAATATTAGTAAAAGAAACTCGAATCTTCATATAATTTTATAATAGGTACCAACTATTGAAAACTTCAAGTGGGTTTTTTTAAAAAAGTAATATTTTAATGATATTAAATGAAATAAAAATTTAAATAATATACTCTGAAAAGATCAATTTTTCAAATATTGTTGCATGCTTTATATATTAATAAACAGGTTATTATTATTAATTCATATGTTTAAAAAAATTGAAAAGAAACAATTTTTTTCTTTTTTTACCAAGTGATACATTAACAAATTTAAACAGTTTTATTTTCGGGCTTTAAAAAAAAAAATGCTACAACTTTAAAATTATTTATCTAAAAATGAAATCATTTTCCTAGGGTTAATTACTTGAAAACAAATGGGACAAGTAACTGATACTCTTTATAATTATACGTAGTTTTAATTTCACTTTCTATTAACCTTATTATAAAAACATGTGAGACCATTAAATATTTATTTCAGTTTTTTATTTAACTCAAGTCAGATGAAATTTTAGTTTTTACTGATTATAAATATTTACTGATTATAATTTTATAATAGGTAATATCCATATGTTTAATAAATATAGTAAATTAATGTGTGTAAAAACAAAAAGATTAATAAACTTGTTCCTTTTATATTACTGCATTTATATTTTATAATTCCTAATTTAAAAAATTATGAAACGTAATGTACTTAACAATAAAGAAGATTCAAATATGTAGTGATAATGCGTTATTTAAACTTAATATAAAATACATATAACCAGGGTTCCCCAAGTGGACCCACTTGGTGTTTTTTTTCACAAATTGTTTTTTTTTTTTTTTAATTTGGTTCAAAAAGAAGTATCTCCTAATACTATCATTGGACACATCGTAGAAGTTAACAAATATTTTAGAAATGTGTCAAGCACATGGATGGGCAAATGAAAAAAAACTGCTTGATGACCAAATGATACTAGGTGGAATTCATATTGTGAGCACGTAAAAACTTTTGCCAATAATTACCATAAATATGAAGAGATTGTTCTTGAACATCAAAATGAATCTAATAATGATATGTTGGGCTTTACCATAATAAATAATGTTGGGCTTTACCAATAAACTATCAATTGGGAAAAACAGATCAATTGTTTCTTAAGCTTTAAAAAAGCTTCAATCAGAAAACATTTCAATTTCAGAAGCTGTTGAAATATGAATTAACTTACTATCGTGTGATGAATTAGAACCCCATAAACATTTTGTAAAAAGATTCAATCAGGCTGTTCAGCCACATCATTTATTAGCATATGCATCCTGGATCTCGAAACAAGGGGACAATTTTTAAATGATGAACAAGACCAAGTAGCAGAAAACTGTCTTTCTAAGCATCATCCAGAATTTCTGCCACGTGTTATGGCATTCAAAATTTCCGATCCTGAATACTTTCCAAAATCAATGATGCTTGACACTGTTATTCAACAGTTTTCATCAAAAAATAGTGGAAAATTATGGCAAAAAAAAATATAAGTAAATAAAATTCATTGCTTCCACAAAGTTTCTGTCAATTCTTTTTTATTTGCACTCAGCACCAGCATCCTCTGTCTCTATCGAAAGACGCTTTTCAACTTTCGGTTTGGTACAGAGTAAACTTAGAAATAGATTAGGAATAGATAAAGCTACAAAACTCGTAAAAGTGTATCACCATCTAAGAGAGAAATGTAGACACTTTGAATCTGTTGTATGATAATAATAATAAGGGAAAAAACGGATCTTTTTTTTAAGTTAACTCTTAACATCTGCTGACAATTTTTAACTATTTGGAGAAAGTTTATCACAATTAAAAAACAGTTAAAAATTAAAATATTACTTTTAAGATTTTTTAAATATTATTAAGATTTCATTTGAATACAATTTATTTTGTTTCTTTTAATCATGTTTAAAAATATTGAAAGCAAACAAAAAAAATTTCTATTAAGTGATACATTAAACAACAATTAACAAATTTAAAGTTTTATTTTCTGAATAAGCTATAACTTTTTATATATGCTTTTTAGTGTATGTATTTTAAGATTAATTTGTCTTTTGAAACTATAAAGTTAAAATGTATCTAAAAATGCATATATTTATCTAAATATTTGAAAAAAGGGGCAAGTAACTGATACTCTTTATAATTATATGTAATTTTAATTTCACTTTCTATTAATCGTATTATAAAAACATGGAAGACCATTAAATATTTATTCCAGTTTAATTTTAATACAGGTAAAAGTCAGATGAAATTTTAGTGTTTACTTCATGGGTGCAAGTCTTCCGTCCCCAGGACGGATTTCCGTCTTTCGAAAATGTCCGCGGACGGAAGTAAGACGGAAACAAGACTGACTCGAAGACGGAAATCGGAATTTTTTTTTCTTCTGTCCTTAAAAATATTTTTTAGGTCTACGTTATTGGTCTACTTTCTTATGTCCTGTTGTTATTTTATCAAAAGACAGAAGAATAAATATTTTTTGTACAGTATTTAAACTTGATGTATTATGGTAAAGCTTTCTTATTGCTTATGTCGAGGGGGTATTGTGTATGTTAGGTATTTCAGTCAAAAAATTTTCAGTCTTGGCCTTTTTTCCAACTTGCACCCATGGTTTACTTATACAACTCTATTTAATGAATAAAAATATTTTCACAGTGAAATTTATGAGCACTAAATGAAAAAACCCAATTTTCCCCGGGTTTTTTCAAATAAAACCCAATTTTCCCCGGGTTTTTTCAATAAAACCCAGGCGGGTTGGGTTTTTTCAAAAAACCCCGGGTTTTTTCAAACCCTGATAAAAGTTAATGTGGGAAAACTGGATCCTACTTTGTGATTTTCCGGCCAATAAAAATGCACCGACAACAATGGAAAACTGCTATACCATCATTAGATTTTTATATGTAGTTAGATATTATTTTAACACATTTTTCCTTCTTCATCAGCACTACAGGCCAGTGGAGGTCAAAGCTTTCTGAATTTTGATTTTTTTTTCCCAATCAAAAAAGCAATGTTCTGGGGAAATATTAGATACTGGGAATTTTCTGCAACCCTGCGGAAAAGTTATTGTTGTTCCAGCTAAGATTTTAATTTTGCTTTGATAATGCGGAGCAATGCCAACTCTACTGTATTTTCCAGTAGATTACTGGATTTCACTAGTTTCTCCTGGTCTACTGATTTAATAAAAATTCTCCTGGTTTTGGTACATTTTAGAAAACTCCCTAAAATTGTGTAAGTTTCCTAAAAAAAATTCTTATCAAAATAGAATTTTTGTACAGATAATTGCTTGCTTTCTTGAATATTTTAATAAGCATTACTAATATATAAATGAAGAGCCTCAGTTATAGAAATCAATTTAAAACTTTTTTTTTTGTTCTAAAATGTTAGTTTATTTTTATTCAGAACTCCTTTTTTTTAAATAAATTTAAAAAAATTTTTTAACTATCTTTTATGAATTAAATGCCTACTACTATTCAAAATTTTAAGTAAACATAATACACAACATTTCAAGCATATTTAATGCCGCTCATGACTGGAAAATATTGCAGTTTTTCTTTTCTGATGACTATAAAAATCCCTAAAATTCCCTATGTGTAAAATATTTATACATTATGCAACAATTATCATGGAATTTATATTTCGTTAAACCTATTGGATTGTTTCCCATCTTTGTTGGCAGCTATGATAATGTGCTGTGTTTGCATTTAATTAGTAATACATACATTTTATCGACTGTATATTTGTTAAAGCTGAATATGGTATTTTGTGTATAAAATTTTTAATGGTTTCGAATGAATTTAAGAATATTCTTTTTTTTTTCCTTTCAGAATCACAATCTCGCAGTGGCTATTAAGCGTATACCTAAAGGAAAACTCGGCAAGTCACAGCCACTGCTCGGCAAGGAAATCAAAATACTCCAAGTAAGAACATTTTCAGACTTTAACAATCACGATTTTTAAAGGTTGCTTAATGCTTTTTTTTTCTTTCTTTCTAAAATCGGTATTTTTAAATATTTCTTGGTCGCTTTTTTTTTTACATGTTTAAAAATTTCGGATTTTGCCATTTCAAATTGCAATTAAAAAGAAGTAAATATTTGTTGACCTAACAATACAAATGGTTATTTTTTTTTTCCTCTGTTCGTGAATGAAATGAATAAAATAAGTAATATGAAAAAAAAAGTTCTTACTTAGTAAATTCTTACTTAGATCATCAAAGAAATTTCTTATTTTGGTTACTTTTTATTAAATAAAATTTTTTTCTCCCATATAGAACTAAAATTAGTATTTAATGTTTGAAAAAAACTGTATTAACATCAAAGGCCGTCCACTATAAGTTTTTAAAAAAAATTTATTTGAACTTGAGTGTATGAATTAAAAAGTATTTTATTAACGATTCAAAATTTGAACAAGATATATACGTAGGAAGAGTGTGAATTAAGAGTAGGAATTAAAAAATATTATTGAAAACTATTATTGTGTGGTTAGAGCTCAAAGATTGGTTGTTATCCGTTATAGAGACCTAGTGTTGTTGTCACCAACACTGAAAACGGTCTCGGATAAATGCCGGATTTTAATATTGTGGTGTGTTGCTTAAAAATAAAGCTGTATCGCGAGATTTCTACTGCATTAGAAAGTTACATTATTTTGACATGGGTCAATATTTTCTTAAACTCGTATAAAATATATCAACATTCACAAAATTGTGTTCATTAACTATGGTTATACAGGGTGTCCCAAAACGACCGCATAAACTCTGCACAGCTAGATTCCTCGTTGAGAGTACATAAAAACTGTCTAAAGAAGCGTTCCTGTACGATCCATAGTTTACGGGAAAAAGACGAAAAACAAAGTATGACGTCACTGCCGGTGCAAGTAAAAAACACTTTATTGGACATATGCACTGCAGACACTTTGAACACCTGTTTTAAATTGTGCATAACTGCTGTTGATATGTTCAATAAAGTGTTTTTTCTTGCTCCGGCAGAGACGTCATACTTTGTTTTTCGTCTTTTTCCCGTAAACGATGGATCGTACAGGAACGCTTCTTTAGACAGTTTTTATGTACTCCCAACGAGGAATCTAGCTGTGCAGAATTTATGCGGTCGTTTTGGGACACCCTGTATATTATGTTTGCAATGTTATCTTTTTGATAAGTTATCGATAAAGATCGTGGTATTATAGTATTCGGTAATAATAGTTATAAATAATGACCCTGATAGTGTCGTATTTGTCACATCTATGTAAATTAGAATCTGGCATTGTTCCTACGTGTTTACAAACTTAGATTTCATGGTCCCTGTAATCGATAAGTACACAAAGACTGTTTAATTCGAGTATATAGTTCAGAGATATTTGAAAAAACATAAGTTTTGAGATCCTGTAGCATGTTTTTTGGACGAATCCCTTCCGAAATAATGCTATACATATCGCTCATTTGGCGAAACAATGACGTAACTGCAAAATCAAGTTACGTCATTGTTTCACCAAATAAGCGATATAAAAAATATCAGTTTTCCTATGAAAAACAGCGACCAATGGCAAAGAAAGGATTTATTCGGATTAATTTTTTATTTATTTATTGATTTAAGTAAAATATTTTTATTTATTTATTGATTTAAGTAAAATATTTTTTTTTATTTATTGATTTTTTTAAAAAAAATTTTTAACATCTCTTTCGATATTTTAACGGAAATATAGTGTTCTATGTATCGCTCATTTGGTGAAACAATGACGTAACTTGATTTTGCAGTTACGTCATTGTTCATTTCTTTTTAATGTTTGGAAATTCTTAAAAGCATCGATTGAGTTTCTCAATTATTTTTCTTACTGTACGCGTTTTCTTTTTATTTATGTGTTTATTTAATTTTCAGGAACTGACGAAATTGAAACACAAAAATATTGTGGCGCTTTTGGAGTGTGTCGTAAGTACTGATTCATTTATCTTTTTACGCTAACAGTAGCTAAGTATAAAACGGTTCCGTTCTTATTTAACTTCATTCTCTTCTGTAAGTGGTCTTGTAGTGTAAAAATTTAAAAATAGATATTTATTTATTTACATATTTTGAATATTTCAATTAAATTTTCTTTCAAGGTTTAATATTTCTTTCTTTCGCATTCTTTTTATTCAAGCTCTGCCACCACACAATTCATCGATTGAAAATAGGCCGCTCAAAGCAAACTCCCAGCTGGTATTCTGAGTTGCTTATTTTGGGTGACCAGGCATATAAGTAACGCTTACATAAGACATTAAAGTCTCCGAGAGAAAAAAGATGCAGTCAGCTTTCTATTTAACGAGCTTTCATATTACGAATTTCTCTATTTTGCGATTTCTGAAGTCTTGAAATTTTGCTTCCGACTCTACAACCGTGGGCTATTTTGTCAATCCATAATCATTCTGTAACCAATTATTATTTTTTCTAAAAAAAAAAAATTAAAAAAAAGAATAAAAGACAAACCAGATAATGGCGATCTATTATTATACCGTTATTTTAAAGCCGGCCTAGTTTATATAAAGCTGCAAAACTAGTTTACCGCGTAAATGAGTGACCGCCTAAACGCTATTATGTCTGTCTTTTTTAAACTTCCGCAGTGATTTCTCAAAATTCTTTCATCCAGAACAAGGTGTTGAATTGCGCAAAGGCCATCGCTTTGCTTCATTAAAAGATGTTACTTTCCCTCACTCGCTTGAAACCTTTACTCCACGAAACGCAAAAGAATTAAAAAAGGTTCTCACAGGGACGAAATGGTTTTAAATATATTGTGGCAATCAGTGTTATGCATCACTAGTAGAGTGAAACAAAAGCGTTTCTTCCCCCCCCCCCAGTCGCACATCGCTTTTAAAATGTTCATAAGACACCGGAATTTCTTTTTCTTTTTTTTTTTTAACCTTTCTAATTTGTAAAAAAAATAATAGCGCATAGTTTTTTTTTTTTTTTGCTACGATGTAAAAATATTTTGAACTAGCTCTATAATGTATTCAAAATTAATTTAGTGCTAAAATATTGAGTTCAAAGTGCAAGGTTAATTAGTAATAATAAATATTTATCAAGAAATCTGTTCTCCAAAATAAATGCTAAAAGAATCCTTTTTAATTTTTTTATTTAAAAAATATGTAAATATCTTTATTTTTTTAACGTTTTAGAATTTGTATAAAGCTTAAGTTCTTTTTTAATTTCAGTGACATAATTAAACTGCATATATAATACGTTACAGCGGGATGAGGGAAAAACGAAAGGAAATCTTCTGATTGGTTAAGCAGTAAATTTAACTGTAGACGATTCAATTTTTCAAATATTTTAAAGATGCTATTTGCAAGCTTATATCTCTGTTTGATCCCAAAAAAATTTATTGCTCGTACTTAAATACTTTAATACTTCAATGAGCAACATTAGCGTGGCAGCATGCCTGGACTACGCCACCACATTAGTATTTCTTAAGTTATTTGATACCACGTGTTTGTTTTGTTTATAGTAATTCTTTTAAAACGTGTTTCTATATAAAAGTAAATAATTTAAAATCACAGTAATTGAAGTGAAAAAAATAATTAATTATGAATTTAAAGGCAACATTTGTGGAAAAGTGGTACTAATTCGTTTAGAAGGAACGTAAAAACTCGCCGTACTATTATTGACGCCAATAATACTTAATTTAGGTAGTCAGGGGTCTGTCCAGACGTTTTGTGAAAGGTCTGTTTTTGTAAAATTGTGAAAAAATGACTCGTAATTTGTGAATATAAAATAAACTTTAAAGTCACATTCTTTCAGCCAGGGTCCTGCTTTTATGAATTCGTGCAAAAGGGATCCTGTTATTACAAAAAACTTTTTAAATGAGTTTTTAAATTGTAAATAGATACAAGATTATGCTCAACACTGTAAAACTATAATTTAAAAAAATTTAATTTTCGAAAATAAACAGCAATTGCTGCTTCTAAATTAGAGATGCAATATACAAATATTTGGTATTTAGCCTATACTGCTGAACGCAGAATATTCATTTCGGACGAATATAGGAAGAAGCGTTTGCCTTAGACAAAACTATTCGTTTACAACCATCTTTATTTTTTTCCCCCTTTGGAAGCTAGGGTTTATTCGATTAACAAAACAATAACGAAGATAAACAAATTTGTGAAGGGTCCGATTAGAAAAAAAATCATTTTGTGAAGAGTCCGTTTTTAAGTTAAAATATTTTGTGAAGGGTCCGTTTTTATGAAATGATATTTTGTAAAGGGTCCGTTAACGGACCCTAATTTCTTCTAAGCAGACCCTTGGTAGTGTATGCATATTTAAGTAAAAGAAATAAGCTATGTACTCAAATAAACTAGTAGAGTAAGAGTAGTTAATCGTCGAGAGCAGGGGTTTCCAAATGGTGTTCACCCGGAATCTTAGGGTTCCGTTAAGAGTTAAAGGGTTCCGCGAGTTCTTTTTATAGTCAGTGATGAGTTTCAAAACCTCAGATTGTATTTAGATACAATCTATAATTTATTTAATATTTCGGTTGCCTTTATGAAATTAACTCTAAGAAAATGCCAATAAAATAGAAGTGGCATTTTTTAAAAGAAAATGTTATATTTCTAATAACAATATAATGAGTAAATTATGAAGAAGACAGGCATTCATAAAATTTTGCATTATTATTTCTGACTAAGCTTTTCCGATCAAAATAATCTTTAATAAAGAAATATGTTTCTTCAATAACTATTTTCAACGTTGTTAGTAGTTTTCTAAATTTTCATTTCGAAGTAAACCCTAATTCTTCTTATTTTTAACTTATTTATCTTATTTATTTCAACTTATTTATTTTCAACCTATATACTAAAAACGAATTCTTATTAGTCTAAATATAGCGCAAGAAATGGGAATTAACTGTTACCTTAAGAACCGTTGTTTGTAAAGTCAGGGGTTCCGCCGAAAGAAGGTTAATTATTTAGTGTTCCGTAGTCGAAAAATATTGGGAACCGTTGATTTGGGAGAATCATAAAAAATAGATTTTTGGTGAAAAATGGAACAATGGCTTACGGAACATGTTGTTTAAGGTGGAGATATTTAAAAGAATGATCTGTAATTGTTAAATCAAAGAACAAATAATATAATATTATGAACGTTAACGCTATTACAGAATTAGATACAAATTGCTTAGGGAAAAAGTAGAAAGAGTTCCAAATGTGTGATTCGAATGACCAGTTTTGCCTCTTAATCATTTTTGAAGTGCCCTCTTTCTTATATTTATCTCTTTTCGGTGATCGTATGGCCATGAGTGTGATTTTGAGTGAGGGGGGGAAACATGAATTATGCTCACTATTGTAATGTATGTTTGTCAAGGCATACCAGTTTCTGCACTATTTCCTAATTTTCGCTGATCTGAACAAGCGTTGGCCTCAGTTAATCCAACTTTGAAACAAAAACATGTGAAAAATTTTATTAATTTCAAAAGATCTTCTCTATTTATTGGCAGCTGTTTTCTTGAGAACTGAAAAAAAAACGGAAAATGTCAAGCTTAGATTTCGCTGAAAGCATTAACCCAAAAAGAACGTCAAAAAAAAATAAATAACAAAGGACTTTTTTAACGAGAATCCGTCAACAACGTTGTGAACTACGCAAGAAGGCAATAAATCAGGTGCACCTTCCTCCTATCTCGTTTGAACAACAGGTTAAGATTGCAAACACGATTAAAAAATCTTTCGTCACAATTTTTTGAGAGCGTGATAAAAATAGGTATTATTACTAAAAATAGAGAAATATAAAGCCATTGATAACGCGCTTTAATTTAATATCCGTCAATTATCATTTGTTAGTAAATTCTACGTAATAAACAATCGCAAAAAATGGTGGATTAAAGCTGAATTTGAATAGCGAAATTGAAATAAAATTTCTGTGGTCATATATGGCAGCTCTATTTATCTGATTCTATCGATTGGGCTTTTACATAATCATTATCTTTTTTTGCTCGTCTCATATTAGGATAGTTGATATTTTTAAAGAATGAAATTTCTATAAACGGTTTCCTAAACTTAATTATATTGGTAGTTTCACTAACTTTAAATTGCGATTCGAAAACCAATCATATATTTTAGCCAATTCTGCAGCCAAATGATGAATGTACAAATTGTATTTAAAATAGTATATCGTTTGGTGAGCAAAAATATTAAATGACAGTTGTGAACTTTGTTTATAACAATATACTTTTAATTTTAAATGTTATTTCAAAAAATGATTACTTAGAAAAGGGATTTATGTTCACAGTTATCATAAGGGAAATATTCGGACTTGTGGGAAATGGAGGCACCAGTGTTATTTTTAGTTGAATAATTTCACCTGTTTTATGCCAAGAAAAACGATTGTTGCGAAGCAATCATCGGGGATGGTGAGAACATGGGTCCCCTAGTTTATTTAAAAAAAGTATTATTAGAATAAAACTTAATCTAAATTCTTCTTTGATTTGCTGTTGCTTTTGAGGTGAATATTGTGCAACTATCAACCATTAATGCCTTAATTCTTAAATTATTATTTTAGTTTGAATGGATGGAGAGTAATAGCTTACCCCAGTGATTGTTTGAAATAGTTCTATCTTCGGTTTATTGGTGTTAATACTATATTACGTGTGTCTTAATACTATTTACTCTTTGTATGATTGTTTGTGTTCATACTATTTTCTCTTGTTCGTATTAGTCCCTACTATTTTCACTTAAGCTAGTATGAATGGTTTATTTTCTTTTAAATGTGATTGTCTTAACTTAAGTAAACCATAACAAACAATCAGAAACTTCTAATTAGTAAACTTTGTGCATACAGTAACAACCATTAAATAATATGTTAATTTATTATTCTAATAAATTGTTATTGTTTTTTAGGACTCTCCTAAGTTTTTGTCTATTACAATAGAAGTAAGTTGAAATTTTATTTGTTTGTAGTAGTAAACATTCCATGCAGCAAAAATATTAGCTTGTGTATATATTCATAGTTGCCAATTCTACTGGATTTTGCCACTTTCTGTTTATGTTAATCATAACATGTTAAATGTCAATCATAACTGGAAAATATTGCAGATTTTTCTATTTTGATGACTACAATAATCCCTAAAATTCTCTATTTGTAAAAACATTTAGTACATTATGCAACAGTTATCATGACATTCATATTATTTCGTAAAATCTACTGGATTTTTTCCAATACATGTTGGTAGCTATGTATATTGTTGAAGTGTTTGGTAAAATGTAGTAAAAAGGCACATTTCTTTTTTTTCTTTTGAAAAAAAAAAAGAAATTTATTATCATATTGTTTAGTATTGTTTCCATATAGGTACTCTATACGTTTTTTAAACTACCACTTAATAGCAGCACCTTACACAAAAACACTTTTAATGTCTTTGTAGAAATTGTGGTGCTTTTCACCAAAACCTTTCTGGTAAGCAATTTTAAAATGTGGTTTATATTGCTCGCTCAAAGCTTCAAACGTCCATTAGTTTTAAAGTCTCTATGGGGGCTCGAATTAAAAGACGCAATCCGTAGCATAAATAAAAACCCCTGCGGCATGAGGGACGCACGAGGTATCAATAAAATGATACAGCTCTTGATGTGCGGCCCGCGGTAGCCATCTGCACATAATAATAATATATATAATTTATAATATTTTTTATTTTTTTTTAAATAAAAGAAAATGAAAATTTTGAATTGCGCATTTAAGTTTTTGACGCTCCAAATCTAAATTTATCTAGCTTTTCGATCGTTTTTTTTCGGTGGTTATGGTTACGAAGTTCCTAAGTTTTCAAAATTCCAATATTTTTAATACTACGACCAATTTATGATGCGTGAATTTCGAATTTAAGTAATTGTACTTGTGATTTTTCGATCGTATCTTTATTGACAGATTTCCAAGCGTTTCTTAACATACCGATCTTTTATATATTCCGATATCTCTTTCTAGTGTTTTTGACTTAAAATTTTTAAAAAAAAAAATCGTGCCGAGTCTAAAATAGGCCGCATTTATAAATTTTACAGGGGGGCGCGTCCAAGTGTGTGTACACCACTGGTTGCAATTCACCAACATTTTCCTCGAACGTTCTAATGCTATTTCCCTTTTTACTTGTCAATGTAATATTAAATTCTGAAAATGCAAGTTTATAAAAATTATCGTTTGCCTTGGTTGGTGTATTTAAAAGGAAGCAATTGTTTTTTTCTGTACAAAAAAAAGGGGTGTTCCGTTAAAGTGTCGATAACATAGAACATAGGAGAAAGAAAAAAAAGCTTTCTTTAGAGATAATTGCATATTTGTTGGGTGTGAGTTCATTTGACCTTGAAAGTCTTCAACAATTACTGTGAGTTTAATGTTTGGACTCAAGAACATGTAAATGAAATTCTAGTTCCAGAAGACCTGTTTGTTGGCCCGATGGGTTGTAGTACCTGTACTTTAGTATCGAGGATTTAAACGATTTATTTTCGACAATTGCTAACAATTGACGACTGCCTTAAAAAATTTATTTATCCATCTGATGCATTTATTTATTTTTTAAAAACAAATGCATTTATTTTTTTTTTAAATTGTTCTACTTCGTTTTAACTACAGTCGAGTCTCGATTATCCGAGCCCCGATTATTCGAGTTTCTGCTTTAACCGAGCTATCAAATATTAAGGATTTTTTTTGTTCTAGTTTATTTTTTATTTTTAAAACTACCGCCGAAAAAAATTCTGAATTTTATCTTCCAAGCTCTCAGGAAATCGAGCTGACGAACAACCCGAGATTACCGATGAAATTATCGTTAATATCGTCAATAATGAAAATGAATCTACCGAAGTTGATGTAGACAGTGAAGATGACACAAACAACATATAAAAATCTATCATAACGATGAACTAAAAGCTATCGAAAGTGCTATTGAATATATAGAACAACAAGGACAGGCAACACCAGCATTGCTGTTATCCTTGAAAAAAATGGCGAAACATTGCTGCAGAAAAGCGCCTAAGTAATTTAAAACAAAAAACGAGGATTTTTTTTAAGTAAAAACTCTTTTAATTCTCGTAAAGTACGCTCTTTAAGTATTTTTGCTTTTTAATAATAATATGAATTGTATGTGGTGTACTGGTATAAGTTTTGTATTTTTTAAATATGTTACATGTATATACCTGCTCTTTTTCTTTCCTTTTTTATACTCTTCGCTATAACCGAGTCTTTCGGTTATCCGAGTTAGTCGTGGTCCACATTAACTCGGATGATCGGGACTCTACTGTAAATATATTTTCAAGGAATTATTTAAAACAAAAAGTCTTCCCGGACTTGTGCAGACTGTCATCGATGCAAAAAGGGGGAACAACATCATATTAATCTGTGCATCAGGACGCTCTAAGTCCAGAACAGGGTTACCACTCCACGGGGAGAACAGGAAAAATACAGGGAATTTAACAATCACCTAAAATAACAGGGAATTTTGATTTTTTTTCTTTTCAAACTGGGAAAATACACAAAATTTTGTTTCTTATTTCTGTCTTATAAAAAATTGTGACCACTCAAAGCGTAATCTATGGGATATTTAACCATGATATTTCAGCTATACTAAACTATTTCATTTACTATAGCATTATTTAAGTATGTTCAACTGTTTTTCCAGCAATTAAAACTGATTAATATAGTTAGCCCAATAAAGCTCACACAAGAGCAGAGTAATTGTTATTTCCTCTTAATATATTGTGTATCATATGTACAGGGAATTTTTTTTCTTTCCAGTTTTGAATGACAACCCTGTGAAAGAAAGAAATATCATAAAATCATTTATTCTATCTTAAAGAGAGAAAAAAAAAGTTCAGCAAATTTTTAAAGGTCTCCTATTTTACCTGAACCCCAATGCTTTGCTCCCCTTATTTACGCCCCTGATCACTCTGATGTCCCCCCCCCCTTAATACATCTTTATCACCAGCATTTCCGTTATGCTTTTGCTTTGTGTAATTTCATTTCTGTTCACCGCCCACCAGTTATACAATTCAATTTTCCCCCCTCAAAATCGATTAAACTAAATAAATGACAAAGCCAAAAGGTGACGCCCCCACAAAACTGCAGGAGACGCTCCAATCCTTCCTTTGTCAGACATTGCATATCTGTCTGCAATTTTTTTTTTTTTTTTTTTTTTTGGAGTTGCACATTGTTATAATAATTTCAAAACTGTTTTACTAGTTACTAGTGTTATTTTTAATAGAAAAATGCACATAAAAAGTACTAGGATTTTAATTCAATGTAAACTTGTGAGTGTTGGGGGGGGGGTGATGAATCATACCCTTTCAATCGTGATGAGTCAAATATTGATAAAGTCTTGTTACATATAAGATTGAATTCTGAACTATGTACGTATATGAGGGATGATCACAAATAAACATTTACTTGCGGATAAATGATAAAATATCGAAGCTCGATTTATTTATTGCCAATGAACAAGTCGTGATTAAAAATTCAAACAAAATCAATTTTATGGCCTTTACACGGTGTTTCTAATAACAGCTTTTCGACCTCTCTGCCCCCCACCAAAAAAGAAATAGATGTTTATCTTTAATTTCGTTTTCCATATTAATGATTGATTCGATTTTTTTCTTTCTTTTTTTTCTGCTTATGACCTCTAATGTCTATGGCGTAACTACCACTATAAATATTGAATACCAATTCACTAGTATATAAGACATGTTAACGTGAATCTTTCTTGAGGTACCTTTTGATGGAGGACGTGGTCATTAATTAAATCCCCTCATTGGTGATCCGGACGTGATAAGAACTTGCCAATATTGATGGATGATCTACATTAAACAGTTGATTTGCTTAAAAATATACTGCTCACAGAAAGAAAATTAAAAAAAAATTTGTGTAGTAAATAAAGCCTCCCACTGAATAAAAAAAATTAAGAAAACAAAATATTATTAACGAAATGCTATAAATACAAAAAATGAAGGGAAACAAAATCACAGATAAAATTCCGGAAGGGGAATAATGTGGCGTAACTACCACTATAAATATTGAATACCAATTCACTAGTATATAAGACATGTTAACGTGACATGTATTCTTGAAGGTTGACATGGTCATTAATTAAATCACCTCATGTCCACTACTTTTTTAGTACTTTTTGACTTTTATTTTTTTGGTTTATTTATTTATTTTTTTTGCTTGTATTCAAAAATACATATTAAGGGCGACTGCAATGCACATTCCCCCCTAAAACTGGTAAGGATATCCTCCCTTAATTTATCTGTCACAACACCACATTTCAACCAACACCAAAAATACATGTAAATCTCTTATTTTAACATTCTCTCAATAAACTCTTTATTTTTTTTGCTATATCTGATTTATTAGATTTACCGTTAGAAATATTCTGTTAACCATTATTTTTAGGTGACGAAATTTACTTGGGAAGAAGAATTAATAAAAAAAATATATTAAAAAGACATAGATTACTATCCAAAGCTGATAAACGAAGCGGTGATGTGATCGTTTTAAAATTTATGTCTATGTAATGACCAATTCGCAAATTTTACGTAACTAAACATTTGTTCAAATGTAGATTTTTTTTTTATTTACTAGATTTTTTTTAAAAATATTAATTTGTTTCCATTAAATTAATTAATTTTTAAATATTAATTTGTAAACATTTTAAATTTTTTTTTAAAAAATTATTCAGCTTCTTCTATATTACATTATAACCTTCGTTGAACAGCCGACCCAAATTTGGGTTTACGACTACTAATGTTTAACTCCGTAGTCTTGTAATTTTGACCCAAGACAAGGAAACTCTTGGAACAAGTATAGGGAGAAATTTTGTTTTCTTAGAGGACTATTTGATTGAACCAACCCTCATTTGCGTTACATGGAAAGGAGGACCACGAGATCCTCCCTCGGTTAGCCTGACGGCAAGATGACTCTGATCCGTCTACCACTGAGGATGTGGAATTCGTATCAACCAGCCATCGCTGGGATTCGAAACCAGTTCACCTTATTGGAAGGCGAGGGCTCTATCCCCTGAGTCACATCTCCTCCTAAAGTATATTTTCAGAAATGATGAAATATTTCACTAGAGGAGCCGGGGTGGGAGGCATAGAGTTGTATTTCAACTCTATTTGTATTTCAACTCTATGGTGGGAGGTCCCTGTGACCTCCCAGAAATGTTCACTATTCGGCAAATTTCGATTTAAAAAAAACACAAATTAAATTATAATAGATGCGTCTCATTTTTTAAAAAAAATAATTTTTACTATTTAATTAATCCAAATAAACTAGAAATTTAAAGTTCGGAAGAAACGAGAGCAATAAATAGAAGCCTTTTTACGTAATGTGTATGTATTTAATCTTTTTATGTAATTAAAATATCAATGTATAAAAATTGGGGCATTAAATAAAACTATGAAGAAAAAAAATGAGAAGTTCGCTGGGAAAAAACTGCGTCAGAATCCATGTGGCACAATATTTTCGGACTTTCTGCCACAAAACTCTAGCAATCTTTTTGCAAGATACTTTCAGTAATAACAAAGATGTATGTAACTAATTGAAGGTAACAGAAACGCTGTGTTTATAAAACAATATATTTTTTTAATTGAATATATAATATTTTTTGATTATTATGGGCGCTATTCTATCATTTTGTTGGGGGGGGGGAACTCACCAGTTACTTTCTTTCCCGTATTTTATAAATCATTAACGCAATAAAAAAAAAATTTTTAAAATAATGAAATCCGATACAGTAATTGCCGAAAAACAGATCGACGTCGAAATCACGCGAAGCGGATTATTGAAAAAGTGGTTACTCAAATGCATGTTTCTTTTCAAGATTTGATAGTTGTAATAAATAATATTGGATTTTAAAAACTATATGGAAATCAAAAGCAATAATTTCCAAAAGAAGCCTTCAAAAGTAAATACTCGAATGCACGATTCGAATTTCCCATATCGTCTGAAATATATCGGGATAATTAAAAATCGCGTGAAAATCAATAACTGCCGAAAATACAATCGAAACTCTTCATGGATATCCGATACTATTGGCGTAAATTGAACGCCACAATAAGTGATAATTTAAGGGTTCTGCAAGAACTCTGTAACGTTCTGCGACAAAGTCGCTATGTCGCCGCGATTCTGCCACAGGGGTCAGAATTTTCGTGGGTAAGTGAGCGATAGCGGACAGGAAGCGATGCCCTCTTGAGAAATTACAAAATCCCTTCGATGCAATGAGAAGATTGCATTCTATTCTGTTCGGTTAAGGTTATTCTGCGCTCTTAATTTTTTACAAAAAAAAAAAAAAAAAACATCCTTGGATTTTTATTTCTTTTTTCAGTAATATAATGCCATAAAATATTCGAGCATGTTCGACGCATAACAATAAAGTTCTTCCACTAACTGTCCTTCGAAAGTAAAGTGTTACGTAAAATTGCATTATTATTCTTCCCTCTATGTATACAAACAGAAACACGTGTTTTTCTAATGCTTCTTCCAACCTTGATTGTCACTCGTTCCTGGTTTGGTTTTAGCAGACTCCTTGTCGTCAACTGAGATATTTATTTTAAGATTGGCGAACGAACGACCTACGACTTTTCGCATATCACGTGCACAGTATCTTCCTGTCTTTTTACTAGAACGTCATTTTCGTTGCGAAATTTTAAACTCATTTCTTTGTTCTCAATCGGTAATTCTGCATTGTATCGTCTGAGCAAACGAAAAACTTCTCAACTTCTTTAATGTCGCATTGATTTATTTATTGAGCATTAATCGGTTAATGCCCGTATTGCAGTTTTTAATATATTTTTTATTATTAATATTCGGTAGGGAAATGGCTAGTAAGAAATTTATTAAAAAAATTAAAAATGTGACCGGGGTTGGATTAAGGTACCGTGGGGGGCTTAAGTATAACTTGGCACCCTAATTTAACAAATTGGATAAGCTTTACCTATATTCATTAATATTAAAACTTTTATGATATTCGAGTTAAAGTGTGTTTTACAAAATTATGTAAAGAAAAAAAGCTTTGTTTAAAAAATTTTATTCAAAAATTTCTTTAAAATACCATTAAGTGTATATGTCAGCAAAAAAAAAATCCTGCATGAAATTCTAATATCAAGTATTAGTTAGAACTTAGTATGAACCATCGAATTTACAAATTTTAAAAATCCTAAAAGAAAAGGGGAAAAGAAGGAATTTTCCGTTTTTACTAAACATAGAAAAATTTTGCCAATCAAACACTGCCAGGAAATTTTACATATTTTCTAGACGATTACGAAAATTAATTAATAAAATTAGGGAATTGGGTATGGGAGGTAGTGAAGGAAATAACATGGCCAAATATCTTTTTTTTTTTTTTTTTTTTTTACGAATTTTGCACTTAAACCACATAATACATTTTTATTAATTTTAACGGAAAATTTAAAAAAAAAACGCTTAAACATATTAGATGCATTTTTAGAAAACTATAGAAATCAATTTTACCTTTACTTCATCAACTTTAGAAGTCCCTTGTGGGGCCCAAAAAAATTTGCGACCCAGGAGCTACAGTCCCACTAGCCCACACCCTCTTAATCCCTACCTTAATTTAGCTTGAAGATTTTTTTTTATATATAAAAAGAATAATTGAATATCCATTCTTCAGTAGGGTTTAAAAAATATAATCAATAAATCTGTTTTAATTAACAACATGCAATCATGCACAAAACTGAAAGGAATATACTGACACAATTAAAAAACATTTATTTAGATTTGTATTATTATTTGTGTTGCCCTTTATTTGCAAATGACTTTACGTTATTTGCTTTATTAAAAGTTTTTTTTCTTCTTCCAATGCCCACCTGTGTTAACATCCGTCAATTCAGGCATATACAGGGCGATTTTGTTGGCCTCTCTTTCAGGGGCACTATCAGAGAAGGAAAGAACATCCATGCCTTGCCTTTGATTCGAACCCAGAACCTTTCTGATGCAAGGATAATTCCCTGCCCCCTACACAGGCCCGTGCGCTTTATTAAAAGTTGTTTTGAAGTTTTTTTAACAAAATCTGTTTCAAAGTTTAACTCTTTAAAATAACGATTAACTATACTCAGTTATCATGAACAAATCATAATAGACAAAAATTTACTATAATTGAGCAGTTTTTATAAATTTGCACTTTAGTTTAACTTAATTTTTTCATATTTCAGTTAACACTGATTAAACATCATTTAGGTTTATATTTTATTTTATAACCAGCTTTGAACATCCAACCCAATAAATTTCTTCACGACTAAGGATGTTTAATTTCGTAACCTCATTGTTTTGAATCGAGCACCGAAGACAAGTGAACTTTTGAATCAAGTAATAGAACAAACTAGCCTTTGTGAAGAAAGAACTTTTTGAAGGAAGTAACCCGTATATGCATTATATGAAGAGAAAAACCTGCACTGTTAGCCTGATATCAAAGATGATTCTCACCCATGATCCGTCTACCACTGAGGATATTTAACGTCAGTGCAGTGGTCGGTGCTAGTCGGGAGCAAAGTTTGTATCGACTAGTCATCACTGAGATTCGAACTCAGGTCATCTCACTGGGAGGCTAATAAAATAATCACATGGGGGTGGTTTCATGTAGCTTTAAAAATACATATTCTGTGACCCACTTTCATTCTACTTAAGCTTATGTTACTTACAGTTGATGAAAAACTTGCAATTAACTCATTTGCCGGCCTGGTGGCCGAACGGTTAGCGTGCCTGACTGCAAAGCCAATGGCTGTGGGTTTGATTCCAGTCAGAGCATGGATGTTTTTCTCTGTCTGTTGTGTGATGTGTCAATGTGGCCCACCCTATGAACATAATTAGATAAAACCTATATCTGTGGCATGGGTTTCTCACCTATGTGACTTAGAGCAGAGCTGATTGTGCCCTGGAAAAATTCCGGATTTTTCCCTAATAGCGATCAAATCGATGCGATCTAATAGCGATGAAATCCAAGGTCCAGAAGTTTCAAGAAATCATCGATCACATTTATATATAAAAATTCTTGTTTATTTTATTTAAAAATATTAGAACTAGAATTTATACTTGCATTTCTTTCGTTTGTAAATATTTTTTCTGGAAGAAAAATAAATGTGATTAGAGATGTAAGTAAACTTTTACATAATTATTCATTTAAATTATGCTGTCTTTATATATATAATTTATTTAGAATTTCATGTTTTGAAAATATCAATGATTTAAATTTATGAAGACATAATTTTTTGAAATGCGTCATTAATGATTTTACTCAAGAAGTTTTCAGGATTTTTTAGTTGGGCTCACAGTCACTCCAGCTTAGGGTCACAAGTGCCCACTGCCACTGGGTAGCGTTAAATGAGCAACCCTCCTGGCATCTTTCGAGGTGCAGAATGAAAGTTCAGTACCTGCTGCTAAAAAAAAGATAATAAACCCTCTAAGCAACTAATTTTTGATTAATTAGGGCTGTAAGCTAGCTAACATCAATAGTGCTACCCTTTAAACAACTGGGGGAAAACCTGAATCATCTGCACGAATCATTTGCAACCTTGATCCGATCAGAAATATTGGTTTTTCATGTATCCTTAGCAAACATTCTAATCGATAACTAGCTGAACTTGCTTATTTTTGCTGATTAAGGCAAAGGAGAGGTATGAACAATGCTTATAAAATTTAAATTTTTAAAAAAATGGGATAAGCAAATCAGAAATTATCCAAGTGACCACTCTGTAGTATCATTGCATGTACATGAAGTTTATCTTCACAAATGTAAAATTTGGTATCCACTGAGAGCATGTTACAATTTTATGAAACTTTTCTCTGTTGCCTAACGATAGGATTTTGTGAAAGTTTATAATTCTTTTAAATTTAAATAATGATTTACTAAACAATTTCTTTCTTTTTTTTTTTAGTATTGTAATGGAGGTGATTTGGCTGAGTACCTAAATAGTGAGTTAACTATTTATCTTTGACTTTAGTTGTTTTATATCATGTATATATGTGACTGACTATCTTTTTTTTTCTTCATATTTTCCAGTTAAGGGTAGTCTTAGTGAAGATACTATTAGACTATTCCTGAGACAAATAGGTAAGTATCTTATTATATATTAAAATATAATGATGTTGTCGTAGTTTTCCATTGTTCTCAATACATTTTTATTGGCTGGAAAATCATAGGGTAGGATCCAGTTTTCCCACATTAATTTTCCTTTTGGTTTCCTATAAATATTTTTATATCCCTAGTTTAAGGATTATTATTACGTTTTTGATTTTGTTTGTTTTCTAAATGAAGAGTTTAAGAGGATTGTATTTTTTTATCAGTACAGGAATGAGATTCTTCCGCGGATTCGCGGATTTCCGCTTTTTCTCAGATTTTTTCATTTTTTCCGCTAATTTCAGCTGAAATTTTTTTTTGCACAAGTTAAAATATTTTATGAGGAATTTAATTTTCCGCTGAGCGAAATTATTGAAGTCCTCATTCCTCCCTCTGAAGTTTCTCTAAAAATCATTTCCTTGGGATAAAACTGGTTGACCTTTATACAGGGATGAGATTTTTTTCGCTTTTGTCTCTCGAATTTCAGCCTTTTTATCAAAAACTCAGATTCTCTAAAAGTTTGGTTTTTTTTTTATTCATTTATAAATATCCCGCTTTTTTTTTAAAAAAAAATTCAGTCGAAGTCAAATTATTATACTTATTTACGATTTTCAAAGAAAAACAGGAAATTCAAACTACGTCCTAGCTGCTAATCCTTCCGCATGTTTACTTATATTAGCTATTTTCTCCGATTTCACGGACAGAAAATAAGATTTTCCGTATTTTTTATCCATCGGCGGGATAGCTCGTATTTTCGTAATTTAGACGTCGCTGCTTCTTGTATTCTGGAGAGAAAGCAAACAAAAAAAAATAGAGGTGGATTTGTGGTGAAAATATTTATTTGCTCATTCAATTAATCTTGTAAATTTTTATTTATTGTGTAAACAAAAAACAATTCCAACAAGCCTTTTAGAAATCAGTCCAGACTCTGCAAATATCTCGATTTTTATTCACGCGATTTTAATATCAATCATCGATTTTCGTATTTACCTAATTTAAAAGTTGCGCATTGCAATTCTTATTTACGCTTTTTAAATATCGTACATTATGACTCGTATTTACGAGATTTAAGAATCTAATATCGTGTTTTGTATTTTTGCATTTTTAAAATCGCGATTTTATTATCAAATCTCGATTTTCGTATTTACCTGATTTAAAAGTTGAACGTTGCGATTCTTATTCAGGCGATTTAAATATTGTACAGTGCGATTCTTACTTACGAGATTTAAAAAATCAATATCGCGATTTGTATTTACGAGCTTTTAAAACCCTATGTAGCTACTCAAGCTTAAAATCCAATGTCGTGATTCGTTTTTGCAGTTGTAATATTGCGCGATTTTAAAATTATGCATCTTGATCTAAAAATTACGCATCATGATTTGTATTTTCGCATTTTTAAATTCGATGTAGAGTTTCATATTCACGTGATTTAAAAGCCTCATATCGGGATTTATAATCACATGGATTACAAGTTTAAACAAAAATTTGACAAAAAAAGTGCGATTTTTATATATATATTCTTGGATTTCCTCTTTTTCTTTCTGACTACTCTCATCCCTGTATCAGTAGTATTAGAGCAACGTAATTCTATGTTTCATTTTAAGATAAAGTTATTTAAATCTGTGTCTGATCTTATTAACCGTTTTACAATTATTGTTTTTTGGTGCAAATTACATAAATAATACTATTATGAACTAAGGTTAATGAGATTCTGTAATTGATATTTAGAACTTAGCTCTCAGCTTTATGCACAAAGTGATGAATGCAGAAATAGTATTTAAAATCTATCATCCCATTTGGTAAGCAGAAATATTAAACACATTGAGAAACATTGATTTACAGTATACAGTTGAACCTCGAATATTAGGGAATAGGATTACGTAGAAAAATCAAAATTTTCGCAATATCAGGGGACTATCACAATTGATTTTTCAAATGCTTGAACATGGGTGCCACTTTTCAGTCCAGGGGACTGAAATCAGTCTTGAGAAAAAAAACTCAGTGGACTGAATTCCATCCATCTGAATTTTTTTTTAAATTAAATTTTCTTTATTCTTCTTTAAGAATGTAACAAATATTTTATATTAAAAACATATAAATTTTATAATTTTATGTTTATTGCTAAAGGATCAAATAATATTGTCACTCCTCAATGAAAGAATAGGATAGATTAAACTTCAATGTTTGCTTGTGTAAACAAAATTGTGTACTATTGTTGATTATAAATTCTGATTTAGTTTACACTTTCCTCTGATCTTCTGAAATGCTAAATTACAAATAACTTTTTTTTAAAGAAATTTATGGAGTTAAGATAAAATTAATGGTGAAATGAAAAATAGTTTTTTTTTTAAAAAGTTATTGATTTATATCAGTAATTTTACTTGGTGATTAGTGCAAAAGAGATATACAAGGTTAGATCTTATTGTTGCAATTGCTATAGAGAAAAATATTTATTTATTTTAAGAAATAAACAAATTATTGATTTAATATAGAGGCCACGATAATTAATTCAAAAATAAGTTCGGTCTTGAAATTTTTTTAGAGTTGCACCCATGTGCATGAACAATAACCATGAATTAAATTGCTAAAAAAATAGTTGTAGTTATAAAGCAGTGAAATTTTAGAATCCTCGTCACAACAGTAGTTTCACAACAGCTGTAATAATAATGATACATATTTTGTAGGCTTTTATTGTGAGTCTGTAAGAGTGTCTGATAAACAGAGATGATTGTGCTCTGGAAAAAATCTGGATTTCCCGATTTTTCTCTAAATTTCGCAAAATCTAAGGTCCAGTATAAAAATCACATAAAGTATAAAAAATTTGTATAATATTAGAACTTATACTTGGCATCTCTTTCATTTGTAAATATTTTTTTTCTGCTAGAATAATAAATGTAATGAGAGATAAAAGTAAGCTTAAATATAATTATTCATTTAAATTATGCTGCATATAATTTATTTAGAATTTTATGTTTTGAAAATATCAATGATTTAAATTTATAAAGACATAAATTTTTTGAAATGCATCATAAATGATTTTACTCAGGAAATTTTCAGGATTTTTTTGAATTGAGCTCACAATCCCCCCAGAAAATGGGTTATCCAACAAAGAATATATGTTTTGTTTAGATTTTTTATGTGAATATTTATTTCAGTACATATTAAATACCTTTTTGTTTTAAAGCTGAAGCTATGGTTCTCTTGAAAGAAATGGAAGTGGTTCATAGAGATCTCAAACCCCAAAATATTCTTCTGTGCCACTCTGGAAAGCCTAATCCACCCCCTGAAGAAATCACCCTAAAAATAGCTGATTTTGGATTTGCTAGATTTCTTAACGAAGGAGTCATGGCAGCTACTCTATGTGGATCCCCAATGTACATGGTAAGAGATTTTATTTGTTTTAAAATTACATTATTGTGTTGTGCAGCTTTGAGGAGAACTCCAGACTAAAAGTCTGGAGCTGCCTGCTGCTATAGTAACGAATTGAGCACATTTCTAATGGGAGTGCACTGGAGGAATGAAGGTGTCAATTGGTTTACTCATGCTGACCTATGCCAAGATCAAACAAAACTATTCACCCCCTATTTGAAGCGACTTTTCTCGTAACCATAGTACCTGCCACGGCGTGCGACTGGTGTCTGGAGTAGTTCTGATAACCGCACTATATTCCTAGAAAAAAACTTTTAATGCATTGCTGTGTTATCTCTTTGGATAAACTTTCAGCGATCATCGAACAAGATATTTTATAGGTATTGATCGCTATAGTTGGCAAGAATGAGTGATATTTTTTAAGAAAAATTCTTTAAAATCAATTCTTAAACAATAGGTTCTTCCGGCTCAGCGGACATCCTTGATAAAGGTGATTCCTTCGATAAGTAAAGTTATAACTTGAGTAATTTTTAGCCCACTTCTAAGTAGTCTGCTTATATCACGTCAGTTATATAAGTTTTTATTCTATTCTAAAATAATTTAATTTTTTATGAAGTTTTTTCCTTTTACAATTTTTATGATATTTAAAGGATTAAAAGGAGAAGGAAGAAAACTTTAACAAAAAAACATTACTCATTGTCAGGCAAGTTTTGGTTGGAAGTCAAAAATTACGGAACAGTAAGGTTAGTTTTCATGTCTAAGCAACAATGCATAACTCTGAAGAGATTTTTTTAATAAAATATGACCGCTTACAGTAAAAACAATAATTATGTGTTGCAAACTAAACTATACAGAAGTTTTTCCAAAAATGTAAGCTTATGGTTCTGTAAGTTTTTGCATACTTACGAAGTTATTTATCCTCTTACTATTATGACTAATAATTTTAAACTCTCTTCAAAATAAAGTTCTGGAGTTCAAAATAAAGTTCAACATTTTGATATATTTCTACATATTTTAAAATTAAATTTCTCCTATTTGCTTTCATATAATTTGATTTTTTATATTCCTTCATTATCAAACATAAGTGGTTGATCGTGTAAAGCTAAGCACAGGTGGCATTAGTGGTTAAAAATTATCATAAGGCTTACGAGTCAATACTTCCGATTGATTTTTATACCTAAGCTTGAAAAAGTGTGTCATCCAATATTTTTATGCCTTTTATTTTATATTATAACCGAACCAATCATGGATTTACGACTACTAATGTTCAACTCCGTATCCATGTAATTTTGAGCCAATCCAGAAGACAAGGAAACTCATGGATCAGTGCCCCCAGAGGTATGATTTGTTATGATAACATGGAGGACTTAGTATTTCGCCAGATTTAGCGTACATCAGTCACGGGGAATCTTTGGCCCTCAGGAATTGAACCCAGGTCCTCTTGTGCATGGGTCCAGTGCCCTACCAACCAGTCTATCCATGCCATTATTATTATACTTGTTGTGTTTACAATATAAAACTTTTTTTTTCAATTTAAATTTCAACCAAATTAACAACAAATTAAATTCCGAAGACGCCGCAATATTGCTATGTCCTGCAACATGCTACCCAAGAAATTACAAACAGTGAACACATATCTATCCAAATAAGGGATGATTCTCAAAACAAGACAAACCTTACACTTTATTTATGTTGTAGTATTAACTATCATGAATTGTAAATTTTAACACAAATCATGATAATAAAACTTATTAGAATATAAAGCCTATTCACACATCCCCTTGTAAGCGAAACATAAGCGGAGTGATACGTAGGAAGTTTTATAAATTCCAGTTTTAGGAAGCCTTATTATTGTTCATATTCAGTTGACCATTGATTCATTTTTTGAAAGCTTTAGTCAAACATTTCTATTTCAAAAATAATTGCTATATATTATGTCCTTTTTTTTGTTATGAAATGTTTTTAATTCTGATGTATCTCTTCTAGGCTCCTGAAGTAATAATGTCATTAAAATATGATGCCAAAGCAGATTTATGGAGCATTGGAACTGTTGTATATCAATGCCTCACTGGGAAAGCCCCCTTTATGGTAACTAGCTTGTATAAGTATTTATGTAGGTTTACCATGGTAAGTTTTGTCGTTAACCATTTTATCCCAAATTCTTCTCTCTCATTAAACATGGTGCGTAGCGTTTTTAAAAGGTGCTTAATTTTGATTTTCGTTTTTTATAAGCGCTTAAAGGTGCTTTTATCTTTGGGTGTTGTTTAAAAATTGCTTGATTTTTCAAAAATAAGATTTTTTTTCCTTTAACATGTCGATTTTCGGCTGATATTATGCAAAAGCTTGTTTTTCACGTTGTTCTATTCAACGTTTTCATAATTCATTCAACCACAATCCATTTTGCCCTATTGTCGATCCGTAGCGTATGAAAGCGGCAATCATTTTAAATGTTTGATGAAATAGTTGCAAATCTGCATGTGCGTATACTGAGCTGAGTTCCGTGAGATTTTAGCACTCTCTTGTGCAACTCTGTTGCATTTTGCTAGATATTCTCAGTTTGGGGCTTCATTTTCCACCCATTATCGAACCAAAAAAATCTCTCGATCTTTTTATGGTGGCTAATATAATCAAGAAATGAGTTCTTTGACAGAAACTAGTTATTTTATCATGATGGTGTAAAGTGTTTGAAAATTATTTTGCATTTTATTAATGTATGTAGTGCTTAAAAATATTTTTTGAGTGCTTAAAAAGTGCTTATTTCTTGTTGAAAGATTTGGCTACGCACCTTGTTGAACCATTTTTTGTTTCATTTGTTCTTATGCAATTGTCTAAGTATCATTTTTCATTCTCTTATTTTATCTATGTTGTTCTAATCTTCATCCTCTTGATTTATCTACATTGTTCTTATCTTCATACACTTGATTTATCTACATTGTTATTATCCTCTTCCTCTTGATTTATCTACATTGTTCTTTTCTTAATCTTCTTGATTTATCTACATTGTTTTTATCTTCATCCTCTTCATTTATCTACATTGTTCTTATCTTCATACACTTGATTTATCTAAAAAAAAATTATCTTGGTTTTATTTTATCTTCATTATTCTTATTAATGGGTCTTGGTCTCTTATACATCATTATAGTTCATTGTTTCTTTTATCCTCATGATCTTTATTGTAATTTAGAAATTATGTTTATCATCATTTTTTCTTACAAATGCATTTCTCTCTCATTGGATCATTCTTGTTATTGTCTTATTTTCTTTGCATTGTTCTGATCTTCATTGTCTCTTTTTATCTTACCTATTGTTATCTTATCTTAATTTATCTACATTTTTCTCCATCTATATTGTCTTCATTATTTTAATTCATTTAGACTTCTTATAAGTATTTTCTTTGTTATCCTTATCTTCAGCATACTGTACTTTTAGAACTCTTGTCGTTTATCATGTATTTAATATTTTTCAAAATATTTTGGATTGTAGCTTAATATTTCTTTCTACGCTCAAAGCATTCTTTGAATTGAACACTTTTTAAAATTTGAAATATTCCATGCAATTTTTTATTTTAAATATAAGTAGAAAGTGAGAAATCAAAGGTTGAACAAAAGAACAACAGTTCTTTAAAAAAAATTAGAATGAAAATAAAATTTCTTAGATGATTATTTACTTATTGCACATGTGCTTCCCTTTTATCATACAAGTTAATAGAAGTTATCCTCTCACTGTGAATCGGGTTTCATGAATGTACCAAAATAAAATAGTGATTGCTGATTACTTCTATAGGGTACATAGCATTTTTAAAAAGTGCTTAAAGGTGCTTTTTTTAAAAGCCCTTAAAGGTGCTTTTTTGCGGGGTTTGTAAAATGTGCTTAGTTTTCTTTGAATAGAGATTTTTTTTTTCCATGCTGATTGTTCTAAATTACAAAAAAATGCTTGATTTTTCACAATTTTTTCTGCTATATTTATCAGAAACTAGTTATTTTATCACGATTATATAAAGTTTTTAAAAATGTTTTTGAATTTAATTGATTTTATGTTTATAAATTAAGAACGTTAAATAATAAGAATAATAATTTTTAATACTGCATAGATCCTAAATATGATTTTTTTTTTTTTTTTTTTGGTGAGTGATTAAAAATATTTTTTGAGTGCTTAAGAAGTACTTAAAAGGTAATTAATTTTTCGTTGTAAAATCTGGCTACGCACCCTACCCTGTTCTATAAGTGTGTTCAGTTTTTCGTTCACCTAATTTTTTGGAATTAGATGCATCTTTTAAAAAAATTTCTAACAGGTAATGTAAAAAATTTCATCAGTTTAACTAACTGCATTTCAACCAGATTTTCTCATCCGTGGTAATAGCATGTGCAAGGTTCTCTTCGAAGAAACTCTTTGAGGAAATTTTATCTAATTTTTTTAATGAATTCCGTTCAGTTATTCCTTTTGTTTCTTTGTAAAAATCAAATGGTATTCTGGACTCATTTTCTCACATTTATTTTGCATTTATAACAAGGTTTTCTCTAAGGATATGGTTTAAATTTTTTAAACCATTCCATTTGTTTTTTCTCATTGCATCAACTAATAATATACTAATGAACCAATATATCTTCCTTTGCATCTGGGTATAGCTAATACGATTGGGTACCTGGTAAAAGCTTAGATCCACTCTTTGATGCTTCTGATATTTAAATTAATTTTATATTTATAAATGTTTATATTTGGTTTTATAACATTAATTATTTAGTTAGCAAAAAAATTGTTATAAATTATTCCATTCCTTCTATTAATCTGTTTTAATGAATATAGCAGTGGAAAAAAGTTTATTCAATACTTTTGTAGAATTCTAAAATCTGTTAAAGAATTTTTTTTTACAATTTCATACAATCATTTGTTTCTTCACTTCTGTATAGAATAAAATAGAAACGCAATAGTTTTGCTTCAAATTCTTTTTGCAACAGTTTTGCTCTCCAAAGAAGATCATTCTTATTCTAAAGAAGCCAATTCTCTCATGATTATCTTGTAATTGATTGTTTTTCTTTATATTGCTCAGTCTTAATTTATTTTAATATCAAACGACAAGACTTACCTATTTAATTCCTCTTTTTGATTTTCTGCAGAACACGTAAAGTATAGTAAGCAAATTAAAATGAATGATTTTTGGTCGTATGATATGATTTTGCATATAACTTATAAATTTCTATGTAATAAGAGTCTTTTTTTTTACAAAATTATTTTTATTAAAATATCAGGGTTAGCAATGATCAAGATGTCTCATTCATTAAGTTAAAAAACTGATATGTATTTTATAAAACTTAATGCTATATCCTGTAAATTTAGAGAAATGAAACTTGAATGTAATAAATAGAAAAATTGCAGTATGTATTCTTTCAAACCTTTTGAATGTATAGTTTGTCATAATTTTCATTGATAATGAAGCTAATACATATTAAAAATTACTCAACAGGGCTGTTACTTAACCCCTCCCCCCAAAAAAACTGTTCGATTGTTTATTTCTTTTCTTTTTCATTTGGAGAAACAAAGTAGTACCAATTTTTTTTCTCTCTTGAATATACATATCATGCATATTGGTTGCATATTTCACATGTGAAATTTTATACAATGATCAAAAATTTTAATTGTTAATACAGTGAATTCGCGATAACTCGAATCTGATAGGACTGACGAAAAACTTCGACATATCGGAAGTTCGACTTACCGTTAGTTTCGGTTTTGGACTTTCAAAATATTGTCGGATTACTTAATTAATGCTTATTTATTAATTACAAATCTTCTAAATGCTTACAATATTTAAGATCATTTTTCTGACAAGCCATTTACGATAAGACTGTTTGAAGCACTTTACGATACCCTGGTCCATCGGCTGCAACTTTGCTGTTGTGTTTGGCGAGAGAAACTGCAAGTTTACTGCTTTCAAATTAGGTAGATCACTATGCGTTGTGCATTTATCCATAAAGAGTATCACTTTTCTTTTTTTAGCGAAGAATTTCCGATCCAATTTTCTTACATAGTCTTCAAATAAAACTGATGTCATCCAAAACTTTTTGTTAGACTTGTAATGCAAAGGATACGTTTTTACATTCTTGAAACATCGGGGATTTCGGTAGTTTCCGATAACAACTAAGGGCAATTTCTCTGTCACAAGCGCATTTCTTCCAACTAGGACAGTCAAATGTTCCTTGCTCATTTTACCCCCTGAGCAGTTTTCATCCTTAAACATCATAGTCTTACTTGGAAGACATTTAAAAAATAAACCCATTTCATCAATATTGAAAACATCATTTTAACTGTATCCTTTAAGTAAATTTGGTAACGTTTCATTTAACCATTGCTCACATACTTCAAGAGGGACAGCTTTAGCTTCTCCATGAAGAGTGGAAAGACATTGTGTGTGTGTTGCAAAGGAAGGGGCAAGATATCAGCTCCTAGGTTTTTTTTTTCTTGCTTTAAAAGATAAAAAAAAATCGAGTTAAAGGGAGTAAAATTCGAGTAATCGAGAATAATTAACATGAAATTGAAGATAAAAGGGTCGGGACCTCATAAAAAAATCGAGTTATAGTAATATTCGAGTTATCGTACTTCGAGTTATAGCGAATTGACTGTAGCATGTATATGTCACAAATGTTTTCTTTCATTCTAGATAAGTAACAGCCATGACTCTTGCAGAATGTTTAAAATAGAATTCTCATTTTTCACCTTTGATATCTTATAGTAAACATTTCTAAACTTTGCTTACATTTTAATCTTTTGAAGTGTTGCATATAGTTAAGAAATTACATCAATTCATTATAAAAACATGATTATCCATTGCTTTTATTCTGGTAGTTTACTTTAAAATATGATGAAAATATGTTTATTTTATATCATTAAATAACATATTATTAAGGGTGATCAAGCGTGTTCTTTTTTAATACACATGAAATATTTTCTCCGTAGGATTTGAGAAATTACAATTTTGCATTCAAAATCAACTCTTGCAGACATTATCTGGTCAAAACCTAGTCCTTATGTTTTCTCCTTATTTTCCCCATAAGCAACTGGAATGAAAAAGCTTAAATTTTTATTTGAATGATAGTTTAACTTTTTAGTTTAAAAGATACTTATTATTAAATTAAAAAATACATACATTTTGGAGAGTGTTATAATTATTTTTTTGTAAGTATATTAACATCCGGTTTTTATCCAATCTGGTCTGATAAAACGGATGATATATTGAATAAATAAATTTTTAAAAAAATCTACCAAATGTTTTCTTAATAAGAGTAATTTCCTTCAAAATTTAATGTTCATCTACTTCTGAATTGTCTGACAATTTCAATTTTCCAATAGATTTTATTTTTTATAATTCAATTGTTTCTTATATTTTGTTCTAATTTATCTCTTTTTTTTAGGCTCCTAATCCTCAACAACTAAAACACTATTATGAGAAAAATGCTAACTTAGCTCCAAGGTATGTGAACTATTCTAAAACTATTTTTAATAACACTTTTTAAACCTTGGTTAAAAAATCTTTGTTCAAATGTAAGATGGCTTAAATTATTTAGCATATTTAACCATGGTTATTGTATATATATACGTATAAATGTATGATAAAAAATTCTGGGACAGCAAAAGGTTTTTTAAAACATTGTCGCCCCATCAATTTTAGATTTGTGAAGTATTACTTAGATTTCGGTTCAAAAATGTTAGATCAATTTGAATCAATATAAGTTGCTTAGTACAAGCATAATAACTTCAAATAAACTTAATATTTATTAAATTTTCTTTACATTTATGAAAATAATTTTTTGGGGTTATCTAGCATCATAAAATATTGTTTTTTTTCCCACTTAGTATGAGTTTGGCTTTGATTAGAAAGGGGTTAAGCTTCTGGCATATTTATTTAACAATAACCTAAAACTTTTCTCATTCAGCATTAAAGGTTAAAGTTAAAAAAAATTCCAATGTAGTTGAATATACTATTATTATTCACGCGTCATGTTACCAATATCTGTACCACGTTAGTTCATGAGCTTGGTGTTATAACTCCATTTCTAGTTTAAAAGTCCAATTTCAAAGTTTTAAAAAAAATCAATTGCTGTTTTTATGTATACTTTTATTTTCTACTCTTTAACTGACAGAAACAAATGTTAAATGCTTCTTAAACTACTTTCAAGCTACAATTTTTATATGACTTACTCTAATATGAGTGCTTTGACACAATTTTTTTAATTAATATTTCAAATTATCAATATACCTTTCAATTTATTTAATGGTCGACCTACATTTAAAATAGTATTTTAACCCAAATTTAACAGCAAATTTATAACTTTATTTATTTGTTTTTACATTTAAGAATAAAAATTTTCTTCATATTTTGATAATCAGTTAACTTAACCATTGTTTTTTTTTTTTTCTTTTTTTTCAGTTTTCCAGCTCATTAAAGTTTTAAAAAAAAATCAATAGCTGATTTTATGGATACTTTTATGTTCTACTCTTTAACTGACAAAAACAAATATTAAATGGTTCTTAAACTACTTTCAAGCTGCAATTTTTATATGACTTACTCTAATATGAGTGCTTTCACACGAGTTTTTTAATTAATATTTCACCTTATCAATATACCTTTCTATTTATTTAACTGTTAACCTACATTTAAAATAGTATTTTAACCCAATTTTACCAGCAAATTTATAATTTTATTTATTTGTTTTTACATTTAAGAATAAAAAATTTCTTTATATTTTGAAAATCAGTTAACTTAACCATTGTTTTAGTTTTCTAGCTCATTATTTAATGACCATTCAAAGTACAATTTAGTTCAACATTTATTTTACATAATATTTTTTGAAAGTTACAATATTTACTCTTTTTTTTTAACAAAAACTTTACATAGAAATTTTTAGGCATTTATAAAAAAGATGTATTGTATTTGTAGCATACCAAATGGAACATCACCTGAATTAACAGACTTACTGTTGCATTTAATGAAAAGAGATGCCAAAGACAGAATGGATGTTGGTAGGGATTTTATAATTACTCTCTATTGTTTTGTTAATTTTTGAAGATATTTTTCTTTTTTAAATTCCTTTTTTTGCACTTAATTAAAGCCATCCGTCTTATCTGGGCTGTACTTCCTTTTTTGGAGAGAATTCATTTATTTTTCTTCTTTACACACACACACACAATAAATTCAGTATTTATATCATTTGGTTACAGTTCAATTTTTTATTACTTAAATTTTATAAAGTTTAATTAATTAGTTATAATTAATTGAATGTAATTTAGTTTTAATTAATTTATGTATTAATACAAGCAATATCAAATTGTCTTAAAAATTTAAAGAAGTTTATCCATGTGTTTGTGACTATTAGAAATGTCTTATATCTGAAAATTTTACGTAATATACAGTGAGGGCAACTTGCAATGCATACATACTATTAAAACAAGTTTTTTATTTACTTACTATTGTGATTTTTCCAAATGTCAGATGTAAAATATTTTGCATGCTGTAAGAAGAGGACAATTTGCACAAATACCAACTATTAAACTGAGCTTGTATGTATTTTTGTGACATATCCAAATTTCCAAACATGTTAAAAATCAAAAGTTGATTAAGCTGATTTTTGAAGCAGTTCCGTATGTTTGTTCTAAATGTACTATTCTTTTAATAGGAATAGTTTTTTAATGTTTTAAAAAATGTGATCTGATGCTGATTTTTTAAAAATCTTTTTCAGAGGAGTTGTACAACCATCCATTTCTGAAAGCACTTCCTCGCAGTAGTAAGTATTTATGGCTTATAATAGAATTCTGTGTCAAAATTATATTAATCCAATTTTTTTAAATCAACTTTCTGAGGCCGATGTTTATTTTTTAACCTCCTTTAATAAATGCTGTTAAAAACGATTTTTAAAATTTTTTATTTTATTCTAATATTTTATTAAAATTTATTTTTTGGCCTTTTTGTACTTAATAACATTATTATAGTTTTAATGTTATTATTATTTTGAAATTTTTTTATACAATCCTGTAAAGTTAAGAATTTTTCTTGAAACATGACATATCTACCCCACTGTTATCTTTACAATCTAAGTAAATAAATCCTCTTATTCCTTGCTGTAGACATACAAAACATTCGTAGTTGTTCTGTATAATGCATTACTTAATGTTAGAACTTTTACATTATATCACGTTTTTTCGAAATAAAAATTTATGTCTATAATTTTGTATTTTCTTTTTGATCAGGTTCTCCAGTACCTGTTCCTATAAGGCGATCAGTGTCTCCTTGTACCCCTACTTCTCCTTATAGTTCTTCTGCTACTCACAGCTGGGAAAGGGAGGTGGGTGGTGAAGATATGGCCCAGAGTAACTCCTCCCTCTCACCCTCACTCAATAACTCAGAAGAACAGAGATATTCCCCACCCATGGCCATTGAACAGGTAATACTATTTTCCAAAAATTATATTAAAATCAAACCAGGGTTTTTCCATGATTTTTTACTATGGTTTAGTTCAGAGCTCATAGTAGAAGAAATTTTCTGGAGCCAGAAAAAATTACTCTGCCTAGTTAAAAGCTAGGTCCGCAGTAGATCAGCGGTTTTCCAAATTTTCTGGTTATGAAACCTTAATATGATTGACCTCCTTTTGGCAAAACCCTGACTTGAACTAATCAAATATATTGAAAAAAATTTTAATTTTATGAGCTATCTTCCGTGGATTCAGAGATCTAGAAATCGGTTGTTCAACAATCTAAAAGCATTTTTTTTTTTTTGGTTGCATCTTCTCAATTATTTTGGCATTATACAACATTCAACAAATATTCAACTTAATGTTTTACTATCCTCATTTTAGGGTTTGCTTAATCTATAAGTTGAAAAAGTAGAAAAATGTGTTGAAATTTGAAACACATAGTAAATTAATAAAATTTTTTGCTACTCATCTTTATTAAAATGTATATTGAAAAAAAAAATAAAAAAACTATTTGTGTTACTGTTACAAGAAAAATTTAAATTTTAATGAAATATAGGCAAGGGTCTTCAAAATTATTGAAATTCAGAACGTTATTTAGTAATAAGTAGATTATTAACTAAACATTATCTTATAAGTAGAAATCGGTTGTTCAACAATCTAAAAACATATTTTTTCATCTCACTTATTTCAGTAAATATTTATACAACATTCAACAATTATTCAGCTTAGTGTTTTACTATTCTCATTGAGGTTTACTTACACTATAAGTTGCAAAATTTGTTAAAATTTGAAACACAAAGAAAAATAATAAATGTTTTTGCAAACTATCTTTATTTGAAAGAAACTATTTGTGTTATTATTACAAAAAAAATTTAATTTCTAAGAAAATATATTTAACTTTAATGGTATTATAAATTTAGTACTCGGCAAGGATCTACAAAGTTATTGAAATTCAGAATGTTATTGAGTGATAAGTAGATTATTAACTAAACATTATCTTATAAAGTAGTCGAGTTAAATGGTGAACAAATTTAATGTATAGACAATTGCATACAAGCTAAAATAATATTAAAAGCCTGGATAGTATTCAAACATTCTTTTTTTTTAAGTAATTTCAATAAGACAAATACTATCAGGGTTTTCTGATTCAAAGTATTCACATTAGTGAGAAAATAGTTTTAAAAATTATTCTAGTCAGATTTTAAGTAAAAAAAGATAAATAAATAAATACTTCTTTCAAAAACATTCAAATTTTTTTAAAATTTATGAGAAACAGATTAATTAAATTAAAACAGAAATAATGAAGAATATTCAGCTATAATTTTTTAGGTTCCGGTGAACTAGGCCCCTAAGATTTGAAGATCCATGAACAATAATAAGTATAGGTTTGTCCAACTACAGCAGTTTTTTATGACACCAAACTTAATTTAAATATATTGTGACAAGCAAATTTTTATCTATGGTGATATTGTTTTAATAAACAAATATTTGTGTTAATATTATGTTACTACTTATATTTACAATTATATCTTTATAATATTATAATCTTATTTTAGGATTTTGTTGTTGTACCTTCAAATATTCCTGATGAATCAAAATTAGGTAAGTTTTGTTTTGTAGCAGTAACTAAATTGCATAATTGTAATAGTAAAAAGAAATTTTTCGTAAAATTACCATGATATTTGCTTTAAAAAATTAGCTTTCATAGTTTAAAAATCAATGTTCTTACAGAAAGAATTTTTTTTTTCCTCCATTGCCCAGTAAGCTTTCAATGTTTTATTTCCTTGATTATTTTCTTTCCATTACAAAATGTCCCACCTTTTATAATGAAATTCAGGCATTGCTGTTGCCACTGACAAGATACAAACTCTGGTCTTTTCCAAAGTTAATGTTAAAAGTTTTCTATCATTAAAACATTTTAAATTTATTTATAGCATTACATATTAAATCCTAAAACTAGCGTATTAAGGGATCACAGTACCCTTGCAACATTTTTTTTTTTTAAATAAAGGTATAATCATTCATATTTTGGATGCTGTACATGCTCATTTAGCTTATAATCAATAATTTATCTTCAAAAAATAGTTAAATTATTAACTTTTAAAAATTTAAAAAGAAATTGAAAAAATAAATTTTTTTAAATCTCTAAGACTTTTTTATTTTAACATATTTTCAAAATAGTGCTTACAGTATTCATCTTAACAATTTTGTCCATTCATTTGTTGATATATCAATTAGAACATTTTTACAGATTATTTAGTAAAAAAGGTAGAAAAAAAAGGTTAAAAATTCCTGTTAGGTATGTATAACACATTGTAAAAATTGTAACACGTCATACAATGCTTATTCCATGCACATTTTAAATAACTGTATTATACTTAAGATAAAAAAGTTTACTTCAAAGCTTTATCTTAAATAGAAAAAATTCCTTAGGGATTTAATTAAATTTAAAACACAAAATTATTATCTATGAGAAAAGACACTTTAAAGTTTGTCTGCTGTTCAAGTTTCTGTTTTAGAACAATCTAAAATCATTCATAACTTTTTTTTAAAATGTAGATAGAGCGATGATTTTTTTTCAGTGCATTTGAAATAGTTTGAAGTTTTATTATAAGCAGTAAGAAAAATATGGATATTTTGATCATTTCTTGGGTACTGTGACCCCTTAAAATAATTATTTTAATTGTAAATATATCATATTTTAAAAAAATGTCATTGTTTACTTTTTATCATATCTTTTCAATTTTTATTGTTAAAAAGAACAATAAAAAAATTAGATTTCTTTTGAACAAAGTTTAAATTTTTGTGTTATTGAAAATTTAATTTTTTGAATAGCTTTAAGGAATTTTTGATTGATTCATATTGCAATTTGACATGTTTTACAAAAGATTTATGGAAATAAGAATATTTTATAAGAAATGTCACTTCATATATATTAGAACAAAAAAAAAAAAAAGAATATGGATTTATTGCTGCAAAAAAATTTGACTATTAATTTATATTTAATAAATAGTTTTTTCTTGTTTCAATAAAATTATCAGTTGAAATTTTTTGATTATGTTAATTATCTTGGGCTGAGTTATCTTGAGCTTTTAAATTAAGAGGTTGAAGAAAAATGGATTAATGGCATTATAAAATGAATAATTGAAATTTCTGAAACTAAATGTCCTTTTAAACTTTTTATAATAAGTTAAAATATCTCAAACTTTTTTTGACTCTTTGCATATATCTTAAGCATTTCCTAGTGAAAGTTTTTATTAATTCTTAATACGTATTTAATGAAAGTGATGATTAATTTCTCATAATTATTTTAGGTGAAAATAAAAATAGCCATCTCAAACACCAACTTAGTGATCCAAATGTGTAAGTTATTTTAAATTTTTCTTGGCAAAATAGTTTTATGGTTTAAATGAAATAATGGAATTTAATGGTTTTTTCAATAACTTTTACTTTTTTGACAAAATAATCATTTTAATGGAATAAATTAATTTAATAAGTAACAGAGTAATTGTTACTTTTTTGATGAAATAATTTGACAATTTTTTTTCAGTTTTTCCTCATGTATAATGTTTTTACTTCATAGATGCATTTAAATTCAATTACTTAATATAAATTTTTTTGAAATACAATTAAAATAATTATATGTCTTGACAATCGAGTAAAAAAGTTATTTTTCAGAAAGTATGCATTTTTTTAAAAAAAGTTTTGTGATAACAAAAACAATATTATTTGTTTTGTCTTTATTTTTAAGTTGACTGCTTACAAATCTATTGAAAAGGCAACTACACAGTGACTGTCCGTAAAATAACATTCTATATGAATTTGATCATAATTTATCATGACTCTTCACTTTGTTGTGCCAAAGTAAACCGATATTAACTAATGTGTAACTGCGTGTGCGGCATTTGTTTTAAAAAACTGACTTAGTAAGTAAAAGTAACTTAACTAAAAGTAAAGCAAAGATTTTTTTATCCGGAAACTACACAACCTGAATAAGTCTGACTAGTTTTGGAATTAGAAATAACTCACTATAGAGTTCTAAATTATTGAAAATTACCCAAAGTTTTATATGATTGTAGAATTTTTCGTTATGGATCGTCAATTCGTAAAACTACTTTTTTTTTTTTTTTTTTGCAAAACTGCTCTTTAATTGCAGGATGTTTAACTTTATATTTAATTGCACACGTTTTATTGATGAGCAATATTTCGAAATGAGTTAAAAAAAACTTACAAATTACTAAAATAGAAAAATCTTACTCTAGAATGCATCAGAATAAATGTGATTTTAATATGTTTTAAGTTAAATGAATCTAAATTAAGTAATCACTACTTTAATAAGCTTACAAAATAAAAGAAATTTATTCAAAAATATGAAATGGCTAACTACAGTGAAACTTATTAAGTGCAACCGCTCTCTGTTACGAGAAAAATCAGTCATTGAAAGGGGTGGTTGATCCTCGAATGATCTACATTTTCCGAAACAATTTACCCAAAACTATATTTAAATTTCAGAAACATATTTAAATTTGTGGCTAAAATAATTACATTAAAAGTCACACTTAGTATTCATAAGAGAACATTAAAGACACTGTATACGACATTATTTGTAAATTGCTGTGTTTTATTTAAACCAATAAATGGTAATTAATATTTATCTCTTTTTTTTATTTTTTTCAATCCCTACTTTAGTTCACACTCTTCCTATATCATGTTCAAATTTTCAATCGTTAATAAAATACTTTTTATTTGTCCACTCAAGTTCAAATACACTTTTTTGAATTTGTAGTGGGTGACACTTGATGTAAATACAGTTTTTTCAAACATTAATTCATTTATTAAATAGGGATGAGCGAAGAACGAAATGCAATTTTCTGATTGGTTAAACATTAGTATTGTTTTAAATTTTACTTTAAGCAATTCAGTTTTTCACATATTTAAAAAATAACATCAGTGATGATTTCTAACATATAGCTCTATCTGAACCAAAAAATTTGTTTATTGCGCACATTTAACTATTTAATAATTTTTTATTCTCTGTGTCAGATAAATTCAATAAAGAAGATTTCATGGTAGCACGTGTGGTCCATTTCACCAAATTTATACTTTTACAGTTATCTGATACCACGTGCCTTTTATCTTTTCAATTCCTACTATTAATTCACACTCTCCCTATATATATATTTAAGTAACTTGTTCAAATTTTAAATCATTAATGAAATACATTTTATTAATTCATTGATTAAATTTTATTAATTAATTTTAGTTTTATATGGGAGAAAAAATTTTAATTACTGAATAAAAAGTAACTAAAATAAAAAAAATTCTTTGTTAACCTAATCTGGTATTCACTATTTTTATATTACTTGTTTTTAGTTCACCTTCAAAAATTCCTGTCACCAACAAAGCATTCAAGAAAGCTATGCACGGAACTAATATCAATCTGGCAGCTAAAGCCGTTAAGTATCAAATGATGCAGGTATCATCGGAGAGTGATGCTGCTCAAGCATCCTCCAATATGCAGATCTCAGAGAATATTGGGGACAGCCATTTAGCGGATGCTGTTCCTGTTCCGACTCAGAAGAATGCATACAAAGAGAGCCTCCGGAACACAGCAGGATCCTCCCCACTCGATGGATATGAATTTTCAAAGACAATGCTTTCTCCTGGGACATCTCCTACTTTGAAGGTTTGGATTTTTCTGAAATGTCTAAGAGAGGAGGGGAAAGTAGTGGTTTCTTTGATCTTAGAAATTTTTTTTACAATGAGTAAGGAGACATTTTGAATAAAAAAATTTTAAAAAAATCAAAACAACATAACTTATTTTGTCTGTAAAACATCTAAAGTTAACAATTTGTAAGGTCTAATATTTGAGGGGGAAATACTAGGACTTCATGATAAAATAGTGTTAAAGACTTGATTAAACTTTTAAAAGCTACCTAAAATGCAGTTTTTAAAACAGCTTAAAGAAATTAAAATTTAAAAGTACTTTTTAATTTAAAAATTATTAGTTTTTAATAATACTTTTATTTTGTATTTACGTACCAATTATCAAATAATATGAAAATGTTATGAAATTATGTATATTAAAATTTGCTATTAATTTCAGGATTCTGTCCCTCTTTACACAGAAAGGAATCGAAAAGATTCAACTAACTCTTCTGGAAGTGATCCTTTCCGAATAACAGACTTAAGCTCAATGACTCCACCTTCAGGTACTCTACTATGAAGTTTTCTTTATGAATCAGGGGTTATTGTATTCCAGGTTTTTTATATCAGTTTTCCAGGTCTTAAAATAGAAGCATGCAATTTTTGCACAAATATCACAAAATTCTACTTATCTCAAGACCATTGCTGTGAATCAAAAACTTAAAATCGAACAAAATTTTTAAGCTTTTTCTAAATCCCGTTAACGAGACGTTCACGTGAAGAATTACTTCATATGTGATTTTTTTGCAAGTTTGATTCTTTTGGTTTAACAGATTTTTGCCATTTTGAATATTTGGAACTGCGTCAGAATCTGGTAGTATTGCGATGCTTATTTGCATGCTCTGACAGTCAGACTGCTCTCTCTAATCACTATCGAGGTGTAAATTCACTCGTGTGGGAGTGTTTCTCGGCCTCTGTGACCTCTCTACTCATAACAAGGTATATTTACATTGGATACCTGAACATGTGAGCATTCTTGGAAATCAGTTAGCTGACGAAGCAGCACAGAATATCTCCCACATTATTCAAGCTCTATGGCAAAATTGCCCATGAGCAAGGGCGCAACTCGAATGGTCAGAGGCAAACTAAAGAGCTGTATCGTGACTGTCCTAGTGTATGACAGAAAGAGCTTCTTAAGTTAAACAAGAACAGTTTGAGAAGATCATTGGTCTTCTCACTGAATACTACACTATCAGAAGAATGGGTATTGAATCTGATTCTCTTTGTCGAGATTGTCATCTTCAGGAGGAGACTTCCTGACATATACTTTGTGATTGTGAGGTCTATTCCACTCAAAGATTTGAGCATTTAGGGCACCATTGCATTAAGGCCTGGGAACTGCAAGATGTTCGTTGAACTTCATTTCTGCTATAAAGCTTTGTTATTAATCATGATATAGGGTTAGGGTGCAATAGACCTCAGGTCGATTTGCAGTGCTCCTTGGAGCTGCCCAATCTCTTAAGTAATAATATTAAGTCATATATTTGAAATGCGGATTGCAAAATTACATTATCTTATTATTAGTAGAAAAAAAGTTTTTAAAAATTATGGAACAGTTTTTCTATATCTCTCCTCTTCTGCTTGGATGACAGCCTTACATTTTACGTTCTGTAGGGCAAATATCAATCATTAAATTACTTATGTGAACTGAGCAATATGATTAGAAGCATACTTAACATATTCTTCGTGCATCCACAACCCCTCTAAATTCTGTTGCGAATGAAAGTCTTCATATACATTTTTCAGTGACATTCTTTACTTATTGTTCAAAACAATAGAATCATTGTTCGAGTACTTAATTACTAAGCATATATTTTTATATCTACAGAAATATTTACCAATAGTATTAAATTGTTGCAGAAGTAAGATGCAGTTTTTTATTTTACAGTTCAATTTACGATTGGGACGCCCCCAACTGGAGGTAGACTTCGAAGCTTTAGCGGCAGCACCCCTCCTCCCGCTGGTTCAGGCAGGCAAACGCCCACAAGTTGGCGTCATCAAGCTGCAGCGCCACAGAATTATTCAACATCACCTCTTCGAAGATCTGGTATGTTTATATTCTTTCGTTTTTTTAAAATAAGCTCGGAGTTGTTGATTTCATTTTCTTTCATTGGTCATAGTACTTTTTACTATATATACAGTGCTGATAATTCGTAAATTATGTTCCATTAGTCGCCCTTCAAAGGTTTTGTGGTTTGCTCCTCATGTATTATAACTCCTCATGTAAGTGTATTACTGATTTCCCTCAAATTCACCACAGCTGGAAACAATTTACCTAAAGAGAATTTTTCTCTGTGCTGATGAATCATAAGTTATGTTTCAATTTTCCATGAGTCTTCTTTGAAAGGTTTTTATGGTTAGCTTATTGTGTAATACAAATATAGAGATGTAAGTTAATACCACTCAAATTTACCACAGAATTTTTCACAAATTCTTTTCACTTTGGATTCAATTAATCTGTTAGTACATTTAGAGCTCGAAGTTGGCCACAAATTCCTTTAATTTCTTTAAATTTTAAAAATTTATATAAATGTACAGAAATATTTGATTTTCTAAATTTTTGTTGAAATGGTATGAATAAATAATAAATAAAATGTAAATACTTTATTTAAAAAAATATTTTCAAATTACAAAAAATACACATAAATTTTGTTATACACCATGTTGCATAGCATATAATGAAGACAGAAGTTAGAAGGCATTTTTTTAAATATTTGGATTTTAGTAACTGATATGCATTCCAAATATGTAATGTTGAAACATGTATCATGTAGTTTCATCTAGACACAAATTCTAGAATTATCCTGGTTTCAGGAAATAAGACTCGTTTACATATCCAAAGAGAACATTTATTTACACCAAACACAACAGATTCCACACCCCCAGCTTGTTCTCTTTAAATACAGCTGTTTGAAGAAGATTACGTAAAAAGTAAATATCAATTCCACGTCACAGAATTTATACTGTGAAGATCGGGACCACTTCAGTTCGATTAACGAGAAATAATGAACGATACGGCAACGACGCCACAGGGTTCCCCAACGCAATCTGGAAGACAGTCACACAGAAAATTTCACGTGGTTAATCAGGGTTTCCACTCCACGGGAAAATACAGGGGACTTAAAAGTCCCCTAAAATAACAGGGAATTTTGACTTTTTTCTTTACAAACTGTGAAAATACAGGGAATGTTGTTTCTTATTTTTGTTATTTAAAAAATTGTGACCGCTCAAAGCATAATCTATGAGATATTTAAGAATGATATTTCAGCTTTACTAATCTACTTCATTTACTATAGCATTATTTAAGTATGTTCAGCTATTTTTCCAGCAATTAAAACTAATAAATAAAGTTAGCTCACAGAAGAGCATGGTGATTGTGTTTTTCCTCTTATTATATTGCATATATTATATACAGTGAGAACACATGGAATTTTTTTTCCAGATTTGAGTGGCAACCGTGTTAATTTTTATCTCAGAGAGCTGAAATGCGGGCTTCAATCTATCTATGCCAACACATGATTAAGTTTTACTCGTTACTTGTATTTTTTTTCCCTTTTGTTCACTTATTTAAAATATTCACTTCTTCATACTGTATCACTTATATCGAAACACCTTTTTTTATTATTTTTATTAAAGCAGTTTTTTTATTTATTTTTTTTTTTTTTGTCCTTTGAGAAACAAAGAATACAATGTTGAATTCTGATTAATTTTTACTCGTTATTTGTATTTTTTTCTTTTGTTGTTTTTTTTTATGATTTTATTTATAATTTTTAAATTCTTTTGACTACACTATTCATATCTCCAGGGTCAACACCTCCTACCAATTATTGCAACCCCTACCCAACTTCTGTTTCACCAGTTAGCTGCAGGGACATGAGGAGATGCGAAAATCGCAGAATTGAGCATTCTGCTAACCGATGTTTAGATTTCAGGAATATATCAGGAGTGGGCAGAGCCATGACTCTTCCTGAATTCAGTACAAGAGATGTTTGGCCAAGTATGCAATATTTTTCAACACCATTCCAACACATTTTTTTTTTTAATTTGAGTAATGCACTTAAGTGGATTATGTTATTTTTATTAATGTTTCATTAATGTATCTGATATACATTTCTTAACTAATATTTTTTATTTGAATATATCATATTGGGCCAAATACCTTTAAATTATTAACACATAGCTGCTAACATGGATAGGAATAAATCCAGTAGATTTTACAAAATAACATGAATTCCGTGATAATTGTTGCATAATGTACTAAATATTTTAAACAAAGGGAATTTTAGGGATTTTTATAGTCATCAAAATAGAGAAATTACAATTTTTTCCAGTTATGTTTGACATTAAGCATACTTAAAACGTTTTGTATTATGTTTACTCATAATTTTGAATATTAATAGGCATTTAATTCTTCTAGGATAGTTAAAGAATTTTTTTTAATTAAAAAGAGAGTTTTGAATAAAAGTAAACTGAACTTTTTAGAACAAAAAAAGTTTTGAATGTATTAGTGATACTTATTTAGTATTACTAATACATTCAGTGACTGTATTAGTAATACTTATTTAAATATTCGTGCAAGCAAGCAATAATCTGTGCAAAACTTCTATTTCAATAGGGAGTTTTTTAGGAAACTTACTAATTTTAGGGAAATTTCTAAAATGTACTAAAACCAGAAGAATTTTAATTAAACCTGTAAGACCAGGAGAAATTGGCAAAATCCAGTAGTCTTCTGGAAAATCCAGTAGAGTTGGCAGCTATGTTAACATTTATTAAAACTTTTCAAAACAGCATTGAGCAAAAACGAGAGTTACTCATATCTGAAAAAAAAGAGAGCCTTCACTCATCAAACTGTTAGGAATATTATGAAAGGAAAATGTAAAATTGAATGATGAATGTGGAAAATAAAGAAGGAAAAAAAAAGATCAAAATCAAATATTTCCAAGCAGATAAAAAATATATCTTTTTTATTTTCAGTGTTGTATTTATTCATAAATTTTCTAAAGAATCCATTTTGGAATGTCATATTACTTGGAAAAAGATTTTAACGTCTTAAAATTTAAAAACTTAAATAAAATCAGAAATGCAGAGAGTGTTTTGAAAATTTAAACACTTCTTGCAAAGAGACATACTTAAAAATATATTCATTACAACTTGATGAGGGAAGAATAATTCTTTTACTCATTTTTCTACAAAATTTCTTCTTAAATGTGAAAATTACAAGAAATCAGAACTCAGTAATTTTAATAAGACATAATTGGCCAACTATATTATGTCATCCATAAGTTTTTGCACCAAATTACTCGTTACATAAAATTGCAGAATTGGCTCTGCTGTTAGCTGATATTTAAATTCTAAACTAGTATCTCCTGGTTGAATACTTATCACTATATATCTAGAGATAAATTTGGAAATGACTGTGTCAACATAACTCATCTTAAAATTAGTACTGTCTTCCTATCAAGAAAACTCCACCATACTCTCACATTGAGTGTTATATGTGTAAAAAGAAGGTCACTTTGAATTTGATCAGGATTGGTCAATTGTTAGATATGAAAATTGCTGAAATTGGTACCTTGCCAGTTGATGTTAATATCCCAGAAACATATCTCCTAGAGCCGCTTTTGGGGTAGGCACGACTCTTTATTTCGGTACTATTCTATTATCGAGAGAACTATGTGAGTCCTTCATGTTTAAATCAATAGTATTACTTCTGTGTGGTTATATAATCTTATTTAATTTAAACTTTGCTTATCAACATTCTATTATCTTCATTCCATTACGTTTCTTGAATAATGTATTTAAAATAGCTAATTTCAATGTGTTATAAATTATTTTCAATATTTTATTTTTTTCTTTCCCTTTTTTCATGCTAAAGCCTGTTTTATGCAACTACAGTGAAACCTCCCGGAAAGACCACCTCTATGTATCGGCCTTATCTATTTACGACCACTTTTGGGAGGCACTGAACTTTTTCCATAGATTTTGTGATAGATTCAAGAAATATATAGATAATAGATTCAAAATTCAATTCTACCGTAGATTCAAGAAAACCTTTAAAAGAGGCCATTAAAACCTCTCCCAGCGACTGGGCAAACCTCTGTACCAAATACGAAAAAGGTTAAATAAGGAAACACTAAAAAATAGCAAAACAGAAAATTTAACAAAACAAATAAGTGGATTAAAGTAAATTCAAACTGTTTGCATGAGACTCTTATTTAGCGAGCTCTCTTTCACAATAAAACTTCATGCTACAGTCAGAGTGCTCTATAGACAATGTTATTAATGGTTTAACTTTTAGAGTTGAAAGTTATTTTAGATAAAACAAGCATCGCAAACAAACACACCTCTTCTCATCTTTTAAAGCTTACTGATTTTTATGATATGAAATGAAATGCAAGCTTAGACAAAAAACATAATTGTCTCTTTTAAATAGCTTTATCATTCATATTTGGTAAATTTGTTTCTACACATAATTTTATCAGTTGGGATCATTTTTATGGATGCTAAATTTAGTTCATCGATTCGTCTTTTCACTACTCCAACAGAAGTGGTATTTCCGTCTCAAGAAAATTTCACTGACTGCAATTAAAATCGTTTACAAAAAATCATCTACCTTCAATAAAAATTTTGAAGTCAATTTAGGTAACCTATGAGAACGATCAACTGTAGAATGGTGAGTGGTCGCTCCCGAGAGGTTTCACTATATTGGAACTGTTACGGTCCAGTATATACTGTTACATCTCCAGGTGTTTTATTTGGGTAGCAGTGCTTGTCAAATCAATCTGCAGCACAAACTTCATAAATCCTCTTATGTCTGAAGCTTAAGCACTGTCAAGCAATGATTATTATTGTAAATTTAAACTTAACATAACATTGTGTACAGCGAAATTTTAACATATAATGCAAACAAAATTATGCAAGTTGATTAATTTTTTTTTAATTAACAGTTTTATACACTTTTAAATTAATGGAATAGTGAGAATTTAATCGCTCCCTTTAGCAATTATTTTTGGAAAAAAATCAACATATTTTTTTTTTTATTTCATTAATAAATACAAGGAACTAAACCGTAACATAATACACCAGTTTTAAGTTGAAATTTAAATTTTTTTATGTGTAAAAAGCATTTAATTTACCATCAGTTACTATCCTGAGTCATCTCGGGCGAAGAAAAAAGTTAAAATATTAGTCTTTGTATATGTTCACATCTTCATAATCTGAAAAATCGTTTTTTGCTTCCAGTCAAGTAAAAATGTGATTAAACAAAACGTGCTTACAAATTCTGCTTTCGGGATAGTAAATATTTGTAATTTATGTATACCAGAGTTAACTCTGGACAATCAGGGAAGCGGTTAAGGAACAGTATAAATACCCTACAAACAGTTAACTAGAGTTTTTGTAAATTGATCATTATTTTTTAAATTATTCTTGTTTCAAAATTTCCATTAAAAAAATTTTTTTTTAGAATTTTTAAAAATTAAATTTTTTAAACTTACTTATCTGCAGATTTTACAAACAAAGTTTGTTACTAACGTTAATGATCTGGAGCAAAATGAGTAATTGTATAGGAATCAAAAGTTATTTTCTTGTTTTGCCTCTCAATAATTTTTTCTATTTCTTTTTTTTTTTTTTTTTTTTTTTTTTTTTTCAAAAGGGAAAAAAATCAGCAGCACTCACTGCCCTGCTGAAATGTATCTGTTTCCGAATTTGCAAGCAATTTCATGTTTAAAATTTACAGGGTGCGTAGCGTTTTTAAAAAGTGCTTAAAGGTGCTTATTTTCAACTTTCGTAATTTAAAAGCCCTTAAAGGTGCTTTTTTCATTGGGTGTTTTTAAAAATGCTTAATTTTCACTTTTCGAAAAAGAGATTTTTTTCTTTTTCTTTACCATGTCGATTTTTGCCACGTACTATGCAAAAGAGTGGTTTTCACATTGTTTTATTCAAAGTTTTCACAATTCATTGAAACACAATGCATTTAGGCTTACCTTTGGTTGGTCCGTAGCGTATGAAAGCACCAATCCTATTACATGCTTGATGAAACATTTAGTCCCTATGTGTGTCAATTGAATTGAGTTCGGTGAGATTATTGCACTCTCATGTGTAACTCTGCTGCAAATTCCCTCTGATTTCGAACCGAAAAACCTCTTATCTTTTTATAATGACTAATATAATCAAGAAAAGAGTTCTTTGTCAGAAACTAGTTATTTTATCATGATCACGTAAAGTCTTTAGAAATTATTTTGTTGATGTATATAGTACTTAAAAATGCTAAATGAGTGCTTAAAAAGAACTTAAAGGTGCTTATTTTTTGTTATAAAATTTGGCTACGCACCCTGATTTAACCCACTGGCGGTTAAGGAAATGGTCAAAATTGGGAGAATGTTTCTCCCCTACACACAGTTCCCCTATCAGTTAACATGGGAAAACCGGTTTTGCTATGCAGAGAAGACTGCAGGTTAAAATGCGACTTTTTACGTGCAGAACCGTCAGTGGGTTAAAATAAATATTGATATGAGTGAAATGTTGATTATCCCGAGTTAATTCAGATATGTATAAATTGCAGATATTTATTGCCCTGAGAAAACTCGGCGTAGCAGAATTTGTTAGTATGCTTTATTTTATCACGTTTTTACTCGGACAGAAGTTAAACTTTTTTCATTTGCTTGAGATAAATCAGGATAATAAACTGATGGTAAATGTTTTTTATACATAAAAAATTTAAATTTCAGCTTAGAACTTGCGTGTTATGTTTAATGTTAGTTCCTTGTATTTATTAATGTAATTTAAAAAAATCGGTTTGGGAAGCGATTAAAGACTAACAATGTGCACACTATTTTAGTCCTGTTATTATTCATTCCGACATCATTTCTCAATATTGACAGTTATTATAAAAGCATCTTAAAATGTAATATAATACTATAATAAAATACAAATGAATTATTGCAGGTGGAAGAATACCTGAAGCTGAAGGCTTAAATTTCATCCAGAGGTCGGGTAGTTCAGGCAGACTAAGTGATACTAATCTTCTTATGGGTCATTTTGCCTTAAGTGGTAATGGAGGTAGGGTGTTTTCTTCCATATAAAAGAAAGCGTCACTGCCTTTAATAAAAATGAAAAAAACTGATACTTCCATTAAATACTAAAAAAATAATTTATGCTTTGAACAAGTTAAAACTTTTTTTCTCTTAATTTATTTTGTCATATTTTTATTCTGATACTAATCTTCTAAGTGATACTAGTCTTTTCATGGGTCATTTTGCCTTAAGTAGTAATGGAGGTATGTTTTTTTTTCCTTATAAAAGAAAGTGTGACTGCATTTAATAAAAGTATCAGTTTTTTTTTTGTTTTCTTTTTAAAAACTGATACTTCCATTAAATACTAAAAAAATATTCTATGCTTTTAACAAATTTTTTTTCTCTAGATTAATTTATCAGATTTTTATTCTGAAAAGGTTTCTATCAAACTTTAAAAGTTATTAATTGTAGTGTGAAAACTAGTTGATTTTTGGTCTTTAATTTTCCGGGGGGAAAGACATTTGATGTTTTGAGTATTGGATAATTTCAAAATGTTGTGCCTTTAACTGTTTTCTTAATAAATTATACTTTTTAAAAATAAGTGAATTTGCAAGTTTTTTCTCCCCTTAAGTGCCTTCAATCAATTCAAATCGATATTCACAAACTTCATGTGAAGGAAAGAATTTTTTTAAAAAACTCTTAATGAGGTAGTAAGCTGTTATACTTAATTTAAATATAATATCTTACTCTGTTCATTCTAACTGATAATGAAAGATTCTATATCATTGCCTACCCAAAGAAGTATTCAGTGATGGTGAAAGCACCTCATGAGTGTGGGGCTCTCTCCCACCCTGTATTCGTGTGTGTATATGTATAGCACAACAAATACAAAAAGAGAAAAACGAAAAAAATCAATAAGTTTTATTTACTGTGCACAAGCTACAAGTTTATAGAACTCAGAAAATAAGCTCAAAATGTAGAGAAAACATGGAGAGAGAAAAATGACAGAATAATGAAAAAAGAGGGGAAAAATATATGTATTTTTTGAGTGCTCCTCACACTGTTGTATTGATATATTTTGCTTTGGTTATATTGATATAATATTAGAAAGCTCTCCTTTTTGCGGGTATAATCGTGTGAGCTGATGAAGAATTATATATTTCTTTCTTTTTTTCATTATTCTGTAATTTTTCCATGTTTTCTTTAGATTTTGAACTTCATTATGTAAACTTCATTCATGTAAATTTATTTACACAAATATTGAGCGAAAAATTGTCATCTTAGAAGGAGCTGTATCTTATAATCTATAAAATATGAGGGGGCTTAAGTCCCCTAGCCCCCCCCCCTCGGTTCCACCGTCCTTGATAGTGTTAAAAGTAAGAAAATATTTTTGACAAATACTCATTTCATGTTTCATTTAATCAGTGGTGTGCAAAGATGTTTGAAACAAACTCCTCTGTTTTATGTTCTATTCGATACATCGAATAGATTCTCTACTAAATGTGGGCTCTATTAGATATAGTGCAATTAACCCTCCTGGCGTCAAGCCCGTTATATTACGGGCTTCATTTCCTTGCTAAAAGCGGCTTGCCCGTGTTTTCACGGGTTCACGATCTGCCTCTGGAGCGGCGAACCCGTCTTTTTCTCCTCTAGAATATTTCCTTCCCCCTCAACCTCCTACTGCTCACAAATTGAGAGGCGTATAAGCTGTCATCGTAAATCACTCACTGTGCTATAGTATTTCTGTTTGAATAGATGTGAATATTTTGCATTCTTTTTGATTTTTGAACCCCCACTCAAACTAAAAGTTTACCTTTAATAAACAGGTTATTTTTTTTTTGTTCAACTTATTCGATAGATTTAATTTTATTCAATATTTATTGCTTAATTTATTATACTAAATCTTTAAATGTTTTAAATCGTTTTGTATTTTTAAATTTCAAATAATTTTCGAAAATTCATTTAATTTTAGTGTAAATTGCAGCAAATTATTTCTTCTCTAAATAATAATGTAATATTTAATGAACTAATTTATGAATTTTTAATATTACCAATTTTCTATAATATTTAACTAATTAAGTTAAAGTAATTAATTGTTTTTTAAAAAAATTTTTTTTTTTTTTGCTTACAAAATATATTTCAAAACAATTCTTGCAATTGAAGTTAACTCTAAAAACATTCTCTCCTCTTCATGTAATGTTCTGGACTTTCTCAGCGTTTGTCTAAAATCCCGTCACCTATGACACTAGTTTTATTTGTACTTTAGTTTAATGATATTGAAACATTTTCATGGATAGAGAGGAAATCGAAATTCTTTTCATTTGGAAATACGTTTTATTAAATTAGTAAAATTACAAGCTGTTAAAACTCCAAATAACTAAGTGAGTTTCAATATACCAAATATTTTTTTTTCATCCAAGCAAATAATCAAATGAATTGTAAATTTTTATGTCACTCACATTACGATATACATTTTAAAGAAAACGATTTATAGCTTGTTTTAGTAAAAACAAATAAGTTTAGTAATAAATTTAAATTTTCTTAATAAATTATATTAAAAAAAATTACAAGCTGTTAAAACTCCAAATAACTAAGTGAGTTTTAATATACCAAATATTTTTTTTCCATCCCCACAAATAATCAAATGAATTGTAAATTTTTTGGTCACTCACATTACGATATACATTTTAAAGAAAACGATTTATAGCTTGTTTTAGTAAAAACAAATAAGTTTAATATTAAATTTTCTTAATAAATTATATAAAAAAAAATTACAAGTTGTTAAAACTCCAAATAACTAAGTGAGTTTTAATATACCAAATATTTTTTTTTTCATCCAAGCAAATAATCAAATGAATTGTAAATTTTTATGTCACTCACATTACGATATACATTTTAAAGAAAACGATTTATAGCTTGTTTCAGTAAAAACAACTAAGTTTAATAATAAATTTAAATTTTCTTAATAAATTATGTAAAAAAAAATTACAAGTTGTTAAAACTTCAAATAACTAAGTGAGTTTTAATATACCAAACATTTTTTTCCATCCTTGCAAATAATCAAATAAATTTTAAATTTTTTATGTCACTCACATTACGATATACATTTTAAACAATCCGGAATTTGAAAGTTGTTGATAACGAGGGTGAATACAGTGTTGATTAAAAATAAAATCTTGGTAACAAATACCAAATGCACCGAAATGACCTTACTTTCCACTCCCCCTAATATTCCATTAATTTAACACAATCAAGTTAAGTATTACAGTACTGTCATTCGTACTAGAATATTCATCTATTGACGGTCTAAATACAAAAGTAAATGATACTTCTAGTTACGTGATGATCTTGTTAAGTTATTGAAATCGTTTTTAGAAGTTTCATTTGAAATGAGCAATAAACAAGCTTTATTGTGATGTAAATATAATCTAGACTCCGCTTATAAGTGTTCGGATGAAGTGAGTTTCGCCTATCGCTTTCTTTTCTATTTATGATCAAAAATACTATGAAAGATGATCTAAAAGAAATGGACGTACTGTAATAAGCAGAACGTGTTGCATTAAGTTAGCGAAATGTGAAATGCAGAGAAGATTTGTCACTGTATTTTCTGAGATTCTTTTCGAGAAATTCTCGACTGCAAGAAAATAATAAAACTTAAAATAAGAGCTTCAATAAATTTAGGATGAATAATAATAATATTTGGGAATAAATATGAAAGACATGATGTTTTTTTTTTTCATTCTTAGGAATTGTATATCTTTGAATTCATAAATGACGGTGTAATTTATTTTATAAGGCATAATGCAACCTCTTATATGTTTTTTTTTAAGTGATAACAAGTTCTTGCGCCCTACCATAATCTCAAGTATATCCATAACCCACAAGCTCCTTAAATACGTTGCTAATTACTATAAATAAAATATTCTTAAAGTGTTACTCTTATAAATAATAAATATAGTGGACAGGGAGGCAAGTTTTATTACACGAAATATTTCTTAGCACATATAATTTGAAACCATAGAGTAATACGTATAATACTTTTTTCTTTAAAAAATGTAATTTAAAAAAAAAAAAATGTTATTGCAACTTTTCATTAGTTGATATGTTACAAAAGTAGTGCAATAAGTTTTTATTTTTTTGCAAATTTGAAGCTAAAGATCCCGAAAACTTTATTCCTAAATTTGATCTGCTTAAATGTATTAGTAATAATTTAAAAATAAAAAAGAAAATTAGATGAAAGATAAAATTATACTGATAACCTCGTTAGAAATACAAAATATAGCAACTTCATTAAAATTCATTTATATATAGCTTACTTTATTCAATTAAATAGTATTTATAAAATACAAACGAAGTTATGCAATAAAATATTTATTTAAATGAGAAAATGTTAAACAGGTTAATGTTAATTAAAATATCAGTTGTATTATGTTTTAAACATGTGTAAAAATTACAAATTCTCAATTGTATGATATACTTCAAAACAAGGTACAACACACAAAGTGACATTGCACTGTTTACATTGAAATCGAGATTCTTTCCTAACTCGTTGTCCTTTTGAGTCAAAATTTTTACTCCGCCACCCCCCTAGAAAAGAAATCCTACCCTTATCTATTCTGAATAGAAGGAGTGACTAGTTCGATGACGTTCGACTTAAAAACCTGAATTTGCAATCCCATAGCTCATTTCCTATTATACGTCAGTCATTTCCTATCTCTTGACTTTGAAGAGGGATGAAAGAATGGAATTCGGGGGAAAGCAATATTTATATTGTAATAGATTTTTATACTTATACACATAAGTTTTTTTCAATTTTTTTTCCAGCTAAGTTAGGTTCTATAAAGAAATAAAAAAAGCAAACATATCCTACTTATAAAAATTAAATATAGACTAATGAATATAAGAATATAAAGTAATGAATATATAAACTAACGAATAAAAATATAAAATCCCATATTCATTCTATTTACCATTTCCAATTTTGAAAATATCTTCCTTTTTTTTTGTGTAATTCTTTTCTATGTCATTTAATTGCCATACAAAAGGTGTGCACCTTGAATAATGCATAATCGAAGTACTTTTTTATGACAAAGTATTTTTATGTCATGTTTACAGGTTGTAATTATTGTCAGTTTTTTTCACAGAAAAAGAAAAGCAGAGCAACGATTTTTTTCCGATTTTGCATGCACTGTATTCTATTCTATAGGCGGAAAAAATTAGTGTTGTCAGCTAGAAGTATAGTTATTTACCTTTGAGTCTGAGACAATATTTCTAAATGGTGTCTCAGAAACATATTTGGAATAACTGATTCTATAGGTCATCATGGTGCAAAGAGTTAATTTTTTTCATGAAAAAAATTTAATTGATATTTATTATACTAAATCAATACAACCAAAAATCTTTAAAAATATGTTTATTTTTGTATATTTAAATTCTGTTACTGTGACGTACTTTTTTTACAATATATATTGTTTGATTTATATTGTAAAAATCATTCACACGAAATTAAAGCAGTAGACAAAATAGCAAAGAATCAATGTATTAATTCTTGAAATCAAGGATGGCGCCAGACTCTGCCCGACAAGGGGTCAAGTCTCCCCCGACTGGGGGGCTCAAACAAATTCAAAATATTTAAATTAATTATACTTTACATTTTTTTCAAGTGTGTTTCTAAGAATCTAAAATCAGTAATATTGATACCCATAATGTGCAGATTCCTTTTAATGTAAATTTAAATCTAATTTTTTTTCTGTTATCGATATATTTTGTACTGTATGGTGCAATTTACCATACATTGTAATCGTAAAAATTACTTCTGTAATGAAGAATAGTTGTAGCAGTAACCGCTGTTTCAAAAAAATTCGACACTTCTTACTCTCATAAAGCAAAAATTATTCGATAATAAAAATCAGAAATTTCATGCACATTTAACAAAACATTTAAAGAATATTTTAATATAAAATGTTATTTTTATATGCATCGATTGACTTTTGACTCATTTAAATATTTTTCAAATAAAGTTTTAAGTACATTTTTTGCATCCACGTATTCTATCTAAATATATCATGCCCCGTTTCGAAGGAACTTCGAAATGGTTATGCCCATAAAATTGCAAAATTTCTATTTTTTTTAATTGTTACACTGTATAATTTTACGGACAAAAAAAGGGCTATTTTAATCAGGGGACTCGATGCTAATATATATTGTAAATAAATACAAAGATACTTCGAAAATTTCTCCTTGCGATTCCCTTTTCTTTTCAAAGATGCTTTTAAAGTGAACATCTATGTCCGGCAAAATGCTAATTTCTCTATTTGAGAAAAAGAGTAAGTCCATCGGCTGAAAATATAAGATTCAAACAATATAGCTGAAATTTGTAATTATTTTTAAATTTACAAATTTTAAATTTGCTTCCGAGAAACGAATATTAACTAACTTACATTTTTAAAAAAAAATTGCAACACATGGCTGCTGTTTGTCTGCCTATGTTTTCGTTTCACTGCAAAGCTGAAAGCACACTTTCTACCAAGATTTCTGTTTCGCCCTGCAAAAGCGTTTTACATATTGGCATATGCCTGCAACGAATAACCTTTCACACAGTTAATTGATTATTGTTTACCACATGTCAACGCGAAACATTCTTTCCTCTACGATTTAAATTTGTTTTTGCTTTCATAGTTACGAATTTTAAGTCACAAGAAATGGACACTAAAAATTAAGAAGTTAGGGGACCAAATTTCGAAAAAAAAAAAAAATTATTTTTATTTTTCAGGACTTATTTGACCGATTTTGCTTTTTGATTCAATCGAAAAAATTTTCATACAATTGTTAAAATTCGTTTTTCAAAAGGTAATTCCATGCAAAAAATATAGTTTTAAATAGTTATAAAATATTTAATATATTTATAATATGCGTTGAAAAATTCTGAATCTCTATTAGAATACCTAACGATTTTTACTCAATCGCGTAAACGATGAATTAAAAATGGATATTTCGTTTTGAAACAGTAGCGCTTAACAAAAGCTTTTTCTCCCTCTCAAAGAAAAAGAGCCATTATACATGAAAATATAATATCCACTGAATTGACGTTATATTTCGCATCTATAGTACTATTATATAAGTACTATATAAGTACTATAAATTATTTTTTAAATTCAAAGATATCATTAATGTGGATTAAAAAGGTAAATATGATTTGTTATTAACACGTATATCAACGAAATTGTTCTCATCCTACATGAACTTAGAACTGAAGTAAATTAAAAAGGATGCACATTTTTTTTTTTAAAACTTGGCAATTGTATCTGGGAAATCACAGAAGTCAAAAGAGCTAGGAAGGAAAAAATATCAGTAGAAAGAACCTATTCAGTACCATCACAGGGGATATTGATAACAACCTTTGATGTTATATATCAACGTTATCATTGTCAAAGTTCAAAGGACAAGAAAAAGTGTAATTTAACCTAAAAGCAATAATCTTATCAGTAAAAATGTCTTCTTCATTGCTTGATATTTCAGAGGAAAGTGCAATGTTGACCACAGTTCAAAAATGACTTTCGGAAAAGTGAATCACATACGCGATTCATCCATCAAACTGTCATGACCCACCTGGACCTCCTAGACCGATAATCACCCCTTTTAACCACAAATTGAAGTGGAAAGGGGAAAGTATACCTTTTGTCCGACCCTCGACACTTTTCGTGGCATCTTTCTAAAATGTGTCTGCCGCTTGTAGTAAGAAACTAAGAGAGAGGGGAAACGCCAGGAGGGTTAATGAAGGAACAAACCTTATATATATTTAAAGAAAGCATAAGATTGATTCATTAAAATTTAAAGTATATATTTTAAATTCGCTTATATATGAATATATCTGGGAAAAAAAATTTATCTGTAAAAATTGTTTTAATGACCTGCAACTTCATTATTACATTTGCGTAAAAATAATACTATATTTTGAAAAAATCATATTATGTTGCATAATATATTTCGCTTAAGAAAAGTATTTACTCATTAAAATATTCAATCTTAATAAATATAATAGTAGTAATAGATTTATAGTTCTAGTCTACTTTCGAGTTGATTAGATGCCCTTTCTGTACAACTTAGCCTTTAATCAATATTTAAACTATGAATAATATTATTTATTAATCATAAAAACATCAAATCGGATAGAGCATTTGCCTTCCAATGAGGTGAACCAGGATCAAATTCCAGCGATGGCTAGTCAATAGGAATTTTGCACCTGGCTCACACCAACTACTGTGCCGACGTGAAATATTCTCAGTGGTGGAGATATCATGGGTTAGAGTTCCCTTGCCGCCAGGCTTACCGTGTGAGGTTTTCGTGGTTTTCCTCCCCATGTAACTCAAATGCAGATTAGTTCCATAGAAAAGTCCGCCACTAAAGCAACTTCCTCCCAATACTTGGTTCAGAAGGTCCCTTGTCTTCTGGATTGGATTCAAAATTACAAGGACGTTTAGCATCGGTAGCCGTGAACTCAAAATTGGGTCGACTGTTTAATGAAGGTTATTAAATAAAATAAAGTCATAGAAAATAATCTCTACTGTAAAAAAGCAATGCATTCTTGTTTTGTGTAGATTCCCTTTATAGAGCTTCACTATAAAACTATTTAATTAATATAATCTTTGTTAACCTGTTTTCATCTGTCACCACAAAATAGCATAAATTTTCCTCCAAGTTTTTTATTGTTTGAATTCTTTCTTTAGCTTCTCCTAGCCCTCCACTTCCATCTTTGCTGGCATTTAATGTTCAGCAGCAGAAATATACTCCCAGCTGCCAACACCATTGTTGTTGTGGAGGCCAGAGCTCCCCCGGAAGAATTCGACGCAATTCCTACACAGGCGCGTACAGTGATTCGTCTCCTACGTGCCACTACTTTCCCCACAGTGTTTCTCCTTCAAGCTTGGAAGGCCTCTTCATACCAGAACTACCTGAAGAGACTCTGCTTGAGGTACACAAAATATTTTTTGTATATCTTTAGAAAACAAGTTGTTTAGACAGGGTTGCCGCTCCAGAGGATAATTCACAGAAATTTAAGAGTCACCTAAAATAACAGAGAATTTTGTTTCATAATTTTGTCTTTTAAAAAATGGTGACCACTCTATATGCGATATATGGGAGGGATTTTTAAGGATGATATTTCAGCTATGCTAATCTGTTTCATTTGCTGTCTCATTATTTAATTTAAGTGTGTTCTTTTTTTCAATTCACACTCTCCCTATATCTTGTTCAAACCGTTATTAAAATACTTTTTATTCATCCACTCAGCTTCAAATACATTTTTTTAAACTTCGAGTGGATGACGTTAATGCAGTTTTTTCGATTAATTCGTTCATTAAATTTTAATTCATTAATTTTAGTTTTATATAGGAGAAAAATTTTTTTTTATTCATTGAAAAGTAACTAAAATAAAAATTCTCTTTATTGACCTAAGTAGAAAGTGACTTTATTAATTTTTTTTAAATATTATTTGTTCTCTTAAGTTTTTTCAGCAATTACAACTGATATAGTTTACCCAATACAGTTCACACAAGATCACAGTGATTGTGTTTTTCCTCTTAATATATTGTGTATAATACGTACAGGGAAAACACAGGGAATTTGTTTTACAGATTTGAGTGGCAATCCTGCAATAAACTCCACAGTTTTTATTTGTTTAGGCGCCTAAGCAGAAGCAACTCCATTATTTGAAACGTTTACAATCCCTGGGTTAAAGTTCATCAATCCTTTACAGCAGTGTTCCCCAACCCCCGATCCTCGGACCGGTACTGGTCTGTGGATCAAATGATACTGGGCTGCCCATTTCACTGAAACTGAATTTAAATCCCTTGGTTTATACCCCTAATTAAAAATATCTGTGCTACATTAAAATTTTATTTATTTAAAAAAAAATAGGCTCCCCGAAGGTAGTGACATAAATTTTTTAATGTTTGTAATGTATCATTGTCTCCGATTAACCCCAGATGGAACCGTCTCATTGCAAAGAAACAGACTCAGGGTTCTCATAGTTTTAACGTTCTAGTAAGTTAAAATGTTAAATCACTTTATATTTATTTTTTGGTGTAACTGTATTTTATTTTGAAGACATGTTTAAATACAATTAAATTAAAAATAATAAATCAAAATAATCTAAAATAAAAACAATAAATGCCTCCCCCCCCCCCAGTGGGTCACGGTAAAAATATCAAACATTGACAGGTCCGCGGTGATAAAAAGGTTGGGGAACACTGCTTTACAGGGTATCCGCACAGAAAGTCATGAATTTCAGTGTTGAACAAAATTTGTCATGAAATGTCATGATTTTAATTAATTTTTATTTTTTAAAAAAAATCAAGGAAAGTCATGGATTTAGGTTGCCGAAAAATCTAATTTTTAAAATGAAATGTACTCCCCCCCACACACACGCATCCAATTTCATGGTGTTCCGAATATTTTAATTTCTAACGAAATCCCCACTCACAGTCATATTTTATTAAAATATTAAATGTTTTTATCCTGTTATTTAAAAATTATGATGTTCTTTAAAAAAAATTAAAGAAAAAATATCATTTCTAGAGCGAATTATCTTTTAAACGTCTGTGATTTCAAAATTTTTATTATTATTTATTTTTTTTATTTTATCAATTTAAAATTCTAGCTGAAGCAAGCCAGTCATTGGCGAATTATTTTTATTCCGAAATGAGAACAGAAAAATCAGGAGTATTTCTTTCCTTTCCAATGAACAAGAAAAGTATCTTTAGAATATAATTCTGCAGAAAAAAAGAAAATTTAATTATTTGCTTTTGTATTTTTTTCAGCTATTTTATTGCTTCAACTTTTTCTTTACTCTGTTTTTTAAATTTAATGTGATTAATGTTATTATAATACTTTTTAAATTTATTGTTGTGTTTTTGTCGGGGGAAATAATAAATTCCTTAAGTCATGGGTTTGAAGATCTAAAATGTAGCAGATACCCTGCCTTTACTATTAAAAAAATAATAATAAATAGATAAATAGCCAATTTATCTAATATCTTTTGTTATTATTTAAGTTTTGATAAGCTTTGCAAGAAACAAATTTCAGAGAAAAGTGATGTCGTCGTATCTTTGATAAAATAATGATTTTCATGTTTAACTTTAATTTTTTTTGTGGGGAAAGAATGTAATACAATTTCGTCTTTAAACTTTTTCCTGCTTTTATGAAATGCTTAAATTTTGCTAAAACTAATATTTCTCTCTTATTATTTAATATATTTTGTTTGTTTTATTACATAATTTTTCGAAGACATAATTTATATTAAATGATTTTTTTATAGAAAGAACACAATGACACTTTGGCCAAACTTAATTTTGTATCAGCATTAGTAAAGTGCATATTAGAATTAGCCAAAACTAGAAGCTCTCCTTTATCTTCTGCTTTATCCAGTTCAATTGCAAGAACAGATGTAAGTATTGAAATTAGTTGACATTGGATACAGTTGCTTGTGTACTATGTATTGTTTTATGTAAACCATATAATTGTTTTGATTGAGGTGGTTGCAAGACAAATGGGCTTAGTCATAAATGTAGAGAAAATGAAATATATGTTATTCTCAAGAAACAGAGTCCCAGACCCCTATGTTAAAATAGATTCTTATAGATTTGAAACAGTAAGGAGTTTTACTAACTTAGGATCAATTATTACTATTGACAACAGAATGAGTCCTGAAATTTAAAAAAAAAACGACTCTATCTTATAAATAGGACTGTCTATGGGCTGAGAAGATTTATTAAATCATGTTCTTTCTAGAAAAACAAAGTTCTCAATCTACAAAACTCCCTATCAGGCCAGTCTTGGCATCTGAAGCTTGAAAAATAAAAAAATTGGAGGAAAATTATATCGCAATATTTGAGAGAAAGATTTTGCGGCAGTTATTGGTGTAAATGAAAACAATAACTGGAAAAGGAGATTGAACTTTGAACTGTACAAGATTTATAAACAACCCAATATTATTAAATAGATAAGAATAAATAGAATGAATTGGATGATCCACGCGATTCGAATGAGTGATGACAATACAATAAAACAGGCTGCTTTTTAAACCCACTGGAACAAGAAAGCGGGGAAGACCGATGTTGAGATGGGCTGACTCGGTGGAGTCTGATTTTCTTGCAATTAATGTAAAGATCTGGAGATGAAAGATAAATCGGAAGTCATTATGCAGGAGTCTGTCCAGACATTTTGTGAGAGGTCCTATTTTTGTAAAATTGTGAAAAAACTATTCATAATTTGTGGGTATAAAATTAGCGTTAAGTCACATTCTCTCAACCAAAGTGCTGCTTTTGTGAATTTGTGCAAATAGGGTTTTGTTATTGCAAAAATTTCTTAAAACCTTTTCAAGAAGCTTTTAAATTGTAAATAGATACAAGATTCTGCTCAACAATCGCTGCTACTAAATAAGAGATGCAACATACAAATATTGGGTATTTAGCCTATACTGCACAACACAGAATATTCATTTCTGACGAATAATGGAAACAAAACTCACATTTTTAATAATTTAAATTTGACATTTATATTTTAAATAACCCAACTTAATAATGTATCACCTTTAACGTGTTACGCATTAAATAAACTTGAGCAATTCTTAAATTTATAAAAATTTTATTTAAAAAATTGCCAGAAATTAATTTTTAGTTACACAATATTCAATTAATTAGTTTTATGAATAAATATAAATTGATAAATTATTTATTTACAAAAATAAAAATTATGATTTAATATTAATAAGAATGCGCACACGATGTTTGTAAAAGTAGAAATATTTTTTGGGGGAATTTAGACTTAAGGAAACTTAATTTGTCTCAAACTGTCTTTCTCTCTCTCCCCCCCCCCCCCCCCCGGAGAAAAGTTTACTCGATTAACAGAACAATAATGACCATAAACAAATTTGTGAAGGGTCCATTTTTATGAAGAGATATTTTGTGAAGGGACTTCTAAATAGACCCCTGCTATGGAGAAATCTTCAGAGGAAGGCATTGGCCCACATTGGGCTGTCTGGTCAACTGTGATAATGAAGATAATTGCTTCGATTACTAGAATGTTTCATTTATGCATTGAACAACTCCTGAAACTGCTTATCCATCTCATACAACTAATTTAAATTAAAATAAACCAATGATTCAATTTATTTTAATTAAAACTTTTAGGGCGATTAGACTCTCTCTTTTATGCATTTTCCAGTTTTATGCGCATGCCAAGTAAAGATTTCTTTCTGAAGAAATTTGTTTATTTTGGAGGAAACTAAAAATGACCAGTACAATTTTTAGTAAAGGGTAATTTTTGGTTAATTTTTGGTATATGAGTTATTTTAAACAAATAAAATCTACTGTAATACAAGACCATTAAAATGTTTAACTTTATTGCCGGATGTTTTTTTTTATTCATTTATTTTATTTGTTATTTTTTTTCATGGTCTGCAGCGCATATTCAATATTTTTCTGTTCGTGGGGCAAAATGATTTTATAGTAATAATGATAGGGTTTTTAAATAGCTCCAAACTCTATTTTTAATTTTATGCTTATCCACTATATCCTCTGTGGTAGAGGGATCATGAGTTGAGTCCCCTTACTCTCAGGCTAACCATGTGAGGTTTTCCTCTCCATGTAAGTTAGTTCCATCAAAAAGTCCTCCACGAAGGCAAATTTTGCCCAATACTTGATCCAGAAGTTTCCTTCTCTTCTGCAATGGGTTCAAAATTACAAAGCTATGGAGTTGAACATTAGTATTCGTAAAACCAAAGAATTGGAACTGCTGTTCAACGGCAGTTATAAAATAAAATAAAAATCTTTCCCTCGAGGATTCCTTGCAGTTGGTGCATCCCTATACCATGTATGAAATGCTGTCTGAACTTGGCTTTATCATATGCTTTTTCCCCAGCAGGATACGGATCAAGCGATGAGCGAAGGATGTAGAAAGGCTGTTCAGCTGTTGCTGTACATGAAAGCTTTGCAATTAATTTCTTCAGCTTTTCAACTCTCACAGCAAGAAGTGAAAAGTGGAAAATTACAGCCTTCTACCTCAGTACGAAATGGTAAAGTTTGTTCATTTTAAAATTACTTTTTTGGCTTAGTTTTTTTTTTAGACTACATGATTGAGGTTTTTTTCTCTTTTTTTAGTTTTGCATTTGATGAAAGAAAATTACCATTTCTGCTTGAGTATGTGCAAGAGTTTAAATACTCCTGGCCTCTTGCAATCTGTGGGTGTTGATCCAGCTGCCTCTAGCATCACGGCAGACCAAATACTTTACAAGTATGCTATTCAAATGGTGAGTGGCCCTTCTTTAAATTCAGTTTTAAAAAATTGTATTTAAAATATATTTGTGAAATTAAAAGTTTTTCATTCAAATGGTGAATGCATCTTTTTCGAGCTCAGATGTACAAAATTTTATTCAGTTTGCGAAGCCCTTTAATTTCAATAAAAGAGAGAGAATATCTCATTTGATTTTAGATTAATGTTTTTAGGAAACTCAATGACTAATTTATATTTTAAGGTTCTCATTCTATAAAGCATTTAGTAAATAAAGTGGGGAAATCTTAATTTGTTTTTTCAGATTTATATTTATCTCTTAATTTTTAATAATTTTTATCTTTTTATTGTGTTTAACAATCATCATAACTTAAAAAAAATCTCTTAGTAATTTTGAAATTTTAACAAACAATATTAGATTTCTTGGAAAATTAAATTTCACAATACAAATGGTATCCGGGTCGATAATTAATGCATTTACTTATTGTAGTTAATAGTTAAATTAACACTGATATTTTCATGTTTGATTTATATTGTTAAAAAAATTGATTTCAATAATGCTACAGATAACTATATTTTTGTATAATCAGGACGATATTATCATTGTTGATAATTATCTTATCCACGATATTTATTGTTATGCACAGCCGTCACATTGTTAAGGTATCCCTATTGATTTAAAAGTATTTACATTTCTTTATGTATGTAATGTTTCTTTAACTATCCAGCTGTTCTTGTAAATTTCTGATAAGACTTTTCCTGCCATATAGTATTTTATCATCAAATCATATGGAAAGAAATCAGTTTATTATTCGGGAAAATAGTCAGATTTTATGACAGCTTCCATGCTAACTGTAAAAAGTTTTAAAAATAAGCATTCTGATTTTGGTAAATGAGTTATGCATTTATTCTTTTATTTTCTAAGAGAAAGTTATAGCAATCATATGGCTTGTTTTTTTAAGAAGAAGAATAAAAAAAGTGTATATGCTTAGTAAACAGCTGTATTCATAGTATCATGTTTAAATTTATGAATTTACTGTCACAAATAAATCACACAGACAATCTATATCTACAATACATACTGATTTGTTTCATTGAATTGATTGTAAAAAATCCCCTAAATATTTGTGTAACTTAATTGTGCTTGAATATGGTTACTGTTATATTTTGGTTTTTAAATGATTTTATCCATAAAATTTATTTATTTATTATCTTGAATTTACCCTTCTTTTAAAAGTAAAGTAATACCATTTTCAATTTAATTGGTTTTCTATTTCTCCCTCGTCCCGCAGTGGACTGATCGTAAGGACACGATTCCCTATAGAACACCAAAGTCATCACTGCCTGCGGTCAGTGAACGGGTGGGGTGACCACTTTGATCAGCTTGTGTAGAAACCGAGAGTGTGTGGTATCGGTCCTCTTTAAAACTGTTTGACAGTAAAGTGCTCTACTTTGCACTCATGTCGTCAGCTACCAAAGCAGGGGAGCTACCCCCTCAGCAGAGGATTAAAATTGCAATTGCATATCTTCGGATCATTCTCAGGGATGTTTCCCAGACTGTCACCAATAGCCCATTGTGCAGCTCTAGTGCAATATAAATAAGATATCTACCTACCCTCGTTGCAGAATCGCAACTACATTGTCACAGAAAGTTAGAGTTCTTGCAAAAAGATTTTTCTTTCAAAAAGTTTTTTTTTAAAAAAGAAAAAAATATTTCTTTTCTTTGGAAATTTATACTTAATATTTGAATCATGCATTTAGAGTATCACTCTTTGACGTGCTCAATTTACTCAGATAGTATCGTAAATCGATGTAATATTTCGATTGTATTTTCGTCATTTATTGATTTTCATGTGGATTTTATATTTTCCCTATATATTTCAAACAATGTTGAAAAATCGAATAATGCATTTGAGTATTTACTTTTTAAGGCAATAATTCTATCGAATTTTTAGCAGTTATTGCTATCGATTTCTAGTTTTTGAATCTGATATTTTTGTACAATATTTTTTATTACAACAACTTATTGTCCAAACGAAACATGTGAAGTCCGATTCGCGCGATTTCATCTGTCTTTTTTTTGGCAATTGCTCGAACAATTTACAAAATGTAAAGAAGAAAATAACTTGTGAGCTCCGCCAACCCCCAACAGAATGTGAGAATATCACCCATAATATTAGAATAAAAAATTATGACATGTTCAATTTTTAAAAAAATTATAGTTTTTTTTTTTTTTGTTTTGTTACACAGCGTTTTTGCTTTTTTAAATTAGTAAGTTATTTTTAAAAAAGTATCTTGCAGAAAGATATTAGTACTAGAGAGTTTTGTCGCAGATAGCTAAAAAAAAATTCTTCCTGTTTTTCCCTCATTTTTTGTGATTTTTGTAAAACATAAAATAAAAAACTATATTTACTTTCTACTTATTGCCAACAATTACTTAAAAATAAATGAAGGCTTTTTTTTTTTTTTTTTTTTTTGATGTATTATGCGTGTATGTGGATGCATGCACATAATTATAAATTTTTCTTATTATTCTAATTACAGTGTCAATCTGCTGCCTTGGAAGAGCTTTTTGGAGAGCCTAAAGAGGTAAACCCTTAATCGTTTCAAATTTGTTCTTAACAGTTTTTAATAAAAAAAATATTTATGGTGCAACATGTCTAAAGTTGACCTCTATTATTATGAACAGAACATCTGTGCAACTGGAAAGTCATGAATTTTGGTATTGAATAAAATTTGTCATGATCTTAACTATTTTTTTATTAAAAGATCATGGAAAGTCATGGCTTTATGTTGTCGTAAAATCTAATTTTTAGGAGGGAATTTACCCTCTCCTACCCCATTTTCATGGTGTCCCGAATATCTAAGTAACAAAATCCCTACTCACAGTCATATTTTATTAAAATATAAAATGTTTTATCATGTTCTTTAAAAATAATGGTGTTCTTTCAAAAAATAAAAGAAAAAGCATATATAGAGCGATATATCTTTTAAACTTCTGCGATTTCAGAATTTTTATCATTTTTTATTTATTTTTTAGAATTTTATCCATTTCAAATTCTAGCTGAAGCAAGCTTATCATGGGGGAATTTTTTTTATTCCAAAATGAGAACAAGAAAATCAGGAGTATTTCTTTCCCTTCTTATGAACAAGAAAAGCATCTTTCGAATATAATTCTGAAGAAAAAAAGAAAAACAATTATTTGCTTTTGTATTTTTTTCAGCTATTTTATTGCTTCAACTCTTTCTTTACTCTGTTTTTTAAATTTAAAATCTATAAATATGAAGATGCAGAGTGTAACAGTTTTGGTTATACCTCTCATTGCAATTAATGTTATTATAATGCTTTTTTAAATTCATTGTTTTTGTCGGAGAAAATAGTAACTTCGTTAAGTCGTGAAAAATTCTTGGAATTAGTCATAGCAAGTCATGAATTTGAAAATCTAAAAAGTAGCAGATACCCTGTATTTAAAACATGTTAATTCGATTCTATGTTGGGGTACCTTTTCATAGATTAAGTTTTACATTGTTGATAACTACTATCCACACATTTCTGACCTTCGGATGAAATGTGAACACGCCTACTTCAATGGATAGTCCCCATTGAACAGTTGATTTGCTACTTGTAACTGTGACCACTTCCTTGCTCTGTTGCTACTCAATCTCGATCACACACAACATCGGCCTGTGTACACTTGACTGCTAAAGGCAACACAGGAGCGATCATGACCGTGAACTTAATACAGCTCTCGTGATCAGCACACAAAAAGTATGGTGATCTTAATAAAGCTCTCCCGGCTTGTCACAAAACTGCAATGAATCAACTACTGGTATTCATTCATTGAATTCTATCACAGAGAAAATTCTAGTGGGGGAATACTGTAGTGTATCTACCACTACAAAAATACAATTCCAATTCATTAATATCTAAGACATGTTAACTCAATTCTATGTTGGGGTACCTTTTCATAGATAAAGGTTGACAATGTCGAATACTCCTCTCCTCACAACATCTATTATTATGAACCTAATTTATCTCATATAACAAAACCTGACCACCTTGTATGATCTTATATGTTGACTACTGAAAGAAGTCAAATTAATCTAGAATGCTATTCTTAACTCTTCACTAGTTGATCGAAAAAAAGTTTTTCGTGTGTAATTTTTTTCGTCGTTGAACAGCCGACCCAATTCTGGGTTAACGACTTTTAATTTTCAACTCCATAGCCTTGTCATTTCATGCCCAATCCAAGAGACAAGGGAACTCCTGGATGAAGTATTGGGCAAAATTTGCCTTCCTGGAGAACTTTTTCATGGAACTAACTTACATGGAGAAGAAAGCCTCCCACAGTTAGTTGCCATGGCAAGGGGATGCTAAGTGACACACTCTAAATTCTTTCACAAAGATTTCAGTTCTTTCACTATGTATTTACACAGAGACTTAATGCAAAGACAGGAAGCCATGTGGTACATAAACTAATTATGCATTGAAGTACACAAAACAAAAAAATGTCACGGTTTTAATAAAATACTGAGATAAATAATATGTCAAAGTTAAATAAAAGAAGTAGAAGAGAAAGAATTACATTTCACCTGATTTGATGTAAGACAGTGTTTCCCAACTTATGACTTTTGTGTACCATTTCTAAATTTTTTCGTAACGCTGTCTACCACTAATTAAAAAATGAATACATTTTTTACTATGAAAAAATTGCACAAAAGTTAAAAATAACAACTGGCTGTTGACACCACTAATTATTAACTGTTCACTCTGCAAAAAATAGCCAATAGAAATATACGTAATCGTAAATTTTCATGGCTAGCTTTGTTTTTAAAATTTTTGGAAATTTTCGTTTGTTGCAAGATATTTCGCATAAGAACATGTACCCCACTAAACTGCTCCCGTACCCCTGAGGATACGCGTACCACACTTTGGGAAGCACTGATGTACGATATTCCTCTGTATTTAATTAACTTATCGTTAATTAATATTCTAACTTATGTAGGGAAACTTAGCTCAATTTTAATACGCCATTTTGCTGATAAAGATTAGCTGGCGCTGACATCATAGGTCACATGTGTGGATATAAGGTCTTCTTGAAGTTACTTGTCTTGTCTTCCCAATTACTTGTCTTGTAAATTATAAATTTTATTTAATCCATTTTTTTGTTTAAAATTTAACCATGAAAACATGAGTTTGTAAAGCAATTTATTTTCACAATATAAATGTTTTTTTTATTTCATTTATTTATTTATTTTGACAGAGCTTCCATCGCTATCAGACGGCACAAATTTTACTTCACAGTTTAGGACAACAAGTTAATGATCTCAGTGATAAAGAACTTCTACATAAATGTAAGTATTTTATTGTAAGCTAAAATGAGCGAAAAAAATAAATTGTAATTCTACACTTCAGTTTAAAAATTCATTCTAGCATAATTAAATTATGATTATTTTGAACTCTTATTAATGTCATGCACTCAAGATTAAATAAATCATTCTTATAAAACGAGCGTATCTTTAACCGACCTAATCTACCTTGTGAGCTCTTGAGTTTGCAAGTTGACATTGTCAGAATGGGAGTTTAATTTTTTTCCTCCATCTTTTTATTTCTTTTTCATTTGTTTTTCGTTCTTTTATAAATTTACCACTTGTGTTAATTTTTTGTTTAAAACACTGCAATTTCGGTCATTCACAATAACTTATATATACTCTCGATATCTGGAAAATCTTGTTATGTCTCAAAAAATCTTTTTCCTTCTGTCATTATATATCCTCTTAATGTTAATTTGAATTCTTATGGCAAAATTGTTCTCAAGACCTTGTTATGCCAAATTTTTTTTCGAAACAGAAAATGACTTTTTTTGGGAAGCACCACAATATGAGTTTATTGTAAACCAATTATTTTCTATTTAATGCATAATTATTTTTATCTTGCTTTTGAAATAAAATTATCATTGTTGTACCTAAACGTACTGTCAACTATCATTACATACAAATTTATTAGTAGTTATTCTTATGATTCATGACTCTACTTTTAAGAATAATGTTTTAAAATATACTTTTCGACTTTTTAGAATATATTTAATTCTGAGCTTATTTATGTCCCTTCACCTTTGAGATATCGAGAATGTATATTATATATATAGATATACATTATTTTTGATTTTTATATACATTATTGTTGAATATAGATATTGTTGATTTAAGGGATTTTCATTAAAATTTAATTTAGGTGTTACCTAATTACTGTTTAAAAGGAGCTGTGTTGAACATAATACTCAAGATTTTTTTTTATTAAATTGTATTTTCGCATTGTATTGAAAAATATAAGAAAAAAGATTTATTTTTAAAAAGCTCTTATGCAAATAATTTGCTGGTTTTAAAGAGTTTGCCTTATCTAAATTTAAGTAACATTTTCTGTTGCAAAAATATTTTAGTGAGTCAACATCAACAGGGTGCATAGCGTTTTTAAAAAGTGCTTAAACATGCTTATTTTTTATTTACGTTTTTTAAAAGCTCTTAAAGGTGCTTTTTTTGTTTGCTGTTTGTAAAAAGTGCTTAATTTTCTATCTTTTAAAAAGAGATTTTTTTTTCTTGCCGTACCGGATGTCATTTTAAATTACAATAAAAGCATGAGTTTCACAATTTTCTCTGCAATATTTTTCAAAAACCAGTTGTTTTTATCACGATTAGATAAAGTTTTCTAAAATCTTTTTTAATTTTGTTGATTTTATGTTAATAAAATAAGAACTTTAAACAATAAAAAAAAATTCTTTTTTATCACTGCATAAATCTTTATTATGATTTTTTTTCCTTATTATGATTAAAGAGATTGATTATGATTAAAAGAGATTATTTCCTTATTATAATTAAAAAGAAATTTTTTTCTTTGCCGTATCGATTGCCATTTTAAATTACAAATAAAAGCATGATTTTTGCAGTTTTCTCTGAAATATTTATCAGAAACCAGTTGTTTTGTCATGATTATGCAAAGTTTTTTAAAATCTTTTTGAATTTTATTAATTTTATGTTAATAAAATGAGAACTTTAAACAATAAAAAAAATTCTTTTTTATCACTGCACAGATCTTTATCATGATTTTTTTTTTGGAAAGTGATTAAAAATATTTTTTGTGTAAAGCACTTGAAAGGTGCTTATTTTTTGTTGATAAATCTGACTTAAAAAATATAATCTGATAAATCTGTTTATAAACTAATAATTTTACACTATAGAAAAAATTCATTTTTATTGCTGCACAGATCCTTATTATAATTTTTTTTTTCTTGGGGAGAAATGATTAAAAATATTTTTGTGAGCTTAAAAAGTGCTTGTTTTTTGTTGAAAAATCTGGCTATGCAGCCTGATAAAATAATATTTTCTGGTTATTGTTATAAAAATTGCTTTCATTTTGTCTAACTTAATAAGTTTTTTTCTCTTCTTTCTGCAGATCGAGATGCTGTGCAGAAAAGACTGGAAATACTCACCAACAACCGATCTGTATATGCATACCATGCAACATGAAAAAAAATTAATTCTTCTGGATTTCTAACTTTATTTTTTTTTGTTGTGAAGATTCCAATATTTTGTGGAAAACAAACTGTGAGAGATGTTTCCTTTAACCAGCTAATTTATTTCATTTCAAAAGTGAACTCTATAATGAATTTTGAAACAACATAGTACTTAGAACGTATATTTAGAAGAAATGTATCCTCTATTATGTAAGTTTTTGAGCCGGGTACTCAAATACCCAACTTAGCGATAACTATCTAAATTTTTAGTTTAAATCCATTTTCCTCGCTGAGTGAGCCTTTAGTGAACTAATTTATTAAATGGGAATTATTTTTTAGATAGCAGCTTCTATCTATTTTTAGATATCCATATATGGCTTGTTTAAATTATCAAAGAATTTGCCTTCAAAAGTTTTTAATCGTGACTTTTTATGTAATGTTGCCAACCACCGTGGAATTTTTTGTAACTGCTGACTGATGCAGCCTATTTAGACAAATTATATTTCTTTTCCTGAATTGATCCAATAGAAAAACTAATTTTATAATTAGAAAAATTAATTTCTAAATAGGATCTTATATTTAGTTTGGTGTATCATATTCATGCTCAAATTGTATGTCGACAAACCACATTTGAAGATTTCTGAAAAATAAAAAATTTTACTTTTAAGTAAATGAAGAATTACTGTTCATATTTTAAAATCTCCATTGCTGTTTTCAAACCAAACATGATTAAGCATCTGGTTACTATTAACACCTTCAGGAGTCTTTCCTTCACGGGCGACGGCTTCGAGCCTGTCTGGCTCTAGCGACCAAAGATCATATGAACGGTACTTTGGTATTAGTATCCTAGGGAACCTCTCTACTTCGGCCAGTCCTGAAGGAGTTAATCATGGAGTTGCAAACTTATTTTAAGTATGCTAAATGATCTGCAGTAATCTTTTATCCATGTTTCTAGCAATTTTTTTCACTTTAAGCATTTTGTTAGTATTGTACTCTTTAAAAAAGATAATCCAATTTCTTTAAGAATTTAATGACTCAAGATTTATTTTTTCAATTGATGCAGAGGTTGTTAAAATGCTGTTTTTTTGTAATTGCATGTACATATTATCCAAATAAAAACTTAGATATAATAGCTTTAATTTGAGACTATGTATATATATATACACACACTGCCCTACAATAATGGAAGAGACACTTTAGTTTTTGACATTTTTTTTTTAATTTCTCAAAAAATACTTAAATGATTATTTTATATTTATAAAGATGTTCGTGCGATTTTTCATATACTTAGCAATAAGATTTAAAGCTTTCAGATGTTTGAGATACCAACAACAAATTACGAAAATAAAAACAAGTATTTTACACCCTATGGCAGAAAATCAAACAATAAACTTGCAACTTGTATTGATGACTTTAGTTGTTCATTGGAACAGGATGCGTAGCGTTTTTAAAAAGTTCTCAAAGGTGCTTATTTTTGTTTTTTAAAAGCCCTTAAAAGTGCTTTTTTCATTGGGTGTTTTTTAAAAGTGCTTTATTTTCCCTTTTTCAAAATGAGATTTTTCCTTTACCGTGTTGATTTTTGCTACAAATTATGCAAAAAGACACAGTTCGCATTGTTCTATTCAACGTTTTCATAATTCAACCCCAATCTATTTCAGCATATTGTCAGTCCGTAGCGTATGAAAACGCCATTTGTTTTACATGATTTTTGACAATTGTCAAAAACAATGCCAAAACTTTTTTTATTTTTATTTTGACACGACGGTTAAAACAAGATAAAACCGTCAATTGTCAAAAACTTTCCAACCCTGCTCAATTATGATATTTTTTTAAAAGCTTAAAAATATTTTTTGAGTGCTTAAAAGGTGCTTATTTTTTGTTGAATAATTTGGCTATACACCCAGTGAAATAACTGCATTAAATTTCGTAAAACTAGAGTAAATATTTATGGATATATTTGACATTTCTATTAAGAATAAATTTTACTCCTTATATTTCGTTTAATTCCATTGAAGATCTATAAAGTTATAGTGAAAAAATTAATTTTTTATAAAAATGTCCACATCTCCATAAATATTTACTCTAGTTTTATGAAACTTTAATGCAGATAGAATTTTATGCAGATATTAAAAATAACAAAAGTAATTGATACAAGCTTATTGCTTGATTTTCTGTCCTAGGAAGTTCAAAAATACTTGTTTTCTTTCATAAGTTATAGTAGGTCTCTCTGAAAGCTTTAAATTATGTTGCTAAATATGAAGAATTGCATGAAAAAGGTACAAAATAGTCCTTTATATATTTTTTGAGAAATTTAAGAGAAATGTCAAAAACAAAGTCTCTTCGATTATTGTAGTGTAGCATATACTCATTTTTACTTGTAGAGCTTTTCATATTTATTTTAGTGTAGTGTTGAAGACGTTGAAAGCTGCAAGTGTAAAATAATCTTTTTGGGTACAAATTGTATTAAACAATGATTCTGTGAAAATCAAATTAAATGAAAAATGATTTTAAATTGTATTACTGTATGGGAAGTTCATTGATAAGATATTGCAGTAATTGATATAACTTTATAGGAAATTTACTGAAAAGCATGAAATAAATTGATGCTATTGAAAAATTTACCAAACAAATATAAAATTTAGTTTATATTAGCTGCACTGGAATAGTTTAACTGCATACTATAAAAAATATGTTGTACATAAAACTTTCTTTAATTGAAATAATCATGCTGAAGGACACATTTTAATTTTTTCAGAAGGAGACTCATTTTTTTATAAATTTATACCGAGTGTGTCTTAGATAATGCAAAAAACGTGTAAATTACTATAAAGAACTGCATAACAATAGTTTCCATTTTTAAGAGCATTAAAGTTTAATTTTTTTCTCCAACTTTAAAAGCCCAACATCTGAAGAATATATTCTTAAAGTTACAAGTATAAATTCTTATTCTTTCTGCATCTAGGATTTAGTTAAGCTCATGCTGTACAACATTACCCTGTGAAACTCGAGTTACGTTTCTCTCAAACCTTTTCTTTAAATAGTATTTATTTTTATAATTTTATGAGCAAAAAGCCTTCCACCCAACAGCTGAACTGTTTTGTTTCTTGTCTTTAAGCAAAAATGGGCTTTTTTTTCTTAATTTTGCCAACATTAAGAGTAAAAAGTTGATATTTAGCTGAATTGAGAAATGAAGAATTTTTTATTTATGTCTTGACGCATAAAAGTATAATTACAGTAAAACCTGGATTGTTTCTCATGAAACCAAAGAAGGAACAATGAATGCTCAAAAACATGAAATATCTATTGACTTAAAAAAGTACAAAAAATAATTACGTGGTAATGGACTTAAAAATTAACTAATTTAAAATAAGTATAAAAACTTAAATTGGAAAAAATTACATGCTTGCTGCAAAAATATTTACAATACGAAAGGTTGATTTAAACGCATTTATTCATTTCAAATGTAAAGAAATTTTGGTTTTAACACAAACATTGTATTTTTGAGATTTGTTAGAAATTGTTGTTATTTACTGTAATTTTGTGTCAATACAGAAAATTATCACATTATTTCAAAATTGACAGTTGTTGTTCTGTTTTATTGTCTTCATCTGCTTCAGTTGCTGCAACCCTTTTCACAACACCAGTCATACAACTGATGCATAAACATGAGAACAATAGATGCAGACATTTTTTAGTTTCAATAACAATTCAAATAGTCACTGTAAGAATTGCATTTGTGGCAGGAATGGTAGAACAAGACTATACGTACAGGAAGAATAGATCAAGGTTTGACTGTATTTAAAAAAAAAATAAAAATTTGATGAATAGTTTTTGCCATTGAAAAAAAAAAACTTTTGTAATTGAAAGAAATGTGAGCAAAAATTTTTTAGCGGTTCAATTCCAAACCAAAAACATTTACTAATAGTAATTACTTCAATTTTTTAATGAACTTTCAGTATTATAAAATTTTTAATTTAGTACCTTTATTTAAATGTTTATTTAAAAGTAAATTCCAGCGTAACTTTGTTAACATTATGTATATATACTTAGAATTAAGTAGTATATACAACATAAAATTGCACTAGTTTGGAAAGTTGGTGCCTCTATCATTAGAATACTTTGTAAAATGTCGTTACCATGATTTTAAAAAATGTCAATCTGTCGGGATTTATCGTCCGGCTGTACTTCAGCTTTTACAATATGTGCTTATCTAACTCATAAATGCATTAAGGAAAATAATTTGCTTTTAAAATTTAAAAATATATTATTCAGATGTTATATGTTTAGAATATTTTTTTTTCTAAACTTTATTTTTTCTTTTGTGTATATCCCCTTTAATTGAGATAATAAATTTTTATTTAGCTGCATTTTATCCTTTATGATGCGATATAATTTATCATTCCTTTTGTAGCATGGCATATGTAAATATTTATTTATTTGTATGAGAGATATTTATTTTAATGTGAATATATGGTGATGAATGTGCACTAAATGGACTGGTGTGATATTCTTTTCACTGGATATGTCATCTGCTAGGGAAGAAATACTGTTAATCGCCTCTGGAGTTTACATTAGTTTCTATCTTTTGTGATTAAAACATGGTATCTGCGCATCTGGAAGTCGTGGATTTCAGTATTGAACAAATTTTGTCATGATTTTAACTTTTTTTAAAAAAAAAAAATCCTTGAAAGGCATGGATTTAGGTCGTCGAGAAATCTAATTTTTTAAATAGAATTTACCCCCCCCCCCTCCAAATTTCATGGTGTTCCGAATATCTGAACTTCTAACAAAATCCCCTCTCACAGTCTTATTTTATTGAAATATAAAATGTTTTTATCATTGTTCTGTAAAAATTATGGTTTTCTTTCAAAAAATGAAAGAAAGAACATCATTTCTAGAGCAAATTATCTTTTAAACTTCTGTGATTTCATTTTATTTTTTTTATCAATTTAAAATTCTAGTTTAGGCTTTTTATATTACACTTACTTTAAAGAAGAAATAAAACAGCTTTAAATAACTACATATATCTTGACTGTATATAGTTATTTGCTTTTGTATTTTCTTTCAGCTATTTTATTGCTTCAACTCTTTCTTTACTCAATTTTTTAAGTTTAAAATAAGTAAATGTGAAGATGCAGATTATAACAGTTTTGGTTATACCTCTCATTTCAATTAATGTTATTATAATGCTTTTTTAAATTTATTGTTGTGTTTTTGTGGAGACAAAAGTAACTTCATGTAAAGGCATGAAAAATTCTTGGATGGAAAGTCTGAAAAGTCATTGATTTGAAAATCTAAAATGTAGCAGATACCTTGTTAAAATGTAAATTAATAATGAATGAAATATTTTTGTTTTTTACCATGTGCCAGTCATTTTATTTTAAAATTCTTAGATAAAGACATTGTTTTCATAAGATTGCGAAACGAATTTTAATTACAGACTTAATTAAAAAATGTAATTATAATTTTTTTAAAAAATTATCTAATGAAGACTAATTTAACCGGGGAATCGAAAAAATAAATTTAAAGTTAATAAAGACATTGTTTTCATCAAGAATACGAGTTATTTTTACATTCATTAATGATAAAGAATATTTTCATCAGGAAAAAAGTAATATCAGGTAAATAAAGATATAGTCTTTATCAGGAATAAAATCCACTTTTTGTGTTGGTCATTGATAAAGACATTGTTCTCTACAGGAAATAAGAAGAGAGTTCATTAAATCATTGTTTTCATCAGAAATTTTAAAAAAAAAATTTGTTTAATGACGACATTGTTTATACCAGGATTGAAAAATGATTTTTTAGTTCATCATTAATAAATGTTTTTTTTTCACCAGGAGTAGAAAATTGTTTATTTAAAAGGAAATCAAGGAAAAATTATTTAAAATACATTTGTAACATTGTTTACACTAATTATGACTTATAGTATAGTATGTCTAATGTAAGAACTCCCCTAGCCATTTGTCTGAGCCCGTGGCGGTGACTCGAGTTGGCGAGTGAAAAGGAATCTTTTTCTTCTGTCTAGCCCTAGTGTGGAGCGAAGCTGCTCTCCTTGAAATGCACTATTTTTGTTTCCGAGGCAGCAGACATCCTCAGACATTGTGGCGAGGGGAGTTCTTACCATAGACAAACTATAAATGTAATATCTATTTAATGTCGGCTAAAAATTCGTATAAATGCAATCACAATGAGTGAAAAAAATGGAGTTAGCATTTATCAGTTTTTGTTATAATGGAGAACATAATTTTTAAGGAAGTGATAACAATAAAATGTTTCTTTTGTGTGTATTCTAATTAAAATTGTGTTGTTTCCAGTCCTTGAAAAGCGTATTTAATGACGAGTGAATGTATTTTCATTTATTTATAGCAGTTGTGTACGTACATTATCATTAAGTGGTCATGTAATAATCTTTTTAGCAAGTGTTGAGTGTGTCTGATTGTGAGTGATTTTTATTCTGCAAAATATGTACATATTAATTATACCATTTGTTTCTAGTATTAAACTCAGTGTATAACTGTAATGCAAGTTGCACAAAGCACAAATCTGCTGCTGTACATGATTTTGTAATAAAATGTTAGTGTCAAAAACATATCTTGTTTTATTGAATTTTTTTTCGATACATATATTTTTGTAAATTATGATCAAGTTGTGGCGTAACTACCACTACGATTATTAAACATCAATTAGACTAGTATATAAAGACTCTCAAAATTGATTCAAATCTCGATATTCAAGCAAAGTACTTGAATCACGTTGACAGCTAACACATAGTCTACTGATCTCAAAGAACTTACACGTTCCGCAGTGGACTTATCGTTAAGACACGGTTCCCAGAAGATCACGGAAGTTAAGCATCACTGGCTGCTGTAAGTGCGCGGGTGGGTGACCACTTGGATCTTTCTGCATAGGGACCGAGGGTGTGCGTTATTGGTCCTTATTAAACTGTTCTACCGTAAAGTGCTGAACTTCGCGTGCAGGTCGTTGGGCTACCGAAGCGGGGTAGATCGTCAGGGTTGTTTCCCAGACCGTCGCCAATAGCCCATTGTGCAGCTCTAGTGCGACGTCAATGAACTACAACATCAACGTAAATGAACACAACGATAAATAATACAAGATGGATGGGATAGGGGCTGCTGTGTGACCCTGGCACCCAGCTCATAAAACAAGATCAGATCAATCTCGAGGTACCTTTTGATATCAGAAGGTTGGCATAGTTGATAACAAACTGCCACATTGGTGACCCGGGCGTGATAATTCCCCACATCGAAAGTAACTCCCACTTGGATGGATTGCACATTGAAAAGTTGGCTTGTTGTTTGGGTTTGCATCACCGTCCTTTCGTTGTTGCTTCTCAATCTCATTTACACAATGGGAAACCTGCACATCATCTACTGCCAATAGCAACACAGGAGAGGCCACACACACAACCGTGAGCTCTCACGCGACAAACGCTCAAAACTCGGTAAACTTAATACAGCTCTCACCACAAGCGCTCAACGTAAACTTAACACAGCTCTCGGTCTTTCGCGAATACGGCAACTAGTGGTATCCGTTCATCGAATTCTATCCCTAAAAAATTTATGAGGGGAGTATTGTGGCTTAACTACCACTACGATTATTAAGCATCAATTCTCTAGTATGTAAAGCATGCTAACTTGATTCGATTTCGAGGTACCTTTTAATGATGAAGGTTCCTAGAAAAGGGGAGGGCTGATCGGCAAACTGTAGGTTCTGCATTAAATTAGATGACAGTCGAGATTTTATTGCAGGGGGCCCACAGGTGACTAAAATGCGACTATTTTCGACCTAAGGCAACTATGGCTACTTTTTTTGCCTGAAAAGGCTATAAAAACAACTATTTTCAGGAAAAGGAGACTTTTCTGTGCTCCTAGCAATATTTTTTTAGCATAAATTGGGTTGATAACCTGCGGCCTGCACTAGCTTCTGAGCTTCTTTTTTTTTCTTCGAAAAAATATTGAATAGCAAACTTGAGTCAGCACTTTTTAATGCGCTCAATTTGCACAGATTCCATTGAGAATCTATTTTGTTTCTCAGTTTCTTTTTCAACAGTTATTGCTACGAAACTGCATGATTTTAAAAACCCAATTTTTTATACGATACTATGATGCTTGAATTTCGAATTTTAGCAATCACTTTTTCAATATTTATATATATATATATGCTAAATCAATTATTGACCAAAGGGAAAATTAATAGAAAGAGTGTTTTTTTTTTATATAAAAATTTAGAGCTAGAGCACTAACGTTTATTTAAAAGTTATCATATTGGCCGTCAACTTGACTAAATGAATCATGGCATATTACAATGAAGTCATTTAATAAAATTTTAGTTATATTGAAAAAGTTTTGTTTTTTTAGGGCAACCTTTGTCGTAATTTTAGACGAGTATTATTTTCATGCTTTAGGCTACTGGAGCTTATGGATTTCACACACAGAACATCCCATGCATGCTAGAATATCCAAAATAATGCAAAACGAGTAAAAAAAGAGCAAATAAACTGATTTTTCCAGTTTTTTCCCAATAAAAAAACTATTTCCTACATGCAGGACCCTCCAGAATATCGAAAAACACATTAAAAGATGTAATGTAAAAGAAAAAAAAAATTTTTTTGAAAAAGCGTCCGTCCCTGGGATTTGAACCCAGGACCGCTCCCTCCAGCAGCGAACTTACTTGCCCGTTGTCCTACCACCCAGTCCACGGTGATACGTGAAGCCAGCCACAGCTTCGCTTCAAAAGCTCTCTCCACCTCAGCTTCGCAATATACATTTAGGGGCCCACTCAGACCCCCTAATAGGCCTACAAAAATTTCCCCCGGCAGCCATGTTTGGACCATAGACCCCTACTTAAGGTCCGAGTTTGAAAATTATACCTTGATATTAAAGGGAGCTAGGGGTCTCGAAGTTTGAACCTTACTCGTGCCATTTTATTTTCTTATTATTCCATTACGCTTTCGTTGCTAGATTTAACACACAGAACACCCCATGCATGCTAGAATATCCAAAATGTCGCAAAAGAAGTCGAAAAAGAGCAAGTAAGCTGATTCTCCTGGATTATTCTAGTTTTCTCCCATTTTCTCAGTAAAAAAAAATTATATCCTACATGCAGGACACTCCAGAATATCGAAAAAATAATGAAAAAGATAATATAATTTAAAATAAACAATGGAAGAAAAAAAAGAAAATTTTTTGAAAAAAGCGTCCGTCCCTGGGATTCGAACCCAGCACCCCTCCTCAGGGTCCAAGTTTCACAATTATAACTTAATATTAAAGGGAGTTAGACGGCTTCGAAATTCGAACACCACTCCGCCATTTTATATTATTATTCCAATATGGGTTTTTTAACAAAGAAAGATGGACGTTTCCACTCATAGAACACCTTACGCATGATAAACTGTCGAATATATTGTAAAAATAAATTAAAAGAATGGAACTAAACCAATTTTCCTGGATTTTTGCAGTTTTTACAAATTATTCGCCATTTTTCCAATTTAAAAAATTTATTTCCTGCATGTAGGAAGTTCTAAAATATAGAAAAACGCATTGAAAAAATAATATAATGCAAAATAAGAGGAAGAAAAAAAGAAATTTTTTTTGAAAAGTTGCTGAAACTGGGATTCGAACCTGCGCCCCCTAGCCCCAGCCGTCAGTTACTAGTCCGGTGTCTTGACCACCATACCACTCGAACACGAGAAGCCTGCCACAATTTCGCTTCAAATGTCCTCTCACAGTCAGCTATGCAATAGACCTTTGAGGGCTCCCTGATCCCCCTAATTCACCTATAAAAAATTCCTTAAATAGACTTGTTTGGACCGTAGTCCCCAACTTAGGGTCCGAGTTTCAAAATTATAACTTAATATTAAAGGGAGTTAGACGGCTTTGAAATTCTAACACCACCCTGCCATTTTATTTTATTTTTTTATTATTACTCCAATATGCGTTCTTTAACAAAGAAAGATGCACGTTTCCACTCATAGAACTCCATACGCATGATAAAATGTCGAATATATTGTAAAAATAAATTAAAAGAATGGAAATAAACCAATTTTCCTGGATTTTTCCAGTTTTTACCTTATATTCCCCATTTTCCCAATTTAAAAAAATTATTTCCTACATGTTGATCCTCTAAAATATAGAAAAACTCATTGAAATAATAATGTAATGCAAAATAAGCAGACGAAAAAAAAAGAAATTTTTTTTAAAAGTTGCTGGAGCTGGGATTCGAACCTGCGGCCCCTCGCCCCAGTGGACAGTTACTAGTCCGGTATCTCGACCACCATACCACTCGAACACGTGAAGCTTGCCACAATTTCGCTTCAAATGTCCTCTCACAGTCAGCTATGCAATAGACCTTTGAGGGCTTCCTGATCCCCCTAATTCACCTATAAAAAATTCCTTAAATAGACGTGTTTGGACCGTAGTCCCCTACTTAGGGTCGGAGTTTCAAAATTAAAACTTAATATTAAAGGGAGTTAAACGGCTTTGAAATTCTAACACCACCCTGAAATTTTATTTTATTTTTTTATTATTATTCCAATATGCGTTCTTTAACAAAGAAAGATGCACGTTTCCCCTCATAGAACACCTTACGCATGATAAACTGTCGAATATATTGTAAAAATAAATTAAAACAATGGGAATAAACCAATTTTCCTGGATTTTTCCAGTTTTTACTAATTATTCGCCATTTTCCCTATTTAAAAAAATTGATTCCTACATGTAGCACCCTCTAAAATATAGAAAAACGCATTAAAAAAATAATATAATGCAAAATAAGGGGAAAAAAAAGAAATTTTTTTGAAAAGTTTCTGAAACTGGGATTCGAACCTGCGGCCCCTCGCCCCAGCCGTCAAGTACTAGTCCGGTGTCTTGACCACCATACCACTCGAACACGTGAAGCTTGCCACAATTTCGCTTCAAATGTCCTCTGACAGTCAGCTATGCAATAGACCTTTGAGGGCTCCCTGATCCCCCTAATTAACCGATAAAATATTCCTTAAATAGACGTGTTTGGACCGTAGTCCCCTACTTAGGGTCCGAGTTTCAAAATTAAAACTTAATATTAAAGGGAGTTAAACGGCTTTGAAATTCTAACACCACCCTGAAATTTTATTTTATTATTCCAATATGCGTTCTTTAACAAAGAAAGATGCACGTTTCCACTCATAGAACACCTTACGCATGATAAACTGTCGAATATATTGTAAAAATAAATTAAAAGAATGGAAATAAACCAATTTTCCTGGATTTTTCCAGTTTTTACCTTATATTCGCCATTTTCCCAATTTAAAAAAATTATTTCCTACATGTTGGATCCTCTAAAATATAGAAAAACGCATTGAAATAATAATGTAATGCAAAATAAGCGGAAGAAAAAAAAAGAATTTTTTTTTAAAAGTTGCTGAAGCTGGGATTCGAACCTGCGCCCCCTCGCCCCAGTGGTCAGTTACTAGTCCGGTGTCTCGACCACCATACCACTCGAACACGTGAAGCTTGCCACAATTTCGCTTCAAATGTCCTCTGACAGTCAGCTATGCAATAGACCTTTGAGGGCTCCCTGATCCCCCTAATTCACCTATAAAAAATTCCTTAAATAGACGTGTTTGGACCGTAGTCCCCTACTTAGGGTCCGAGTTTCAAAATTAAAACTTAATATTAAAGGGAGTTAAACGGCTTTGAAATTCTAACACCACCCTGAAATTTTATTTTATTATTCCAATATGCGTTCTTTAACAAAGAAAGATGCACGTTTCCCCTCATAGAACACCTTACGCATGATAAACTGTCGAATATATTGTAAAAATAAATTAAAACAATGGAAATAAACCAATTTTCCTGGATTTTTCCAGTTTTTACTAATTATTCGCCATTTTCCCAATTTAAAAAAATTATTTCCTACATGTTGGATTCTCTAAAATATAGAAAAACGCATTGAAAAAATAATATAATGCATAATAAGCGGAAAAAAAAGAATTTTTTTTGAAAAGTTACTGAAGCTGGGATTCGAACCTACGCCCCCTCCCCGCAGCCGTCAGTTACTAGTCCGGTGTCTTGACCACCGTACCACTAGACCACGAGAAGCCTGCCACTATTTCGCTTCAAAAGTCCTCTCACAGTCAGCTATGCAATAGACCTTTGAGGGCCCCCTGATCCCCCTAATTCACCTATAAAAATTTCCTTAAATAGACGTGTTTGGACCGTAGTCCCCTACTTAGGGTCGGAGTTTCAAAATTAAAACTTAATATTAAAGGGAGTTAAACGGCTTTGAAATTCTAACACCACCCTGAAATTTTATTTTATTTTTTTATTATTATTCCAATATGCGTTCTTTAACAAAGAAAGATGCACGTTTCCCCTCATAGAACACCTTACGCATGATAAACTGTCGAATATATTGTAAAAATAAATTAAAACAATGGGAATAAACCAATTTTCCTGGATTTTTCCAGTTTTTACTAATTATTCGCCATTTTCCCTATTTAAAAAAATTGATTCCTACATGTAGCACCCTCTAAAATATAGAAAAACGCATTAAAAAAATAATATAATGCAAAATAAGGGGAAAAAAAAGAAATTTTTTTGAAAAGTTTCTGAAACTGGGATTCGAACCTGCGGCCCCTCGCCCCAGCCGTCAAGTACTAGTCCGGTGTCTTGACCACCATACCACTCGAACACGTGAAGCTTGCCACAATTTCGCTTCAAATGTCCTCTGACAGTCAGCTATGCAATAGACCTTTGAGGGCTCCCTGATCCCCCTAATTCACCTATAAAAAATTCCTTAAATAGACGTGTTTGGACCGTAGTCCCCTACTTAGGGTCCGAGTTTCAAAATTAAAACTTAATATTAAAGGGAGTTAAACGGCTTTGAAATTCTAACACCACCCTGAAATTTTATTTTATTATTCCAATATGCGTTCTTTAACAAAGAAAGATGCACGTTTCCCCTCATAGAACACCTTACGCATGATAAACTGTCGAATATATTGTAAAAATAAATTAAAACAATGGAAATAAACCAATTTTCCTGGATTTTTCCAGTTTTTACTAATTATTCGCCATTTTCCCAATTTAAAAAAATTATTTCCTACATGTTGGATTCTCTAAAATATAGAAAAACGCATTGAAAAAATAATATAATGCATAATAAGCGGAAAAAAAAGAATTTTTTTTGAAAAGTTACTGAAGCTGGGATTCGAACCTACGCCCCCTCCCCCCAGCCGTCAGTTACTAGTCCGGTGTCTTGACCACCGTACCACTAGACCACGAGAAGCCTGCCACTATTTCGCTTCAAAAGTCCTCTCACAGTCAGCTATGCAATAGACCTTTGAGGGCCCCCTGATCCCCCTAATTCACCTATAAAAATTTCCTTAAATAGACGTGTTTGTACCGTAGTCCCCTACTTAGGGTCCGAGTTTCAAAATTATAACTTAATATTAAAGGGAGTTAGACGGCTTTGAAATTCTAACACCACCCTGCCATTTTTTTTTTTATTTTTTTTTTTATTATTATTATTCCAATATGCGTTCTTTAACAAAGAAAGATGCACGTTTCTACTCATAGAACACCTTACTCATGATAAACTTTCGAATATATTGCAAAAATAAATTAAAACAATGGAAATAAACCAATTTTCCTGGATTTTTCCAGTTTTTATCCATTATTCGCCATTTTTCCAATTTAAAAAAATTATTTCTTACATGTAGGACGTTATAAAATATAGAAAAACGCATTGAAAAAATAATATAATGCATAATAAGCGGAAGAAAAAAAAATAATTTTTTTTTTAAAAGTTGCTGAAGCTGGGATTCGAACCTGCGCCCCCTCGCCCCAGTGGTCAGTTACTAGTCCGGTGTCTCGACCACCATACCACTCGAACACGTGAAGCTTGCCACAATTTCACTTCAAATGTCCTCTCACAGTCAGCTATGCAATAGACCTTTGAGGGTTCCCTGATCCCCCTAATTCACCTATAAAAAATTCCTTAAATAGACGTGTTTGGACCGTAGTCCCCTACTTAGGGTCCGAGTTTCAAAATTATAACTTAATATTAAAGGGAGTTAGACGGCTTTGAAATTCTAACACCACCCTGCCATTTTTTTTTTTATTTTTTTTTTATTATTATTATTCCAATATGCGTTCTTTAACAAAGAAAGATGCACGTTTCTACTCATAGAACACCTTACTCATGATAAACTTTCGAATATATTGCAAAAATAAATTAAAACAATGGAAATAAACCAATTTTCCTGGATTTTTCCAGTTTTTATCCATTATTCGCCATTTTTCCAATTTAAAAAAATTATTTCTTACATGTAGGACGTTATAAAATATAGAAAAACGCATTGAAAAAATAATATAATGCATAATAAGCGGAAAAAAAAAAAATAATTTTTTTTTTAAAAGTTGCTGAAGCTGGGATTCGAACCTGCGCCCCCTCGCCCCAGTGGTCAGTTACTAGTCCGGTGTCTCGACCACCATACCACTCGAACACGTGAAGCTTGCCACAATTTCACTTCAAATGTCCTCTCACAGTCAGCTATGCAATAGACCTTTGAGGGTTCCCTGATCCCCCTAATTCACCTATAAAAAATTCCTTAAATAGACGTGTTTGGACCGTAGTCCCCTACTTAGGGTCCGAGTTTGAAAATTAAAACTTAATATTAAAGGGAGTTAAACGGCTTTGAAATTCTAACACCACCCTGCCATTTTATTTTATTATTCCAATATGCGTTCTTTAACAAAGAAAGATGCAAGTTTCCACTCATAGAACACATTACGCATGATAAACTGTCGAATATATTGTAGAAATAAATTAAAACAATTGAAATAAACCAATTTTCCTGGATTTTTCCAGTTTTTACCTATTTTTCGCCATTTTCCCAATTTAAAAAAATTATTTCCTACATGTTGGATCCTCTAAAATATAGAAAAACGCATTGAAATAATAATGTAATGCAAAATAAGGGGAAGAAAAAAAGAAATTTTTTTGAAAAGTTGCTGAAGATGGGATTCGAACCTGCGCCCCCTCGCCCCAGTGGTCAGTTACTTGTACGGTGTCTTGACCACCATACCACTCGAACACGAGAAGCCTGCCACAATTTCGCTTCAAATGTCCTCTGACAGTCAGCTATGCAATAGACCTTTGAGGGCTCCCTGATTCCCCTAAGTCACCTATAAAAAATTCCTTAAATAGACGTGTTTGGACCGTAGTCCCCTACTTAGGGTCCGAGTTTCAAAATTATAACTTAATATTAACAGGAGTTAGACGGCTTTGAAATTCTAACACCACCCTGCCATTTTATTTTATTTCTTAATTATTATTCCAATATGCGTTCTTTAACAAAGAAAGATGCACGTTTCCACTCATAGAACACCTTACGCATGATAAACTGTCGAATATATTATAAAAATAAATTAAAACAAGGGAAATAAACCAATTTTCCTGTATTTTTCTAGTTTTTACCTATTATTCGCCATTTTCCCAATTTAAAAAAATTATTTCCTACTTGTTGGATCCTCTAAAATATAGAAAAACGCATTGAAATAATAAAAGTAGTGCGAAATAAGCGGAAGAAAAAAAAGACATTTTTTTTAAAGTTGCCGAGACTGGGATTCGAACCTACGCCCCCTCCCCCCAGCCGTCAGTTACTAGTCCGGTGTCTTGACCACCATACCACTAGACCACGAGAGGCCTGCCACTATTTCGTTTCAAAAGTCCTCTCACAGTTAGTTATGCAATAGACCTTTGAGAGCCCCCGGATCCCCCTAATTCACCTATAAAAATTTCCTTAAATAAACATGTTTGGACCATTGACCCCTACTTAGGGTCCGAGGAACAAAATTATAACTTAATATTAACAGGAGTTAGACGGCTTTGAAATTCTAACACCACCCTGCCATTTTATTTTATTTCTTAATTATTATTCCAATATGCGTTCTTTAACAAAGAAAGATGCACGTTTCCCCTCATAGAACACCTTACGCATGATAAACTGTCGAATATATTGTAAAAATAAATTAAAACAATGGAAATAAACCAATTTTCCTGGATTTTTCCAGTTTTTACTAATTATTCGCCATTTTCCCTATTTAAAAAAATTGATTCCTACATGTAGCACCCTCTAAAATATAGAAAAACGCATTGAAAAAATAATATAATGCAAAATAACAGGAAGAAAAAAAGAAATTTTTTTGAAAAGTTGCTGAAAGTGGGATTCGAACCTGCGCCCCCTCGCCCCAGTGGTCAGTTACTTGTACGGTGTCTTGACCACCATACCACTCGAACACGAGAAGCCTGCCACAATTTCGCTTCAAATGTCCTCTCACAGTCAGCTATGCAATAGACCTTTGAGGGCTCCCTGATCCCCCTAATTCACCTATAAAAAATTCCTTAAATAGACGTGTTTGGACCGTAGTCCCCTACTTAGGGTCCGAGTTTCAAAATTATAACTTAATAAAGGGAGTTAGACGACTTTGAAATTCTAACACCACCCTGTTATTTTATTTTATTTTTTTATTATTATTCCAATATGCGTTCTTTAACAAAGAAAGATGCACGTTTCCACTCATAGAACACCTTACGCATGATAAACTGTCGAATATATTATAAAAATAAATTAAAACAAGGGAAATAAACCAATTTTCCTGTATTTTTCTAGTTTTTACCTATTATTCGCCATTTTCCCAATTTAAAAAAATTATTTCCTACTTGTTGGATCCTCTAAAATATAGAAAAACGCATTGAAATAATAAAAGTAGTGCGAAATAAGCGGAAGAAAAAAAAGACATTTTTTTTTAAAGTTGCCGAGACTGGGATTCGAACCTACGCCCCCTCCCCCCAGCCGTCAGTTACTAGTCCGGTGTCTTGACCACCATACCACTAGACCACGAGAGGCCTGCCACTATTTCGTTTCAAAAGTCCTCTCACAGTTAGTTATGCAATAGACCTTTGAGAGCCCCCGGATCCCCCTAATTCACCTATAAAAATTTCCTTAAATAAACATGTTTGGACCATTGACCCCTACTTAGGGTCCGAGGAACAAAATTATAACTTAATATTAACAGGAGTTAGACGGCTTTGAAATTCTAACACCACCCTGCCATTTTATTTTATTTCTTAATTATTATTCCAATATGCGTTCTTTAACAAAGAAAGATGCACGTTTCCCCTCATAGAACACCTTACGCATGATAAACTGTCGAATATATTGTAAAAATAAATTAAAACAATGGAAATAAACCAATTTTCCTGGATTTTTCCAGTTTTTACTAATTATTCGCCATTTTCCCTATTTAAAAAAATTGATTCCTACATGTAGCACCCTCTAAAATATAGAAAAACGCATTGAAAAAATAATATAATGCAAAATAACAGGAAGAAAAAAAGAAATTTTTTTGAAAAGTTGCTGAAAGTGGGATTCGAACCTGCGCCCCCTCGCCCCAGTGGTCAGTTACTTGTACGGTGTCTTGACCACCATACCACTCGAACACGAGAAGCCTGCCACAATTTCGCTTCAAATGTCCTCTCACAGTCAGCTATGCAATAGACCTTTGAGGGCTCCCTGATCCCCCTAATTCACCTATAAAAAATTCCTTAAATAGACGTGTTTGGACCGTAGTCCCCTACTTAGGGTCCGAGTTTCAAAATTATAACTTAATAAAGGGAGTTAGACGACTTTGAAATTCTAACACCACCCTGTTATTTTATTTTATTTTTTTATTATTATTCCAATATGCGTTCTTTAACAAAGAAAGATGCACGTTTCCACTCATAGAACACCTTACGCATGATAAACTGTCGAATATATTATAAAAATAAATTAAAACAAGGGAAATAAACCAATTTTCCTGTATTTTTCTAGTTTTTACCTATTATTCGCCATTTTCCCAATTTAAAAAAATTATTTCCTACTTGTTGGATCCTCTAAAATATAGAAAAACGCATTGAAATAATAAAAGTAGTGCGAAATAAGCGGAAGAAAAAAAAGACATTTTTTTTTAAAGTTGCCGAGACTGGGATTCGAACCTACGCCCCCTCCCCCCAGCCGTCAGTTACTAGTCCGGTGTCTTGACCACCATACCACTAGACCACGAGAGGCCTGCCACTATTTCGTTTCAAAAGTCCTCTCACAGTTAGTTATGCAATAGACCTTTGAGAGCCCCCGGATCCCCCTAATTCACCTATAAAAATTTCCTTAAATAAACATGTTTGGACCATTGACCCCTACTTAGGGTCCGAGGAACAAAATTATAACTTAATATTAACAGGAGTTAGACGGCTTTGAAATTCTAACACCACCCTGCCATTTTATTTTATTTCTTAATTATTATTCCAATATGCGTTCTTTAACAAAGAAAGATGCACGTTTCCCCTCATAGAACACCTTACGCATGATAAACTGTCGAATATATTGTAAAAATAAATTAAAACAATGGAAATAAACCAATTTTCCTGGATTTTTCCAGTTTTTACTAATTATTCGCCATTTTCCCTATTTAAAAAAATTGATTCCTACATGTAGCACCCTCTAAAATATAGAAAAACGCATTGAAAAAATAATATAATGCAAAATAACAGGAAGAAAAAAAGAAATTTTTTTGAAAAGTTGCTGAAAGTGGGATTCGAACCTGCGCCCCCTCGCCCCAGTGGTCAGTTACTTGTACGGTGTCTTGACCACCATACCACTCGAACACGAGAAGCCTGCCACAATTTCGCTTCAAATGTCCTCTCACAGTCAGCTATGCAATAGACCTTTGAGGGCTCCCTGATCCCCCTAATTCACCTATAAAAAATTCCTTAAATAGACGTGTTTGGACCGTAGTCCCCTACTTAGGGTCCGAGTTTCAAAATTATAACTTAATAAAGGGAGTTAGACGACTTTGAAATTCTAACACCACCCTGTTATTTTATTTTATTTTTTTATTATTATTCCAATATGCGTTCTTTAACAAAGAAAGATGCACGTTTCCACTCATAGAACACCTTACGCATGATAAACTGTCGAATATATTATAAAAATAAATTAAAACAAGGGAAATAAACCAATTTTCCTGTATTTTTCTAGTTTTTACCTATTATTCGCCATTTTCCCAATTTAAAAAAATTATTTCCTACTTGTTGGATCCTCTAAAATATAGAAAAACGCATTGAAATAATAAAAGTAGTGCGAAATAAGCGGAAGAAAAAAAAGACATTTTTTTTTAAAGTTGCCGAGACTGGGATTCGAACCTACGCCCCCTCCCCCCAGCCGTCAGTTACTAGTCCGGTGTCTTGACCACCATACCACTAGACCACGAGAGGCCTGCCACTATTTCGTTTCAAAAGTCCTCTCACAGTTAGTTATGCAATAGACCTTTGAGAGCCCCCGGATCCCCCTAATTCACCTATAAAAATTTCCTTAAATAAACATGTTTGGACCATTGACCCCTACTTAGGGTCCGAGGAACAAAATTATAACTTAATATTAACAGGAGTTAGACGGCTTTGAAATTCTAACACCACCCTGCCATTTTATTTTATTTCTTAATTATTATTCCAATATGCGTTCTTTAACAAAGAAAGATGCACGTTTCCCCTCATAGAACACCTTACGCATGATAAACTGTCGAATATATTGTAAAAATAAATTAAAACAATGGAAATAAACCAATTTTCCTGGATTTTTCCAGTTTTTACTAATTATTCGCCATTTTCCCTATTTAAAAAAATTGATTCCTACATGTAGCACCCTCTAAAATATAGAAAAACGCATTGAAAAAATAATATAATGCAAAATAACAGGAAGAAAAAAAGAAATTTTTTTGAAAAGTTGCTGAAAGTGGGATTCGAACCTGCGCCCCCTCGCCCCAGTGGTCAGTTACTTGTACGGTGTCTTGACCACCATACCACTCGAACACGAGAAGCCTGCCACAATTTCGCTTCAAATGTCCTCTCACAGTCAGCTATGCAATAGACCTTTGAGGGCTCCCTGATCCCCCTAATTCACCTATAAAAAATTCCTTAAATAGACGTGTTTGGACCGTAGTCCCCTACTTAGGGTCCGAGTTTCAAAATTATAACTTAATAAAGGGAGTTAGACGACTTTGAAATTCTAACACCACCCTGTTATTTTATTTTATTTTTTTATTATTATTCCAATATGCGTTCTTTAACAAAGAAAGATGCACGTTTCCACTCATAGAACACCTTACGCATGATAAACTGTCGAATATATTATAAAAATAAATTAAAACAAGGGAAATAAACCAATTTTCCTGTATTTTTCTAGTTTTTACCTATTATTCGCCATTTTCCCAATTTAAAAAAATTATTTCCTACTTGTTGGATCCTCTAAAATATAGAAAAACGCATTGAAATAATAAAAGTAGTGCGAAATAAGCGGAAGAAAAAAAAGACATTTTTTTTTAAAGTTGCCGAGACTGGGATTCGAACCTACGCCCCCTCCCCCCAGCCGTCAGTTACTAGTCCGGTGTCTTGACCACCATACCACTAGACCACGAGAGGCCTGCCACTATTTCGTTTCAAAAGTCCTCTCACAGTTAGTTATGCAATAGACCTTTGAGAGCCCCCGGATCCCCCTAATTCACCTATAAAAATTTCCTTAAATAAACATGTTTGGACCATTGACCCCTACTTAGGGTCCGAGGAACAAAATTATAACTTAATATTAACAGGAGTTAGACGGCTTTGAAATTCTAACACCACCCTGCCATTTTATTTTATTTCTTAATTATTATTCCAATATGCGTTCTTTAACAAAGAAAGATGCACGTTTCCCCTCATAGAACACCTTACGCATGATAAACTGTCGAATATATTGTAAAAATAAATTAAAACAATGGAAATAAACCAATTTTCCTGGATTTTTCCAGTTTTTACTAATTATTCGCCATTTTCCCTATTTAAAAAAATTGATTCCTACATGTAGCACCCTCTAAAATATAGAAAAACGCATTGAAAAAATAATATAATGCAAAATAACAGGAAGAAAAAAAGAAATTTTTTTGAAAAGTTGCTGAAAGTGGGATTCGAACCTGCGCCCCCTCGCCCCAGTGGTCAGTTACTTGTACGGTGTCTTGACCACCATACCACTCGAACACGAGAAGCCTGCCACAATTTCGCTTCAAATGTCCTCTCACAGTCAGCTATGCAATAGACCTTTGAGGGCTCCCTGATCCCCCTAATTCACCTATAAAAAATTCCTTAAATAGACGTGTTTGGACCGTAGTCCCCTACTTAGGGTCCGAGTTTCAAAATTATAACTTAATAAAGGGAGTTAGACGACTTTGAAATTCTAACACCACCCTGTTATTTTATTTTATTTTTTTATTATTATTCCAATATGCGTTCTTTAACAAAGAAAGATGCACGTTTCCACTCATAGAACACCTTACGCATGATAAACTGTCGAATATATTATAAAAATAAATTAAAACAAGGGAAATAAACCAATTTTCCTGTATTTTTCTAGTTTTTACCTATTATTCGCCATTTTCCCAATTTAAAAAAATTATTTCCTACTTGTTGGATCCTCTAAAATATAGAAAAACGCATTGAAATAATAAAAGTAGTGCGAAATAAGCGGAAGAAAAAAAAGACATTTTTTTTTAAAGTTGCCGAGACTGGGATTCGAACCTACGCCCCCTCCCCCCAGCCGTCAGTTACTAGTCCGGTGTCTTGACCACCATACCACTAGACCACGAGAGGCCTGCCACTATTTCGTTTCAAAAGTCCTCTCACAGTTAGTTATGCAATAGACCTTTGAGAGCCCCCGGATCCCCCTAATTCACCTATAAAAATTTCCTTAAATAAACATGTTTGGACCATTGACCCCTACTTAGGGTCCGAGGAACAAAATTATAACTTAATATTAACAGGAGTTAGACGGCTTTGAAATTCTAACACCACCCTGCCATTTTATTTTATTTCTTAATTATTATTCCAATATGCGTTCTTTAACAAAGAAAGATGCACGTTTCCCCTCATAGAACACCTTACGCATGATAAACTGTCGAATATATTGTAAAAATAAATTAAAACAATGGAAATAAACCAATTTTCCTGGATTTTTCCAGTTTTTACTAATTATTCGCCATTTTCCCTATTTAAAAAAATTGATTCCTACATGTAGCACCCTCTAAAATATAGAAAAACGCATTGAAAAAATAATATAATGCAAAATAACAGGAAGAAAAAAAGAAATTTTTTTGAAAAGTTGCTGAAAGTGGGATTCGAACCTGCGCCCCCTCGCCCCAGTGGTCAGTTACTTGTACGGTGTCTTGACCACCATACCACTCGAACACGAGAAGCCTGCCACAATTTCGCTTCAAATGTCCTCTCACAGTCAGCTATGCAATAGACCTTTGAGGGCTCCCTGATCCCCCTAATTCACCTATAAAAAATTCCTTAAATAGACGTGTTTGGACCGTAGTCCCCTACTTAGGGTCCGAGTTTCAAAATTATAACTTAATAAAGGGAGTTAGACGACTTTGAAATTCTAACACCACCCTGTTATTTTATTTTATTTTTTTATTATTATTCCAATATGCGTTCTTTAACAAAGAAAGATGCACGTTTCCACTCATAGAACACCTTACGCATGATAAACTGTCGAATATATTATAAAAATAAATTAAAACAAGGGAAATAAACCAATTTTCCTGTATTTTTCTAGTTTTTACCTATTATTCGCCATTTTCCCAATTTAAAAAAATTATTTCCTACTTGTTGGATCCTCTAAAATATAGAAAAACGCATTGAAATAATAAAAGTAGTGCGAAATAAGCGGAAGAAAAAAAAGACATTTTTTTTTAAAGTTGCCGAGACTGGGATTCGAACCTACGCCCCCTCCCCCCAGCCGTCAGTTACTAGTCCGGTGTCTTGACCACCATACCACTAGACCACGAGAGGCCTGCCACTATTTCGTTTCAAAAGTCCTCTCACAGTTAGTTATGCAATAGACCTTTGAGAGCCCCCGGATCCCCCTAATTCACCTATAAAAATTTCCTTAAATAAACATGTTTGGACCATTGACCCCTACTTAGGGTCCGAGGAACAAAATTATAACTTAATATTAAAGGGAATTAGACGGCTTCGAAATTCGAACCCCTACCCGCCATTTTATTTTATTCAGTAATTTTTTATTATTATTCCATTATGCGTTCTTTAACAAAGAAAGATGCACGTTTCTACTCATAGAACACCTTACTCATGATAAACTTTCGAATATATTGCAAAAATAAATTAAAACAATGGAAATAAACCAATTTTCCTGGATTTTTCCAGTTTTTATCCATTATTCGCCATTTTTCCAATTTAAAAAAATTATTTCTTACATGTAGGACGTTATAAAATATAGAAAAACGCATTGAAAAAATAATATAATGCATAATAAGCGTAAAAAAAGAATTTTTTTTGAAAAGTTACTGAAGCTGGTATTCGAACCTACGCCCCCTCCCCCCAGCCGTCAGTTACTAGTCCGGTGTCTTGACCACCGTACCACTAGACCACGAGAAGCCTGCCACTATTTCGCTTCAAAAGTCCTCTCACAGTCAGCTATGCAATAGACCTTTGAGGGCCCCCTGATCCCCCTAATTCACCTATAAAAATTTCCTTAAATAGACGTGTTTGTACCGTTGTCCCCTACTTAGGGTCCGAGTTTCAAAATTATAACTTAATATTAAAGGGAGTTAGACGGCTTTGAAATTCTAACACCACCCTGCCATTTTTTTTTTTTTTTTTTTTTTTTATTATTATTATTCCAATATGCGTTCTTTAACAAAGAAAGATGCGCGTTTCCACTCATAGAACACCTTACGCATGATAAACTGTCGAATATATTGTAAAAATAAATTAAAACAATGGAAATAAACCAATTTTCCTGGATTTTTCCTGTTTTTACCTTATATTCGCCATTTTCCCTATTTAAAAAATTGATTCCTCCATGTAGCACCCTCTAATATATAGAAAAACGCATTGAAAAAATAATATAATGCAAAATAAGGGGAAGAAAAAAAGAAATTTTTTTGAAAAGTTGCTGAAGTTGGGATTCGTACCTGTGCCCCCTCGCCCCTGCCGTCAGTTACTAGTCCGGTGTCTTGACCACCATACCACTCGGACACGAGAAGCCTGCCACAATTTCGCTTCAAAAGTCCTCTCACAGTCAGCTATGCAATAGACTTTTGAGAGCCCCCTGATCCCCCTAATTCACCTATAAAAATTTCCTTAAATAGACGTGTTTGGACCGTAGTCTCCTACTTAGGGTCCGAGTTTCTAAATTATAACATAATATTAAAGGAAGTTAGACGGCTTTGAAATTCTAACACCAACCTGCCATTTTTTTAAAATTATTATTCCAATATGCGTTCTTTAACAAAGAAAGATGCACGTTGTGACAAACTGTGATGGCAAGTCTGAAAATTTTTTGATACATATTTTCGTTGCCTTTTTTAGTACTTCTCTATATCCAAGTGGTCCCACTGTTGACTGATCGTTAAGACAATGTTCCCAGCAGAACACCGAAGTCAAGCATCACTGGCTGCGGTCATTGTGCGGGAATTTGACCATTTGGATTAGTCTGCGTAGGGACCGAGGATTTGCGTTATTGGTCCTCGTTAAAGTGATCTACAGTAAATTGCTCGACTTCGCGTGCATCGAGCTACCGAAGCAGGGGTGCCATCCCCTCTGCAGAGGATCAAAATTGTGATAGTATGTTTTCGGATTTTCCTCAGGGATGTTTCCCATTTCGTTGTCAAAAGCCCATGTTGCAGCTTTAGTGCGACGTAAATGAACTACAACTATGCTCAAGTGCTTGTTTTAGTTTTTCCCGCTAAAACATTTCATATTTCAGGTTATACTTCAAATCTCTGTCTCCCATTCGCGAATTTTTCTTAAACAGTGAGAATGTCCCTTGAGGTTAAGCAACGGGTGAGCTAGTTGCTTTAGGGTAGGCTGATCATATGATGTAAGATTAAAGAACTCATATAACAGAAATAGCAGGTCAGAAACGTCGTAATCAAAATAAACAGAATACAAATTTGGCAGAAAATTTAATTTTTTTTTTTTTTTTTTCAATGAGCTTCGATAAATGAGATTAAAATTTTCTATTTTTAATAGACTGTGAAGAATGGACCTCATTTAAGAAATCCTTCGTCTCTTGGGAATTCCTTTAAAGAACATTAAGCAGTATGCTCTTGATGAAGCTATATGCTTGGTTACTCGTTGGTTAGTTTTATTTCCACCCACTAAATGCTTAAATTAGTCATGGAACTAATTTAATCTTTTAGTGGTATACCGTGCTTATTGTATTTTCTACTACAAATCGTATTTTGATATCGTAAATAGAATAGTAATTTTTATATTGAAAAACTGTGAAGTATGAATAGTACTCAAACCAACTCTTAAATTCGATATTATATAGGTTTTATAATTTTGTATGAAACTTTAATAATACCAGGGGTCTGTCTAGGTTTTTCTGTAAGGTACCTATTTTCTGAAAATTTAGACATAATTTGTGAAAAATTATATTAAAAAATCAATACAAAAACGTAGATTTATAAACTAAAAATATAGATTAATCGTTTCTTAAGGGATAAAAAAATAAAATTTTAAGAAAAAGCATTTTGTGAAACTACCGTTTTACCTAAAATTGAATTTGCGAAGGTACCGCTAAACGGTAGTAAATTCGCCCTGGACAGACCCCTGAATACATAGTTATTTAAAAAAAGAAATATAAAAAAATTACATTTTCTGTTATTATATTAAATTGTAAATTATTTAAATTCAAATATAATTATGTAGGAACGAATTGCTAAACAATTCTATTTGGCCATTTTTAGTATCACCCATTTCATTTACTTTGTTTCGATTTTATTCTTTTCTATTTTCAATGACCTGGAAAAAATAAATTTTTTCCAGTAAATATTCCTAACTAATATAAAACCAAGATTTCTTGACAATCGAGAATACAAAATTGTTTACTATATTTTCCCTTTTTATCAAGAAAGACCCTCTTTTTTCTTGCCCTTTGGTTTATTGAGCCCACATTGTATGCTGAAAGTTTTTTGCTTTGGTAAATTCTTTTACCCTTTATAGTTGAAACCATTAGTTTTGTCACATCTTGTATACTACTAACAGCTATGTAATTGATTAAATTGTTCTCAATCAAAAATTCTTGCAAATAAAAGTTTATTCAGCTAACTTTATTTTGGTTGTAAGAGACAAATTTTCAATTTTTTAAGTTTTGTTTGCAGAGTTAAATAATTGAAGTTTTTTATTTTTGTGAAATATGACTAATTTATATTTATTTATATAATATGCCAATAATACTTACTTCTTAGATGATGCTACTAAAATTAAACATTGTTTATTTTTTTTAAAAATTTCTATAAAAAAATGTGTGTTAGGGAGATATGTCTCACACTTTTATGGGGTCGGCAGATTTGACCCTGAGACTTAAATGGTCTCAACAGAGAATTAAACTACCACTAATCATTTTATATGTTTAACTGCAATAGCATAGCAATTTTTGGGCATTTAATTACTTAATTTCTAAAAAATTTTTGGCAAATCCACCATATACATTCAAAATAAATTTCAATAATTTTACTTACCTAAAATATGTAAAAGACATATATAACCAGATGTAACTTTGCGAACACGTTTTTTAAGCAACTCTCATAAGTGAAAACATCAGATTGTGTAAACAAGATATTTCTGAGAGTTTAAATAGCTTTCTTTACCTTATACTTTTCTCAAAAAAGAAAAGAAAGGAAAAAGCTAAAAATCTTTTATGAAAATTGTACCATTACTGATGATCATAAAAATTAAAAGCAAAGGATTTTAAGGTGTAGCACAATAAAATCCTTAATATAATATTCCAAGTTTCAGAAAAAAAGGCTTACAGATATAATAATTTAAAATTTTTGACATGTATTTTCCAAACAGTCATTGTTTAAGAAGTATGCTCATGAAATTAAAATGTTGTGAGAAAGAAAACAAATTTTTAAAATCCAGCTATGTTTATTAGAACTCCTTAGACTGCTCCAAAACTATTGTTGTTCAGTTCTGAGATTTTTCTATTTATATCATGATAACATCATATGCAGGTTGGAGTTTTTTTATTTTGAAATATAAAAAGTTAATTTTAGAAGTAAATCATCTTTATAGGTAAAACAACAAAAGCAATTAAATTACTAAAATCAACTCTTAAATATAAAACATTTCTAACATTTTGTATAGTTTTTATGTTTTGTAAATATATTTGATTTTAACAAATCTATCTCATTGTCAAAGGAAAAGAAAAAGACCCTAAATACTTTTTATATTTTCTTTTTAATATAGTATGCAAAGGAAGACAATATTTGTTCAATATATGTCAACAAATTGTTCACACGCAAATATTTATTTCACAATTTTTAATAAATTTATTTATAACTTTTAAATTAAATGTTTATTTTACTTTATCTATTTACCTATATTTTTCTTACTTCAAATAAAATTTTTTATGTGTTTAAATTAGTATATTTTTATAAAAAATACTAAGAAATTTTTTTAAAAGTCAAACAGTATTTTTCATAAAACTTTATTTTAGCTTTTTAGTACTTATTAGTTATTTCTTAATGTGATCTATAATGTCATTTCATTTTTAATATATAACTGAGTTTGTTTCAGTTTTTTTCCCTTTTAATATTATGAAATAATAAAAAAGATATTGTAGCTTTCTTTTATTATACATATTTGACGCAATTTTTCACAACTTTAATTTTCTCGTATGTAAGGGGAAACCTTTCTTTTCTAATCAATTAGATATACTATTTTTCTTAAGTTTTTCTTAAATTTATTTTTCTATTTCGATCCTTATGAAACATACACTTAATTGTAAAACTTATACTTGGCATTTTAATTTTATTTATTTAATTTTAGTTTTTCTTTTTTTGATATTCATAATGCATATCATTATTATTAAAAAGATTTTATTTTTCATATATTATGCACACACAAAGCCACCAGAACATCATAATGGCCCCCACTCTCTTTCTTTTTGTTAACCAGCACAAAACTTGTGTGAATGACCAAGAAAACCTTTCAGTGGCCTCAAACTAAATAGCACATTTAAATTCAGTGCCACATAATGTAATAAAATTTTGATTGATATTAAGATTTTAATCTACAGGCGGTGCCATCTCCTTATTTGTGTGCGAAAAATCAATCATTAAATCTGAAGTTATTCAGTTTTTTATTTATTTTTTGTAAACGTTTTTCTTATATTCAGTTACCTAAAAAACTGCATGATATTTTCTCAGACTACTAGCTTTCAGGATTTGGGTATTAAGTCTTTTTTTTTTTCTTATCTAAGTGCATTAATATGTGGATCCATGCACACATTTTATACAACTCCCAACACTGTTTCTTCTAGATTAAATCTGATATCTCAAAACCTCTATATCTCAAATCTAGACGAAATCTTATGTTCCAATTTAAACTTTGTTTTATGGTATTTGTGGCAATGATACTTTTTTATGCTAATATGCTTGATTTGATACTATATCAATATTCTCAAACCAATTAATATTGCACCTTAGTATGTGAAAATCTGTTCACCAGATTAACAATTATTCACAGTGTTCTTTTCGTGCATTCTCCATAGTCTTTATGCTAGTATATTCCTTTACTAAATTGTTATTAAATTGTTAGTATGAATTTTTTACAGGCTTATTCTGAAGCTTTGTGTGATTTTTGGAAACATTTGTTTAAGCTAAATGAAAGAAGAAAAGAAAACAACATAATTGTTCATTCTAATCCAGTTAACAAAGGTATTAATTCTTTTATTATTTTAAATATTATAAAGGGAGAGTAGGGGGAAATTAGGTAACTTGATTGTGTCAAAATTAATTCTATTTTTCAGTGGGCGAACTCTGAATTACACTTCACTAGTCAAAAAGATGCACCTATCATATTGTTGGGGATTAATTCAATGCATCTGTGTAGATAAGCTTGTTTTTCCGTATCAACTTTAATGTTCTTTTGTTTTTAAATCTAACCTTATTACAATTATAAAATTATTTTTAGTTCAGCTTAATATATGTTTACCAATGATTCATAACAAACAATAAGGTTCATTAGTATCACTGTTCAGTATAACCTCTACTCTTGGGGTTAGACAGGATAACACCCAATCTTTCTCCTTGATGTGTGTCTACGCTGAGCCCACTAAAGCTACCAAACACTGAAGGAAGAAAATAACTGCATTTAAGATTGAACAAAAGTTTCATGGAACAAAGTTTATTGCTTCTTCCAAGTACAAAAACCTTATTTTCATATTTTGTGTAGTTTTTGAAGACAGCAGAATTGTAGTATATACTTTGATATAAAAAATTCTCTGCAGTTTTCTTTTAAAAAAATGCTATAGTTTTCGTAATGAATTTTGGTCAGGCCCCCAGATGTTTTGTCCCCCTCCCTTGAGTACAGTCTTGACTGACTGCATTACATGTAAATTGCTTGCATAATTTTCCTAAATTTCCTTATAAAATGGAAATGTCTGCTACTTTTTTCTTGAAATTCAAGTATTTCTAAATTTCCCATAGAGTTAGCATTTATTCCTGGTCTTACCCCACTAATGGGGTAAGGCTGGGTGATTCGACTTTTTCTAGAAAAAAATCATTTATAACAAAAGTTGTACATGTGTGACTTTTCATGACTGTTGTCTTGTATAAAACTAAACAATGGATATCTGAAAGTTTCTATGTTGAGCAGATCAGCTCCAACACCCTTTAAATCTTAGCTAAACGATCTTTACCCACTTTTCCCAATATCTGAAAATGAAAGACTATGATATTGAACTAAATTTAAGTATTATTTTTTTAATTATCCTTTTTTTAATAAACTTTTATAATTTAATAATATCTCACTGCCATGTATATTTTTTTTCATAAAATTATAATTCTCTATTTAGGTTGTATTTTGTGGATAAATTTACAAATTAAGTCATTGAAATGTAACATCACAAGATCACTTATGTATGATCTTTTGTGATGACTACTTGTTCTCATTCTATAATCTATGAAACAAAAATGGCAAACCTACAGTACTCGTGCCACTAGGTGTTCAGATGTTATAGTGGCACACATACTATAAATGACTTTATTTGCTTACATTTACTGCAAAGCGTTTTAAAAAAATCTCTAAGACTGACAACAGCAAAGGTAGATTCAGAAACGAGCACCATTGTGTGCAGAAGTTAACATGCAGTTATTTTATGATCTTTTGTCTATTTTAACTAGAATTCTTAATATTTATATCTGAATGTGCTTTAAAAAATCACAAGTTCTCTGAGTTATTACAGGAAATAGAATCTCAATAGGACAACATTTTTATGTTGTGTACAAATTCTTCTCAAATTTGAGGAACTTTTAGATGAAATTTGATTTTTTATACCAAAAAAAGAATTTAATTAATTTATGGGTTCAATTTCACTGCGTGATTTCATGTTTTTTTTTACATATGCAGCACTATCATTAGGAATTGCAAAGAAAAGTTTAAACTGAAAATATATTGCTTGAGATCCCTGAAGTGCAAACTTGATATATATTCCTTAAAGGAATAGCGAGTTTCGCTGATTTATCTTCTAAAGGCAGAAAAATATTTTTAAGAGCTGTTTGTATGTTACAAAATTCAGATGAAATATTATCAACGCTATCTTCTCTATTTTGTAAATTTTAGAAAACATGAAAGTTTTGTTTTAAGATCTCCCTTTGCTGAAATGAATGATCATAAAATGTAACTTTTTTTAGTGGTTTGATATTTCGGAAAGGAAACTGACAGAATGATCTTGGTAAAGCATTAGAAGAACTTAAGAATACAGATTTGAAGAATTGAACACAAAAAATCGGGTAATTTAATCCTTAGGAAATTGAATATTTTAATACTTGTTTTTAATGTGATATTATATATTTATTTATAATGTAATATAAACACAATTTGAAAAGTAATAGGTGCATTAAGAAGGCATCTTAAATTGAACAAAATTTTTTTAGAAACTGAAAGAAAATAATGGCAGATTAAAATAATATTTTCTGTTGTATTGATGCATTTAATTTTCCATGCTATAAAAAATTAAAAACTTTTAACATTAACTATTTTTTTCACTTACAACGGTGTTCTTCAGTGCAATTTAAAAATCTTAATATTAAATTGAAATATTTTCAAAAACATTTATTCAACTTATATCTGATACAAGTTAATCCTAAAACAGAAAATTCAGTAATAAAACATAATTTGATAGTTTAAAATCACAGTAAGGGTTTAAATATGAGTTTCAGAATGAAATACAATTTGTGGTATACTGGACACTTAAAAATAACAAACCAAAATCATAGTTTCATTGGTAAGAAAAAGGTTCATCATCCATGTTTATGGCTTAATTATGAAATATGTTTATCATGAACCACTTTTGAAATGACCTTAACTCTATTGTTGAGATTTAAAAGCATTTAAGTTTTAGCAAAAACTTTTAACCATTCATTTTATAAATTTATAATTTTTCATGAAAATTCCTTATTTGAAATTTTAATTATAGGATTTAAAATAAATAGTTCTATAATTGCAGAAACTCTTTATTATTATTTAATAACAAATATATAGTATATTGCACATTTACAACATCATGAGTATGCTAAACATATTCTGTGGAATTCAATTTGCTTGAAAACTATGGAAACAGCTCTTATTCTTTGTGAGGTAAAACTCACATTTAAAATTCCTAATTGAGACCCGAGGGTCATAGATAGGACACTAGATGAACATTTTCAAATTCAAGAGGATTGATTCAAACAGGATATATAATGAACAGATTGTTATAAATTTACAACTGCATAAAATGAAGGGTTGAAAACTTTAAAATGCTTTCAAATATAATTAAAATAAGCTATGTTAGGCCAGAAACTGTAATTGCCTTATAACTAATAGATAATAAGTCAAGTTTCTACTGATAGGGACAGCTTTTTGTTCTATCTTACATCAAATATGATGCAATTTATTGTTAACTAACTGTTGATCAGTCAAGATCAGGACATACTTCCTTTTATATTATTGAAAGTCGAATTTCTTAAAATTTTTGAATTATCATTGATAAAAGTAATGTTAATCTAGAGGGTCAGATTCAATAGCCATTTCAGCATTCTTGCTCTTAATTCAGACGATGAAAAAATTATTTGAAGATATTTTGAAATTGTAGGTTTGATGACAAGTTGACAAGAAGAACTGTTAGAAACTATTATAAATATATATTCAGTGATGATGAGTATGAAAACATCTGGTAAAAACAAAAAGCCCTTTCTTATGTCCAAGTGTGTAGTATATTGATATTTCCATGAAACTATTTATTTTTAGAGAATAATTAAAAGTCAACCACTAAAAGGTTTTCTTAAGGGAACTTAAGATAGAAACTTGGGTTTGCATGTTTCAAAAGGATAAATAGAAATTATTGTATTTCTCTTGAAGGTGACGTTGATGAGAACAAGTAAATGAGACATAAATACCATAAGCAGAATTTTATTTAACAGCTGCAACTACTTGGAATCTCCCTGTATATTAACCACAAGTAAAGAAAGTATAGTTATGAAAGAAGTTTTTTTTATAAGAAGAAATCCAAAAATCCTATCTAAAAGTACATGAAAAATATCCATTTAGATTTTTTGTGTACATATAATTTTTTATGTAGTAGATAAGCACATTTTGTCAATCTTCTTTGTTTATGGTGCCTTGGGCTTCTTTAAGCCACGCACTTGGCAATCTCTGATAATAAATCCAAAACTTTCTTAATAAATTGTTTAAAAATTATTCTTACACTTAAAATATTTTCTTGCATACAAATTACTAATCTTTTAAAATTGTAATTTTGTTCCCAAACTGTTGAGCTGTAATGTATCTTAATTTTAAGTGAACTGATTGTTAATATTTTCGTGTTTTATCTACAAAGTGCTTACAAAATTAAATTTTTAAACTCTATTAATTTACTATTTGTATTGTTAATTTACTAATGTGTCTGGAATATATTTATGCATTGAAATTAAATTGAGTGTATACCTGATAGCTCTTACTTTCATGAAACTAATATAGTCATATTTGCTTTTTGTAGTAATGATTTTGATGACTTTTTTCATATCATCACAATCTTGTTATTTCAAAGGTCCAATGTATCACAGATTTTAGATCATAACTGTTATTATAGTTTATTTCAACTGTGTGATGCAATTTATTTTTATGATACATCATACATTCGTAACTGCAGTTGTATAAATGTATAAGAAGAGTGCAAAAAAGTAAAACAAAATAAATTTGTAGCAACTTTTTGCAACAAACTTTTTTTAGCTAATTTTTTTCAAGCCTTTTGTGTAGTGCTAATTATGCTCCTCTGTTATGTGTACAAATCAACTGTTCTTTAAATGATATTTCAGTCCTCACATACTTGGTGGATCAACTATGTGACTGTTTCCTCTCTATTTTTTACATATAATGGACCAATTACTATGTATTCTCCATAATGCTATCTTACCTCGTACTATAAACTAATTTTTGTAATTTTTTTACTGATACTGAATGATTTTAAAATGATAAAAATGATAATAATAAGTTTTTTTTATTCCTTCTAATTAAAAGAAATCTTAATTTAGAAAAATATGTAAAACACTTCTAATACACTTTTCCACAATAAAAAAACATAAATGAGCCATGCAAGCACATTAATTCTTATTGCCATTCTTTCCTTCGCTTTGAAAGAATTAACAGGTTACTTCAAGCTATTTAGTCAAATGTAGTCTGTGCGTTGTATCCTTTTGCTAAGTTGCAAACTCACAAATAGATTTTCTATCTACAGAAGAAAAACTCAAAAGTATATTTTAAGTGTTTTATTTTGCTAATTTTGTGCTGTGTTTATTTTTATTTTGTGAATTTTTAATTATTTTAAAATTTGTTTGCTGATTTTAGAAAAAAACATTTCACATTATTGAAATGGTGTAATTATTAGTTGTTGTACATTATTAAATAGAGGTTATATATTATTCATTTCTAAGAATATGTAGGAATAAACATTCATTATGTAACAAATGAAAATGCTGTCAGAAACTTAAAGACTCATATCAATAAGAATATCTATGCCTTATCAGTTCAAAGAAATGAGAAATATTGGTTATTTGTACTTTTCCTAACTTTGTCATTTGAGTAGATTGTTCTGGTAACTGAATCTTCGTTTCAAATTATTTTAAATACAAAATGAAAATTTAAAACTCCTATTTTTATGTCTTTTTTTCTAGTGTATATCATTGAGCAATATTTTAAAGAAGGTATCAGATTTGTCAAAATATATATTTATTATAAAGCTACTAAAAATATTCATGATTATCACTGACAAACATTGATAAGTGGTTTGAGTCACTGATAATTAAAGTTCTAGCTTTAAAGAGCACAATTAATTGCAGTGATATTTAATTCCATTTTCATGGTAGATATGAGAACTGAATAAAGTAAAATATAAGACATAAAAAATAGTGTAGAACTAAATTATGTAACATTTTCTGTAGTTTAAAAAATGCTTTTCTTTTATCTTTACTTCAACGTTACCTTTTCACAAATTAAAACTGCTATAAAATTAAGTTAATCTGAGGTCAATATGTGCAATTTTAATCTGGTTATGTTATATTTTGCCAGTCTATTTATTTTCTGAATTGAGTCTATAAAATTTTTTAGACAGTTTAGAAGATCCTTGCATTTGCTAAAGGTGCGGGTTTTTTTCTCTCCATCTTTTCTGATTTTATCTCATTAGCCTTCTTCCCTCAAAATATATTTACTCATTTTCATTTTCTAAGAGAAAATGATAAAGCATGCGCTTATTAATTAGATATGCTGAAAAATCTGAAAATTTCGTTGTTTCAATTTGTACCAAGCATTTTATTTATTTATTTATTTTTACCTAATTCAGTCAATGCAACTTTTAAATGTTTAATTGAAAAAGTATTTATAGACATTTTAGAACCTGGAGTAGTGTTTAAAATTGAATTGTTTTTGTTGGAAGTTTACACTAAGTGTCATAAATCATAAGTAAAGAAGAATAATTTTTTTTTAAAAAAAATGCATACTTGCTGGCAGTAATATGATGAAAAAATAATTTTGTTTCAATGAAACAAAACTGATAGGTAGTGGTTACAATTTCAATGTCAATGGTTCAAAAGAACCCTTTAGCAAATGTTTGATATATTTCTTTATTGCAGATAGCTGTACAGTTAGCTGTCAGATAGTTGAAACATTCAAATTATATGGGTACATAATTTTAATAATCTACATTTATTTATGAATTCTGAAAATCAAGATTTTTTTTAACTGTAATAATTTTTATATACAAAATCAAAGCAACCAACTTTAACTAGTAAAATATTAATTTGTAGTCACTTCATTCATTAACCAATGATTCAGCTGTAAAATTTCTTAATGTGACTAATTGAAAAATTACTTTCTGAACAACCCAATACTTGAACTTTTCTCACCTTACCTGTTTTTAAACCTTGCTTCAATTAATCAAATGATTGCCCGAAGCAATCAAATTATTACTTTAATCTAAACTAAAAGTCTGTAGTTTCATAAAATTTAAATCAGGCTATAGACCTTTTAAATGATCAATAGATCTTCATTGAACTAAAGGAAGAAATACATTCTTGCCATTAGCAACCTTAAAAACACCAATAATTGATTGGTGGACAATTCATCTATTTTTGCCTCATAGCTTAGACATTTCTATAACATACAGCATTTTCAGGTTTTTAGTTACAAATCATTTATCACTCAAAAGTTATTTCAATAATTTATTTTCCAATAATTTATTTCATTGAGAGTAAACATAAAATGTAAACTACTTTTCTTGTAGCCGTTATTTTAAAAATTTAAACAATGGTTCATCAAACTTTGAGTTTTTGTTTGATATCTCAACTTTATTAAATAAATGAAGAAAAAAATGAATAAAACTGGGTGACAAATTTTATTTATGTGTAACCATAATTTAAGTTAAATATTTTAAATTTTAATTGAAGGAACTTTTGTCATTTGTTTTTTAAACGCAAATTGCTAGCTTATTTTTATTTGCTCGCTCCCAATGAAATATTATCCATGTTGCTAGATGAAAATGAGAGGGAATGTTGTTTATAGGTCATAGATTGATTGAATGTAGAGTTTAATGGCACAAAATCCAAATGTGGACATGCTGCGCCAAACAATATGTTTATACATGTCAAAATTGAAGTGCATACTTATTTTCCTAAATATAATTAAAAATTGATAAAATCATATACAAACAATCAACGGTAGTATTGGAATAAAATCACGTCAAAGTTAAAACACAGTAAAATAGTATAAAGGTAAGAATATCCTTCTAAAAATGAATAAATTCATGAACAGAATAAACTTATATACAATTTAAAATGCCCATAGCACGTAAAAATGCAAAAATGTTCGGATGATGAGAGTCACCTAACAAATCTCCCATAGATAAAATAGAACTGCCAAAAAAGGCAAGACGATGTCTGTTAAAATACGGGCATGTGATTAAAATATGGTGAATCGAAAGTAAAACATCACAAGTGTTGCATTGAGGAGGTGGTTCACCAAACAACAAATGTAGATGGGTCAGTCTGGTGTGTCCGATTCGCAGACGGGTAAGCTTAACATCTGCACTACGTAGTCGCAGCACAGGGAAGGGTTCCAAATTTGACTTATGAGCGTGCAACTTATTATTCACTTGGTTATCCCACTGCTGCTGCCATAAAGATTTTATATACTTTTTAATATGTATTTTTACATCTGAGAATGGTATAGATAAATTTAAAGTAGTAGTAGCAGATCGCGCTGCTGTATCGGCTAAATCATTGCCAGGGATTCCAACGTGACTTGGAACCCAGCAAAATAAAATATCGAAACCATTTTTATGAAGATTAAATAGCAAATGCTGTATAAAACACAAAATGGGATGAGTTTCATTGTCAAAATGGTTGAGTTGGCGCAACACGCTCATACTATCTGAGTAAACGCAGTATTTTCGATTCAAACTAGCTGAAATAAGCCTTAATGCCAACAGAATTGCAACTGCCTCAGCGGTGAATACGGAACACATAGTTGGTATTTTATAACTGTAGGTGTCGTCAGCAATAACAATACCACAGCCTACATAGCCAGGACATTTTGAGCCATCTGTGAAAACCGGAACATGTTGACAATATTGATGACGATGAGCTTTGTATAGTTGCTGAAAAATGATAGGCGCAACATGAGATTTACTATGTACATCGAATGGAGAATGAAAATGATATTGTGAAACGTTCCAAGGTGGAATAAGCGAGTGATCGACACATTGTGTTGTTGAGTCACAGATATTGAATGATTGGTTGAGCGAGCACATGCGAGCATTAAAAGGGCGAACATGTGAGGGTCGAGCATCATAAATCCGCTCTAAACTTACTGGAAGTGTTTCACGTTTAAGAGGGTGTGATGTGGATGAGACTACGTGAAAATAATATGTTAGACTGAGCTGCATGCGTCTCAAATCTAGAGGCAATTGGTGACACACAGCATACAGGCTTTCAACTGGAGAAGTACGAAATGCGCCGCTACATATACGCAAGGCAGTATGATGCACTGTATCCAACCTTTTAAGGTGAGAAGCTGAGGCACTGCCATATACTGCACAAGCATAATCAATACGCGATAGAATAAGTGCTTGATATATCCGTAGTAAGGCAATACGATCTGCACCCCAATGCGTATTTGAAATGACGCGTAACATGTTCATAGTTTTCTCACAGCGTTTTCGCAACTGTCTAATATGAGGGCCAAATGTCAACTTCTTGTCGAAAATCACTCCCAAAAATTTAGCTTCTTCAACTACGGGTATAGCAATGTTATTAATATGTATGAAGGGATCATTATGCAGCCTGCGCAACCGACAAAAATGCATGCATGAACTTTTGGAGGGGGAAATTGTATGCCCGTTCTCATCACACCATTTGATGGTTTTATTCACAGCAAGTTGAAGTTGACGTTCAATCACTCGCATGTCAGATCCTGAGCATGAGACGTTTAGATCGTCAACGTATAGTGAACCAAAAACTGTAGGTGGTAAAATATGTAAGATGAGAGATACATGAACGATGAAAAGTATGACACTCAGAACGCTACCCTGTGGAACACCTTCAGATTGAATGTAGACATCAGAGAGTGTATTACCCAGTCTGACTCGAAAATACCTCTGTCTCAGAAAGTTTTCAATAAATGCAGGGAGATGACCTCGAAGACCCATGTTAAACAAAGCCTTTAGAATGCCGTAACGCCATGTTCGATCGTACGCCTTCTCAATATCAAAGAAGATAGAGATAAAATGGCTACGTCGAACAAAAGCATTACGAATACGCGATTCCAAAGCAGCAATGTTGTCTACAGTCGATCTGCCCTTGCGAAATCCACTTTGAAAGTCGGGGATTAGATGTTTCCTCTCTAGATAATAGACAAGTCGAGAATTTACCATGCGCTCGAGAGTTTTGCAGAAGCAACTCGTCAGCGCAATCGGGCGATAGTTCATCGGATTTGTCGCATCCTTACCTGGCTTCAAGATAGGTATGACAATTGCCTCACGCCAATTAGTTGGAAATATCTGTTCTAACCATATTCGATTGAAAAGATCGAGAATATTGCGCAAGGAGACAGTATTCATGTGGCGTAGCATGCAATACGTAATTCCATCGGGGCCAGGGCTTGTATTGGGAGATTTCGCAATTGCTCGTAGTAATTCTGTAAAAGTAAATGGTTGATTATACTGCAGTTGCTGTCGAGTCACAAAATTTAGTTTATTTTTTTCCGCAACGCGCTTATGGCTTTGAAACGCTCGGCTGTAACTGTCAGGACTGGAGACGGCAGCAAAAGCTTCACCTAGGATGTTACTCACATCTACAGGATCGGAGTAAATAGTACCGTGTCTTTCAAATACCGGAAGATGGAATTCACGGTACATACCATTCGCCTTTTTAACTCTCGACCAGACTTGTCTGGGAGACGTTGTAGATGTGATAGATGAAACGTAACGCTTCCAAGACTCCCTTTGACTTTGGCGCCTTGTCCTACGAAAGAAAGCTCTAGCTCGTTTAAAAGCCACAAAATTAGTGTTTGTTGGATAGCGACGGAAGATGTTCCACAATCTCTGCTTCTCTTTGCGAGCCGCAGAGCAATCGGCATTCCACCATGGTCGGCGGTGACGGGGAAGAGAGGTAGATGTTTTCGGTATGCTAACTTCGGCAGCATGCATTATGACCGAAGTTACGTTTTCAACTGCATCACTTATATTGCTAGAGTTAACCATATCTTCAGTGATATCAGCAAGCTGATTAAAGAGACTCCAATCAGCATGATGATATATGAAGACAGAGGGTCTAGGAGTGATATTACTAGTAGATGAATATGAAATGATGACAGGAAAGTGGTCGCTGTTATGAAGGTCATCATCAACTGAGAGTTGTGAGAATGGTAAAATTGCCGGTGAACATAAAGCTAAATCAATGCAATGGAAAGTCTGTGTGGGTGCATGAAAATATGTGTCCTCTCCTTGATTCAGTAAACATAAGTTATGATCAATAATGAGTCTTTCTATTTGACATCCGCGTGCATTGGAGTCGGAACTACCCCATAATTCGCTGTGACCATTAAAATCCCCTAATAGTAGAAAAGGTGTGGGCAGTTGATGAATCAATGAGTTTAAATCGATTTGAGTTATAGCGGCATGTGGAGGTAAGTAAACAGAGCAGATTGTAATGGAGATATTAACGTAAATTTGAACGGCAACAGCCTGTAATGGAGTCGACAATGAAATGAGAGATGATGGGAAACTTGTAGAGATTAATATTGCAACACCACCGCTAGGTCGATTAGTATCAACGCAATCCTTTCGATGGCAGACATAGTTGCGAAGTTTAAAATTGTCTGATGAAACCAAAAATGTTTCTTGAAGCGCAAGACATAAAGGTTGATATTTAGATACAATATCTCTGATATCAGAGATTTTATTTCTTGCACTGCGACAGTTCCAAGAAATAAGGGAAATTGTCATTATTTCTTTTTCTTGGATGTAGAAGTAGATGTGGATGGAGGTGCGTCATCCATCGGAAGTTCATCAAAAAGCGATTCATCTTCTGAAGGATGTAACGTTAAAATATCATCCGCCTTCTGTGCAATAGCAGAAGCAGATTGATTAGAGTACTGATTAAATTTAGGATTTTTCTTTTTCCGGGTGAGTCCCGGTTTTTCGCTAGGAGGGAGTTTTGACTTCGAGCGCTGCGTAAAGTCAGGCCGAGGCTTCACTGAGAAATCTGTCCGAGATGCTTTTGTAGGTGGAGGAGATGTTGAGACAGGTCTACGAGGTGCTGAAGGTCCAGTAAAATTAAATATGGGCTTTTTGCTGCTCTGTGTCAATGGAATCGGAATTTTTTGATTTTTGGGCTGTGAGGGAGGGGTTGGTAGATTATCTGTTTGAGTGCTCACTGAATTATATGAAATTTTAGTAGCCGCGGAATAGGATACACCCGGGCGAGGAGTACGGGCGGTGACTATCCGGCGAGCTTCACTGAACGTAACATTTTGCAACACTTTTACACTTTGTATTTCCTTCTCTTGGGACCATTTTGGGCAGTTCCTGGAGTATGCTGCATGCGCGCCATTGCAGTTACTGCAAAGGGCTGGCAGCTCACAGGAAGTGTCACTATGGTCAAAACCAGAGCAGTGGGCACAAATTGGCTTGCTACGACAAGATGTTTTAGAATGGCCAAACCTTTGGCACTGAAAGCACCTTAATGGGTTTGGCACATATGGTCGTATGGGGCAGTTATGCCAGGCAAGCTTAACCGAAGATGGTAGTTTCGGCGTGTCAAAAGTAAGAATCAGATGTTTCGTTGGGATAAGTTTACCATCCCTACGTATCTTAATTCTACGGACAGCAGTTACATGTTGTTCTTTTAATTCTTCAGCGATAGTTTCCTCTTCATCATCGAGGAATTCTGATTGTGATATTACACCTCGTGAAGTGTTGAGAGTTTTATGAGGGGAGACAGTTACTGTAAATGAGCAGATTTTCTCGCATGTGGATAATATAGCAGCTTGTTTTTCGGAGACCTCAACTAAAAGGTCACCCGAACGCAATTTTTTCACAGAAGCTACTTCTCCCAATACTGACAGAAGAGCCTTGTGGATTAAAAATGGCGAGACTTTCGCAAACGAAGTGTTTGGAACAGTTGGATTTGTCAAACTTATTATGAAATATCGAGCGTGTTCTAACGGTAAAGGGGTTGTTCCGCTGTTTTTGCTATGGTGTGCAGAACTAAACACCTTGCCTCTATTTTCAGCCATAGAAAATTTCAAAATACTTCCACTATCAGCGGCATCACCCACCACGGAGTCCTACATGGGGGATGCAAGTAACAAAAATGAGGAACTTGACACCGATGCTAACCAATAGCTATACGTCCGCGAGTCACCCCTGAAGCAGCCTCCACCCTTAACGAGGTGCCCAGTAAGTGACCCCGGACTTGACCCTAGCCAACTGATGACGGTCGTGACTAGCCGGTTGATGCATACAGGCCAATATGCACCTCCCGTTTACCTGAAGCACGGGCCGAAGCAGTGTATTGGGGTACCAGGATGCCCCTCAACTGCCAGGATCCCCTTTTCCAGGGACACGGGTCTCCACGCACGGCAAACACGCGGGTGGTCTCTTCCCATCTGAGTCCGATACAACAGGGTGGTTATCGAACACAGACAAAAGCCCTCACCAGTTAATGTGGCAACCACGACAAGGGGGAAGAGAAAGGAGAAAGTGGGAGAAAAGGGAGAGGAAACGGAAGGGAGGACAGAGCACTAGGGTATCCCGGGGCGTGACTCCCTGTGTTTACCTAAAGAAGGTAAACCCCCTCAGGGGTTATAGGTCATAGAATTTTGTTAAAAAACTATCTGTTAACTTTTGAAAAGAAGCATAATGTTTTTAAAGAAATAAAGATTTTGAAGTTATATAAATTTTATAAAGAAAAAGTAAAATTCTAAAAACAAATAATCCACTTTTTTCAATGATTTTTTTTACTTTAAAATATGTTTTATAAAATAATTTTTTGATAATCAGATTTACAGCATCGAATTACTCTGTTTTATAGAATCAACCTCTCTTTTTTTAGTAATTTTTAAAATAGCACCCTCCTGTGTTTTTCTCATTTTGTAATAATTATGAAGCAACAATACTGTGAATTCTGTTTTTTATTTAATTACTTAAATCAGGTTGGAAGATAAGACAAAATAATGATAAGTGGATAGTCGAAACCCTTTGAATGTAGTAATCATTGATAAAGAAAAGGCAGTAGAAGAAAGTGAATTTTTATTTCTGTCTAAAAATAACCTTTTAAAGAACCTTTTCTTTTGTTTTTTATTGTGGACACCCTTTTTTCTCATTTAGATACAAGGTACAAAAATTAATAAAAAACATTGTGCCAGAAAACTGAGATAAAAACACATATATTGATAGTTATGATGTAATAAATATGTGTTCAGTTATATATTTAGATTATTTTATGAGTGAATAAACCCTTGATGCTTATTACACTTTAGGAAATTTTAAATGTTGACTTACTGACCTCTTGGTAGACACTCTAACTAAATGTATCATTAAGAATTAATCTTCTGGATTATGGGATTAAAGAAAAATTATATGATTATAGTCATTACATGTTTATAGTCACTGTTAACTTTCCACTGCAATAAATTTTTTCATTCAAACTTTTTATTCTTTCACAGGAATGGACACCAGGTGAATGTGTTCTGGAATTTTTTTCAGTTCCACTGATTTTTAATTCTATTCACTCAGACTTAAATAATCTTTGCATGGTGGTGTGATAGTCCAGAAGATTTTGTGGCAAAGCATAGAAATGCTTTAGAAAGTTCTCATGTATCTGAGCCACTTCATCACTGGATTGATTTAACTTTTGGTTGTAAAGTATGTATTCTTAATATTTCTCTTTTAAACAAATGGATTTATGATTTTGGTGTGTTGAAAATTGTATTCATTTTCTGTACTGTGATCTTTAAGTAGCTTTTAGACTTATCATTATTCATATACATAAATTTTTCAGGTAAAAATTTAAATAAATAATGTGAAAGTACTAATTTTAACCACAAATTATTTTTTTAAAAAATTGTTTGTTACTCATTTTTTAAAAAGAAAGATTAAACTTCATAAAAGTAGATGTAAAATTTTTACTGATATAGCCTTTTTGTAAAAATTTTCTATTGTTGGGTTATTAATTTTTAAAGGGTAACCTAAATAACTTTATTTATTGTTGCAGGAAATCTGGTTTTGTAAGCACTAACTACTTTTTCAACTACTGATCAACTGTTTTTCATGTGATCAACATTTAGTTAACATATTATGTTACTTTTTAAGTTTGATAAGCATTATATGTTACTGTTTTTTCTTAAAAAAAATCCATTTTTTTAGTATTTATATATCATTTTTAAATTTATTTTTAGAATGAATTTTAACCTTTTATTTTAAACTGCATACATCATAATCCTATGAGACAGGAGGCGTAAGCTTTTTTGAAAATGTTTATTTTTTAAGCTCATTTTTCATTGATGAGGTAAAAAAAAAGTTTTATATAATGTTGCTTAAATGTATCATACTGGTTATTTCTTATTAATTTGCTCTATGATGCAAATAATGAAGGAAGTTGCCCTTAAAAATGAAAGTATTGAAATTTTATTTCTAAAAGTATTGACACCTGAATTCCTAAAAGTTGTATATTTGTAGGGAAATGAAAGAAGGGGACAAATATTTCCTTTTAAGATGAAAAAAATGAAGTTAAAAGAAATAATGTATACATTCACTAAATATTACATGACGATATTATTTTAGAAAACTTAGAAGGGAAGGGAAGAACTAAATTCTCCAAAATAGATTATGACTTAGTGCAGTAATATTGTAAAATAATATTGTACCTAATATAGTAATATTATAAAAATGACCAAGCTGTTGTTATTCTTAACATGCAGAAATCATAAAAAAAGGGGGGAATGTAGTAAGCTAAGGAAGTAATCAACTTATATGACCTCATTCTTGTGAATTGCATGTATTTTTTTTTATTTGGGAACCTATTTTTATTTTTTTAAATTATAAAACAGATTTTTCGTTTCATTATTTAAATTTTTTTTTTCATTCCATGCCACATTTACTGAAAAATAAGCTAGTGTGCTTTTATTTTTAGTACTAAAGCATTCAAAACAAATCTTTATGAAGAAAAGAAATTTTTAAATAATTTTTGGTAAAAGAAAAATATGGATTGAGCTAATTTTCATTTAAATTTAGGTCTATATAGTTTTAAAGTTACCTTCAAATCTAATAGTGAGCTATAAATGGATCACTCAACCTGATTGCTTTGAGGTTTTATAAACAGTCAATTAGCACTGCTTTATTTAGAAGTCTAGCATAGACACAATCTTGGAATTTCCAGATAATTGGTTTTTAACTATAGTAGTAAATATTAAAAACAAAGTATTCTTATTTTGGTTTTATTGACATTTAAACTAGTACTTCCTTTTGTAAAAAAAGTTTTAGACCATGTTCTTAAATGTATAGCAAATCATTATAAAATACGTATTAAAAAATATGAAGGATGAATTTCTCTTAAACATTATTCAATAAATGACTTTTTAAAGAGTGAATACAAAATTATAGAACTGTCATCTTCGTGTAAATTTTATTTTAAATTTTAACTTTATGCATAAAAACTTCAATTTTGTAATTTTATTTATCAATGATGAATTAAAAATAGTAGACTTTTGACATCTAAATTCTAAAATAACATTGATTTATGTACACTATATTTAAAAAATTGGAACAAAAGAAGCTTAAAAGTACAATTTTATGTTTGGTGAAACTCAATTTTATTCAGGGAGTTAAAAAGAAGGATCTTAATTAAAATTTTGATGCAATTTTAAAAAAAATACAATTTGTTTTTAAAAAATATTAAAATTTTGTAAATGTTTTAAAGTTATTTATTTATAAAAACCAAACAAAGATATTGTAATATATTTGTAGTTATTATTGTAGTAAAACACTTTTTAAAAACTATTCAGAACTATTTTTTTTTTAATTATTCAAGCAAGCCCCCTTAATCTATGCAGGTTCAAGGCTCCTAAAAGTGGCCAAGCTAAAAAAAGTATAATCATAAATGTTAGTTTTAGAATGTTAGTATGAATGTTAGTTTTAAAATATTGACATCTGATTGTGCACCAAATTAAAATGTTACAGGTGTTTGACACAAAAGAAAGTAGTGCTGAGGGAGGGCAAGTCCAGCTTTTTTAAAAGATTTGGGTAATATAAATAATCATTTTAATTTAAAATAATACATTTTTAAATTGTTATTCTTTAATTACTATTTGATTAACTTTCAAAAATTTTGACATAATAATTATATGGATTGAAATTACGTAAAATGTTGCTTAAGAGAATTTCAAATAATAATTTTATTAAAAAGTATTTTTGTCTTCAGAATAAATATGTTGAATTGTTCTGAGTATGTTGACTTTTTATCGATTTCAATAATAAAGAAAATGAAAATATTGTTTTTAAAAGTATTTTTTGCTATAGTTTTCTTGAAATTATTTATCAAATATAGTGAGCTTATTTGTGTTCAAAACTAATGACAAAAAATAAATGAAACATTCTAAATTACTTTAGATGTAATGATTGGATTTTCACATACTAAAACTCAATCTTTTCCCAATGGGAGAAGTTTAAATCTACTTGTATTTCAAATCCTATGAAGATGCAATTCTATTCTGTGCCTAAAATTATAGTTTTCAAAACATTCCAAAGCACTGTCACAAATATGGGATGGTCGGGAGTTAACGAGAAAGTGCATGCCAGTGTGTCGGCTGGAAAATGAGAGGGTTTCATTTCTGCTTGTGTATGTGACAGTCAACTCCAAACTGTTAATTGTTCAAGGAAGTGACATCAGATATGTTAATTAATTAATGTAGATGATTTTTTAGTTACAAAACCAGACCACACATACTTTCTCTGAATAAACTTACCTTTTTTTGGCAAATTTTTACTTTGCCCTCAAAATATTGGGGCTAGTTGTTATCTGGGAATAATGGTCAGGAAAGCAGTTAAAATTTTGGAACTTTTAATTCAAAGCTCAGCCCCGTCCCGCCCACTAGCGGGGGCATCCGGGGTGAAAATTTATTGATTTGGAACTTTTAATGTTAATTTTACTTTTTGCTCAGTTTGGAGTGTTTTGAGAATTTCTTATGTGAATGGAAAAGTTTTTGCACACAATTATGGAATTGGTTTCTTCAGAGCTGATTTCTTACAAATTTTTTTTATTTTATTCCTTATTAATTCAGGGTTGCCACTCCACAGGGAAAACCTGGAAAATACAGGGAATTTAAAAATCACCTAAAATAACTGGGAAAACACAGGGAAATTTGTTTCTTATTTTTGTCTTTTAAAAAATGATGACCACTCAAAGCGTAATCTGTGGGATATTTAGCCTTGATATTTCAGCTATACTAAACTATTTCATTCACTATAGCATTATTTAAGTATGTTCAGCTGTTTTTCCAGCAATTAAAACTAATAAATATACCTCACACAAGACCACAGTAATTGTTGTTAATATATTGTGTATAACATGTACAGGGAAAGCAGGGAATTTTTTTCCTTATTTGAGTGACTACCCTGCAGCTTAAACAAGTGATTTCACACTGTCGTTTTCATAGCTTAAACAACTCTAATATGGCAGATCTTTTACTTGATATTGTGAAAAAGACAAGCAGAAAAACACAACTTAAACTAAGAGGAATTGTAAAATATGTTATTATTAATGTGGTTGATAAAAAAAGAACACTAATTAGAAAGAAATCAGTTAACTTCTATTTTATGATGCAATAGCATTTTTTTAACCGAATCTTGTAACCTGTGAAACTTATCTAATTTTATGGTTAAAAACGCTGTTTTTGCAATGAAAAGAAGCATTTTGTTTCCATTTTAATATGAAATTCAGTAAAATTTATTTTATCCATTAATAAAATTTTATTACAAGGTGCAGCTATTTATTTTAATGACTTGATCCTAAAAATATTAAGTCAATTTTATACCCTTTTAATGAACTTCAAAACAATCTCCCCTTGCCGTAACGTGCTTCCATAATCAGTTCTAAAATTTTCCAACATATTAAAAGGGTATGTAACTCACTTAATATTTTCATGAGTTATTAGATCTGTCTTAGTTGATAGCTGCTCAACGTATTTAAAATTGTATATGTAGCATTACGTGCATGAATGATTCTTTTATTTGTTTCAGAAGAAAAGATCAAAGGCTCAGTAGGTAAATACAATTTTAATTATAATAATAAAATTTTTAAAAAAAAAATAATTCTGACAATGTTTTATGCTAGATTTATTTATATCATTGTAAGTTGTGAAGAAATTAATACTATAAATTTTTTATGCATAAAATGTGTATTAAGGATTTATTTTAAACTTCTTCTGTTAATTACTTAAAATCTATCATAGCTGAGCATTTCATATTCAAATTTTATCTATAGTCAGTTATTGATACTTATCATTTCAAAACATATTCTTCTACTTTTGATTTGATTGTTTTGTTAACTGCAATTGTCATTTCATTTCAGTGTTGCTGGACATTGCAGATAAGTTTTAATTTTATGATTGAATGATATATTAAAATAATACTGACTAAAAGTAAAAAAGAAGATAAAAATAAATTTAAAATTTAGTTTTTCTACTAAAAACGAAGAAAAATATATACAGTTGAACCTGTTTATCTCGAACCTCTTTATCTCGAAAACCTCTATATCTCAAAATTTCTAAAATTCCCACAAAAATGAACCCGCAGGAAGTAGGGATGAACACGTTGGGGGTGTTTCTTGGAATTTCATTCACTTTCCCTGCACTTCCTTCACTAGAAAGGAATACAATGATTCTGGCAGTAAGTGAGGGGTTAATGAGTTGTGACCACCGGCGGTTAGCTTTTCAATATAGATAAGAAAGCTAAAAATAGAAATTCATTTTCACCTTAAAATTGTAACCAATGGAATGGATCAAAGGATAGTTAAGAGTTTTAAAGTGAACTATAGAAAATAGTTGGTATGCTTACTTGTAGATGCCATCAATGAAAAAAGTTCTCTTCCAAAAATAAAGATGTTAGATGCTATCAGAATTACTCGTTTGCCCGGAGAAATGTGTCTAAAAACTATCCAAAATGATTTTAAAAAAGCTGGTTCTAAGAATAGCTTTGAAGATGATGAACAAAAGGGCGAAGGCATCAGTAAAGAAGAAGAAACTGTTGACACAGAAAATGCAATGCCAGATTTGCCAGAATGGAATGCTATAAAATCTGAATTTAATGTTGACATTGATTTTGAAGATTTTCACAAGTGGACAACTGCCTGGTAACATGCGGAATATTGACAAATGTGGAAATCATAGATAATGTCAAAGGAATATCAGATGAAGAGGAAGAAGCTGAAGATCATATTGATGAACCAAAAGTGAATGCAAAAGAGGTAGAATTCTTTTAAACTTTCCTTGAATCACAGGAAAATGTTGGCTATGAGGAATTTGCACTCTTTCTAACCTTAAAAGAATAATCAAAACAAATAAGGTTATACATCAAAAATGTTTGAAAAGTCATTTTCAGTGTTAAATGTATGTTAAATTTTTTTTTTTATGTAAATAGATGTATGTGGTACAATTAATTTAAACAAATGCCTATTTTTTTCTACTGAAAGCAATTAAAGCACTTTTAATAGAATTTCTTAATTAAATTTAAGTTTTTAATGTACCTGTATAACTCGAAACCTCTTTACCTCAACTTTTTCGCTTCTCCCGTGAGATTCGAGATAAACAGGTTCAATTGTATATAAAAAGGGAAAAATTCCTAAAAGTTAGCCTTTTTGCTTCTAATATAGTTAGTTATTCAAAGTATTAGTGCAGTTCGAATGATAATTGTAAAAATTTAAACGCAACTTCATTGAAGTAAGTCTGATCTTGACAAAGAAATTTAAAGTATCAAGTAATGCATTTACAATTAAAGAAATAGTTTATAACATTCCTACTGGGAGTCAATACTAGATGGCCTTTTGGCCTTGTTTACTATTGATCTAAGTATTTTGCTAATATTAGTTGGCAGTCCTTAATTAACTTTTTATGTAAGTAAATCAAATTACATGGTTAAGGTAATCTTAGATCCTGTTTTAGGCTATTTTTCAAAAGTCCTTTCATTGTATGAAATTACATTTGCAAATAATATGGTATTTTTTTAATTGTCGGTTTGCAAAAGCTATTCAAAACTTTTAAGTTTTGTTCATCTTAGTTCCGGTGGCACAAAATTTCTTTCTGAAAATAATCCACAGTTTTTTTCATTTGAAAAATGTTTGAGATCTAAATTTTTTAGTATCTTAAAATTTGCTCCATCACTGCTTTTGTTTCGTCTTATAAAACAGCAAAAATTTTAATTATTCTTTTATAATGATTTTAATTTAGGTGGAAAAAAAAACCTGTGGCAGAATTTTTTTCGGGCTTTCTGCGACATGCCTCTCTAGTACAAGTATCTTTCTGCAGGATTCTTTTAAATATAAAAAATATACTTGTTAGTAACTGAAATGTCAACTAAAAATTTTTTTTTTTTTAAAATCTAATATTATGGCAGATATTCTCGCATTTTGTCTGTGAAAAATACACTAATAATTTCCTTTTAAGAAATTTTGTTAATCATCATCACATTAAATGAAAATAATAAAAAAGTTGTGAAATCCATAGCAGTAACTATCAGGAAAAAAAGATTGAAGGCGAAATCAAGTGAATCGGTTTCTTCGAAAAAGGGTTACTAAATGCATGTTTTCATTTCGAGATTCAGTTGCTACAATAAATAATATCAAATTAATAATATAGGATTTTAAAAACTATGTGAAATCAAAATTAATAGCGAAATAAAAAAAATAATAGAATGAAAATTTCTGCTGAGAAGAAAACCAAAATTATTTACTTCCTAACGGAAAAATCTTTTTGCAAGAACTCCGTATTGTTCTGTAACAATGTCACCACGATTTAATTATCTACATATGGACCTGTAATCCATAATTGAGTGTTTTTTATGTATTTCTTTTTTATTTTAAGTCCAATTAAATCAAAGAATTGAACTGATAGAACTCATAGTAGTTTTTTTATGTGAAAGAAAGAAATCCACACTTATTAGAAATTTAATAAAAGTATCTTTTAATAAGACTAAATATTTTGAAATGGAACTTTTTCTACCAAAAATATTTTGAATATTATAGTTCAAATCTTAATTAATATCACTCAAATTCAATAATAATTACATCTCAAAATTAATGTTATGCTTTTATCTAGAAATGAGGAGCCCATACAAATTGAAGAAGAAATATTCGAAAAGGATGTCTCGATACAAATGTATTAGATGGAGGTCCAACGGTTGAAAATAAAGAAATAGATTTGAGTGAAGAGGTATTTTAATGTCTTAGTACTGTAAAGATTATTTCATTATCCTTTCGGTCAGGGGTTTCCAACTTACATGAGGCCGGAGGTCACAATTAAAAACACAAATCAAATGGCAGGCCGCAACTTTATCAAAATTTTATGTAGGACTCTTTTATGTTTGAAGGAACATTAGTAGAAAGTATTAAATTACAAATTAAAATAAGAAGTAGATTTTTAAAAATACTTAATTGTTACTAATAATATTTTTAAAAATATTAAATAAATAATAAAAATTCGGGCTACAATAACATTAATGTGCACCTATGTATTAAACAATTAATGTGCAACAGATATCTAATTGTTAAGATATAAAACTTTAAAAAGGTTGATATTAAAATTTACATAGTACCACACAAAATGTTCCATGAGAAAATTGAGGTTTGTCTGCTGGAACCACCAGAGAATAGATATTTACATTTAAAATTTACAAATATGAGTGTAAATATTTTCATCCAAAATTAGTGGTTTCTAAAAGTTAAATTGGAGAATTTCTTCAAGAAAATTTATGATACACGCACACATTGAAATATATTCACAAAATACAAAAGAATGAAATAAAAAAGAGCAACATACAGGATTATTTTGGTATTTGATTAAATATTTCCTTGGATGCAAAACCCGAGAAAGAAATTTTTTTGCACCGTTGGTATGTTAAATTTCGCAGAAACGAAGAAATTAGGTTTCTATTATCGAGAAAAGTAATTTAAACTCATATAAATTTTTACGATAATTGTCCGCAAAAAAATGACAACTAATATATTTTAGTTTGTGGGTCACAAAAAACGGGCCGGATGCGGTCCCCGTGCCGCCAGTTGGAAACCCCTGCTTTCGATTATTAACCTGTTAACTGATAATATACTTTTTGTTATAACTTTAACTGTCATTATAAAACCAAAAATATTTTTTAATGAGACATATGTTATAAATATATTCTTGAGGAATCTTGAATTATATTATAAGACTTTGAAATGCCTTTTTCAGAAATAGTATCATTAAGTTTTAACTCTTTCATTGCGACAGACAAGATAACTTGTCTTCTGAGAATAATCGCTGTGCTCCAGTGTTGAATTAGTGAATATGGTTATTGATTGCAACTAAATATTATAATATAATATTATTTATTAAAGTAAAATAATCAAATTTTCATGGAATATGCATTTTATTTCAATTTTAGTGCTGCAGGGAGAACTCTAAGTGCAGAGGGTGGGATGCATCATTGCCGCGGTGCAAGTGCTTAAGTTAAAACTTAACCAACACAAAAACATTATAAATGTAACCTATAAATAATATTTCAAAAACTAAAAAAAAATCAGAAATATCAGTTTCAATTATAAATACTTTTTTCAGAGTGAACTTTTTTCAGAAATAAAAAATGAACACATGTATTGCCAAGAAATATGAAAACTAAGCCATTATCTAGTTAGCTGATTTAACTGCTATATTAATATAACATTGTGTGTTCCATTCACATATTTTTTTCAACCTATAAATTCTTGAGTTGGAAACTAATGTTTTGTTATGAAATTAACTTATTATTTTATTTTGAACGGAGAAAAGTAGAATCTAAATGCAAAAAAGTTAAAAATAGATACCGTAGCTTTTGAAACTAAATTTTTTGCAAAAAATAGTATGTTTAAAATGTGCATTTAGTAATTACTTTGAATAGTTCAGATTAACTCCAAAAGAAATAAAATAACATTTAATGCCATTATTCTAACATTGAACTGGAAAGATATCTTAGCAAAACTGTCCATCCTAAGTCTAGGGAAGAAATTTCATAAGTGCTTCCTGTGGTGTATTTTCACTTTCAGCTAATCATAAATCTTTGTTTTGACGTCACTTCAGTTAGTTATGACTCTTGAACAAACAAAAGAAAATTGGAAGTGATTATAAGAATGCCGGACAAGTCCATGTTTTCAGATAGTACTTTTGCATACCTGCTCAGTTATTATTATCAGTTATCCCTAGGTAAAAAAATTATGTAGCTTGCCTTGAAAATTATTTCTTATTAAATTTTCATCATCTATAAAGCAGAAAGTAACATAATAAGCAAAAAAAAAAAGAAAATGTTTTAGGACGTATTCTTAAGTTTAATAAATTTTTCCTTCATTAATATTAATTGGTTAGACATAGTTTTGAGTACCTGTTCACTTTTTTTTTCTAAATCAACCAAACTTTAAGTGCTTTTGTTTGCATACTAGCTTAAAGTTCATTTTTGCTTTTAGCTACAGCGAAAGAATTCCAGCACTTATACCAAATGTTTAAAACGAAGCAGAAAAATATTTTTTTTTGTTGGAAGATCTTTATTTCTCTGTTTTATGTTTTGCTTTCTGTTTAAATCATTCTGTCTCAAATCGTTTGCTTTTTGTTTAAACTATTTCTTTCTTTAATGCTATTTATCTAAGCTAAATTTTAGCATTACTTTATAGAAATTGTAGTACATTAATTAATTCCAACCTTGGCAACAGGAATCGGATCATTGTTTTTATCCTAACTCAGTGAATGCCCAAACAATCTGAAATTTAACTGACCAGAATTTTTAAAATGTAAGTATTGTTATTATTTGCAAAAAATCAACCAGAATAATTGTACCATTACCCTTCAAACTTTGGCAAGGCTGGGATCTTTTAATTGAATTTTGGTAACAGTTACCCAGGTTCAAAAATAGACAAATAACTAATGAATTATATGAAACATTTAACAATTAAAATTAAATTTTATTATAACTATAAATTTTCAACAAACACAGCTTCAATCATCTCCACATGCCTTCTTGTGCACAAAAATTTCCAATTTATACACTTTTAGATTTCCAAATTGTTATACTCAAGATAAAACTCTTCGATAAAAAGCACTTCTAAATTTCATATGCATAACATTCAATTAATTCACACTAAAAGAGACAATTACGAAATAAAAATACTAGCTCATTCTAAATCTACAAAAACATTTAAACTTTAGATCTTTATATTCCTACAACCGATAATTAAGATTAAATATCCATGGCTCACCTTAAAATAGGTATCTTAACACCTAATAGAAATAATTTAAAATTCGGGATAAATTGCTCTTCTAAAAAGTTACTATTCCTATTTATTACATAATATATTTCAGTAAAAACTACATTGCGAAACATTAATGGCACCAAAACTTTCCGAAATAATAAAACCTGAGATCATTTTCAACATAGTGGACTTTTGTTTAGCTTTTACAACTGATAAAAATATCTTAAAACAAAACCTTTTTAATCGAAAGTTTAAATTTTTATAGTTTGTATGTTTGTTAAGAATTTCATATTTTACTATGAAATTTTGCTATTTATTTTTTATCTACAATGCACCAAAAAAACGGACCATCCTAAATGACTTTTGATTTAATGGTCAGATTTTCACATTTTAGGACTCAATTTTAATGGCTTGAAGGGGTGACCTCAAATATGCTAATTAATTGGTGCAGACGATATTTTAAGCTACAAAATCAGTCACAAAAACATATCTTCTGAATAAACATACCTTTTGAAAATTTGGCCATATCTCCAAGAACTTTTTAAACAAACTGAAAAATCTTTACAAACAATTATAAAATTCGTTTATCCTAAAATAAATTCATGCTAAAAATATTTATTATTTTTAATTATTTTATTTAGTAATAGTCAAAAAACTTTTGAATTGTTAAGGTATACAATTTTCTACATCATTTTAAAGTATCTAATTTTACGTGGCAAAATAAAACTTTTGAGAAAAATCGGTTGAGTAGTTCCTGAGAAATCAAATTTTTGAAAAATAATATTTTTAAAATTCCATTTCTCATGAACTGATTGATTTCCTTCAAATTTTGTATTTTGCCATCTAAAATTTGATATTTTAAAATTACTGTAAAATTTATTCTTTGCATGGAATTATCGTTGGATAAACGAAGTTTACAATTGTGTCCAAAGATTTTTAAATTTGCTTTAAATGCAAAAGTTCTTACCAAGGGCTATACATTCTAGCCATGCTTCGGTCCATCCTTGCTTCATAATTATAGTATAAATGCAACAGAAATTTTCAAAATTATTTTAAAGCATATTACAAAAAATTGAAACAAAATTTTTTTCTCTATATGCAGTTTTATTAGTTGAAAAATAATATCTTAAAAATTTTAGCGCAGGTTTTTTTCAAAACTGAACATTTTAAAACATGGATTTTTTTAATTTTTACTAAAACAACGGTTTTAGTTTTATAATTATAGTTGAACGAGTTTTAATTGAGATTTATCTAGTTAAAAAAAAAATCTGCATAACTTAAATAAATGTTTCACAATGTTTCACGAAAATTTCCTTTCCAGGCTTAGAATCAACAATTGCATATTTTAACATATTAGAAATGGCGTGTTACAAATTTAATTTTTTAACTTTTAACAAGAACTTATGATATAATGATCTACATCATAGGTTCCTTACCTTTTTTCGATAACCGCCACTTTGCAAGTCAAAAAATATTCAGTGCCTCCTTGCAAAATAATAATAATAATGGTTAATAAAAATTTTTTTGTCTCATTTTAAGAATTTTAATATTTTTGTATGGATACTCTTTAATAATTATGCCTAACAGGTTTAATGATCAATGTATTTTTTTGGAAACATCTTTTACTTTAATTTTGGTGAACTAACTAATATGTAAAATTTTTAAATACTTGCACATTACTATAAAGTTTAAATTAAATACTTAAAAAGCTGTGAATGAAGTGATGTTATGTAAGAATGTAACCAAGTAAACCTGCAATCCATTTTGTGTACAGAGAAACATATTTCAAAATTAAATTCGAGAATTATATGTTATAAATTAACAATAAGAAATTCCTAAATAATTATATTTTAATATATTCCTTTTGAATGTTAAAAAAAAAATGGATTAAACAATTGATTAATTAAAAATATTCAAAACTTCTTTTTAAAATTTGTCAAAATTAGAAGAAAAAAATTTAATACTTTAAAGTTCTCAAATAAAAAATGTATGAGCTTTTGAATGGTAATATAGATAAACCACAGAGTCACAAAAGTTGAATTAATGCTAAGATCTCAGAGCCATTTAACATTAAAATTGTTTAGTGTGTATTACAGTATTTTCTATGCACATATTTATCTGTTTTTATTATAGTATGTACAGTGTGTATTACAGTATTTACAAAGCGTTTTTTTAATTCAAACAACATTAACAAAAAATTTCTAAATTGTTGAATTGTTTCTTTGTTATTTTTCTGCTCCTTTGTGATGTAGTGAGCTGTCAAATTTTCTGGATTGAATTCCTAATAAAGCCATATGAAGCTCACACACACTTTAACAAAATAACTGCTTTGATAACAAATATTATATGCTGAGTTAGGCATTTATATAATTCTTCAACATCAAACCAAAAATGACTAAAATTTTAAATGTACTAATTTCATTTATGTTCATTAAATACCTTCTAAAAGTAATACTGCTCTAATGCCCACAATTGTACTAGCGCCACATTAAAAGTCATCATCCATTACTGGCGGATAATGCCCATGTTTTGAACCTATGTGATCTTTAAAATATGACTTTTTAATCTTTTTTCTTGTTAAATACTGATCCAAAGTTTCAAATCTAATGTTTTTAGTATCGTATATAGTTGTTGTGTCAGTGCCATATTCAATTGCTATTCTGTTTCTTTTAATGTCTTTCTTCAATATTTTAACAATCTCAATTTTTTTTATGTAATGATAGTGAGACTATTTTGTGCTTTTCAAACATGTTGGAAAAGTCCTCTTGCACCTACAAAATTTATTCAAAAAAAGTAGCATGTGTGCTCTAGAATGTGCTTTTAAATAATTTGAAACTGGAAACATATTTTTTCCTGTCTAATTTTAGAAGGAAAAAAGAAACTCGTTCCTTTATTTGTGAAACTGGTTCTCCTTATTACCAACCCTCATTGAAAGTAGGGATTGCAAAGGATACAAGGATAAGGATTCCAAGGATACTTCTAAAGGATTCCAAGGATACTAAGACAGAAAAGCAATTTTTTAAAACTTTTTCCAGGGAATCTGAAGATAAAGATCGATTTATGTGAGAGAAAAATTTATGGGAAAAGTGAGGAAAACTTTTGGGCTTTGATTGGTACAGTTAAGTAGACAATTCTCTTAATCTTCTTCTTCTTGGGCACTACAGCCTATGATAGGCCGCCCCAATAAGTTTTTGCCATCTTGATCTATTCTGTGCCATGGCCTTCCAATTAGTTATTCCCATTATCTTTAGGTCCCTCTCAACTGCGTCCAGCCACTTAGTCGGTAGACGACTCCTTTTTCTTGTACCTTCTGGTTTAAAAAATGTTACTCTTTTTGTGGGGTCTTCAAATCTATAAAGTTGTCCCAGCCATCGAATGCCTTAATAACATAAACTATGTCTGGTTTTTATATAACTCAGGGTGACCCATTTGTTATTCTCATAGACTGCACCAAAAATTCTTCTAAGTATCTCAAAAATCAGCAATTTGTTCTCGTTTTTATTAAGAGTTCAGCACACTCACTACCATATAGGATTACAGGAGTGTTTTGTATATGTTAAATTTTGTCTAAGAAATTTACTTTTTAGTTTGTTTTTTAAACCAAAGTAGCACTTGTTTGCCATTGCTAAACGGCTATCGATTTCAATATTTATATCATTTTTGCAGGTTACATTAGTCCCAAGATATTTAAATTCATCAACATCTTCAAATTCATAATCATTCACATGCAAGGGCCTTAATGAGCCCTCTGTTTATCTCCATATATTTAGTTTTGTCAGCATAATTCGGTTAACCCACTGACGGTTCTGCACGTAAAAAGTCGCATTTTAACCTGCAGTCTTCTCTGCATAGCAAAACCGGTTTTCCCATAATAACTGATAGGGGAACAGTGTGTAGGGGAGAAACATTCTCCCAATTTTGCCCATTTCCTTAACCGCCAGTGGGTTAATCAGCTTTCAGATCAGAGGCGGATCCCGAATTTTTTCCTGGGGGAGATCATGGACTCAGATTCTCCCCCCCCCCCACACACACTTATAATTTTTAATATTTTTTTAAAAAAAAAACGGGTTTTTAATGCTAGTCTTCTCATTTATTTTTTTCATAATGAACAATAGAACAATGCATAAATAATTCAAGTATTCAAAATCTTTAAATAATAAATGTAATGCGTTTTTTAGAAACTTTGGCAAATCTGTTAATGATTTTTTCAACATCCAAATCAATTTCTCGATGAATGTTTAATGATGAGATTCCATTTAATCGTTCTTGATTTTGAGTTGCTCTAAAAGCCAAGTTTTGAGACGTCGTTATCATTAACGTCAACATTATTAATGTTTACAATGAGACTATGACGAATTTCGTTTTAATCTTTTGGATTATGATTCTTGAAACAGTGAAGAACATAATTAGATGAAAAAAATTTTTTTTCCCTGACCTACCTATGTGTATGTGCCCCCTTAAATAATTTTTTAAATATTTTATTTCTTTTGTAAACTATTAAAAAAATTTATTTTTATTTTTCCAATTTGGGGGGGGGGTCATGACCCCTATGTTTATTCTTCTGTAAAAAAAACAATGAGACAGTTGAAAATCCTTCAACTATGAATGAAGGAAGAAATGTATCTGCTGAAAGCATGCAGTAGTTAGCTCACAGATTAGGTCCCATTCTCATTGATAGGTATTTGACTTTGAATGTTAACTCTATGTTATGACAGCTAAGAGAGATTCTAGATATTCCTCCTCATGGTAGAATACAAAGTACTTAAATTTCTTTTTGTTCTGCTTATTTTTATTTATTGTATATAATTTTATTTCCAGAAGCTAAGATGTTGAGTATTAGCTGCAAATGGTTAACTGGTGATTTAAATGCCTGTTGGACTGCTTATCTAGTATAGCATCACTTTTTGGAGAACAGTTTCTGATGCTTCAGTATATAAAGCATATATAGATGATTTAGTAAGAACCTTTTCTTCTTCTTTCCAATTCTGCTTTGTTTGATATTTTTTATTTTCTTTTTAAATCAACAATTCACAAAATTAAATCACTCTCCATTTTTTGCCATGGCTTCTCACCCTTAATAAAAGCATAACTGATTATTAATCTGATATTTATATAAATTTTAAGAAAAGAAAAACTTTATAAAACTTTAAGTTTCCATTTTTTTTTAAACTGAAAAATGTATATTTTTTAATTTTGAATGCATAAACTCTTCAAGAAGAATTGTTTATCATTTTTAACACAAAAAATATTTTAAGACATTCATTTAATTTTTTGATTTAAATATAATAATTAAGAGTTTTTTAAATCTTTCTTCTGAAAATGCCTTATTTTTTCGTGTAATTGAAATGAATAAGAAATAAAGAAAAAAATATTTATCAATTTCATAAAATACTTTGATTTAATTTAACGGAAAATTATTTTTATTTCATCTTGAAAAAATGAAATAATATTGAGATAAATTTTATGAAAATATAATAAAAACGTTTTTCAGAAAATTCCTTTATAATTTTTAAAAATATTTATTTATATTTCTGAAAGAATTTGGCCTACTAAAGCAATAATGTTTAAAATTTTCAAAATTTAATTAAATTGTATATTTTTATAAAAAAAAACTATATACTGTTTTAATTTTCTTTTCAACAAAGAAAAACATTTATCATTTTAAGGAAATAAATTAGAAATTCTAATATTTAATGAACTAATATTTAATATTTATTTAAATTGAATAAATATTAAATCAGATTATATTATAAAAAGATGACCTCTAAACCCTTCATATCACAACACTTTCAATTTGAAAAAAAATTTCTAATTAATTAGAATACATCATTTTAAGCTCATAAAAAATTATAATCAAAAGTTACAATTTAAAATTAAAAATTTATTGAAAAAAATGGTTTGCTTCAATTCTATCATGTTACGTAAAATGACAATACATTGATTGTTGCATTTCTCCAACAATATGAAAAAGACATATGGTTATATCACAAAAGAGAAAAAAGAGCAACTGTAAATGAAACCTCCACTCTATCCGCAACTCTAAAAGGCAATTTCTCCAAAAATTGCTTAAAAATCCTCGTGTGTTATAGAAATCATGGTAAATAAATTGTAAATAAAAATGGCGGCGGCGAAGATGAAGAGAATGATCGAATGAAATTTTTTATCGATGAAACGGAACAGTTTTTTAGTTTGATAATAATACTTCCTTTTAAATTAAAGCATTAAAAATACTTTCACATGCTGAGATGACCATCTCACTGCAGTTGATGTACTACCATAACAGGAACCTGCTCGTCATTTTAGATAATATCTGGATAATTTTTCTTTTAAAATATTTATTTGTTTTAATTACTTTAGATAGAAATAATTTCTATTTTTATAAATGTAAGGATTTATATTGGCAAAAAGCATCATTTTGAAATATCTGCCAAACTTTGTTGCATTATTATAACATAAAATATAATAATGTATTTTTTTATTTTTAAATTTTAATCTTTATTTCTGTTGATTGTAAAAGCATGTGTTCGATTATTTGAAAAATTATTTTTTTATTATTATAATTTGTAAAATAATTATTTTATTCCTCCCTAAGAATTCTTTTAATATTTGAAGAGCTTATTTTAAGCAAGTTAGGCAAATATTTATGTGTCTCTCACAAAGTTACCCCATTTTTCGATAATTATTGAAAAGTATTAAAAGAAAGTAGTAATATTGTATATAAAAAGTAATTTTAGGAAATACAAGTTCCCAATCCCCTTATCTGTTTCTACATTCACCCCCTCTTTTTTTTTTTTTTTGGTATATGATAATATGCATAATACTTTTTATTCAAAGTTAACTATTGATACTTCACTTTTATTTATACTTTACATTTATCTATTGATACTTTTCTACAATAGTAGTATGTATGTAAGAAGATGATAATTATTGAAAGGTATTAAAAGAAAGTAGTAATATTGTATATAAAAAGTAATTTTAGGAAATACAAGTTCCCAATCCCCTTATCTGTTTCTACATTCACCCCCTCTTTTTTTTTTTTTTTTTTTTTTGGTATATGATAATATGCATAATACTTTTTAAAGTTAACTATTGATACTTCACTTTTATTTATACTTTACATTTATCTATTGATACTTTTCTGCAATAGTAGTATGTATGTAAGTTTACCTTACTGTTATTGTTTTCGTGTCCATGGATCTTCAGATTACATCAAAGGTCTAGACTATTGCGACCGCCAGCTTCTTCGCCTCTTGACTGTAGAGAACAGCTCTTAGATTGTCTTCAGTTGGTACCATTCCCAATTTCAAAACAAGTGTAGTGAGTGCGGGGCACTCGAAAATGTGTCTTGGTGCCAGCATGACATCCGGGCTGTTTCTGCAGGGAACATATGTCCTATTCTTGTCTAGGAGAATTTTCATCCCTCTGAAAGGATTGGTTCTATGTCTTGCTATTACCGATGTCAAGGTTCTAGGACAGTTGAAGTCAGTGATAAGTGGCCTCTTAAAGGTGTGAGGTAGGAGTCTGTATTTGGCCACTGCATTTACATCTGCAAGTGTGATGGTGTAACCCGTCTTCACGGGCTTCTTTGGCCAATTGGTCGGTACACTCATTGCCCTCAATGTTGACATGTGCAGGGATCCACTGAAGATGACATGATTTTCCCCTACAATTCAGACTCTAAAGCAGTACATTTATGGCAGAGGTGATGTTCGTGTCACCGTTAATAATTGCTTCTAAGGCCGATTTACAGTCAGAATGAATCAGTAGCCCGTCAGTGATGGCTGAGACATTCGAATCATTCAGGTAGAGAGTGACAACGCTAAGAGCTCGCTGGTGAAATTTGAAGCTAATAAGACCTGTATTCCTTTTAAATTGGTAATTACTACTATCAGGAAGAAGTAGGAGAATGCCTGCTCCTCTTTTATTGAGGAATTTGTCTGATGAACCATCAGTGTAAGCAATTGCCAAGTTGCCTAGGGAGAACTTTTCAATGGTTTCAAGGCCCTTAAGCTTAAGATCATTGGGGTCTTCTTTCTTTGTGCAAGGTTGTAATAAGTTCAAGCTAATCCTTGTTTCTTTTGGTGGCTTTCTGGGAAAAAGGGGTTCTTGAAGAAAATTAAGGGTAGAATGTTCCATATTGATGCGACTTCTGATGTCTCGATCAAGCTGGAGAGTCGAGGATCTGTTGAGTCTGGGTGTTACTACGGAGTCTATTGGTGAACTTGATGGTGGCAAGGTGGCGTCTGTTCTCCAAGGGAGGTAGGCCACATTCTTGTTCAGCCTTTTCATTATTGGTTGAGGAAGTTGCACCTACAATAATTTTAGACGCTCCGTGTTGGACTGAGTTCATTCTCGAAGATTTGGTGCCAGAATTCCAAATTGGAGTGGCCTAATGATAGCGCAATATGTGGTTTTTACTGTAGTACGCCTTAAACCCCATGTTGTTCCACATTGTTTCCTGAGAATGTTTAACTTTCTCAGGGCTTTGTTAGCAGCTTTTTTGATGTGCCTTGTGAAGCGAGGCTCGGGATCCAGGGTGGGGGAGTTAATCCTTTTGATGCTTGAATCGTTAACTTTTATATCTATATTAAAGGTGCTTCTGTGTGTTCTGTCAGTAGAAAAGACGCAGAAGTTGGTCTTGTCAGCATTTATAGATAGATTGAGATCCTTTTCCCAGGTCGCAATTTTCTACAACTGTTTAAGACCACCTCGGATACTGAAATATCTCTGTGGGTGTGCCAGATTGTCGGCATAGCAGGTAATTTTTGTATCGCTAAATGGATGTGAGGATGAATGGTGTCCATGTAAACAAGAAACAAAAGAGAACTAAGAATTGAGCCCTGGGGCACTCCAGCCCGTAATCTATATAACTTCGAGTGCGCACCATTGAACCTCACATAGAATTTTCTTCCTCTGAGAAAATCATTGATCCATATCAAAGCGTTGCCTCTTATGCCAGTGCTGTGAATAATAGGTAAAAGTTTTTGCCACCAAACATGGTTGAATTCCGCAGATAGGTCCAAAGTGACAGCAACAGTTTTCCTGTGAGGTTTTTCCTGGAGGCCATCGATTATTGATTGACTCAGGTAAAACAATTGATCCACAGTGCTATGTTTGATAGAAGTGGAGTATAGTGTGTTCAACAAGGTAGTTCATAAGTCGACAGTGAATAATACTTTCCAAAAGCTTACAGAGGATGCAGGTTAGAGAGATAGGCCTGTAGCTTTTACAGTTGGTGGCATCCTTTTCTGGCTTAAGAATGAGAATAATTGTAAAATACTTCCAGATCTTGGGCAATTTTCCAGTGCACCAGGAGGCATTAAATATTTTAAGCAGGAAGCATTTTGCATTTTTTCCAAAATGAGTGATCATTTTCCCATAGATGAAATCAGGTCCTGAGGACTTTTTTTGGATCCAAACGATGAATAGCGGATTCCAATTCTTCAAGAGTAAGATCAGAGGTGAAAATGCAGTCTTCAGTTATCTTTCTATTATTTTTAATGGCTGATTTATAGGACTTATATTGTAATCTATTTTCAGCTGAAAAGTTTAATTTGATTACTTTTCCATATTGCTTTGCAATTGCAGCTTCTTTATTGGTTCTAGCATACTCGCCATCTATTGAGAGGACATTAAATAGAGGCTTTTCCTGCGTTGGATTGCTGGAGTTATTTAAGATCTTTTACAGGTTCCAGTATTGAGTTGTCCGATTTCTTGGGTCAAGTGTACTGCATAGCTCGGCTCATTTTTCCTGCTTGCAGAAAGAGATCTGCTCTTCCACTTTGTGGCTGGTTTCCACGAGTTTGCTCCTGAGCTCTTCACTGTTATTCATCAGGAGTTTTTGGCCAATAGAATTCTTTTCTTTAATGAGTTCCAAAATGGGATCCAGCTGTCCTTTCTCTTTCCTCTAGGGATGTGGTGTCTTGCTGCACTTTGGATGTGGCCGGTAAACAGCGAGAGTAGTTCTTCAGCTTCATTATGTTCAGTTACACCAGAAAAGAGAGAATCCAGTTTTCGCTTGAATCCATCCCAGTCAGCTTTGCGGAAATTTCATGAGCATTTTACTTGAGTGGGGGATTCTTGATCCATTGAGAACGTTGTAAGAACTGGAAATGATAGCTGAATTGAGCACTTGCGAGCAAGTTTTATCATCGGAGAGGTGATTAATGGCAGTGATATCCAGATGTGAAGCTGCGCCATTTGTCCTAGAGATATAAGTATTGTCTCCTGTGTTAAGAATTGTCATATTGAGGTCGTCCATAAGGTCTTCACGCTGTTTTCCTTTAGCATCTAGGTGTTTATTACCCCAAGACGGGCTCTTTGAATTAAGGTCTCAGAGAATGATTTTGGTCTCTGCCGTTGTTGAAGTGAGATCCTGAAGAAGTTCGAGGTCAGTGAGTGAAGTATCAGGATGGTAAGCATTTATAACCGTTATGCTGTGCTCTGGAAGGAGGATATTTATTGCATGAGCTTCTGTGGTGCTGTCGGGCAGAAGGGTCAGGAGGACTTAGATGTATTTCTCTTCAGCCGTTTTTACCGAGAAAGCAAGTCCTCCGCCAGTGTTGGCAAATCTGTCCTTTCTTATTGTCGTATAACCCTTAATTTTGATGCTCAGCTTGGGGGTAAGTTTTGTCTCTTGTAAGCAGACCACATGAGCGTTGTTTGTTTATAGGATGTCAGAAAGTTCGGCAACTTTTCTCTGGGTGCCAGTTTACCTTACTAATTTTTCAATATAATTACATTTTTAATAGTCTTCCTTTATAAATACAATTAAAAAAAAATTCAGTTTAAACATAAAAGCTACAAAACCAAATATACCTCCCTTCTTTCATTTGTGCATAGAATAATCTTAGAACTATTAACAAAATACCTATCAATTTTAAAAGTTTTAAGGGATACCTGAACGCTTAAATAATTTCAAACTCATGGTATTTAATCTCCGTTATTCTAATAATATGTTGGTAAAATTTTATCATTATACTGATTTCTTTCTTTTATTTCAGATATTTTGTATAATCCTGTAAGGTTTGTCTCTGGTGAAGAAGGAAAGAGAAGTAATATTGTTTTTATGAATGTTAATAAATAATGTAATAAATGTTTAATTTTTAAAGTGATTCTTGTATTATTTAAAATTTAAAACAAAGCACGTAAAAGGCTATAACAAAATAATGGGGTACATAAAAAGTATGCTCTTAATAAAATATTGTTTTTTTTTCCTTAGTTATTAATAAATTTTAATTTTCATGACCTGCAACAACTCAAAAAATCATGTTTTGAGATAAGTGGGTTTAAAGTTTTCATTGCTAATGTAAATGCTTAAGGTTAAAATTATATGTTGGGTTGTGAAGATATCTGAATCCTTTTTGATAGTGATGTGATGCGCATCTATAATGCCTTGATTTGAGAGACCTTCTATTATTTCTGACATAGGTGTGGATTGCAGAGTATTATCTGAAACAAGGAGGCTTCGCCCCCTGCTCGCTGACGCTCACCAACCCCCGTAACTGCTTTCACAGTTCATTTCGGATTGCTTCGCAATCCAATGCTCTATGTCATTATGTCATTTTGATTTATGTTGCTAAGTTAACTTTCAAAAAATTCTATGGCTGGCAACAGCATTTTTATTTTTTAAGTTGTTTATTTTTATTTCTTTTAGAATTCGTTATATTTTTAGCGAAATGTTTTTTTAACCTAACAGAATTCTTTGCCGACTGTTTTCTCTATGAATGAAGAAAATAAAGTAAATATTTAACTGTTGTGAAAAGAATCTTATTTAGTTGTACAAAATACTTCAGCCAAAATTTGGGAGCCACGCAAGAGAATTATATATAGTAGTGACCCCAGTAAGTACCCTAGCCAACAGCTGACGTTTGTAACTAGCCGATTGATGCATATGGGCCACTATGCACCTCCCCTTTACCTGAAGCATGGGCTAAAGCAGTGTATTGGGGTACCAGAATCCCCTTTTCCATTGACGTAGTTTCTTTCCATCAGAGTTCGGTATAATACCGAACCAAGACGAAAAACCCTTTACCGGTCAATTTGGCAACCACGACAAGAATGAAAATATAATAATTATACCGTCGCAGGAGAGAAACAGAAAAATGCCCGGGTGCGCCGTGCCCGTCACGCAAGAGAAGTCAAAAGTAAGAATCACATAGCTGCCAACCTTTCCGCATTTTTACTTATTTTAGCTATTTTTTCCGCTTTTACGTGCAGAAGATAAGATCTTCTGCATTTTACCCGTCTGCCCGATAGCTAGTATTTCCTTTAAGTCAGACTATGATGACACTATACCCCACAGCAATGCTGAATGCGAAAGGGTGTTTTCTGTAGTAAAAAAAATAGGACTCAATTCCGCTCATCGATGTCTGATGAGACTCTCGAAAAAATTTTAATAATTAAGTCTAAGGAGGGCAGGCTTTGTTTTGAAAGAGACTTTTCGAAACATGCTTAGTAAAAGCAAAAGGTGCTACTCAAGCATCTTTGCGAGAAATTTTTTTTTTTTTTTTTTTTTTTTATGTAATTCTTTTTCCATAATTTCTATTGAGTTTATATATACTGCATACTTAAAATATTACATGTTTTCCTTTAATTAATAAATGAATATTGCACCCTCAAATAGCTGGTCAAAAGTTTTTTTTAATTTTTTTCTTCCTTTTCTTGTTTTAAATTGATTGATTGAATGTAGGGTTCAGTGGCACAAGGTCCAAATTAGGACATGCAGCGCCAAACAATATGGTGAAACAGTTCGAACGTCTAAGTGCATGCAAATGCTAATTGCAGCACAATTAAAACTGATAAAACAGTACTAAGTGAATAAAACAAGAAAAATTGTATGATTAAAATCAGATAAAAAGTATGAATACAGTATAAAACGCGCTAAATAAGTAAAATGTACGAAGGTGATAAGATATTAAGAGAGTATAAAACAATAGATGTGTTAAAACTTTTATAAGCAGTTAAAAATTTTCTTGTTTTTTAAAAAAAGGGCACTGTTTTTTAAAATTAAATTATTAGTAAGTGGAATGCAGTTGCGAATCTTCTACATTTTTATGCATTTCTATTGCATTTATTTTGTCTATCTTCTGCATTTTTAAAACTAGATGTTAGCAGCTATGGAATCGGATGTTTTCACATTTACAGCTTCCTGCGATTTCTACTTGGATGAACTGCATTACCAATTGATGAACGTCATTCACATTTTTTATATTCGGTTTTCAGTATGTACATCAGTGCTTCCTGCGAATTTTACTTTGATGAACGCAATTCCATTTGATGAACGCCATTCACATTTTTTATATTCTGATTTCGGTATGTCCATCAGTTTTTCCTGCAATTTTTACTTGGATGAACGCAATTCACATTTATTATATTCGGTATGTCCATTAGTGCTTCCTGAGATTTTTACTTTGATGAACTCCATTACCATTTGCTGAATGCCATTTACATTTTTTTATATTCGGTATGTCCATCAGTGCTTCCTGCGATTTTTACTTTGATGAACGCCATTACCATTTGATGAACGCCATTCACATTTTTTATATTCGGCTTTCGGTATGTCCATCAGAGCTTCCTGCGATTTTTACTTGGATGAACTGCATTACCATTTGATGAACGTCATTTACAATTTTTATATTCGGTATGTCCATCAGTGCTTCCTCCGATTTTTACTTTGATGAACGCCATTACATTTTGATGATCGCCATTCAAATTTTTTATATTAGGTTTTTGGTATGTCCATCAGTGCTTCCTCCAATTTTTCTTTGATGAACTTCATCACCATTTGATGAACGCCATTCACATTTTTTATATTCGGCTTTCGGTATGTCCATCAGAGCTTCCTGCGATTTTTACTTGGATGAACGCCATTCACATTTATTATATTCGGTATGTCCATCAGTGCATCCTCCGATTTTTACTTTGATGAACTTCATTACCATTTGATGATTGCCATTCATAATTTTTATATTAGGTTTTTGGTATGTCCATCAGTGCTTCCTCCGATTTTTAATTTGATGAACTTCATCACCATTTGATGAACGCCATTCACATTTTTATATTCGGCTTTCGTTATGTCCATCAGTGCTTCCTCCGATTTTTACTTTCATGAACGCCATTACCATTTGATGAACTCCATTTACATTTTTCATATTCGGCTTTCGTTATGTCCATCAGTGCTTCCTCCGATTTTTACTTTGATGAACGCCATTACCATCTGATGATCACCATTCACATTTTTTATATTAGGTTTTTCGTATGTCCATCAGTGCTTCCTCCGATTTTTACTTTCATGAACGCCATTACCATTCGATGATCGTCATTCAAATTTTTTATATTATGTTTTTGGTCTGTCCATCAGTGCTTCCTCCGATTTTTACTTTGATGAATGCCATTTCCATTTGATGAACTCCATTCACATTTTTTATATTCGGCTTTCGTTATGGTCCATTAGTGCTTCCTCCGATTTTTACTTTATTGACCGTCATTACCATTTGATGATTGCCATTCACAATTTTTATATTAGGTTTTTGGTATGTCCATCAGTGCTTCCTCCGATTTTTACTTTGATGAACGTCATTACCATTTGATGATCGCATTCACATTTTTTATATTAGGTTTTTGGTACGTCCATCAGTGCTACCTCCGATTTTTACTTTGATGAACGTCATTACCATTTGATGAACGCCATTCACGTTTTTTATATTAGGTTTTTGGTATGTCCATCAGTGCTTCCTCCGATTTTTACTTTGATGAACGTCATTACCATTTGATGAACGCCATTCACATTTTTTATAATAGGTTTTTGGTATGTCCATCAGTGCTTCCTCCGATTTTTACTTTGATGAACGTCATTACCATTTGATGAACGCCATTCACATTTTTTATATTAGGTGTTTGGTATGTCCGTCAGTGCTTCCTCCGATTTTTACTTTGATGAACGCCATTACCATTTGATGAACTCCATTCACATTTTTTATATTAGGTTTTTGGTATGTCCATCAGTGCTTCCTCTAATTTTTACTTTGATGAACGTCATTACCATTTGATGATCGCCATTCAAATTTTTTGTATTAGGTTTTTGGTATGTACATCAGTGCTTCCTCCGATTTTTACTTTGATGAACGCCATTACCATTTGATGATCGCCATTAAAATTTTTTATGTTATGTTTTTGGTATGTCCTTCAGTGCTTCCTCCGATTTTTACTTTGATGAACGACATTACCATTTGATGAACTCCATTCACATTTTTTATATTAGGCTTTCGTTATGGTCCATCAGTGCTTCCTCCAATTTTAACTTTGATGAACGCCATTACCATTTGATGATCGCCATTCACATTTTTTATATTAGGTTTTTCGTATGTCCACCAGTGCTTCCTCCGATTTTTAGTTTGATGAACGCCATTCACATTTTTATATTAGGTTTTTGGTACGTCCATCAGTGCTTCCTGCGATTTTTACTTTGATGAACGCCATTACCATTTGATGATCGCATTCACAGTTTTTATATTACGTTTAACGTATGTCCATCAGTGCTTCCTCCGATTTTTACTTTGATGAACTGCATTACCAATTGATGAACGTCATTCACATTTTTTATATTCGGTTTTCAGTATGTACATCAGTGCTTCCTGTGAATTTTACTTTGATGAACGCTATTACCATTTGATGATCGCCATTCACATTTTTTATATTCGGTTTTCGGTATGTCCATCAGTGCTTCCTGAAATTTTTCTTTAAGGAACGCAATTCCATTTGATGAACACCATTCACATTTTTTATATTCGGCTTTCGGTATGTCCATCAGAGCTTCCTGCGATTTTTACTTGGATGAACGCCATTCACATTTATTATATTCGGTATGTCCATCAGTGCATCCTCCGATTTTTACTTTGATGAACTTCATTACCATTTGATGATTTCCATTCACATTTTTATATTAGGTTTTTGGTATGTCCATCTGTGCTTCCTCCGTTTTTTACTTTGATGAACGCCATTACCATTTGATGATCGCATTCACAGTTTTTATATTACGTTTTTGGTATCTCCATCAGTGCTTCCTCCGATTTTTACTTTGATGAACGCCATTCACATTTTTTATATTATGTTTTTGGTATGTCCATCAGTGCTTCCTCCGAGTTTTACTTTGATGAACGCCATTACCATTTGATGATCGCCATTCACATTTTTTATATTAGGTTTTTGGTATGTCCATCAGTGCTTCCTCCGAGTTTTACTTTGATGAACGCCATTACCACTTGATGATCGCCATTCACATTTTTTATATTCGGCTTTCGTTATGTCCATCAGTGCTTCCTCCAAATTTTTACTTTCATGAACGCCATTACCATTTGATGAACTCCATTTACATTTTTCATATTCGGCTTTCGTTATGTCCATCAGTGCTTCCTCCGATTTTTACTTTGATGAACGCCATTCACATATTTTATATTAGGTTTTTGGTATGTCCATCAGTGCTTCCTCCGAGTTTTACTTTGACGAACGCCATTACCATTTGATGTTCGCCATTCACATTTTTTATATTAGGTTTTTGGTATGCCCATCAGTGCTTCCTCCGAATTTTACTTTGATGAACGCCATTACCATTTGATGATCACCATTCACATTTTTTATATTAGGTTTTAGGTATGTCCATCAGTGCTTCTTCCGATTTTTACTTTCATGAACGCCATTACCATTCGATGATCGTCATTCAAATTTTTTATATTATGTTTTTGGTATGTCCATCTGTGCTTCCTCCGATTTTTACTTTGATGAACACCATTACACTTTGATGAACTCCATTCACATTTTTTATATTCGGCTTTCGTTATGGTCCATCAGTGCTTCCTCCGATTTTTACTTTGATGAACGCCCTTACCATTTGATGATCGCCATTCACATTTTTTATATTAGGTTTTTGGTATGTCCATCAGTGCTTCCTCCGATATTAACTTTGAATAACGTCATTACCATTTGATGATCGCCATTCACATTTTTTATATTAGGTTTTTGGTATGTCCATCTGCTTCCTCCTATTTTTCTTTGATAAACTTCATTACCATTTGATGAACGCCATTCACATTTTTTATATTAGGATTTCGGTATGTCCATCAGTGCTTCCTCCGATTTTTAATTTGATTAACATTATTACCAATTGATGAACGCCATTCACAATTTTTATATTAGGTTTTCGGTATGTCCATCAGTGCTTCCTCCAATTTTTACTTTGATTAACGTTCTACCATTTGATGATTGCCTTTCACAATTTTTATATTAGGTTTTTGGTATGTCCATCAGTGCTTCCTCCGATTTTTACTTTGATGAACGTCATTACTATTTGATGAACGCCATTCACATTTTTTATATTCGGCTTTCGGTATGTCCATCAGAGCTTCCGGCGATTTTTACTTTGATAAACGCCATTCACATTTTTTATATTGGGTTTTTGGTATATCCATCAGTGCTTCCTCCAATTTTTACTTTGATTAAGTCATTAATATTTGATAATTGCCATGCACAATTTTTATATTGGGTTTTTGGTATGTCCATCAGTGCTTCCTCCGATTTTTACTTTGATGAACGTCATTACCATTTGATGATCGCATTCACATTTTTATATTAGGTTTTTGGTACGTCCATCAGTGCTACCTCCGATTTTTACTTTGATGAACGCCATTACCATTTGATGATCAGATTCACTTTTTTTATATTAGGTTTTTGGTACGTCCATCAGTGCTTCCTCCGATTTTTACTCTGATGAACGCCATTACCATTTGATGATCGCCATTTACATTTTTTATATTCGCCTTTCGTTATATCCATCAGTGCTTCCTCCAATTTTTACTTTGATGAACGCCATTACACTTTGATGATCGCCATTCACATTTTTTATATTAGGTATTTCGTATGTCCACCAGTGCTTCCTCCGATTTTTACTTTGATGAACGCCAATCACATTTTTTATATTATGTTTTTGGTACGTCCATCAGTGCTTCCTCCGATTTTTACTTTGATGAACGCCATTACCTTTTGATGATCGCCATTCACATTTTTTATTTTCGGCTTTCGTTATGTCCATCAGTGCTTCCTCCGATTTTTACTTTCATGAACGCCATTCACATATTTTATATTAGGTTTTTGGTATGTCCATCAGTGCTTCCTCCGAGTTTTACTTTGACGAACGCCATTACCATTTGATGATCGCCATTCACATTTTTTATATTAGGTTTTTGGTATGTCCATCAGTGCTACCTCCGAATTTTACTTTGATGAACGCCATTACCATTTGATGATCACCATTCTCATTTTTTATATTAGGTTTTAGGTATGTCCATCAGTGCTTAATCCGATTTTTACTTTCATGAACGCCATTACCATTCGATGATCGTCATTCAAATTTTTTATATTATGTTTTTGGTATGTCCATCAGTGCTTCCTCCGATTTTTACTTTGATGAACACCATTACACTTTGATGAACTCCATTCACATTTTATATATTCGGCTTTCGTTATGGTCCATCAGTGCGTCCTCCGATTTTTACTTTGATGAACGCCCTTACCATTTGATGATCGTCATTCACATTTTTTATATTTGGTTTTTGGTATGTCCATCAGTGCTTCCTCCGATATTAACTTTGAATAACGCCATTACCATTTGATGATTGCCATTCACATTTTTTATATTAGGTTATTGGTATGTCCATCATTGCTTCCTCCTATTTTTCTTTGATGAACTTCATTTCCATTTGATGAACGCCATTCACATTTTTTATATTAGGTTTTCGGTATGTCCATCAGTGCTTCCTCCGATTTTTCTTTGATGAACTTCATTACTATTTGATGAACGCCATTCACATTTTTTATATTCGGCTTTCGGTATGTCCATCAGAGCTACCTGCGATTTTTACTTGGATGAACGCCATTCACATTTATAATATTCTGTATGTCCATCACTACTTCCTGAGAGTTTTAATTTGATGAACTCCATTACCATTTGATGAACGCCATTCACATTTTTATATTAGGTTTTTGGTATGTCCATCAGTGCTTCCTCCGATTTTTACTTAGATTAACGTCATTACCATTTGATGAATGCCATTCACATTTTTTATATTAGGTTTTTGGTATGTCCATCAGTGCTTCCTCCAATTTTTACTTTGATTAACGTCATTACCATTTGATGAACGCCATTCACATTTTTTATATTCGGCTTTCGGTATGTCCATCAGAGCTTCCGGCGATTTTTACTTTGATAAACGCCATTCACATTTTTTATATTGGGTTTTTGGTATATTCATCAGTGCTTCCTCCAATTTTTACTTTGATTAAGTCATTAATGTTTGATAATTGCCATTCACAATTTTTATATTGGGTTTTTGGTATGTCCATCAGTGCTTCCTATGATTTTTACTTTGATGAACGTCATTACCATTTGATGATCGCATTCACATTTTTATATTAGGTTTTTGGTATGTCCATCAGTGCTACCTCCGATTTTTACTTTATTGAACGTCATTACCATTTGATGATCGCATTCACTTTTTTTATATTAGGTTTTTGGTATGTCCATCAGTTCTTCCTCCGATTTTTACTTTGATGAACGTCATTACCATTTGATGAACGCGATTCACATTTTTTATCTTAGGTTTTTGGTATGTCCATCAGTGCTTCCTCCGATTTTTACTTTGAGGAACGTCATTACCATTTGAAGATCGCCATTCACATTTTATAGATTCGCCTTTCGTTTTGTCCATCAGAGCTTCCTCCGATTTTTACTTTGATGAACGCCATTACCATTTGATGATCGCATTCACTTTTTTTATATTAGGTTTTTGGTACGTGCATCAGTGCTTCCTCCGATTTTTACTCTGATGAACGTCATTACCATTTGATGATCGCATTCACAATTTTTGTACTAGGTTTTTGGTATGTCCATCAGTGCTTTCTGCGATTTTTACATGGATGAACGCCATTACCACTTGATGATCGCCATTCACATTTTTTATATTCGGCTTTCGTTATGTCCATCAGTGCTTCCTCCGATTTTTACTTTCATGAACGCCATTACCATTTGATGAACTCCATTTACATTTCTCATATTCGGCTTTCGTTATGTCCATCAGTGCTTCATTCGATTTTTACTTTGATTAACGTCATTACCATTTGATGATCGCATTCACATTTTTTATATTAGGTTTTTGGTACGTCCATCAATGCTTCTTCCGATTTTAACTTTGATGAACGTCATTACCATATGATGAACGCCATTCACGTTTTTTATATTAGGTTTTTGGTATGTTCATCAGTGCTTCTTCCGATTTTTACTTTGATGAACGTCATTACCATTTGATGAACGCCATTCACATTTTTTATATTAGGTTTTTGGTATGTCCATCAGTGCTTCCTTTGATTTTTACTTTGATGAACGTCATTACCATTTGATGATCGCCATTCCAATTTTTTGTATTAGGTTTTTGGTGTGTTCATCAGTGCTTCCTCCGATTTTTACTTTGATGAACGCCATTCACATTTTTTATATTAGGTTTTTGGTACGTCCATCAGTGCTTCCTCCGATTTTTACTTTCTTGAACGCCATTACCATTTGATGAACTCCATTTACATTTTTCATATTCGGCTTTCGTTATGTCCATCAGTGCTTCCTCCGATTTTTACTTTGATGAACGCCATTCACATATTTTATATTAGGTTTTTGGTATGTCCATCAGTGCTTCCTCCGAGTTTTACTTTGACGAACGCCATTACCATTTGATGATCGCCATTCACATTTTTTATATTAGGCTTTCGTTATGGTCCATCAGTGCTTCCTCCAATTTTAACTTTGATGAACGCCATTACCATTTGATGATCGCCATTCACATTTTTTATATTAGGTTTTTCGTATGTCCACCAGTGCTTCCTCCGATTTTTAGTTTGATGAACGCCATTCACATTTTTATATTAGGTTTTTGGTACGTCCATCAGTGCTTCCTGCGATTTTTACTTTGATGAACGCCATTACCATTTGATGATCGCATTCACAGTTTTTATATTACGTTTAACGTATGTCCATCAGTGCTTCCTCCGATTTTTACTTTGATGAACTGCATTACCAATTGATGAACGTCATTCACATTTTTTATATTCGGTTTTCAGTATGTACATCAGTGCTTCCTGTGAATTTTACTTTGATGAACGCTATTACCATTTGATGATCGCCATTCACATTTTTTATATTCGGTTTTCGGTATGTCCATCAGTGCTTCCTGAAATTTTTCTTTAAGGAACGCAATTCCATTTGATGAACACCATTCACATTTTTTATATTCGGCTTTCGGTATGTCCATCAGAGCTTCCTGCGATTTTTACTTGGATGAACGCCATTCACATTTATTATATTCGGTATGTCCATCAGTGCATCCTCCGATTTTTACTTTGATGAACTTCATTACCATTTGATGATTTCCATTCACATTTTTATATTAGGTTTTTGGTATGTCCATCTGTGCTTCCTCCGTTTTTTACTTTGATGAACGCCATTACCATTTGATGATCGCATTCACAGTTTTTATATTACGTTTTTGGTATCTCCATCAGTGCTTCCTCCGATTTTTACTTTGATGAACGCCATTCACATTTTTTATATTATGTTTTTGGTATGTCCATCAGTGCTTCCTCCGAGTTTTACTTTGATGAACGCCATTACCATTTGATGATCGCCATTCACATTTTTTATATTAGGTTTTTGGTATGTCCATCAGTGCTTCCTCCGAGTTTTACTTTGATGAACGCCATTACCACTTGATGATCGCCATTCACATTTTTTATATTCGGCTTTCGTTATGTCCATCAGTGCTTCCTCCAAATTTTTACTTTCATGAACGCCATTACCATTTGATGAACTCCATTTACATTTTTCATATTCGGCTTTCGTTATGTCCATCAGTGCTTCCTCCGATTTTTACTTTGATGAACGCCATTCACATATTTTATATTAGGTTTTTGGTATGTCCATCAGTGCTTCCTCCGAGTTTTACTTTGACGAACGCCATTACCATTTGATGTTCGCCATTCACATTTTTTATATTAGGTTTTTGGTATGCCCATCAGTGCTTCCTCCGAATTTTACTTTGATGAACGCCATTACCATTTGATGATCACCATTCACATTTTTTATATTAGGTTTTAGGTATGTCCATCAGTGCTTCTTCCGATTTTTACTTTCATGAACGCCATTACCATTCGATGATCGTCATTCAAATTTTTTATATTATGTTTTTGGTATGTCCATCTGTGCTTCCTCCGATTTTTACTTTGATGAACACCATTACACTTTGATGAACTCCATTCACATTTTTTATATTCGGCTTTCGTTATGGTCCATCAGTGCTTCCTCCGATTTTTACTTTGATGAACGCCCTTACCATTTGATGATCGCCATTCACATTTTTTATATTAGGTTTTTGGTATGTCCATCAGTGCTTCCTCCGATATTAACTTTGAATAACGTCATTACCATTTGATGATCGCCATTCACATTTTTTATATTAGGTTTTTGGTATGTCCATCTGCTTCCTCCTATTTTTCTTTGATAAACTTCATTACCATTTGATGAACGCCATTCACATTTTTTATATTAGGATTTCGGTATGTCCATCAGTGCTTCCTCCGATTTTTAATTTGATTAACATTATTACCAATTGATGAACGCCATTCACAATTTTTATATTAGGTTTTCGGTATGTCCATCAGTGCTTCCTCCAATTTTTACTTTGATTAACGTTCTACCATTTGATGATTGCCATTCACAATTTTTATATTAGGTTTTTGGTATGTCCATCAGTGCTTCCTCCGATTTTTACTTTGATGAACGTCATTACTATTTGATGAACGCCATTCACATTTTTTATATTCGGCTTTCGGTATGTCCATCAGAGCTTCCGGCGATTTTTACTTTGATAAACGCCATTCACATTTTTTATATTGGGTTTTTGGTATATCCATCAGTGCTTCCTCCAATTTTTACTTTGATTAAGTCATTAATATTTGATAATTGCCATGCACAATTTTTATATTGGGTTTTTGGTATGTCCATCAGTGCTTCCTCCGATTTTTACTTTGATGAACGTCATTACCATTTGATGATCGCATTCACATTTTTATATTAGTTTTTGGTACGTCCATCAGTGCTACCTCCGATTTTTACTTTGATGAACGCCATTACCATTTGATGATCAGATTCACTTTTTTTATATTAGGTTTTTGGTACGTCCATCAGTGCTTCCTCCGATTTTTACTCTGATGAACGCCATTACCATTTGATGATCGCCATTTACATTTTTTATATTCGCCTTTCGTTATATCCATCAGTGCTTCCTCCAATTTTTACTTTGATGAACGCCATTACACTTTGATGATCGCCATTCACATTTTTTATATTAGGTATTTCGTATGTCCACCAGTGCTTCCTCCGATTTTTACTTTGATGAACGCCAATCACATTTTTTATATTATGTTTTTGGTACGTCCATCAGTGCTTCCTCCGATTTTTACTTTGATGAACGCCATTACCTTTTGATGATCGCCATTCACATTTTTTATTTTCGGCTTTCGTTATGTCCATCAGTGCTTCCTCCGATTTTTACTTTCATGAACGCCATTCACATATTTTATATTAGGTTTTTGGTATGTCCATCAGTGCTTCCTCCGAGTTTTACTTTGACGAACGCCATTACCATTTGATGATCGCCATTCACATTTTTTATATTAGGTTTTTGGTATGTCCATCAGTGCTACCTCCGAATTTTACTTTGATGAACGCCATTACCATTTGATGATCACCATTCTCATTTTTTATATTAGGTTTTAGGTATGTCCATCAGTGCTTAATCCGATTTTTACTTTCATGAACGCCATTACCATTCGATGATCGTCATTCAAATTTTTTATATTATGTTTTTGGTACGTCCATCAGTGCTTCCTCCGATATTAACTTTGAATAACGCCATTACCATTTGATGATTGCCATTCACATTTTTTATATTAGGTTATTGGTATGTCCATCATTGCTTCCTCCTATTTTTCTTTGATGAACTTCATTTCCATTTGATGAACGCCATTCACATTTTTTATATTATGTTTTTGGTACGTCCATCAGTGCTTCCTCCGATTTTTACTTTGATGAACGCCATTACCTTTTGATGATCGCCATTCACATTTTTTATTTTCGGCTTTCGTTATGTCCATCAGTGCTTCCTCCGATTTTTACTTTCATGAACGCCATTCACATATTTTATATTAGGTTTTTGGTATGTCCATCAGTGCTTCCTCCGAGTTTTACTTTGACGAACGCCATTACCATTTGATGATCGCCATTCACATTTTTTATATTAGGTTTTTGGTATGTCCATCAGTGCTACCTCCGAATTTTACTTTGATGAACGCCATTACCATTTGATGATCACCATTCTCATTTTTTATATTAGGTTTTAGGTATGTCCATCAGTGCTTAATCCGATTTTTACTTTCATGAACGCCATTACCATTCGATGATCGTCATTCAAATTTTTTATATTATGTTTTTGGTACGTCCATCAGTGCTACCTCCGATTTTTACTTTGATGAACGCCATTACCATTTGATGATCAGATTCACTTTTTTTATATTAGGTTTTTGGTACGTCCATCAGTGCTTCCTCCGATTTTTACTCTGATGAACGCCATTACCATTTGATGATCGCCATTTACATTTTTTATATTCGCCTTTCGTTATATCCATCAGTGCTTCCTCCAATTTTTACTTTGATGAACGCCATTACACTTTGATGATCGCCATTCACATTTTTTATATTAGGTATTTCGTATGTCCACCAGTGCTTCCTCCGATTTTTACTTTGATGAACGCCAATCACATTTTTTATATTATGTTTTTGGTACGTCCATCAGTGCTTCCTCCGATTTTTACTTTGATGAACGCCATTACCTTTTGATGATCGCCATTCACATTTTTTATTTTCGGCTTTCGTTATGTCCATCAGTGCTTCCTCCGATTTTTACTTTCATGAACGCCATTCACATATTTTATATTAGGTTTTTGGTATGTCCATCAGTGCTTCCTCCGAGTTTTACTTTGACGAACGCCATTACCATTTGATGATCGCCATTCACATTTTTTATATTAGGTTTTTGGTATGTCCATCAGTGCTACCTCCGAATTTTACTTTGATGAACGCCATTACCATTTGATGATCACCATTCTCATTTTTTATATTAGGTTTTAGGTATGTCCATCAGTGCTTAATCCGATTTTTACTTTCATGAACGCCATTACCATTCGATGATCGTCATTCAAATTTTTTATATTATGTTTTTGGTATGTCCATCAGTGCTTCCTCCGATTTTTACTTTGATGAACACCATTACACTTTGATGAACTCCATTCACATTTTATATATTCGGCTTTCGTTATGGTCCATCAGTGCGTCCTCCGATTTTTACTTTGATGAACGCCCTTACCATTTGATGATCGTCATTCACATTTTTTATATTTGGTTTTTGGTATGTCCATCAGTGCTTCCTCCGATATTAACTTTGAATAACGCCATTACCATTTGATGATTGCCATTCACATTTTTTATATTAGGTTATTGGTATGTCCATCATTGCTTCCTCCTATTTTTCTTTGATGAACTTCATTTCCATTTGATGAACGCCATTCACATTTTTTATATTCGGCTTTCGGTATGTCCATCAGAGCTACCTGCGATTTTTACTTGGATGAACGCCATTCACATTTATAATATTCTGTATGTCCATCACTACTTCCTGAGAGTTTTAATTTGATGAACTCCATTACCATTTGATGAACGCCATTCACATTTTTATATTAGGTTTTTGGTATGTCCATCAGTGCTTCCTCCGATTTTTACTTAGATTAACGTCATTACCATTTGATGAATGCCATTCACATTTTTTATATTAGGTTTTTGGTATGTCCATCAGTGCTTCCTCCAATTTTTACTTTGATTAACGTCATTACCATTTGATGAACGCCATTCACATTTTTTATATTCGGCTTTCGGTATGTCCATCAGAGCTTCCGGCGATTTTTACTTTGATAAACGCCATTCACATTTTTTATATTGGGTTTTTGGTATATTCATCAGTGCTTCCTCCAATTTTTACTTTGATTAAGTCATTAATATTTGATAATTGCCATTCACAATTTTTATATTGGGTTTTTGGTATGTCCATCAGTGCTTCCTATGATTTTTACTTTGATGAACGTCATTACCATTTGATGATCGCATTCACATTTTTATATTAGGTTTTTGGTATGTCCATCAGTGCTACCTCCGATTTTTACTTTATTGAACGTCATTACCATTTGATGATCGCATTCACTTTTTTTATATTAGGTTTTTGGTATGTCCATCAGTGCTTTCTGCGATTTTTACATGGATGAACGCCATTACCACTTGATGATCGCCATTCACATTTTTTATATTCGGCTTTCGTTATGTCCATCAGTGCTTCCTCCGATTTTTACTTTCATGAACGCCATTACCATTTGATGAACTCCATTTACATTTCTCATATTCGGCTTTCGTTATGTCCATCAGTGCTTCATTCGATTTTTACTTTGATTAACGTCATTACCATTTGATGATCGCATTCACATTTTTTATATTAGGTTTTTGGTACGTCCATCAATGCTTCTTCCGATTTTAACTTTGATGAACGTCATTACCATATGATGAACGCCATTCACGTTTTTTATATTAGGTTTTTGGTATGTTCATCAGTGCTTCTTCCGATTTTTACTTTGATGAACGTCATTACCATTTGATGAACGCCATTCACATTTTTTATATTAGGTTTTTGGTATGTCCATCAGTGCTTCCTTTGATTTTTACTTTGATGAACGTCATTACCATTTGATGATCGCCATTCCAATTTTTTGTATTAGGTTTTTGGTGTGTTCATCAGTGCTTCCTCCGATTTTTACTTTGATGAACGCCATTCACATTTTTTATATTAGGTTTTTGGTACGTCCATCAGTGCTTCCTCCGATTTTTACTTTCTTGAACGCCATTACCATTTGATGAACTCCATTTACATTTTTCATATTCGGCTTTCGTTATGTCCATCAGTGCTTCCTCCGATTTTTACTTTGATGAACGCCATTCACATATTTTATATTAGGTTTTTGGTATGTCCATCAGTGCTTCCTCCGAGTTTTACTTTGACGAACGCCATTACCATTTGATGATCGCCATTCACATTTTTTATATTAGGTTTTTGGTATGTCCATCAGTGCTTCCTCCGAGTTTTACTTTGACGAACGCCATTACCATTTGATGATCGCCATTCACATTTTTTATATTAGGTTTTTGGTATGTCCATCAGTGCTACCTCCGAGTTTTACTTTGACGAACGCCATTACCATTTGATGATCGCCATTCACATTTTTTATATTAGGTTTTTGGTATGTCCATCAGTGCTTCCTCCGAGTTTTACTTTGACGAACGCCATTACCATTTGATGATCGCCATTCACATATTTTATATTAGGTTTTTGGTATGTCCATCAGTGCTACCTCCGAGTTTTACTTTGACGAACGCCATTACCATTTGATGATCGCCATTCACATTTTTTATATTAGGTTTTTGGTATGTCCATCAGTGCTTCCTCCGAGTTTTACTTTGACGAACGCCATTACCATTTGATGATCGCCATTCACATTTTTTATATTAGGTTTTTGGTATGTCCATCAGTGCTTCCTCCGAGTTTTACTTTGACGAACGCCATTACCATTTGATGATCGCCATTCACATATTTTATATTAGGTTTTTGGTATGTCCATCAGTGCTACCTCCGAGTTTTACTTTGACGAACGCCATTACCATTTGATGATCGCCATTCACATTTTTTATATTAGGTTTTTGGTATGTCCATCAGTGCTTCCTCCGAGTTTTACTTTGACGAACGCCATTACCATTTGATGATCGCCATTCACATTTTTTATATTAGGTTTTTGGTATGTCCATCAGTGCTACCTCCGAGTTTTACTTTGACGAACGCCATTACCATTTGATGATCGCCATTCACATTTTTTATATTAGGTTTTTGGTATGTCCATCAGTGCTTCCTCCGAGTTTTACTTTGACGAACGCCATTACCATTTGATGATCGCCATTCACATATTTTATATTAGGTTTTTGGTATGTCCATCAGTGCTTCCTCCGAGTTTTACTTTGACGAACGCCATTACCATTTGATGATCGCCATTCACATTTTTTATATTAGGTTTTTGGTATGTCCATCAGTGCTACCTCCGAATTTTACTTTGATGAACGCCATTACCATTTGATGATCACCATTCTCATTTTTTATATTAGGTTTTAGGTATGTCCATCAGTGCTTAATCCGATTTTTACTTTCATGAACGCCATTACCATTCGATGATCGTCATTCAAATTTTTTATATTATGTTTTAGGTATGTCCATCAGTGCTTCCTCCGATTTTTACTTTGATGAACAGCATTACACTTTGATGAACTCCATTCACATTTTTTATATTCGGCTTTCGTTATGGTCCATCAGTGCGTCCTCCGATTTTTACTTTGATGAACGCCCTTACCATTTGATGATCGTCATTCACATTTTTTATATTTGGTTTTTGGTATGTCCATCAGTGCTTCCTCCGATATTAACTTTGAATAACGCCATTACCATTTGATGATCGCCATTCACATTTTTTATATTAGGTTTTTGGTATGTCCATCATTGCTTCCTCCTATTTTTCTTTGATGAACTTCATTACCATTTGATGAACGCCATTCACATTTTTTATATTAGGTTTTCGGTATGTCCATCAGTGCTTCCTCCGATTTTTCTTTGATGAACTTCTTTACTATTTGATGAACGCCATTCACATTTTTTATATTCGGCTTTCGGTATGTCCATCAGAGCTACCTGCGATTTTTACTTGGATGAACGCCATTCACATTTATAATATTCTGTATGTCCATCACTACTTCCTGAGAGTTTTAATTTGATGAACTCCATTACCATTTGATGAACGCCATTCACATTTTTATATTAGGTTTTTGGTATGTCCATCAGTGCTTCCTATGATTTTTACTTTGATGAACGTCATTACCATTTGATGATCGCATTCACATTTTTATATTAGGTTTTTGGTATGTCCATCAGTGCTACCTCCGATTTTTACTTTATTGAACGTCATTACCATTTGATGATCGCATTCACTTTTTTTATATTAGGTTTTTGGTATGTCCATCAGTTCTTCCTCCGATTTTTACTTTGATGAACGTCATTACCATTTGATGAACGCGATTCACATTTTTTATCTTAGGTTTTTGGTATGTCCATCAGTGCTTCCTCCGATTTTTACTTTGAGGAACGTCATTACCATTTGAAGATCGCCATTCACATTTTATAGATTCGCCTTTCGTTTTGTCCATCAGAGCTTCCTCCGATTTTTACTTTGATGAACGTCATTACCATTTGATGATCGCATTCACTTTTTTTATATTAGGTTTTTGGTACGTCCATCAGTGCTTCCTCCGATTTTTACTCTGATGAACGTCATTACCATTTGATGATCGCATTCACAATTTTTGTACTAGGTTTTTGGTATGTCCATCAGTGCTTTCTGCGATTTTTACATGGATGAACGCCATTACCACTTGATGATCGCCATTCACATTTTTTATATTCGGCTTTCGTTATGTCCATCAGTGCTTCCTCCGATTTTTACTTTCATGAACGCCATTACCATTTGATGAACTCCATTTACATTTCTCATATTCGGCTTTCGTTATGTCCATCAGTGCTTCATACGATTTTTACTTTGATTAACGTCATTACCATTTGATGATGTCATTCACATTTTTTATATTAGGTTTTTGGTACGTCCATCAATGCTTCTTCCGATTTTAACTTTGATGAACGTCATTACCATATGATGAACGCCATTCACGTTTTTTATATTAGGTTTTTGGTATGTTCATCAGTGCTTCTTCCGATTTTTACTTTGATGAACGTCATTACCATTTGATGAACGCCATTCACATTTTTTATATTAGGTTTTTGGTATGTCCATCAGTGCTTCCTCTGATTTTTACTTTGATGAACGTCATTACCATTTGATGATCGCCATTCCAATTTTTTGTATTAGGTTTTTGGTATGTTCATCAGTGCTTCCTCCGATTTTTACTTTGATGAACGCCATTCACATTTTTTATATTAGGTTTTTGGTACGTCCATCAGTGCTGCCTCCGATTTTTACTTTGATGAACGCCATTACCATTTGATGATCGCATTCACAGTTTTTATATTACGTTTATGGTATGTCCATCAGTACTTCCTACGATTTTTACTTTGATGAACGTCATTACCATTTGATGATCGCCATTCACATTTTTTATATTCGCTTTTCGGTATGTTTATCAGTTCTTCCTCCGATTTTTACTTTGATGAACGTCATTACCATTTGATGAACGCGATTCACATTTTTATCTTAGGTTTTTGGTATGTCCATCAGTGCTTCCTCTGATTTTCACTTTGATGAACGTCATTACCATTTGATGATCGCCATTCACATTTTTTATATTGGGTTTTTGGTATGTCCATCAGTGCTTCCTCCGATTTTTACTTTGAGGATCGTCATTACCGTTTGAAGGTCGCCATTCACATTGTATAGATTCGCCATTCGTTTTGTCCATCAGTGCTTCCTCCGATTTTTACTTTGATGAACGCCATTACCATTTGATGAACGCCATTCACATTTTTTATATTCGCATTTCGTTATGTCCATCAGTGCTTCCTCCGATTTTTACTTTGATGAACGCGATTACCATTTGATGAACTCCATTCACATTTTTTATATTCGGCTTTCGTTATGTCCATCAGTGCTTCCTCCGATTTTTACTTTGATGAACGCCATTACCATTTGATGATCGCCATTCACATTTTTTAAATTAGGTTTTTCGTATGTCCTTCAGTGCTTCCTCCGATTTTTATTTTGATGAAAGCCATTACCATTTGATGAACGCCATTACCATTTGATGAACTCCATTCGCATTTTTTATATTCGGCTTTCGTTATGGTCCATCAGTGCTTCCTCCGATTTTAACTTTGATGAACGCCATTACCATTTGATGATCACCATTCACATTTTTTACATTAGGTTTTTCGTATGTCCACCAGTGCTTCCTCCGATTTTTACTTTGATGAACGCCATTCACATTTTTTATATTATGTTTTTGGTACGTCCATCAGTGTTTCCTCCGATTTTTACTTTGATGAACGCCATTACCATTTGATGAACGCCATTTACATTTTTTATATTCGCCTTTCGTTATGTCCATCAGTGCTTCCTCCGATTTTTACTTTGATGAAAGCGATTACCATTTGATGAACTCCATTCACATTTTTTATATTCGGCATTCGTTATGTCCATCAGTGCTTCCTCCGATTTTTACTTTGATGAACGTCATTACCATTTGATGATCGCCATTCACATTTTTATATTCGGTTTTCGGTATGTTCATCAGTTCTTCCTCCGATTTTTACTTTGATGAACGTCATTACCATTTTGTGAACGCGATTCACCTTTTTTATCTTAGGTTTTTGGTATGTCCATCAGTGCTTCCTCTAATTTTTACATTGATGAACGTCATTACCATTTGATGTTCGCCATTCTCATTTTTTTAAAAAGTTTTTGGTATGTCCATCAGTGCTTCCACCGATTTTTACTTTGATGAACGCCATTCACATTTTTTATATTCGCCTTTCGTTATGTCCATCAGTGCTTCCTCCGATTTTTACTTTGATGAACGCCATTCACATTTTTTATATTCGCCTTTCGTTATGTCCATCAGTGCTTCCTCCGATTTTTACTTTGATGAACGCGATTACCATTTGATGAACTCCATTCACAATTTTTATATTCGGCTTTCGTTATGGTCCATCAGTGCTTAATCCGATTTTAACTTTGATGAACGCCATTCACATTTTTTATATTAGGTTTTTCGTATGTCCACCAGTGCTTCCTCCGATTTTTGCTTTGATGAACGCCATTCACATTTTTTATATTATGTTTTTGGTACGTCCATCAGTGCTTCCTCCGATTTTTACTTTGATGAACGCCATTACCATTTGATGATTTCCATTCACATTTTTATATTAGGTTTTTGGTATGTCCATCTGTGCTTCCTCCGATTTTTACTTTGATGAACGCCATTACCACTTGATGATCGCCATTCACATTTTTTATATTAGGTTTTCGGTATTTCCATCAGTGCTTCCTCCGATTTTTCTTTGATGAACTTCATTACCATTTGATGAACGCCATTCACATTTTTTATATTCGGCTTTCGGTATGTCCATCAGAGCTACCTGCGATTTTTACTTGGATGAACGTCATTCACATTTATTATATTCTGTATGTCCATCAGTACTTCCTGAGAGTTTTAATTTGATGAACTCCATTACCATTTGATGAACGCCATCCACATTTTTATGTTAGGTTTTTGGTATGTTCATCAGTGCTTCCTCCGATTTTTACTTTGATTAACATCATTACCATTTGATGAACGCCATTCACATTTTTTATATTAGGTTTTTGGTACGTCCATCAGTGCTGCCTGCGATTTTTACTTTGATGAACGCCATTACCATTTGATGATCGCATTCACAGTTTTTATATTACGTTTATGGTATGTCCATCAGTACTTCCTACGATTTTTACTTTGATGAACGTCATTACCATTTGATGATCGCCATTCACATTTTTTATATTCGCTTTTCGGTATGTTTATCAGTTCTTCCTCCGATTTTTACTTTGATGAACGTCATTACCATTTGATGAACGCGATTCACATTTTTATCTTAGGTTTTTGGTATGTCCATCAGTGCTTCCTCTGATTTTCACTTTGATGAACGTCATTACCATTTGATGATCGCCATTCACATTTTTTATATTGGGTTTTTGGTATGTCCATCAGTGCTTCCTCCGATTTTTACTTTGAGGAACGTCATTACCGTTTGAAGGTCGCCTTTCACATTGTATAGATTCGCCATTCGTTTTGTCCATCAGTGCTTCCTCCGATTTTTACTTTGATGAACGCCATTACCATTTGATGAACGCCATTCACATTTTTTATATTCGCCTTTCGTTATGTCCATCAGTGCTTCCTCCGATTTTTACTTTGATGAACGCGATTACCATTTGATGAACTCCATTCACATTTTTATATTCGGCTTTCGTTATGTCCATCAGTGCTTCCTCCGATTTTTACTTTGATGAACGCCATTACCATTTGATGATCGACATTCACATTTTTTAAATTAGGTTTTTCGTATGTCCTTCAGTGCTTCCTCCGATTTTTATTTTGATGAAAGCCATTACCATTTGATGAACGCCATTACCATTTGATGAACTCCATTCGCATTTTTTATATTCGGCTTTCGTTATGGTCCATCAGTGCTTCCTCCGATTTTAACTTTGATGAACGCCATTAAAATTTGATGATCACCATTCACATTTTTTACATTAGGTTTTTCGTATGTCCACCAGTGCTTCCTCCGATTTTTACTTTGATGAACGCCATTCACATTTTTTATATTATGTTTTTGGTACGTCCATCAGTGCTTCCTCCGATTTTTACTTTGATGAACGCCATTACCATTTGATGATTTCCATTCGCATTGTATAGATTCGCCATTCGTTTTGTCCATCAGTGCTTCCTCCGACTTTTACTTTGAGGAACGTCATTACCATTTGTAGATCGCCAATCGCATTTTATGGATTCGCCTTTCGTTTTGTCCATCAGTGCTTCCTCCGATTTTAACTTTGATGAACGCCATTCACATTTTTTATATTAGGTTTTTCGTATGTCCACCAGTGCTTCCTCCGATTTTTACTTTGATGAACGCCATTCACATTTTTTATATTATGTTTTTGGTGCGTCCATCAGTGCTTCCTCCGATTTTTACTTTGATGAACGCCATTACCATTTGATGATTTCCATTCACATTTTTATATTAGGTTTTTGGTATGTCCATCTGTGCTATCTCCGATTTTTACTTTGATGAACACCATTACACTTTGATGAACTCCATTCACATTTTTTATATTCGGCTTTCGTTATGGTCCATCAGTGCGTCCTCCGATTTTTACTTTGATGAACGCCCTTACCATTTGATGATCGCCATTCACATTTTTTATATTTGGTTTTTGGTATGTCCATCAGTGCTTCCTCCGATATTAACTTTGAATAACGCCATTACCATTTGATGATCGCCATTCACATTTTTTATATTAGGTTTTTGGTATGTCCATCATTGCTTCCTCCTATTTTTCTTTGATGAACTTCATTACCATTTGATGAACGACATTCACATTTTTTATATTAGGTTTTTGGTATGTCCATCAGTGCTTCCTCCGATTTTTCTTTGATGAACTTCATTACTATTTGATGAACGCCATTCACATTTTTTATATTCGGCTTTCGGTATGTCCATCAGAGCTACCTGCGATTTTTACTTGGATGAACGCCATTCACATTTATAATATTCTGTATATCCATCAGTACTTCCTGAGAGTTTTAATTTGTTGAACTCCATTACCATTTGATGAACGCCATTCACATTTTTATATTAGGTTTTTGGTATGTCCATCAGTGCTTCCTCCGATTTTTACTTTGATTAACGTCATTACCATTTGATTAACGCCATTCACATTTTTTATATTAGGTTTTTGGTATGTCCATCAGTGCTTCCTCCAATTTTTACTTTGATTAACGTCATTACCATTTGATGATTGCCATTCACAATTTTTATATTAAGATTTTGGTATGTCCCTCAGTGCTTCATCCGATTTTTACTTTGATGAACGTCATTACCATTTGATGAACTCCATTCACATTTTTTATATTCGGCTTTCGTTATGTCCATCAGTGCTTCCTCCGATTTTTACTTTGATGAACGCCATTACCATTTGATGATCGACATTCACATTTTTTAAATTAGGTTTTTCGTATGTCCTTCAGTGCTTCCTCCGATTTTTATTTTGATGAAAGCCATTACCATTTGATGAACGCCATTACCATTTGATGAACTCCATTCGCATTTTTTATATTCGGCTTTCGTTATGGTCCATCAGTGCTTCCTCCGATTTTAACTTTGATGAACGCCATTAAAATTTGATGATCACCATTCACATTTTTTACATTAGGTTTTTCGTATGTCCACCAGTGCTTCCTCCGATTTTTACTTTGATGAACGCCATTCACATTTTTTATATTATGTTTTTGGTACGTCCATCAGTGCTTCCTCCGATTTTTACTTTGATGAACGCCATTACCATTTGATGATTTCCATTCGCATTGTATAGATTCGCCATTCGTTTTGTCCATCAGTGCTTCCTCCGACTTTTACTTTGAGGAACGTCATTACCATTTGTAGATCGCCAATCGCATTTTATGGATTCGCCTTTCGTTTTGTCCATCAGTGCTTCCTCCGATTTTAACTTTGATGAACGCCATTCACATTTTTTATATTAGGTTTTTCGTATGTCCACCAGTGCTTCCTCCGATTTTTACTTTGATGAACGCCATTCACATTTTTTATATTATGTTTTTGGTGCGTCCATCAGTGCTTCCTCCGATTTTTACTTTGATTAACGTCATTACCATTTGATTAACGCCATTCACATTTTTTATATTAGGTTTTTGGTATGTCCATCAGTGCTTCCTCCAATTTTTACTTTGATTAACGTCATTACCATTTGATGATTGCCATTCACAATTTTTATATTAAGATTTTGGTATGTCCCTCAGTGCTTCATCCGATTTTTACTTTGATGAACGTCATTACCATTTGATGATCGCCATTCACATTTTTTATATTCGCCTTTCATTATGTCCATCAGTGCTTCCTCCGATTTTTAGTTTGATGAACGCGATTACCATTTGATGAACTCCATTCACATTTTTTATATTCGGCTTTCGTTATGTCCATCAGTGCTTCCTCCGATTTTTACTTTGATGAACGCCATTACCATTTGATGATCGCCATTCACATTTTTTAAATTAGGTTTTTCGTATGTCCTTCAGTGCTTCCTCCGATTTTTATTTTGATGAAAGCCATTACCATTTGATGAACGCCATTACCATTTGATGAACTCCATTCGCATTTTTTATATTCGGCTTTCGTTATGGTCCATCAGTGCTTCCTCCGATTTTAACTTTGATGAACGCCATTACCATTTGATGATCACCATTCACATTTTTTACTTTAGGTTTTTCGTATGTCCACCAGTGCTTCCTCCGATTTTTACTTTGATGAACGCCATTCACATTTTTTATATTATGTTTTTGGTACGTCCATCAGTGCTTCCTCCGATTTTTACTTTGATGAACGCCATTACCATTTGATGATTTCCATTCACATTGCATAGATTCGCCATTCGTTTTGTCCATCAGTGCTTCCTCCGATTTTTAATTTGATGAACGTCATTACCATTTTGTGAACGCGATTCACCTTTTTTATCTTAGGTTTTTGGTATGTCCATCAGTGCTTCCTCTAATTTTTACATTGATGAACGTCATTACCATTTGATGTTCGCCATTCTCATTTTTTTTAAAGTTTTTGGTATGTCCATCAGTGCTTCCACCGATTTTTACTTTGATGAACGCCATTCACATTTTTTATATTCGCCTTTCGTTATGTCCATCATTGCTTCCTCCGATTTTTACTTTGATGAACGCCATTCACATTTTTTATATTCGCCTTTCGTTATGTCCATCAGTGCTTCCTCCGATTTTTACTTTGATGAACGCGATTACCATTTGATGAACTCCATTCACATTTTTTATATTCGGCTTTCGTTATGGTCCATCAGTGCATAATCCGATTTTAACTTTGATGAACGCCATTCACATTTTTTATATTAGGTTTTTCGTATGTCCACCAGTGCTTCCTCCGATTTTTACTTTGATGAACGCGATTCACATTTTTTATATTATGTTTTTGGTACGTCCATCAGTGCTTCCTCCGATTTTTACTTTGATGAACGCCATTACCATTTGATGATTTCCATTCACATTTTTATATTAGGTTTTTGGTATGTCCATCTGTGCTTCCTCCGATTTTTACTTTGATGAACGCCATTACCACTTGATGATCGCCATTCACATTTTTTATATTAGGTTTTCGGTATTTCCATCAGTGCTTCCTCCGATTTTTCTTTGATGAACTTCATTACCATTTGATGAACGCCATTCACATTTTTTATATTCGGCTTTCGGTATGTCCATCAGAGCTACCTGCGATTTTTACTTGGATGAACGTCATTCACATTTATTATATTCTGTATGTCCATCAGTACTTCCTGAGAGTTTTAATTTGATGAACTCCATTACCATTTGATGAACGCCATCCACATTTTTATATTAGGTTTTTGGTATGTCCATCAGTGCTTCCTCCGATTTTTACTTTGATTAACATCATTACCATTTGATGAACGCCATTCACATTTTTTATATTAGGTTTTTGGTATGTCCATCAGTGCTTCCTCCAATTTTTACTTTGATTAACGTCATTACCATTTGATGATTTCCATTCACAATTTTTATATTAGGTTTTTGGTATGTCCATCAGTGCTTCCTCCGATTTTTACTTTGATGAACGTCATTACCATTTGATGAACGCCATTCACATTTTTTATATTCGGCTTTCGGTATGTCCATCAGAGCTTCCGGCGATTTTTACTTTGATGAACGCCATTCACATTTTTTATGTTGGGTTTTTGGTATATCCATCAGTGCTTCCTCCAATTTTTACTTTGATTAAGTCATTAATATTTGATAATTGCCATTCACAATTTTTATATTGGGTTTTTGGAATGTCCATCAGTGCTTCCTGCGATTTTTGCATGGATGAACGTCATTACCATTTGATGATCGCATTCACATTTTTTATATTAGGTTTTCGTTATGTCCATCAGTGCTTCCTCCGAGTTTTACTTTGATGAACGCCATTCACATTTTTTATATTAGGTTTTTGGTATGTCCATCAGTGCTTCCTCCGAGTTTTACTTTGATGAACGTCATTACCATTTGATGAACGCCATTCACATTTTTTATATTAGGTGTTTGGTATGTCCATCAGTGCTTCTTCCGATTTTTACTTTGATGAACGTCATTACCATTTGATGAGCGCCATTCACATTTTTTATATTGGGTTTTTGGTATGTCTATCAGTGCTTCCTCTGAGTTTTACTTTGATGAACGTCATTACCATTTGATGTTCGCAATTCACATTTTTTATATTAGGTTTTCGGTATGTCCATCAGTGCTTCCTCCGATTTTTCTTTGATGAACTTCATTACCATTTGATGAACGCCATTCACATTTTTTATATTCGGCTTTCGGTATGTCCATCAGAGCTACCTGCGATTTTTACTTGGATGAACGCCATTCACATTTATTATATTCTGTATGTCCATCAGTACTTCCTGAGAGTTTTAACTTGATGAACTTCATTACCATTTGATGAACGCCATCCACATTTTTATATTAGGTTTTTGGTATGTCCATCAGTGCTTCCTCCGATTTTTACTTTGATTAACATCATTACCATTTGATGAACGCCATCCACATTTTTATATTAGGTTTTTGGTATGTCCATCAGTGCTTCTTCCGATTTTTACTTTGATGAACGCCATTACCATTTGATGAACGCCATTCACATTTTTTATATTCGGCTTTCGGTATGTCCATCAGAGCTTCCGGCGATTTTTACTTTGATAAACGCCATTCACATTTTTTATGTTGTGTTTTTGGTATGTCCATCAGTGCTTCCTCCGAGTTTTACTTTGATGAATGCCATTACCATTTGATGATTGCCATTCACAATTTTTATATTAGGTTTTTGGTATGTCCATCAGTGCTTCCTGCAATTTTTACATGGAAGAACGTCATTACCATTTGATGATCGCATTCACATTTTTTATATTAGGTTTTCGTTATGTCCATCAGTGCTTCCTCCGAGTTTTAATTTGATGAACGCCATTCACATTTTTTATATTAGGTTTTTGGTATGTCCATCAGTGCTTCCTCCGATTTTTACTTTGATGAACGCCATTACCATTTGATGATCACCATTCACATTTTTTATATTAGGTTTTAGGTATGTTCATCAGTGCTTCCTCTGATTTTTACTTTCATGAACGCTATTACCATTCGATGATCGTCAGTCAAATTTTTTATATTATGTTTTTGGTATGTCCATCAGTGCTTCCTCCGATTTTTACTTTGATGAACGCCATTACCATTTGATGAACTCCATTCATATTTTTTATATTCGGCTTTCGTTGTGGTCCATTAGTGCTTCCTCCGATTTTTACTTTATTGAACGTCATTACCATTTGATGATTGCCATTCGCAATTTTTATATTAGGTTTTTGGTATGTCCATCAGTGCTTCCTCCGATTTTTACTTTGATGAACGTCATTACCATTTGATGATCGCATTCACATTTTTTATATTAGGTTTTTGGTACGTCCATCAGTGCTTCCTCCGATTTTTACTTTGATGAACGCCATTCTAATTTTTTATATTAGGTTTTTGGTATGTCCATCAGTGCTTCCTCCGAGTTTTACTTTGATGAAATCCATTCACATTTTTTATATTAGGTTTTAGGTAAGTCCATCAGTGCTTCCTCCGAGCTTTACTTTGATGAACGCCATTACCATTTGATGATTGCCATTCACATTTTTCATATTAGGTTTTTGGTACGTCCATCAGTGCTTCCACCGATTTTTACTTTGATGAACGTCATTACCATTTGATGACCGCCATTCACGTTTTTTATATTAGGTTTTTTGTTATGTCCATCAGTGCTTCCTCCGAGTTTTACTTTGATGAACGTCATCACCATTTGATGATCGCCATTCACATTTTTTATATTAGGTTTTTGGTATGTCCATCAGTGCTTCCTCCGATTTATACTTTGATGAACGCCATTACCATTTGATGATCACCATTCACATTTTTTATATTAGGTTTTAGGTATGTTCATCAGTGCTTTCTCTGATTTTTACTTTCATGAACGCTATTACCATTCGATGATCGTCATTCAAATTTTTTATATTATGTTTTTGGTATGTCCATCAGTGCTTCCTCCGATTTTTACTTTGATGAACGCCATTACCATTTGATGATCGCCATTCACATTTTTTATATTCGCCTTTCATTATGTCCATCAGTGCTTCCTCCGATTTTTACTTTGATGAACGCGATTACCATTTGACGAACTCCATTCACATTTTTTATATTCGGCTTTCGTTATGTCCATCAGTGCTTCCTCCGATTTTTACTTTGATGAACGCCATTACCATTTGATGATCGCCATTCACATTTTTTAAATTAGGTTTTTCGTATGTCCTTCAGTGCTTCCTCCGATTTTTATTTTGATGAAAGCCATTACCATTTGATGAACGCCATTACCATTTGATGAACTCCATTCGCATTTTTTATATTCGGCTTTCGTTATGGTCCATCAGTGCTTCCTCCGATTTTAACTTTGATGAACGCCATTACCATTTGATGATCACCATTCACATTTTTTACTTTAGGTTTTTCGTATGTCCACCAGTGCTTCCTCCGATTTTTACTTTGATGAACGCCATTCACATTTTTTATATTATGTTTTTGGTACGTCCATCAGTGCTTCCTCCGATTTTTACTTTGATGAACGCCATTACCATTTGATGATTTCCATTCACATTGCATAGATTCGCCATTCGTTTTGTCCATCAGTGCTTCCTCCGATTTTTACTTTGATGAACGTCATTACCATTTTGTGAACGCGATTCACCTTTTTTATCTTAGGTTTTTGGTATGTCCATCAGTGCTTCCTCTAATTTTTACATTGATGAACGTCATTACCATTTGATGTTCGCCATTCTCATTTTTTTTAAAAGTTTTTGGTATGTCCATCAGTGCTTCCACCGATTTTTACTTTGATGAACGCCATTCACATTTTTTATATTCGCCTTTCGGTATGTCCATCATTGCTTCCTCCGATTTTTACTTTGATGAACGCCATTCACATTTTTTATATTCGCCTTTCGTTATGGTCCATCAGTGCATAATCCGATTTTAACTTTGATGAACGCCATTCACATTTTTTATATTAGGTTTTTCGTATGTCCACCAGTGCTTCCTCCGATTTTTACTTTGATGAACGCCATTCACATTTTTTATATTATGTTTTTGGTACGTCCATCAGTGCTTCCTCCGATTTTTACTTTGATGAACGCCATTACCATTTGATGATTTCCATTCACATTTTTATATTAGGTTTTTGGTATGTCCATCTGTGCTTCCTCCGATTTTTACTTTGATGAACGCCATTACCACTTGATGATCGCCATTCACATTTTTTATATTAGGTTTTCGGTATTTCCATCAGTGCTTCCTCCGATTTTTCTTTGATGAACTTCATTACCATTTGATGAACGCCATTCACATTTTTTATATTCGGCTTTCGGTATGTCCATCAGAGCTACCTGCGATTTTTACTTGGATGAACGTCATTCACATTTATTATATTCTGTATGTCCATCAGTACTTCCTGAGAGTTTTAATTTGATGAACTCCATTACCATTTGATGAACGCCATCCACATTTTTATATTAGGTTTTTGGTATGTCCATCAGTGCTTCCTCCGATTTTTACTTTGATTAACATCATTACCATTTGATGAACGCCATTCACATTTTTTATATTAGGTTTTTGGTATGTCCATCAGTGCTTCCTCCAATTTTTACTTTGATTAACGTCATTACCATTTGATGATTGCCATTCACAATTTTTATATTAGGTTTTTGGTATGTCCATCAGTGCTTCCTCCGATTTTTACTTTGATGAACGTCATTACCATTTGATGAACGCCATTCACATTTTTTATATTCGGCTTTCGGTATGTCCATCAGAGCTTCCGGCGATTTTTACTTTGATGAACGCCATTCACATTTTTTATGTTGGGTTTTTGGTATATCCATCAGTGCTTCCTCCAATTTTTACTTTGATTAAGTCATTAATATTTGATAATTGCCATTCACAATTTTTATATTGGGTTTTTGGAATGTCCATCAGTGCTTCCTGCGATTTTTGCATGGATGAACGTCATTACCATTTGATGATCGCATTCACATTTTTTATATTAGGTTTTCGTTATGTCCATCAGTGCTTCCTCCGAGTTTTACTTTGATGAACGCCATTCACATTTTTTATATTAGGTTTTTGGTATGTCCATCAGTGCTTCCTCCGAGTTTTACTTTGATGAACGTCATTACCATTTGATGAACGCCATTCACATTTTTTATATTAGGTGTTTGGTATGTCCATCAGTGCTTCTTCCGATTTTTACTTTGATGAACGTCATTACCATTTGATGAGCGCCATTCACATTTTTTATATTGGGTTTTTGGTATGTCTATCAGTGCTTCCTCTGAGTTTTACTTTGATGAACGTCATTACCATTTGATGTTCGCAATTCACATTTTTTATATTAGGTTTTCGGTATGTCCATCAGTGCTTCCTCCGATTTTTCTTTGATGAACTTCATTACCATTTGATGAACGCCATTCACATTTTTTATATTCGGCTTTCGGTATGTCCATCAGAGCTACCTGCGATTTTTACTTGGATGAACGCCATTCACATTTATTATATTCTGTATGTCCATCAGTACTTCCTGAGAGTTTTAACTTGATGAACTCCATTACCATTTGATGAACGCCATCCACATTTTTATATTAGGTTTTTGGTATGTCCATCAGTGCTTCCTCCGATTTTTACTTTGATTAACATCATTACCATTTGATGAACGCCATTCACATTTTTTATATTAGGTTTTTGGTATGTCCATCAGTGCTTCCTCCAATTTTTACTTTGATTAACGTCATTTCCATTTGATGATTGCCATTCACAATTTTTATATTAGGTTTTTGGTATGTCCATCAGTGCTTCCTCCGATTTTTACTTTGATGAACGCCATTACCATTTGATGAACGCCATTCACATTTTTTATATTCGGCTTTCGGTATGTCCATCAGAGCTTCCGGCGATTTTTACTTTGATAAACGCCATTCACATTTTTTATGTTGTGTTTTTGGTATGTCCATCAGTGCTTCCTCCGAGTTTTACTTTGATGAACGCCATTACCATTTGATGATTGCCATTCACAATTTTTATATTAGGTTTTTGGTATGTCCATCAGTGCTTCCTGCAATTTTTACATGGAAGAACGTCATTACCATTTGATGATCGCATTCACATTTTTTATATTAGGTTTTCGTTATGTCCATCAGTGCTTCCTCCGAGTTTTACTTTGATGAACGCCATTCACATTTTTTATATTAGGTTTTTGGTATGTCCATCAGTGCTTCCTCCGATTTTTACTTTGATGAACGCCATTACCATTTGATGATCACCATTCACATTTTTTATATTAGGTTTTAGGTATGTTCATCAGTGCTTCCTCTGATTTTTACTTTCATGAACGCTATTACCATTCGATGATCGTCAGTCAAATTTTTTATATTATGTTTTTGGTATGTCCATCAGTGCTTCCTCCGATTTTTACTTTGATGAACGCCATTACCATTTGATGAACTCCATTCATATTTTTTATATTCGGCTTTCGTTGTGGTCCATTAGTGCTTCCTCCGATTTTTACTTTATTGAACGTCATTACCATTTGATGATTGCCATTCGCAATTTTTATATTAGGTTTTTGGTATGTCCATCAGTGCTTCCTCCGATTTTTACTTTGATGAACGTCATTACCATTTGATGATCGCATTCACATTTTTTATATTAGGTTTTTGGTACGTCCATCAGTGCTTCCTCCGATTTTTACTTTGATGAACGCCATTCTAATTTTTTATATTAGGTTTTTGGTATGTCCATCAGTGCTTCCTCCGAGTTTTACTTTGATGAAATCCATTCACATTTTTTATATTAGGTTTTAGGTAAGTCCATCAGTGCTTCCTCCGAGCTTTACTTTGATGAACGCCATTACCATTTGATGATTGCCATTCACATTTTTCATATTAGGTTTTTGGTACGTCCATCAGTGCTTCCACCGATTTTTACTTTGATGAACGTCATTACCATTTGATGACCGCCATTCACGTTTTTTATATTAGGTTTTTTGTTATGTCCATCAGTGCTTCCTCCGAGTTTTACTTTGATGAACGTCATCACCATTTGATGATCGCCATTGACATTTTTTATATTAGGTTTTTGGTATGTCCATCAGTGCTTCCTCCGATTTATACTTTGATAAACGCCATTACCATTTGATGATCACCATTCACATTTTTTATATTAGATTTTAGGTATGTTCATCAGTGCTTCCTCTGATTTTTACTTTCATGAACGCTATTACCATTCGATGATCGTCATTCAAATTTTTTATATTATGTTTTTGGTATGTCCATCGGTGCTTCCTCCGATTTTTACTTTGATGAACGCCATTACCATTTGATGAACTCCATTCACATTTTTTATATTCGGCTTTCGTTGTGGTCCATTAGTGCTTCCTCCGATTTTTACTTTATTGAACGTCATTACCATTTGATGATTGCCATTCGCAATTTTTATATTAGGTTTTTGGTATGTCCATCAGTGCTTCCTCCGATTTTTACTTTGATGAACGTCATTACCATTTGATGATCGCATTCACATTTTTTATATTAGGTTTTTGGTACGTCCATCAGTGCTTCCTCCGATTTTTACTTTGATGAACGCCATTCACATTTTTTATATTAGGTTTTTGGTACGTCCATCAGTGCTTCCTCCGATTTTTACTTTGATGAACGCCATTCGCATTTTTTATATTAGGTTTTTGGTATGTCCATCAGTGCTTCCTCCGAGTTTTACTTTGATGAAATCCATTCACATTTTTTATATTAGGTTTTAGGTAAGTCCATCAGTGCTTCCTCCGAGCTTTACTTTGATGAACGCCATTACCATTTGATGATTGCCATTCACATTTTTTATATTAGGTTTTTGGTACGTCCATCAGTGCTTCCTCCGATTTTTACTTTGATGAACGTCATTACCATTTGATGAACGCCATTCACGTTTTTTATATTAGGTTTTTTGTTATGTCCATCAGTGCTTCTTCCGATTTTTACTTTGATGAACGTCATTACCATTTGATGAACTCCATTCACATTTTTTATATTCGGCTTTCGTTATGGTCCATTAGTGCTTCCTCCGATTTTCACTTTGATGAACGTCATTACCATTTGATGAACGCCATTCACGTTTTTTATATTAGGTTTTTGGTATGTCCATCAGTGCTTCCTCCGATTGTTTCTTTGATGAACGTCATTACCATTTGATGAACGCCATTCACATTTTTTATATTAGGTGTTTGGTATGTCCATCAGTGCTCCTTCCGATTTTTACTTTGATGAACATCATTAGCATTTGATGAACGCCATTCACATTTTTTATATTAGGTTTTTGGTATGTCCATCAGTGCTTCCTCTGATTTTTACTTTGATGAACGTCATTACCATTTGATGATTGCCATTCAAATTTTTTGTATTAGGTTTTTGGTTTGTTCATCACTGCTTCCTCCGATTTTTACTTTGATGAACGCCATTACCATTTGATGATCGCCATTCACATTTTTTATATTCGGCTTTCGGTATGTCCATGAGAGCTTCCGGCGATTTTTACTTTGATAAACGCCATTCACATTTTTTATGTTGTGTTTTTGGTATGTCCATCAGTGCTTCCTCCGAGTTTTACTTTGATGAACGCCATTACCATTTGATGATTGCCATTCACAATTTTTATATTAGGTTTTTGGTATGTCCATCAGTGCTTCCTGCGATTTTTACATGGAAGAACGTCATTACCATTTGATGATCGCATTCACATTTTTTATATTAGGTTTTCGTTATGTCCATCAGTGCTTCCTCCGAGTTTTACTTTGATGAACGCCATTCACATTTTTTATATTAGGTTTTTGGTATGTCCATCAGTGCTTCCTCCGAGTTTTACTTTGATGAACGCCATTACCATTTGATGATCGCCATTCACATTTTTTATATTAGGTTTTTGGTATGTCCATCAGTGCTTCCTCCGATTTTTACTTTGATGAACGCCATTACCATTTGAAGATCACCATTCACATTTTTTATATTAGGTTTTAGGTATGTTCATCAGTGCTTCCTCCGATTTTTACTTTCATGAACGCTATTACCATTCGATGATCGTCATTCAAATTTTTTATATTATGTTTTTGGTATGTCCATCAGTGCTTCCTCCGATTTTTACTTTGATGAACGCCATTACCATTTGATGAACTCCATTCACATTTTTTATATTCGGCTTTCGTTGTGGTCCATTAGTGCTTCCTCCGATTTTTACTTTATTGAACGTCATTACCATTTGATGATTGCCATTCGCAATTTTTATATTAGGTTTTTGGTATGTCCATCAGTGCTTCCTCCGATTTTTACTTTGATGAACGTCATTACCATTTGATGATCGCATTCACATTTTTTATATTAGGTTTTTGGTACGTTCATCAGTGCTTCCTCCGATTTTTACTTTGATGAACGCCATTCACATTTTTTATATTAGGTTTTTGGTATGTCCATCAGTGCTTCCTCCGAGTTTTACTTTGATGAAATCCATTCACATTTTTTATATTAGGTTTTAGGTAAGTCCATCAGTGCTTCCTCCGAGCTTTACTTTGATGAACGCCATTACCATTTGATGATTGCCATTCACATTTTTTATATTAGGTTTTTGGTACGTCCATCAGTGCTTCCTCCGATTTTTACTTTGATGAACGTCATTACCATTTGATGAACGCCATTCACGTTTTTTATATTAGGTTTTTGGTATGTCCATCAGTGCTTCCTCCGATTGTTTCTTTGATGAACGTCATTACCATTTGATGAACGCCATTCACATTTTTTATATTAGGTGTTTGGTATGTCCATCAGTGCTCCTTCCGATTTTTACATTGATGAACATCATTAGCATTTGATGAACGCCATTCACATTTTTTATATTAGGTTTTTGGTATGTCCATCAGTGCTTCCTCTGATTTTTACTTTGATGAACGTCATTACCATTTGATGATTGCCATTCAAATTTTTTGTATTAGGTTTTTGGTATGTTCATCACTGCTTCCTCCGATTTTTACTTTGATGAACGCCATTACCATTTGATGATCGCCATTCACATTTTTTATATTCGGCTTTCGGTATGTCCATCAGTGCTTCCTCCGAGTTTTACTTTGATGAACGCCATTCACATTTTTTATATTAGGTTTTTGGTATGTCCATCAGTGCTTCCTCCGAGTTTTACTTTGATGAACGCCATTACCATTTGATGATCGCCATTCACATTTTTTATATTAGGTTTTTGGTATGTCCATCAGTGCTTCCTCCGATTTTTACTTTGATGAACGCCATTACCATTTGATGAACTCCATTCACATTTTTTATATTCGGCTTTCGTTGTGGTCCATTAGTGCTTCCTCCGATTTTTACTTTGATAAACGCCATTCACATTTTTTATGTTGTGTTTTTGGTATGTCCATCAGTGCTTCCTCCGAGTTTTACTTTGATGAACGCCATTACCATTTGATGATTGCCATTCACAATTTTTATATTAGGTTTTTGGTATGTCCATCAGTGCTTCCTGCAATTTTTACATGGAAGAACGTCATTACCATTTGATGATCGCATTCACATTTTTTATATTAGGTTTTCGTTATGTCCATCAGTGCTTCCTCCGAGTTTTACTTTGATGAACGCCATTCACATTTTTTATATTAGGTTTTTGGTATGTCCATCAGTGCTTCCTCCGATTTTTACTTTGATGAACGCCATTACCATTTGATGATCACCATTCACATTTTTTATATTAGGTTTTAGGTATGTTCATCAGTGCTTCCTCTGATTTTTACTTTCATGAACGCTATTACCATTCGATGATCGTCAGTCAAATTTTTTATATTATGTTTTTGGTATGTCCATCAGTGCTTCCTCCGATTTTTACTTTGATGAACGCCATTACCATTTGATGAACTCCATTCATATTTTTTATATTCGGCTTTCGTTGTGGTCCATTAGTGCTTCCTCCGATTTTTACTTTATTGAACGTCATTACCGTTTGATGATTGCCATTCGCAATTTTTATATTAGGTTTTTGGTATGTCCATCAGTGCTTCCTCCGATTTTTACTTTGATGAACGTCATTACCATTTGATGATCGCATTCACATTTTTTATATTAGGTTTTTGGTACGTCCATCAGTGCTTCCTCCGATTTTTACTTTGATGAACGCCATTCTAATTTTTTATATTAGGTTTTTGGTATGTCCATCAGTGCTTCCTCCGAGTTTTACTTTGATGAAATCCATTCACATTTTTTATATTAGGTTTTAGGTAAGTCCATCAGTGCTTCCTCCGAGCTTTACTTTGATGAACGCCATTACCATTTGATGATTGCCATTCACATTTTTCATATTAGGTTTTTGGTACGTCCATCAGTGCTTCCACCGATTTTTACTTTGATGAACGTCATTACCATTTGATGACCGCCATTCACGTTTTTTATATTAGGTTTTTTGTTATGTCCATCAGTGCTTCCTCCGAGTTTTACTTTGATGAACGTCATCACCATTTGATGATCGCCATTGACATTTTTTATATTAGGTTTTTGGTATGTCCATCAGTGCTTCCTCCGATTTATACTTTGATGAACGCCATTACCATTTGATGATCACCATTCACATTTTTTATATTAGGTTTTAGGTATGTTCATCAGTGCTTCCTCTGATTTTTACTTTCATGAACGCTATTACCATTCGATGATCGTCATTCAAATTTTTTATATTATGTTTTTGGTATGTCCATCGGTGCTTCCTCCGATTTTTACTTTGATGAACGCCATTACCATTTGATGAACTCCATTCACATTTTTTATATTCGGCTTTCGTTGTGGTCCATTAGTGCTTCCTCCGATTTTTACTTTATTGAACGTCATTACCATTTGATGATTGCCATTCGCAATTTTTATATTAGGTTTTTGGTATGTCCATCAGTGCTTCCTCCGATTTTTACTTTGATGAACGTCATTACCATTTGATGATCGCATTCACATTTTTTATATTAGGTTTTTGGTACGTCCATCAGTGCTTCCTCCGATTTTTACTTTGATGAACGCCATTCACATTTTTTATATTAGGTTTTTGGTACGTCCATCAGTGCTTCCTCCGATTTTTACTTTGATGAACGCCATTCGCATTTTTTATATTAGGTTTTTGGTATGTCCATCAGTGCTTCCTCCGAGTTTTACTTTGATGAAATCCATTCACATTTTTTATATTAGGTTTTAGGTAAGTCCATCAGTGCTTCCTCCGAGCTTTACTTTGATGAACGCCATTACCATTTGATGATTGCCATTCACATTTTTTATATTAGGTTTTTGGTACGTCCATCAGTGCTTCCTCCGATTTTTACTTTGATGAACGTCATTACCATTTGATGAACGCCATTCACGTTTTTTATATTAGGTTTTTTGTTATGTCCATCAGTGCTTCTTCCGATTTTTACTTTGATGAACGTCATTACCATTTGATGAACTCCATTCACATTTTTTATATTCGGCTTTCGTTATGGTCCATTAGTGCTTCCTCCGATTTTCACTTTGATGAACGTCATTACCATTTGATGAACGCCATTCACGTTTTTTATATTAGGTTTTTGGTATGTCCATCAGTGCTTCCTCCGATTGTTTCTTTGATGAACGTCATTACCATTTGATGAACGCCATTCACATTTTTTATATTAGGTGTTTGGTATGTCCATCAGTGCTCCTTCCGATTTTTACTTTGATGAACATCATTAGCATTTGATGAACGCCATTCACATTTTTTATATTATGTTTTTGGTATGTCCATCAGTGCCTCCTCTGATTTTTACTTTGATGAACGTCATTACCATTTGATGATTGCCATTCAAATTTTTTGTATTAGGTTTTTGGTTTGTTCATCACTGCTTCCTCCGATTTTTACTTTGATGAACGCCATTACCATTTGATGATCGCCATTCACATTTTTTATATTCGGCTTTCGGTATGTCCATGAGAGCTTCCGGCGATTTTTACTTTGATAAACGCCATTCACATTTTTTATGTTGTGTTTTTGGTATGTCCATCAGTGCTTCCTCCGAGTTTTACTTTGATGAACGCCATTACCATTTGATGATTGCCATTCACAATTTTTATATTAGGTTTTTGGTATGTCCATCAGTGCTTCCTGCGATTTTTACATGGAAGAACGTCATTACCATTTGATGATCGCATTCACATTTTTTATATTAGGTTTTCGTTATGTCCATCAGTGCTTCCTCCGAGTTTTACTTTGATGAACGCCATTCACATTTTTTATATTAGGTTTTTGGTATGTCCATCAGTGCTTCCTCCGAGTTTTACTTTGATGAACGCCATTACCATTTGATGATCGCCATTCACATTTTTTATATTAGGTTTTTGGTATCTCCATCAGTACTTCCTCCGATTTTTACTTTGATGAACGCCATTACCATTTGAAGATCACCATTCACATTTTTTATATTAGGTTTTAGGTATGTTCATCAGTGCTTCCTCCGATTTTTACTTTCATGAACGCTATTACCATTCGATGATCGTCATTCAAATTTTTTATATTATGTTTTTGGTATGTCCATCAGTGCTTCCTCCGATTTTTACTTTGATGAACGCCATTACCATTTGATGAACTCCATTCACATTTTTTATATTCGGCTTTCGTTGTGGTCCATTAGTGCTTCCTCCGATTTTTACTTTATTGAACGTCATTACCATTTGATGATTGCCATTCGCAATTTTTATATTAGGTTTTTGGTATGTCCATCAGTGCTTCCTCCGATTTTTACTTTGATGAACGTCATTACCATTTGATGATCGCATTCACATTTTTTATATTCGGCTTTCGTTGTGGTCCATTAGTGCTTCCTCCGATTTTTACTTTATTGAACGTCATTACCATTTGATGATTGCCATTCGCAATTTTTATATTAGGTTTTTGGTATGTCCATCAGTGCTTCCTCCGATTTTTACTTTGATGAACGTCATTACCATTTGATGATCGCATTCACATTTTTTATATTAGGTTTTTGGTACGTTCATCAGTGCTTCCTCCGATTTTTACTTTGATGAACGCCATTCACATTTTTTATATTAGGTTTTTGGTATGTCCATCAGTGCTTCCTCCGAGTTTTACTTTGATGAAATCCATTCACATTTTTTATATTAGGTTTTAGGTAAGTCCATCAGTGCTTCCTCCGAGCTTTACTTTGATGAACGCCATTACCATTTGATGATTGCCATTCACATTTTTTATATTAGGTTTTTGGTACGTCCATCAGTGCTTCCTCCGATTTTTACTTTGATGAACGTCATTACCATTTGATGAACGCCATTCACGTTTTTTATATTAGGTTTTTGGTATGTCCATCAGTGCTTCCTCCGATTGTTTCTTTGATGAACGTCATTACCATTTGATGAACGCCATTCACATTTTTTATATTAGGTGTTTGGTATGTCCATCAGTGCTCCTTCCGATTTTTACTTTGATGAACATCATTAGCATTTGATGAACGCCATTCACATTTTTTATATTAGGTTTTTGGTATGTCCATCAGTGCTTCCTCTGATTTTTACTTTGATGAACGTCATTACCATTTGATGATTGCCATTCAAATTTTTTGTATTAGGTTTTTGGTATGTTCATCACTGCTTCCTCCGATTTTTACTTTGATGAACGCCATTACCATTTGATGATCGCCATTCACATTTTTTATATTCGGCTTTCGGTATGTCCATCAGTGCTTCCTCCGAGTTTTACTTTGATGAACGCCATTCACATTTTTTATATTAGGTTTTTGGTATGTCCATCAGTGCTTCCTCCGAGTTTTACTTTGATGAACGCCATTACCATTTGATGATCGCCATTCACATTTTTTATATTAGGTTTTTGGTATGTCCATCAGTGCTTCCTCCGATTTTTACTTTGATGAACGCCATTACCATTTGATGAACTCCATTCACATTTTTTATATTCGGCTTTCGTTGTGGTCCATTAGTGCTTCCTCCGATTTTTACTTTATTGAACGTCATTACCATTTGATGATTGCCATTCGCAATTTTTATATTAGGTTTTTGGTATGTCCATCAGTGCTTCCTCCGATTTTTACTTTGATGAACGTCATTACCATTTGATGATCGCATTCACATTTTTTATATTAGGTTTTTGGTACGTCCATCAGTGCTTCCTCCGATTTTTACTTTGATGAACGCCATTCACATTTTTTATATTAGGTTTTTGGTATGTCCATCAGTGCTTCCTCCGAGTTTTACTTTGATGAAATCCATTCACATTTTTTATATTAGGTTTTAGGTAAGTCCATCAGTGCTTCCTCCGAGCTTTACTTTGATGAACGCCATTACCATTTGATGATTGCCATTCACATTTTTTATATTAGGTTTTTGGTACGTCCATCAGTGCTTCCTCCGATTTTTACTTTGATGAACGTCATTACCATTTGATGAACGCCATTCACGTTTTTTATATTAGGTTTTTTGTTATGTCCATCAGTGCTTCTTCCGATTTTTACTTTGATGAACGTCATTACCATTTGATGAACTCCATTCACATTTTTATATTCGGCTTTCGTTGTGGTCCATTAGTGCTTCTTCCGATTTTTACTTTATTGAACGTCATTACCATTTGATGATTGCCATTCGCAATTTTTATATTAGGTTTTTGGTATGTCCATCAGTGCTTCCTCCGATTTTTACTTTGATGAACGTCATTACCATTTGATGATCGCATTCACATTTTTTATATTAGGTTTTTGGTACGTCCATCAGTGCTTCCTCCGATTTTTACTTTGATGAACGCCATTCACATTTTTTATATTAGGTTTTTGGTATGTCCATCAGTGCTTCCTCCGATTTTTACTTTATTGAACGTCATTACCATTTGATGATTGCCATTCGCAATTTTTATATTAGGTTTTTGGTATGTCCATCAGTGCTTCCTCCGATTTTTACTTTGATGAACGTCATTACCATTTGATGATCGCATTCACATTTTTTATATTAGGTTTTTGGTACGTCCATCAGTGCTTCCTCCGATTTTTACTTTGATGAACGCCATTCACATTTTTTATATTAGGTTTTTGGTACGTCCATCAGTGCTTCCTCCGATTTTTACTTTGATGAACGCCATTCGCATTTTTTATATTAGGTTTTTGGTATGTCCATCAGTGCTTCCTCCGAGTTTTACTTTGATGAAATCCATTCACATTTTTTATATTAGGTTTTAGGTAAGTCCATCAGTGCTTCCTCCGAGCTTTACTTTGATGAACGCCATTACCATTTGATGATTGCCATTCACATTTTTTATATTAGGTTTTTGGTACGTCCATCAGTGCTTCCTCCGATTTTTACTTTGATGAACGTCATTACCATTTGATGAACGCCATTCACGTTTTTTATATTAGGTTTTTTGTTATGTCCATCAGTGCTTCTTCCGATTTTTACTTTGATGAACGTCATTACCATTTGATGAACTCCATTCACATTTTTTATATTCGGCTTTCGTTATGGTCCATTAGTGCTTCCTCCGATTTTCACTTTGATGAACGTCATTACCATTTGATGAACGCCATTCACGTTTTTTATATTAGGTTTTTGGTATGTCCATCAGTGCTTCCTCCGATTGTTTCTTTGATGAACGTCATTACCATTTGATGAACGCCATTCACATTTTTTATATTAGGTGTTTGGTATGTCCATCAGTGCTCCTTCCGATTTTTACTTTGATGAACATCATTAGCATTTGATGAACGCCATTCACATTTTTTATATTAGGTTTTTGGTATGTCCATCAGTGCTTCCTCTGATTTTTACTTTGATGAACGTCATTACCATTTGATGATTGCCATTCAAATTTTTTGTATTAGGTTTTTGGTTTGTTCATCACTGCTTCCTCCGATTTTTACTTTGATGAACGCCATTACCATTTGATGATCGCCATTCACATTTTTTATATTCGGCTTTCGGTATGTCCATGAGAGCTTCCGGCGATTTTTACTTTGATAAACGCCATTCACATTTTTTATGTTGTGTTTTTGGTATGTCCATCAGTGCTTCCTCCGAGTTTTACTTTGATGAACGCCATTACCATTTGATGATTGCCATTCACAATTTTTATATTAGGTTTTTGGTATGTCCATCAGTGCTTCCTGCGATTTTTACATGGAAGAACGTCATTACCATTTGATGATCGCATTCACATTTTTTATATTAGGTTTTCGTTATGTCCATCAGTGCTTCCTCCGAGTTTTACTTTGATGAACGCCATTCACATTTTTTATATTAGGTTTTTGGTATGTCCATCAGTGCTTCCTCCGAGTTTTACTTTGATGAACGCCATTACCATTTGATGATCGCCATTCACATTTTTTATATTAGGTTTTTGGTATGTCCATCAGTGCTTCCTCCGATTTTTACTTTGATGAACGCCATTACCATTTGAAGATCACCATTCACATTTTTTATATTAGGTTTTAGGTATGTTCATCAGTGCTTCCTCCGATTTTTACTTTCATGAACGCTATTACCATTCGATGATCGTCATTCAAATTTTTTATATTATGTTTTTGGTATGTCCATCAGTTCTTCCTCCGATTTTTACTTTGATGAACGCCATTACCATTTGATGAACTCCATTCACATTTTTTATATTCGGCTTTCGTTGTGGTCCATTAGTGCTTCCTCCGATTTTTACTTTATTGAACGTCATTACCATTTGATGATTGCCATTCGCAATTTTTATATTAGGTTTTTGGTATGTCCATCAGTGCTTCCTCCGATTTTTACTTTGATGAACGTCATTACCATTTGATGATCGCATTCACATTTTTTATATTAGGTTTTTGGTACGTTCATCAGTGCTTCCTCCGATTTTTACTTTGATGAACGCCATTCACATTTTTTATATTAGGTTTTTGGTATGTCCATCAGTGCTTCCTCCGAGTTTTACTTTGATGAAATCCATTCACATTTTTTATATTAGGTTTTAGGTAAGTCCATCAGTGCTTCCTCCGAGCTTTACTTTGATGAACGCCATTACCATTTGATGATTGCCATTCACATTTTTTATATTAGGTTTTTGGTACGTCCATCAGTGCTTCCTCCGATTTTTACTTTGATGAACGTCATTACCATTTGATGAACGCCATTCACGTTTTTTATATTAGGTTTTTGGTATGTCCATCAGTGCTTCCTCCGATTGTTTCTTTGATGAACGTCATTACCATTTGATGAACGCCATTCACATTTTTTATATTAGGTGTTTGGTATGTCCATCAGTGCTCCTTCCGATTTTTACTTTGATGAACATCATTAGCATTTGATGAACGCCATTCACATTTTTTATATTAGGTTTTTGGTATGTCCATCAGTGCTTCCTCTGATTTTTACTTTGATGAACGTCATTACCATTTGATGATTGCCATTCAAATTTTTTGTATTAGGTTTTTGGTATGTTCATCACTGCTTCCTCCGATTTTTACTTTGATGAACGCCATTACCATTTGATGATCGCCATTCACATTTTTTATATTCGGCTTTCGGTATGTCCATCAGTGCTTCCTCCGAGTTTTACTTTGATGAACGCCATTCACATTTTTTATATTAGGTTTTTGGTATGTCCATCAGTGCTTCCTCCGAGTTTTACTTTGATGAACGCCATTACCATTTGATGATCGCCATTCACATTTTTTATATTAGGTTTTTGGTATGTCCATCAGTGCTTCCTCCGATTTTTACTTTGATGAACGCCATTACCATTTGATGAACTCCATTCACATTTTTTATATTCGGCTTTCGTTGTGGTCCATTAGTGCTTCCTCCGATTTTTACTTTATTGAACGTCATTACCATTTGATGATTGCCATTCGCAATTTTTATATTAGGTTTTTGGTATGTCCATCAGTGCTTCCTCCGATTTTTACTTTGATGAACGTCATTACCATTTGATGATCGCATTCACATTTTTTATATTAGGTTTTTGGTACGTCCATCAGTGCTTCCTCCGATTTTTACTTTGATGAACGCCATTCACATTTTTTATATTAGGTTTTTGGTATGTCCATCAGTGCTTCCTCCGAGTTTTACTTTGATGAAATCCATTCACATTTTTTATATTAGGTTTTAGGTAAGTCCATCAGTGCTTCCTCCGAGCTTTACTTTGATGAACGCCATTACCATTTGATGATTGCCATTCACATTTTTTATATTAGGTTTTTGGTACGTCCATCAGTGCTTCCTCCGATTTTTACTTTGATGAACGTCATTACCATTTGATGAACGCCATTCACGTTTTTTATATTAGGTTTTTTGTTATGTCCATCAGTGCTTCTTCCGATTTTTACTTTGATGAACGTCATTACCATTTGATGAACTCCATTCACATTTTTATATTCGGCTTTCGTTGTGGTCCATTAGTGCTTCCTCCGATTTTTACTTTATTGAACGTCATTACCATTTGATGATTGCCATTCGCAATTTTTATATTAGGTTTTTGGTATGTCCATCAGTGCTTCCTCCGATTTTTACTTTGATGAACGTCATTACCATTTGATGATCGCATTCACATTTTTTATATTAGGTTTTTGGTACGTCCATCAGTGCTTCCTCCGATTTTTACTTTGATGAACGCCATTCACATTTTTTATATTAGGTTTTTGGTATGTCCATCAGTGCTTCCTCCGATTTTTACTTCGATGAACGTCATTACCATTTGATGATCGCATTCACATTTTTTATATTAGGTTTTTGGTACGTCCATCAGTGCTTCCTCCGATTTTCACTTTGATGAACGTCATTACCATTTGATGAACGCCATTTACGTTTTTTATATTAGGTTTTTGGTATGTCCATCAGTGCTTCCTCCGATTTTTACTTTGATGAACGTCATTACCATTTGATGAACGCCATTCAAATTTTATATAATAGGTTTTTGGTATGTCCATCAGTGCTTCCTCCGATTTTTACTTTGATGAACGCCATTACCATTTGATGATCGCATTCACATTTTTTATATTCGGTTTTCGGTATGTTCATCAGTTCTTCCTCCGATTTTTACTTTGATGAACGTCATTACCATTTGATGAACGCGATTCACATTTTTTGTATTAGGTTTTTGGTATGTCCATCAGTGCTTCCTCCGGTTTTTACTTTGATGAACGCCAATCACATTTTTTATATTAGGTTTTTGGTATGTCCATCAGTGCTTCCTCCGAGTTTTACTTTGATGAACGCCATTACCATTTGATGATCGCCATTCACATTTTTTATATTAGGTTTTTGGTATGTCTATCAGTGCTTCCTCCGATTTTTACTTGGATGAACGCCATTACCATTTGATGATCACCATTCAAATTTTTTATATTAGGTTTTAGGTATGTCCATCAGTGCTTCCTCCGATTTTTACTTTCATGAACGCCATTACCATTCGATGATCGTCATTTCAATTTTTTATATTATGTTTTTGGTATGTCCATCAGTGCTTCCTCCGATTTTTACTTTGATGAACGCCATTACCATTTGATGAACTCCATTCACATTTTTTATATTCGGCTTTCGTTGTGGTCCATCAGTGCTTCCTCCGATTTTTACTTTGATGAACGCCATTCACATTTTTTATATTAGGTTTTTGGTATGTCCATCAGTGCTTCCTCCGAGTTTTACTTTGATGAACGCCATTCACATTTTTTATATTAGGTTTTTGGTATGTCCATCAGAGCTTCCTCCGAAATTTACTTTGATGAACGCCATTACCATTTGATGATCGCCATTCACATTTTTTATATTAGGTTTTTGATACGTCCATCAGTGCTTCCTCCGATTTTTACTTTGATGAACGTCATTACCACTTGATGAACGCCATTCAAATTTTTTATAATAGGTTTTTGGTATGTCCATCAGTGCTTCCTCCGATTTTTACTTCGATGGACGTCATTACCATTTGATGAACGCCATTCACATTTTTTATATTAGGTGTTTGGTATGTCCATCAGTGCTTCCTCCGATTTTTACTTTGATGAACGTCATTACCATTTGATGATCGTCATTCCAATTTTTTATATTATGTTTTCGGTATGTCCATCAGTGCTTCCTCCGATTTTTACTTTGATGAACGCCATTACCATTTGATGAACTCCATTCACATTTTTTATATTCGGCTTTCGTTGTGGTCCATCAGTGCTTCCTCCGATTTTTACTCTGATGAACGTCATTACCATTTGATGACAGCATTCACATTTTTTATATTAGATTTTGGTACGTCCATCAGTGCTTCCTCCGATTTTTACTTTGATGAACGCCATTCACATTTTTTATATTAGGTTTTTGGTATGTCCATCAGTGCTTCCTCCGAGTTTTACTTTGATGAACGCCATTCACATTTTTTATATTAGGTTTTTGTTATGTCCATCAGAGCTTCCTCCGAGTTTTACTTTGATGAACGCCATTACCATTTGATGATCGCCATTCACATTTTTTATATTAGGTTTTTGATATGTCCATCAGTGCTTCCTCCGATTTTTGCTTTGATGAACGTCATTACCATTTGATGAACGCCATTCACCTTTTTTATATTAGGTTTTTGGTACGTCCGTCAGTGCTTCCTCCGATTTTTACTTTGATGAACGTCATTACCATTTGATGAACGCTATTCACATTTTTTATAATAGGTTTATGGTATGTCCATCAGTGCTTCCTCCGATTTTTACTTTGATGAACGTCGTTACCATTTGATGAACGCCATTCACATTTTTTATATTAGGTGCTTGGTATGTCCATCTGCGCTTCTTCCGATTTTTACTTTGATGAACGTCATTACCATTTGTTGAACGCCATTCAAATTTTTTATATTATGTTTTTGGTATGTCCATCAGTGCTTCCTCCGATTTTTACTTTGATGAACGCCATTACCATTTGATAAACTCCAATCACATTTTTTAAATTCGGCTTTCGTTATGGTCCATTAGTGCTTCCTCCGATTTTTACTTTATTGAACGTCATTACCATTTGATGATTGCCATTCACAATTTTTATATTAGGTTTTTGGTATGTCCATCAGTGCTTCCTCCGATTTTTACTTTATTGAACGTCATTACCATTTGATGATCGCATTCACATTTTTTATATTAGGTTTTCGGTGCGTCCATCAGTGCTTCCTCCGATTTTCACTTTGATGAACGTCATTACCATTTGATGAACGCCATTTACGTTTTTTATATTAGGTTTTTGGTATGTCCATCAGTGCTTCCTCCGATTTTTACTTTATTGAACGTCATTACCATTTGATGAATACCATTCACATTTTTTATATTAGGTGTTTGGTATGTCCATCAGTGTTTCTTCCGATTTTTACTTTGATGAACGTCATTACCAGTTGATGATCGCCATTCAAATTTTTTGTATTAGGTTTTTGGTATGTTCATCAGTGCTTCCTGCGATTTTTACTTTGATGAACGCCATTACCATTTGATGATCGCATTCACATTTTTTATATTCGGTTTTCTGTATGTTCATCAGTTCTTACACCGATTTTTACTTTGATGAACGTCATTACCATTTGATGAACGCGATTCACATTTTTTGTATTAGGTTTTTGGTATGTCCATCAGTGCTTCCTCCGGTATTTACTTTGATGAACGCCAATCACATTTTTTATATTAGGTTTTTGGTATGTCCATCAGTGCTTCCTCCGAGTTTTACTTTGATGAACGCCATTACCATTTGATGATTGCCATTCACATTTTTTATATTAGGTTTTTGGTATGTCCATCAGTGCTTCCTCCGATTTTTACTTGGATGAACGCCATTACCATTTGATGATCACCATTCACATTTTTTATATTAGGTTTTAGGTATGTCCATCAGTGCTTCCTCCGATTTTTACTTTCATGAACGCCATTACCATTCGATGATCGTCATTCCAATTTTTTATATTATGTTTTTGGTATGTCCATCAGTGATTCCTCCGATTTTTACTTTGATGAACGCCATTACCATTTGATGAACTCCATTCACATTTTTTATATTCGGCTTTCGTTGTGGTCCATCAGTGCTTCCTCCGATTTTTACTTTGATGAACGTCATTACCATTTGATGGCAGCATTCACACATTTTATATTAGATTTTGGTACGTCCATCAGTGCTTCCTCCGATTTTTACTTTGATGAACGCCATTCACATTTTTTATATTAGGTTTTTGGTATGTCCATCAGTGCTTCCTCCGAGTTTTACTTTGATGAAAGCCATTCACATTTTTTATATTAGGTTTTTGGTATGTCCATCAGAGCTTCCTCCGAGTTTTACTTTGATGAACGCCATTACCTTTTGATGATCGCCATTCACATTTTTTATATTAGGTTTTTGATATGTCCATCAATGCTTCCTCCGATTTTTACTTTGATGAACGCCATTACCATTTGATGATCACCATTCACATTTTTTATATTAGGTTTTAGGTATGTCCATCAGTGCTTCCTCCGATTTTTACTTTCATGAACGCCATTACCATTCGATGATCGTCATTCCAATTTTTTATATTATGTTTTTGGTATGTCCATCAGTGCTTCCTCCGATTTTTACTTTGATGAACGCCATTACCATTTGATGAACTCCATTCACATTTTTTATATTCGGCTTTCGTTGTGGTCCATAAGTGCTTCCTCCGATTTTTACTTTGATGAACGTCATTACCATTTGATGACAGCATTCACATTTTTTATATTAGATTTTGGTACGTCCATCAGTGCTTCCTCCGATTTTTCCTTTGATGAACGCCATTCACATTTTTTATATTAGGTTTTTGGTATGTCCATCAGTGCTTCCTCCGAGTTTTACTTTGATGAACGCCATTCACATTTTTTATATTAGGTTTTTGGTATGTCCATCAGAGCTTCCTCCGAGTTTTACTTTGATGAACGCCATTACCATTTGATGATCGCCATTCACATTTTTTATATTAGGTTTTTGATATGTCCATCAGTGCTTCCTCCGATTTTTACTTTGATGAATGCCATTACCATTTGATGATCACCATTCACATTTTTTATATTAGGTTTTAGGTATGTCCATCAGTGCTTCCTCCGATTTTTACTTTATTGAACGTCATTACCATTTGATGATTGCAATTCACAATTTTTATATTAGGTTTTTGGTATGTCCATCAGTGCTTCCCCCGATTTTTACTTTGATGAATGTCATTACCATTTGATGATCGCATTCACATTTTTTATATTAGGTTTTTGGTACATCCATCAGTGCTTCCTCCGATTTTTACTTTGAAGAACGTCATTACCATTTGATGAACGCCATTCACGTTTTTTATATTAGGTTTCTGGTATGTCCATCAGTGCTTCCTCCGATTTTTACTTTGATGAACGTCATTACCATTTGATGAACGCCATTCACATTTTTTATAATAGGTTTTTGGTTTGTCCATCAGTGCTTCCTCCGATTTTTACTTTGATGAACGTCGTTACCATTTGAATAACGCCATTCACATTTTTTATATAAGGTGTTTGGTATGTCCACTAGTGCTTCTTCCGATTTTTACTTTGATGAACGTCATTACCATTTGATGAGCGCCATTCACATTTTTTATATTAGGTTTTTGGTATGTCCATCAGTGCTTCCTCTGATTTTTACTTTGATGAACGTCATTACCATTTGATGATCGCCATTCACATTTTTTATATTCGCCTTTTGTTATGTCCATCAGTGCTTCCTCCGATTTTTAACTTGATGAACGCCATTACCATTTGATGATCGCCATTCACATTTTTTAAATTAGGTTTTTCGTATGTCCATCAGTGCTTCCTCCGATTTTCACTTTGACGAACGCCATTCGCATTTTTATATTAGGTTTTTGGTATGTCCATAAGTGCTTCCTCCGATTTTCACTTTGATGAACGCCATTACCTTTTGATGATCGCATTCACAGTTTTTATATTACGTTTTTGGTATGTTCATCAGTGCTTCCTCCGATTTTTACTTTGATGAACGCCATTACCATTTGATGATTTCCATTCACATTTTTATATTAGGTTTTTTGTATGTCCATCTGTGCTTCCTCCGATTTTTACTTTGATGAACGCCATTACCACTTGATAATCGCCATTCACATTTTTTATATTCGGCTTTCGTTATGTCCATCAGTGCTTCCTCCGATTTTTACTTTCATGAACGCCATTACCATTTGATGAACTCCATTTACATTTTTCATATTCGACTTTCGTTATGTCCATCAGTGCTTCCTCCGATTTTTACTTTGATGAACGCCATTCACATATTTTATATTAGGTTTTTGGTATGTCCATCAGTGCTTCGTCTAATTTTTACATTGATGAACGTCATTACCATTTGATGATCGCCATTCTCATTTTTTATTTTAAGTTTTTGGTATGTCTATCAGTGCTTCCTCCGATTTTTACTTTGATGAACGCCATTCAAATTTTTTATATTCGCCTTTCGTTATGTCAATCAGTGCTTCCTCCGATTTTTACTTTGATGAACGCGATTACCATTTGATGAACTCCATTCACATTTTTTATATTCGGCTTTCGTTATGTCCATCAGTGCTTCCTCCGATTTTTACTTTGATGAACGCCATTACCATTTGATGATCGCCATTCACATTTTTTAAATTAGGTTTTTGGTATGTCCATCAGTGCTTCCTCTAATTTTTACATTGATGAACGTCATTACCATTTGATGATCGCAATTCTCATTTTTATTTTAAGTTTTTGGTATGTCCATCAGTGCTTCCTCCGATTTTTACTTTGATGAAAGCGATTACCATTTGATGAACTCCATTCACATTTTTTATATTCGGCTTTCGTTATGTCCATCAGTGCTTCCTCCGATTTTTACTTTGATGAACGCCATTACCATTTGATGATCGCCATTCACATTTTTTAAATTAGGTTTTTCGTATGTCCATCAGTGCTTCCTCCGATTTTCACTTTGATGAACGCCATTTCCATTTGATGATCGCCATTCAAATTTTTTATATTCGGCTTTCGTTATGGTCCACCTGTGCTTCCTCAGATTTTTACTTTGATGAACGCCATTACCACTTGATGATCGCCATTCACATTTCTTATATTATGTTTTTGGTATGTCCTTCAGTGCTTCCTCCGATTTTTACTTTGATGAGCTTCATTACCATTTGATGAACGACATTCACATTTTTTTTTTAGGTTTTCGGTACGTCAATGAGTGCTTCCTCCGATTTTTGCTTTGATGAACGTCATTACCATTTGATGAACGCCATTCACCTTTTTTATATTAGGTTTTTGGTACGTCCATCAGTGCTTCCTCCTATTTTTACTTTGATGAACGTCATTACCATTTGATGAACGCTATTCACATTTTTTATAATAGGTTTTTGGTATGTCCATCAGTGCTTCCTCCGATTTTTACTTTGATGAACGTCATTACCATTTGATGAACGCCATTCACATTTTTTATATTAGGTGTTTGGTATATCCATCTGCGCTTCTTCCGATTTTTACTTTGATGAACGTCATTACCATTTGTTGAACGCCATTCAAATTTTTTATATTATGTTTTTGGTATGTCCATCAGTGCTTCCTCCGATTTTTTCTTTGATGAACGCCATTAATATTTGATGAACTCCATTCACATTTTTTATATTCGGCTTTCGTTGTGGTCCATCAGTGCTTCCTCCGATTTTTACTTTGATGAACGTCATTACCATTTGATGACAGCATTCACATTTTTTATATTAGATTTTGGTATGTCCATCAGTGCTTCCTCCGAGTTTTACTTTGATGAACGCCATTCACATTTTTTATATTAGGTTTTTGGTATGTCCATCAGAGTTTCCTCCGATTTTCACTTTGATGAACGCCATTTCCATTTGATGATCGCCATTCAAATTTTTTATATTTGGCTTTCGTTATGGTCCATCTGTGCTTCCTCAGATTTTTACTTTGATGAACGCCTTTACCATTTGATGATCGCCATTCACATTTTTTTATATTATGTTTTTTGTATGTCCATCAGTGCTTCCTCCGATTTTTACTTTGATGGACGCCATTACCATTTGATGAACGCCATTACCATTTGATGAACTCCATTCACATTTTTTATATTCGGCTTTCGTTATGGTCCATCAGTGCTTCCTCCGATTTTTACTCTGATGAACGCCATTCACATTTTTAATATTATGTTTTTGGTACGTCCATCAGTGCTTCCTCCGATTTTTACTTTGATGAACGCCATTACCATTTGATGATTTCCATTCACATTTTTATATTAGTTTTTTGGTATGTCCTTCAGTGCTTCCTCCGATTTTTACTTTGATGAACGCCATTACCACTTGATGATCGCCATTCACATTTCTTATATTATGTTTTTGGTATGTCCTTCAGTGCTTCCTCCGATTTTTACTTTGATGAGCTTCATTACCATTTGATGAACGCCATTCACATTTTTTTTTTAGGTTTTCGGTACGTCAATGAGTGCTTCCTCCGATTTTTGCTTTGATGAACGTCATTACCATTTGATGAACGCCATTCACCTTTTTTATATTAGGTTTTTGGTACGTCCATCAGTGCTTCCTCCTATTTTTACTTTGATGAACGTCATTACCATTTGATGAACGCTATTCACATTTTTTATAATAGGTTTTTGGTATGTCCATCAGTGCTTCCTCCGATTTTTACTTTGATGAACGTCATTACCATTTGATGAACGCCATTCACATTTTTTATATTAGGTGTTTGGTATATCCATCTGCGCTTCTTCCGATTTTTACTTTGATGAACGTCATTACCATTTGTTGAACGCCATTCAAATTTTTTATATTATGTTTTTGGTATGTCCATCAGTGCTTCCTCCGATTTTTTCTTTGATGAACGCCATTAATATTTGATGAACTCCATTCACATTTTTTATATTCGGCTTTCGTTGTGGTCCATCAGTGCTTCCTCCGATTTTTACTTTGATGAACGTCATTACCATTTGATGACAGCATTCACATTTTTTATATTAGATTTTGGTACGTCCATCAGTGCCTCCTCCGATTTTTACTTTGATGAACGCCATTCACATTTTTTATATTAGGTTTTTGGTATGTCCATCAGTGCTTCCTCCGAGTTTTACTTTGATGAACGCCATTCACATTTTTTATATTAGGTTTTTGGTATGTCCATCAGAGTTTCCTCCGAGTTTTACTTTGATGAACGCCATTACCATTTGATGATCGCCATTCACATTTTTTATATTAGGTTTTTGATATGTCCATCAGTGCTTCCTCCGATTTTTACTTTGATGAACGCCATTACCATTTGATGATCACCATTCACATTTTTTATATTAGGTTTTAGGTATGTCCATCAGTGCTTCCTCCGATTTTTACTTTCATGAACGCCATTACCATTTGATGAATGCCATTCACATTTTTTATATTAGGTGTTTGGTATGTCCATCTGCGCTTCTTCCGATTTTTACTTTGATGAACGTCATTACCATTTGTTGAACGCCATTCAAATTTTTTATATTATGTTTTTGGTATGTCCATCAGTGCTTCCTCCGATTTTTACTTTGATGAACGCCATTACCATTCGATAAACTCCAATCACATTTTTTAAATTCGGCTTTCGTTATGGTCCATTAGTGCTTCCTCCGATTTTTACTTTATTGAACGTCATTACCATTTGATGATTGCCATTCACAATTTTTATATTAGGTTTTTGGTATGTCCATCAGTGCTTCCTCCGATTTTTACTTTGATGAACGTCATTACCATTTGATGATCGCATTCACATTTTTTATATTAGGTTTTCGGTACGTCCATCAGTGCTTCCTCCGATTTTCACTTTGATGAACGTCATTACCATTTGATGAACGCCATTTACGTTTTTTATATTAGGTTTTTGGTATGTCCATCAGTGCTTCCTCCGATTTTTACTTTGATGAACGTCATTACCATTTGATGAACGCCATTCACATTTTATATAATAGGTTTTTGGTATGTCCATCAGTGCTTCCTCCGATTTTTACTTTATTGAGCGTCATTACCATTTGATGAACACCATTCACATTTTTTATATTAGGTGTTTGGTATGTCCATCAGTGTTTCTTCCGATTTTTACTTTGATGAACGTCATTACCAGTTGATGAACGCCATTCACATTTTTGATATTAGGTTTTTGGTATGTCCATCAGTGCTTCCTCTGATTTTTACTTTGATGAACGTCATTACCATTTGATGATCGCCATTCAAAATTTTTGTATTAGGTTTTTGGTATGTTCATCAGTGCTTCCTCCGATTTTTACTTTGATGAACGCCATTACCATTTGATGATCGCCATTCGCTTATTTTTTATATTAGGTTTTTGGTATGTCCATCTGTGCTTCCTCCGATTTTTACTTTGATGAACGCCATTACCATTTGATGATCGCCATTCACATTTTTTATATTAGGTTTTTGGTACGTCCATCAGTGCTTCCTCCGATTTTTACTTTGATGAACGCCATTACCATTTGATGATCGCATTCACATTTTTTATATTCGGTTTTCGGTATGTTCATCAGTTCTTCCTCCGATTTTTACTTTGATGAACGTCATTACCATTTGATGAACGCGATTCACATTTTTTGTATTAGGTTTTTGGTATGTCCATCAGTGCTTCCTCCGGTATTTACTTTGATGAACGCCAATCACATTTTTTATATTAGGTTTTTGGTATGTCCATCAGTGCTTCCTCCGAGTTTTACTTTGATGAACGCCATTACCATTTGATGATTGCCATTCACATTTTTTATATTAGGTTTTTGGTATGTCCATCAGTGCTTCCTCCGATTTTTACTTGGATGAACGCCATTACCATTTGATGATTTCCATTCACATTTTTATATTAGGTTTTTGGTATGTCCGTCAGTGCTTCCTCCGATTTTTACTTTGATGAACGCCATTACCACTTGATGATCGCCATTCACATTTCTTATATTATGTTTTTGGTATGTCCTTCAGTGCTTCCTCCGATTTTTACTTTGATGAGCTTCATTACCATTTGATGAACGCCATTCACATTTTTTATATTAGGTTTTCGGTACGTCAATTAGTGCTTCCTCCGATTTTTGCTTTGATGAACGTCATTACCATTTGATGAACGCCATTCACCTTTTTTATATTAGGTTTTTGGTACGTCCATCAGTGCTTCCTCCTATTTTTACTTAGATGAACGTCATTACCATTTGATGAACGCTATTCACATTTTTTATAATAGGTTTTTGGTATGTCCATCAGTGCTTCCTCCGATTTTTACTTTGATGAACGTCATTACCATTTGTTGAACGCCATTCAAATTTTTTATATTATGTTTTTGGTATGTCCATCAGTGCTTCCTCCGATTTTTTCTTTGATGAACGCCATTACCATTTGATGAACTCCATTCACATTTTTTATATTCGGCTTTCGTTGTGGTCCATCAGTGCTTCCTCCGATTTTTACTTTGATGAACGTCATTACCATTTGATGACAGCATTCACATTTTTTATATTAGATTTTGGTACGTCCATCAGTGCCTCCTCCGATTTTTACTTTGATGAACGCCATTCACATTTTTTATATTAGGTTTTTGGTATGTCCATCAGTGCTTCCTCCGAGTTTTACTTTGATGAACGCCATTCACATTTTTTATATTAGGTTTTTGGTATGTCCATCAGAGTTTCCTCCGAGTTTTACTTTGATGAACGCCATTACCATTTGATGATCGCCATTCACATTTTTTATATTAGGTTTTTGATATGTCCATCAGTGCTTCCTCCGATTTTTACTTTGATGAACGCCATTACCATTTGATGATCACCATTCACATTTTTTATATTAGGTTTTAGGTATGTCCATCAGTGCTTCCTCCGATTTTTACTTTCATGAACGCCATTACCATTTGATGAACGCCATTCACATTTTTTATATTAGGTGTTTGGTATGTCCATCTGCGCTTCTTCCGATTTTTACTTTGATGAACGTCATTACCATTTGTTGAACGCCATTCAAATTTTTTATATTATGTTTTTGGTATGTCCATCAGTGCTTCCTCCGATTTTTACTTTGATGAACGCCATTACCATTTGATAAACTCCAATCGCATTTTTTAAATTCGGCTTTCGTTATGGTCCATTAGTGCTTCCTCCGATTTTTACTTTATTGAACGTCATTACCATTTGATGATTGCCATTCACAATTTTTATATTAGGTTTTTGGTATGTCCATCAGTGCTTCCTCCGATTTTTACTTTGATGAACGTCATTACCATTTGATGATCGCATTCACATTTTTTGTATTAGGTTTTCGGTACGTCCATCAGTGCTTCCTCCGATTTTCACTTTGATGAACGTCATTACCATTTGATGAACGCCATTTACGTTTTTTATATTAGGTTTTTGGTATGTCCATCAGTGCTTCCTCCGATTTTTACTTTGATGAACGTCATTACCATTTGATGAACGCCATTCACATTTTATATAACAGGTTTTTGGTATGTCCATCAGTGCTTCCTCCGATTTTTACTTTATTGAACGTCATTACCATTTGATGAACACCATTCACATTTTTTATATTAGGTGTTTGGTATGTCCATCAGTGTTTCTTCCGATTTTTACTTTGATGAACGTCATTACCAGTTGATGAACGCCATTCACATTTTTTATATTAGGTTTTTGGTATGTCCATCAGTGCTTCCTCTGATTTTTACTTTGATGAACGTCATTACCATTTGATGATCGCCATTCAAATTTTTTGTATTAGGTTTTTGGTATGTTCATCAGTGCTTCCTCCGATTTTTACTTTGATGAAAGCCATTACCATTTGATGATCGCCATTCGCTTATTTTTTATATTAGGTTTTTGGTATGTCCATCTGTGCTTCCTCCGATTTTTACTTTGATGAACGCCATTACCATTTGATGATCGCCATTCACATTTTTTATATTAGGTTTTTGGTACGTCCATCAGTGCTTCCTCCGATTTTTACTTTGATGAACGCCATTCACATTTTTTATATTAGGTTTTTGGTATGTCCATCAGAGTTTCCTCCGAGTTTTACTTTGATGAACGCCATTACCATTTGATGATCGCCATTCACATTTTTTATATTAGGTTTTTGATATGTCCATCAGTGCTTCCTCCGATTTTTACTTTGATGAACGCCATTACCATTTGATGATCACCATTCACATTTTTTATATTAGGTTTTAGGTATGTCCATCAGTGCTTCCTCCGATTTTTACTTTCATGAACGCCATTACCATTTGATGAACGCCATTCACATTTTTTATATTAGGTGTTTGGTATGTCCATCTGCGCTTCTTCCGATTTTTACTTTGATGAACGTCATTACCATTTGTTGAACGCCATTCAAATTTTTTATATTATGTTTTTGGTATGTCCATCAGTGCTTCCTCCGATTTTTACTTTGATGAACGCCATTACCATTTGATAAACTCCAATCACATTTTTTAAATTCGGCTTTCGTTATGGTCCATTAGTGCTTCCTCCGATTTTTACTTTATTGAACGTCATTACCATTTGATGATTGCCATTCACAATTTTTATATTAGGTTTTTGGTATGTCCATCAGTGCTTCCTCCGATTTTTACTTTGATGAACGTCATTACCATTTGATGATCGCATTCACATTTTTTGTATTAGGTTTTCGGTACGTCCATCAGTGCTTCCTCCGATTTTCACTTTGATGAACGTCATTACCATTTGATGAACGCCATTTACGTTTTTTATATTAAGTTTTTGGTATGTCCATCAGTGCTTCCTCCGATTTTTACTATGATGAACGTCATTACCATTTGATGAACGCCATTCACATTTTATATAATAGGTTTTTGGTATGTCCATCAGTGCTTCCTCCGATTTTTACTTTATTGAACGTCATTACCATTTGATGAACACCATTCACATTTTTTATATTAGGTGTTTGGTATGTCCATCAGTGTTTCTTCCGATTTTTACTTTGATGAACGTCATTACCAGTTGATGAACGCCATTCACATTTTTTATATTAGGTTTTTGGTATGTCCATCAGTGCTTCCTCTGATTTTTACTTTGATGAACGTCATTACCATTTGATGATCGCCATTCAAATTTTTTGTATTAGGTTTTTGGTATGTTCATCAGTGCTTCCTCCGATTTTTACTTTGATGAACGCCATTACCATTTGATGATCGCCATTCGCTTATTTTTTATATTAGGTTTTTGGTATGTCCATCTGTGCTTCCTCCGATTTTTACTTTGATGAACGCCATTACCATTTGATGATCGCCATTCACATTTTTTATATTAGGTTTTTGGTACGTCCATCAGTGCTTCCTCCGATTTTTACTTTGATGAACGCCATTACCATTTGATGATCGCATTCACATTTTTTATATTCGGTTTTCGGTATGTTCATCAGTTCTTCCTCCGATTTTTACTTTGATGAACGTCATTACCATTTGATGAACGCGATTCACATTTTTTGTATTAGGTTTTTGGTATGTCCATCAGTGCTTCCTCCGGTATTTACTTTGATGAACGCCAATCACATTTTTTATATTAGGTTTTTGGTATGTCCATCAGTGCTTCCTCCGAGTTTTACTTTGATGAACGCCATTACCATTTGATGATTGCCATTCACATTTTTTATATTAGGTTTTTGGTATGTCCATCAGTGCTTCCTCCGATTTTTACTTGGATGAACGCCATTACCATTTGATGATCACCATTCACATTTTTTATATTAGGTTTTAGGTATGTCCATCAGTGCTTCCTCCGATTTTTACTTTCATGAACGCCATTACCATTCGATGATCGTCATTCCAATTTTTTATATTATGTTTTTGGTATGTCCATCAGTGCTTCCTCCGATTTTTACTTTGATGAACGTCATTACCATTCGATGATCGCCATTTACATTTTTTATATTGGGTTTTTGGTATGTCCATCAGTGCTTCCTCCGATTTTTACTTTGATGAACGTCATTACCATTTGATGGCAGCATTCACACATTTTATATTAGATTTTGGTACGTCCATCAGTGCTTCCTCCGATTTTTACTTTGATGAACGCCATTCACATTTTTTTATATTAGGTTTTTGGTATGTCCATCAGTGCTTCCTCCGAGTTTTACTTTGATGAAAGCCATTCACATTTTTTATATTAGGTTTTTGGTATGTCCATCAGAGATTCCTCCGAGTTTTACTTTGATGAACGCCATTACCATTTGATGATCGCCATTCACATTTTTTATATTAGGTTTTTGATATGTCCATCAGTGCTTCCTCCGATTTTTACTTTGATGAACGCCATTACCATTTGATGATCACCATTCACATTTTTTATATTAGGTTTTAGGTATGTCCATCAGTGCTTCCTCCGATTTTTACTTTCATGAACGCCATTACCATTCGATGATCGTCATTCCAATTTTTTATATTATGTTTTTGGTATGTCCATCAGTGCTTCCTCCGATTTTTACTTTGATGAACGCCATTACCATTTGATGAACTCCATTCACATTTTTTATATTCGGCTTTCGTTGTGGTCCATCAGTGCTTCCTCCGATTTTTACTTTGATGAACGTCATTACCATTTGATGACAGCATTCACATTTTTTATATTAGATTTTGGTACGTCCATCAGTGCTTCCTCCGATTTTTACTTTGATGAACGCCATTCACATTTTTTATATTAGGTTTTTGGTATGTCCATCAGTGCTTCCTCCGAGTTTTACTTTGATGAACGCCATTCACATTTTTTATATTAGGTTTTTGGTATGTCCATAAGAGCTTCCTCCGAGTTTTACTTTGATGAACGCCATTACCATTTGATGATCGCCATTCACATTTTTTATATTAGGTTTTTGGTATGTCCATCAGTGCTTCCCCCGATTTTTACTTTGATGAACGTCATTACCATTTGATGATCGCATTCACATTTTTTATATTAGGTTTTTGGTACGTCCATCAGTGCTTCCTCCGATTTTTACTTTGATGAACGTCATTACCATTTGATGAACGCCATTCACGTTTTTTATATTAGGTTTTTGGTATGTCCATCAGTGCTTCCTCCGATTTTTACTTTGATGAACGTCATTACCATTTGATGAACGCCATTCACATTTTTTATAATAGGTTTTTGGTATGTCCATCAGTGCTTCCTCCGATTTTTACTTTGATGAACGTCGTTACCATTTGATGAACGCCATTCACATTTTTTATATTAGGTGTTTGGTATGTCCGCTAGTGCTTCTTCCGATTTTTACTTTGATGAACGTCATTACCATTTGATGAGCGCCATTTACATTTTTTATATTAGGTTTTTGGTATGTCCATCAGTGCTTCCTCTGATTTTTACTTTGATGAACGTCATTACCATTTGATGTTCGCCATTCACATTTTTTATATTAGGTTTTTTTATGTCCATCTGTGCTTCCTTCGATTCTTACTTTGATGAACGCCATTACCATTTGATGATCGCCATTAAAATTTTTAATGTTATGTTTTTGGTATGTCCTTCAGTGCTAACTCCGATTTTTACTTTGATGAACGACATTATCATTTGATGAACTCCATTCACGTTTTTATATTAGGCTTTCGTTATGGTCCATTAGTGCTTTCTCCAATTTTAACTTTGATGAACGCCATTACCATTTGATGATCGCCATTCACATTTTTATATTAGGTTTTTCGTATGTCCACCAGTGCTTCCTCCGATTTTTACTTTGATGAACGCCATTAAAATTTTTTATATTAGGTTTTTGGTACGTCCATCAGCGCTTCCTCCGATTTTTACTTTGATGAACGCCATTACCATTTGATGATCGCATTCACAGTTTTATATTACGTTTATGGTATGTCTATCAGTGCTTCCTCCGATTTTTACTTTGATGAACGTCATTACCATTTGATGATCGTCATTCACATTTTTTATATTCGCCTTTTGTTATGTCCATCAGTGCTTCCTCCGATTTTTAACTTGATGAACGCCATTACCATTTGATGATCGCCATTCACATTTTTTAAATTAGGTTTTTCGTATGTCCATCAGTGCTTCCTCCGATTTTCACTTTGACGAACGCCATTCGCATTTTTATATTAGGTTTTTGGTATGTCCATAAGTGCTTCCTCCGATTTTCACTTTGATGAACGCCATTACCATTTGATGATCGCCATTTACATTTTTTATATTCGCCTTTCGTTATGTCCATCAGTGCTTCCTCCGATTTTTACTTTGATGAACGTGATTACCATTTGATGAACTCCATTCACATTTTTTATATTCGGCTTTCGTTATGTCCATCAATGCTTACTCCGATTTTTACTTTGATGAACGCCATTACCATTTGATGATCGCCATTCACATTTTTTAAATTAGGTTTTTCGTATGTCCATCAGTGCTTCCTCCGATTTTCATTTTGATGAACGCAATTCACATTTTTTTATATTCGGCTTTCGTTATGGTCCATCAGTGCTTCCTCCGATTTTTACTTTGATGAACGCCATTACCATTTGATGATCGCCATTCACATTTTTTATATTAGGTTTTTGGTATGTCCATCTGTGCTACCTCCGATTTTTACTTTGATGAACGCCATTCGCATTTTTTATATTATGTTTTTGGTACGACCATCAGTGCTTCCTCCGATTTTTACTTTGATGAATGCCATTACCATTTGATGATTTCCATTCACATTTTTATATTAGGTTTTTGGTATGTCCATCTGTGCTTCCTCCGATTTTTACTTTGATGAACGACATTACCATTTGATGTACTCCATTCACATTTTTTATATTAGGCTTCCGTTATGGTCCATCAGTGCTTCCTCCGATTTTAACTTTGATGAACGCTATTACCATTTGATGATCGCCATTCACATTTTTTATATTAGGCTTTTCGTATGTCCACCAGTGCTTCCTCCGATTTTTACTTTGATGAACGCCATTCATATTTTTTATATTAGGTTTTTGGTACGTCCATCAGTGCTGCCTCCGATTTTTACTTTGATGAACGCCATTCCCATCAATGATCGCATTCACAGTTTTTATATTACGTTTATGGTATGTTTATCAGTTCTTCCTCCGATTTTTACTTTGATGAACGTCATTACCATTTGATGAACGCGATTCACATTTTTTATCTTAGGTTTTTGGTATGTCCATCAGTGCTTTATCTGATTTTTACTTTGATGAACGTCATTACCATTTGATGATCGCCATTCACATTTTTTATATTGGGTCTTTGGTATGTCCATCAGTGCTTCCTCCGATTTTTACTTTGAGGAACGTCATTACCATTTGAAGATCGCCATTCACATTTTATAGATTCGCCTTTCGTTTTGTGCATCAGTGCTTCCTCCGATTTTAACTTTGATGAACGTCATTACCATTTGATGAACGCGATTCACATTTTTTATCTTAGGTTTTTGGTATGTCCATCAGTGCTTCCTCTGATTTTTACTTTGATGAACGTCATTACCATTTGATGATCGCCATTCACATTTTTTATATTGGGTTTTCGGTATGTCCATCAGTACTTCCTCCGATTTTTACTTTGAGGAACGTCATTACCATTTGAAGATCGCCATACACATTTTTTATATTCGGCTTTCGTTATGTCCATCAGTGCTTCCTCCGATTTTTACTTTGATGAACGCCATTACCATTTGATGATCGCCATTCACATTTTTTAAATTAGGTTTTTCGTATGTCCATCAGTGCTTCCTCCGAGTTTTACTTTGATGAACGTTATTACCATTTGATGATCGCCATTCACATTTTTTATATTAGGTTTTTGGTATGTCCATCAGTGCTTCCCCCGATTTTTACTTTGATGAACGCCATTACCATTTGATGATCACCATTCACATTTTTTATATTAGGTTTCAGGTATGTCCATCAGTGCTTCCTCCGATTTTTACTTTCATGAACGCCATTTCCATTCGATGATCGTCATTCAAATTTTCTATATTATGTTTTTGGTATGTCCATCAGTGCTTCCTCCAATTTTTACTTTGATGAACGCCATTACCAATTGATGATCGCCATTCAAATTTTTTATATCAGGTTTTTCGTATGTCCACCAGTGCTTCCTCCGATTCTTACATTGATGAACGCCAATCACATTTTTTATATTAGATTTTTGGTACGTCCATCAGTGCTGCCTCCGATTTTTACTTTGATGAACGCCATTACCATTTGATGATCGCATTCACAGTTTTTATATTACGTTTATGGTATGTCCATCAGTGCTTCCTCCGATTTTTACTTTGATGAATGTCATTACCATTTGATGATCGCCATTCACATTTTTTATATTCGCTTTTCGGTATGTTTATCAGTGCTTCCTCCGATTTTTACTTTGATGAACGTCGTTACCATTTGATGAACGCCATTCACATTTTTTATATTAGGTGTTTGGTATGTCCGCTAGTGCTTCTTCCGATTTTTACTTTGATGAACGTCATTACCATTTGATGAGCGCCATTTACATTTTTTATATTAGGTTTTTGGTATGTCCATCAGTGCTTCCTCTGATTTTTACTTTGATGAACGTCATTACCATTTGATGTTCGCCATTCACATTTTTTATATTAGGTTTTCGTTATGTCCATCAGTGCTTCCTCCGATTTTTACTTTGATGAACGCCATTACCATTTGATGATCGCCATTCACATTTTTTAAATTAGGTTTTTCGTATGTCAATCAGTGCTTCCTCCGATTTTCACTTTTATGAACGCAATTCACATTTTTTTATATTAGGCTTTCGTTATGGTCCATTAGTGCTTTCTCCAATTTTAACTTTGATGAACGCCATTACCATTTGATGATCGCCATTCACATTTTTATATTAGGTTTTTCGTATGTCCACCAGTGCTTCCTCCGATTTTTACTTTGATGAACGCCATTAAAATTTTTTATATTAGGTTTTTGGTACGTCCATCAGCGCTTCCTCCGATTTTTACTTTGATGAACGCCATTACCATTTGATGATCGCATTCACAGTTTTATATTACGTTTATGGTATGTCTATCAGTGCTTCCTCCGATTTTTACTTTGATGAACGTCATTACCATTTGATGATCGCCATTCACATTTTTTATATTCGCCTTTTGTTATGTCCATCAGTGCTTCCTCCGATTTTTAACTTGATGAACGCCATTACCATTTGATGATCGCCATTCACATTTTTTAAATTAGGTTTTTCGTATGTCCATCAGTGCTTCCTCCGATTTTCACTTTGACGAACGCCATTCGCATTTTTATATTAGGTTTTTGGTATGTCCATAAGTGCTTCCTCCGATTTTCACTTTGATGAACGCCATTACCATTTGATGATCGCCATTTACATTTTTTATATTCGCCTTTCGTTATGTCCATCAGTGCTTCCTCCGATTTTTACTTTGATGAACGTGATTACCATTTGATGAACTCCATTCACATTTTTTATATTCGGCTTTCGTTATGTCCATCAATGCTTACTCCGATTTTTACTTTGATGAACGCCATTACCATTTGATGATCGCCATTCACATTTTTTAAATTAGGTTTTTCGTATGTCCATCAGTGCTTCCTCCGATTTTCATTTTGATGAACGCAATTCACATTTTTTTATATTCGGCTTTCGTTATGGTCCATCAGTGCTTCCTCCGATTTTTACTTTGATGAACGCCATTACCATTTGATGATCGTTATCACATTTTTTATATTAGGTTTTTGGTATGTCCATCTGTGCTACCTCCGATTTTTACTTTGATGAACGCCATTCGCATTTTTTATATTATGTTTTTGGTACGACCATCAGTGCTTCCTCCGATTTTTACTTTGATGAATGCCATTACCATTTGATGATTTCCATTCACATTTTTATATTAGGTTTTTGGTATGTCCATCTGTGCTTCCTCCGATTTTTACTTTGATGAACGACATTACCATTTGATGTACTCCATTCACATTTTTTATATTAGGCTTCCGTTATGGTCCATCAGTGCTTCCTCCGATTTTAACTTTGATGAACGCTATTACCATTTGATGATCGCCATTCACATTTTTTATATTAGGCTTTTCGTATGTCCACCAGTGCTTCCTCCGATTTTTACTTTGATGAACGCCATTCATATTTTTTATATTAGGTTTTTGGTACGTCCATCAGTGCTGCCTCCGATTTTTACTTTGATGAACGCCATTCCCATCAATGATCGCATTCACAGTTTTTATATTACGTTTATGGTATGTTTATCAGTTCTTCCTCCGATTTTTACTTTGATGAACGTCATTACCATTTGATGAACGCGATTCACATTTTTTATCTTAGGTTTTTGGTATGTCCATCAGTGCTTTATCTGATTTTTACTTTGATGAACGTCATTACCATTTGATGATCGCCATTCACATTTTTTATATTGGGTCTTTGGTATGTCCATCAGTGCTTCCTCCGATTTTTACTTTGAGGAACGTCATTACCATTTGAAGATCGCCATTCACATTTTATAGATTCGCCTTTCGTTTTGTGCATCAGTGCTTCCTCCGATTTTAACTTTGATGAACGTCATTACCATTTGATGAACGCGATTCACATTTTTTATCTTAGGTTTTTGGTATGTCCATCAGTGCTTCCTCTGATTTTTACTTTGATGAACGTCATTACCATTTGATGATCGCCATTCACATTTTTTTTATTGGGTTTTTGGTATGTCCATCAGTACTTCCTCCGATTTTTACTTTGAGGAACGTCATTACCATTTGAAGATCGCCATACACATTTTTTATATTCGGCTTTCGTTATGTCCATCAGTGCTTCCTCCGATTTTTACTTTGATGAACGCCATTACCATTTGATGATCGCCATTCACATTTTTTAAATTAGGTTTTTCGTATGTCCATCAGTGCTTCCTCCGAGTTTTACTTTGATGAACGTTATTACCATTTGATGATCGCCATTCACATTTTTTATATTAGGTTTTTGGTATGTCCATCAGTGCTTCCCCCGATTTTTACTTTGATGAACGCCATTACCATTTGATGATCACCATTCACATTTTTTATATTAGGTTTCAGGTATGTCCATCAGTGCTTCCTCCGATTTTTACTTTCATGAACGCCATTTCCATTCGATGATCGTCATTCAAATTTTCTATATTATGTTTTTGGTATGTCCATCAGTGCTTCCTCCAATTTTTACTTTGATGAACGCCATTACCAATTGATGATCGCCATTCAAATTTTTTATATCAGGTTTTTCGTATGTCCACCAGTGCTTCCTCCGATTTTTACATTGATGAACGCCAATCACATTTTTTATATTAGATTTTTGGTACGTCCATCAGTGCTGCCTCCGATTTTTACTTTGATGAACGCCATTACCATTTGATGATCGCATTCACAGTTTTTATATTACGTTTATGGTATGTCCATCAGTGCTTCCTCCGATTTTTACTTTGATGAATGTCATTACCATTTGATGATCGCCATTCACATTTTTTATATTCGCTTTTCGGTATGTTTATCAGTTCTTCCTCCGATTTTTACTTTGATGAACGTCATTACTATTTGATGAACGCGATTCACATTTTTTATCTTAGGTCTTTGGTATGTCCATCAGTGCTTCCTCTGATTTTTACTTTGATGAACGTCATTACCATTTGATGATCGCCATTCACATTTTTTATATTGGGTTTTTGGTATGTCCATCAGTGCTTCCTCCGATTTTTACTTTGAGGAACGTCATTACCATTTGAAAATCGCAATTCACATTTTATAGATTCGCCTTTCGTTTTGTCCATCAGTGGTTCCTCCGATTTTAACTTTGATGAAAGTCATTACCATTTGATGAACGCGATTCACATTTTTTATATTATGTTTTTGGTATGTCCTTCAGTGCTTCCTCCGATTTTTACTTTAATGAACGACATTACCATTTGATGTACTCCATTCACATTTTTTATATTAGGCTTTCGTTATGGTCCATCAGTGCTTCCTCCGATTTTAACTTTGATGAACGGCATTACCATTTGATGATCGCCATTCACATTTTTTATATTAGGTTTTTCGTATGTCCACCAGTGCTTCCTCCGATTTTTACTTTGATGATCGCCATTCACATTTTTTATATTTGGTTTTTGGTACGTCCATCAGTGCTGCCTCCGATTTTTACTTTGATGATCGCATTCACAGTTTTTATATTACGTTTATGGTATGTCCATCAGTGCTTCCTCCGATTTTTACTTTGATGAATGTCATTACCATTTGATGATGGCCATTCACATTTTTTATATTCGCTTTTCGGTATGTTTATCAGTTCTTCCTCCGATTTTTACTTTGATGAACGTCATTACTATTTGATGAACGCGATTCACATTTTTTATCTTAGGTTTTTGGTATGTCCATCAGTGCTTCCTCTGATTTTTACTTTGATGAATGTCATTACCATTTGATGATCGCCATTCACATTTTTTATATTGGGTTTTTGGTATGTCCATCAGTGCTTCCTCCGATTTTTACTTTGATGAACGCCATTACCATTTGATGATCGCCATTCACATTTTTTATATTAGGTTTTTGGTACGTCCATCAGTGCTTCTTCCGATTTTTACTTTGATGAACATCATTACCATTTGATGAACGCTATTCACGTTTTTTATATTAGGTTTTTGGTATGTCCGTCAGTGCTTCTTCCGATTTTTACTTTGATGAACGTCATTACCATTTGATGAACGCCATTCACATTTTTTATATTAGGTTTTTGGTATGTCCATCAGTGCTTCCTCTGATTTTTACTTTGATGAACGTCATTACCATTTGATGATTGCCATTCAAATTTTTTTGTATTAGGTTTTTGGTATGTTCAACAGTGCTTCCTCCGATTTTTACTTTGATGAACGCCATTCACATTTTTTATATTAGGTTTTTGGTACGTCCATCAGTGCTGCCTCCGATTTTTACTTTAATGAACGCCATTACCATTTGATGATCGCATTCACAGTTTTTATATTACGTTTATGGTATGTCCATCAGTGCTTCTTACGATTTTTACTTTGATGAACGTCATTACCATTTGATGATCGCCATTCACATTTTTTATATTCGCTTTTCGGTATGTTTATCAGTTCTTCCACGGATTTTTACTTTGATGAACGTCATTACCATTTGATGAACGCGATTCACATTTTTTATCTTAGGTTTTTGGTATGTCCATCAGTGCTTCCTCTGATTTTTACTTTGATGAACGTCATTACCATTTGATGATCGCCATTCACATTTTTTATATTCGCTTTTCGGTATGTTTATCAGTTCTTCCTCGGATTTTTACTTTGATGAACGCCATTACCATTTGATGATCGCATTCACAGTTTTTATATTACGTTTATGGTATGTCCATCAGTGCTTCCTACGATTTTTACTTTGATGAACGTCATTACCATTTGATGATCGCCATTCACATTTTTTATATTCGCTTTTCGGTATGTTTATCAGTTCTTCCTCGGATTTTATATTTGATGAACGTCATTACCATTTGATGAACGCGATTCACATTTTTTATCTTAGGGTTTTGGTATGTCCATCAGTGCTTCCTCCGATTTTTACTTTGAGGAACGTCATTACCATTTGAAGATCGCCATTCACATTTTATAGATTCGCCTTTCGTTTTGTCCATCAGTGCTTCCTCCGATTTTTACTTTGATGAACGCCATTACCATTTGATGATCGCCATTCACATTTCTTATATTCGCCTTTCGTTATGTCCATCAGTGCTTCCTCCGATTTTTACTTTGATGAACGCCATTCACATTTTTTATATTCGCCTTTCGTTATGTCCATCAGTGCTTCCTCCGATTTTTACTTTGATGAACGTGATTACCATTTGATGAACTCCATTCACATTTTTATATTCGGCTTTCGTTATGTCCATCAGTGCTTCCTCCGATTTTTACTTTGATGAACGCAATTACCATTTGATGATCGCCATTCACATTTTTTAAATTAGGTTTTTCGTATGTCAATCAGTGCTTCCTCCGATTTTTACTTTGATGAACGCCATTCACATTTTTTATATTAGGTTTTTGGTACGTCCATCAGTGCTGCCTCCGATTTTTACTTTAATGAACGCCATTACCATTTGATGATCGCATTCGCAGTTTTTATATTACGTTTATGGTATGTCCATCAGTGCTTCCTACGATTTTTACTTTGATGAACGTCATTACCATTTGATGATCGCCATTCACATTTTTTATATTCGCTTTTCGGTATGTTTATCAGTTCTTCCACGGATTTTTACTTTGATGAACGTCATTACCATTTGATGAACGCGATTCACATTTTTTATCTTAGGTTTTTGGTATGTCCATCAGTGCTTCCTCTGATTTTTACTTTGATGAACGTCATTACCATTTGATGATCGCCATTCACATTTTTTATATTCGCTTTTCGGTATGTTTATCAGTTCTTCCTCGGATTTTTACTTTGATGAACGCCATTACCATTTGATGATCGCATTCACAGTTTTTATATTACGTTTATGGTATGTCCATCAGTGCTTCCTACGATTTTTACTTTGATGAACGTCATTACCATTTGATGATCGCCATTCACATTTTTTATATTCGCTTTTCGGTATGTTTATCAGTTCTTCCTCGGATTTTAACTTTGATGAACGTCATTACCATTTGATGAACGTGATTCACATTTTTTATCTTAGGTTTTTGGTATGTCCATCAGTGCTTCCTCCGATTTTTACTTTGAGGAACGTCATTACCATTTGAAGATCGCCATTCACATTTTATAGATTCGCCTTTCGTTTTGTCCATCAGTGCTTCCTCCGATTTTTACTTTGATGAACGCCATTACCATTTGATGATCGCCATTCACATTTCTTATATTCGCCTTTCGTTATGTCCATCAGTGCTTCCTCCGATTTTTACTTTGATGAACGCCATTCACATTTTTTATATTCGCCTTTCGTTATGTCCATCAGTGCTTCCTCCGATTTTTACTTTGATGAACGTGATTACCATTTGATGAACTCCATTCACATTTTTATATTCGGCTTTCTTTATGTCCATTAGTGCTTCCTCCGATTTTTACTTTGATGAACGCAATTACCATTTGATGATCGCCATTCACATTATTTAAATTAGGTCTTTCGTATGTCAATCAGTGCTTCCTCCGATTTTTACTTTGATGAACGCCATTCACATTTTTTATATTAGGTTTTTGGTACGTCCATCAGTGCTGCCTCCGATTTTTACTTTAATGAACGCCATTACCATTTGATGATCGCATTCACAGTTTTTATATTACGTTTATGGTATGTCCATCAGTGCTTCCTACGATTTTTACTTTGATGAACGTCATTACCATTTGATGATCGCCATTCACATTTTTTATATTCGCTTTTCGGTATGTTTATCAGTTCTTCCACGGATTTTTACTTTGATGAACGTCATTACCATTTGATGAACGCGATTCACATTTTTTATCTTAGGTTTTTGGTATGTCCATCAGTGCTTCCTCTGATTTTTACTTTGATGAACGTCATTACCATTTGATGATCGCCATTCACATTTTTTATATTCGCTTTTCGGTATGTTTATCAGTTCTTCCTCGGATTTTTACTTTGATGAACGCCATTACCATTTGATGATCGCATTCACAGTTTTTATATTACGTTTATGGTATGTCCATCAGTGCTTCCTACGATTTTTACTTTGATGAACGTCATTACCATTTGATGATCGCCATTCACATTTTTTATATTCGCTTTTCGGTATGTTTATCAGTTATTCCTCGGATTTTAACTTTGATGAACGTCATTACCATTTGATGAACGCGATTCACATTTTTTATCTTAGGTTTTTGGTATGTCCATCAGTGCTTCCTCCGATTTTTACTTTGAGGAACGTCATTACCATTTGAAGATCGCCATTCACATTTTATAGATTCGCCTTTCGTTTTGTCCATCAGTGCTTCCTCTGATTTTTACTTTGATGAGCGCCATTACCATTTGATGATCGCCATTCACATTTCTTATATTCGCCTTTCGTTATGTCCATCAGTGCTTCCTCCGATTTTTACTTTGATGAACGCCATTCACATTTTTTATATTCGCCTTTCGTTATGTCCATCAGTGCTTCCTCCGATTTTTACTTTGATGAACGTGATTACCATTTGATGAACTCCATTCACATTTTTATATTCGGCTTTCGTTATGTCCATCAGTGCTTCCTCCGATTTTTACTTTGATGAACGCAATAACCATTTGATGATCGCCATTCACATTTTTTAAATTAGGTTTTTCGTATGTCAATCAGTGCTTCCTCCGATTTTCACTTTTATGAACGCAATTCACATTTTTTTATATTCGGCTTTCGTTATGGTCCATCAGTGCTTCCTCCGATTTTTACTTTGATGAACGCCATTACCATTTGATGATCGCCATTCACATTTTTTATATTAGGTTTTTGGTATGTCCATCAGTGCTTCCTCCGATTTTTACTTTGATGAACGCCATTCACATTTTTTATATTATGCTTTTGGTACGTCCATCAGTGCTTCCTCCGATTTCTACTTTGATGAACGCTATTACCATTTGATGATTTCCATTCACATTTTTATATTAGGTTTTTGGTATGTCCATCTGTGCTTCCTCCGATTTTTACTTTAAAGAACGCCATTTCCACTTGATGATCGCCATTCACATTTTTTATATTAGGCTTTTCGTATGTCCATCAGTGCTTCCTCCGATTTTTACTTTGATGAACGCCATTACCATTTGATGAACGCCATTCACATTTTTTATATTCGGCTTTCGTTATGTCCATCAGTGCTTCCTCTGATTTTTACTTTGATGAACGCCATCACCATTTGATGATCGCCATTCACATTTTTGAAATTAGGCTTTTCGTATGTCCATCAGTGCTTCCTCCGATTTTTACTTTGATGAACGCCATTCATATTTTTATATTGGGTTTTTGGTTTGTCCATCAGTGCTTCCTCCGATTTTTACCTTGATGAAGGCCATTCTCATTTTTTATATTCGCCTTTCGTTATGTCCATCAGTGCTTCCTCCGATTTTTACTTTGATGAACGCGATTACCATTTGATGAACTCCATTCACATTTTTTATATTCGGCTTTCGTTATGTGCATCAGTGCTTCCTCCGATTTTTACTTTGATGAACGTCATTACCAGTTGATGATCGCCATTCACATTTTTTATATTCGGCTTTCGTTATGTGCATCAGTGCTTCCTCCGATTTTTACTTTGATGAACGTCATTACCAGTTGATGATCGCCATTCACATTTTTTATATTCGGTATTCGGTATGTCCATCAGTGCTTCCTCCGATTTTTACTTTGATGAACGCCATTACCATTTGATGATCGCCATTCACATTTTTTATATTCGGTATGTCCATCAGTGCTTCCTCCGATTTTTACTTTGATGAACGCGATTACCATTTGATGAACTCCATTCACATTTTTTATATTCGGCTTTCGTTATGTGCATCAGTGCTTCATCCGATTTTTATTTTAATGAAAGTCATTACCAGCTGATGATCGCCATTCACATTTTTTATATTCGGCTTTCGTTATGTGCATCAGTGCTTCCTCCGATTTTTACTTTGATGAACGTCATTACCAGTTGATGATCGCCATTCACATTTTTTATATTCGGTATTCGGTATGTCCATCAGTGCTTCCTCCGATTTTTACTTTGATGAACGCCATTACCATTTGATGATCGCCATTCACATTTTCGAAATTAGGCTTTTCGTATGTCCATCAGTGCTTCCTCTGATTTTTACTTTGATGAACGTCATTACCATTTGATGATCGCCATTCACATTTTTTATATTGGGTTTTTGGTATGTCCATTAGTGTTTCTTCCGATTTTTACTCCGAGGAACGTTATTGCCATTTGAAGATCGCCATTCACATTTTTTAGATTCGCCTTTCGTTATGTCCATCAGTGCTTCCTCCGATTTTTACTTTGATGAACGCCATTACCATTTGATGAACGCCATTCACAGTTTTTAAATTCGCCTTTCGTTATGTCCATCAGTGCTTCCTCCGATTTTTACTTTGATGAACGCGATTACCATTTCATGAACTCCATTCACATTTTTTATATTCGGCTTTCGTTATGTCCATCAGTGCTTCCTCCGATTTTTACTTTGATGAACGCCATTACCATTTGATGATCGCCATTCACATTTTTTAAATTAGGTTTTTCGTATGTCCATAAGTGCTTCCTCCGATTTTTACTTACATGAACGCCATTCACATTTTTTATATTAGGTTTTTGGTACGTCCATCAGTGCTTCTTCCGATTTTTACTTTCATGTACGTCATTACCATTTGATGATCGCCATTCATATTTTTTATATTCGGTTTTCGGTATGTTCATCAGTTTTTCCTCCGATTTTTACTTTGATGAACGTCTTTACCATTTGATGAACGCCATTCACATTTTTTATGTTAGGTTTTTGGTATGTCCATCAGTGCTTCCTCTAATTTTTACATTGATGAACGTCATTACCATTTGATGATCGCCATTCTCATTTTTTATTTTAAATTTTTGGTATGTCCATCAGTGCTTCCTCTGTTTTTTACTTTGATGAACGTCATTACCATTTGATGATCGCCATTCCCATGTTTTATATTGGGTTTTTGGTATGTCCATCAGTGCTTCCTCCGATTTTTACTTCGATGAAGGCCATTACCATTTGATGATCGCCATTCACATTTTTTAAATAAGGTTTTTCGTATGTCCATCAGTGCTTCCTCCGATTTTTACTTTGAGGAACGCCATTCACATTTTTATATTAGGTGTTTGGTATGTCCATCAGTGCTTCCTCCGTTTTTTACTTTGATGAACGCCATTACCATACGATGATCGCATTCACAGTTTTCATATTACGTTTTTGGTATGTCCATCAGTGCTTCCTCCGATTTTTACTTTGATGAACGTCATTGCCATTTGATGACCGCCATTCACATTTTTTATATTCGGTTATCGGTATGTTCATCAGTGCTTCCTCCGATTTTTACTCTGATGAACGTCATTACCAGATGATGATCGCCATTCACATTTTTTATATTCGGCTTTCGTTATGTGCATCAGTGCTTCCTCCGATTTTTACTTTGATGAACGTCATTACCAGTTGATGATCGCCATTCACATTTTTTGTATTCGGTATTCGGTATGTCCATCAGTGCTTCCTCCGATTTTTACTTTGATGAACGCCATTACCATTTGATGATCGCCATTCACATTTTTGAAATTAGGCTTTTCGTATGTCCATCAGTGCTTCCTCCGATTTTTACTTTGATGAACGCCATTCACATTTTTATATTAGGTTTTTGGTTTGTCCATCAGTGCTTCCTCCGATTTTTACCTTGATGAACGCCATTCACATTTTTTATATTCGCCTTTCGTTATGTCCATCAGTGCTTCCTCCGATTTTTACTTTGATGAACGCGATTACCATTTGATGAACTCCATTCGCATTTTTTATATTCGGCTTTCGTTATGTGCATCAGTGCTTCCTCCGATTTTTACTTTGATGAACGTCATTACCAGTTGATGATCGCCATTCACATTTTTTATATTCGGTATTCGGTATGTTCATCAGTGCTTCCTCCGATTTTTACTTTGATGAACGCGATTACCATTTGATGAACTCCATTCGCATTTTTTATATTCGGCTTTCGTTATGTGCATCAGTGCTTCCTCCGATTTTTACTTTGATGAACGTCATTACCATTTGATGAACGCCATTCACATTTTTTATCTTAGGTTTTTGGCATTTCCATCAGTGCTTCCTTTAATTTTTACATTGATGAACGTCATTACCATTTGATGATCGCCATTCTCATTTTTTATTTTAAGTTTTTGGTATGTCCATCAGTGCTTCCTCTGATTTTTACTTCGATGAACGTCATTACCATTTGATGATCGCCATTCACATTTTTTATATTGGGTTTTTGGTATGTCCATTAGTGTTTCTTCCGATTTTTACTCCGAGGAACGTTATTGCCATTTGAAGATCGCCATTCACATTTTTTAGATTCGCCTTTCGTTATGTCCATCAGTGCTTCCTCCGATTTTTACTTTGATGAACGCCATTACCATTTGATGAACGCCATTCACAGTTTTTAAATTCGCCTTTCGTTATGTCCATCAGTGCTTCCTCCGATTTTTACTTTGATGAACGTGATTACCATTTGATGAACTCCATTCACATTTTTATATTCGGCTTTCGTTATGTCCATCAGTGCTTCCTCCGATTTTTACTTTGATGAACGCAATAACCATTTGATGATCGCCATTCACATTTTTTAAATTAGGTTTTTCGTATGTCAATCAGTGCTTCCTCCGATTTTCACTTTTATGAACGCAATTCACATTTTTTTATATTCGGCTTTCGTTATGGTCCATCAGTGCTTCCTCCGATTTTTACTTTGATGAACGCCATTACCATTTGATGACCGCCATTCACATTTTTTATATTAGGTTTTTGGTATGTCCATCAGTGCTTCCTCCGATTTTTACTTTGATGAACGCCATTCACATTTTTTATATTATGCTTTTGGTACGTCCATCAGTGCTTCCTCCGATTTTTACTTTGATGAACGCTATTACCATTTGATGATTTCCATTCACATTTTTATATTAGGTTTTTGGTATGTCCATCTGTGCTTCCTCCGATTTTTACTTTAAAGAACGCCATTTCCACTTGATGATCGCCATTCACATTTTTTATATTAGGCTTTTCGTATGTCCATCAGTGCTTCCTCCGATTTTTACTTTGATGAACGCCATTACCATTTGATGAACGCCATTCACATTTTTTATATTCGGCTTTCGTTATGTCCATCAGTGCTTCCTCTGATTTTTACTTTGATGAACGCCATTACAATTTGATGATCGCCATTCACATTTTTGAAATTAGGCTTTTCGTATGTCCATCAGTGCTTCCTCCGATTTTTACTTTGATGAACGCCATTCACATTTTTATATTGGGTTTTTGGTTTGTCCATCAGTGCTTCCTCCGATTTTTACCTTGATGAACGCCATTCTCATTTTTTATATTCGCCTTTCGTTATGTCCATCAGTGCTTCCTCCGATTTTTACTTTGATGAACGCGATTACCATTTGATGAACTCCATTCACATTTTTTATATTCGGCTTTCGTTATGTGCATCAGTGCTTCCTCCGATTTTTACTTTGATGAACGTCATTACCAGTTGATGATCGCCATTCACATTTTTTATATTCGGCTTTCGTTATGTGCATCAGTGCTTCCTCCGATTTTTACTTTGATGAACGTCATTACCAGTTGATGATCGCCATTCACATTTTTTATATTCGGTATGTCCATCAGTGCTTCCTCCGATTTTTACTTTGATGAACGCCATTACCATTTGATGATCGCCATTCACATTTTTTATATTCGGTATGTCCATCAGTGCTTCCTCCGATTTTTACTTTGATGAACGCGATTACCATTTGATGAACTCCATTCACATTTTTTATATTCGGCTTTCGTTATGTGCATCAGTGCTTCCTCCGATTTTTACTTTAATGAACGTCATTACCAGTTGATGATCGCCATTCACATTTTTTATATTCGGCTTTCGTTATGTGCATCAGTGCTTCCTCCGATTTTTATTTTGATGAACGTCATTACCAGTTGATGATCGCCATTCACATTTTTTATATTCGGTATTCGGTATGTCCATCAGTGCTTCCTCCGATTTTTACTTTGATGAACGCCATTACCATTTGATGATCGCCATTCACATTTTCGAAATTAGGCTTTTCGTATGTCCATCAGTGCTTCCTCCGATTTTTACTTTGATGAACGCCATTCACATTTTTATATTAGGTTTTTGGTTTGTCCATCAGTGCTTCCTCCGATTTTTACCTTGATGAACGCCATTCACCTTTTTTATATTCGCCTTTCGTTATGTCCATCAGTGCTTCCTCCGATTTTTACTTTGATGAACGCGATTACCATTTGATGAACTCCATTCACATTTTTTATATTCGGCTTTCGTTATGTGCATCAGTGCTTCCTCCGATTTTTACTTTGATGAACGTCATTACCAGTTGATGATCGCCATTCACATTTTTTATATTCGGTATTCGGTATGTTCATCAGTGCTTCCTCTGATTTTTACTTTGATGAACGTCATTACCATTTGATGAACGCCATTCACATTTTTTATCTTAGGTTTTTGGTATTTCCATCAGTGCTTCCTTTAATTTTTACATTGATGAACGTAATTACCATTTGATGATCGCCATTCTCATTTTTTATTTTAAGTTTTTGGTATGTCCATCAGTGCTTCCTCTGATTTTTACTTTGATGAACGTCATTACCATTTGATGATCGCCATTCACATTTTTTATATTGGGTTTTTGGTATGTCCATTAGTGTTTCTTCCGATTTTTACTCCGAGGAACGTTATTGCCATTTGAAGATCGCCATTCACATTTTTTAGATTCGCCTTTCGTTATGTCCATCAGTGCTTCCTCCGATTTTTACTTTGATGAACGCCATTACCATTTGATGAACGCCATTCACAGTTTTTAAATTCGCCTTTCGTTATGTCCATCAGTGCTTCCTCCGATTTTTACTTTGATGAACGCGATTACCATTTCATGAACTCCATTCACATTTTTTATATTCGGCTTTCGTTATGTCCATCAGTGCTTCCTCCGATTTTTACTTTGATGAACGCCATTACCATTTGATGATCGCCATTCACATTTTTTAAATTAGGTTTTTCGTATGTCCATAAGTGCTTCCTCCGATTTTTACTTACATGAACGCCATTCACATTTTTTATATTAGGTTTTTGGTACGTCCATCAGTGCTTCTTCCGATTTTTACTTTCATGTACGTCATTACCATTTGATGATCGCCATTCATATTTTTTATATTCGGTTTTCGGTATGTTCATCAGTTTTTCCTCCGATTTTTACTTTGATGAACGTCTTTACCATTTGATGAACGCCATTCACATTTTTTATGTTAGGTTTTTGGTATGTCCATCAGTGCTTCCTCTAATTTTTACATTGATGAACGTCATTACCATTTGATGATCGCCATTCTCATTTTTTATTTTAAATTTTTGGTATGTCCATCAGTGCTTCCTCTGTTTTTTACTTTGATGAACGTCATTACCATTTGATGATCGCCATTCCCATGTTTTATATTGGGTTTTTGGTATGTCCATCAGTGCTTCCTCCGATTTTTACTTCGATGAAGGCCATTACCATTTGATGATCGCCATTCACATTTTTTAAATAAGGTTTTTCGTATGTCCATCAGTGCTTCCTCCGATTTTTACTTTGAGGAACGCCATTCACATTTTTATATTAGGTGTTTGGTATGTCCATCAGTGCTTCCTCCGTTTTTTACTTTGATGAACGCCATTACCATACGATGATCGCATTCACAGTTTTCATATTACGTTTTTGGTATGTCCATCAGTGCTTCCTCCGATTTTTACTTTGATGAACGTCATTGCCATTTGATGACCGCCATTCACATTTTTTATATTCGGTTATCGGTATGTTCATCAGTGCTTCCTCCGATTTTTACTCTGATGAACGTCATTACCAGATGATGATCGCCATTCACATTTTTTATATTCGGCTTTCGTTATGTGCATCAGTGCTTCCTCCGATTTTTACTTTGATGAACGTCATTACCAGTTGATGATCGCCATTCACATTTTTTGTATTCGGTATTCGGTATGTCCATCAGTGCTTCCTCCGATTTTTACTTTGATGAACGCCATTACCATTTGATGATCGCCATTCACATTTTTGAAATTAGGCTTTTCGTATGTCCATCAGTGCTTCCTCCGATTTTTACTTTGATGAACGCCATTCACATTTTTATATTAGGTTTTTGGTTTGTCCATCAGTGCTTCCTCCGATTTTTACCTTGATGAACGCCATTCACATTTTTTATATTCGCCTTTCGTTATGTCCATCAGTGCTTCCTCCGATTTTTACTTTGATGAACGCGATTACCATTTGATGAACTCCATTCGCATTTTTTATATTCGGCTTTCGTTATGTGCATCAGTGCTTCCTCCGATTTTTACTTTGATGAACGTCATTACCAGTTGATGATCGCCATTCACATTTTTTATATTCGGTATTCGGTATGTTCATCAGTGCTTCCTCCGATTTTTACTTTGATGAACGCGATTACCATTTGATGAACTCCATTCGCATTTTTTATATTCGGCTTTCGTTATGTGCATCAGTGCTTCCTCCGATTTTTACTTTGATGAACGTCATTACCATTTGATGAACGCCATTCACATTTTTTATCTTAGGTTTTTGGCATTTCCATCAGTGCTTCCTTTAATTTTTACATTGATGAACGTCATTACCATTTGATGATCGCCATTCTCATTTTTTATTTTAAGTTTTTGGTATGTCCATCAGTGCTTCCTCTGATTTTTACTTCGATGAACGTCATTACCATTTGATGATCGCCATTCACATTTTTTATATTGGGTTTTTGGTATGTCCATTAGTGTTTCTTCCGATTTTTACTCCGAGGAACGTTATTGCCATTTGAAGATCGCCATTCACATTTTTTAGATTCGCCTTTCGTTATGTCCATCAGTGCTTCCTCCGATTTTTACTTTGATGAACGCCATTACCATTTGATGAACGCCATTCACAGTTTTTAAATTCGCCTTTCGTTATGTCCATCAGTGCTTCCTCCGATTTTTACTTTGATGAACGTGATTACCATTTGATGAACTCCATTCACATTTTTATATTCGGCTTTCGTTATGTCCATCAGTGCTTCCTCCGATTTTTACTTTGATGAACGCAATAACCATTTGATGATCGCCATTCACATTTTTTAAATTAGGTTTTTCGTATGTCAATCAGTGCTTCCTCCGATTTTCACTTTTATGAACGCAATTCACATTTTTTTATATTCGGCTTTCGTTATGGTCCATCAGTGCTTCCTCCGATTTTTACTTTGATGAACGCCATTACCATTTGATGACCGCCATTCACATTTTTTATATTAGGTTTTTGGTATGTCCATCAGTGCTTCCTCCGATTTTTACTTTGATGAACGCCATTCACATTTTTTATATTATGCTTTTGGTACGTCCATCAGTGCTTCCTCCGATTTTTACTTTGATGAACGCTATTACCATTTGATGATTTCCATTCACATTTTTATATTAGGTTTTTGGTATGTCCATCTGTGCTTCCTCCGATTTTTACTTTAAAGAACGCCATTTCCACTTGATGATCGCCATTCACATTTTTTATATTAGGCTTTTCGTATGTCCATCAGTGCTTCCTCCGATTTTTACTTTGATGAACGCCATTACCATTTGATGAACGCCATTCACATTTTTTATATTCGGCTTTCGTTATGTCCATCAGTGCTTCCTCTGATTTTTACTTTGATGAACGCCATTACAATTTGATGATCGCCATTCACATTTTTGAAATTAGGCTTTTCGTATGTCCATCAGTGCTTCCTCCGATTTTTACTTTGATGAACGCCATTCACATTTTTATATTGGGTTTTTGGTTTGTCCATCAGTGCTTCCTCCGATTTTTACCTTGATGAACGCCATTCTCATTTTTTATATTCGCCTTTCGTTATGTCCATCAGTGCTTCCTCCGATTTTTACTTTGATGAACGCGATTACCATTTGATGAACTCCATTCACATTTTTTATATTCGGCTTTCGTTATGTGCATCAGTGCTTCCTCCGATTTTTACTTTGATGAACGTCATTACCAGTTGATGATCGCCATTCACATTTTTTATATTCGGCTTTCGTTATGTGCATCAGTGCTTCCTCCGATTTTTACTTTGATGAACGTCATTACCAGTTGATGATCGCCATTCACATTTTTTATATTCGGTATGTCCATCAGTGCTTCCTCCGATTTTTACTTTGATGAACGCCATTACCATTTGATGATCGCCATTCACATTTTTTATATTCGGTATGTCCATCAGTGCTTCCTCCGATTTTTACTTTGATGAACGCGATTACCATTTGATGAACTCCATTCACATTTTTTATATTCGGCTTTCGTTATGTGCATCAGTGCTTCCTCCGATTTTTACTTTAATGAACGTCATTACCAGTTGATGATCGCCATTCACATTTTTTATATTCGGCTTTCGTTATGTGCATCAGTGCTTCCTCCGATTTTTATTTTGATGAACGTCATTACCAGTTGATGATCGCCATTCACATTTTTTATATTCGGTATTCGGTATGTCCATCAGTGCTTCCTCCGATTTTTACTTTGATGAACGCCATTACCATTTGATGATCGCCATTCACATTTTCGAAATTAGGCTTTTCGTATGTCCATCAGTGCTTCCTCCGATTTTTACTTTGATGAACGCCATTCACATTTTTATATTAGGTTTTTGGTTTGTCCATCAGTGCTTCCTCCGATTTTTACCTTGATGAACGCCATTCACCTTTTTTATATTCGCCTTTCGTTATGTCCATCAGTGCTTCCTCCGATTTTTACTTTGATGAACGCGATTACCATTTGATGAACTCCATTCACATTTTTTATATTCGGCTTTCGTTATGTGCATCAGTGCTTCCTCCGATTTTTACTTTGATGAACGTCATTACCAGTTGATGATCGCCATTCACATTTTTTATATTCGGTATTCGGTATGTTCATCAGTGCTTCCTCTGATTTTTACTTTGATGAACGTCATTACCATTTGATGAACGCCATTCACATTTTTTATCTTAGGTTTTTGGTATTTCCATCAGTGCTTCCTTTAATTTTTACATTGATGAACGTAATTACCATTTGATGATCGCCATTCTCATTTTTTATTTTAAGTTTTTGGTATGTCCATCAGTGCTTCCTCTGATTTTTACTTTGATGAACGTCATTACCATTTGATGATCGCCATTCACATTTTTTATATTGGGTTTTTGGTATGTCCATTAGTGTTTCTTCCGATTTTTACTCCGAGGAACGTTATTGCCATTTGAAGATCGCCATTCACATTTTTTAGATTCGCCTTTCGTTATGTCCATCAGTGCTTCCTCCGATTTTTACTTTGATGAACGCCATTACCATTTGATGAACGCCATTCACAGTTTTTAAATTCGCCTTTCGTTATGTCCATCAGTGCTTCCTCCGATTTTTACTTTGATGAACGCGATTACCATTTCATGAACTCCATTCACATTTTTTATATTCGGCTTTCGTTATGTCCATCAGTGCTTCCTCCGATTTTTACTTTGATGAACGCCATTACCATTTGATGATCGCCATTCACATTTTTTAAATTAGGTTTTTCGTATGTCCTTAAGTGCTTCCTCCGATTTTTACTTACATGAACGCCATTCACATTTTTTATATTAGGTTTTTGGTACGTCCATCAGTGCTTCTTCCGATTTTTACTTTCATGTACGTCATTACCATTTGATGATCGCCATTCATATTTTTTATATTCGGTTTTCGGTATGTTCATCAGTTTTTCCTCCGATTTTTACTTTGATGAACGTCTTTACCATTTAATGAACGCCATTCACATTTTTTATGTTAGGTTTTTGGTATGTCCATCAGTGCTTCCTCTGTTTTTTACTTTGATGAACGTCATTATCATTTGATGATCGCCATTCCCATGTTTTATATTGGGTTTTTGGTATGTCCATCAGTGCTTCCTCCGATTTTTACTTCGATGAAGGCCATTACCATTTGATGATCGCCATTCACATTTTTTAAATAAGGTTTTTCGTATGTCCATCAGTGCTTCCTCCGATTTTTACTTTGAGGAACGCCATTCACATTTTTATATTAGGTGTTTGGTATGTCCATCAGTGCTTCCTCCGTTTTTTACTTTGATGAACGCCATTACCATACGATGATCGCATTCACAGTTTTCATATTACGTTTTTGGTATGTCCATCAGTGCTTCCTCCGATTTTTACTTTGATGAACGTCATTGCCATTTGATGACCGCCATTCACATATTTTATATTCGGTTATCGGTATGTTCATAAGTGCTTCCTCCGATTTTTACTCTGATGAACGTCATTACCAGATGATGATCGCCATTCACATTTTTTATATTCGGCTTTCGTTATGTGCATCAGTGCTTCCTCCGATTTTTACTTTGATGAACGTCATTACCAGTTGATGATCGCCATTCACATTTTTTGTATTCGGTATTCGGTATGTCCATCAGTGCTTCCTCCGATTTTTACTTTGATGAACGCCATTACCATTTGATGATCGCCATTCACATTTTTGAAATTAGGCTTTTCGTATGTCCATCAGTGCTTCCTCCGATTTTTACTTTGATGAACGCCATTCACATTTTTATATTAGGTTTTTGGTTTGTCCATCAGTGCTTCCTCCGATTTTTACCTTGATGAACGCCATTCACATTTTTTATATTCGCCTTTCGTTATGTCCATCAGTGCTTCCTCCGATTTTTACTTTGATGAACGCGATTACCATTTGATGAACTCCATTCGCATTTTTTATATTCGGCTTTCGTTATGTGCATCAGTGCTTCCTCCGATTTTTACTTTGATGAACGTCATTACCAGTTGATGATCGCCATTCACATTTTTTATATTCGGTATTCAGTATGTTCATCAGTGCTTCCTCTGATTTTTACTTTGATGAACGTCATTACCATTTGATGAACGCCATTCACATTTTTTATCTTAGGTTTTTGGCATTTCCATCAGTGCTTCCTTTAATTTTTACATTGATGAACGTCATTACCATTTGATGATCGCCATTCTCATTTTTTATTTTAAGTTTTTGGTATGTCCATCAGTGCTTCCTCTGATTTTTACTTTGATGAACGTCATTACCATTTGATGATCGCCATTCACATTTTTTATATTGGGTTTTTGGTATGTCCATTAGTGTTTCTTCCGATTTTTACTCCGAGGAACGTTATTGCCATTTGAAGATCGCCATTCACATTTTTTAGATTCGCCTTTCGTTATGTCCATCAGTGCTTCCTCCGATTTTTACTTTGATGAACGCCATTACCATTTGATGAACGCCATTCACAGTTTTTAAATTCGCCTTTCGTTATGTCCATCAGTGCTTCCTCCGATTTTTACTTTGATGAACGTGATTACCATTTGATGAACTCCATTCACATTTTTATATTCGGCTTTCGTTATGTCCATCAGTGCTTCCTCCGATTTTTACTTTGATGAACGCAATAACCATTTGATGATCGCCATTCACATTTTTTAAATTAGGTTTTTCGTATGTCAATCAGTGCTTCCTCCGATTTTCACTTTTATGAACGCAATTCACATTTTTTTATATTCGGCTTTCGTTATGGTCCATCAGTGCTTCCTCCGATTTTTACTTTGATGAACGCCATTACCATTTGATGATCGCCATTCACATTTTTTATATTAGGTTTTTGGTATGTCCATCAGTGCTTCCTCCGATTTTTACTTTGATGAACGCCATACACATTTTTTATATTATGCTTTTGGTACGTCCATCAGTGCTTCCTCCGATTTTTACTTTGATGAACGCTATTACCATTTGATGATTTCCATTCACATTTTTATATTAGGTTTTTGGTATGTCCATCTGTGCTTCCTCCGATTTTTACTTTAAAGAACGCCATTTCCACTTGATGATCGCCATTCACATTTTTTATATTAGGCTTTTCGTATGTCCATCAGTGCTTCCTCCGATTTTTACTTTGATGAACGCCATTACCATTTGATGAACGCCATTCACATTTTTTATATTCGGCTTTCGTTATGTCCATCAGTGCTTCCTCTGATTTTTACTTTGATGAACGCCTTTACCATTTGATGATCGCCATTCACATTTTTGAAATTAGGCTTTTCGTATGTCCATCAGTGCTTCCTCCGATTTTTACTTTGATGAACGCCATTCACATTTTTATATTGGGTTTTTGGTTTGTCCATCAGTGCTTCCTCCGATTTTTACCTTGATGAACGCCATTCTCATTTTTTATATTCGCCTTTCGTTATGTCCATCAGTGCTTCCTCCGATTTTTACTTTGATGAACGCGATTACCATTTGATGAACTCCATTTACATTTTTTATATTCGGCTTTCGTTATGTGCATCAGTGCTTCCTCCGATTTTTACTTTGATGAACGTCATTACCAGTTGATGATCGCCATTCACATTTTTTATATTCGGCTTTCGTTATGTGCATCAGTGCTTCCTCCGATTTTTACTTTGATGAACGTCATTACCAGTTGATGATCGCCATTCACATTTTTTATATTCGGTATTCGGTATGTCCATCAGTGCTTCCTCCGATTTTTACTTTGATGAACGCCATTACCATTTGATGATCGCCATTCACATTTTTTATATTCGGTATGTCCATCAGTGCTTCCTCCGATTTTTACTTTGATGAACGCGATTACCATTTGATGAACTCCATTCACATTTTTTATATTCGGCTTTCGTTATGTGCATCAGTGCTTCCTCCGATTTTTACTTTAATGAACGTCATTACCAGTTGATGATCGCCATTCACATTTTTTATATTCGGCTTTCGTTATGTGCATCAGTGCTTCCTCCGATTTTTACTTTGATGAACGTCATTACCAGTTGATGATCGCCATTCACATTTTTTATATTCGGTATTCGGTATGTCCATCAGTGCTTCCTCCGATTTTTACTTTGATGAACGCCATTACCATTTGATGTACGCCATTCACATTTTCGAAATTAGGCTTTTCGTATGTCCATCAGTGCTTCCTCCGATTTTTACTTTGATGAACGCGATTACCATTTGATGAACTCCATTCACATTTTTTATATTCGGCTTTCGTTATGTGCATCAGTGCTTCCTCCGATTTTTACTTTGATGAACGTCATTACCATTTGATGAACGCCATTCACATTTTTTATCTTAGGTTTTTGGTATTTCCATCAGTGCTTCCTTTAATTTTTACATTGATGAACGTAATTCCCATTTGATGATCGCCATTCTCATTTTTTATTTTAAGTTTTTGGTATGTCCATCAGTGCTTCCTCTGATTTTTACTTTGATGAACGTCATTACCATTTGATGATCGCCATTCACATTTTTTATATAAGGTTTTTGGTATGTCCATTAGTGTTTCTTCCGCATTTTACTCCGAGGAACGTTATTGCCATTTGAAGATCGCCATTCACATTTTTTAGATTCGCCTTTCGTTATGTCCATCAGTGCTTCCTCCGATTTTTACTTTGATGAACGCCATTACCATTTGATGAACGCCATTCACAGTTTTTAAATTCGCCTTTCGTTATGTCCATCAGTGCTTCCTCCGATTTTTACTTTGATGAACGCGATTACCATTTCATGAACTCCATTCACATTTTTTATATTCGGCTTTCGTTATGTCCATCAGTGCTTCCTCCGATTTTTACTTTGATGAACGCCATTACCATTTGATGATCGCCATTCACATTTTTTAAATTAGGTTTTTCGTATGTCCATAAGTGCTTCCTCCGATTTTTACTTACATGAGCGCCATTCACATTTTTTATATTAGGTTTTTGGTACGTCCATCAGTGCTTCTTCCGATTTTTACTTTCATGTACGTCATTACCATTTGATGATCGCCATTCATATTTTTTATATTCGGTTTTCGGTATGTTCATCAGTTTTTCCTCCGATTTTTACTTTGATGAACGTCTTTACCATTTGATGAACGCCATTCACATTTTTTATGTTAGGTTTTTGGTATGTCCATCAGTGCTTCCTCTAATTTTTACATTGATGAACGTCATTACCATTTGATGATCGCCATTCTCATTTTTTATTTTAAATTTTTGGTATGTCCATCAGTGCTTCCTCCGATTTTTACTTCGATGAAGGCCATTACCATTTGATGATCGCCATTCACATTTTTTAAATTAGGTTTTTCGTATGTCCATCAGTGCTTCCTCCGATTTTTACTTTGAGGAACGCCATTCACATTTTTATATTAGGTGTTTGGTATGTCCATCAGTGCTTCCTCCGTTTTTTACTTTGATGAACGCCATTACCATACGATGATCGCATTCACAGTTTTCTTATTACGTTTTTGGTATGTCCATCAGTGCTTCCTCCGATTTTTACTTTGATGAACGTCATTGCCATTTGATGACCGCCATTCACATTTTTTATATTCGGTTATCGGTATGTTCATCAGTGCTTCCTCCGATTTTTACTTTGATGAACGTCATTACCATTTGATGATCGCCATTCACATTTTTTATATTGGGTTTTTGGTATGTCCATTAGTGTTTCTTCCGATTTTTACTCCGAGGAACGTTATTGCCATTTGAAGATCGCCATTCACATTTTTTAGATTCGCCTTTCGTTATGTCCATCAGTGCTTCCTCCGATTTTTACTTTGTTGAACGCCATTACCATTTGATGAACGCCATTCACAGTTTTTAAATTCGCCTTTCGTTATGTCCATCAGTGCTTCCTCCGATTTTTACTTTGATGAACGCCATTACCATTTGATGATCGCCATTCACATTTTTTAAATTAGGTTTTTCGTATGTCCATAAGTGCTTCTTCCGATTTTTACTTACATGAACGCCATTCACATTTTCTATATTAGGTTTTCGGTACGTCCATCAGTGCTTCTTCCGATTTTTACTTTCATGTACGTCATTACCATTTGATGATCGCCATTCATATTTTTTATATTCGGTTTTCGGTATGTTCATCAGTTTTTCCTCCGATTTTTACTTTGATGAACGTCTTTACCATTTGATGAACGCCATTCACATTTTTTATGTTAGGTTTTTGGTATGTCCATCAGTGCTTCCTCTAATTTTTACATTGATGAACGTCATTACCATTTGATGATCGCCATTCTCATTTTTTATTTTAAATTTTTGGTATGTCCATCAGTGCTTCCTCTATTTTTTACTTTGATGAACGTCATTACCATTTGATGATCGCCATTCCCATGTTTTATATTGGGTTTTTGGTATGTCCATCAGTGCTTCCTCTGATTTTTACTTTGATGAACGTCATTACCATTTGATGATCGCCATTCACATTTTTTATATTGGGTTTTTGGTATGTCCATTAGTGTTTCTTCCGATTTTTACTCTGAGGAACGTTATTGCCATTTGAAGATCGCCATTCACATTTTTTAGATTCGCCTTTCGTTATGTCCATCAGTGCTTCCTCCGATTTTTACTTTGATGAACGCCATTACCATTTGATGAACGCCATTCACAGTTTTTAAATTCGCCTTTCGTTATGTCCATCAGTGCTTCCTCCGATTTTTACTTTGATGAACGCCATTACCATTTGATGATCGCCATTCACATTTTTTAAATTAGGTTTTTCGTATGTCCATAAGTGTTTCCTCCGATTTTTACTTACATGAACGCCATTCACATTTTTTATATTAGGTTTTTGGTACGTCCATCAGTGCTTCTTCCGATTTTTACTTTCATGTACGTCATTACCATTTGATGATCGCCATTCATATTTTTTATATTCGGTTTTCGGTATGTTCATCAGTTTTTCCTCCGATTTTTACTTTGATGAACGTCTTTACCATTTGATGAACGCCATTCACATTTTTTATGTTAGGTTTTTGGTATGTCCATCAGTGCTTCCTCTAATTTTTACATTGATGAACGTCATTACCATTTGATGATCGCTATTCTCATTTTTTATTTTAAATTTTTGGTATGTCCATCAGTGCTTCCTCTATTTTTTACTTTGATGAACGTCATTACCATTTGATGATCGCCATTCCCATGTTTTATATTGGGTTTTTGGTATGTCCATCAGTGCTTCCTCCGATTTTTACTTCGATGAAGGCCATTACCATTTGATGATCGCCATTCACATTTTTTTAATTAGGTTTTTCGTATGTCCATCAGTGCTTCCTCCGATTTTTACTTTGAGGAACGCCATTCACATTTTTATATTAGGTGTTTGGTATGTCCATCAGTGCTTCCTCCGTTTTTTACTTTGATGAACGCCATTACCATTTGATGATCGCATTCACAGTTTTCATATTACGTTTTAGGTATGTCCATCAGTGCTTCCTCCGATTTTTACTTTGATGAACGTCATTGCCATTTGATGACCGCCATTCACATTTTTTATATTCGGTTATCGGTATGTTCATCAGTGCTTCCTCCGATTTTTACTCTGATGAACGTCATTACCAGATGATGATCGCCATTCACATTTTTTATATTCGGCTTTCGTTATGTGCATCAGTGCTTCCTCCGATTTTTACTTTGATGAACGTCATTACCAGTTGATGATCGCCATTCACATTTTTTATATTCGGTATTCGGTATGTCCATCAGTGCTTCCTCCGATTTTTACTTTGATGAACGCCATTACCATTTGATGATCGCCATTCACATTTTTGAAATTAGGCTTTTCGTATGTCCATCAGTGCTTCCTCCGATTTTTACTTTGATGAACGCCATTCACATTTTTATATTAGGTTTTTGGTTTGTCCATCAGTGCTTCCTCCGATTTTTACCTTGATGAAAGCCATTCAAATTTTTTATATTCGCCTTTCGTTATGTCCATCAGTGCTTCCTCCGATTTTTACTTTGATGAACGCGATTACCATTTGATGAACTCCATTCGCATTTTTTATATTCGGCTTTCGTTATGTGCATCAGTGCTTCCTCCGATTTTTACTTTGATGAACGTCATTACCAGTTGATGATCGCCATTCACATTTTTTATATTCGGTATTCGGTATGTTCATCAGTGCTTCCTCTGATTTTTACTTTGATGAACGTCATTACCATTTGATGAACGCCATTCACATTTTTTATCTTAGGTTTTTGGTATTTCCATCAGTGCTTCCTTTAATTTTTACATTGATGAACGTCATTACCATTTGATGATCGCCATTCTCATTTTTTATTTTAAGTTTTTGGTATGTCCATCAGTGCTTCCTCTGATTTTTACTTTGATGAACGTCATTACCATTTGATGATCGCCATTCACATTTTTTATATTGGGTTTTTGGTATGTCCATTAGTGCTTCTTCCGATTTTTACTCCGAGGAACGTTATTGCCATTTGAAGATCGCCATTCACATTTTTTAGATTCGCCTTTCGTTATGTCCATCAGTGCTTCCTCCGATTTTTACTTTGATGAACGCCATTACCGTTTGATGAACGCCATTCACAGTTTTTAAATTCGTCTTTCGTTATGTCCATCAGTGCTTCCTCCGATTTTTACTTTGATGAACGCGATTACCATTTGATGAACTCCATTCACATTTTTTATATTCGGCTTTCGTTATGTCCATCAGTGCTTCCTCCGATTTTTACTTTGATGAACGCCATTACCATTTGATGATCGCCATTCACATTTTTTAAATTAGGTTTTTCGTATGTCCATAAGTGCTTCCTCCGATTTTTACTTACATGAACGCCATTCACATTTTTTATATTAGGTTTTTCGTACGTCCATCTGTGCTTCCTCCGATTTTTACTTTGATGAGCGTCATTACCATTTGATGACCGCCATTCACATTTTTTATATTCGGTTTTCGGTATGTTCATCAGTTTTTCCTCCGATTTTTGCTTTGATGAACGTCATTACTATTTGATGACCGCCATTCTCATTTTTTATTTTAAGTTTTTGGTATGTCCATCAGTGCTTCCTCCGATTTTTACTTTGATGAACGCCATTACCATTTGATGAACGCAATTCACATTTTTTATATTCGCTTATCGTTATGTCCATCAGTGCTTCCTCCGATTTTTACTTTGATGAACGCGATTACCATTTGATGATCTCCATTCACATTTTTTATATTCGGCTTTCGTTATGTCCATCAGTGCTTCCTCCGATTTTTACTTTGATGAACGCCATTACCATTTGATAATCGCCATTCACATTTTTGAAATTAGGCTTTTCGTATGTCCATCAGTGCTTCCTCCGATTTTTACTTTGATGAACGCCATTCACATTTTTATATTAGGTTTTTGGTTTGTCCATCAGTGCTTCCTCCGATTTTTACTTTGATGAACGCTATTTACATTTTTTATATTCGCCTTTCGTTATGTCCATCAGTGCTTCCTCCGATTTTTACTTTGATGAACGCGATTACCATTTGATGAACTCCATTCAAATTTTTTATATTCGGCTTTCGTTATGTGCATCAGTGCTTCCTCCGATTTTTACTTTGATGAACGTCATTACCATTTGATGATCGCCATTCACATTTTTTATATTCGGTATTCGGTATGTTCATGAGTGCTACCTCCGATTTTTACTTTGATGAACGTCATTACCATTTGATGAACGCCATTCACATTTTTCATCTTAGGTTTTTGGTATTTCCATCAGTGCTTCCTCTAATTTTTACATTGATGAACGTCATTACCATTTGATGATCGCCATTCTCATTTTTCATTTTAAGTTTTTGGCATGTCCATCAGTGCTTCCTCTGATTTTTACTTTGATGAACGTCATTACCATTTGATGATCGCCATTCACATTTTTTATATTGGGTTTTTGGTATGTCCATTAGTATTTCCTCCGATTTTTACTCCTAGGAACGTTATTGCCATTTGAAGATCGCCATTCACATTTTTTAGATTCGCCTTTCGTTATGTCCATCAGTGCTTCCTCTGATTTTTACTTTGATGAACGCCATTACCATTTGATGAACGCCATTCACATTTTTTAAATTCGCCTTTCGTTATGTCCATCAGTGCTTCCTCCGATTTTTACTTTGACGATCGCGATTACCATTTGATGAACTCCATTCACATTTTTTATATTCGGCTTTCGTTATGTCCATCAGTGCTTCCTCCGATTTTTCTTTGATGAACGCCATTACCATTTGATGATCGCCATTCACATTTTTTAAATTAGGTTTTTCGTATGTCCATAAGTGCTTCCTCCGATTTTTACTTACATGAACGCCATTCACATTTTTTATATTAGGTTTTTGGTACGTCCATCAGTGCTTCTTCCGATTTTTACTTTCATGAACGTCATTACCATTTGATGATCGCCATTCATATTTTTTATATTCGGTTTTCGGTATGTTCATCAGTTTTTCCTCCGATTTTTACTTTGATGAACGTCTTTACCATTTGATGAACGCCATTCACATTTTTTATGTTAGGTTCTTGGTATGTCCATCAGTGCTTCCTCTAATTTTTACATTGATGAACGTCATTACCATTTGATGATCGCCATTCTCATTTTTTATTTTAAGTTTTTGGTATGTCTATCAGTGCTTCCTCTGATTTTTACTTTGATGAACGTCATTACCATTTGATGATCGCCATTCACATGTTTTATATTGAATTCTTGGTATGTCCATCAGTGCTTCCTCCGATTTTTACTTTGAGGAACGTCATTGCCATTTGAAGATCGCCATTCACATTTTTTATATATGCCTTTCGTTATGTCCATCAGTGCTTCCTCCGATTTTTAATTTGATGAACGCCATTACCATTTGATGATCGCCATTCACATTTTTTATATTAGGTTTTTGGAATGCCCATCAGTGTTTCCTCCAATTTTTACTTTGATGAACACCATTACCATTTGATTATCGCAAATCACATTTTTTATTTTAGGTTTTTGGTATGTCCATCAGTGCTTCCTCCGATTTTTACTTTGATGAACGCCATTACCATTTGATGATCGCCATTCATATTTTTTATATTCGGCTTTCGTTATGGTCCATCAGTGCTTCCTCCGATTTTTACTTTGATGAACGCCATTACCATTTGATGATCGCTATTCAAATTTTTTATATTCGGCTTTCGTTATGGTCCATCTGTGCTTCCTCAGATTTTTACCTTGATGAACGCCATTACCATTTACCTTGATGAACGCCATTACCATTTAATGATCGCCATTCACATTTTTTTATATTATGTTTTTTGTATGTCCATCAGTGCTTCCTCCGATTTTTACTTTGATGAACGCCATTACCATTTGATGAACTCCATTCACATTTTTATATTAGGATTTTGGTATGTCCATCAGTGCTTCCTCCGATTTTACTTTGATAAACGCCATTAACATTTGATGATCGCCATTCAAATTTTTTATCTTAGGTTTATGGTATGTCCATCAATGCTTACTCCGATTTTTACTTTGATGAACGCCATTACCATTTGATGAACGCCATTACCATTTGATGAACTCCATTCACATTTTTTATATTCGGCTTACGTTATGGTCCATCAGTGCTTCCTCCGATTTTTACTTTGATGAACGCCATTACCATTTGATGATCGCCATTCACATTTCTTATATTAGGTTTTTGGTATGTCCATCAGTGCTTCCTCCGAGTTTTACTTTGATGATCGCCATTACCGTTTGATGATCGCATTCACATTATTTATATGACGTTTTTGGTATGTCCATCAGTGCTTCCTCTGATTTTTACTTCAATGAACGTCATTACCATTTGATGATCGCCATTCACATTTTTGATATTCGGTTTTCGGTATGTCCATCTGTGCTTCCTCCGATTTTTACTTTGAGGAACGTCAGTACCATTTGAAGATCGCCATTCAAATTTTTTAGATACGCCTTTCGTTATGTCCATCAGTGCTTCCTCCGATTTTTTCTTTGAACGCCATTACCATTTGATGAACGCCATTCACATTTTTTACATTCGCGTTTCGTTATGTCAATCAGTGCTTCCTCCGATTTTTACTTCGATGACCGCGATTACCATTTGATGAACTTCATTCACATTTTTTATATTCGGCTTTCGTTATGTCCATCAGTGCTTCCTCCGATTTTTACTTTGATGGACGCCATTACCATTTGATCATCGCCATTCACATTTTTTAAATTAGGTTTTTCGTATGTCCATGAGTGCTTCCTCCGATTTTAACTTTGCTGAACGCCATTCACATTTCTATATTAGGTTTTTGGAATGCCCATCAGTGCTTCCTCCAATTTTTACTTTGATGAACGCCATTACCATTGATGATCGCCATTCACATTTTTTATATTATGTTTTTGGAATGCCCATCAGTGTTTCCTCCGATTTTTACTTTGAAGAACGCCATTTCCATTTGATGAACGCCATTACCATTTGATGAACGCCATTCACATTTTTATATTAGGTTTTTGGTATGTCCATCAGTGCTTCCTCCGATTTTTACTTTGAGGAACGCCATTACCATTTGATGACCGCCATTCTCATTTTTATATTAGGTTTTTGGTATGTCCATCAGTGCTTCCTCCAATTTTTACTTTGATGAACGCCATTACCATTTGATGATCGCCATTCAAATTTTTTATATTAGGTTTATGGTATGTCCATCAATGCTTTCTCCGATTTTTACTTTGATGAACGCCATTACCATTTGATGATCGCAATTCACATTTTTTATATTCGGCTTTCGTTATGGTCCATCAGTGCTTCCTCCAATTTTTACTTTGATGAACGCCATTACCATTTGATGATCGCCATTCACATTTTTTTATATTATGTTTTTTGTATGTCCATCAGTGCTTCCTCCGATTTTTACTTTGATGAACGCCATTACCATTTGATGAACGCCATTACCATTTGATGAACTCCATTCACATTTTTTATATTCGGCTTACGTTATGGTCCATCAGTGCTTCCTCCGATTTTTACTTTGATGAACGCCATTACCATTTGGTGATCGCCATTCACATTTTTTATATTAGGGTTTTGGTATGTCCATCAGTGCTTCCTCCGAGTTTTACTTTGATGATCGCCATTACCGTTTGATGATCGCATTCACATTATTTATATCACGTTTTTGGTATGTCCATCAGTGCTTCCTCTGATTTTTACTTCAATGAACGTCATTACCATTTGATGATCGCCATTCACATTTTTCATATTCGGTTTTCGGTATGTCCATCTGTGCTTCCGCCGATTTTTATTTTGAGGAACGTCATTACCATTTGAAGATCGCCATTCAAATTTTTTAGATACGCCTTTCGTTATGTCCATCAGTGCTTCCTCCGATTTTTTCTTTGAACGCCATTACCATTTGATGAGCGCCATTCACATTTTTTACATTCGCTTTTCGTTATGTCCATCAGTGCTTCCTCCGATTTTTACTTTGATGAACGCCATTACCGTTTGATGAACTCCATTCACATTTTTTATATTCGGCTTTCGTTATGTTCATCAGTGCTTCCTCCGAGTTTTACTTTGATGAACGCCATTACTATTTGATGATAGCCATTCACATTTTTTAGATTCGCCTTTCGTTATGTCCATCAGTGCTTCCTCCGATTTTTACTTTGATGAACGCGATTACCATTTGATGAACTCCATTCAAATTTTTTATATTCGGCTTTCGTTATGTGCATCAGTGCTTCCTCCGATTTTTACTTTGATGAACGTCCTTACCATTTGATGATCGCCATTCACATTTTTTATATTCGGTATTCGGTATGTTCATCAGTGCTTCCTCCGATTTTTACTTTGATGAACGTCATTACCATTTGATGAACGCCATTCACATTTTTCATCTTAGGTTTTTGGTATTTCCATCAGTGCTTCCTCTAATTTTTACATTGATGAACGTCATTACCATTTGATGATCGCCATTCTCATTTTTCATTTTAAGTTTTTGGTATGTCCATCAGTGCTTCCTCTGATTTTTACTTTGATGAACGTCATTACCATTTGATGATCGCCATTCACATGTTTTATATTGGGTTCTTGGTATGTCCATTAGTATTTCCTCCGATTTTTACTCCGAGGAACGTTATTGCCATTTGAAGATCGCCATTCACATTTTTTAGATTCGCCTTTCGTTATGTCCATCAGTGCTTCCTCCGATTTTTACTTTGATGAACGCCATTACCATTTGATGAACGCCATTCACATTTTTTAAATTCGCCTTTCGTTATGTCCATCAGTGCTTCCTCCGATTTTTACTTTGATGATCGCCATTACCATTTGATGAACGCCATTCACATTTTTTAAATTCGCCTTTCGTTATGTCCATCAGTGCTTCCTCCGATTTTTACTTTGACGATCGCGATTACCATTTGATGAACTCCATTCACATTTTTTATATTCGGCTTTCGTTATGTCCATCAGTGCTTCCTCCGATTTTTCTTTGATGAACGCCATTACCATTTGATGATCGCCATTCACATTTTTTAAATTAGGTTTTTCGTATGTCCATAAGTGCTTCCTCCGATTTTTACTTACATGAACGCCATTCACATTTTTTATATTAGGTTTTTGGTACGTCCATCAGTGCTTCTTCCGATTTTTACTTTCATGAACGTCATTACCATTTGATGATCGCCATTCATATTTTTTATATTCGGTTTTCGGTATGTTCATCAGTTTTTCCTCCGATTTTTACTTTGATGAACGTCTTTACCATTTGATGAACGCCATTCACATTTTTTATGTTAGGTTCTTGGTATGTCCATCAGTGCTTCCTCTAATTTTTACATTGATGAACGTCATTACCATTTGATGATCGCCATTCTCATTTTTTATTTTAAGTTTTTGGTATGTCTATCAGTGCTTCCTCTGATTTTTACTTTGATGAACGTCATTACCATTTGATGATCGCCATTCACATGTTTTATATTGAATTCTTGGTATGTCCATCAGTGCTTCCTCCGATTTTTACTTTGAGGAACGTCATTGCCATTTGAAGATCGCCATTCACATTTTTTATATATGCCTTTCGTTATGTCCATCAGTGCTTCCTCCGATTTTTAATTTGATGAACGCCATTACCATTTGATGATCGCCATTCACATTTTTTATATTAGGTTTTTGGAATGCCCATCAGTGTTTCCTCCAATTTTTACTTTGATGAACACCATTACCATTTGATTATCGCAAATCACATTTTTTATTTTAGGTTTTTGGTATGTCCATCAGTGCTTCCTCCGATTTTTACTTTGATGAACGCCATTACCATTTGATGATCGCCATTCATATTTTTTATATTCGGCTTTCGTTATGGTCCATCAGTGCTTCCTCCGATTTTTACTTTGATGAACGCCATTACCATTTGATGATCGCTATTCAAATTTTTTATATTCGGCTTTCGTTATGGTCCATCTGTGCTTCCTCAGATTTTTACCTTGATGAACGCCATTACCATTTACCTTGATGAACGCCATTACCATTTAATGATCGCCATTCACATTTTTTTATATTATGTTTTTTGTATGTCCATCAGTGCTTCCTCCGATTTTTACTTTGATGAACGCCATTACCATTTGATGAACTCCATTCACATTTTTATATTAGGATTTTGGTATGTCCATCAGTGCTTCCTCCGATTTTACTTTGATAAACGCCATTAACATTTGATGATCGCCATTCAAATTTTTTATCTTAGGTTTATGGTATGTCCATCAATGCTTACTCCGATTTTTACTTTGATGAACGCCATTACCATTTGATGAACGCCATTACCATTTGATGAACTCCATTCACATTTTTTATATTCGGCTTACGTTATGGTCCATCAGTGCTTCCTCCGATTTTTACTTTGATGAACGCCATTACCATTTGATGATCGCCATTCACATTTCTTATATTAGGTTTTTGGTATGTCCATCAGTGCTTCCTCTAATTTTTACATTGATGAACGTCATTACCATTTGATGATCGCCATTCTCATTTTTTATTTTAAGTTTTTGGTATGTCTATCAGTGCTTCCTCTGATTTTTACTTTGATGAACGTCATTACCATTTGATGATCGCCATTCACATGTTTTATATTGGGTTCTTGGTATGTCCATCAGTGCTTCCTCCGATTTTTACTTTGAGGAACGTCATTACCATTTGATGATCGCCATTCACATGTTTTATATTGGGTTCTTGGTATGTCCATCAGTGCTTCCTCCGATTTTTACTTTGAGGAACGTCATTGCCATTTGAAGATCGCCTTTCACATTTTTTATATATGCCTTTCGTTATGTCCATCAGTGCTTCCTCCAATTTTTACTTTGATGAACGCCATTACCATTTGATGAACTCCATTCACATTTTTTAAATTAAGTTTTTAATATGTCCATCAGTGCTTCCTCCGATTTTTACTTTGGAAACGCCATTTACATTTTTTATTTTCGCCTTTCGTTATGTCCATCAGTGCTTCCTCCGATTTTTACTTTGATGAACGACATTACCATTTGATGATCGCCATTCACATTTTTTATATTAGGTTTTTGGAATGCCCATCAGTGCTTCTTCCGATTTTTACTTTCATGAACGTCATTACCATTTGATGATCGCCATTCATATTTTTTATATTCGGTTTTCGGTATGTTCATCAGTTTTTCCTCCGATTTTTACTTTGATGAACGTCTTTACCATTTGATGAACGCCATTCACATTTTTTATGTTAGGTTCTTGGTATGTCCATCAGTGCTTCCTCTAATTTTTACATTGATGAACGTCATTACCATTTGATGATCGCCATTCTCATTTTTTATTTTAAGTTTTTGGTATGTCTATCAGTGCTTCCTCTGATTTTTACTTTGATGAACGTCATTACCATTTGATGATCGCCATTCACATGTTTTATATTGGGTTTTTGGTATGTCCATCAGTGCTTCCTCCGATTTTTACTTTGAGGAACGTCATTGCCATTTGAAGATCGCCTTTCACATTTTTTATATATGCCTTTCGTTATGTCCATCAGTGCTTCCTCCAATTTTTACTTTGATGAACGCCATTACCATTTGATGAACGCCATTCACATTTTTTAAATTCGCCTTTCGTTATGTCCATCAGTGCTTCCTCCGATTTTTACTTTGATGATCGCCATTACCATTTGATGAACGCCATTCACATTTTTTAAATTCGCCTTTCGTTATGTCCATCAGTGCTTCCTCCGATTTTTACTTTGACGATCGCGATTACCATTTGATGAACTCCATTCACATTTTTTATATTCGGCTTTCGTTATGTCCATCAGTGCTTCCTCCGATTTTTATTTTGAGGAACGTCATTACCATTTGAAGATCGCCATTCAAATTTTTTAGATACGCCTTTCGTTATGTCCATCAGTGCTTCCTCCGATTTTTTCTTTGAACGCCATTACCATTTGATGAACGCCATTCACATTTTTTACATTCGCTTTTCGTTATGTCCATCAGTGCTTCCTCCGATTTTTACTTTGATGAACGCCATTACCGTTTGATGAACTCCATTCACATTTTTTATATTCGGCTTTCGTTATGTCCATCAGTGCTTCCTCCGAGTTTTACTTTGATGAACGCCATTACTATTTGATGATAGCCATTCACATTTTTTAGATTCGCCTTTCGTTATGTCCATCAGTGCTTCCTCCGATTTTTACTTTGATGAACGCCATTCACATTTTTTAAATTCGCCTTTCGTTATGTCCATCAGAGCTTCCTCCGATTTTTACTTTGATGAACGCGATTACCATTTGATGAACTCCATTCACATTTTTTATATTCGGCTTTCGTTATGTCCATCAGTGCTTCCTCCGATTTTTACTTTCATGAACGTCATTACCATTTGATGATCGCCATTCATATTTTTTATATTCGGTTTTCGGTATGTTCATCAGTTTTTCCTCCGATTTTTACTTTGATGAACGTCTATACCATTTGATGAACGCCATTCACATTTTTTATGTTAGGTTCTTGGTATGTCCATCAGTGCTTCCTCTGATTTTTACTTTGATGAACGTCATTACCATTTGATGATCGCCAGTCACATGTTTTATATTGGGTTCTTGGTAAGTCCATCAGTGCTTCCTCCGATTTTTACTTTGAGGAACGTCATTGCCATTTGAAGATCGCCATTCACATTTTTTAGATATGCCTTTCGTTATGTCCATCAGTGCTTCCTCCAATTTTTACTTTCATGAACGCCATTACCATTTGATGAACTCCATTCACATTTTTTAAATTAGGTTTTTAATATGTCCATCAGTGCTTCCTCCGATTTTTACTTTGATGAACGCCATTACCATTTGATGATCGCCATTCACATTTTTTATATTAGGTTTTTGGAATGCCCATCAGTGTTTCCTCCAATTTTTACTTTGATGAACACCATTACCATTTGATGATCGCAAATCACATTTTTTATTTTAGGTTTTTGGTATGTCCATCAGTGCTTCCGCCGATTTTTACTTTGATGAACGCCATTACCATTTGATGATCGCCATTCATATTTTTTATATTCGGCTTTCGTTATGGTCCATCAGTGCTTCCTCCGATTTTTACTTTGATGAACGCCATTACCATTTGATGATCGCTATTCAAATTTTTATATTAGGATTTTGGTATGTCCATCAGTGCTTCCTCCGATTTTACTTTGATGAACGCCATTAACATTTGATGATCGCCATTCAAATTTTTTATCTTAGGTTTATGGTATGTCCATCAATGCTTACTCCGATTTTTACTTTGATGAACGCCATTACCATTTGATGAACGCCATTACCATTTGATGAACTCCATTCACATTTTTTATATTCGGCTTACGTTATGGTCCATCAGTGCTTCCTCCGATTTTTACTTTGATGAACGCCATTACCATTTGATGATCGCCATTCACATTTTTTATATTAGGTTTTTGATATGTCCATCAGTGCTTCCTCCGAGTTTTACTTTGATGATCGCCATTACCGTTTGATGATCGCATTCACATTATTTATATCACGTTTTTGGTATGTCCATCAGTGCTTCCTCTGATTTTTACTTCAATGAACGTCATCACCATTTGATGATCGCCATTCACATTTTTAATATTCGGTTTTCGGTATGTCCATCTGTGCTTCATCCGATTTTTACTTTGAGGAACGTCATTACCATTTGAAGATCGCCATTCAAATTTTTTAGATACGCCTTTCGTTATGTCCATCAGTGCTTCCTCCGATTTTTTCTTTGAACGCCATTACCCTTTGATGAACGCCATTCACATTTTTTACATTCGCTTTTCGTTACGTCAATCAGTGCTTCCTCCGATTTTTACTTTGACGAACGCGATTACCATTTGATGAACTTCATTCACATTTTTTATATTCGGCTTTCGTTATGTCCATCAGTGCTTCCTCCGATTTTTACTTTGATGGACGCCATTATCATTTGATGATCGCTATTCACATTTTTTAAATTAGGTTTTTCGTATGTCCATGAGTGCTTCCTCCGATTTTAACTTTGCTGAACGCCATTCACATTTCTATATTAGGTTTTTGGAATGCCCATCAGTGCTTCCTCCAATTTTTACTTTGATGAACGCCATTACCATTGATGATCGCCATTCACATTTTTTATATTAGGTTTTTGGAATGCCCATCAGTGTTTCCTCCAATTTTTACTTTGATGAACGCCATTACCATTTGATGATCGCAAATCACATTTTTTATATTAGGTTTTTGGTATGTCCATCAGTGCTTCCTCCGATTTTTACTTTCATGAACGCCATTACCATTTGATGATTGCCATTCACATTTTTTATATTCGGCTTTCGTTATGGTCCATCAGTGCTTCCTCCGATTTTTACTTTGATGAACGCCATTACCATTTGATGATCGCTATTCAAATTTTTTATATTCGGCTTTCGTTATGGTCCATCTGTGCTTCCTCAGATTTTAACTTTGATGAACGCCATTACCATTTAATGATCGCCATTCACATTTTTTATATTATGTTTTTTGTATGTCCATCAGTGCTTCCTCCGATTTTTACTTTGAAGAACGCCATTTCCATTTGATGAACGCCATTACCATTTAATGAACGCCATTCACATTTTTATATTAGGTTTTTGGTATGTCCATCAGTGCTTCCTCCGATTTTTACTTTGAGGAACGCCATTACCATTTGATGACCGCCATTCATATTTTTATATTAGGTTTTTGGTATGTCCATCAGTGCTTCCTCCAATTTTTACTTTGATGAACGCCATTACCATTTGATGATCGCCATTCAAATTTTTTATATTAGGTTTATGGTATGTCCATCAATGCTTACTCCGATTTTTACTTTGATGAACGCCATTACCATTTGATGATCGCAATTCACATTTTTTATATTCGGCTTTCGTTATGGTCCATCAGTGCTTCCTCCAATTTTTACTTTGATGAACGCCATTACCATTTGATGATCGCCATTCACATTTTTTTATATTATGTTTTTTGTATGTCCATCAGTGCTTCCTCCGATTTTTACTTTGATGAACGCCATTACCATTTGATGAACGCGATTACCATTTGATGAACTCCATTCACATTTTTTATATTCGGCTTTCGTTATGTCCATCAGTGCTTCCTCCGATTTTTACTTTCATGAACGTCATTACCATTTGATGATCGCCATTCATATTTTTTATATTCGGTTTTCGGTATGTTCATCAGTTTTTCCTCCGATTTTTACTTTGATGAACGTCTTTACCATTTGATGAACGCCATTCACATTTTTTATGTTAGGTTCTTGGTATGTCCATCAGTGCTTCCTCTGATTTTTACTTTGATGAACGTCATTACCATTTGATGATCGCCAGTCACATGTTTTATATTGGGTTCTTGGTAAGTCCATCAGTGCTTCCTCCGATTTTTACTTTGAGGAACGTCATTGCCATTTGAAGATCGCCATTCACATTTTTTAGATATGCCTTTCGTTATGTCCATCAGTGCTTCCTCCAATTTTTACTTTGATGAACGCCATTACCATTTGATGAACTCCATTCACATTTTTTAAATTAGGTTTTTAATATGTCCATCAGTGCTTCCTCCGATTTTTACTTTGGAAACGCCATTTACATTTTTTATTTTCGCCTTTCGTTATGTCCATCAGTGCTTCCTCCGATTTTTACTTTGATGAACGCCATTACCATTTGATGATCGCCATTCACATTTTTTATATTAGGTTTTTGGAATGCCCATCAGTGTTTCCTCCAATTTTTACTTTGATGAACACCATTACCATTTGATGATCGCAAATCACATTTTTTATTTTAGGTTTTTGGTATGTCCATCAGTGCTTCCGCCGATTTTTACTTTGATGAACGCCATTACCATTTGATGATCGCTATTCAAATTTTTATAGTAGGATTTTGGTATGTCCATCAGTGCTTCCTCCGATTTTACTTTGATGAACGCCATTAACATTTGATGATCGCCATTCAAATTTTTTATCTTAGGTTTATGGTATGTCCATCAATGCTTACTCCGATTTTTACTTTGATGAACGCCATTTCCATTTGATGAACGCCATTACCATTTGATGAACTCCATTCACATTTTTTATATTCGGCTTACGTTATGGTCCATCAGTGCTTCCTCCGATTTTTACTTTGATGAACGCCATTACCATTTGATGATCGCCATTCACATTTTTTATATTAGGTTTTTGGTATGTCCATCAGTGCTTCCTCCGAGTTTTACTTTGATGATCGCCATTACCGTTTGATGATCGCATTCACATTATTTATATCACGTTTTTGGTATGTCCATCAGTGCTTCCTCTGATTTTTACTTCAATGAACGTCATTACCATTTGATGATCGCCATTCACATTCTTGATATTCGGTTTTCGGTATGTCCATCTGTGCTTCATCCGATTTTTACTTTGAGGAACGTCATTACCATTTGAAGATCGCCATTCAAAATTTTTAGATACGCCTTTCGTTATGTCCATCAGTGCTTCCTCCGATTTTTTCTTTGAATGCCATTACCCTTTGATGAACGCCATTCACATTTTTTACATTCGCTTTTCGTTACGTCAATCAGTGCTTCCTCCGATTTTTACTTTGACGAACGCGATTACCATTTGATGAACTTCATTCACATTTTTTATATTCGGCTTTCGTTATGTCCATCAGTGCTTCCTCCGATTTTTACTTTGATGGACGCCATTACCATTTGATGATCGCTATTCACATTTTTTAAATTAGGTTTTTCGTATGTCCATGAGTGCTTCCTCCGATTTTAACTTTGCTGAACGCCATTCACATTTCTATATTAGGTTTTTGGAATGCCCATCAGTGCTTCCTCCAATTTTTACTTTGATGAACGCCATTACCATTGATGATCGCCATTCACATTTTTTATATTAGGTTTTTGGAATGCCCATCAGTGTTTCCTCCAATTTTTACTTTGATGAACGCCATTACCATTTGATGATCGCAAATCACATTTTTTATATTAGGTTTTTGGTATGTCCATCAGTGCTTCCTCCGATTTTTACTTTCATGAACGCCATTACCATTTGATGATTGCCATTCACATTTTTTATATTCGGCTTTCGTTATGGTCCATCAGTGCTTCCTCCGATTTTTACTTTGATGAACGCCTTTACCATTTGATGATCGCTATTCAAATTTTTTATATTCGGCTTTCGTTATGGTCCATCTGTGCTTCCTCAGATTTTAACTTTGATGAACGCCATTACCATTTAATGATCGCCATTCACATTTTTTATATTATGTTTTTTGTATGTCCATCAGTGCTTCCTCCGATTTTTACTTTGAAGAACGCCATTTCCATTTGATGAACGCCATTACCATTTAATGAACGCCATTCACATTTTTATATTAGGTTTTTGGTATGTCCATCAGTGCTTCCTCCGATTTTTACTTTGAGGAACGCCATTACCATTTGATGACCGCCATTCACATTTTTATATTAGGTTTTTGGTATGTCCATCAGTGCTTCCTCCAATTTTTACTTTGATGAACGCCATTACCATTTGATGATCGCCATTCAAATTTTTTATATTAGGTTTATGGTATGTCCATCAATGCTTACTCCGATTTTTACTTTGATGAACGCCATTACCATTTGATGATCGCAATTCACATTTTTTATATTCGGCTTTCGTTATGGTCCATCAGTGCTTCCTCCAATTTTTACTTTGATGAACGCCATTACCAGTTGATGATCGCCATTCACATTTTTTTATATTATGTTTTTTGTATGTCCATCAGTGCTTCCTCCGATTTTTACTTTGATGAACGCCATTACCATTTGATGAACGCCATTACCATTTGATGAACTCCATTCACATTTTTTATATTCGGCTTACGTTATGGTCCATCAGTGCTTCCTCCGATTTTTACTTTGATGAACGCCATTACCATTTGATGATCGCCATTCACATATTTTATATTAGGGTTTTGGTATGTCCATCAGTGCTTCCTCCGAGTTTTACTTTGATGATCGCCATTACCGTTTGATGATCGCATTCACATTATTTGTATCACGTTTTTGGTATGTCCATCAGTGCTTCCTCTGATTTTTACTTCAATGAACGTCATTACCATTTGATGATCGCCATTCACATTTTTCATATTCGGTTTTCGGTATGTCCATCTGTGCTTCCGCCGATTTTTATTTTGAGGAACGTCATTACCATTTGAAGATCGCCATTCAAATTTTTTAGATACGCCTTTCGTTATGTCCATCAGTGCTTCCTCCGATTTTTTCTTTGAACGCCATTACCATTTGATGAACGCCATTCACATTTTTTACATTCGCTTTTCGTTATGTCCATCAGTGCTTCCTCCGATTTTTACTTTGATGAACGCCATTACCGTTTGATGAACTCCATTCACATTTTTTATATTCGGCTTTCGTTATGTCCATCAGTGCTTCCTCCGATTTTTACTTTGATGAACGCCATTACTATTTGATGATAGCCATTCACATTTTTTAAATTAGGTTTTTCGTTTGTCCATCAGTGCTTCCTCTGATTTTTACTTTGATGAACGCCATTCACATTTTTATATTAGGTTTTTGGTATGTCCATCTGTGCTTCCTCCGATTTTTTCTTTGATGAACGCCATTACCATTTGATGATCGCCATTCAAATTTTTCATACTAGGTTTATGGTATGTCCATCAATACTTACTCCGATTTTTACTTTGATGAACGCCATTACCATTTGATGATCGCCCTTCAGATTTTTTATATTGGGTTTTTGGTATGTCCATCAGTGCTCCCTCCGATTTTTACTTTGAGGAACGTCATTACCATTTGAAGATCGCCATTCACATTTTTTTAGATACGCTTTTCGATATGTCCATCAGTGCTTCCTCCGATTTTTACTTTGAAGAACGCCATTACCATTTGATGAACTCCATTCACATTTTTTATATTCGGCTTTCGTTATGTCCATCAGTGCTTCCTCCGATTTTTACTTTGATGAACGCCATTACCATTTGATGATCACCATTCACATTTTTTAAATTAGGTTTTTCGTATGTCCATCAGTGCTTCCTCCGATTTTTACTTTGATGAACGCCATTCACATTTTTATATTAGGTTTTTGGTATGTCCATCAGCGCTTCCTCCGATTTTTACTTTGATGAACGCCATTACCATTTGATGATCGCCATTACCATTTGATGATCGCCATTTACATTTTTTTATTAGGTTTTTGGTATGTCCATCAGTGCTTCCTCCGATTTCTTCTTTGATGAACGCCATTACCATTTGATGATCGCCATTACCATTTTTCATACTAGGTTTATGGTATGTCCATCAATGCTTACTCCGATTTTTACTTTGATGAACGCCATTACCATTTGATGAACTCCAATCACATTTTTTTATATTCGGCTTTCGTTATGTCCATCAGTGCTTCCTCCGATTTTTACTTTGATGAACGCCATTACCATTTGATGATCGCTATTCACATTTTTTAAATTAGGTTTTTCGTATGTCCATGAGTGCTTCCTCCGATTTTAACTTTGCTGAACGCCATTCACATTTCTATATTAGGTTTTTGGAATGCCCATCAGTGCTTCCTCCAATTTTTACTTTGATGAACGCCATTACCATTGATGATCGCCATTCACATTTTTTATATTAGGTTTTTGGAATGCCCATCAGTGTTTCCTCCAATTTTTACTTTGATGAACGCCATTACCATTTGATGATCGCAAATCACATTTTTTATATTAGGTTTTTGGTATGTCCATCAGTGCTTCCTCCGATTTTTACTTTGATGAACGCCATTACCATTTGATGATTGCCATTCACATTTTTTATATTCGGCTTTCGTTATGGTCCATCAGTGCTTCCTCCGATTTTTACTTTGATGACCGCCATTACCATTTGATGATCGCTATTCAAATTTTTTATATTCGGCTTTCGTTATGGTCCATCTGTGCTTCCTCAGATTTTTACTTTGATGAACGCCATTACCATTTAATGATCGCCATTCACATTTTTTATATTATGTTTTTTGTATGTCCATCAGTGCTTCCTCCGATTTTTACTTTGAAGAACGCCATTTCCATTTGATGAACGCCATTACCATTTGATGAACGCCATTCACATTTTTATATTAGGTTTTTGGTATGTCCATCAGTGCTTCCTCCGATTTTTACTTTGAGGAACGCCATTACCATTTGATGACCGCCATTCACATTTTTATATTAGGTTTTTGGTATGTCCATCAGTGCTTCCTCCAATTTTTACTTTGATGAACGCCATTACCATTTGATGATCACCATTCAAATTTTTTATATTAGGTTTATGGTATGTCCATCAATGCTTACTCCGATTTTTACTTTGATGAACGCCATTACCATTTGATGATCGCAATTCACATTTTTTATATTCGGCTTTCGTTATGGTCCATCAGTGCTTCCTCCAATTTTTACTTTGATGAACGCCATTACCATTTGATGATCGCCATTCACATTTTTTTATATTATGTTTTTTGTATGTCCATCAGTGCTTCCTCCGATTTTTACTTTGATGAACGCCATTACCATTTGATGAACGCCATTACCATTTGATGATCGCAATTCACATTTTTCATATTCGGTTTTCGGTATGTCCATCTGTGCTTCCGCCGATTTTTATTTTGAGGAACGTCATTACCATTTGAAGATCGCCATTCAAATTTTTTAGATACGCCTTTCGTTATGTCCATCAGTGCTTCCTCCGATTTTTTCTTTGAACGCCATTACCATTTGATGAACGCCATTCACATTTTTTACATTCGCTTTTCGTTATGTCCATCAGTGCTTCCTCCGATTTTTACTTTGATGAACGCCATTACCGTTTGATGAACTCCATTCACATTTTTTATATTCGGCTTTCGTTATGTCCATCAGTGCTTCCTCCGATTTTTACTTTGATGAACGCCATTACTATTTGATGATAGCCATTCACATTTTTTAAATTAGGTTTTTCGTTTGTCCATCAGTGCTTCCTCTGATTTTTACTTTGATGAACGCCATTCACATTTTTATATTAGGTTTTTGGTATGTCCATCTGTGCTTCCTCCGATTTTTTCTTTGATGAACGCCATTACCATTTGATGATCGCCATTCAAATTTTTCATACTAGGTTTATGGTATGTCCATCAATACTTACTCCGATTTTTACTTTGATGAACGCCATTACCATTTGATGATCGCCCTTCAGATTTTTTATATTGGGTTTTTGGTATGTCCATCAGTGCTCCCTCCGATTTTTACTTTGAGGAACGTCATTACCATTTGAAGATCGCCATTCACATTTTTTTTAGATACGCTTTTCGATATGTCCATCAGTGCTTCCTCCGATTTTTACTTTGATGAACGCCATTACCATTTGATGAACTCCATTCACATTTTTTATATTCGGCTTTCGTTATGTCCATCAGTGCTTCCTCCGATTTTTACTTTGATGAACGCCATTACCATTTGATGATCACCATTAACATTTTTTAAATTAGGTTTTTCGTATGTCCATCAGTGCTTCCTCCGAGTTTTACTTTGATGAACGCCATTCACATTTTTATATTAGGTTTTTGGTATGTCCATCAGTGCTTCCTCCGATTTTTACTTTGATGAACGCCATTACCATTTGATGATCGCCATTACCATTTGATGATCGCCATTTACATTTTTTATATTAGGTTTTTGGTATGTCCATCAGTGCTTCCTCCGATTTCTTCTTTGATGAACGCCATTACCATTTGATGATCGCCATTCCCATTTTTCATACTAGGTTTATGGTATGTCCATCAATGCTTACTCCGATTTTTACTTTGATGAACGCCATTACCATTTGATGAACTCCATTCACATTTTTTATATTCGGCTTTCGTTATGTCCATCAGTGCTTCCTCCGATTTTTACTTTGATGAACGCCATTACCATTTGATGATCACCATTCACATTTTTTAAATTAGGTTTTTCGTATGTCCATCAGTGCTTCCTCCGATTTTAACTTTGATGAACGCCATTCACATTTTTATATTAGGTTTTTGGTATGTCCATCAGTGCTTCCTCCGATTTCTTCTTTGATGAACGCCATTACCATTTGATGAACGCCATTACCATTTGATGAACGCCATTACCATTTGATGAACTCCTTTCACATTTTTTATATTCGGCTTACGTTATGGTCCATCAGTGCTTCCTCCGATTTTTACTTTGATGAACGCCATTACCATTTGATGATCGCCATTCACATTTTTTATATTAGGTTTTTGGTATGTCCATCAGTGCTTCCTCCGAGTTTTACTTTGATGATCGCCATTACCGTTTGATGATCGCATTCACATTATTTATATCACATTTTTGGTATGTCCATCAGTGCTTCCTCTGATTTTTACTTCAATGAACGTCATTACCACTTGATGATCGCCATTCACATTTTTGATATTCGGTTTTCGGTATGTCCATCTGTGCTTCCTCCGATTTTTACTTTGAGGAACGTCATTACCATTTGAAGATCGCCATTCAAATTTTTTAGATACGCCTTTCGTTATGTCCATCAGTGCTTCCTCCGATTTTTACTTTGATGAACGCGATTACCATTTGATGAACTTCATTCACATTTTTTATATTCGGCTTTCGTTATGTCCATCAGTGCTTCCTCCGATTTTTACTTTGATGGACGCCATTACCATTTGATGATCGCCATTCACATTTTTTAAATTAGGTTTTTCGTATGTCCATGAGTGCTTCCTCCGATTTTAACTTTGCTGAACGCCATTCACATTTCTATATTAGGTTTTTGGAATGCCCATCAGTGCTTCCTCCAATTTTTACTTTGATGAACGCCATTACCATTGATGATCGCCATTCACATTTTTTATATTAGGTTTTTGGAATGCCCATCAGTGTTTCCTCCAATTTTTACTTTGATGAAAGCCATTACCATTTGATGATCGCAAATCAAATTTTTTATATTAGGTTTTTGGTATGTCCATCAGTGCTTCCTCCGATTTTTACTTTGATGAACGCCATTACCATTTGATGATTGCCATTCACATTTTTTATATTCGGCTTTCGTTATGGTCCATCAGTGCATCCTCCGATTTTTACTTTGATGAACGCCATTACCATTTGATGATCGCTATTCAAATTTTTTATATTCGGCTTTCGTTATGGTCCATCTGTGCTTCCTCAGATTTTTACTTTGATGAACGCCATTACCATTTAATGATCGCCATTCACATTTTTTATATTATGTTTTTTGTATGTCCATCAGTGCTTCCTCCGATTTTTACTTTGATGAACGCCATTACCATTTGATGAACGCCATTACCATTTGATGAACTCCATTCACATTTTTTATATTCTTCTTACGTTATGGTCCATCAGTGCTTCCTCCGATTTTTACTTTGATGAACGCCATTACCATTTGATGATCGCCATTCACATTTTTTATATTAGGGTTTTGGTATGTCCATCAGTGCTTCCTCCGAGTTTTACTTTGATGATCGCCATTACCGTTTGATGATCGCATTCACATTATTTATATCACGTTTTTGGTATGTCCATCAGTGCTTCCTCTGATTTTTACTTCAATGAACGTCATTACCATTTGATGATCGCCATTCTCATTTTTCATATTCGGTTTTCGGTATGTCCATCTGTGCTTCCGCCGATTTTTATTTTGAGGAACGTCATTACCATTTGAAGATCGCCATTCAAATTTTTTAGATACGCCTTTCGTTATGTCCATCAGCGCTTCCTCCGATTTTTTCATTGAACGCCATTACCATTTGATGAACGCAATTCACATTTTTTACATTCGCTTTTCGTTATGTCTATCAGTGCTTCCTCCGATTTTTACTTTGATGAACGCCATTACCGTTTGATGAACTCCATTCACATTTTTTATATTCGGCTTTCGTTATGTCCATCAGTGCTTCCTCCGATTTTTACTTTGATGAACGCCATTACTATTTGATGATAGCCATTCACATTTTTTAAATTAGGTTTTTCGTTTGTCCATCAGTGCTTCCTCTGATTTTTACTTTGATGAACGCCATTCACATTTTTATATTAGGTTTTTGGTATGTCCATCTGTGCTTCCTCCGATTTTTTCTTTGATGAACGCCATTACCATTTGATGATCGCCATTCACATTTTTCATACTAGGTTTATGGTATGTCCATCAATACTTACTCCGATTTGTACTTTGATGAACGCCATTACCATTTGATGATCGCCCTTCAGATTTTTTATATTGGGTTTTTGGTATGTCCATCAGTGCTCCCTCCGATTTTTACTTTGAGGAACGTCATTACCATTTGAAGATCGCCATTCACATTTTTTTAGATACGCCTTTCGATATGTCCATCAGTGCTTCCTCCGATTTTTACTTTGATGAACGCCATTACCATTTGATGAACTCCATTCACATTTTTTATATTCGGCTTTCGTTATGTCCATCAGAGCTTCCTCCGATTTTTACTTTGATGAACGCCATTACCATTTGATGATCACCATTCACATTTTTTAAATTAGGTTTTTCGTATGTCCATCAGTGCTTCCTCCGATTTTTACTTTGATGAACGCCATTCACATTTTTATATTAGGTTTTTGGTATGTCCATCAGTGCTTCCTCCGATTTTTACTTTGATGAACGCCATTACCATTTGATGATCGCCATTTACATTTTTTATATTAGGTTTTTGGTATGTCCATCAGCGCTTCCTCCGATTTCTTCTTTGATGAACGCCATTACCATTTGATGATCGCCATTCCCATTTTTCATACTAGGTTTATGGTATGTCCATCAATGCTTACTCCGATTTTTACTTTGATGAACGCCATTACCATTTGATGAACTCCATTCACATTTTTTTATATTCGGCTTTCGTTATGTCCATCAGTGCTTCCTCCGATTTTTACTTTGATGAGCGCCATTACCATTTGATGATCACCATTCACATTTTTTAAATTAGGTTTTTCGTATGTCCATCAGTGCTTCCTCCGATTTTTACTTTGATGATCGCCATTTACATTTTTTATATTAGGTTTTTGGTATGTCCATCAGTGCTTCCTCCGATTTCTTCTTTGATGAACGCCATTACCATTTGATGATCGCCATTCACATTTTTTTATATTATGATTTTTGTATGTTCATCAGTGCTTCCTCCGATTTTTACTTTGATGAACGCCATTACCATTTGATGAACGCCATTACCATTCGATGATCGCCATTCGCATTTTTTATATTCGGCTTTCGTTATGTCCATCTGTGCTTCCTCCGATTTTTACTTTGATGAACGCCATTCACATTTTTTATATTAGGTTTTTGGTACGTCCATCAGTGCTTCCTCCGATTTTTTCTGTGATGAACGCCATTACCATTTGATGATCGCCATTCACATTTTTCATACTAGGTTTATGGTATGTCCATCAATACTTACTCCGATTTTTACTTTGATGAACGCCATTACCATTTGATGATCGCAATTTACATTTTTTATATTCGGCTTTCGTTATGGTCTATCAGTGCTTCCTCCGATTTTTACATTGATGAACGCCATTACCATTTGATGATCGCCATTCAAATTGTTTATATTCGGCTTTCGTTACGGTCCATCTGTGCTTCCTCAGATTTTTACTTTGATGAACGCCATTACCATTTAATGATCGCCATTCACATTTTTTTATATTATGTTTTTTGTATGTCCATCAGTGCTTCCTCCGATTTTTACTTTGATGAACGCCATTACCATTTGACGAACGCCATTACCATTTGATGAACTCCATTCACATTTTTTATATTCGGCTTTCGTTATGGTCCATCAGTGCTTCCTCCGATTTTTACTTTGATGAACGCCATTCACATTTTTATATTAGGTGTTTGGTATGTCCATCAGTGCTTCCTCCGTTTTTTACTTTGATGAACGCCATTACCATTTGATGATCACATTTACAATTTTTATATTACGTTTTTGGTATGTCCATCAGTGCTTCCTCCGATTTTTACTTTGATGAACGCCATTACCATTTGATGATCGCCATTCACATTTTTTATATTCGGTATTCGGTATGTTCATCAGTGCTTCCTCCAATTTTTACTTTGATGAACGTCATTACCATTTGATGAACGTCATTACCATTTGATGAACGCCATTCACATTTTTTATCTTAGGTTTTTGGTATTTCCATCAGTGCTTCCTCTAATTTTTACATTGATGAACGTCATTACCATTTGATGATCGCCACTCTCATTTTTTATTTTAAGTTTTTGGTATGTCCATCAGTGCAACCTCTGATTTTTTTTTGATGAACGTCATTACCATTTGATGATCGCCATTCACATTTTTTATATTGGGTTTTTGGTATGTCCATTAGTGTTTCCTCCGATTTTTACTTTGAGGAACGTTATTGCCATTTGAAGATCGCCATTCACATTTTTTAGATTCGCCTTTCGTTATGTCCATCAGTGCTTCCTCCGATTTTTACTTTGATGAACGCCATTACCATTTGATTAACGCCATTCACATTTTTTATATTCGCCTTTCGTTATGTCCATCATTGCTTCCTCCGATTTTTAATTTGATGAACGCGATTACCATTTGATGAACTCCATTCACATTTTTTATATTCGGCTTTCGTTATGTCCATCAGTGCTTCCCCCGATTTTTACTTTGATGAAAGCCATTACCATTTGATGATCGCCATTCACATTTTTTAAATTAGGCTTTTCGAATGTCCATAAGTGCTTCCTCCGATTTTTACTTAGATGAACGCCATTCACATTTTTTATATTAGGTTTTTGGAACGTCCGTCAGTGCTTCTTCCGATTTTTACTTTCATGAACGTCATTACCATTTGATGATCGCCATTCACATTATTTATTTTCGGTTTTCGGTATGTTCATCAGTTTTTCCACCGATTTTTACTTTGATGAACGTCATTACCATTTGATGAACGCCATTCACTTTTTTATGTTAGGTTTTTGGTATGTCCATCAGTGCTTCCTCTAATTTTTACATTGATGAACGTCATTACCATTTGATGATCGCCATTCACATTTTTTATATTGGGTTTTTGGTATGTCCATCAGTGCTTCCTCCGATTTTTACTTTGAGGAACGTCATTACCATTTGAAGATCGCCATTCACATTTTTTAGATACGCCTTTCGTTATGTCCATCAGTGCTTCCTCCGATTTTTACTTTGATGAACGTCATTACCATTTGATGAACGCTATTCACTTTTTATGTTAGGTTTTTGGTATGTCCATCAGTGCTTCCTCTAATTTTTACATTGATGAACGTCATTACCATTTGATGAACTCCATTCACATTTTTTATATTCGGCTTTCGTTATGTCCATCAGTGCTTCCTCCGATTTTTACTTTGATGAACGCCATTACCATTTGATTAACGCCATTCACATTTTTTATATTCGCCTTTCGTTATGTCCATCAGTGCTTCCTCCGATTTTTACTTTGATGAACGCGATTACCATTTGATGAACTCCATTCACATTTTTTATATTCGGCTTTCGTTATGTCCATCAGTGCTTCCCCCGATTTTTACTTTGATGAAAGCCATTACCATTTGATGATCGCCATTCACATTTTTTAAATTAGGTTTTTCGTATGTCCATAAGTGCTTCCTCCGATTTTTACTTTGATGAACGCCATTCACATTTTTTATATTAGGTTTTTGGAACGTCCATCAGTGCTTCTTCCGATTTTTACTTTCATGAACGTCATTACCATTTGATGATCGCCATTCACATTTTTTATTTTCGGTTTTCGGTATGTTCATCAGTTTTTCCACCGATTTTTACTTTGATGAACGTCATTACCATTTGATGAACGCCATTCACTTTTTTATGTTAGGTTTTTGGTATGTCCATCAGTGCTTCCTCCAATTTTTACATTGATGAACGTCATTACCATTCGATGATCGCCATTTACATTTTTTATATTGGGTTTTTGGTATGTCCATCAGTGCTTCCTCCGATTTTTACTTTGATGAACGCCATTACCATTTGATGAACGCCATTACCATTTGATGAACTCCATTCACATTTTTTATTCTCGGCTTACATTATGGTCCATCAGTGCTTCCTCCGATTTTTACTTTGATGAACGCCATTACCATTTGATGATCGCCATTCACATTTTTTATATTAGGTTTTTGGTATGTCCATCAGTGCTTCCTCCGAGTTTTACTTTGATGATCGCCATTACCGTTTGATGATCGCATTCACATTATTTATATTACGTTTTTGGTATGTCCATCAGTGCTTCCTCTGATTTTTACTTCAATGAACGTCATTACCATTTGATGATCGCCATTCACATTTTCATATTCGGTTTTCGGTATGTCCATCTGTGCTTCCTCCGATTTTTACTTTGATGAACGCCATTCACATTTTTATATTAGGTTTTTGGTATGTCCATCAGTGCTTCCTCCGAATTTCACTTTGATGATCGCCGTTACCATTTGATGATCGCCATTCACATTTTTTATATTAGGTTTTTGGAATGCCCATCAGTGCTTCCTCATATTTTTACTTTGATGAACGCCATTACCATTGGATGATCGCATTCACAGTTTTTATATTACGTTTTTGGTACGTCCATCAGTGCTTCCTCCAATTTTTACTTTGATGAACGTCATTACCATTTGATGAACGCCATTCACATTTTTTATCTTAGGTTTTTGGTATTTCCATCAGTGTTTCCTCTAATTTTTACATTGATGAACGTCATTACTATTTGATGATCGCCATTCTCATTTTTTATTTTAAGTTTTTGGTATGTCCATCAGTGCTACCTCTGATTTTTTTTTTGATGAACGTCATTACCATTTGATGATCGCCATTCACATTTTTTGTATTGGGTTTTTGGTATGTCCATTAGTGTTTCCTCCGATTTTTACTTTGAGGAACGTTATTGCCATTTGAAGATCGCCATTCACATTTTTTAGAATCGCCTTTCGTTATGTCCATCAGTGCTTCCTCCGATTTTTACTTTGATGAACGCCATTACCATTTGATTAACGCCATTCACATTTTTTATATTCGCCTTTCGTTATGTCCATCAGTGCTTCCTCCGATTTTTACTTTGATGAACGCGATTACCATTTGATGATCGCCATTCTCATTTTTCATATTCGGTTTTCGGTATGTCCATCTGTGCTTCCGCCGATTTTTATTTTGAGGAACGTCATTACCATTTGAAGATCGCCATTCAAATTTTTTAGATACGCCTTTCGTTATGTCCATCAGCGCTTCCTCCGATTTTTTCATTGAACGTCATTACCATTTGATGATCGCCATTCACATTTTTATATTAGGTTTTTGGTATGTCCATCAGTGCTTCCTCCGATTTTTACTTTGATGAACGCCATTACCATTGGATGATCGCATTCACAGTTTTTATATTACGTTTTTGGTACGTCCATCAGTGCTTCCTCCAATTTTTACTTTGATGAACGTCATTACCATTTGATGAACGCCATTCACATTTTTTATCTTAGGTTTTTGGTATTTCCATCAGTGTTTCCTCTAATTTTTACATTGATGAACGTCATTACTATTTGATGATCGCCATTCTCATTTTTTATTTTAAGTTTTTGGTATGTCCATCAGTGCTACCTCTGATTTTTTTTTTGATGAACGTCATTACCATTTGATGATCGCCATTCACATTTTTTGTATTGGGTTTTTGGTATGTCCATTAGTGTTTCCTCCGATTTTTACTTTGAGGAACGTTATTGCCATTTGAAGATCGCCATTCACATTTTTTAGAATCGCCTTTCGTTATGTCCATCAGTGCTTCCTCCGATTTTTACTTTGATGAACGCCATTACCATTTGATTAACGCCATTCACATTTTTTATATTCGCCTTTCGTTATGTCCATCAGTGCTTCCTCCGATTTTTACTTTGATGAACGCGATTACCATTTGATGATCGCCATTCTCATTTTTCATATTCGGTTTTCGGTATGTCCATCTGTGCTTCCGCCGATTTTTATTTTGAGGAACGTCATTACCATTTGAAGATCGCCATTCAAATTTTTTAGATACGCCTTTCGTTATGTCCATCAGCGCTTCCTCCGATTTTTTCATTGAACGCCATTACCATTTGATGAACGCAATTCACATTTTTTACATTCGCTTTTCGTTATGTCTATCAGTGCTTCCTCCGATTTTTACTTTGATGAACGCCATTACCGTTTGATGAACTCCATTCACATTTTTTATATTCGGCTTTCGTTATGTCCATCAGTGCTTCCTCCGATTTTTACTTTGATGAACGCCATTACTATTTGATGATAGCCATTCACATTTTTTAAATTAGGTTTTTCGTTTGTCCATCAGTGCTTCCTCTGATTTTTACTTTGATGAACGCCATTCACATTTTTATATTAGGTTTTTGGTATGTCCATCTGTGCTTCCTCCGATTTTTTCTTTGATGAACGCCATTACCATTTGATGATCGCCATTCACATTTTTCATACTAGGTTTATGGTATGTCCATCAATACTTACTCCGATTTGTACTTTGATGAACGCCATTACCATTTGATGATCGCCCTTCAGATTTTTTATATTGGGTTTTTGGTATGTCCATCAGTGCTCCCTCCGATTTTTACTTTGAGGAACGTCATTACCATTTGAAGATCGCCATTCACATTTTTTTAGATACGCCTTTCGATATGTCCATCAGTGCTTCCTCCGATTTTTACTTTGATGAACGCCATTACCATTTGATGAACTCCATTCACATTTTTTATATTCGGCTTTCGTTATGTCCATCAGAGCTTCCTCCGATTTTTACTTTGATGAACGCCATTACCATTTGATGATCACCATTCACATTTTTTAAATTAGGTTTTTCGTATGTCCATCAGTGCTTCCTCCGATTTTTACTTTGATGAACGCCATTCACATTTTTATATTAGGTTTTTGGTATGTCCATCAGTGCTTCCTCCGATTTTTACTTTGATGAACGCCATTACCATTTGATGATCGCCATTTACATTTTTTATATTAGGTTTTTGGTATGTCCATCAGCGCTTCCTCCGATTTCTTCTTTGATGAACGCCATTACCATTTGATGATCGCCATTCCCATTTTTCATACTAGGTTTATGGTATGTCCATCAATGCTTACTCCGATTTTTACTTTGATGAACGCCATTACCATTTGATGAACTCCATTCACATTTTTTTATATTCGGCTTTCGTTATGTCCATCAGTGCTTCCTCCGATTTTTACTTTGATGAGCGCCATTACCATTTGATGATCACCATTCACATTTTTTAAATTAGGTTTTTCGTATGTCCATCAGTGCTTCCTCCGATTTTTACTTTGATGATCGCCATTTACATTTTTTATATTAGGTTTTTGGTATGTCCATCAGTGCTTCCTCCGATTTCTTCTTTGATGAACGCCATTACCATTTGATGATCGCCATTCACATTTTTTTATATTATGATTTTTGTATGTTCATCAGTGCTTCCTCCGATTTTTACTTTGATGAACGCCATTACCATTTGATGAACGCCATTACCATTCGATGATCGCCATTCGCATTTTTTATATTCGGCTTTCGTTATGTCCATCTGTGCTTCCTCCGATTTTTACTTTGATGAACGCCATTCACATTTTTTATATTAGGTTTTTGGTACGTCCATCAGTGCTTCCTCCGATTTTTTCTGTGATGAACGCCATTACCATTTGATGATCGCCATTCACATTTTTCATACTAGGTTTATGGTATGTCCATCAATACTTACTCCGATTTTTACTTTGATGAACGCCATTACCATTTGATGATCGCAATTTACATTTTTTATATTCGGCTTTCGTTATGGTCTATCAGTGCTTCCTCCGATTTTTACATTGATGAACGCCATTACCATTTGATGATCGCCATTCAAATTGTTTATATTCGGCTTTCGTTACGGTCCATCTGTGCTTCCTCAGATTTTTACTTTGATGAACGCCATTACCATTTAATGATCGCCATTCACATTTTTTTATATTATGTTTTTTGTATGTCCATCAGTGCTTCCTCCGATTTTTACTTTGATGAACGCCATTACCATTTGACGAACGCCATTACCATTTGATGAACTCCATTCACATTTTTTATATTCGGCTTTCGTTATGGTCCATCAGTGCTTCCTCCGATTTTTACTTTGATGAACGCCATTCACATTTTTATATTAGGTGTTTGGTATGTCCATCAGTGCTTCCTCCGTTTTTTACTTTGATGAACGCCATTACCATTTGATGATCACATTTACAATTTTTATATTACGTTTTTGGTATGTCCATCAGTGCTTCCTCCGATTTTTACTTTGATGAACGCCATTACCATTTGATGATCGCCATTCACATTTTTTATATTCGGTATTCGGTATGTTCATCAGTGCTTCCTCCAATTTTTACTTTGATGAACGTCATTACCATTTGATGAACGTCATTACCATTTGATGAACGCCATTCACATTTTTTATCTTAGGTTTTTGGTATTTCCATCAGTGCTTCCTCTAATTTTTACATTGATGAACGTCATTACCATTTGATGATCGCCACTCTCATTTTTTATTTTAAGTTTTTGGTATGTCCATCAGTGCAACCTCTGATTTTTTTTTGATGAACGTCATTACCATTTGATGATCGCCATTCACATTTTTTATATTGCGTTTTTGGTATGTCCATTAGTGTTTCCTCCGATTTTTACTTTGAGGAACGTTATTGCCATTTGAAGATCGCCATTCACATTTTTTAGATTCGCCTTTCGTTATGTCCATCAGTGCTTCCTCCGATTTTTACTTTGATGAACGCCATTACCATTTGATTAACGCCATTCACATTTTTTATATTCGCCTTTCGTTATGTCCATCATTGCTTCCTCCGATTTTTAATTTGATGAACGCGATTACCATTTGATGAACTCCATTCACATTTTTTATATTCGGCTTTCGTTATGTCCATCAGTGCTTCCCCCGATTTTTACTTTGATGAAAGCCATTACCATTTGATGATCGCCATTCACATTTTTTAAATTAGGCTTTTCGAATGTCCATAAGTGCTTCCTCCGATTTTTACTTAGATGAACGCCATTCACATTTTTTATATTAGGTTTTTGGAACGTCCATCAGTGCTTCTTCCGATTTTTACTTTCATGAACGTCATTACCATTTGATGATCGCCATTCACATTATTTATTTTCGGTTTTCGGTATGTTCATCAGTTTTTCCACCGATTTTTACTTTGATGAACGTCATTACCATTTGATGAACGCCATTCACTTTTTTATGTTAGGTTTTTGGTATGTCCATCAGTGCTTCCTCTAATTTTTACATTGATGAACGTCATTACCATTTGATGATCGCCATTCACATTTTTTATATTGGGTTTTTGGTATGTCCATCAGTGCTTCCTCCGATTTTTACTTTGAGGAACGTCATTACCATTTGAAGATCGCCATTCACATTTTTTAGATACGCCTTTCGTTATGTCCATCAGTGCTTCCTCCGATTTTTACTTTGATGAACGTCATTACCATTTGATGAACGCTATTCACTTTTTATGTTAGGTTTTTGGTATGTCCATCAGTGCTTCCTCTAATTTTTACATTGATGAACGTCATTACCATTTGATGAACTCCATTCACATTTTTTATATTCGGCTTTCGTTATGTCCATCAGTGCTTCCTCCGATTTTTACTTTGATGAACGCCATTACCATTTGATTAACGCCATTCACATTTTTTATATTCGCCTTTCGTTATGTCCATCAGTGCTTCCTCCGATTTTTACTTTGATGAACGCGATTACCATTTGATGAACTCCATTCACATTTTTTATATTCGGCTTTCGTTATGTCCATCAGTGCTTCCCCCGATTTTTACTTTGATGAAAGCCATTACCATTTGATGATCGCCATTCACATTTTTTAAATTAGGTTTTTCGTATGTCCATAAGTGCTTCCTCCGATTTTTACTTTGATGAACGCCATTCACATTTTTTATATTAGGTTTTTGGAACGTCCATCAGTGCTTCTTCCGATTTTTACTTTCATGAACGTCATTACCATTTGATGATCGCCATTCACATTTTTTATTTTCGGTTTTCGGTATGTTCATCAGTTTTTCCACCGATTTTTACTTTGATGAACGTCATTACCATTTGATGAACGCCATTCACTTTTTTATGTTAGGTTTTTGGTATGTCCATCAGTGCTTCCTCCAATTTTTACTTTGATGAACGCGATTACCATTTGATGAACTCCATTCACATTTTTTATATTCGGCTTTCGTTATGTCCATCAGTGCTTCCTCCGATTTTTACTTTCATGAACGTCATTACCATTTGATGATCGCCATTCACATTTTTTATTTTCGGTTTTCGGTATGTTCATCAGTTTTTCCACCGATTTTTACTTTGATGAACGTCATTACCATTTGATGAACGCCATTCACTTTTTTATGTTAGGTTTTTGGTATGTCCATCAGTGCTTCCTCCAATTTTTACATTGATGAACGTCATTACCATTCGATGATCGCCATTTACATTTTTTATATTGGGTTTTTGGTATGTCCATCAGTGCTTCCTCCGATTTTTACTTTGATGAACGCCATTACCATTTGATGAACGCCATTACCATTTGATGAACTCCATTCACATTTTTTATTCTCGGCTTACATTATGGTCCATCAGTGCTTCCTCCGATTTTTACTTTGATGAACGCCATTACCATTTGATGATCGCCATTCACATTTTTTATATTAGGTTTTTGGTATGTCCATCAGTGCTTCCTCCGAGTTTTACTTTGATGATCGCCATTACCGTTTGATGATCGCATTCACATTATTTATATTACGTTTTTGGTATGTCCATCAGTGCTTCCTCTGATTTTTACTTCAATGAACGTCATTACCATTTGATGATCGCCATTCACATTTTCATATTCGGTTTTCGGTATGTCCATCTGTGCTTCCTCCGATTTTTACTTTGATGAACGCCATTCACATTTTTATATTAGGTTTTTGGTATGTCCATCAGTGCTTCCTCCGAATTTCACTTTGATGATCGCCGTTACCATTTGATGATCGCCATTCACATTTTTTATATTAGGTTTTTGGAATGCCCATCAGTGCTTCCTCATATTTTTACTTTGATGAACGCCATTACCATTGATGATCGCCATTCAAATTTTTTATATTAGGTTTTTGGTATGTCCATCAGTGCTTCCTCCGATTTTTACTTTGATGAACGCCATTACCATTGGATGATCGCATTCACAGTTTTTATATTACGTTTTTGGTACGTCCATCAGTGCTTCCTCCAATTTTTACTTTGATGAACGTCATTACCATTTGATGAACGCCATTCACATTTTTTATCTTAGGTTTTTGGTATTTCCATCAGTGTTTCCTCTAATTTTTACATTGATGAACGTCATTACTATTTGATGATCGCCATTCTCATTTTTTATTTTAAGTTTTTGGTATGTCCATCAGTGCTACCTCTGATTTTTTTTTTGATGAACGTCATTACCATTTGATGATCGCCATTCACATTTTTTGTATTGGGTTTTTGGTATGTCCATTAGTGTTTCCTCCGATTTTTACTTTGAGGAACGTTATTGCCATTTGAAGATCGCCATTCACATTTTTTAGAATCGCCTTTCGTTATGTCCATCAGTGCTTCCTCCGATTTTTACTTTGATGAACGCCATTACCATTTGATTAACGCCATTCACATTTTTTATATTCGCCTTTCGTTATGTCCATCAGTGCTTCCTCCGATTTTTACTTTGATGAACGCGATTACCATTTGATGAACTCCATTCACATTTTTTATATTCGGCTTTCGTTATGTCCATCAGTGCTTCCCCCGATTTTTACTCTGATGAAAGCCATTACCATTTGATGAACTCCATTCACATTTTTTATATTCGGCTTTCGTTATGTCCATCAGTGCTTCCCCCGATTTTTACTTTGATGAAAGCCATTACCATTTGATGATCGCCATTCACATTTTTTAAATTAGGCTTTTCGAATGTCCATAAGTGCTTCCTCCGATTTTTACTTTGATGAACGCCATTCACATTTTTTATATTAGGTTTTTGGAACGTCCATCAGTGCTTCTTCCGAATTTTACTTTCATGAACGTCATTACCATTTGATGATCGCCATTCACATTTTTTATTTTCGGTTTTCGGTATGTTCATCAGTTTTTCCACCGATTTTTACTTTGATGAACGTCATTACCATTTGATGAACGCCATTCACTTTTTTATGTTAGGTTTTTGGTATGTCCATCAGTGCTTCCTCTAATTTTTACATTGATGAACGTCATTACCATTCGATGATCGCCATTTACATTTTTTATATTGGGTTTTTGGTATGTCCATCAGTGCTTCCTCCGATTTTTACTTTGAGGAACGTCATTACCATTTGAAGATCGCCATTCACATTTTTTAGATACGCCTTTCGTTATGTCCATCAGTGCTTCCTCCGATTTTTACTTTGATGAACGTCATTACCATTTGATGAACGCCATTCACTTTTTTATGTTAGGTTTTTGGTATGTCCATCAGTGCTTCCTCTAATTTTTACATTGATGAACGTCATTACCATTTGATGAACTCCATTCACATTTTTTATATTCGGCTTTCGTTATGTCCATCAGTGCTTCCTCCGATTTTTACTTTGATGAACGCGATTACCATTTGATGAACTCCATTCACATTTTTTATATTCGGCTTTCGTTATGTCCATCAGTGCTTCCCCCGATTTTTACTTTGATGAAAGCCATTACCATTTGATGATCGCCATTCAAATTTTTTAAATTAGGTTTTTCGTATGTCCATAAGTGCTTCCTCCGAATTTTACTTTGATGAACGCCATTCACATTTTTTATATTAGGTTTTTGGAACGTCCATCAGTGCTTCTTCCGATTTTTACTTTCATGAACGTCATTACCATTTGATGATCGCCATTCACATTTTTTATTTTCGGTTTTCGGTATGTTCATCAGTTTTTCCTCCGATTTTTACTTTGATGAACGTCATTACCATTTGATGAACGCCATTCACTTTTTTATGTTAGGTTTTTGGTATGTCCATCAGTGCTTCCTCCGATTTTTACTTTGAGGAACGTCATTACCATTTGAAGATCGCCATTCACATTTTTAGATACGCCTTTCGTTATGTCCATCAGTGCTTCCTCCGATTTTTACTTTGATGAACGTCATTACCATTTGATGAACGCCATTCACATTTTTTAAATTAGGTTTTTCGTATGTGAATCAGTGCTTCCTCCGATTTTTACTTTGATGAACGCTATTAACATTTTTATATTAGGTTTTTGGTATGTCCATCAGTGCTTCCTCCGATTTTTACTTCGATGAACGCCATTACCATTTGATGATCGCCATTTACATTTTTTATTTTCGCCTTTCGTTATGTCCATCAGTGCTTCCTCCGATTTTTACTTTGATAAACGGCATTACCATTTGATGATCGCCATTCACATTTTTTAAATTAGGTTTTTTGTATGTGAATCAGTGCTTCCTCCGATTTTTACTTTGATGAACGCCATTAACATTTTTATATTAGGTTTTTGGTATGTCCATCAGTGCTTCCTCCGATTTTTACTTCGATGAACGCCATTACCATTTGATGATCGCCATTTACATTTTTTATTTTCGCCTTTCGTTATGTCCATCAGTGCTTCCTCCGATTTTTACTTTGATGAACGTCATTACCATTTGATGATCGCCATTCACATTTTTTAAATTAGGTTTTTTGTATGTGAATCAGTGCTTCCTCCGATTTTTACTTTGATGAACGCCATTAACATTTTTATATTAGGTTTTTGGTATGTCCATCAGTGCTTCCTCCGATTTTTACTTCGATGAACGCCATTACCATTTGATGATCGCCATTTACATTTTTTATTTTCGCCTTTCGTTATGTCCATCAGTGCTTCCTCCGATTTTTACTTTGATGATCGCCATTACCATTTGATGATCGCCATTCACATTTTTTATGTTAGGTTTTTGGAATGCCCATCAGTGTTTCCTCCAATTTTTACTTTGATGATCGCCATTACCATTTGATGATCGCCATTCACATTTCTTATATTAGGATTTTGGTATGTCCATCAGTGCTTCCTCCGATTTTTACTTTGATGAACACCATTTCTAATTGATGATCGCCATTCACATTTTTTATATTCGGCTTTCGTTATGGTCCATCAGTGCTTCCTCCGATTTTTACTTTGATGAACGCCATTACCATTTGATGATCGCTATTCAAATTTTTTATATTCGGCTTTCGTTATGGTCCATCTGTGCTTCCTCAGATTTTTACTTTGACGAACGCCATTACCATTTAATGATCGCCATTCACATTTTTTTATATTATGTTTTTTGTATGTTCATCAGTGCTTCCTCCGATTTTTACTTTGATGAACGCCATTACCATTTGATGAACGCCATTACCATTTGATGAACTCCATTCACATTTTTTATACTCGGCTTACATTATGTTCCATCAGTGCTTCCTCCGATTTTTACTTTGATGAACGCCATTACCATTTGATGATCGACATTCACATTTTTTATATTAGGTTTTTGGTATGTCCATGAGTGCTTCCTCCGAGTTTTACTTTGATGAACGCCATTACCATTTGATGATCGCATTCACATTATTTATATTACGTTTTTGGTATGTCCATCAGTGCTTCCTCTGATTTTTACTTCAATGAACGTCATTACCATTTGATGATCGCCATTCACATTTTTTATCTTAGGTTTTTGGTATTTCCATCAGTGCTTCCTCTAATTTTTACATTGATGAACGTCATTACTATTTGATGATCGCCATTCTCATTTTTTATTTTAAGTTTTTGGTATGTCCATCAGTGCTACCTCTGATTTTTTTTTTGATGAACGTCATTACCATTTGATGATCGCCATTCACATTTTTTAAATTAGGTTTTTCGTATGTCCATAAGTGCTTCCTCCGATTTTTACTTTGATGAACGCCATTCACATTTTTTATATTAGGTTTTTGGAACGTCCATCAGTGCTTCTTCCGATTTTTACTTTCATGAACGTCATTACCATTTGATGATCGCCATTCACATTTTTTATTTTCGGTTTTCGGTATGTTCATCAGTTTTTCCACCGATTTTTACTTTGATGAACGTCATTACCATTTGATGAACGCCATTCACTTTTTTATGTTAGGTTTTTGGTATGTCCATCAGTGCTTCCTCTAATTTTTACATTGATGAACGTCATTACCATTCGATGATCGCCATTTACATTTTTTATATTGGGTTTTTGGTATGTCCATCAGTGCTTCCTCCGATTTTTACTTTGATGAACGCCATTACCATTTGATTAAGGCCATTCACATTTTTTATATTCGCTTTTCGTTATGTCCATCAGTGCTTCCTCCGATTTTTACTTTGATGAACGCGATTACCATTTGATGAACTCCATTCACATTTTTTATATTCGGCTTTCGTTATGTCCATCAGTGCTTCCCCCGATTTTTACTTTGATGAAAGCCATTACCATTTGATGATCGCCATTCAAATTTTTTAAATTAGGTTTTTCGTATGTCCATAAGTGCTTCCTCCGAAATTTACTTTGATGAACGCCATTCACATTTTTTATATTAGGTTTTTGGAACGTCCATCAGTGCTTCTTCCGATTTTTACTTTCATGAACGTCATTACCATTTGATGATCGCCCTTCACATTTTTTATTTTCGGTTTTCGGTATGTTCATCAGTTTTTCCTCCGATTTTTACTTTGATGAACGTCATTACCATTTGATGAACGCCATTCACTTTTTTATGTTAGGTTTTTGGTATGTCCATCAGTGCTTCCTCTAATTTTTACATTGATGAACGTCATTACCATTTGATGAACTCCATTCACATTTTTTATATTCGGCTTTCGTTATGTCCATCAGTGCTTCTTCCGATTTTTACTTTGATAAACGGCATTACCATTTGATGATCGCCATTCACATTTTTTAAATTAGGTTTTTCGTATGTGAATCAGTGCTTCCTCCGGTTTTTACTTTGATGAACGCCATTAACATTTTTATATTAGGTTTTTGGTATGTCCATCAGTGCTTCCTCCGATTTTTACTTCGATGAACGCCATTACCATTTGATGATCGCCATTTACATTTTTTATTTTCGCCTTTCGTTATGTCCATCAGTGCTTCCTCCGATTTTTACTTTGATGATCGCCATTACCATTTGATGATCGCCATTCACATTTTTTATGTTAGGTTTTTGGAATGCCCATCAGTGTTTCCTCCAATTTTTACTTTGATGATCGCCATTACCATTTGATGATCGCCATTCACATTTCTTATATTAGGTTTTTGGTATGTCCATCAGTGCTTCCTCCGATTTTTACTTTGATGAACGCCATTTCTAATTGTTGATCGCCATTCACATTTTTTATATTCGGCTTTCGTTATGGTCCATCAGTGCTTCCTCCGATTTTTACTTTGATGAACGCCATTACCATTTGATGAACGCCATTACCATTTGATGAACTCCATTCACATTTTTTATACTCGGCTTACATTATGGTCCATCAGTGCTTCCTCCGATTTTTACTTTGATGATCGACATTCACATTTTTTATATTAGGTTTTTGGTATGTCCATGAGTGCTTCCTCCGAGTTTTACTTTGATGATCGCCAATTCCGTTTGATGATCGCATTCACATTATTTATATTACGTTTTTGGTATGTCCATCAGTGCTTCCTCTGATTTTTACTTCAATGAACGTCATTACCATTTGATGATCGCCATTCACATTTTCATATTCGGTAAGTCCATCTGTGCTTCTTCCGATTTTTACTTTGAGGAACGTCATTACCATTTGAAGATCGCCTTTCAAATTTTTTAGATACGCCTTTCGTCATGTCCATCAGTGCTTCCTCCGATTTTTTCTTTGAACGCCATTACCATTTGATGAACGCCATTCACATTTTTTATATTCGGCTTTCGTTATGTCCATCAGTGCTTCCTCCGATTTTTACGTTGATGAACGCCATTACCATTTGATGATCGCCATTCACATTTTTTAAATTAGGTTCTTCGTATGTCCATGAGTGCTTCCTCCGATTTTTACTTTGATGAACGCCATTCACATTTTTATATTAGGTTTTTTGTATGTCCATCAGTGCTTCCTCCGATTTTAAATTTGATGAACGCCATTACCATTTGATGATCGCCATTTACATTTTTTATATTCGCCTTTCGTTATGTCCATCAGTGCTTCCTCCGATTTTCACTTTGATGATCGCCATTATCATTTGATGATCGCCATTCACATTTTTTATATTAGGTTTTTGGAATGCCCATCAGTGCTTCCTCCAATTTTTACTTTGATGAACGCCATTACCATTGATGATCGCAATTCACATTTTTTATATTCGGCTTTCGTTATGGTCCATCAGTGCTTCCTCCGATTTTTACTTTGATGAACGCCATTACCATTGATGATCGCCATTCACATTTTTTATATTACGTTTTTGGTATGTCCATCAGTGCTTCCTCCGATTTTTACTTTCATGAACACCATTAACATTTGATGATCGCCATTCACATTTTTTATATTTTGTTTTTGGTATGTCCATCAGTGCTTCCTCCGATTTTTACTTTGATGAACGCCAAAACCATTTGATGATCGCAATTCAAATTTTTATATTTTGTTTTTGGAATGTCCATCAGTGCTTCCTCCGATTTTTACTTTGATGAACGTCATTACCATTTGCTAATCGCCATTCACATTTTTTATATGAGGTTTTTGGTATGTCTATCAGTGCTTCCTCCGATTTTTACTTTGATGAAAGCCATTACCATTTGATGATTGCCATTCAAATTTTTATATTTTGTTTTTGGAATGTCCATCAGTGCTTCCTCCGATTTTAACTTTGATGAACGTCATTACCATTTGAAGATCACCATTCACATTTTTTAGATACGCCTTTCGTTATGTCCATCAGTGCTTCCTCCGATTTTTACTTTGATGAACGCCATTACCAATTGATGAACGCCATTCACATTTTTTATATTCGCCTTTCGTTATGTCCATCAGTGCTTCCTCCGATTTTTACTTTGATGAACGTGATTACCATTTGATGAACTCAATTCACATTTTTTATATTAAGCCTTCGTTATGTCCATCAGTGCTTCCTCCGATTTTGACTTTGAGGAACGTCATTAAAATTTGAAGATCGCCATTCACATTTTTTAGATACGCCTTTCGTTATGTCCATCAGTGCTTCCTCCGATTTTCACTTTGATGAACGCCATTACAATTTGATGATCGCCATTCACATTTTTTATATTTGGCTTTCGTTATGTCCATCAGTGCTTCCTCCGATTTTTACTTTGATGAACGCCATTCACATTTTTTATCTTAGGTTTTTGGTATGTCCATCAGTGCTTCCTCCGATTTTTACTTTGAAGAAAGCCATTACCATTTGATGATCGCCATTCACATTTTTTATATTAGGTTTTTTGTATGTCCATCAGTGCTTCCGATTTTTACTTTGATGAACTCCATTATCATTTGATGATCGCCATTCAAATTTTTATATTATGTTTTTGGTATGTCCATCAGTGCTTCCTCCGATTTTTACTTTCATGAACGCCATTACCATTTGATGATCGCCATTGAAATTTTTTATATTAGGTTTTTGGTATGTTCATCAGTGCTTCTTCCGATTTTTACTTTGATGAACGCCATTACCATATGATGATCGCCATTCCCTTTTTCTATATTAGGTTTTTGGTATATCCATAAGTGCTTCCACCGATTTTTACTTTGATGTACGCCATTACCATTTAATGATCACCAATCACATTTTTATATTCGGTTTTCGGTACGTCCATCAGTGCTCCCTACGATTTTTACTTTGATGAACTCCATTACCATTTGATGATCGCCATTCACATTTTTATATTATGTTTTTGGTATGTTCATTAGTGCTTCTTCCGATTTTTACTTTGATAAACGCCATTACATTTGATGATCGCCATTCACATTTCTTATATTAGGTTTTTGGTAAGTTCATCAGTGCTTCTTCCGATTTTTACTTTGATGAACGCCATTACCATTTGATGATCGCCATTCCCTTTTTCTATATTAGGTTTTTGGTATGTCCATCAGTGCTTCCTCCGATTTTTACTTTGAACGCCATTACGGTGTGATGATCGCCATTCACATTTTTATATTAGGTTTTTGTTATTTCCATCATTGCTTCCTCCGATTTTTACTTTGATGATCACCATTACCATTTGATGATCGCCTTTCAAATTTCTTATATTAGGTTTTTGGTATGTCCATCAGTGCTTCCTCCGATTTTTACTTTGATGAACGCCATTACCTTTTGATGATCGCCATTCTCATTTTTTATATTACGTTTTTGAATTGAATTGAATTGAATGTTGGGTTTAATGGCACAAAGTCCACAGAAGGACATGCTGCGCCAAACAAACGGTTTTAAAATAAAATCCTAGGTAGATGTATACTACAAGTTTTCCCCATCAAAATCACACGGCATTTATAAAACTGAATACAACGAAACCAACGCATTCAAGAGTAAGTAAAACAAGATAAAATTTAAATGTAGTTAAGTATCATAAAACAGTTGCATTCAAAGCTGAATAAAGACACATAAAATTGTAAATAGGATAAAAACTGTTATATACAGTATAAGAGACCAATTGCGCGTAGAAACGCAAAAATGTTAGGATGATGGCAGTCACCTAACAAATCCTGCAGTGTTAAAATAGAACTACCAAAAAAGGTTAAACGATGACGGTTAAAACATGGGCAATAAATTAAAATGTGATGGATTGTGAGTAAAACGTTGCAAGTATTGCAGTGAGGAGAGGGTTCATCAAACAGCAAGTGAAGGTGGGTCAATCGAGTGTGGCCAATTCGAAGACGAGTAAGTTTGACGTCTGCCCTACGATTACGTAGCACAGGCAATGGATCTAAATCAATTTTTATAGCGCGCAATTTATTATTAATTTGGAGATCCCACTGCTGCAACCATAGAGACTTTGTAAGCTGTCGTACGTGTGTTTTTATATCTTGGTATGGTATAGACAGAGAGAAAGGGTTTGTAGCAGATCGTGCGGCAACATCGGCCAAGTCATTGCCCGGAATTCCGACATGACTTGGGACCCAACAAAATAAAATATCAAACCCATTTTTATGAAAAGAATTTAACAGATGATGTATAAAATTTAAAATTGGGTGAGTCGATTCTTCGAAATGTCCCAATTGGCGCAACACGCTCAAACTATCTGAATAAATGCAATATTTTCGAGTAGGCAGTGATGAGATCAATCGCAGAGCTAAAAGAATAGCTACAGCTTCGGCAGTGAAAATTGAACAAATATCTGGGATTTTAAAATTGTACGTGGCATCAGCAATGACGACGCCACAACCGACATGTCCTGGAGATTTTGAGCCATCTGTATATACAGGGACGTATTGAGAAAACTGATGACGATGGGAAGTGAAAAGTTGCTGAAATATAATAGGAGACACTTGAGCCTTATTATAAGCAACAAACTGACAATCAAACTGGTATTGTGAGATGGTCCATGGTGAAATAAGCAAATGCTCAACTGATTGTGATGGCAAATCACAAATAGACAAATTTTCAATAAGTGATCGCATGCGAACGTTAAAAGGGCGAATATGAGAAGGACGAGCTTCATAAAACCGCAACAAACTTGATGGTGTAGAATCACGCTGTAGAGGATGTGTAGCAGATGACATGATGCGAAAGTAATACGTCAAGGACAGCTGCATGCGGCGTAGGTCTAAAGGTAGTTGATCACAGATAACATAGAGGCTTTTAACAGGGGACGTGCGGAAGGCGCCGCTACATATGCGCAAGGCAGTATGATGCACTGTATCCAAGCGTCTTAAGTTAGAAGCGGAAGCAGTGCCATATACCGCACATGCGTAATCAAGACGAGATAATGTTAGCGCTTGATATATTCGCAGTAGGGCGATGCGATCTGCACCCCAAGACGTGTTTGAAAGCACTCGTAATATGTTTAGAGTCTTCTCGCATCGTTTTCTAAGCTGTTTGATGTGAGGTAAAAAAGTAAGCTTCTTGTCAAATATCAGCCCAAGAAACTTTGTGTTCTCAACTATAGGTATGACAGTGTTATTGATATGAATGGCAGGTTCATTATGAAGCCTGCGCAACCGACAGAAGTGCATGCAGGAACTTTTAGAGGGGGAGATTGTATGGCCATTCAGTTCACACCACTCCACGATTTTATTTACACTCAGTTGAAGTTGCCGCTCTATTACTCTCATGTCTGATCCTGAGCATGATACGTTCAAATCGTCAACATAAAGTGAGCCATGAACTGTAGATGGTAGTATGTTTAAGATGAGAGAAATATGTACAATGAAAAGTATGACACTTAAAACACTGCCCTGTGGTACACCTTCAGATTGGATAAAAACATCAGATAGCGTATTGCACACTTTGACCCGGAAATATCTACGACTTAAAAAGTTTTTGATAAAAATCGGTAGATGACCACGGAGACCCATGTCGAATAAAACTTTTAGAATGCCGTAACGCCATGTCCGATCGTAAGCTTTCTCAATATCGAAGAAGATAGAGACTAAATGACTTCGTCGGACAAAGGCATTACGTATACGCGATTCTAAAGAAACTATATTATCCAGTGTTGATCTGCCTCTACGGAAACCACTTTGAAAATCTGGAATAAGTTTGTTTTTCTCGAGAAAATAAATGAGGCGAGAGTTAACCATGCGTTCAAATACCTTGCCGAGGCAACTCGTTAATGCTATCGGGCGATAATTAATTGGCTCCGTCGGGTCTTTACCAGGTTTCAATATTGGTATGACAATAGCCAGTCGCCAACTTGATGGGTATGTTTGCTCGGTCCATAATCTGTTAAAGAGTAACAGCACATTCTGCAAAGATGCAGAAGTCAAGTGACGAAGCATTCGGTATGATATACCATCAAAGCCGGGACTGGTATTGGGAGCTCTAGCCAGTGCTCTCTGTAATTCTTCAAATGTAAAATTACTATTGTACCGAAACCGCTGTCGAGTCGCAAACTGCAGATTAAGTCTTTCAGTCACACGTTTGTGAGCTTGGAAAACTGGGCTGTAGTTTTCAATGCTGGAGACGGTAGCAAACGTTTCACCCAAGATGTTACTCACATCTACAGGGTCAGAGTACGTGGTACCGTTTCTATCAAATACCGGAAGATGGAATTCACGGTAGATACCATTTGCTCTCTTGACCCTCGACCAGACTTGTCTGGTAGATGTTGTAGATGTGATGGATGAAACATAGCGAGACCAAGAGTCTCTCTGGCTTTGGCGCCGAGTCCTGCGTGCAAGTGCTCGAGCTCGTTTAAAGGCTACGAGGTGGTCTGTCGATGGATACCTGCGAAAGATATTCCAAAGTCTCTGTTGTTCTTTGTGAGCTGCGGAGCATTCAGCATTCCACCAAGGCTTCCGATGCCTAGGGAGAGAAGTTGATGTTTTTGGAATGCTGGTTTCTGCAGCATTGATGATTCTTAAAGTAACAGTTTCAACAACAGTTTCAATATTGTCATTTAAAACCATTTCATTTGTTATTTCAGCAAGTTGTGTGAAAAGGTTCCAATCCGCTCGATGATATATAAAAACAGATGGTCTGGGAGTAATATTAAAAGTAGATGAGTATGAAACTATGATAGGAAAATGGTCACTATTATGAAGATCATCATCAACTGAAAATTGTGAGAATGGTAAAAGTGTAGGTGAACATAAAGCCAGGTCAATGCAGTGAAAAGTACGAGTTGGTGCGTGAAAATAAGTGTCCTCACCTTGATTCAGTAGGCAGAGGCTATGATCTAGGATGATTGTTTCGATTTGATTTCCACGAGCATTTGTGTTGTGGCTTCCCCACAGAGTGTTGTGGCCGTTGAAATCTCCAATCAAAATAAAAGGTTTCGGCAACTGATTAATTAAAATGTTCAAATCACTTTGTGAAATGGGATCATTCGGTGGTAAGCACAAAGAACAAATTGTAATAGAGATGTTTATGTGAAGTTGAACGGCAATAGCCTGTAATGAAGATGATAGAGACAAATGGGATGAGGGAAAATGTGTAGAAATTAAAATAGCAACACCACCATTAGTTCGGTTACCAGCAATGTTATCGTTTCGGTAACAAATGTAGTTACGTAAATTAAAATTTTCTGATGATGACAAAAATGTTTCTTGAAGTGCTAAGCAAGCAGGATGATATTTAAAGACAATATCTCTGATATCAGAGCTCTTATTGCGCACGCTTCGACAATTCCATGAAATAATGGAGATAGACATTATTTCTTTGATGCGGAAGCAGCATGGATCGGAGGGTCATCGAAAATTGATTCATCATCTGAAGGATGTAAAGTAACTTCATCTTCCATTCTGTCAAGAATGTCCGATGAAACCTGATTTATATGATGGGCAAATTTCGGATTTTTCTTCTTACGTGAGATTCCAGGTTTCTCACTAGGTGGAAATTTTAAATTTGGGCGCTGCTTTAAAGCAGGCTGAGGCTTTTCCGAGGAATTAGTTCGGTATGCTTTTGAGGGTGGAGGAGAGGTGGACGCAGGTCTGGTTGTTTTAGCAAAGTCAAACAATGGTTTCTGTTTAGTTTTCTGTGGGATAGAGGATTGAAAGGTATCTGTTTGTGTGCTGACTGTACGAAAAGTAGTTTTTGCAGCCGCAGAATAGGACAAACCCGGACGTGGGGTACGAGCAGTGACTATTCTACGAGCTTCATCAAAACTTAAATTTTGTAGGACTTTGACAGATTGAATCTCTTTTTCCTGGGACCATTTCGGACAATTCCTGGAGTAGGCAGCATGAGCTCCCTTACAGTTAATGCAAAGGGCAGGCGACTCACAGGAATTGTCACTATGGTCAAAACCAGAGCAATTAGCACAAATCGGCTTGCTTCGACAAGATGCTTTTGAGTGACCAAACCTTTGGCATTGAAAACACCTCAATGGGTTTGGCACATAAGGTCGAACAGGGCAGTTATGCCAGGCAAGTTTTACAGATGTTGGTAATTTTGAAGTGTCAAATGTAAGGATCAGATGTTTCGTAGGGATGAGTTTACCATCCCTCCGAATCTTGATCCTTCTGGCAGCAGTAACGTGTTGATCTTTCAATTCTTCCACTATCGTTTCCTCTGTATCATCAATGAATTCAGATTCAGATATAACACCACGGGAGGTGTTTAGTGATTTATGGGGGGTTACAGTTACAGAGAATGAACACATAGTCGTACACGAGGACAAGATGGTAGCCTGTTGTTTTGATGTAACTTGAACCAATAGATCACCTGAGCGTAACTTTTTAATTGAACCTACTTCTCCTAAAACCGAAATGAGAGCTTTGTGGATCAAAAAGGGGGACACTTTAGTAAACGAAGTATTTGGAATAGTGGGATTAGTCAAACTTATCAGGAAGTACTGAGCATAGTCACATGGTGCGAGAAATGTTCCGCTTTTTTTGCTTTGGTGGGCGGAACTGAACACCTTTCCATTTTCAGCCATAGAAAATTTTAATCATTTCTGCTACCAGCGGCACCACCCACCACGGAGTCCTACTAAGGGGATGTCAGTAACCATGATTCGTCACTTAACACCGATGCTAACCAATAGCTATACGTCCGTGAGTCACCCCTGAAGCAGCCTCCACCCTTAACGAGGTGCCCAGTAAGTGACCCCGGGCTTGACCCTAGCCATCAGATGACGTTTGTGACTAGCCGATTGTGCTTCCTCCGATTTTAACTTTGATGAACGTCATTACCATTTGATGAACGCGATTCACATTTTTTATCTTAGGTTTTTGGTATGTCCATCAGTGCTTCCTCTGATTTTTACTTTGATGAACGTCATTACCATTTGATGATCGCCATTCACATTTTTTATATTGGGTTTTCGGTATGTCCATCAGTACTTCCTCCGATTTTTACTTTGATGAACGTCATTACCATTTGATGAACGCCATTCACTTTTTTATGTTAGGTTTTTGGTATGTCCATCAGTGCTTCCTCCGATTTTTACTTTGAGGAACGTCATTACCATTTGAAGATCGCCATTCACATTTTTAGATACGCCTTTCGTTATGTCCATCAGTGCTTCCTCCGATTTTTACTTTGATGAACGTCATTACCATTTGATGAACGCCATTCACATTTTTTAAATTAGGTTTTTCGTATGTGAATCAGTGCTTCCTCCGATTTTTACTTTGATGAACGCTATTAACATTTTTATATTAGGTTTTTGGTATGTCCATCAGTGCTTCCTCCGATTTTTACTTCGATGAACGCCATTACCATTTGATGATCGCCATTTACATTTTTTATTTTCGCCTTTCGTTATGTCCATCAGTGCTTCCTCCGATTTTTACTTTGATAAACGGCATTACCATTTGATGATCGCCATTCACATTTTTTAAATTAGGTTTTTTGTATGTGAATCAGTGCTTCCTCCGATTTTTACTTTGATGAACGCCATTAACATTTTTATATTAGGTTTTTGGTATGTCCATCAGTGCTTCCTCCGATTTTTACTTCGATGAACGCCATTACCATTTGATGATCGCCATTTACATTTTTTATTTTCGCCTTTCGTTATGTCCATCAGTGCTTCCTCCGATTTTTACTTTGATGAACGTCATTACCATTTGATGATCGCCATTCACATTTTTTAAATTAGGTTTTTTGTATGTGAATCAGTGCTTCCTCCGATTTTTACTTTGATGAACGCCATTAACATTTTTATATTAGGTTTTTGGTATGTCCATCAGTGCTTCCTCCGATTTTTACTTCGATGAACGCCATTACCATTTGATGATCGCCATTTACATTTTTTATTTTCGCCTTTCGTTATGTCCATCAGTGCTTCCTCCGATTTTTACTTTGATGATCGCCATTACCATTTGATGATCGCCATTCACATTTTTTATGTTAGGTTTTTGGAATGCCCATCAGTGTTTCCTCCAATTTTTACTTTGATGATCGCCATTACCATTTGATGATCGCCATTCACATTTCTTATATTAGGATTTTGGTATGTCCATCAGTGCTTCCTCCGATTTTTACTTTGATGAACACCATTTCTAATTGATGATCGCCATTCACATTTTTTATATTCGGCTTTCGTTATGGTCCATCAGTGCTTCCTCCGATTTTTACTTTGATGAACGCCATTACCATTTGATGATCGCTATTCAAATTTTTTATATTCGGCTTTCGTTATGGTCCATCTGTGCTTCCTCAGATTTTTACTTTGACGAACGCCATTACCATTTAATGATCGCCATTCACATTTTTTTATATTATGTTTTTTGTATGTTCATCAGTGCTTCCTCCGATTTTTACTTTGATGAACGCCATTACCATTTGATGAACGCCATTACCATTTGATGAACTCCATTCACATTTTTTATACTCGGCTTACATTATGTTCCATCAGTGCTTCCTCCGATTTTTACTTTGATGAACGCCATTACCATTTGATGATCGACATTCACATTTTTTATATTAGGTTTTTGGTATGTCCATGAGTGCTTCCTCCGAGTTTTACTTTGATGAACGCCATTACCATTTGATGATCGCATTCACATTATTTATATTACGTTTTTGGTATGTCCATCAGTGCTTCCTCTGATTTTTACTTCAATGAACGTCATTACCATTTGATGATCGCCATTCACATTTTTTATCTTAGGTTTTTGGTATTTCCATCAGTGCTACCTCTGATTTTTTTTTTGATGAACGTCATTACCATTTGATGATCGCCATTCACATTTTTTAAATTAGGTTTTTCGTATGTCCATAAGTGCTTCCTCCGATTTTTACTTTGATGAACGCCATTCACATTTTTTATATTAGGTTTTTGGAACGTCCATCAGTGCTTCTTCCGATTTTTACTTTCATGAACGTCATTACCATTTGATGATCGCCATTCACATTTTTTATTTTCGGTTTTCGGTATGTTCATCAGTTTTTCCACCGATTTTTACTTTGATGAACGTCATTACCATTTGATGAACGCCATTCACTTTTTTATGTTAGGTTTTTGGTATGTCCATCAGTGCTTCCTCTAATTTTTACATTGATGAACGTCATTACCATTCGATGATCGCCATTTACATTTTTTATATTGGGTTTTTGGTATGTCCATCAGTGCTTCCTCCGATTTTTACTTTGATGAACGCCATTACCATTTGATTAAGGCCATTCACATTTTTTATATTCGCTTTTCGTTATGTCCATCAGTGCTTCCTCCGATTTTTACTTTGATGAACGCGATTACCATTTGATGAACTCCATTCACATTTTTTATATTCGGCTTTCGTTATGTCCATCAGTGCTTCCCCCGATTTTTACTTTGATGAAAGCCATTACCATTTGATGATCGCCATTCAAATTTTTTAAATTAGGTTTTTCGTATGTCCATAAGTGCTTCCTCCGAAATTTACTTTGATGAACGCCATTCACATTTTTTATATTAGGTTTTTGGAACGTCCATCAGTGCTTCTTCCGATTTTTACTTTCATGAACGTCATTACCATTTGATGATCGCCCTTCACATTTTTTATTTTCGGTTTTCGGTATGTTCATCAGTTTTTCCTCCGATTTTTACTTTGATGAACGTCATTACCATTTGATGAACGCCATTCACTTTTTTATGTTAGGTTTTTGGTATGTCCATCAGTGCTTCCTCTAATTTTTACATTGATGAACGTCATTACCATTTGATGAACTCCATTCACATTTTTTATATTCGGCTTTCGTTATGTCCATCAGTGCTTCTTCCGATTTTTACTTTGATAAACGGCATTACCATTTGATGATCGCCATTCACATTTTTTAAATTAGGTTTTTCGTATGTGAATCAGTGCTTCCTCCGGTTTTTACTTTGATGAACGCCATTAACATTTTTATATTAGGTTTTTGGTATGTCCATCAGTGCTTCCTCCGATTTTTACTTCGATGAACGCCATTACCATTTGATGATCGCCATTTACATTTTTTATTTTCGCCTTTCGTTATGTCCATCAGTGCTTCCTCCGATTTTTACTTTGATGATCGCCATTACCATTTGATGATCGCCATTCACATTTTTTATGTTAGGTTTTTGGAATGCCCATCAGTGTTTCCTCCAATTTTTACTTTGATGATCGCCATTACCATTTGATGATCGCCATTCACATTTCTTATATTAGGTTTTTGGTATGTCCATCAGTGCTTCCTCCGATTTTTACTTTGATGAACGCCATTTCTAATTGTTGATCGCCATTCACATTTTTTATATTCGGCTTTCGTTATGGTCCATCAGTGCTTCCTCCGATTTTTACTTTGATGAACGCCATTACCATTTGATGAACGCCATTACCATTTGATGAACTCCATTCACATTTTTTATACTCGGCTTACATTATGGTCCATCAGTGCTTCCTCCGATTTTTACTTTGATGATCGACATTCACATTTTTTATATTAGGTTTTTGGTATGTCCATGAGTGCTTCCTCCGAGTTTTACTTTGATGATCGCCAATTCCGTTTGATGATCGCATTCACATTATTTATATTACGTTTTTGGTATGTCCATCAGTGCTTCCTCTGATTTTTACTTCAATGAACGTCATTACCATTTGATGATCGCCATTCACATTTTCATATTCGGTAAGTCCATCTGTGCTTCTTCCGATTTTTACTTTGAGGAACGTCATTACCATTTGAAGATCGCCTTTCAAATTTTTTAGATACGCCTTTCGTCATGTCCATCAGTGCTTCCTCCGATTTTTTCTTTGAACGCCATTACCATTTGATGAACGCCATTCACATTTTTTATATTCGGCTTTCGTTATGTCCATCAGTGCTTCCTCCGATTTTTACGTTGATGAACGCCATTACCATTTGATGATCGCCATTCACATTTTTTAAATTAGGTTCTTCGTATGTCCATGAGTGCTTCCTCCGATTTTTACTTTGATGAACGCCATTCACATTTTTATATTAGGTTTTTTGTATGTCCATCAGTGCTTCCTCCGATTTTAAATTTGATGAACGCCATTACCATTTGATGATCGCCATTTACATTTTTTATATTCGCCTTTCGTTATGTCCATCAGTGCTTCCTCCGATTTTCACTTTGATGATCGCCATTATCATTTGATGATCGCCATTCACATTTTTTATATTAGGTTTTTGGAATGCCCATCAGTGCTTCCTCCAATTTTTACTTTGATGAACGCCATTACCATTGATGATCGCAATTCACATTTTTTATATTCGGCTTTCGTTATGGTCCATCAGTGCTTCCTCCGATTTTTACTTTGATGAACGCCATTACCATTGATGATCGCCATTCACATTTTTTATATTACGTTTTTGGTATGTCCATCAGTGCTTCCTCCGATTTTTACTTTCATGAACACCATTAACATTTGATGATCGCCATTCACATTTTTTATATTTTGTTTTTGGTATGTCCATCAGTGCTTCCTCCGATTTTTACTTTGATGAACGCCAAAACCATTTGATGATCGCAATTCAAATTTTTATATTTTGTTTTTGGAATGTCCATCAGTGCTTCCTCCGATTTTTACTTTGATGAACGTCATTACCATTTGCTAATCGCCATTCACATTTTTTATATGAGGTTTTTGGTATGTCTATCAGTGCTTCCTCCGATTTTTACTTTGATGAAAGCCATTACCATTTGATGATTGCCATTCAAATTTTTATATTTTGTTTTTGGAATGTCCATCAGTGCTTCCTCCGATTTTAACTTTGATGAACGTCATTACCATTTGAAGATCACCATTCACATTTTTTAGATACGCCTTTCGTTATGTCCATCAGTGCTTCCTCCGATTTTTACTTTGATGAACGCCATTACCAATTGATGAACGCCATTCACATTTTTTATATTCGCCTTTCGTTATGTCCATCAGTGCTTCCTCCGATTTTTACTTTGATGAACGTGATTACCATTTGATGAACTCAATTCACATTTTTTATATTAAGCCTTCGTTATGTCCATCAGTGCTTCCTCCGATTTTGACTTTGAGGAACGTCATTAAAATTTGAAGATCGCCATTCACATTTTTTAGATACGCCTTTCGTTATGTCCATCAGTGCTTCCTCCGATTTTCACTTTGATGAACGCCATTACAATTTGATGATCGCCATTCACATTTTTTATATTTGGCTTTCGTTATGTCCATCAGTGCTTCCTCCGATTTTTACTTTGATGAACGCCATTCACATTTTTTATCTTAGGTTTTTGGTATGTCCATCAGTGCTTCCTCCGATTTTTACTTTGAAGAAAGCCATTACCATTTGATGATCGCCATTCACATTTTTTATATTAGGTTTTTTGTATGTCCATCAGTGCTTCCGATTTTTACTTTGATGAACTCCATTATCATTTGATGATCGCCATTCAAATTTTTATATTATGTTTTTGGTATGTCCATCAGTGCTTCCTCCGATTTTTACTTTCATGAACGCCATTACCATTTGATGATCGCCATTGAAATTTTTTATATTAGGTTTTTGGTATGTTCATCAGTGCTTCTTCCGATTTTTACTTTGATGAACGCCATTACCATATGATGATCGCCATTCCCTTTTTCTATATTAGGTTTTTGGTATATCCATAAGTGCTTCCACCGATTTTTACTTTGATGTACGCCATTACCATTTAATGATCACCAATCACATTTTTATATTCGGTTTTCGGTACGTCCATCAGTGCTCCCTACGATTTTTACTTTGATGAACTCCATTACCATTTGATGATCGCCATTCACATTTTTATATTATGTTTTTGGTATGTTCATCAGTGCTTCTTCCGATTTTTACTTTGATAAACGCCATTACATTTGATGATCGCCATTCACATTTCTTATATTAGGTTTTTGGTAAGTTCATCAGTGCTTCTTCCGATTTTTACTTTGATGAACGCCATTACCATTTGATGATCGCCATTCCCTTTTTCTATATTAGGTTTTTGGTATGTCCATCAGTGCTTCCTCCGATTTTTACTTTGATGAACGCCATTACGGTGTGATGATCGCCATTCACATTTTTATATTAGGTTTTTGTTATTTCCATCATTGCTTCCTCCGATTTTTACTTTGATGATCACCATTACCATTTGATGATCGCCTTTCAAATTTCTTATATTAGGTTTTTGGTATGTCCATCAGTGCTTCCTCCGATTTTTACTTTGATGAACGCCATTACCTTTTGATGATCGCCATTCTCATTTTTTATATTACGTTTTTGATATGTCCATCAGTGCTTCCTCCGATTTTTACTTTGATGTACGCCATTACCATTTAATGATCGCCAATCACATTTTTATATTCGGTTTTCGGTACGTCCATCAGTGCTCCCTGCGATTTTTACTTTGATGAACGTCATTACTCTTTGATAATCGCCATTCACATGTTTTATGTTCGGCTTTCGTTATGTCCATCAGCGCTTCCTCCGATTTTTACTTTGATGAACACCAATACCATTTGATGATCGCCATTCAAATTTTTTATAATAGTTTTCTGGTATGTCCATCAGTTCTTCCTCCGATTTTCACTTTGATGAACGCCATTACTATTTGATGATTGCCATTCAAATTTTTATATTTTGTTTTTGGTATGTCCATCAGTGCTTCCTCCGATTTTAACTTTGATGAACGTCATTACCATTTACTAATCGCCATTCACATTTTTATATAAGGTTTTTGGTATGTCCATCAGTGCTTCCTCCGATTTTAACTTTGATGAACGCCAATACCATTTGATGATCGCCATTCACATTTTTTACATTACGTTTTTGGTTTGTCCATCAGTGCTTCCTCCGATTTTTACTTTGATGAACGTCATTACCATTTGATGATCGCCATTCAAATTTTTATATTTTGTTTTTGGTATGTCCATCAGTGCTTCCTCCGATTTTTACTTTGATGAACGCCAAAACCATTTGATGATCGCAATTCAAATTTTTTATATTAGGTTTTTGGTATGTCTATCAGTGCTTCCTCCGATTTTTACTTTGATGAACGCCATTACCATTTGATGATTGCCATTCAAATTTTTATATTTTGTTTTTGGTATGTCCATCAGTGCTTCCTCCGATTTTTACTTTGATGAACGTCATTACCATTTGCTAATCGCCATTCACATTTTTTATATGAGGTTTTTGGTATGTCTATCAGTGTTTCCTCCGATTTTTACTTTGATGAACGCCATTACCATTTGATGATTGCCATTCAAATTTTTATATTTTGTTTTTGGAATGTCCATCAGTGCTTCCTCCGATTTTAACTTTGATGAACGTCATTACCATTTGAAGATCACCATTCACATTTTTTAGATACGCCTTTCGTTATGTCCATCAGTGCTTCCTCCGATTTTTACTTTGATGAACGCCATTCACATTTTTTATCTTAGGTTTTTGGTATGTCCATCAGTGCTTCCTCCGATTTTTACTTTGATGAAAGCCATTACCATTTGATGATCGCCATTCACATTTTTTATATTAGGTTTTTTGTATGTCCATCAGTGCTTCCGATTTTTACTTTGATGAACTCCATTATCATTTGATGATCGCCATTCACATTTTTATATTATGTTTTTGGTATGTCCATCAGTGCTTCCTCCGATTTTTACTTTCATGAACGCCATTACCATTTGATGATCGCCATTGAAATTTTTTATATTAGGTTTTTGGTATGTTCATCAGTGCTTCTTCCGATTTTTACTTTGATGAACGCCATTACCATATGATGATCGCCATTACCATTTGATGATCGCCATTCCCTTTTTCTATATTAGGTTTTTGGTATATCCATAAGTGCTTCCACCGATTTTTACTTTGATGAACGCCATTACCATTTGATGATCGCCATTCACATTTTTCATATCAGGTTTTCGGTAAGTTCATCAGTGCTTCCTCCGAATTTTACTTTGATGTACGCCATTACCATTTAATGATCGCCAATCACATTTTTATATTCGGTTTTCGGTACGTCCATCAGTGCTCCCTGCGATTTTTACTTTGATGAACGTCATTACTCTTTGATAATCGCCATTCACATGTTTTATGTTCGGCTTTCGTTATGTCCATCAGTGCTTCCACCGATTTTTACTTTGATGGACGCCATTACCATTTGATGAACGCCATTCACATTTCTTACATTAGGTTTTTGGTAAGTTCATCAGTGCTTCTTCCGATTTTTACTTTGATGAACTTCATTATCATTTGATGATCGCCATTCACATTTTTATATTATGTTTTTGGTATGTCCATCAGTGCTTCCTACGATTTTTACTTTCATGAACACCATTACCATTTGATGATCGCCATTGAAATTTTTTATATTAGGTTTTTGGTATGTTCATCAGTGCTTCTTCCGATTTTTACTTTCATAAACGCCATTACCATTTGATGATCGCCATTCACATTTCTTATATTAGGTTTTTGGTATGTCAATCAGTTCTTCCTCCGAGTTTTACTTTGATGATCGCATACACATTATTTATATTACGTTTTTGGTATGTCCATCAGCGCTTCCTCCGATTTTTACTTTGAAAACCATTACCATTTGATGATCGCCATTCACATTTTTTATATTTGGCTTTCGTTATGTCCATCAGTGCTTCCTCTGATTTTTACTTTGATGAATGCCATTACCATTTGATGAACGCCATTCACTTTTTTTATATTTGGTTTTTGGTATGTCCATCAGTGCTTCTTCCGATTTTTACTTTGATGAACGCCATTACCATTTGATGATCGCCATTCACATTTCTTATATTAGGTTTTTGGTATGTCCATCAGTGCTTCCTCCGATTTTTACTTTGACGAACGCCATTACCATTTGATCATCGTCATTCACATTTTTTATATTAGGTTTTTAATATGTCCATCAGTGCTGCCTCCGATTTTTACTTTGATGAACGTCATTACAATTTGATGATCGCCAATTACAATTTTTATATTTGGTTTTCGGTACGTCCATCAGTGTTCCCTGCGATATTTGCTTTGTTGAACGTCATTACTATTTGATAATCGCCATTCACATGTTTTATGTTCGGCTTTCGTTATGTCCATCAGTGCTGCCTCCGATTTTTACTTTGATGAACGCCATTACCATTTGATGATCGTCATTCACATTTTTTATATCAGGTTTTCGGTATGTCCATCAGTGCTTCCTCCGATTTTTACTTTGATGATCGCATTCACATTGTAACGTTACAGTGTGACAACTGAGCTAAAAGCATCAATTCCTCGAGAGGTAATACTAAAATGATGTTGCTTGAGAGACACACACGAGAAGTGATGTTCTTTTTTTGTTGTTGAAGAAGAGTTTTTTTTCTGAAAAGAGGTATTTCGTTAAGGTTATATTTTGTGATTTTTCGTGTGAATGTTTAAATAAATTGTTTGGTACAACTCACGTCTTATTTCTGGTTGTTGTGACACAACAGAATTTTACTGGTGGCAGCGGTGGGATATAGTAAGAGTAGTTGATTTAAGGTAGTCAGTGATTGTATATGTAGTTTTTTATCAGTTGTAAATTATGAATTTTCTTAATAAAGTGAAAAAAGTGGATTTGATAGAATTGGCCGACGAATTAGGTGAATCTGTTCCACCTCAAGCAAATGTTTGTGAAATTAAAGAATAATTCAAACTAGTAAACATTATGAGGTTGAGGATGTAAAGATGTGTTTGACTCGTATAACGGAGGAGAGAATTAGGCGAGAAGAACTTGAAAAACAAGAACGGCGAGAAGAACTTGAAAGACAAGAACGGCGAGAAGAACTTGAAAGACAAGAACGGCGAGAAGAACTTGAAAGACAAGAACGGTGAGAAGAACTTGAAAGACAAGAACGGCGAGAAGAACTTGAAAGACAAGAACGGCGAGAAGAACTTGAACGGCAACATCAATTGGAATTCAGTAAACTCGAATTAGAAGCAAATTCTCAAATTCAGCACCAAAACAGACCGGTATCAGGTGAAACAAATCATAAAATACAGATTTTACAAATAACACCAAAATTTAATGAAGGTAAGGATGAAAAGTCGTTGTATCAAATAAATTTTGAACGTCGAGCAGAAATTGCACAAATTCCTTAAGATGAATGGGTGCCTTACCTATTGAGCGTAGTACCACCCGACATTTCAAATATGTTGGCGAGAGAGTCTCCTAATGATGCCAATAACTACGACTTTGTAAAAGAATTGATTCTTAAACAATATAAGCTTAATGCAGAGGAACTCAAACAAAATTTTTATCGACATTTTAAATCACCTGAAAAATCTTGGCGAAATTTTACACAAGAATTAAATTGCTATTTTAGCGAATGGGTTTCTGAAGTAAAAATTACCCTTTTCGATGATCTTAAGAGCTTGATGGTTACCGAGCAAATGAAACGTCATGTACCAAATGACATGAGAGATCATTTTCTTGAAGATTGGATGAAATTGAATTCTTATTCCAAATTAGCTGGAAAATTGGACGACTATGAAAGTTTAAAAAACAGTTTCAAGGAAAAGTCTGTGTCTTATAATCGAAGTAACCAAGATGATTCTTGGCGAGCTCTGAACCAAAGTGATACCAGAACTGAAGAAAAGTTGACTTGGCAGAAAAATAATATTAAAGAAAATGTTCGCGAAGGAGAATTTGAAAGAAGGAGACAGCTTAGATGCAATGAATGTGGTTCTTATGATCATCTACGCCCTCAATGTCCCAAGGCGAAAATAAATTCTGAAACTGTGGCTTCGCTCCACGTTTCGGAATCAAGGTTTCCTGATATAATGACACCATATACGAGCATTGGCGTGGTAAATGGCGTTGGCATTTCAATACTACGAGACACTGGCGCAACCTTGGATTTAATTCCTAGGAGATTTGTAAAACCTGAAATGTACACGGGTGAATCTGTTTGGATAAAAACTCCAATACAGGAAGAATCATTTTGTTTTCCATTAGCCGTAGTTGAATTAAACTGTAAGTTAGGAAAAGTGGTTACTAAGGCAGCTGTATTAGGTGATTCTCTTGATAAAGGGTATTATTTATTGGGTAAAAAAACGGCTGCTTTATTGGAAAATTCGTTTGAAGTCCCAATGATAAGTGCTGTAATGACTCGAAAACAAGAAAATATGAATGAAAGGAGGGAAGTAGAAAATAAAGATAATGTACAGCTCGGTATAGTCGATTCCAATGAACACATCGTTACTTCTGATCAAACGACGAAAAACGATGACTTACTCACTGAAAAGATTCGTGACTCCAATTTTCCTGCTTATTTTCCTTTACTGTTTTATTTTCCTATATACCGATAAACAAAACAGTTTTATGTCAACCTATATAGATCAGTTTTGACAAAATTTTATGTATGTTTTTTTGCCATTTCCTACTTTTGCAAAGAAAACTCTGTGGAAGGGAGGAGTTAGACTGTAACGTAACAGTGTGACAACTGAGCTAAAAGCATCAATTCCTCGAGAGGTAATGCTAAAATGATGTTGCTTGAGAGACACACACGAGAAGTGATGTTCTTTTTATTGTTGTTGAAGAAGAGAGTTTTTTTTCTGAGAAGAGATATTTCGTTTGGGTAATATTTTGTGATTTTTCGTGTGAATGTTTAAATAAATTGTTTGGTACAACTTACGTCTTATTTCTGGTTGTTGTGACACAACAACATTATTTATATTACGTTTTTGGTATGTCCATCAGTGCTTCCTCTGATTTTTACTTTGATGAACGTCATTACCATTTGATGATTGCCATTCACATTTTTTATGTTCGGCTTTCGTTATGTCCATCAGTGCTTCCTCCGATTTCTACTTTGATGAACGCCATTACCATTTGAAGATCGCCATTCACATTTTAATATTTTGTTTATGGTATGTCCATCAGTGCTTCCACCGATTTTTACTTTGATGAACGTCATTACCAATTGCTAATCGCCATTCACATTTTTATATTGGGTTTTTGGTATGTCCATCAGTGCTTCCTCCGATTTTTACTTTGATGAACGCCATTACCATTTGATGATCACCATTCACATTTTTTATATTAGGTTTTTGGTATGTCCATCAATGCTTCCTCCGATTTTTACTTTGATGAACGCCATTCACATTCTTTATGTTCGGATTCCGTTATGTGCATCTGTGCTTCCTGCGAATTTTACTTTGATGAACGCCATTCACATATTTTATATTCGGTTTTCGGTATGTCCATCAGTGCTTCCAGCGATTTTTGCTTTGATGAATACCATTTGATGAGCGCCATTCACATTTTTTATGTTCGGTTTTCGGTATGTCCATCAGTTTTTCCTGCAATTTTTACTTTGAACGCCATTCACACTTTTAATATTCGGTATGTCCATCAGTGCTTTCTGCGATTTTTACTTTGATGAACGCCATTATCATTTGATGATCGCAGGTTTTTAAGCATTTATATCAGGATGCACGTATCAGGATGGTAAGCATTTATAACCGTTATGCTGTGTTCTGGAAGGAGGATATTTATTGCATGAGCTTTTGTGGTGCTGTCTGGCAGAAGGGTCGGGAGGGCTTTGATGTATTTCTCTTCAGGCGTTTTTTCCGAGAAAGCAAGTCCTCCGCCAGTGTTGGCAAATCGTTCCTTTCTTATTGTCGTATAACCCTTAATTTTGATGCTCAGCTGGGGGTTAAGTTTTGTCTCTTGTAAGCAGACCACATGAACGTTGTTTGTTTATAGGATGTCAGAAAGTTTGGTTACTTTTCTCTGGGTGCCAGTTAGCTTACTAATTTTTCAATATAATGACATTTTTAATAGTCTTCCTTTATAAATTCAATTTTCGAAAAAAAAAAATTCAGTTTAAACATAGAAGCTACAAAACTAAATATACCTCCCTTCTTTCATTTGTGTATAGAATAATCTTAGAACTATTAACAAAATACCTATTAATTTTAGAAGTTTTAAGGGATACCTGAAGGCTTAAATAATTTCAAACTCATGGTATTTAATCTCCGTTATTCTAATAATATGTTGGTAAAATTTTATCATTATACTGATTTATTTCTTTTATTTCAGATATTTTGTATAATCCTGTAAAGTTTGTCTCTGGCGAAGAAGGAAAGAGAAGTAATATTGTTTGTATGAATGTTAATAAATAATGTTACAAATGTTTTATTTTTCAAAGTTATTCTTATATTATTTAAAATGAAAAACAAAACACGTAAAAGGCTGTAACAAAATAATATGGTGCATAAAAAGTATGCTCTTAATAAAATCTTCTTCTTAATTATTAATAAATTTGAATTTTCATGAACTGCAATAGCGGCACAAGTCAAAAAATCATCTTTTGAGATAAGTGGGTTTAAAGTTTTCATTGCTAAGGTAAATGCATGGATTGGATTGGATTGAATGTAGAAGTTTTATGGCATAAGATCCAAAGGAGGATATGCTGCTCCAAATAATTTGTTGAGTTAGATCTAATGGTAAATTGCACACAATAGTTTCATTGTTATAAAATAAATGAAACTAATAAAATTGTTTATTTCAAGACACGTATTTTTAAAAGTTCATAAAAATCAATAAAAAGCGTAATTCTATAAAATACACAGAAAAGGTAAAACGGTTCATGGGTAGGAAATAAGAGTGAATAAAATCAGATAAAACTGTTATATACAATATAAAATACCGATAGCTCGCAGAAATGCGAAAATGTTATTATGATGAATATCATCCAACAAATCCTTAATACATAAAATCGTGCTATTAAAAATGGTAAGACGATGTTGGTTAAAACAAGGACAAATGGTTAAAATGTGATGAACCGTAAGCAAAGTATTGCAAGAATCGAATCCATACAATCCATACAACTCCATACAACAGGTAATCCATACAACAGATGATGCGTGAGTCGAGTGTGGCCGATTCTGAGACGATTAAGCTTTACATCTGCATTACATAAACGTAATACAGATTAGGGGTCTATATATGGTTTGATGTTATGAAGTTTATTTTGAGTTTGAAGATCCCAATGCTGTTGCCAAAGGGACGAGATGAGCTGTCGAACATATAGTTTAATGTCTGAGAATGGTACAGATATTGATAGTTCAGTAGTTGCAGATCGTGCAGCAGAATCAGCCAACTCATTCCCTGGGATACCGTCGTGATTCGGTATCCAGCAAAATGAAATATCAAATCCCTTCTTGTGAAGAGTGATTAATAAATAATTAATGAAGCATAAGATTGGGTGAGTATCGCTGCGAAAATTTTCTAACTGGTTCAAAACGCTCTTACTATCGGAGTATATAAAATACTTTCGTTCGGAGCGTGAAGAAATCAGCCGCAATGCCAAAAGGATGGCAACAACTTCCGCAGTGAAGACGGAACAAATATCTGGGATCTTGTAGCTGTAAGTATCATCAGCGGTGATGACACCACAGCCTACGTATCCCGCCGATTTTGATCCGTCAGTATATACAGGCACATACTCAAAATATTGGTGACGATGAGAATTGAATATTTGTTGATAAATGATGGATGCAACATTAGATTTACTGTACAACTTAAAAAGGGAATAAAACTGATATGGTGCGATAATCCATGGTGGTATGAGAAGGTGATCTATTGATTGTGTTGGTGCCTCACAAATGTTAAATGATTGTATGAGAGAACGCACGCGAGCATGAAATGGACGGACGCTGAAAGTCGTCGAATTTCGTCAACTCGATTGGATACGAAAATCGTCCACGGGCCTTCTTTCCTTATCCAATAAAGAGTGTCCATGGAATTGCTCCAAAAAATGTTTCAATATCTTCCAATCCTAAATCTTTTTTTACTGTATCTGCCAATCTAGCTCTAATATTACATGCTAGTAATTCTAATCTTGGTATCGACACTTTCTTCAATGAGGCAACTCTAGATCTTGCTTGAATAAGTTGGCAAGTAACCTTTCCATCCCTTTCCGCCCTCAAAAAGATGCAAGTCGCATATGCCACCATCGAAGCGTCACAAAAGGTATGAAGTGTTAAGCTTGATTTAGAAAGAATTTAAGTTTGAAAGTCTACGAGGAATTTTGAAGTTGCTCAATTCTTTTAATTCTTCTTTCCATTTTTCGATTCTTATAATTATTTCGTCGGGCAATTTTGAATCCCAAGAAATTCCAATCTTCCAGCATTCTTGTAGAAGAAGTTTTGGGACCAACCTTATAGGACAAGTGAACCCTATAGGATCGAACAGCTAGTGTGCGACAGATAGAATTTTTCTCTTGGTAACTGGTTCACAATTGTTTTCTTCTTTAACCAGCTCACAGGATAAAGAGTCATTTTGCTTGTCGCATTTTAGGCCTAATACTGACATTTCCTTTTCACAGTTGGAATTATCTTGCAGAAAATCGTTCATCTCAAGTAGGTAGTTATTTTCCCAGCCACGTAAATAAAATTTAGCAGCTTTCAAAATTCTCTGAGATTCAGATCTAAAATGTTCCAATTCTGAAACTGAGTGTACACTTGCAATGTAATTATAAACATACATAGAGTCTTTGACCTTCACTGCAAGACTTTTCAATGGCTCTTCAACCTGATCTAATACATGATTCAGAACAGCCGCAAGTAAAAAGGGGCTACATGATATTCCGAACACTACTCTACAATGTCTATACGTAATTATCTTTTGAGGATCTCCGTCTTTCAACCACATGAATCGTAAACCATCCCTAATATCAGATTCGTTAAGAGATATTTATAAAAATGCTTGTTTGACATCCGTTATTACTCCGATCTTACCCCATCTAAACCTATTTAATACAGCTGGGATAATTTCTATGAGATTTAGGCCCTTTTCTATGCATTCATTTATTGATACGGAGTTTTTGGTTTTAGCTGATCCGTCAAAAACAGGACGTACTTCAGTGGTTGAATTATCTTTAAAAATTGCCCTATGTGGCAAATAATGTATTCCAAAGCTTTTAGAATTATCATTACCCTCATTAGCTTACTCTATTATACCTTCCTTTTCCCATTGGTTAAAAACCTCTTGATAATCATTTAACCGATTCGCGGATTTAAGGGATTTGACTGTGTATTTTAGTCTTTTATATGCCAAATCTTTATTATCGGGTAAAGGAGGATGTCCATCTAATCAGGGTAAATTAACCGTATATCTGCCCGTTCTGTCTCTACTAACCGTTTCTCTGAAATGTTTCAAAGCAAGCTCTTGGGTCTGTGTTTTCGAGCGTTTTTCACTACTATCTTTAATACCCAAGGTATCTAAATTCCAGAGATCTTCAATTTTTGCATTATTTACATGTAATGACAATACTAACATTGAGCTACTTGTATAAGTTCCCTCTACCTCTGATTTACCCGTTACTGTCCACCCTAACAAAGTGTGTACAGCAACCAAACCTCCTTTAAGGTGTTTTACTTTTCCCGTCAATATCTTTCCAGCGTAGTCAGCTCCAATGAGCAAATTAATCTCGCCAGAATCTTTTTCATATAAACAGGACCTATCATTAATCATCGTATTACTAATATAAATACCCAGATCTTTTAATTCGTTTAAACAATATGTATTATTCATTTTGGATAAGGAAGAAGAAATCTTTTTCTCATCTAAAACCTCACAATTATAGCTTCCATCAACATTTGATAAGTTTAGACAATATTTTTGATGCATTTTAGTATGTTCAATTCCACCGAATAATCCATGATTCACGGATTCTTTTCCCGCAACAAATTTTATGACATACGATTTCTGACTACCTTGATCGATTATTACCCTTATTAACTGTTTCAAATTATTTTCTTTAACGTATACTATTAAAGTTTGAAGATAAACTTCCCGCGAACAGTTATTATTCGAAAGTGTAGTGCTTCTATTATTTCTAGCTTTTCATTTTTGAATATTTATTATCCTGAAAACACATAATTTCAACATGTCTTTTATTGCAATGAGAGCATTTAACCTTTGCCCTGCACATTGAGCTCATGTGATTTTTCCCAAGGCATCTAAAACAATTGCCTTTTTTTTTTTAATAAAATCGATTTTCTTTAATCTAAAGATAAACTTTTTCCCTATTCACAATTTAAACCAGAACAATTTAACTCACCGCAAAATGGACGCGACTTTTTGCTTTAGTAGTAGAATCATAAACAAATAATTCATCGGCAGTAGGATTTCTTTCGCGATCATATTTCACTTCCCGCTCCCCCCCCTTTTATGGTGACGCCAACTACCCTCATTAATATTCGGATACGGCAGCGAATTTTGTTTTTCTTTCACTCTCTTTAAATCAGTCTTTTCTTTAGCTATCAATTGTTTATTCAAAAAATTAAATCAGTTAAAGAATATTTTTCTCCGAATTCTTTATTAAATTCAAATATTAAATCGTTTGAGATTGACTTAAGTATTTCGGGGGATAATAAAGTACTAAAAGTATCTGATGAAATACCTAACGATTCTACACTTCTTATATGGATCTGTATTTTTTCAAATAATTACCGAAATTTTTTTACATCACAAGAGCACTTTAAAGGAGTAATTTCTATTAATTGACTCATGTGGTTGTTTATCAATGTTTCTTTTCTTCCGAAGCTCTGTTCTATCAAATCAATAGCTTTAACATAATTTTCTGAAGAAATAGCAAAACCTCCTATCGTTTCTAAATCTGTTCCACAAAGATGAGCTTTTAAATAGTTAAATTTACTGACATCATCTAACGATTTGTTCTTTGGTATCGATGCTTCGAAAGAATTCCAGAAAGTGAGCCAATCACTTATATTTCCCGAAAATTTCGGGATTACTATATTCGGTAATTTAACATTCAGCATTTCTGGTTTCATTTCTACTTCCCCTTCGCGATTAGTAGTAGGAGTTATATGTTGGAGGAAATTGAGAGGTTCCGGAATATTTTTCTTTTGATTCAAATCACGCAAATATTTATTTGCTTTAAATCTCCAAGTTACTATCTTTTCACGGTATTCTTCTGCTGTTTCTAATTCTTTATCTATATTCTGTGGTTTAAACAGATTATCTAATTCAGAATCAACTGTTTTGAGAGACTCGAATTTATCATTTAATTGTTCAATAATTAGTTCAATTTCGGTTTCTTCATCAGTTATTTCGTTTTTTTGAATTTCTGATTCAATCTTAGAAATTAGCCTACTAACTGATGCTCTTAACGGAGTGCATTTCTTTTTTAAGAAGTTCAATGTTTGTGGCCATTTTAGAGCTATTATCATTCACAGGATTTTCAGTTCTAGTGTCCATTTATTTTTTTAACACTATCAATCAAATATTTATAATAATAATTCTTATTTTATTAACATACGAACCGAAATCCCGGCAGGGATGCCATGTCAAAAAAGAAAACTTCATTCTTTTCCTATTTCAATAGAACAGGTATCAATAAAAGGTTTATTACCTGGCTCTTCTACCCCGAGTCGGTTCGTACCTAAATAAATCTTAAAAGAAATGCCCACATACTGAAGAAGAAATACTCTTTCGATGTTAGTTAGCAGGTGTATATTAATGAAACAATACTACAAAAAAAAAAACACGATCTCTCGTTTGCCAGTAACACAAAAGCCTTAAAAAAGTTGTTGTTCTTAGAGATAGATCTATATCCAGTGGCGCCATCATAGTATGTCCTCTGGCAAGGAAAATGGTATTCTTTTTTGAGCAATGCCTATTGCCCTTAAATTTCGACTTAACTTGAAAAATGTTTTCAACATAACAATATTTTACCGCCTTCGATAATCGAATTGTAAGCTATCCACTTCTAAAATCATTGAACTCTGCACTTCATTTTTCGACCATGATTTCTAGTAATCATTTCACAGTTTGAGAAATTCTGAAAATTTAGTTAATGATCTCTCTAGTATCCCACCCTTTCTTAAAATTTTTGAAATCTATATTAATTTAATCTTTTTCCTCTTCTTTTTTTTACCCAGGGGTTTCGGCTAAGCCCTCTCACCTGTTTCTTGTAACCCTTCTTTTTATTAATTTGTTCCAACCTTTCCTTAGTCCCTATTTTTTATATGATTATTATTTTTTATATGATCCATACTATGACGCACTTTTATTTTTACGACTCATATGCAAACTGACAAACTTTAAAGATGCCAGACCTCTTTTTCAGGTGGTTTCACAGGACATTAAAAATTAAAAATATAACCATAAAAAATTACATATTTGATTCTAATAACTATATTTAATCTTAATAATTGGAAATCGTAAAAAAATTCCAATTTTCTTATATAAAAAATCCTTATTATGAATTTATTGACATGTCAGGCAATAAAATATTCATTTCTTTTGAATAAAATAGTCATTTCTTTTGTTTTACAAGGTTAACTAAAACGATGATAAAGAAAATAACAGAAATAAATTGTTTTATATCTCATCCATAAAAGTATATTCATATTTTCCTCAACCATGACTTCACTACGCTACGATACCTTTATCGTCACTACGATTAATTTCATCAAATTCTCTCTAGAAGTTCTATTTTTTTGGAATAAAATATTCTATTTCTTACTTTTCTAATCACCAAATTTCATATTTACTTTTTCTCAATTATATCAGATTACACATCCCAGGCTTCAGTTCCTTCAATTTTTGTTTTCAGTGAATTGAATTGTTCCATTCATTTGAAAACGTTTTATTGAATATTTAAAAGTCGAAAAGTACAGTATTGAAATCTTCTGAAATTAGAAACAAGTCTTTTTTTATTCATTTTACTTACTTGAGAAGATCTGCCACTTTACATTTTGAACTGATTTATTTCTACATTTCAATAAACTGTTTCACCTGCAATTATTTTCATTCTTTCATTGAAAATTAGTGTTGTTTCATTTGCGTAACTCATTTTACAGTTTTATCATTTACTATACACGTATAATCTTTTAATGGTTCTAATATCCAAATTTGTCTTTTAACTTCCTTGACATACGACCTGTTTGAACTGTATTGCTTCTGTCATCTATGTATACTATACCAATTGTATCATAGTACTTTACCTTTTCACCCAATTTATCGAGTATTTCGTACAACTTTCTACTAGCAGAACTAATTGTAAAGATTGATATGCATAAATTTGTAAAAAATTGCTTTTAGTGCGTTAATCTTCATAGTTATAAAACATTTCTGTGCAAACATCGGTCATAGAAATAATTTTAAATTTTTAATTTTCCCATCAAGTATTATTTTATAAAAATCTACTAATTCTATAACATTTTTATTTTAAACACATTTTCTTTCTGTCCAAAGTTGCACCATGCTATAAAGAAATTAAACTAGTATAAATCTTTAACCTGGATTTTTTACCCAATTTATCAAATTCTATGCATCTTTAACAGTCTTCTTGTAGTGCTTAGCATTTAATTTGTATTATTTGCTAGTTTCAAAATCTCTATATTCTTTGAGTTTATCATTCATTTCTAATTTTATTTTTAAAAGCCTAACATAATTTATTTTAATAGCTTATTTGATTTCTTTTCAGAATATGAAATATTCCAACATTTCAAACTTCCTTTCGATAGCTAATTTCACTTCTTCAGTTTCCTGTGTTTCTACGAAACCTATTTCAAAATCGTAACGATATTGAATTTCTTATTTCATATCATATCCATTTTTTCTTTTCGATTGCACTGCTAAAATGTTTACTGTAAATTGTTTTAGATCGAGGATTGGATTGAATGTAGAAGTTTTATGGCACAAGATCCAAAGGAGGATATGCTGCGCCAAACAATTTGTTGAGTTAGATCTAATGGTAAATTGCACACAATAATTTCATTTTCATAAAATAAATGAAAGTAATAAAATTATTTATCTCAAGACACGTATTTTTAAAAGTTCATAAAAATCATTAAAAAGCATAATTCTATAAAATACACAGAAAAGGTAAAACGGTTCATGGGTAGGAAATAAGGGTGAATAAAATCAGATAAAACAGTTATATACAATATATAATACCAATAGCTCGCAGAAATGCGAAAATGTTGGGATGATGAATATCATCTAACAAATCCTTCATACATAAAATCGTGCTATTAAAAAAGGTAAGACGATGTTGGTTAAAACAAGGACAAATGGTTAAAATGTGATGAACCGTAAGTAAAGTATTGCAAGAGTCGCATTTGGGAGGAGATTCTCCAAACAACAGATGGAGATGCGTGAGTCGAGTGTGGCCGATTCTGAGACGATTAAGCTTTACATCTGCATTACGTAATCGTAATACAGTTAAGGGGTCTATATATGGTTTGATGTTATGAAGTTTATTTTGAGTTTGAAGGTCCCAATGCTGTTGCCAAAGGGACGAGATGAGCTGTCGAACATGTAGTTTAATGTCTGAGAATGGTACAGATATGGTTAATTCAGTAGTTGCAGATCGTGCTGCAGAATCAGCCAACTCATTCCCTGGGATACCGACGTGACTCGGTATCCAGCAAAATGAAATATCAAATCCCTTTTTGCGAAGAGCGATTAATATATGATTAATGAAGCATAAGATTGGGTGAGTATCACTGCGAGAATTTTCCAGCTGGTTCAAAACGCTCTTACTATCAGAGTATATAAAATACTTTCGTTCGGAGCGCGAAGAAATCAGCCGCAATGCCAAAAGAATGGCAACAGCTTCCGCAGTGAAGACGGAACAAATATCTGGGATCTTGTAGATATAAGTATCATCAGCGATGATGACACCACAGCCTACGTATCCCGCCGGCGTATTGACAAAACATACCGTAGATTGTAAACGTGGCGATTGCAGGTGGAGTTGGCGATGGATTACGCGTAAATGTGGAAATTACATTAACCTAAGCAGTGTAATTCGATATTTTCTTCTTCTCCTCGACTAGTCATTATGAATAAAAATAACTCATTAATTCCTTTTAGCAGAGAAAATAAAAAAGAAAATAACACCTTTTTATTGTCAGGATCACTTTACAAATACACTGTTTTCATATTTTATTAAGCGCCATAATTTATATTTTATAAAACGATCTAGTTTTTTGATAAAACAGATTCAATTTTTTAATTTTTTTTACAAGAATTATGTTTGCGGAGAAATAAAAATAATTTATTAATAAACCAATCACAAAAAATAACGTAACATTTTAATACTATGTTTTATTGAAACGCTATTTTGAAGAATTAATTCTATTTAACTTTTATTGTAAGAAAACATAACCTGTTTTATTTTAGTGATATTTTCTATGAAATCAATATTCTCTATAAAAGAATAATGTAAGCTTTTTTATAAAGATTATTTTTTTAGAAATTAACAAAGACATATTATTTACTAGAAAAAAAATAGAGTATTCAAAAATGTTATCACGCTTTAAAGTAATAGTTTCTTGTAAACGAAATAATCAATATTTTTAAAATAAAGTTTGAAAGCGTTTGTTTCATTACTAGAAGCATTCATTATAAAAAAAAATATATATTAAATTACTTTTTTGCATAATTTAATGAAATAACTTTTTTTTGGAATGAGATGAGATTTTAAACTTTGTGAAAAATTGATTCAATTCCTTAATATATATAAAAGTCGGTAAATACTTCATTCATTATGGAGGTCATAGATAACTTGATACCTTTTCAATATAAGAATAATAAATGCAATTAATAGAAAATGCACAATTTTAAAAATATATTTTATTTACACGCATTGCGTACAGGTTATAATGCAACTATCATACGTAACATAAATTTATAGATTCCTAAATACTGTTATATGAGTTTGGTAATTAAAAATATAATTAAAAAATAACATAATTAAAAAATAACATAATTAAAAAATAACATAATTGAAAAAAATTTCAACCTTCAATTAAAAACTTCCTGTTGTCATATATTAATAATAATTATAATTTTTAGCAACTTTTTTGGGCACAAATTTTTAATTCTCGAACTTAATAGTATCCTTTATATGAAAATATCAGAAAATTTATAAAAGAAAAACTATATTTTAAAATTGAGACATTGGCGACAACAGAGGTTAGATGTATGTGCTGAGTTTAAATAAATTATATGTTATAAAACTCACATTTAAGATTTAGATCAATTTATTATCAGGTCATAAGAGTGTTTTTTAATAAATAAATGTGGTGATTGTTTGATTTACAATTGTAAGGTCCTGGGTGTTTAATGTTAAGTTAAAAATTTCTTTAGAAATAATATTTGAAATATGCAAAGCAGGGCGGCATTCATTTCAACTTAAAAATCATCAACTTAACTTTCAATAACTATAGATAAATAAAAAACAAAAGTTTGATAAAAACTTCAAAAGAAATACTTTTAGAAAAATTCTTTCTAAATAATATTTAAATAAAACACAATCACTTCATCTGAGTGATTCTGTAAGAAATTCTAAACTTTACAATTTTACAAGTTAGGTGAAAAGTAAATATCGAATATAGTGGTAGGGAATTAAGGAAATTCTAAATCTAAAGTTTGAGTCCTAGAACGTAAACATCTGATCATTAGATCAAAAGTTAGTTTTAGATTTTTCGTTTATTGCTCACTGTACACTAAAAGGTGATTTTTTTTCTTTTGAAATTTTGATTTTAATGCCCTTACTTCAACCTCCTTCGAGTTATGCTTACTTTATAAATTTAATCTCAACTTTATTTTTCTTTTCACTTTTAAACTGTAAAAGACTTTTTCTCCATTTGTAAATTATGAAAAAAGTTATTAATCTGATTGCGTAAACAGTTAATTTATTAAAATTGAACATTCTCAATTAATTCCTTTTAATAGTCATTTATATTATTAATAATAATTATTTACACAAAATTATAATAGAGGAAAGTTTGATTAGAAATTTAAAAGTTCTTGCTACAATAATTAGGGAATTTCTATTGACAAATTCAAGTAATTTTTTTTCCGGAACAAAATGCATTTTTATTTAAAATGGAACAGTAATGACTTAACATTTATACGATAAAACACTCTCTAATCGCTAACACCGATGACAGGAAAAAAATTTCGTTTTCTTTTTCTTTTCCACAAAAAGTTTAGAACTTAAAATGTTGTTCTTTCATTATAAAGCAATAGCATAATATTCTCGTATCATGTGAAACTTGATAACGAAGTTACTTATCTACCGTTTTACAGTTATAAAATGAAATGATTATTGAATTCTACTTGCATTTTAAAATGTCAATGTCTCCATCGTTCAATGAATTTTACGATTATTTTTATAAAACTGTGTATAATGAACATTTCAACTAAAATAATTAGTACAAAATAGCTGCTAATAATTCTCTTAAACATTTATAAATATTATACATTTATAAATTTCAGCTTTTCGCATTATTGCTAAATAACCTCTACGTCGAAAAATATTTAAGGAATTCCATAATAACTGAAAATTAAATAAAATTTAAAAAAAATTGTAAATGGTTATCGAGCAGAACCATTAAATTTAATTAATGAATATAGAATTAGTAACAAAGTCACTGCTGAACAATAATTTTTTTTTTAATCTTTTAAGTAAACAAACTTTATTGTAATAATCATTTCATTATTAAGGATTAGAGGTTATTGTGAAATTATTAATTTTAATAAGTGGATGAGTAGGTAAAGAAGTTCACTACTCGAAATACGCGTATACATTTAATTAAAGTTATGAAAATACAGAAGGGGGGCTATGGAGGTAATAATATATAATTTTTTTTTTTATCTTAGTTTTATTACGATCTTCTAAAAAACGCTAATAAACACAATTATGTTAACAAATACAAACGATTATGTCGGAGCTATAACAAAAAAATACGCTTTATATTTCATTTAATGCAGAAGAATCTAATGAAGATCAGCTTATTTGAAACTCTGAAATGTGACACCCATATATAACTTGGTGAATGATAGATACGTGATACCGAAAACAAAACAAAAACATAAGCACACAGCTGTTTGGCGATTTGTGAGACGCTCCTTCAACGCCGATAGATATTTTCGCCAACCCCTTTACAATCTACGGTATGTTTTGTCAATACGCATCCCGCCGATTTTGATCCGTCAGTATATACAGGCACATACTCAAAATATTGGTGACGATGAGAATTGAATATTTGTTGATAAATGGTGGATGCAACATTAGATTTACTGTACAACTTAAAAAGGGAATAAAACTGATGTGGTGCGATGATCCATGGTGGTATGAGATGGTGGTCTATTGATTGTGTTGGCACGTCACACATGTCAAAAGTTCGAATGAGAGAGCGCACACGAGCATGAAATGGACGGACATATGAAGGTTTAGCGTCATACAATCGTCCTAAGCTTGATGAAAAGACATCGTGTTTTAGAGGGTGAGATTTGCAGGATTTCACACGATAGTAATAGGTTACAGACAATTGCTTGCGACGTAAATCGAGAGATGATTGGTGACAAATGACATATAAACTCTCTACTGGTGAGGTGCGGAATGCGCCACTACATATACGTAAAGCCGTATGATGCACTGTATCCAAACGTCTTAAGGTGGAAGCAGTAGCAGTGCCATAGACTGCACAAGCGTAATCTATACGTGATAGTATTAACGCATTGTACAATCTGAGTAGGGCGATACGATCCGCACCCCAAAAAGTATTTGATAGTACGCGTAACACATTTAAGGTTTTCTCACACCGCTTTCTTAGATGTAAAATATGAGGCATAAAAGTGAGTTTATGATCAAATATAACACCCAAGAACTTTGTTTCAGATACAACAGGTATGGTAATGTTATGAATCGATATAATGGGATCAAAATGTATTCTGCGTAATCTACAAAAATGTATGCAAGAGCTTTTAGCAGGTGACAGGCTATGACCATTATGCTCACACCATTCCACAATTTTATTCACAGTCAACTGCAGTTGACGTTCAATAACGCGCATGTCTGATCCAGAACATGATACATTCAGATCGTCAACATACTGTGAACCAAATACGGAAGGTGGCAGCAAGTTCAAGATTTGTGAAACATGAATAATGAATAGTATGACACTTAAAACACTGCCTTGTGGAACTCCTTCTGCCTGAATGAATAGATCAGAAAATGTAGTGCCCAGTTTTATTCGAAAATACCGCTTCGACAGAAAGTTTTTCAGAAAGATGGGTAGGTTTCCACGAAGTCCCATGCTGTAAAGTGTCTTCAAAATTCCATAACGCCACGTCCGATCGTAAGCCTTCTCGATATCAAAGAAGATAGAGACAAAATGATTACGTCGGACAAAAGCATTGCGAATTCGAGACTCTAGAGCAACAATATTATCAATCGTGGATCTTTCCTTTCGAAAACCACTTTGGAAGTCTGGTATAAGATGATTTTTTTCGAGGTAGTATACCAAGCGAGAGTTGACCATCCGTTCAAATATTTTCCCATGACAGCTGGTTAACGCTATGGGGCGATAGTTAACAGGATCTTTAGGGTCTTTACCTGGTTTTAAGATGGGTATCACACTTGCTTCACGCCAACCTGACGGGTACGTTTGTTCCGTCCATATTCTATTGAATAGAACGAGGACATTTGACAATGACGTCCGATCTAGGTGACGGAGCATATGATACGTGATACCATCAGGACCGGGGCTTGTATTATGAGACCGATAAAGTGCTCGCTGTAGTTCTATAAAATTAAAATTGCAGTTATAGCGGAAGAGACGGCGTGTGTCAAAACTGATGCTATTTCGTTCGGCAATCTGCTTATGGTATTGAAATGCTGTACTGTAACTCTCAGGACTAGAGACAGCAGCAAATGTCTCCCCAAGCATATTACAGACGTCAGCAGGAGAAGAGTAAATGGTACCGTTTTTCTCGAATACCGGAAGTCGAAATTCTCGGTATATGCCATTAGCTCTCTTAACTCTCGACCAGACTTGTCTGGGAGATGTCGAAGATGTTATAGACGAGACGTAACGGGACCAAGAATCTCTCTGACTATTGCGCCTCACCTTACGTGCTATTGCTTTAGCCCGTTTAAAAGCTAATAGGTTGGCAGTGTTCGGGTAGCGGCGGAAGATGTTCCACAAACGTCTCTGCTCTTTATAAGCGGCAGCGCATTCCGCATTCCACCACGGTTTGCGATGGCGAGGAAGCGAACCTGACGACTTGGGTATACTATCCTTTGCCGCTTGTAGAATTGCAGATGTAACACGATCAACAGCTGCACTTATTGAATTGTGTGTGACCATATCATCAGTGACCTGAGCAAGCTGAGCAAATAGTGGCCAATTAGCGCGATGGTATATAAAAGTTTGTGGTCTTGGGCTCATGGGAGCTGTAGCAGAATATGAAATCGTAAGAGGGAAATGATCACTGTTGTGAAGATTATTACTCACTGAAAATTTTATAAAAGGTAAGAGAGTTGGTGAACATAAAGCTAAATCAATGGAATGAAAAGTTCGTGTCGGAGCATGAAAGTAAGTTTCTTCGTCTTGATTAAGCAAACAGAGATTATGGTCATGGATGAGTTGTTCAATTTTACTCCCCCGGTCATTGGTGGCGGAACTACCCCACAATTCACTATGACCATTAAAATCTCCGAGCAAAATAAAAGGCGAAGGTAACTGAACTATCAGTGAGTTCAAATCTGTTTGAGAGATGGATGCATGAGGAGGTAGATAGACAGAGCAGACTGTAATGAGAACATTGACGTGAATTTGAACTATGGTAGCCTGTAATGAGGTTGATAAAGTAAGATTCGTAAATGGAAATGCATTACAAGTTAAAATTGCAACACCGCCATGAGGATGATTTCCACCATCGAAATCATGACGGGAGCATGAATAGTTGCGCAATTTAAAATTATGAGATGACGTTAAAAGAATTTCCTGCAGTGCAAAGCATGCAGGTTGATATTTAGAGATGATATCTTTAATATCAGAGAGCTTGTTTCTAAGGCCACGGCAGTTCCATGAAATAAAATTTATTGACATTATGAAATGAAAGGATTTAGTTGTGTTTGAACGTCAAAAGTTTTCGGTTAGTCTGGTAAAAATTCATCGTCGGAAGGATGAAGAGATAATTCTACGTCTAAATCCATCTTCTGAGAAGAAGAAGTGGGTTGATTGACGTATTTTGGGTCTTTTTTCTTCCGAGTTATGCCAGGTTTTTTAGTTTGAGGTATTTTTGTTGTTGGTAGCTGTTTGGGGAATGGTCGGACTTTTTCCGCGTTATCAATTTTAGAAGTTTTCTTAGGAGGAGGAGATGTTGTTCTATTTGATGTTGATGGTGCATTAAAATTGAATTTTGGTTTCTGGACTGTAGTCTTTGTCTGATGATGAGAGGTGGAAGGCAAAGGTGGAAGGTCCGTTTGCGTACTGACAGAGCAAAATGAGGTCTTGGCAGCCGCAGAATAGGATACACCCGGACGAGGAGTGCGGGCGGTTACTATTCGGCGGGCTTCATTGAAAGTCACGTTTTGCAATACTTTGACACTTTGTATCTCTTTCTCTTGGGACCATTTTGGACAACTCCTGGAGTATGCAGGGTGAGCACCCTTGCAGTTAATGCAGAGGGTTGGCAACTCACAGGTAGTGTCATCATGGTCAGATCCAGAGCATCGAGAACAAATGGGCTTGCTACGACAAGATACTTTAGAGTGTCCAAACCTTTGGCACTGAAAACACCTTAATGGGTTTGGCACATATGGTCGTACAGGGCAGTTATGCCAGGCAAGCTTTACCGAAGATGGTAATTTCGGTGTGTCAAAAGTAAGGATCAGATGTTTAGTAGGGATGAGTTTCCCATCCCTCCTAATCTTGATCCTACGGACAGTAGTAACATGTTGGTCTGTTAAATTTTCCACAATTGTTTCCTCTGCATCATCGAGGAATTCAGATTGTGATATGACACCTCGAGAGGTGTTAAGAGTCTTATGAGGCGATACTGTCACATTAAAGGAGCATATGTTGGTACAATTAGATAGAATAGTAGCTTGTTTTTGGGAGACCTCAACTAAAAGGTCACCCGAGCGTAACTTTTTCACCGAGGCTACTTCTCCCAGTACTGAGAGAAGAGCCTTGTGAATCAGAAATGGCGAGACTTTTGTAAATGAAGTGTTGGGTACTTCAGGGTTTGTGAGCGTTATGATGTAAAATCGAGCGTATTCAAACGGTGAGGAGATTGTTCCGCTGTTTTTGTTTTGGTGTGCGGAACTGAACACCTTGCTACTTTCAGCCATAGAAAATAAAAAAAATCACTTCGACTACCAGCGGCATCACCCACCACGGAGTCCAACCAAGGGGATGCAAGTAACAGAGTGGAATCTGTTACTTAACATCGATGCTGACCAATACGACCTTGAGTCACCCCTGAGGCAGCCTCCACCCTTAACGAAGTGCCCAGTAGGTGACCCCGGTCTTGACCCTAGAAACAGATGGCGATTGTGACCAGCCGATTGATGCACACAGGCCAATATGCACCTCCCGTTTACCTGAAGCACGGGCCAAAGCAGTGTATTGGGGTACCAAGATGCCCCTCAACTGCCAGGATCCCCTTTTCCAGGGACACGGGTCTCCACGCACGGCAAACACGCGGGTGGTCTCTTCCCATCTGGGTTCGACACAACAGGGTGGTAATCGAACACAGACAAAAAGCCCTTGCCAGTAAATTCGGCAACCACGACAAGGGGGAAGAGAAAGGAGAAAGTAGAAGAAAAGGGAGAGGAAACGGAAGGGAGGATAGATCACTAGGGTACCCCGGGGCGTGACTCCCTGTATTTACCTGAAGAAGGTAAACCCCCTCAGGGGTGTTTTAGATCGAGATTCACTTAAACTAATTATTAATTTTCCGTCCTTGTATGGTAATACAGGAAGATATAATTTTCTAGACTATAGTACTGTAAATTATATTTATCCGTGACAAATTTCATTGGGTTTTGATAAGATGACTATGAATAGCCATCAAATTATATAATAACAGTATACGATATAAAGAACATAAATTTATTTATCTTTCTCTTTATTATTCATTTCATATTTCAGTTTTGTGAGTCCATGAAGCTTCTTTAGGTTTCAATGGTTCTACAACATCTCTTTTCCGTTTTAATGCATTTATTAATATTTTTATTATAACGAAAAAACTATTTCTTAAATTAATTTTTGAGTCTTATTGTACAAATATTTCATGCATGTATTTATTTGAAAATTCATTGTTGATTTTCTACGGCATCTCTTACTTTCAGCCAGTGACATCCATGAAGTTGATAGATGGTGTTTTTATAAAAACCATCTATTTTCCATTAAATCTACCATCTATTTTCCATCTATTTTTTATTTAAAAACCATATATTTAACTTTTTTTTTCTCGAAACTAATAAATTGAATTGAATTGTGTGTAGATTTGAATGGCACAAACTCCACAAGGGGGCATGCTGTGCCAAACGAACGGTTTTAAAATAAATCTTAAGTAAAATGCTTACTACAAATTTTTCTTACTAAATTTACGAGGAGTTTATAAAACTAAACAGGGCGAAACTTGCTGTTCAAAAGAAAAGAAAATCAGATAAAATGAAAATATAGTAAAACATCATAAACCAGTTGCATTCGAAACTAATCAAAGCATGCTGTATACTTATATCGTATAGTTTAGATAAATAATCTAACCAAGCACCCGATATCTTGATATTTTTGAAAAATATCTTCATTCGCAATTGTTACATATTTGAGACTGTTAATGGCCATAAATATACTAACAGAACAAAAACATATGACAAGGAAATTGCACGTTTTTAAAAATAATCCTAATCCCTCTTTTCTTTAAACATATACTTTTGATCAGTAGCATTAAACATTTTTTTATGAAAGTAAATTGTACTATTTCTTACAGTTTCATAGCCTTTGCTGAACTGAAGTGGATGTAGGGCCACAAGGTCCAAAAGAGGCTCAGAACCTTCGTTAAATTTTTTTTTAAATGTGAAATTGAGTTGAATCTACAAATCTTTTATAATTACCAATCACTTCCATAAACATTAACACTAGGTTTACGGGACGCGTCATTTTGACGCATTTCGAGTTTAGTAAGAAAAATTACGAAACCCATTTGAATTTTTCCTTTATCTCTTACAATGGCTTTTATCCATTGATAGAGGTAAGTATTTATTGACGTCTATTTTCTTCAAAAGCGTTGAAATATTGAAACTCTCTTTGAGGTATATCTATCTCTACGGATATGCGCCAATTTCACACGATCGTAATTTAGAGAAAATTGTGAGTAATATGCAAACATCACATTAATAATAAATAGGAATGTACCGATAATACTTCAATCCGTTATCCGATATCGTTATCTCAAATGAAACAAGCGATAAACAACTGTTGCCGATAAGAAATAATAGAAAGAACAAACGCAGAATGTCAATTGATGTCAGATTTTGAAGGTTTCAGTTGCTTAGTTTGAGTATTGAAAAATAAAATACTAGAATATTTCATAAATATATATCTCATATTTTCATTTTTTTCTTATAATATATAATTACACTGCTTTCTAAGTGCCAACTGCTCCGGACACGCCAAAATAATTAAAAAAAAAGCGGTAGATAACTACTAAGTTGCAAATATAAAGTGGCGAATTATATAAGCCTTACATTCTCAACCTTACTCCATGTTACTTCACAGACCTTTTTAATACCCCCCCTTTAGGAGCAGAAAAAAATTTCAACGTTTGTGAAAGTTACTTAGACTATGGAGACGGAGTGGGTGCACTGAATTATAAGAGGTAACATTTTAAAGCAATTTTCTTACTCCTTAAATTTATTTGTTTTTTAAAAATAATGTGCATGTTAACTGGATACTTTTCTCCCGGCAGGTAGTCGCAATCTGTTTGTTATAATCAAAATAAATACGGTAATAAAAAAAACTACAACAAAGAAACCTACGGTTAAAAAAAAGTCATTTTTTCTCTAATTAGATAATTCATAATGCCTAAAAAGTATTTTTTTGCTCTAAAAAGTAGTATAAACGAAACAATCAAGCAACTATGCCAGTGAGTGATTGTGCTTGAAGGTTTAATTTATTTCGTGAGGTGAAGATGTTTCCTTGTTTTTTCTCTTTTTTTACTAGATCTACCACAACGCTGAATCTTTGTTTAACAAGGTAGGAGGAAGGGAAAGTAATTAAAAAATTTTTGACGATAGTCTTCAGTCTAGGGTAGAAGCGACCTATGTTACCTTGAAGCCAAAATTCTGTGAGCTGATCACTATTTCAAAGTTTCATTAGTTGAAAGTTCGACCAATTCCTCTTGAATCTGAACCTCTGCTGTTTCAATCTTCACAAAAGGGTTCATAACCCCTTAGGGACTTTCAGGGACAAAAATCTATAAAACGGTCCAAGCGTAAAGACTCATGGTGTTGACAATATTCTTTAATATCAGAGGGAATTTCATCACTCTTTTTTAAGATCCGATGAGATTGGAAGTTTGGCTGAGCTCATTCCGACCAAAATCCCGCCTCCACAAAATGAGTTTTTTTCGAATGGCAGACTGGTTTTGTAGTGATCAAATTGAGGTCGTCACCTCGAAGTTTTGAATTAACACTATTAAATTTTGGAAATAAATCAGTCATGTATGCAACGCTTATCTTAAATTCTAGTAATCCGTCTCTCAGAGCTACATCTCTGTCCTCGAGGAACTCAAGCACAGAGTCGAAAATATTCTAAAACTTATTGAGAGAGGCCCCTCTCAATTTTCGACGTATGCAGCTCTGTCTTACATTTTGCTTTCGTGTTATATCATCTAACTTCCATCCACTTCGACAAGAGGTTATTCCACTAAGCTTACGCGCGACTCTCATACATACCCCCTTTTAATGCTCGTATGCATTCAGTCATTCAATTTTTGCGAATCACTATCTCAATCAGCCGATCACTTTCTTAACAAACCTTGGGCTATTCCGTCATATCACTTTTATTCTCCATTTGCTTCATACAGAAAATCCAGTATAGCTCCTAGCGTGTATATTCAGCTATTCATCTCTCATCGTCATGAGTATTCTCAGTATGTTTCTGTTTTTACGTATGGGTCAAAATCTCCAGGGCTTGTTGGATGTGGAATCATTATAGCTGATTTAACATACAGTTATATCATACCTGCCATATGTTCTGTATTTACTGCGGAAGCTGTGGCCATTCTCATGGATCTACGACTTATCTCAACACTGACAGTACGAAAGTTTTGCATTTACTCTGATAGCCAAAGTGTTTTACGTCAGCTAAATAATCATGTAAACAACGAAGCTCACCCTTTTTTATGTATCATTAAACATCTGTTAGTTAGTCATTATAAAAATGGTTTTAACATTTTGTTTTGTTGGACCCCCAGCCATGTTGGTATTTCAAGTAATGACATGGATGACTCAGCTGCCCGATCTTCTACGACTTCATTAACCCTATGAGCCCCCATTTCTGACATAAAGAATTATATACGACATTTTACTATGTATTTGTGGCAGCAACACTGACATTTACAAATTGAGAACAAACTGCATACAATTAAGTCCATGCTAGAGCCTTGGCCAGTGTTGAAATTGCGCAGAGCAGATGTCAAGCTTACCCGCCTACGCATAGGACATATTCGGCTGACTCATCTTCACTTGCTGTTCGGAGAACCGCCTCCTTGATTCGATACTTGTAACGTTTCGCTTTCAATTCACCATGTTTTAATCGCTTGCCCATGTTTTAACCGACAACACCTTATCTTTTTTGAAAGCACGATTTTATGTATAAAAGACTTGTTAGATAAAAATCACCATCCTAACATCTTTGCATTTTTACGTTCTATTGGAATTTTAAATTGTATAAAATTGTTTTATACTACTTACCGTTTTGGTAAATTTACCATGAAGTTTTATTGATTTTAATGTAACTTTACAACATTGTTTTAGAATTTTCACTATCTAATCTGATTTTATACACGTCCTTTACTTAACCTTTTAATCTGTTTTTAAAACAGTGTGTTTGGCGCAGTATGTCCTTTTTTGGACCTTGTGTCACTGAACCCCACATTCAATTCCAAATAGCTTGAATGTGGCAAAAACAACTGGCTCTTGGCTTCGTATTGAAGAATGGGTGTCGCTTTAAGTTCGTTTTATGGCTGATACAAATGCTGAATCGGATAATCTTAATTTGTTATATTAATGTAATCTTTTTTTCTTTAATGTTATAATTTCAGATTAATTTTATTTATTAAATTAATCTCATTTTAGTAAATTTATTTCAGATTTTTTTGAATTTGAATGACGAAATATGTTGATCGCCCCCCTACCACCCAAAACAAATTTAGCGCCCTTCAGTATGCTTCCACTTCCCCTCGGGGGACGGTATCGCCCCCGTTGAGAAACAATGCTCTAGACCATGGGTCGCCAAACTTTTTTGATCAACGACCCCTATATAATATTTCGAAATCTCCATCGACCCCCATAAAAGTAATTTCATGTTAATTAAAATAAAACTCTATTAGATACTGTATTTGTACATTTATTTTATGATTTTAAACATTTATTAAAGTAATAGTACATTGTGTAACAATAGCTTTATGAAAAATATATTGAAATTGAAATAACTTAATATTTATTAAATAATAAGTAATTATAAATAAGTAGAAATAATAAGTAAAGTAACTACAGATTTATTGCTTCTTAATCAGTAAGATGGGTGTGCCTGGTGTTTTTTTTTTTTTTACAAGGTTCACTATATTGGAATTCATATATTGAATTTATATATTGGGTTCAAAATTGGTCAATTTTAATCTTAAATCCCTTCGAAATTCCACGTTTAATTTAATTCTGTGCTTAGTTTAGATTGCATTTACGTAACTGAAACCGGCTTCAATCGTATAGGAACTTGGAAATGCTAGCATAAGCATAAATGGCTGAGCTATTTCGTTAATTTTCATATATTTTTGCATTAGATTTATGTTTGTCCAAAATTTGCTTATTGTTGAATTTTTAAAAAAGTCTTTGCTTCAAGATCCGATAATTATTCAGCGAGTTCATCTTGCAGGTTGATGTCCACGTTTCCAATTTGAGCAGACAATAACTCAATAATCCAATCAGGAATGTCAATGTTTTCCAAATCAAGAAAGCACAGTTTAAAATTGTCGCTCAATTTTTGAAGATGGCCGGTATATATTTCTAAGTCTTCTTTATTTCTAACTGTCGCAGATTTGAAAAATACTTGTAATCGTTACGTAGCAAATGAAGATCTAAATAAATTTAATTTTACTTTGAAGCCTAACAGTATTGTTCGAGCTTCGATAATTGAACATCTTTTCTTTGCAGCTTTGTTTAAACATCATTGAATTTTCCAAATAAATCCGCGAAATAAAAATTATGGTTCTTATTGTTTTGTAGTTTATCACTCAGAACAGGGTTTATTTCGCTGAGAAATTCGGTCGTGGAGTCAAATAACTCAACGAGCCTTTGCAAGCATGCACCTCTAGACAGGCATCTAACTTCGGTGTGCAGAAGTAATTGGTTAAATAACTCGTCGTTTTCCTCACAAAGTTTGGAAAATAATCTTGATTTAAGAGGTTGGGCTTTAATTTGATTGATACACTTAAAACAAAACTGTAGAGCTTTATGTAACTCTGGACTCAGATATTTTGCTGCTAAGTTGTTTCTATGCAACACACAATGAATAGTACGTATACCGGGCACTAAAGTTTTGCGGGCTGTACTAATCCATATTACCTTCTTTTTTACATGTATTAATAATTAAAATTGATATCTAAACTAAATGAACGGTTTTATCGAAACAGTAACTTATTATCCAAAACTATAAAAGTTTTAATAATGACACTTCAATCTTTAATAATGGCACTTCAATGTTTAATAATGACACTAAAAGTTTTAATAATGAATATTCAACACTGTTCAACACAAAGATAGCTGAAACTGCTTATGATATTTGCGTTTGTAACGTCAATGCTCGTCGCACGTGACATTTAGACAAGCGCACATATGCATATGACTTATAAACCAGAAGTGCAGAGTTCGTGCCACTGCTGGCTGGTACATAAGTACTTATTTCATCTGAATATGTTTATCAATTTATGTTCTATAAAGAAACTGATATTAAGTAAATTATTAAAAAAATTCACAAATTTTACATACTCAATTAGGTATGTGTGATTTGCGTATTAAAAACTGTTTTCTCTTCGACCCCCAATCGACCCTTCTGATTCTGATCGACCCCCATTTGACCCTCTGGCTCAGATTGACCCCCGCTTTTGTTAAATAGACCCCTGGGGGTCTATATAGACCACTTAGGCGACCTCTGCTTTAGACAAAATAACAATTCATTTTTCACTACTGAGTTTGTTTTCTTTACAATTGCAATCATGATTTACTTCATTAGTTCCTATTTTTTTTATCCGTTTTGAAATCAAGAAAATATTTCTGTATAATTTTCTGAGTAACAGTAAAACATGGCGTTTTTTTGTCGATTAATAGCTATTTAAAACAATCATACCAACAAAATGGACTCTTTTTTTTTTTTTTTTTTACAACAAGCATCGCATCATTCTTTTTCGTTACTTCTTGTTCGAAACAAATATACTTTGACCTTTAGTTTTCATAAAACATTTATGACCAATCCTTAATCATTCTTGACACTTTTTATACTTCATTTCTTCACATTTATGCTTTTAAGGAGTTTCTTCACTTCTATTAATGTTACATTTGCATTTACATTTTACAGACATAAGTTTCATTTTTATATAGCATATTATGATTATCTAAAAAAAATTTTACATTTACATAGTCTAAAACATTTTTTACAAAATATCTATCAGTATATTTTTTCATTGAAATTTTCTCTACACAGTATATTGCATAATTCATGCAATTTTTCTGCCAATGTTTTTTGTAATTTCATACCGTCCTTGATTGATATCTTTTAAAGATATTTTTTATAATTCATCACATAGCAAATCAGGATTTCGTTTTGAAAGGGCAGTTATAAACATAGCTGAGCATAAATTATCACAATTTTTTATTTAAATAATTCGAAATTGTTTAATCATTAACTATTTTTAGAGGCTCACCTCTTTTTCGTCATTCAAATCATATTAAAATCAATCGTACATTAAGTGATATTTGATTTTTTGTTTACATTTTGTGTTATTATTTCTTATTTTTAGGTAATTTTCGAAAACTTTTTCTCCACGCCTTAATTTTGGGTAAAAGAATTTACCTAATAATGAGTTATGTATTGAAATGTCTACTTGTTTATCAATGTTTCCAATAGTTTTCAATTTCTAAATAAGTTTTAATATATTACGATACTGTTTCGATATAATTTTATTAAATTTAGTTATATTATACTTTCGATGTACAATATATTTCTTATATAATGATTGATTTCATAATTTGGAATAAAAAAAGTCTAGATATATTTCGGTTTTATTATAATCATTATTTATACATTTATTATTATTTCTTTTCGTTTTTAAAATCATTGTTATAGAATTTGCCAATGGAATCAAAAAAAGAAATTCATAATTATCAAAACTGACCTCCACTCCATTTTGACCCTTTTTTCATGATCACTCTCAGCTTTTAATGCTTGTATGTTCTTAACAATTTACGGACCACTGACGATTTTAACTTCACGATTTTTACTTTCATCATGGTTTTAAATACTTGATGTTTTTATTAAATCGGTTGGTTGGTTTTTACCCTTTTACAACCCGATTTTTATACATTTTACTCAGTTTTAACTTTGTCAATTGGGATCTCTATTGACACAGTAGCTTTTACGACCCATTAGTTTTAATAGTTGACTTTTGTCACAATGCTTACTTCTCTACTGTATGTATTGCTTTTAGCCTGCATATTTTAGCCTACTCTGTTTTAGTTATCTTGTTGTTTAAGTATGTCATCGAATATTTCAATATGTCTTGTAATTGTTACTACTAGTTTTTTAACCCACTGTATTTCACCTCTCACTGATTACTTTTTATAACCAAGTCAACCAGTCTCAGCAGTTCAATTGCCTCGGGTCTCTTTTAACTTTTGTATCATGTGTCCTTTGTATGATACTGCAAGATGTACATCGAAACAGGGTTGGATTTTACACTTTTACAATTTCCTATTTTTACAATTTGTCAACTTTGATTTTAATAATTTGTTTGTATTCTCGCTCATTATAAGGGTCTTTTGACCTGTCAATAAGGGTTCGTTGACCTAGCTGACATTTTGATCCGCATTTTCGCCACTTTTGTTCATTTTTCTGTATTTTGTTCTTTGATGTTCACTTTGGCCTGTTACCATCCGCCTTTGTAATTTGTAATTTATATGTTTCTTTAATAAATGGCACGAGGGGGGTGCTTCGCCGGGCCCCTCGACTGGTGCGTGTTCCGGTTAGGAACCGCTTCTCTTCTTCTGGGCTGGGGACTGTAGCGGCGACGAGTTTGAGCTGCTCCCGTATACCTATATTTAGGGAGGTCAGGCCAAAATTACCTTAAACACAAGCATAAAATGAACATTTTTTGCAAGTTTTTCAGTATTTAAAGTCAAAATGTTTTAATTTATTCCCTGGGGAAAATCAAATGCAAATTGCTTAAATAATTTTAAGAAAGGTGTTTCACAATAATAAAAAAAAAAAGATAAAAGTCAAAAGAATGATATTTTATCATTCTTTGTTCTGTAGATAAAAGGGCAAATTATTATGCCTTTCTTTTAATATATTCATATGGGCGAAATCGGGAGTAGAATCTACAAATAAAAAAATTATTTCGATTGTTTCAATAACTTATTTAGGTAACTAAAACATTCTTCCTCATTGACTAAAGAAGTTTTTCGCACACTATTTTGCCTAAATTTTTTGTAATTTTTAGTATTCTTTTTTCAAACTGGATCAAATTCAGTAATTGGTTCTAAAATTTCTTTAACCATCAAATATTTCGTTTTTATTGTGAAAAGCAAGTCCTTTTTTTTTACTTTATACATTTCACAGACCATTTTTTTTAAATTACTCACGCCGATACTTCGATTCAGAAATTATTTGTTTCATTGGTTCTTTGTCATTGAATTCTTACTTACATTAACAAATATTCTCGCAACTACACTTTTATAATGCTTAAAAAAATTCAGCATTAATAAATGACTTATTAAAAAAAATAATTTACATGAAAAGAGACATAATCCCATGGGAATTTCTTTCTTAAATATGAAAACACAGAGTTATTTTAAAACTAGAAGTTTCTTCCAGTAACAAATGATATCACTGAGCTATTTTCTGCATTTTTTTTTAAAATTTGTTTCTATTTTTGCTCTGTGTTTCTCATCTCCTCTCATATATTTCCTATTCACATTACTAATAGCAATACAACCAAAAATTTTCAATTTTATTTATCAAAAAAGTTTTCAAGCTGAAATTAATCTTTTTCTAGTAAAAAAGATTGATGATAAAGTGGCATTTAAGACCTTAACTCATCTATCCTAAAACTGTAAAGAAAATCATATTATTCAACTTGGGGAGACGGCGCCAGCGGTTTTCCTTGTTCAGGCAAGGATTGGTTTAACATTGAAGATGTCAAGAACATGGTCTGAAAATCAATAAGGATAAAAGTAAATTCTTTCAAAGTGAAATTGAGTTTTTAGGATATAGGATAAGTTCTAAAGGACTTTCAAAAACATCGGAGAAAATAGCCGCAATTAAAAATGCTAAGGCACCACGGAATGTTCAAGACGTTCAGTCATTTATGGGTCTCGTGAATTTTTATTCAAGGTTTTCTAAGGACTTAGCAACTTTGGCCTATCCTTTATACAACTTAATCAAGAAAACCGTTACTTGGAAATGGGATCGCACTTGTCAGGAAGCTTTCGAAAATGCAAAAAACGAAATTTGCTCTGACAAAATACTAACTCATTATGACCCAAACCTCCCTATCTTGCTATCTTCTGATGCTTCACCTGTAGGATTGGGAGCAGTACTTTCCCATAAATTCCCAGATGGTTCAGAACGACCCATAGCATTTGCCTCCAGAACTCTATCTCCAACGGAGCAACGTTACTCTCAAATTGACAAAGAAGCTTTGGCAATCGTTTGGAGTGTTAAAAAGTTTTACCTCTACTTAAAGGGAAATAGATTCACTTTGATTACTGACCACAAGCCCCTGGTTTCCATCTTTTCATGTAAAAAGGGTCTCCCAGTCCTTTCTGCGACAAGACTTTTGCATTATGCTCTTGTTCTGCAAGCTTATAATTTTGATATCGTTTATCGCAATACAAAGGACCACGGCAATGCTGACTGCTTATCACGTCTACCATTGAAATCTGAAGAACTGGAATTAAAAGATGATATTGCAGTATACCAAATTTCCCAAATTGAAACCTTACCCGTTACTGCCAAAGATTTAGCAAAAGCCACGCAGTTCGATGAACACTTGGGAAAACTTTTAAAAATATTACAATATGGAGGTCAATTAGAGGGGAAGGAAAAATATACCTTACAGGATGGGTGTATTATGTATGGGCAACGAGTGTGTATTCCAGACTGCTACAAAGCAAAAATACTAGACGAGTTGCATCATGGGCATCTTGGTGTAGTAAAAATGAAAGCAATTGCCAGATCTTACGTGTATTGGCAAGACATTGACCAAGACATAGAGAATTCTGCGAAAAACTGTTTGGACTGTGCTAGGTTCAAAACGGACCCAGCAAAAGCAAAAGTTCATCATTGGGAATATCCCAGTGCACCATGGGAAAGAGTGCACATTGATTTCGCAGGACCTATATTTGAACGGATGTTTCTACTTATTGTTGACGCACATTCAAAATGGCTTGAAGTTTACCCCATGAAGACAGCCAACTCATTCAAGACAATTGAATGCCTCCGAGATTGCTTTTCACGTTTTGGACTACCTGTAGTGTTAGTTTCCGACAACGGCACACAGTTTACTTCACAAGAGTTCCAAACATTTATACGAAGCAATGGCATTAAGCATAAGACATGCGCCCCTTTCAAACCATCCAGCAATGGACAAGCAGAGCGCTACGTGCATACATTAAAACAATCTCTCCGTGCCATGCAGAACTTTGCAGGAAATACCCAGCAAAAGGTTAGCACCTTCCTCATGCAATATCGCAAGGCTCCTAATATGACAACTATGGTTAGTCCGGCTATGCTTTTCCTTAAGAGAGACATTAGGACTAGAATAGATCTTGTTCTCCCTGACTTGGTCGGAAGAGTCAATGAGAAGATCAGAAAAAGCACGTATGATTTTCAAGATCGTATTTTTCACGAAGGTGATGAGGTGGATATTCGAGACTATCGTTCACCCAACGCAAGGTGGAAATTTGGAACTGTTATGAGCAAGGATGGAGCTCTTCATTACACAGTTAATGTGCAAGGTACATTGTATAGACGCCACGTAGACCAAATGCGATCAACAGGAGACCAGATCTTGGATAAGACTATTCACGTTCCACGAATTAGTTTCAGCAGTGAAACTCCACACATGGGCACCGCGGATAATTCTCCTGCACCCACTGATCCTGGCGGAGATATCCAAAAACACTCTGGATCTGTCAAATCAACACCAGAAGCTCGCCAACCATCTCCAACTAAGAACCCGAGTTCAGCTGTTTTGCCGAGAAGTACTCCATCTTCAACTTCTCAACAAACTCCATTTCAGCCGAGGCGATCACAAAGGATTAGACGGCCCCCTAAGAGACTTGACCTTTAAATCTCCATTTTAAAGGGGGAGGAGAGAAATGGAAATAGTTAATTTTTTTTCTCTCTCTCTCTCTCTTATTCCTTTGTGTTCAACAGAATGTTCTTTGAAAACAAACGTTAATTAATTAATGAAATTTTTATTATAAAATGCCACATAAGAGATGGCAGTCAAAGGTTTTTATGCATTTTATTTTTTTACCATCCGCTTTCTGGTATTGCATATTGCGTTGCTACTGGAGGAACCCTTCGATAACCCACTAGCGTATCATCATATGTCAAAATCATAATAAATATTTCGTTTCTTGTAAAAACGTACTCATCAGAAAACCGTTGATATTCATGCAATCTAACACTTTAGTGATTGCCTGTTATAGTTGTCTTCCGATAGTGAGTCAAGAGTTATAACCAAAAATTATCAACCAACAACTCAGCATTATTGATATTTTTAATAAAAAGCTGGTTAATTTTTAATTTAGAACAAAGTGACACTTATGATGCTTCGCCGAGAAACGTCTTCTTCTTGGAGAAAAATGTAGGATAAATTTCATTTGATTACATCACTATTTCTTTTAAAATTTCAAAATAACGCATCCATTCATAAGTTTTTTTAAGCAAAAAAGGCATGGACTATATGTTTTCGTAGAAAAACCTGTATTAGTCTTGTTCTTAGTTGTAAAATGTCCAACAGCATTTGTGCTCTCCATCAAGTAAAATGTTGCAACTCCCAAGCGAATGAATTAGTCAGACATCTATTAGTTTTTCTAATAATTTACATAATAAGACTAATTTAAGGAGACCCTCCTGTTTTATCGATAATATGTTACGAGTTTCAAGCAAGATCACCAATTTTTAGGTCTGGTTCAGATACGTATTTGAAAATAATAATGAATAGCGTTGTCATGTTTAAGAGAAATATTTTTGCATCTCTCTAAGTCTAGTTAATTTATGTTTAGTAGTACATTGCAGTCGACAAAAGGTTGCAATGGGCTCTTTAAGAATATTTTCTTTTTAATTGTGGTATCTTTTTGCTATTTTTAAATGTGAGTAAATTTTGTCGACAAATTGTATATAGAAGACCTTTTAAGTTTGGCTGCAAAAATTTCGTGCTAACGCCAGAGACTTCTTTAGAAATAATTAAATTTCCACGTTTTTGCGTACAATTTTCTTTGCAAAATTGGCTGCTATCTTTATTCCCTCATGACTTGAGTTTTTTTTGTTAATCTTGCAGACACTTATATGGTGTGGCTTGTGGAAGGGATGACAGGGAGTTTCTAAGTAACTTCTTCAAAGATACTATTGTTTCATTAAATGCAATTGTGTTGTGAAATAGTGGCCAGTTTACTTGAGATTGCTATTAATATGGGTGCATAAGTTATTTAATTCAACATGTCTATATTTTCCAAGTGGGAAATTCATTTTACATAATTTTTTTTGGCATTTTATAGACAAAATCGTCCTTTTTTGTACTTGAAATTTAAACACTTGTAACACGTTAATAAATATTTTAAGTCCATCTCCTTTTATACCCCATCTTCCTATTTATGTATCTACAAAACTTAAAATTTATAAAGTATAAGGTTTTTAGATGCGAACATATTTCAGTTTTAAATTGTTTTTTGTTTTAGGCATAAATAAATACGTATTTTTACAGATTTATAAATTCATTCCTTGCCCTTGAAGAGTGATACAGTACCATAATTTGCTGTTTGAAAAATACATTATTTACCTATTATCCATTTGTGTATAGTACTTCTCTCAAAAATTAAGCACATAGAAGTTTGCTTTATGAGTGCTGACGAATTGAATTTCAGACAAATTAATAAAATTTATTAGGCTGTTCTATTTCAATTACTGGCGAATGAGCAAAAAGATATCCGAAGTCAATTTGAGTGTTGTTGAGCAATAGTGAGCAGAGTGCGGTAGATATCTATTTATATCATAAAATAACTACAATTATAATTAAATAATGCATTTATCTAATCATGTAATAGCGTTCTCTCTCAATATATTTTTAATTTTAGTAAAATTATTTCTTAGCATTTTCTGCATAACATGTGATCCATTAAGAAAAAATAATTTTAGTCCGTTATGACAACAAAATTTTGTGTTTACTTTCAAGAAATCCGTAAAGAGTTGGCTGCTGAGTGCGAATTATATGACTTGCATATAAATATCAGTTATTTTAATTCCAATTTTGACACATTTGATAGACGTTCTTGGCAAATAACCAACTTTTTCAACTCTAAATACAAATTAATAACTGAGAAGAAATTCAATAAATTTAACAAATCTAATCATATTTCTGAACGTAATACTTAACTACCCGTTAATCGAAATTCTGTTGTAAATTTCTCTTCTGTTCCGTTGAATAATAACTAACTCAGTGGCCTTATATGTAATAACTTTGCTCTGTCCTCCCGCCCTGAAAGCTTGTTTCTTCCTTTAAATTTAGTGTTCTCAGTATCGCCAAAAAAGAATCAATGGTTGCTAATACTGTAAATTTAATTTCTCGACCTTCTACCAATAACTTTAGCAAAGCTGCTCTTTCTAAATTAAAGTCTCTAAAATCTAACTCAGAAAGTATTATTATTAATAAGGATAAATGGAATTAAATTGTAGTTCTAGACAAAGTTAGATATTAACAAGAATCTTAAAAATTAATTGATAACGGCCCATATAGAATGTTACATAACTATGCGACTGTTCATGAGTTTAAGGAAATTATATCTGCAATCAGAACTCCTGCAATTATTGTTCTTCATCTGAAATATTCTCTTACTCACTGTGCTAGACTTCAAGTTTTACCTTAAATTAAAAAAGTTTCTTTTCAACACATTTTGTTCCAATAATGGAGCCTCGTCACTCCTCGTCACGTCAGGAAATTGAAACACTAAGCATCGTGTTTCAATTTCCCCCCACTTCTTAGTTTGAATTAGAGTAACGTCAAAAACTGATTTGATTTTGTTAATGAGCTTCGTACGTTTAAACCTAGTGAAAACATAATGATCTCCTTGGATGTAAAATATTTTTTTTACGAATATTTCTTCAAACGGTGCCTTTAATTGCCAGGAAAAGCAAAAATTACAAGAGTTCTAGTTTTGCCAAGTTGAAATTGACAAATTAGTACACATTACCCGCATTTTATTTAAAGGATTTCACTTTCAATAGCACATGGTCCAGGACGTAGCTTAAGTAATTATAGTTCCCTTTTTATGGACGATATGTTGGCTTCCCATTCATACTGACATGATCACTTTGATTTCCCCTTCTTCTAAACAAAAGATAATTGCCTCACTTGCTGCTTAAATGTCTACCTCTCAGTAAAAAGCTCCTTTACCACAGAGCTATCTTGTTGACATGTGAATTTTTTTCATTCTATTTTTATATATTCAATCAACAGATCACACCATCCTACAAACTTTCTAATTCCAACTTTATACAATCGATTAATTTACTTTATCCGAAAATCAGTCACCGAATTTCTACGATTTTGAGTAAATTTGAATTTAAAGTTGTTTTCTAGCCCGTAAACAACTTACAGTTAATATTAATAGTTAGGATATTTGACTAATTTTTTTGTCAGTGTAGTCTTGCGTATAATTATAACTATGTATAATTTCAAGGAAGGAAAGGAACATAAAAAATTTGACGAAATCGAGATAGTAAACAATCTTTCATTTCATTAAATAGCAGGAAATCTAATCATAGGTAAGAGTTTTCTGTTGCTGAAATCATTCAACACTGTTTCTCATCTACCAACCTTTATTTCTAGAAATCATAATTCTAATAAGTTAGTTAACGATCTTTCCAGTAGCCCACCCTTTTTCAAATTGTGGAACTTTATCCTAATTTCATCTTCGGTACTCTGGAGTACCAGGTTATACCTCTCTCACATGTTTATTAAAGTTTTTTTTTTATCTTGCTCCTCAGTTTTCGTAGGGGACCCACTTTGTACGTGTGATGGTCGCCTTACTTTTTCCTATCATTTTCGTCATTAGACATAGAGGAAAGATTTTGTTTAGGAAACTAAAACTATAGTATGTCCATATTTGAACTTTACTTTTGCTTTACTCAGGCTATTTTTTGTTTCTGTCTACGTAGAACAATACCCTCCTTTAAACAAAAAACTCATTAAATAAAACTAAAAAGAGAAGAAAAAAAATTCTGATCATAAAACTTTTCTAGAGAATAAAACTTCCTCAAATACGAAGTAATTCTATATGAGTAAATATTACTGATACTTATTGTATCGAGTAATTTTTATATTGATTGTATATCTAAAGGACGTTTTGACTGGAAATTACAATGTACATTTCTTAAGTTGCATACTTTGCCTATCATATTTTAATGTACATAGAACCCAATATAAAATAAAAGTCTAGATAAAGCACTGTCATCCTTTCGTCAATATGGACTTAAAAAGCTCGTAATTTCGGATCAACGCTCTGCTAAATCTGTATTTTAATTTATTTAAGCTTGGTGCAAACAAAGATCCATCTAAGCCTTTATGTTAGTCCATTTTTTACTCTTTTAAACTATAAGATACAAACACTTGAACAAAAGTAATGAAATAGATGATAATTTCATAAGCTCGAGTGTTAGATTGAGTACTATTTAATGTTATATTACATTATCTCCAATATTAGAAGATAGGATTTATGAGTCTAGCATTTTTCCAGCACGGCAATATTATATTGCCTCTTTCTAGTGCTAGATATCATTTTGCTACCTGGTTATAATAAGCTGATCTTAAAATAATTGTTTTTATTGTAATGTCCCATAGTTAAGGATAATTTAAAAACAATGGACAAAGTAAAATATCTGCACAGACTCCATGAAATAATCGAAAACAACTAACTTCACTAGTTAAGTACAATTCAGAAATGTGGTCCACTTAAAAACAGAACTAATTTCAACACCCTCTTATGTCATCTCGCTTAATTTTGTATTTTTCTCTTATAGGCAGACCTTCCACTGGGTCTTCGCCAGCTTATCAAAGCCCGGTAAAGACAAAGAAAGGCGAGAGAACAACGGAGGCTTCACGGCTGAGAGAGTATTCACAACAAATAGGTCGACCTCTCTCCGTGAAGCATTTGCTAGAGCCCAAAATGAGACTGCGAGATAAAAAGAAATTTAAAGTTTGCTACAAAGGAATGTGCTAGTGCTTCTGATGAGTTAAGTTTCTTTTATCCTGCTTTTGCTTTTATTTTCTGATTTTATCGAATAAATCTTTATGCAGTTACCTGTAATATAGAAGTAACTGAGTTACAGAATAAAAATGTCTGTATCTTTTGTTTTTCAGATCAGTTTTTCAAAGTGTTCCAGTTTATAGTTCCAGTTCTTGAATTATTGTTCAGCGTTTAAATTCGTCGAAAAAGTTTATGTGAAATTTTTGTGATGACCCTGTTGAGCTTATTCTGTTCAAGTTCATTCAGTTGGTTATGTACCTAGTGGAGCCATTACCCAGAATTGTCTGCAAATACTGGCCATTGACTCGCACTTGGAGGAATGAAAATATCAAGAAAGATGGATGCGCGAAAGAGATGCGCTTAGATGGTCCAGCTGGAGCTTAGCTAAATAGAGTTTCTTTTCTGGTGAGCTAAGTATTAAGAATCTAGATTTTGCAGCATCAAAGTTTAGACATTTGGAAAGATCAAATCTAGGTGGATATTTGTTGAGACTGGGTGAAACACCTGTTGAAACCATAGCAATAGATAATGTTCGTCTGAACACTCTCACGCCCACCACCGAGCCCAACAAAGGGGGGTAGAAACACCGGCTCTGAACACCTCAGCCTCGGTGCTCTGCCCAGTGTAGTGTCAGATATAGTACTACACCAGGGGGGTGTGTATCCGCCAAAACGATCAGAGCTCAGGGGCACTCTCCTGATGCAGCACTAGTCCCTAGCAGGATGCTAAGCATGCCCTACCATTCGGTTGAAAGGGAGGGGGACCTAACCTCCTTCCACTCATGATTTTGATTTTGATGATTTTGATTTTCCACTCATGATCATGATTTTTAATCAAATTAAATTTTTTATTTTAAAAAAATTATGATTTTTCTTTCACGGTCATATTTTTGATCCGAGTGAATACTTTGCAATAGATTCGGATCATTTATTAAAATGTCGTGAAATATTTCACATGAATTGGTCAAATTATATTTTACACTTAATATAGATTTTAAAGTTTTAATGTTCAATTGCGTTTTTTCAGTTGTCCATATTTTATTGATACTAGAAAAAACACGTTCTGTTGTTGCATTTGTTCCCGGAAGGGAGAGCGCGAATTCTACAATTCTCAAAATATTTTGATAAGGAATATGATTCTGTTTAAAATGAAGGAATAACTCCGTCCATTTTTTGTCTGTTTCCACATTTGCAGAGAACCAACATTTAATTTTTTCATTTGTAGCATATCTTTTTACCAATGACACCTCATCAAAAATATAATTTTTACAAATATTTTTCGGAAAATGGCTACTAATATATTCAGAAGATTTTTCCACATATTCCCATAAAATCTCCTTTTTTAATGTCACCCAATGAAAATTTTTAACTTCTTCGTATTGAACTGTCCATTTTTCAAGATATTCCAAGCAGTTATTGTAAAAAAGACGTTCCCTGTATGCCTAAAATGTAATGCTCACCAGGCTTCACCTGATCATTTGCTGTCCTGTATGGGACTGGAGAAAAATTTTATTTTGGAGGATCCGCAGATGGTGTTTGATTTTCTGTCGGTGAACGATCTCCTGGACTTGGTCTAGCCTTATTCTGGGCCAAGAGGAATAAGTACCACCACCACCAGTTATTGTAAAACTTTTTGACATGTTTTACAAAATCAGGTCGTTTAATGGCACCTTGTTCTTCCAACCTAGTGATGTCTTTTCGAATAATTAAAGGAACGTAATCGTTATCAATTCTTTCTCGTAATTTTGTTTTTAAAATATTGATTTCATTTGACACTTCCGTAATTGAAATTTTGTCCCCTTCAATAATTTTCACAGCATTGTGAAATAATGTAGCTTGGTTGTGAATGAACTGAAGCCAAATTTGTGATGTGTCACTTTCAAAAAAGAGCTGCAATATTCTTGGACATTTATCTTGTGATAAAAAGTATGATTTTAATGGTTCGTATATTTTTAAAATATTTTCTACAGCTGGTAAAAGAGCTAGCCATCGTGTTTTGCTGTAACCAAGAATTCTTTTATATTCGATTTCTGCGTTTTCACAAAAATCATTCAAACTTTCAACATAATATAAAAATACGAATAAATTTTTGCAATAATATTTTCAACATCAACTGGAAGTTAGTCAGATGCTGTTTGAATAGTATTATGTAGAATGTGAGCTGCACAACCTACTCCAATAATTTTTTGGTTCAAATGTTCTTTAAGTTTCGTGAAAACGTTATTGATGCCTCTTCTAGCTTTTCCACTAAAATTTGAGTTAGTGTTATCCGCACATAGGCAATAATTTTATCGTTCAAATTATTCTTTTTCAAAATAGTACTTATTGAATCAAAAATTATTTGTGAAGTTTCACCCGGCAATGAAACAAAATCTAATATTCTTATTTTAATTCCTGTTTCTGGATCAAAAAATCTAACAATTGTGGGAAATAATTTTAAATCTTTGTGGTTGGAAGCATCAGAATATATGGATATAAATGAGTATTTTTCTAATTCTTTCTGCAATTGTGAAAACGAATATGGTGAAAAAACATTACAAATAATTGCTTCGGTTTTTGTCCTTGCACATGCAAATTTTTTGTCGAATAATGTTTTGATCATTTGCGACGTACAATCCATTGATCTGAAACTTTGATTGTGGTTTATGGTGAGGAAAGCAAATAGCCCTTCCGCTAATGCTAGCTGTTTTTTCGTGTTGCCGAAGCTAGTACTGCGAAAAAACTGTTCCATTTTAGACGAAGAAGCGGCATTATTCAAAAATCTTTTGTGCCTCTTTGTCGTTTAGTAATATCGTTTTTTCCACCATGTGAGACTGAAAATTCAGCATTGCATTTATCACACCGTACCATATAGTCTATTTTAGTTTTTTTTAATAAATAGAAATTGTCTGCTTAGCTCTTCATTAAATTTGCATTCTTTTTTTTACTCATCTTTTATTCTGTGGATAAATACTAGAAATGAATAAAAAAATTTCTACAAAGGCTAAAAAAGAGTATTAAATTTTACCTTATTGGCCGTTACGTTGTAGCAACTATTGCTCTACCACTACCTTCGTCAATCGAATAATGAGTCAAACCGAAAGTCAAATTGAAAACAACAAACCGCACTCTCTATCGGCAGTCTGCACTTATCTGAATTAAGCCGAGACGTAACGACAATGATCGAACACCACCGAGTAAATCTAATTCGGTACATTGCCTAATTTAGTTTACTCTGCATGCATTTTATGTGGATTTTTTCTATGTATTTTTTATCTTTTTATATTCACCAAAATACTTAAAAACTAATAGGTAATATATTTATACAGTATATTTAAAATAAGAAATGCAGATATTTTCTAAAAAGCGGGACTGTCCACCAAAAAGCGGGACTGTCCCTTCAAAATCGGAACGTGTGGTCACTTTATACTAGTATCAACAGCAGTATGTCAGATTTGGGCTTTCGTTATCATTAATGTGATGTTATATATACAGTCAACCCTCCTATAACGCGGTGAGTGCGTACCGCGTTATATGGAAACCGCGCTATAAGAAACTCGGATTTAACCGTACAAACCAGGCTAATTCGTAGCGCGTTCTATGGAAACCGTCTACCGCGTTGTATGGAAACCGCGCTATAAGAAATGCAGAATTAGTACAAACCACATCATTCGTACCGCGTTATATGGAGACCAATAAGAACAAGATAAATTATAAATTATTTTTATTGAATTGAAGAGTTTATATAAAGAAATGATACCAAAATTAAACTAAAAAACTGTTTTCCAACAAAAACAAGAAAGACTTTTGTAAAGTTTAATCTTTCAACACTCATCCTCGCTGTCAGATAATATGAGTCGCCTAACTCGTCTTCTTTTAATAGGCAAAATGTCTTCCTCACTTGGCTCATCTTCACATTGGTTTTCGATTGTAGCTTTTTTTTCTAACTCCACTAAAACCTCTCTATAGGGAGCTAAGCAATTTCTTAACTCTCTTTTAAACTTTGCGCTACGCACCGTTGAATGATCAGTTTCAATGAAATGGAGTTCTAATTCTTTAGCCAAATTTAGCCCTTTTTTCACATCTTGTAAATCGACATTTGGCACCCATTCGTTTTTCTTATTTTCGTTTACCAATGGATTTGAGGTGGGTGCATCAATTAAGTCCATCAGTTCATCCTCATCTAAAGTTTCTTCCCCGAGTACGAGTTCTCTTACATCCTGATGGTTTGTTGTAAATTCTTCATCGCCTAAACGAGAAGCAATGTTTACTATTTCTGTAACTGGGAGTGAAATTGTAGAATCATCTTGTATTGCTTAGACCATTTCAGGTAAAAGGGGTTTCCAACACGCATTAAGCGTTGATGGTTTAATTTCCGCGCAAGCCGATGACACGGTTCTAATACAATCTAAAATAGAAAATTCCATCCAAACTTGAGTAAGGGTTTTATTTTCACTACTTTCTAATCTGTCGAAAATGGTTTGGAAAACTTGGCGTGTGTAATACATTTTTAAAGTTTGAATGACTCCTTGGTCCAAAGGTTGTATTAATGACGTGCAGTTAGGAGGAAGGAAGACAATTTTTACATTTGGATGATCCAATTGTATGTTGTGGCAACCAGCGTTATCAAGAACCAATAAAACTTTGAAATACAAATTTTTTTCCATCGTATGGGTTTCCACTGCCGGGATAAAACAATTATAAAACCAATCCTTAAATAAATCTTGGGTCATCCAAGCTTTCTTATTAGATCGCCAGAATACAGGCAATTCGGTCTTATTAATGTTTTTCATAACACAGGGAGTTGAAGAACGATTTATTGTCATAGGTTTTATCATCAGGCTCCCTGATAGATTGCTGCACATATGAAGGGTGACACATTCTTTTGAAGGTTTAAATCCTTGAGCACGCCTTTGATTTTTCAAAATGAAGGTTCTAGGTGGTAGTTTTTTCCAATATAATGCCGTCTCATCGGCGTTAAAAATCTGATGAGGTGAATAGCCTCCTTCATTGATAATTCTAGCTAATTCCAGCTTATAATTCTCGGCAGCCTCAGCATCTGCTGAGGCCTGTTCTCCTTGAAATTTAATATTGTGTAATGAGTACCTTTTTTTTAGTTTTTCAAACCACCCTTTACTCACAACAAACGAATGATTTTCTAGCTCTGCAGAAGAATGCCCAATATTCTTTAAATGTTCATAGATTTTAAGTGCTTTCTGCTTGATAAGATTTCCACTGATAGGAATCTTTTTGGCTATACAGTCTTCCAACCAGATCATTAACGCCCGTTCCATTTTAACCAGATTAGAATTTCGTGTGCGAGTAACGCGTTTCGCACCTAACGGACAGCCATCTGCCACAGTTTTCCTTATATTGTCTGCATTTTTCTTTACGGTTCGAATTGTAGATTCATTCAACTTGGTTGATTTTGCAACCGACGATAGTTTTTCCCCTTCCGATAGTTTTTCCGAATCGTTTAGAATCGAAATTCTAAACGATTTAGAATTTCGATTTTATCTTCAAGAGATATAAACTTTCTTTTTAACCCTTTCCTTGTTTCTTTCGTGTTTGACATTATGCAAATCTAGGGTTAATAATTACTTTATTTTTATTATATCAGAACAAATGAAGAATATTACTTACAGTATTGTGTAATGTTGTCCAATTATAAACCACAAATTAAACAGCAAAAAGCTGAAGGAACGGACGGCGTAGAAAATTTTTTAGAAAGACTTGGTCACCAACAAAACGTGTGCACTGTGAAAGAGCTCTGAAAAGACTAAAACCGATGTCGCTATGAGATAAACCGGAGATAATCTTTATGTAAATATATCTAGTTACTATGTCGCGATCCCACTGCCTGGACCTACATGAAACTGGCGCCATCTGTTGCCTTATAATTCAAATAGGCCCTAACGAACTAAACAGCTTAGGCTAAACATTCTTAGGCTACGCGGAAGGAACTTATGGGATGCTGTTGACGGAAACCGCGTTCTGAGAGTACCGCGTTATAGGAGGGCTGTCGCATTTTCAGCTCCGCGTTATATGGAAACCGCGTTCTGAGAGTACCGCGTTATAGGAGGGTTGACTGTATATATATATATAAAACAGGGTCAGTGATGGGAATACTAATAATATTAGTACAGCAGACATGATGGTATATATTATGCCTAATGATCCGCGACTAGTTTATAAAAGCAGAAAGAAAGATTTAAAAATAAATTTAACACAAAAGTTTGGCTTGTCATGCAACAAAATATTTTATAATCTGTTGTAATTCAAAGATGCATCACTTCAAAAGTTTTGTAAAAATTAACAATTTTTTAAGCTCTTTGCCTTGTTTTAAATAAATTTTAGAAAAGTCTCCCATTTGATTTTGAAACATATTTATTTTGTAGAAGGGTGGTTCTATCTTCAAGTTTCTATTTATTAAAATTTTTAAAAATTATTCATTATTCCTTTTAAATTTTTGATGTTCCATTTAGTGCATATGCACTTTACATACACGTCATTTTGCATTACGTTCACTTTACAAATTTTATAATATGCGCTATATGCAGCTAAAAATATCATTAAACAATTACTTTCATTAATTCATATTGTAAAAATGTTTGTTATTGTACAGTGTTTCAAAAATATAGCAGCCTGCATGAAAGACTTATTAAAAAATCAATTTTTCTATAACGAGATATAATTTTTTGCTTAAATATGAAACTAATTATTTCATAATTAGAAGTTACTTCCAAGAACATGGAACAACTTTATAACGTTCAGTAAAATATTGAACTATTTCCGTCCTTTTTTTTCAATTTTCCCTATTTTGCTCCTGGTGTTTCAACTCCTCTCACATAATTCCTATCCCTATTACGAACTGCAATGAAACTAAATATTTCTTTTTTCCTTCATGTTTCCATCAGAAAAAATGTTAAAATGCATTTACTAGCAATAAAATTCTATAAGCAATTAATAATGCAGTTGGTTTAAGGACCTTAACTCTTCTATCAAAAAACTGATGACTAATATGAAACGCGAATCACTTAACTTAGGTGCCTGAGATGTTTCTCAGGCTTTCGCGCTGGTATGAATTGGTTAAATGGAAATAATAATTTTGTTTCTCTCTCTAACAGATTTGTCTCACATAAAATGCTCTACAAACGATTATTAAACTATGACATTTTTATTATGAAATACCCCATAAAGGATTGCAGTTAAGGATTTCATAAAATTTATTTTTTAATTTCAATCCGACCTTGTATATGACAGAATCAGATTGAATATTTCGTTTTTAGCAAAAGTGTACGTATGATACTTCAGAAATTGTAGAAATGTTTACATCGTGCAATTCCAGCACTTTAATCATTGCCTGTTGTTGTCATTCGTTAGTTCTCATGTGTGAAATTGCGAGGTATAACCGACTGTTTTGAGATCATTCATGTTCTTTAGGCCATTCTGTTTATCAAAAGTTTGTATTGGGCATTTAAAAATATTTGGAATTTCGTAATGTAATGGTCAGAATTTTTTTTCATAGTTTGTTTGTATTCAGGAGAATTTTTGGGTCCACATTGTATTCATGAGATCTTTAAAATTAGTCTGTGAATATTTTTTTTTTGGCCAATGCGCTTATTTTAATGCAATTAAATTTTCAGCAGGCAAGAGACAAAACTCGCCTAATCTCTGGATATCCTTTGCGAAATTGGCAGTATTTTTCTTTCCTTCATTACTTATTTGGCAAACCATGCTGATTAATGTGGTATGGCTTGTTGAGGAGATGACAAACTTTGTTACTTCTTCAACAGTTCTATTTCTTCGTTAAATAGAATTACGAAGTGTTACGAAATAGTATTACGAAGTTATAGAATAGTATAGAATAGAATAGTATTACGAATAGTGTTACGAAATAGTATTCATTTTGCTTGCCATGCTTATTAATAAGGGTACATATCTTTATTTCTTCAACATGACTCCAAGAAGCAGATTTCTTTTATCTAGGCATAATTTTTTTTGCGTATTATACTTCCAATTATACTTTGCCATTTAAGCTTTTTCACATTTGCGAAGAATAATTCTGATCTTATAGTATTAATATAATATTCATTTAAGTCGATAAACTTATAATATCTTTACAAATCTTGCTTAGGTGTGATAGACTTTTCTCTCTTTTCTTAAACAAGAAACAGAATTATTTCTTTCATCAATATCACGTATATTATGTTCATAAAAGAAAAATAACTTTATCCAGCCCAACAGCAACTTAACGAACAAACTTAATTTTTAATTAGCTGTTTGCGAACCGTACGAACTTCAAAACTTGTAAGAAATCACAACGTTTTTGCAACTTAAAGTTTGAAAAACAAATTCTTATACTACTTTAGTTTCTTTATTCATTGTAGGGGTATTAAATTTCATTCTGGGTTGAAATATATTTTGCCCTTACAACAAAATTGAGAAAATTCTTCATTTTAAGTTTTTACTTTCAAGAAATTTCGTAAAAAGTTAGCCACTGTTGAGCGCGAATTACATGACTTGCATATAAAAATCAATAATTCTACTTCCAATTTTGACGCAATTGTTCGACGTTCTTTCTGAAGAATTTAATTATTCTACACTAACTAATCCCAGAAGAGTAATTCTATAAATTCCTCACACATAATTATATTCCTGAACTTAATACTTAACCACCTGTTAATCAAAATTCTGTTGTCAATCTCTCTTCTGTTACGTCAAATAATAACGAACTCAGTGCTCTTAAGTAAACATTTTATTCTACTCTCCCACCCAAGTTGATTTTTTCTATTAAAAAAGCTTTTTCATTTAGCGACGTCAGAACCAGGAAAAAGAATCAATTAAACATTTGATTGTCAATACTGTTGACTTAAATTCGCGCCCTTAGAAAAACTGCTCTTTCTGAATGAAAATTTCGATAGTATGGGTATTATTCGTTAATAGTAATTAGCAGTATTGGTACTCGGTAGCATTGGTAGTTTACCTCGGACATTACTATTACTAAAGAGGATAAAAGGAAACAAATTGTAGTTCTCAACAAAGTTAAATATATCTACAGAAATCCTAATAATTAATCTACGAAGGCCCATATAGAGTATTATCTAAAGTTTTAAGGTGTTTAAGAAAATTATGTCTGCCATCAAAACTGCTGTAATAATTCCTAGGCATCTGGAATTTCCTCTTAAATACAATAATTCACACCGTGCTAGATTTTAAGCTTCACCTATAGTTCATAAGGCTTAGGCTCCTTTTAGGCCCATTGCTTCTAATATTGGCTCCACCTCTATAAATTAGCTAAGCATTTTATTTCAAGTTTATCCAGACTTTCTAGTTTAAACGTATTTACTGTCAAAAACCCGTATGATTTTGTTACCAGTTTCGTACGCTCAAACCAAATGAAAACATTAGTCACTTTGGATCAAATTTTTTTGTTCGCTAACGTTCCCATTGTTGATGCTTTAATTGCATCGAAAAGAGTTCCACTTCAGTCAAGTTGAAATTGACGATTGCTCGCATTTACTAAGAACAATACACTTTCACTTAATGATAAATTTTAGCTTATGATTGTGAGCTCACTTGCAATAGGTAATCTCTTCAACCTTTTTCAAGTCACTTGAAAGTCAGTTATTTTGAAATTATATACTTTAATTAATTCACCTGTTATAGACAATTGTTTCATATTGATAGCCATAGATAATGTTTTAAATATTATGAATTCAATAGCATTTACATTTATTTCTCGTTTAAACAAGAAAAAAATGCTTACTTTACTTAGTCTTATTCGTAATTGCAATGAATTTCTCACTTCTGTTAATCGGTAATCATTGACCTCCTGAACAAAAGATTGCTGCCTTACGCTCTCTTATTTATCGGGCTTCTGACATTTGTTCCAATCGTTATAAGTAAAAAGGAAAACTTGTTTAGCTTAAAGCTCTATTGCTGTTGACAGTGGATTTCCATCAAAAATTATTTATTCCTTCAGCAGAATATTAACCTAATAAGATATGTATCTAATTCTAACTAAAGCAAAATTAACAAGTAAAAAAATGCGTACTTTTATTTTTATTTTTCTAATTTAGTTCCTTTGATTTTTCTTTAATTTGAGAAAAAAGCTACAAATATGCTACGAAAATATCGAAATAAGTTTTAAAAGTTATTAAAAACTGAAAATCAACTGAAATTCAGTTTAACAAACTTGAGTGCTTAACTTTTAATAAAATGTTTTCCTCTAATAATCTTATATGAGTAAATTAATTATTCATAATGTTTCGTGAAATCTTTATATTAATTGTGTATCTAAAGGAAGTTTTGACAGAAAATTATAATACGACAATTTTCTTAAGTTAATTAAAAAAATTACATGATTATATTGCGTAACTAGCTTGTCATGGTATAAATATACTAAATGCATTGAACCCAGTGTCAAAGAAAAGCCTAGCTAATAAGCATTGGTATCAATTTGTCAAAATAAATATCAATTATCAAAATGTGTTAGCATTTGATCAGCATTTTTCCTAAAAAAACAACTAGTTGAACTCAAAGGACCATCTAAGCTTTTGGCTTTTATCACAACTAAACTTCATCCACAACGATTTAGAACTTCCCAAAAAATAACCACATCTTGATCTTTATAGCATCGAATAAACAGAACGTTGCTTTATTAATTGTAAGCTATTAGCTATTACATTATCAATTACTCTAAGCTCTCCTAAGTTATCATTTGGTATATTTTAAAAAATTTACTTTATTTTTTGTACCAACTTAGAAAGGAAAAATATTAGTACCAACTTATTATACAACACTGGACAATTCCATCAAAAAGAGCCAAAATAAAAATAAAATAGAAATAATAAACGTATTTTCAAAATGCTGACAGGCATGTTTTGGCTATTGAGCTTAAACTAATACACACTTTATCTCACTCATTTTTTTTCACCACTAGAGGTGATATTTTAATATGTAAATGTGTATTGTTTGTTTCTGAATTAAAACAATTTTATTTCATTATATGTTGGTTGAAGATAACTAGATCGAGAAATAACTATCCTGTGGCAGCCATTGGATTAAATATTGACATTTATTTTTTAAGCAATGAATATATTCCTATTGTTTTGATAAGATTGTGATGTATTGGGTCACCTAGCAAAGATTCAAGATCAAGCTAAAAGCAGGAAATGAATTTGTCCCTCAAATCTTTGAATCGTTTTGTGAGAAAAAATCATAATAGCATTGATACTTCAGAGCAGTACATTAATTAAAAGCGACAACGACTTAAGCATCTAATGTAGATAATTTTGAATCAAGAATGCCCACTATCTTCAGAAATTGATTATTACGGCATATTTTCTCTGTAGAGGTGGGTAGCCATGCTTTTGGAAAGTCGGGTCTCTCATTGAAAGAATAAGCTACGACTTCTAGTCAGACGATGGAAGGTGATGGAATGTTCAAGTGATAGATGGCAAGAGTGACTTAGTCTTTGCCTTTTAAATCATACATACGTCATATGTTTTAAATACAGCTTTCTCACTACAAAAAATGTTTACTTTACTTAGTCGTAATTGCAATGAATTTCTCACTTCTGTTAATCGGTAACCATTGACCTCCTGAACAAAAGATTGCAGCCTTACGCTCTATTATTTATTAGGCTTCTAACATATGTTCCAATCGTTTCGAGAATTTCTTAATTTTTTTGCCGACTAATTTTTCGGAACAATTTTGATAATTGATATTTCCTCAAAGGGAGAGGAAGGCAACACTCGACTGCTGCAAAAATTGAGTGACAGGCACACCCCACAGGTTTGTGACAGGCATCCGCCACAGGTTTGTGACAGGCATACGCCTCAGGTTTGTGACAGGCATACGCCTCAGGTTTGTGACAGGTATCCGCCACAGGTTTGTGACAGGTATCCGCCACAGGTTTGTGACAGGCACCCGCCACAGGTTTGTGACAGGCACCCGCCCAGGTTTGTGACAGGCACCCGCCCAGGTTTGTGACAGGCAACTGCCACATCTACCTACCGACCATCATCCACCGACAGCCAACCGTCTTTTACTAATATTTACCATAATATCAATCATGTGCAGCCCTTCTCAGAACTATTTAAGCCGATGAAGTAACTCATCTATTGCCTATTATTTTTTAATTCGAAACAGTTAATTGATAGAACTATCAACGTATCACACGAATGTTGAAACAGAAAACTTAAGAAAATTGAGAAAAAAAAAATTGAAAAAAAAAATTGAAGTGTATGTTTATAAGACAGTAACTTTTATTCAAGATATTTTCCAACGCATACATTGATAAATAGTTATGCTACCCAATGTATTGATGCTTTTGAGCCTTCTTTCCCAGACTGAGAAGAAAAATGGAACATTTCCATTTATAAATGAATGGTTGAGAAAGTTTGGTAGAATGCCGAGCAAAGTATGAAACGCGTCTTGTGATATCTGTACAATATTACAGTGATAATATTATGAAAAGGCATAGATATCTTGTTATTTGAGTATCGTACTCTGTTTTTGTACTTACAAAGCATGTTACTTCAGTATTTATGCTGTCAAGCTAAAGAAAATGCAAAAATTATTTAAGGAGAGGTGAGAGATAGAGAAAGCGTGAAAACTGTCTATGTCAAATGTGGGATTTTAATTGTAGACTATGTCAACCTTCATCTATCAAAAAGTACCTCTAAATAGAATAAAATTAAAATGCCTTATATACTAGTGATTTGGTATTTAATATTTGTAGTGGATACCATCTCCACCAATCTAGTGTTTTAGTCAAAAAAGGCGATATACGTATATATCGCCCATTTATATGTTTAACAGCGAACAATTAAAAGCGACTAAAAGGGTAACCAATTGCCATTAATGGAAGTAAATATTCCACCCTCTATATACTACTTAAATCCAATAATAATTCTAAAAAAAGTATTATTTACTATGTGCCAAACCCAGTTTCTCTTTCTTCTATGTTTAGTGTTAGCAGTTTTAAGAAAGACAAATGTATTAAAAATGCACAACGAACATTGTGTAACTTTCACAGGTAATTCTCATGCCTATGACATTGCAACTCTTTTTTTATACTGTAGGTTTTGATTATGTTGCTGATAAACAGGAAAAAAATATGTAGATTATCCCCTTAGTCGAGCATTATCTTATTTTTATAATACTTTTTAATACAAGAAGTGAATTGTAGTGATAAAAAAGAAGCTATTTTGCATATAGGATTCATTGCGTATAAAAACGAATGAGTTTTAATGTCCGATTTCTAATCAAGATGAGTTTGAAAGATTTTATAAGTCGAAGAGAAGATGTGAAAAGCAGTTTCTAAGCCGTGGTTTCTAATGGTTTCATTATCGGAATGAAAGTTTCTACTAACGACCTTAGAGCAACTTATGATATACGTAACATAAATTCTGGAAAATATATATCATAAATCTTATAGCTCTTTTGCTATTTGTAACTAGGGTACTGCTGAGCTAGGGTCTATTTTTAAATTGGTATCCATGTGTACTTGGTAATAGGAAACTTATTATGGCAACTTATTAATTTACTTAAAAAAATATCTGATGAAAATCCTCTAACAATTATTGACTACATTATAAAGCCGGCAATGGACCAGCTCTTAAATATTGAATTAGTTGGCGAAAGGAAACCTTTAATATTCATTCCGAAAATTAAGTAGGGTGACACTTTCATAGCTATCTATTAATTAAAAACTTACAGATGACAGACACACTTTCTAGATAATGCAGTGGCAAATGTCGAAATATTTAGGCCTTTGCTGGTACAACACATAGCATCAACTAATGGTATAAGTCTTTTGACTACCATATTAATAGAGAAGGTTTGTTCACATGAAACTAACGAAATTTCAAGGTTGGTCAACGTGTTGAGCATGGGATTATAATACAACACAGAAATTGCCATTTACGTTTGCTTTTTTAGAGAAAAAAAAACCTACTTACAAAACGAATAGATACTGGATATGCTGCGATTCAATTCTGTACTAAAGGAAGATAGAGGTTATTTGACTCGCAACCGATATTTATAAAATCTTACAACGATAACATCTATTATTTAAGAAAAATTTGTTTCAAATCCCCAAACTTTTATTAACTGAAAAAACTAGTAATACATCTGTCCTTGGGTATTGAAGTAGTTGGAGAAAAGAAATCTTGTATCATATTTGCCAATTTTTATTCTTTCCTCGGAAGTTTTTTAACTTCCGAGGACTTTTTAACTTAATGGAAGTGAATTGGATTGAATGTAGAGTTTAATGGCACAAAATACAAATGTGGACATGCTGCGCCAAACAATATGTTTATTCATGTCAAAATTGAAGTGCATACTTATTTCCCTAAATATAATTAAAATTTGATAAAATCATATACAAGCAATCAACGGTAATATTGTATTAAAATCACGTCAAAGTTAAAAAAAGTAAGAATGTGTAAGTAGTGTAAAAGAACAGAATAAACTTATATACAATTTAAAATGCCAATAGCCAGAGGTGGTAAGTTAGATAGTTATTGTTTTCTGCCTCACCCTTCTTGAATTAATTTCCTAAGTAGTAAGGAAGTGATAATTGGATTAGAATTAAATGCAAAAATATTTGTTTAAACTTCCTCAGAATATCAGCATATCCTCATATAATAATCGAGTATTTATACAACAGTACTTGTTTGCATGTATAGGTGGTCAAATATATTGTGAGATACATTTTCAATGATATGTTTGTTTATATTTTTTCGCGAAAGAGCCAAATCAGGATGCATTGCACCGAGTACTTATTCCATATAAAATCATAAAAAGTAAAGGGAAGTATCCCTTATCTTTAAGAATATCAATAATATTTTGGTGCGAAGTTGTTCCAAGTTGAAAACAAATAAGGAAAAAGAAATCATTATTAAACTAACGACGTCCCTTAATTTTTAAATTAGAACAGTGTCAAGGTTTTCGATATGGTTAATGGTTCTCTGCAACTAGAGCAATTAGCTGCTAGTTCATTTAGTAAAAGACGTCTATGATTGACGTATATGAATGATTATCAATCATATATGGCCAATTTGTAATCTTTTTGAAATACTAAAGACAGTCCTGGAATTATTTCTTTTAAAAGGAGTGACCTGCTGTCCTATTTCAAATTTCTTGTAGATCTTTGTGACCAATTCCATCTGCAAATTGTTAAAGTATCTGTTACTTTCTTAATTAGGCCAAAGCAAAAAACGAGTGAGCCTGATCAATAGATTTTGTAGTGAAACAATTATAAACAAAGCACAATTATGAAACGGCATTTTCGAAATCCACCCTGTTTAGAAGACATTGGGTTTTTTGTTAGATGATTGAAATTTATTGTGGAATCTAGAGTAGCTGTACTAATGGCCAGTCAGTACGTTAAAAAGTTATAATGATTATTTAAAAGCAATGAATCTAGTCCTATTGTTTTGAAAAAAATTGAAAGGAATGTAGGGCCACCGAGAAAAGACTCAAGACCAGGATAATAACAGCCAAAGAATTTGTTTCTCCTATTTGAAACGTTTGCAGAAAAAAATCAAAAGTATAACTTAATATTGGCTGATATGCATGTCAGTCAAAAAAACATAAAACAGTCTAATGCATATCATTTTCATGCTAGTATGTCCACTAGATTCCTATAGATTATTCGAGCATATTTTCACTGAATTACACGGGCTTCTGTAGGATTGGACTACTCCCTTTGGCCAGTCGGTCTCTATGGGATTGCAAAGTTAATTCAGGCGATGGAAGATAAAATCTTTGCCATACTAATCATACATTATTGTGCATAATACACCCCTAGCACATTGTTAAAAATCTAAAAGTATTCTCGTTCTCTTAAAATATTGATATATCAAATATTTCAGTTTTGTAACCTACTTTAGGGGTTAGCAAAAACATCGTAATTTAAGATTTCCCTTAAAAATATCATTAAATTCAGTATTTTTCAAACTCAAATACTTATTTTATTAATTTTACTTTGTTTTATAACCGACGTTGAACAGCCGATTCAAATCTGGGTTTAAGACGACAAATGTTTAACTCCGTATCCTTGTAATTTTAATTCCAATCCAGAAGACAGGGAGCTCCTGGATGAGTACCCCCAGCGGTATTAATTTGTTATGGGAACTTGGAGGACATTGTGACCCCAACAGAAGTAACGTGCACCAGTTTAATACACGGGGGTAGTATTCAGTGTCAAAATACTCATGCGTATCTGTAATGTTTTTTTTTTTTTTTTTTAGTTTTTATAGCATCATTTACGTCAAATAAAGTCTTCTCCAAAGGTAACACTGACAAGGGTCTGCAATTTAAACTTATACGTAATGAAGTGTCTTTTTTTTGTTTTAACTTACGAATTTCATTTTATTGAATTGAATTTTTAATCTTAATTGAATTTTTTAATCTAGTCATTATTACTGTCATTATTAGTCACTTTCAACTGCAATTCCTGGTTGATGGTTAACTAGTAATTTTGCCATAAATAAGTCTTGGAATGGTAATAACTTTGTTCCCATATAAAACACCACCTTGACCATCCCATTCTATCTCAGAGTTTAATCAATGATTCTTTAAAATCACTGCTGTCATCTTATAAATTGCTTTTTAGAGTAGCAAAGTTCTATCAAAAGAATGGAAAACCTTAAAAACAATTTGATACTCTTTTCAAATTGCAAGGTAGACATGTAATGGATTTTAGAAAATCCAATTTCTCACATTAACTGTGATAAATAGCTACCATGAGTAATGAAAACAATAGTTCTATTCCAGAGAGTATGTATTATGTATTTAAATTTATTTTATTTCTATGTTATTTTCATTGTATCATGTAGCACAATTTTGATACCTGCATCCATCTTCATCACTGGTAAACATTGGAACATTTTGCAATGCTCGTGATTTCTTGTAAGGGTAAATTAAAATATTTTTCGAATTAAAATTGATATCAGAAAAAAAATCCTTTACCTTATTAGATAAAATTAGTTTAACTTTTATAGCCGATTTTTGGTGATAAGCCTGTCTAACACCGCCCATTAGGTGTTTTAAAATGGTAGAGAACTTAATGATTTTTATTTCTTTTTATTTTTAAAAAAACTTCGCAAATGATAAAAACTAAAAATGACAATAATATCTCATTTAATTTTGAACATTTCCTAAAACTAGCATGTGGGTACCAATTTCATTTAATCGTACTTCATCAGAGCTGAAGTTAGTAACAAATAGATGCTCAAATGAAAAATGGTTTATATTTTAGCATAGAATTTTAAAATTGGTGCTAAGAATATTAACCACGGCCTTAGAAATTATGAAACTATAATTTATCGTCCACTAAACTGCACTTGAAAATTGTAAGAATTCATTCTACATTTTCAAAACGTAGCGTAGCTTCTTTAACTTGAACCACTGTATTATCTACACCCGTTTTTTTGTATACATAGTAATATTTTTTTCTACCACGTTCTTCCCATCTCAATGTATTCCTAAAAAGTTTTTGTTGTAAGAAAAGTTCTATAACTTTGGTAAATTTATTTAATAAGATAAATTAATAGTTAAAAATAAAATTTGAGAAAGCAATAATTGAAAAAAATCCACCTTTTCTGGACAGCTTTTCGATATAATTTTAACTTTTTATATCTTAACCAAAATTTATTTTTTACTAAACAATAAGGAAACTAAGAAAAGTTAGCAACTTGTTCTATATATTCTAAGTAAAACTAACTTTAGAGCAGATGAAGAGATTATGGGATAATAATCAAGTTTTGACTTAACAATTGATCGGTAGGTCTATTGTTATCTATTAGTACTGAATTGGCCCCTTATGATGTGGGATATAATATTTTGAGAATAATTAATCTTTGTAGATACTCAACGTATGATCAAAATGTTAAATCAAAGATAATGCTCAACACTTCATTTAGCACTGGAAATCGTTAATGCATATCTGGATGGAATTACGGAAATGAGGTGTTTGTTTCTGAGAACTATTTAAATCTGTCATCGTAAATTCTTATAAGTAACCATATGGAGTTGTTTTTCAATAGTATGCATATTGGTAGCAAGGTAGGAGGCAGGCTAAACGAAAATAACCTACAAAAAATCTACCTAGTTGGCAAAGCTGATAAAATCTAGTTTATTTTAATCAGTTAGTTTCAATTTTTGGCGAAAGAGCCAATTATATACCATGCATAATACTAAGAGTATCTTAGAATTCCGGTTAAAGTTTTTGAAAAGTACCTGATGTCATTAAGGTACTTAATAAGGATTCGATGTAGAGAGTCACTAAGGAAGATAGTTGAATAAAGAAAAGAGTAATTAAAATATCGTCTTTTAATTTTTAAATTAGTACATAATGTCAAGATTGGCTTTATGGTTAATGGCTCTCTTCAACTCGAGTAAGCAGACACTGGCTCTTTTAATAAAATGTATCAATTAATTCATCTTGTATGACCAATACCTACGTAATTTATTTATAAGAGCCTCAGTATTTCTGGAGCGATTTAGGGTAATAAATGCGTAAATTAACGATTTTATTTCATGCATTATTAAATTCCGTCTGCCTATAACGACTTAAAACAATTGTTATTACGGGTTGAACATCATGTTGTAATATAGACCTGTTAGAAAGATTGTAACTGAATTTTGCTATAGAATCGATTTTTTCAATTTCTGAGATTCCTACATACCTCAGAAATCCAGGAAAACAAAATTCTAAAATCCTTATAATCACGATTAATTATGCCCGACTTTGAATAGCTACCAAGCAGCTGTTAAAATCTAAATGAATTAAACTATTATGTTTTGAAGTGGAAACGTATTTTAAAGCTAAAAAGATTATTTGGAAATCAAAAATGAAGACAGAACTTGCAGAATGAAATTTCATTGAAGTAAACAAAGACAAAGAAGCAAAGGCAGATGCCGCATGGTAGTAAATTTTAGAGAAATCGGCAGACATGGGTTTAAAAGTTTAATGGAATGCGCGATAAGAAAAAACTTTTTTTCAATATATTACAGGGGAAGTGAGTTGCTTTGTTTGATTACTGAAAATTTCAATGATATGAAATGGAATATTGAGCTAAAGAGGAACTGATAAAGAAAGCTTGTCTTCAGTAATGTTCCTGCTTTATGGAACATGATGCATAGAATTTATTCAAAGGCATCTGAAATGCCTGATATAAAAAAAGTGCTGTCTTACACATGAGTTAATGAAGTAGTTTATGTATGGCCTAAAGTGTGTGAAGGACTTATAAAATGTTTCGAAGAGTTCTAGTATTTTTATTTTTTACAGGCTGACATTTTACAAGACTTCATTCGTTTTGCCATCCAACAATTTGTAAGAGATTCATTTCTATTTCTAAAGAAGTACTTAGAATCTTTGTTGAATTTCTAGTATCCGATTGATAGCAAAACACTGATCTGTTTGCTCGCAGTGATAAACTCTTTTGGCTAAATAAGCAATATTCATTGCATTACTTCTGGCAGATATTTATAACCTAGTAACAAATGTTCTAAAAATATGAAATTAGTTGACAATCTACCTCGGGATGATGATTTGCATTTGATGAATAATCTTTACTATATTTCAGAAACATGCGTTCGGTTCATTAAAATGTTAGTTCAAGTTTGTGACACAGAATAATTGTGACAATGTATACATAATTTTACACTGTTTTTTATTTAAATAAAAATCATCCATAAAAATGTTTGAGTCTTGCCCAAGTCTGTGTATTCCCTGATTTGCCAGTTATTTCTAAAATATTACGCACTGCAGACAACAGCATACAGTGCATAATAAATGTAACAAATTCAATCGAAATAACACAAGAGAAATTTAAGTTGTTTTTTGTTTAAAGTTACAGCACAGAGAGAGAGCAGTACGATGTATGCAGTAAAAAAAGCTGTATGAATATGAAGGTAAAAAAAAGGTTCCATTTTTATTATTTCCCATTTCCTAGAACATATGTTTTTGTTGATCAGACAGCAGAAGATAAAAGGTTCCTTTTCATAGCATATTTGAATATAACAAAAATCTTTGGTTTTAAATGACACAGATGTAGGTCTTTTTCTTTAAAAAGAATGAAGAAAAAAAAAGAAGTGAAACACTATCTGCAATGCGAAATTTTTTAAGAAATTGGCAGTTTGAGAGTTGAAAATCTAACTTCCCAAAATCATTAAGTTTCTTATGTTCCCATTATCTGTACTAGTATCAAAGGCAATATGTTAGAGTTGGGCCTTCGTTATCAACAATGTGATGATATGTATACTAAAAAAAACATGGTCAGTGATGGGAATACTAATAATATTGGTACAACAGATGGTATACTCGTATATTATGCAGTACAATGGTATTATGCTTAATGGCTCGTCACTAGTTTATGAAATCTTAAAGAAAATTTTAAAATTACATTTAACACATAAGTCTGGCTTGCCATACTACAAATATTGTATAATATGTTGTAATTCAAAGATGCATTACTTCAAAAGTTTTGGAAAAAATTGAGAATGTTTTTTCAACCTCTTTGCCTTGTTTTAAATAATTTATAGAAAATTCTCCCTTTTAATTTTGAAACATTTTTATTTTTTAGAGGGGTGATTTTATCTTCAAGTTTCAATTCATTAAATTTTTATAAATTATTGATAATTCCTTTTAAATTTTATTTTTGATCTTCCATTTAATGCATATGCACTTTACATACACGTCACTTTGCATTGCGTTCACTTTACAAATTTTGTAATCTGTGCAATAGACAGCTAAAAAAATTCCTTAAATCATTACTCCTATCAATATATATTGTTAAAACTACACTGCTACTATGTTTCAAAAATATAGCAGCGCTTATGAATGATTTTTTAAAAAAAGTAATTTTTCTATAACGAGATATAATTTATTGCAAATTTTATGCTTGAATATGAAAACAATTATTTCAAAATTGGAAGTCATTTCAGAGAACATAGAGTAACTTCATAATGTTCAGACTTCTTTTTTCAATTTTCCCTATTTTGCTCCTCATTTTTAAACTCCTCTCACATAATCCCTATTACGAACAGCAATGAAACTAAATATTTCTTTTTTTCCCTAAGTTTCTATTAGAAAAATTGTTAAAATGAAGTTAAATTTTACTAACAATAAAATTCTATAAGCAATTGGTAATACAGTTCATTTAAAGATCTTAACTCTTCTATCAAAAAAACTGATGACAGCAATGAGATGCAAATCACTTAACTAGGGGGGTAGGTGCCTGCGATCTTTCTCAGGCTTTCGCTCAGGAAAGAATTGATTAAACATTGCAATGGAGATAGTTTCGTTTCTCTCTCTAACAGATCTGTCTCATACAAAATGTTCAATGAAAACAGACGACAATTAAACTATGGCATTTTTATTATAAATTGCCCGGATTGAAATTAAGAATTTTTATTTATTATTATTTCAACTATGCGTGTTCTTCCACATTGCATGTCATGTTCGTCTCTCTCGGAATCCTTCAATAATCCGACCCTGTATAAGTCAGAATCAGGTTGAATATTTCGTTTTCTGCAATCGTGTACGTATGATATTTCAGAAATTGTAGAAATGTTTACATCTTCCAATTATAGCACTTTATTCATTGCCTGTTGTTGTCATTCGATAATTCTCTTGAGTGACATTACGAGACATAACCGAAAATCATCAACTGACTGTTTTGAGTTCATTCATGATATTTAAGGTGTTGTATTCATCAAAAGGTTGCAATGGGCGTTTAAAAATATTTGGAATTTCTTAATATGAACGAGTATTTTGTCTTTTTGAAATTTTCTGAGTAGCTTTCAGCAGGAGCGTTTGCAATTTAATATCTGTTATTTTCTTAGAATTTATTTTTAGAAGACATAATGGTGTGGAAATGTAATGCCCAGAATTTTTCTTCCAAGTTTGATTGTATTCAGGAAAATATTTGAGTCCACATTGTATTCATGAGATCTTTTGAATTAGTCTGTCAATATTTTTTTAGCTAATGAGTGAGCCTTATTTTAATGTTATTAAACTTTCAGCTGGTGGAGGCAAAACTGAAGCCAGCCTAATCTCTGCATATCTTTTGCGAAATAGGCAGTATTTTTTATTCCTTCACTTATTACTTTGTAAGCCATGCGGACTATTGTGGCATGGCTTGTTGAGGAGATGACAGATTTTGTTACTTCTTCAACAGTTCTATTTCTTCGTTAAATAGAATTGTGTTACGAAATATTATTTAGTTTGCTTGCCATGCTTATTAATAAGGGTAAATACCATCTTTTCGTCAACATGAATTCAAGAGGCGAATTCGTTTTATCTATACATCTTCGCGTATTATACACTAAACATATTTTTTGGGTATACTTATAACATGTAAATAAGTTTTAATCTCATTTTAAACTGAAAGAAGCTGTATATGTATCTACAAAGCTTTTCGCATTCTGAGTACTAGCGAAATGCCAGAAGAATTTTGCATATGCAATTCTTACATGCTAAAAAATATTAGGTTGCTCTATTTCAATAACGAACAAAAAGATTCGGAAAATCTGCAAGGGCTATTTGTAGCTACCTAATTAAAACATAAAATAATTACAATTATCATTTAATCATGCATATTAATTCAAAATTATTTTTTTCAAAAAAACTACGGTATTTATGAGGCTTTCGGGAAGTACTTGTACCCTACTTTCCGCCATTAAAACTTTTTCACCGTTGCAGCAGTATGTATTGTGTCATCCACATTTGCTAAGGATAATACTGATCTTATAGTATTAATATAATAAACATTTAAGTCAATTAACTTATAAATCATAATATCTTTACAAATCTTGCTTAGATGGGATTGAGTTTTCCCTCTCTTTTCTTAAATAATGAAAAAAAAAAGAATTATTTCTTTCATCAATATCACATGTTCGAAAAAAAAAATATCCGGCATAACAGCAACTCTCAGAAACTTAATTTTCAATTAACCATTTGCGAACCGTAAATTGTAAGAAATTACAATGTTTTTGAACTAAAGGCTGGCAAAACAAACTCTTGTGCTACTTAAGTTTCCTTCTTCATTGTGGGAGCATTAAATTTTATTCTAAATTCATATCTTTGAAATATTTTTACCTTTACAACAAAATTGAGAAAATACTTCATTTTAAATTTTTACTTTCTAGAAATTTTGTAAAAAGTTAGCCACTGTTGAGCGTGAATTACATGACTTGCATACATATCAATAATGCTACTTCCAATTTTGACATAATTGATCGACGTTCTTGGAGAAGAACTGAATTATTCTACACAAACTAATTCCAGAAAAGTAATCAAATAAATTCCTCAAATCTAATCATATTCCTGAATTTAATACTTAACCACCTGTTAATCGAAATTCTGTTGTCAATTTTTCGTCCGTTACGTTAAATAATAACGAACTCAGTACTCTTAGATAACAACTTTATTCTACTCTGCCCCCCCCCCTTTAATACCAAAGCTGATTTTTTCTATTGAAAGAGCTTTCGTATTTCGTATTGTCAGAAGCACAAAAAAGAATCTGTTAAGCATTTGATTGTCAATACTGTTGACTTAAATTCCCAGCCTTACGAAAACTGCTGTTTCTGAATTAAAATTTCGATAGTATTGGTATTATTCACCAGTATTCAAAAGTAATTAGTGGTATTAGTACTTGATAGCATTGGTAGTATTAATTAGTAGTATTGATACTCGGTAGCATTGCTAGTTTACCTCTGACATTACTATTACTAAAGTGGATGAAAGGAAACAAATTGTAGTTCCAGACAAAGTTAAATATCTACAGAAATCTTAATAAATAATGAATGACGGCCCATATAGAATATTGCGTCAAGATCTAAGCTTTAACGAGTTTCATAAAATTATATCTGCCATCAAAACTGCTGTAATTATTCCTAGAAATCTGAAATTTATTCTTTCATATAATAATTCACACTGTATTTGGTTTTAAGCTTCACTTAAAGTTCATAAGGCTCAGGCTCCTTTTAGGCCCATTGTTACCCCTATTGGCCCCACCTCTTATAAATTAGCTAAGTATTTTATTTCAAGTTTATCCAGACTTTCTAGTTTAAATTTATTTACTTTCAAAAACTCGTATGATTTTGCTGACGAGCTTCGAACATTCAAACCAAATGAAAACATAATAGTCACTTTTGATGCAAACTTTATTTCACTAACGTTTTCATTGTTGGTGCTCTAATTGCATCGAAAAGAGACTAAAAGAGTTCCTGTTTAGCCAAGTTGAAATTGACGACTACTCGTATTTACTTGGAGCAGTACACTTTTGAAGATAAATATTAGCTTATGATTGTGAGCTCAGTTGCAATAGGTAATCTTTCCAACTCCTTTTTATGCGTTATTATGAAATTATATACTTTGATTCATAAATTCACCTGTTATTGACGATTGATTGATATTGCTGGCCATGAATCATACTTTCAATGTTATGAATTCACTAGATCGCCTTTATTTCACGTTTAAACAAGATTTTTAAAAAAAATGTTTACTTTCCTTAGGCAGTCTTATTTGTAATTGCAATGAATTTCTCACTACTATTAATCGATATCCATTTATCTCCTAAACAAAAAATTGCTGCTTTATGCTCTCTTATATATCGGGCTTCTGACAGTTGTTCCAATCGTTATAATTTAAAAGAAAAGCTTGTTTAGCTTAAGGCTCTATTGCTGTTGACAGTGGATTTCCATTGAATATTATTTTTTCATTCTACAGAATATTAACCCAAGAAGCTATCTGATTCAAATAAATTGATTATTTTTACCTTATTAAACGAAAATTAGTCACTAAGATTTCGAATGAATTTAGATTTAAAATAGTTTCATTCCCTGTAAACAAACTAAATTTCATGAACCCTAGAATATATTATTGATACGATGATAAAAAAACAGAACTGGTAATATAGTTTCAGCAAGAATAATTATACATTTTTTTTAAGCGTGGTCGTGCGTATATTGGGCAAACTAAACTTACTCTTAAATTCAAACTGAAGGAACATGAAATATCTGTAAAAATGAGGATACTAAACGATCTTCTATTATTATAGAAATGGAGTTCTAATCCTATGTTCTGCTGCTATAAGCATTCAACTCTATCTACTGACCTTGAGTTCTAGTAATCGTTTTCGCATTGAATAAACAACAGAGTCTTACTTTATTAATTGAAAGCTATTAATTATCACATTTCTCCAACTAACTGTTCTCTTAAGTCATCATTCGGTATTATTTACTTTATTTTCTGCACCAATGTAAAAAGGAAGAATATTAGAGCCAACTTATTATAACAATACTAGACAATTCCTTCAAAAAGACCAAAATAATTATAAAATAGAAACGTATTTTCAAAATGCTGAAAGGCATGCTTTGGCTACTGAGCTAAAATAATTCACACGATATCCACTCATTTTTTTAAACCACAAGTGGTAATATTTTAATATGTAAATGTGTATTGTTTGTTTTTGAATTGAAACAATTTTATTTTATTGTATATTGGTTGAAGATAACTAGATCTATAAATAACCAGCCATTGGGTTAAAGATTTACATTTATTTTTTAAGCAATGAATATAGTCCTATTGTTTTGATAAGATTATTATGTATTGGGTCACCTGGCAAAGATTCAAGCAAGAATTTGTCCCTCAAATGTTTGAATCATTTTGTGAGAAAAAAAAAACATAATAGCATTGATACTTCAGAGCAGTATATTAATTAAAAACGACTTTTAAACATCTAATGTAGATAATTTTAATGCAAGAATGCCCACTATCTTCAGAAATCGATCATTATGGCATATTTTCTCTGTAGAGGTGGGTAGCCATGCTTTTTGAGAGTCGGATCTCTCACAGAAGCTACGACTTCTAGTCAGACGATAAAAGGTAATGGAATGTTCAAGTGATGGAAGGTAAGAGTGGCCAAGTCTTTACCTTCTAAATCATACATAAGCCATATGCTTCAAAGACAGCTTTTCTCACGACATTAAAATGTCTTTTTCTAATATTTACCATAACATCAATCATGTGCAGCCCTCCTCAATACTATCTAAGCAGATGAAGTAATTTATCTATTGCCCATTAATTTTGAATTCGAAACAGTTAATTGATAGAACTATCAACGTAGCACACGAATGTTGAAACAGAAAACTTTTAAGAAGTTCCCCTTTAAAGAAATTTAATGTGTATGTTTATAAGTCAGTAACTTGTATTCAGGATATTTTCCAACACATACATTAGAAAATATTTATGCTTCCCAATGTATTGATGCTGTTGAGCATTCTTTCCCAGACTGAGAAGAGAAATGAATCATTTATAAATGAATGGTTAGGTAAGCATATTCATCAGTTTGGTAGAATGCCGAGAAAAGTATGAAACGCGTTTGGATTCTTGAGATATCTGTACAATATCACAGTGATAATATTATGCAAAACTATAGATATCTTGTTATTTGATTATAGTAATTTTTTTCTTATCTCTGCTTGATCATACTCTGTTTTTGTATTTACAAAACGTGTTACTTCAGTATTTGTTTATGCTGCGATTCCTTTAACTCAACCTGAAGAAAATGCAAAAATTATTTATGGAGAGGTGCAAGATAGAGAAAGCGTGAATGGGCTGCACTTTCTAAGTCAAACACTTAGAGATGTTGTTTGAGCAAGTAAGAGGAAGGATGTGTCTATTTCTACAATGAAATAAATTGGGCGCGAATAGTTCTACTCTTTTCTTGCTTGTATGTCCCCGATATCCATCCAAGATGACGAGTAAGAAACAAGTACCATTATAATCAATATTGAGTTCACTTTGCCAAAACTATTATAACTATAATTTGATATTCAACTGAATTTAGTACAAGATAATAGGGCTATTAAATTTCTTTAAGCTTCTCTACTGCCTGAACAGATACAGGTGAATCTGCAGTAAATGCATATTTAGAAAATTGCAGCATACAATTATTTAGAAATGAAAAAAAATGCTTATAATGGATCAAAGTAATGGAGTGGATTAAAATTTTTTACGGAAGATACCATCGCCACCAGTCAATAGTTTTGGTCAAAAAAAGGCCATATATGTATATATCGCCTATTTATATGGTTAACAGCGAACAATTAAAAACGGATAAAAGGGTAACCAATTGCCATTAATAGAAGTAAATATTCCACCCTCTATTATCTACTTAAATCTAATAATAATTCTAAAAAAAGTATTATTTGCTATGTGCTAAACCAATTTTTTCTTTCTTCTATGTTTAGCACTAGCAGTTTTAAGAAAGAGACATATGGCGCATCTGTATTAAAAATGCACAACCAACATTTGGATCTAGTGTAACTTTCAGATGCAATTCTCAAGCCTATGACAGTGCTACTTCAATGCTTTTTATACGGAAGCTTTTGATAATATTGCTGATTAATAATAATAATAACTAAAAAAACGTTGATCACCCCCCTTAGTTGAGCATTATCTTATTTTTATAAATTTAATAATCTGTAATACAAGAAGTGAATTGCAGTGATAAAAAAGAAGCTATTTAAAAGTGCATACAGGATACATTACATAAAAGACAAATGAGCTTTAATGGCAGATTTCTAATCAAGATGAATTTAAAGGATTTTATAAAAGAAAGATAAGTTGTGAAAAGCAGTTTCTTAGCCTTTCTCGATAAAAAAAAATCTGAATAATGGCTTCATTATTGAAATGAAAGTTTCTACTAAATAAATTAGAGCACTTTATAATATATCTAGCACAAATTCTGGAAAATATATATCATAGATCTTATAACTCTGCTGCTATTGATAACTAGGGTAGTGTTGAGCCAGGATCTATTCTTAAATTAGCATTCATGATTACTTGGTAATAGAAACTTTATTATACCAACTTATTAAACCATTTAAAAAATACTTAATGCGAATTTTCTAACAATTATTGACTACATTAAAAAGCTTGCAATGGTCCAGCTATAAAATATTTTAATTAGTTGGCAATGGGAAACCTTTAATATTCATTCCGATAAGAAAGTAGGGAGGCACTTCCATAGATCTCTATTAAATACAAACTTACAGATTGCACACCTTCTTGATTGTCTATAATGCAGTGGCAAATGTCAAGTTATTCATTCCTATGCAGGTACAACACATAGCATGGTACGAGTCTTTTGACTACCATTCTAATAGAGAAAGTTTGTTCACATGAAACTGACGTAATTTCAATGTTGGTAGAACAGAGGTCAACGAGTTAAGTATGGATTTATAATACAGCTGGGATCTATTATGAAATTATCATTTACGTTTTCTTTTTTAAAGAAAAAAAAGCCTACTTACAAAACGAATAGATACTGGATATGCTGCGATTCAATTCTGTACTAAAGGAAGATAGAGGTTATTTGACTCGCAACCGATATTTATTAAATCTTACAACGATAACATCTATTTAAGAAAATTTGTTTCAAATCCCCAAACTTTTATTAACTGAAAAAACTAGTAATACATCAGTCCTTGGGTATTGAGGTAGTTGGAGAAAAGAAATCCTGTAACATATTTGCCCATTTTTACTGTTTCCTGGGAAGAATTTTCACGGTGGTATGGAAATGAAAACCAAATTATTATTGCATGCTAAAATATTTTTCGTTTTATATTTTGCCGGAATTTAAATGCATCTTTATATGATAATCAAACATTTATATATCAGCGATAATTTTTTATATGCAGAGGTGGTAAGTTAGATAGTTTTCTACCTCACCCTCGCTGAAGGTATTTTTTAAGTAGTAGGGAACTGAATTATTATTACATGTAAAATAATATTCTATGTACTTTGCCCGAATATCAACATATCATATGAAAATCGATTATTTATGTAAGTGCATTATTTGTTTATATCTATAGGTGGTACAATATATTGTCTGATACATAATCAAGGATATGGTTATTTTTTTTGAGTAAGAGCCAAATCAGGATACATTGCACCGAGCACTTAGTCTTTAAATAAGCATTATTTAAAGTAAAAGGAAGTATCCTTTATCTTTATGAATGTCAATAAGGTTTCGATGCGAAGTTGTACCGAGTAAAGAAAATAAGGAAAAAGAAATCATTATTAAACTAACGACGTCCCTTAATTTTCAAATTAGAACAGTGTCAAGGTTTTCGATATGGTTAATGGTTCTCTGCAACTAGAGCAAACAGCTGCTAGTTCGTTTAGTAAAAGGTGTCTATGATTGTTGCATATGAATGATTATCAATCATGTATGACCAATTCGTAATCTGTTTGAAATACTAACAACCTTCCTGGAACTATTTCTTTGAAAAGGGGTGACTTATGGACAGATTTCAAATTTGTTGTAGATCTTTGTGTTCCATTCCATCTGCCAATTGTTGAAGTGTCTGTTATTTTCGTAATTACGTCAGAGCGAAAAGCGAGTGAACCTGATCTATAGATTTTGTAATGAAACAATTATGAACAAAGCACAATTATGAAAAGGCATTTTCGGAATCAACCCTGTTTAGAAGATGGGATGTATTTTGATTTTTCGTTAGATGAATACTTTGGGTCTTTTTTAGTTTTGGAGTTCTAGTAATTTTCAGATCAGCAATTACATTCGCTTTCCTCCCATTTCAGGAAAAAATCATCTCACACTAAATTTGCGATTAAGTTTTAAATATTCAAAAAATGGGATTGAGAAAGTTTTTAGTATGCCATCATCAGGGCAAGAAGTGGTAATTTTACAGCAGTTTTTAGCCCAGCTTGCGTAATAATGGAATTACACCAATCAATCGGCTGTAATGGCCTTTTAATGGTTTTTTTTCCAATTTTAGATTTATACTGTGCGAAGGAAGGGCATTAATTTAATTGATTTTTTACCCTTGAAAAATTCTGACCTAAGCTGTGAACTATTTCTTTAACATCATCTAAAAATTATTAAGTTTGGTTTTAAGATTTGGAAAAGAATGAGTGTTATAATGGCCGTATAATGTTCGGATTTTTCTCCTAATTTCTGTAAATAGTTTTTTTAAGGTATTTTGTTAACACTCTGAATTCTGAAGTTTCTTTGGATCTGCCATCGTACTTTTCAAGCTACAGCTCGTGCTTTTCTTAAAATCTATTGAGTTTTCGACGACGGAATTTTATGCTTTACTTTGAGGGTTTAGTGTGCTTGTCTACATTCATTGTTCAACCATGGTTTAAGAAAAAAATTTTTGAGACACATAATATGGTTTTTTCAGTTTCTTATGATATCAGATTGGCAGAAACGTGGGATAAGCATTTTTTAGAAAGGAAGACACATTTTGCCCCTCAAAAAATAGTTACTTTTGATACAGACATTTGTTCAGGTTAGTAAAAAAATATTTTTAAGTTCATAAAAAATATTTTTTAGTTTAAAAAATTGGATTGAAGGATTTAAAATACATCCACAGGTTTGTGACAGGCACCCGCCACAGGTTTGTGACAGGCACCCGCCACAGGCTTGTGACAGGTACCCGCCCAGGTTTGTGACAGGCAACCCGCCCATGTTTGTGACAGATACCCACCCAGGTTACAGACATCTATTCAGGTTGCAGTTCGATGTATAAGCTTATAAGTTAAAGGGACTGACTATAGCTTATACACGTTTTTTTGAATCAGAAAATATGAATCTGTATAAATTTGCTCATTTTCGTACTTTTTTCTTTGTTGTATCCGGCGTTCAAGAAATCGCATATAAGATGCTTAGTAAGTAAAATTTAAAATCAGAAAAGATTAATTCTCCGTGAACGATTTCTGGCTAAATACAGTGAAACTTCTCCTAAAGGCCACTTCTATTAAGGGCCAATATTTTGAGGAACGAAAATTTTCCCCAGCCATAATGTTAATTTTCCTCCCATTAGAGGGCCACATATTCCTGACTACCTCCAATAAAGGCCATTTTTTTTAAAAAAAATTCTCAAAAAAGCCATTTTCTTACATTTTTCTTCTCATAAAGGCCATAAATCTAAACAGGTGTGTCCAATTCTTTAACTAAGAGATAAGAGTTCAGGAATTCCAAACAGCTGCACTTTCAAGAAAGAAGGGGGGTAGGGGAGGATTTAACACAATGAAGACTCAGAAGCTTTTAAATAAGTGAGAAAACAGGTGTTCATCGCACTCTGTTTGACCATTCAGCTTCCCTTTTATGCTGAAAAATTTTGAGCATTGGGGGAGGAACTTGACCTTTTGTTGTGGGTGCACAAAGGATAACAGGTTTAAGCCTTTAGTTTCTTACTATGAAAAGAGTACAGAGTCCTCATTTACTATAAGTGTGAAGGCATATTGAAGCATAGTTTTTTACACTAGAAATTTTATGCTCAGGCACAAGTAAAATTAAAAATCATGGCACCTAAACCAAGCAAAAGATTACATCGGATTTGAGTGACAAAGGTTCTTAATTATCATGATCAAGGAACATCTGCAAGAAAATCGGCTTCACAGTTTAATTGCAGCAAGAATCAAATAAACAAAGAGAGCTTATACTCAAAGAATATGAAGATTTTAAAAATCGTGTGATAAAGAGAAATGAAAAGTTCTGTGATATAAATGAAGCTGTAATTCAGTGGTTCAGATGTGCTAGGACTAAAAACGTCCCATTAAGTGGTATTTCAGTGAAAGAAAAAGCCATTCAGATTGCAGAATCACTTGGTGAAGAAGACTTCTGTGCAAGCAACGGATGGTTAAATAATTTTTGTAATAGAAACAATATTGTTTTTAAAACATTATGCGGTGAATCAGCTAATGTTGATAAAGATTTGTGTCAAGACTGGAAATCAAGGCTTCCAATCATTCTGGCAGGCTATGAAGATCGTGATGTTTATAACTTAGATGAGACAGGACTTTTTTTCCGTGCCTTACCTACCAAAAGTTAGTTGAGAAAGCAGAAGAGGCCAAGGGAGGAAAAACAAGCTAAACAGAGGCTCACTGTGTGTTTTTGTGCTAATGCTTTGATGAAAAGGAAAAGCCCATCTTCATTTGGCACTCCAAGAAACCTCGTTGTTTTAAAGGTAAAGATTTATCACAAATGGGAGTAAAATATCATCATAATAAGAAGGCATGGATGACCATGGAAATATTTAAAGATTGGTTGATTAGTTTTGACAATAAAATTATAAATCAAGGCAGAAAAGTGATTCTTTTTTTGGATGATGCACCATGTCACTCGTTTTGCGAAAACTTGAAAAGTGTAAAGCTTCAATTCTTGCCTCCAAATACTGCGTCTGAAATTCAACCTCTAGATCAAGGAGTTATACGCTGCTTTAAATTAGAATACCGACTTTTTGTTTTGCGAAGACTCCTTTCTCTTATAGATTGCGATAAAAATTCATCACAAATCAATCAATCTATAACAGTATTAGATGCCATTTGGTGGATTAGACAAGCCTGGGAAAATGTAAAAGGACAGACAATTGTAAATTGCTTTACAAAATGCGAGCTAAGCAATACAGCTTTAGAGGCCACTATCGATTCAGCTGATTTAGAAAATGAAGTGTTTGAACTTTCAAAAGCTGCAGCAATTCAATATGACCCAAATTCAGATAAATATGAAAAAGGGCTAGAATGTTACGATGATTTATCGGATGATTGGGTGAAAAGATTTAGAGATGATTTAGATACAGATAAAACATTAATATTTATTGTTTTAAGTTTAAAAAAAATACAATACATATTTTTTTTCAAACTTATTTGTTCAATTTTTTCAGGAGTTCAGTCTGATTCAGATAATGAGAATGAGTCCCCCGTGCCATATTTATCAAACCAAGAAACGCTAATAGAAGTAAATAAACTGATATCTCAATCCAAGGCATTAATAAAAGATGCGAATTTAACTAATTTGTTTTTATAGAGTTCAGGAATCATTAGAAACTAAAATTGTTTGCCAAAAAATTGTAAAAAGTAAACAAACTTCAATTGAAAATTTTTTTAAACATGTATAAAAACTTAAAATGTTAATAAACAGTTTTTTTCAACATAAATTTTGATTTCCTCATTTTATTTTTTGATCACCCCCATTTAAGGGCCACCCCCCATGAGGGCCAATTTTCAATGGAACGACAGGTGGCCCTTACCGAGAGGTTTCACTGTAGATAAAAATTCGTTAATTGTTATTAAAACCGATAAATGCTTATTACACTCCCGTATGGCACATCTTCATCTTGGATATCTGATGAAAGTACTTTAGTTCAAAGGCCAGTTAAAAAGTAATTGATGAAATAAAACATTCCCCATGGTATTGTGCATCATTAGGCTTTTAAAGTTTCGCTCCACTTTCGGTTAGAAACCTTTTCAAGATCAAAACTGCAACAATACTGCTTTTACAAAAGAAGCCTAATTTGTTTCTAAAAGTAAAATCTTGTCTTGTTAAAATCTCTTTATTCGATAAAATTTGACAGCTCTTATGTACATAAGCTAGCCTGGTCTCTATTACTCGTGAATGTTATGTAATGAACTGGAAGGAAAGTTCGCAAGGTTCAGCTCACATTTTGTCAATTTTAAAGCAATTAAAAGTTACTTCATGTCTTGGAAGGTGTATGAATAAATTATTTCTGTGTATTACCTGATGATGTTAGTTTTTTTAGAATTAGATATTTTTATCATGGCTTTTAACGTAAATTGTGAAGCAGTGAGGTCGGATTTACAGCTTGAATTAATTGAATTGCAAACAATCATCTGAATCAGCTTTTTCTAAGTATACCAATGTTTAAGTTTTACCAAAAGTTCTGAATTACTTAATATTTTCCTAGTAAGTAAACCTTAATCTAAATAATACAATCACTGGGGTACCTCGGGATTGTGACACCCGTGTTTACTCACAAGTAAACCCCCATGAGGAATTATTTAGGTCAAAATTAACGACTTCTGACCGATCACGTATCAATACTTCGACCAACGAGACGTCCCGGAGAACATCACTAGTTCGTTCTCTGTATTCATATCATCTAATGAGCTTTGAAATGTTAAAGCATTTCATACCAAGAAATTCGAGTATAATTGCTTATTTCATCGTTTGAAATACATTACTACGAAAAGGATGGTGGCAGCAGTGAATAGTAATTAAAATAATGGTTGCAGTTTATTTTTTTTTAAAAAATGATGCGGATTAATACTCTATAATAAGGATAATTATGGAGCTCTCCATAAAGGAATCTGAGTTTTATAGATTTGAATTTTAAAATCTGATTTTAATTACTTTTAATAATTATTCAATTATAATTCTCTGAAACTAAAAGTTTCGTGCTTCTGATTTTCAAATACCTAAAAATGATTATTTTTTTTACTTATCTAATATTTAAAAAGATTATAATTGAAAGCAAATTATAATTAAAAGCAGATCAGTATATTAACAAATTCATATCAAAGACAGATGAGCTCTTTGATTTCTTTCTATTTTCATAAATAAATAAAAATTGCATATTTATAATTCAATAATTAACTCCTACCCCTTCGAGCTATGCCAAGCAAATTTCGGCATGAATTGATAGTCTTAGGGGGACAGTAATTACATAATGTGTACGCAGATGGTTCGGCAGAAAATGCGATAAGATATGCCCATGCTAGAGCCTACTCGAGTATATTTCAGTATTAGCTATCCTGTTGAGAAGTACATATAAGAATTATTAAGTATGGTTTTAAGATTTGGAAAAGAATGAGTGTTATAATGGCCGTATAATGTTCGGATTTTTCTCCTAATTTCTGTAAATAGTTTTTTTAAGGTATTTTGTTAACACTCTGAATTCTGAAGTTTCTTTGGATCTGCCATCGTACTTTTCAAGCTACAGCTCGTGCTTTTCTTAAAATCTATTGAGTTTTCGACGACGGAATTTTATGCTTTACTTTGAGGGTTTAGTGTGCTTGTCTACATTCATTGTTCAACCATGGTTTAAGAAAAAAATTTTTGAGACACATAATATGGTTTTTTCAGTTTCTTATGATATCAGATTGGCAGAAACGTGGGATAAGCATTTTTTAGAAAGGAAGACACATTTTGCCCCTCAAAAAATAGTTACTTTTGATACAGACATTTGTTCAGGTTAGTAAAAAAATATTTTTAAGTTCATAAAAAATATTTTTTAGTTTAAAAAATTGGATTGAAGGATTTAAAATACATCCACAGGTTTGTGACAGGCACCCGCCACAGGTTTGTGACAGGCACCCGCCACAGGCTTGTGACAGGTACCCGCCCAGGTTTGTGACAGGCAACCCGCCCATGTTTGTGACAGATACCCACCCAGGTTACAGACATCTATTCAGGTTGCAGTTCGATGTATAAGCTTATAAGTTAAAGGGACTGACTATAGCTTATACACGTTTTTTTGAATCAGAAAATATGAATCTGTATAAATTTGCTCATTTTCGTACTTTTTTCTTTGTTGTATCCGGCGTTCAAGAAATCGCATATAAGATGCTTAGTAAGTAAAATTTAAAATCAGAAAAGATTAATTCTCCGTGAACGATTTCTGGCTAAATACAGTGAAACTTCTCCTAAAGGCCACTTCTATTAAGGGCCAATATTTTGAGGAACGAAAATTTTCCCCAGCCATAATGTTAATTTTCCTCCCATTAGAGGGCCACATTTTCCTGACTACCTCCAATAAAGGCCATTTTTTTTAAAAAAAATTCTCAAAAAAGCCATTTTCTTACATTTTTCTTCTCATAAAGGCCATAAATCTAAACAGGTGTGTCCAATTCTTTAACTAAGAGATAAGAGTTCAGGAATTCCAAACAGCTGCACTTTCAAGAAAGAAGGGGGGTAGGGGAGGATTTAACACAATGAAGACTCAGAAGCTTTTAAATAAGTGAGAAAACAGGTGTTCATCGCACTCTGTTTGACCATTCAGCTTCCCTTTTATGCTGAAAAATTTTGAGCATTGGGGGAGGAACTTGACCTTTTGTTGTGGGTGCACAAAGGATAACAGGTTTAAGCCTTTAGTTTCTTACTATGAAAAGAGTACAGAGTCCTCATTTACTATAAGTGTGAAGGCATATTGAAGCATAGTTTTTTACACTAGAAATTTTATGCTCAGGCACAAGTAAAATTAAAAATCATGGCACCTAAACCAAGCAAAAGATTACATCGGATTTGAGTGACAAAGGTTCTTAATTATCATGATCAAGGAACATCTGCAAGAAAATCGGCTTCACAGTTTAATTGCAGCAAGAATCAAATAAACAAAGAGAGCTTATACTCAAAGAATATGAAGATTTTAAAAATCGTGTGATAAAGCGAAATGAAAAGTTCTGTGATATAAATGAAGCTGTAATTCAGTGGTTCAGATGTGCTAGGACTAAAAACGTCCCATTAAGTGGTATTTCAGTGAAAGAAAAAGCCATTCAGATTGCAGAATCACTTGGTGAAGAAGACTTCTGTGCAAGCAACGGATGGTTAAATAATTTTTGTAATAGAAACAATATTGTTTTTAAAACATTATGCGGTGAATCAGCTAATGTTGATAAAGATTTGTGTCAAGACTGGAAATCAAGGCTTCCAATCATTCTGGCAGGCTATGAAGATCGTGATGTTTATAACTTAGATGAGACAGGACTTTTTTTCCGTGCCTTACCTACCAAAAGTTAGTTGAGAAAGCAGAAGAGGCCAAGGGAGGAAAAACAAGCTAAACAGAGGCTCACTGTGTGTTTTTGTGCTAATGCTTTGATGAAAAGGAAAAGCCCATCTTCATTTGGCACTCCAAGAAACCTCGTTGTTTTAAAGGTAAAGATTTATCACAAATGGGAGTAAAATATCATCATAATAAGAAGGCATGGATGACCATGGAAATATTTAAAGATTGGTTGATTAGTTTTGACAATAAAATTATAAATCAAGGCAGAAAAGTGATTCTTTTTTTGGATGATGCACCATGTCACTCGTTTTGCGAAAACTTGAAAAGTGTAAAGCTTCAATTCTTGCCTCCAAATACTGCGTCTGAAATTCAACCTCTAGATCAAGGAGTTATACGCTGCTTTAAATTAGAATACCGACTTTTTGTTTTGCGAAGACTCCTTTCTCTTATAGATTGCGATAAAAATTCATCACAAATCAATCAATCTATAACAGTATTAGATGCCATTTGGTGGATTAGACAAGCCTGGGAAAATGTAAAAGGACAGACAATTGTAAATTGCTTTACAAAATGCGAGCTAAGCAATACAGCTTTAGAGGCCACTATCGATTCAGCTGATTTAGAAAATGAAGTGTTTGAACTTTCAAAAGCTGCAGCAATTCAATATGACCCAAATTCAGATAAATATGAAAAAGGGCTAGAATGTCACTGGGGTACCTCGGGATTGTGACACCCGTGTTTACTCACAAGTAAACCCCCTGAGGAAATATTTAGCTAATAATTAGCTAGTTCTACCTGATAATTAGTTAAAAAAATTTAAAATGCATAACGGTAACCAACAAAATCATTTTACTTAAAAAAATTACAAAGTAAAAAGTAATAAGTTTAAAATACTAGTCACGTAGTGCTCCTGAGGAAAAAAACCAGGAAATTTCTTTAAACAGTAAACGCATACCAGATTTTTTTTAAAAGGGCTAACAACAAACTAAGAAAAGTATAATTTGTTCTACTTATGTATAATTTAAAAACCGTTTAGTTGCAGTTTCCAGTATGATTTCATTAATGGAAGTCTAGGAAACAACTCTTAATAATTTGAGATTAATATATAGAAATTTGTATTTTTATGTTGCAATAAGAAAATGAGCATCAATTACTTCAGGGAAGGGCAAATTACGCCTCGCGGCCAACTGTGGCCCACCAGAAGGCTCTATCCGGCCCACAAATAGAATTTTAACCTGCCTATTCGTGGCGAGTATAAACAATATACATCCATTTTCTTGTCTACTTTGTTTAAAGCTATTTTTGTTATTTTTTTAAACTAATTACTGATGACCATTTACTTTCTTTATGTTTGCTTTACAAAACAGCTTTTAAACAGAAGCTTAATCTGTTAGATGGGAAGCTCGAAGTTAAATTCAATACCCTCAGTAAATTAGGTAATATTATTAATATTATGAAGATGGCTTGAAAAAACTCCATTTTGAGTTTGAAGGCAGATTTTGAGATTTCAGAGCTAATCAAGCAGAAATAGATATTTTTATCATGGCTTTTAACGTAAATTGAGAAACAGTGAGGTCGTATTTACAGCTTGAATTAATTGAATTGCAAACAATCATCTGAAGCAGTTTTTTCTAAATATACCTATTATGTATATTTTTGTATATATGTTTATATACCTATTATATATATTGTTATATATATGTTTATAATTATTTTAAACTCCTAGTAAGTAAACCTTAATCTAAATAAAACAACAATCACTGGGGTACCTCGGGATTGTGACACCCGTGTTTACTCACAAGTAAACCCCCATGAGGAATTATTTAGGTCAAAATTAACGACTTCTGACCGATCACGTATCAATACTTCGACCAACGAGACGTCCCGGAGAACATCACTAGTTCGTTCTCTGTATTCATATCATCTAATGAGCTTTGAAATGTTAAAGCATTTCATACCAAGAAATTCGAGTATAATTGCTTATTTCATCGTTTGAAATACATTACTACGAAAAGGATGGTGGCAGCAGTGAATAGTAATTAAAATAATGGTTGCAGTTTTTTTTTTTTTAAAAATGATGCGGATTAATACTCTATAATAAGGATAATTATGGAGCTCTCCATAAAGGAATCTGAGTTTTATAGATTTGAATTTTAAAATCTGATTTTAATTACTTTTAATAATTATTCAATTATAATTCTCTGAAACTAAAAGTTTCGTGCTTCTGATTTTCAAATACCTAAAAATGATTATTTTTTTTACTTATCTAATATTTAAAAAGATTATAATTGAAAGCAAATTATAATTAAAAGCAGATCAGTATATTAACAAATTCATATCAAAGACAGATGAGCTCTTTGATTTCTTTCTATTTTCATAAATAAATAAAAATTGCATATTTATAATTCAATAATTAACTCCTACCCCTTCGAGCTATGCCAAGCAAATTTCGGCATGAATTGATAGTCTTAGGGGGACAGTAATTACATAATGTGTACGCAGATGGTTCGGCAGAAAATGCGATAAGATATGCCCATACTAGAGCCTACTCGAGTATATTTCAGTATTAGCTATCCTGTTGAGAAGTACATATAAAAATTATTAAGTATGGTTTTAAGATTTGGAAAAGAATGAGTGTTATAATGGCCATATAATGTTCGGATTTTTCTCCTAATTTCTGTAAATAGTTTTTTTAAGGTATTTTGTTAACACTCTGAATTCAGAAGTTTCTTTGGATCTGCCATCGTACTTTTCAAGCAACAGCTCGTGCTTTTCTTAAAATCTATTGAGTTTTCGACGACGGAATTCTATGCTTTACTTTGAGGGTTTAATGTGCTTGGGTACATTCATTGTTCAACCATGGTTTAAGAAAATTTTGTTTGCGACAAATAATATGGTTTTTTCAGTTTCTTATGAAATCAGATTGGCAGAAGCGTGGGATAAGCATTTTTTAGAAAGGAAGACACATTTTACCCCTCAAAAAATATTTACTTTTGATACAGACATTTGTTCAGGTTAGTAAAAAAATATTTTTATGTTCATAAAAAAGATTTTTTTGTTTAAAAAATTGAATTGAAGGATTTAAAATACACCCGCCACAGGTTTGTGACAGGCACCCGCCACAGGCTTGTGACAGGTACCCGTCCAGGTTTGTGACAGGCAACCCGCCCATGTTTGTGACAGATACCCACCCAGGTTACAGACATCTATTCAGGTTGCAGTTCGATGTATAAGCTTATAAGTTTAAGGGACTGACTACAGCTTATACACGTGTTTTTTAATCAGAAAATATGAATCTGTATAGATTTGCTCATTTTCGTACTTTTTTCGTTGTTGTAACCGGCGTTCAAGAGTTCGCATATAAGATGCTTAGTAAGTCAAATTTAAAATCAGAGAAGATTAATTCCCCGTGAACAATTTCTGGCTAAATACAGTGAAACTTCTCCTAAAGGCCACTTCTATTAAGGGCCAATATTTTGAGGAACGAAAATTTTCCCCAGCCATAATGTTAATTTTCCTCCCATTAGAGGGCCACATTTTCCTGACTACCTCCAATAAAGGTTATTTTTTTTTTTTAAATTTCTCCAAAAAGCCATTTTTTTACATTTTTCTTCTCATAAAGGCCATAAATCTAAACAGGTGTGTCCAATTCTTTAACTAAGAGATAAGAGTTCAGGAATTCCAAACAGCTGCACTTTCAAGAAAGAAGGGGGGGGGGTAGGGGAGGATTTAACACAATGAAGACTCAGAAGCTTTTCCATAAGTGAGAAAACAGGTGTTCATCACACTCTGTTTGACCTTTCAACTTCCCTTCTATGCTGAAAAATTTTGAGCATTGGGGGAGGAACTTGACCTTTTGTTGTGGGTGCACAAATGATAACAGGTTTGAGCCTTTGTACTCTTTTGATAGTAAGAAACTAGAGTCCTCATTTACTCAGAAACTAGAAACTGAAACTAGAGTCCTCTGTGTGAAGGCATATTGAAGCATAGTTTTTTACACTAGAAATTTTATGCTCAGGCACAAGTAAAATTAAAAATCATGGCACCTAAACCAAGTAAAAGATTACATTTGGATTTGAGTGACAAAATCAAAGTTCTTAATTATCATGATCGAGGAACATCTACAAGAAACTTGGCTTCACAGTTTAATTGCAGCAAGAATCAAATAAAAAATGTTGTTAAAAACAAAGAGAGCTTACTGAAAGAATGTGAAGATTTTAAAAATCGTGGGATAAAGAGAAATGAAAAGTTCTGTGATATAAATGAAGCTGTAATTCAGTGGTTCAGATGTGCTAGGACTAAAAACGTCCCATTAACTGGCATTTCAGTGAAAGAAAATGCCATTCAGATTGCAGAATCACTTTGTGTAGAAGACTTCCGTGCAAGCAACGGATGGTTAAATAAGTTTTGTAATCGAAACAATATTGTTTTTAAAACATTACGCTGTGAATCAGCTAATGTTGATAAAGATTTGTGTCAAGACTGGAAATCAAGGCTTCCAATCATTCTGGCAGGCTATGAAGATCGTGATGTTTATAACTTAGATGAGACAGGACTTTTTTTCCGTGCCTTACCTACCAAAAGTTAGTTGAGAAAGCAGAAGAGGCCAAGGGAGGAAAACAATCTAAACAGAGGCTCACTGTGTGTTTTTGTGCTAATGTTGCTAATGAAAAGGAAAAGCCCATCTTCATTTGGCACTCCAAGAAACCTCGTTGTTTTAAAGGTAAAGATTTATCACAAATGGGAGTAAAATATCATCATAATAAGAAGGCATGGATGACCATGGAAATATTTAAAGATTGGTTGATTTGTTTTGACAATGAAATTACAAATCAAGGCAGAAAAGTGATTCTTTTTTTGGATAATGCACCATGTCACTCGTTTTGCGAAAACTTGCAGGTGGCGGTAACGATGACAGTTGAGAGGGTGTATGCATTGGAGCCTGCGACTGTTGGATATTTGGATGGGAAACAGCGCGATTATTCGAACCACCGGGATACGGAGGTGGGTTTTGATCATCTTGAGGATAATGCAGCCTTGGATCATTAGGCATGTCGTGTCACAAGTTATTTGCAGATTTTGAACGAGTGTGGTGATCCGGGAATTCATTCACTTTTGGCATCGAAGCAGTTGAAGACGTTCGGCTCTATGCAGGATTGTAAACCTCCTGTGATTGGATGCTTCCATTCTGTTGAATACCTGGGGGGTCTGGTTCATGGTTGCCTAGGGAGAAAAAAATTGTGGTTTTAAAATTTTTGCTTCAGAGCACATATTTAAAATAATCAATAACTATTTTACGTATTTTTTAATCTGCAAACAATTTTAAATTGAATTTTTAGATATTATGCTGACAAACCAGCATACCCCCACTAAACTTTACTCTGGACAAGACTGAAATTTTTTTTATCATCAACTTGTCATTTGCATGAACTTTTCGTTTTTAAAAATAGTACATTGCAGCTACTTGGAATAAGATCCAAATTATTCGTTCATCTTCAGTTTCTTTATTTGGGAAGCAACTTTCTTTTGGGTTCTTTGATAGTTGATGAATCTTTGTTATGAATATATGAATTAAAATTTGATACTCAACTTCAGATTAATGAGAGAGAAAAAGATAAAGCGCACTTTTCCCTAGTTATCATATAATACTCAAAGGGTGCGTAGTCAGATTTTTCAACAAAAAATAAGCACCTTTTAAGTACTCTTTTTTAAGCACTTTCCAAAAAAAAAATTTCATAATTAGGATCTGTGCAGTAATAAAAAAAAATTTCTATCGTTTAAAGTTCTTAATTTATGAACATAGAATGAATAAAATTCAAAAATATTTTCACAAACTTCACATAATCGTGATGAATTAACTAGTTTCTGATAAATATTGCAAAATTGTGAAAACCCCGCATTTTTGTAATTTAGTACAATCGACACGGTAAAGGGAAAATCTCTTATTAAAAGACAGAAAATTAGGCACTTTTTACAAACCCCGAATAAAATAAGCACCTTTAAGGGCTTTTAAAAAATGCAAATCAAATATAAGCACATTTAAGCATTTTTTAAAAATGCTACGCACCCTGCTTACATACTAAAAATTAACATCAGGAAAAGGAAAGAAGTTTAGAATTGTGTTTTAAATTTAAAACTAAAAAAATACTCAGCATCTTGACAAAAGGTATGAGTTTTCATTATTAAATATCTACACAATTATTATAGAAATAATCACTATCTTCAAAGATCCTAATATTTTTTTAAGAAATTGGCACTTTAAGTCTTTCCCACAATTAAATAATATAATTACATTTTAATGCTAAGTAATATGCATTGAGAGGGATTACATTGATAATAAAATGACAGAATCCTTACTATTTAAGGAAGGAACACTTTCACTGCTCTGCATTCGAGGAGGTAACAGGTGGTTAGATCCTGCAGTTATTCTCCCATCATGACCATTTTCATTCATAACCCTCGATGGAATATGTCGCTCACTCATTCTGCGAGGCCCTGTAAGCAAGTAAATTTCGAATTAACCATAGCAAAGTAAATTTAATTCAACCACTATTTAAACTCCTACTATCTTTGATTCCTTCTTAACTTTTTAATATTACAGTGATTGTATCTAAAACTAGCAGATTTTAACATTGAAATTATATTTAATTTAATTACATATATATTTTTAAAAAAATCTACAACACAACCAATAATTGAGAGAGTTTTATAAAAAGTTTTAATGCAAAAGTACAGATTCTTAATTCTCTATTAAGACACAATTCTTTTTTTGAAAAAAAAAATTTTTTTTAAGGAAGATAATTAGTTCTAAGTTTAATTTTTTTGAACATGATAAAAATTAATTGATCATTTCATTTAATAGTGTAAGAACTTATTCTTTTCCTTGTTGTGCTAAGAAATAATATTAAATAAGCATTCGTTAAGATCTAAATTTAGATACCATTTTTTTTTATTATTTAACTTAATTCAAACCGATCATGTAACTGAATGGATACTATTCAAATTAGCCCTAATCTCATGCTTACGGTAGCAGAAATTATACAAATTTAACATTAAGAACAATTTAAAAACACCAATTAGGTTTTAATGGATATAAACTTTAAAAATATGAAAACATGCGTCAAAAGAATATAAAAAAAAATTGACAGCAAGGCTAAAATGTTTACATTTTAACAAAAACTATAAGTGGATAAAAATAATATGAAACAAACAATTGGGAAATGATAATGAAAATTCACAAAAATCATGCATAATATGCTAAAAAGGCGAACTAAATTAAAATTGAACACAATACAATCTGGAAGGACATAAAACAATTGATAGAGGGACTAAAATATTGCTTACTACCAAAATCAAACAGGTTGTGAATTGATGAAAATGAAACTTGACAAAGTCATGCAAAATGAGTTTAAAACGCAAACTAAATAAAAATGCATTTTAGAAAGGAAACAAAATGAAAACTGAAAAAATAAAACCAATAAAAACAAACCATAAGGACTGAAAAACGTCATCAAAGGACTAAAAAGAGAAGAAAATTTTATATAACTGTGACAAGTTTGAGGGCATGGTTTAAGACAATTTCCAAAGCTGTACAGAGTCTCAGTACTACTACATTTAGATGAACGATGATATGGCAACAATGAAAAAATCTCCTTAGCCAATTTTTTATTAATATGTTTAAAATCTCCATGACTGTTACAAAAATGCATATTTTTTGAATGATTGGTAAAACTATCATATGTGTAATTGCCATTCTTATCAACGACTTTGTGGCAAAACTGTTGTGATGATAGATTTTCTAAAGACAGACAATTGGAAGTTGCTTTTGATTTGCATACAATACAAAAATAGTTAAGAGTTACATTTTCTTTAGGCATATGCTGTTGCCTTTTAAATATACATATAGGACAATCAGTTTCATAATCCTCGATTTGATATAATATGCTTCTAGACATTTTTGATGGCACATGCTCTCGATCCAAGTGGGATTGGCAATATGGACATTAACAATTATGGCGGAAATTGAGTAGAGAATCTTCACTTTTAGGTTTGAACAAAGCTCGTTTATAAGGCCACACTGAAAATTTGGACTGTACGCCTGGTGGACGAAGCCTTGCATTCTTAAATGGATATTCTTTTAAGACCTGATCTCTTCGTTTTAAGGTGGGTAATAGTTCATTGTTTGTGGAAGATGTGTTTTTATTATAGTTAAAATAACAACTTCGTGTTAGTTTAGGAGGAACAAGATAGTTATTTAAATTTCCAGAGTTTTGGTTCTCGCAACCACTTGGAGGGGCTCTGAATGCTCGTTCTCGTTGCATATGAATGATGTCCAGCAATGAAAGGTTAGAAACAAGACAGCAGATGATTAGGTTAAAGAAAAAGTAGTTACAGTATAAAATAACCAAAATTTAGTCAAGAACAAGAAAGTTAAAAAAAATTTAGAAAATTCAAGAACACTAGATACAGAAAATGATTAAAAAATTTGATATTTTTGCGAATAAAATAAAAAAGTTATTGGAACTATGAAATACTTTTATTTTCCAGAGTTTTGAAAAAAAGAAAATGTAAATAAAACATCAAATGACAAAAAAGTAGAATAGAGAGATTGGTAAATTTTAACTTATTAGTGAAGTCACCAGAATTCAAGATTAAAAGTGGAATTTTTCTTTTTTTAAATTTAGGAACAAATATGAGTTTCTATACATAAATACACAAGTTGAGCAAAATAATATCTCTTATTTGACATAATTATTTTTATTAAAAAGGTTAACATTTTGTTAGATGTGGTGTTACTCATGAAATGTGAGTGCAATAAAAAATTTGAAACCTGATAGTAGTAAGTTTAATTTTTAAAATGAAAAAACTGAAAAACTGCTGAGTTACAATTGTTTAAATTTTCTCAGAGCATTTATTCTAGCCACTTTTTTATAGCATTTATTTCAGTTAAATTTATTTTAATAGAATTTTTTTAAAAAGCACAGGAAAATGAGATTTTTTGTTTTATAAAGGAATTATTTATTAGCAGAATGTCAGAAATGCTTAAAAATGCTAAATCAAAGTATTTAAATAAATTATGAACTAAGGTCATCAAAACAATTTTGTGTTAATTTTTAAATACAGTCGGACCTCTATTTGACGAAGTCGCTAAATCCCGATAATAAGTTCGTTATATGGAAAATTCGTTAAATAGAAAATCACCTTTTGAAATACTTAAACGACGCAAAACAGGTTTTAAATTCATAAACACTAGACATGATTAAAATGGTAATTGATACACTTTTATCTAGTAAACTAGTATCTACCATTTATTTTCTCATAAATCTTAACCATAAAAGAAATCTGCATGAAAAGCAAGAATAGAGTAAAACATTATCCAGTGTTACACTATCATGCTGCATAAATTTTCAACTAAAAAAAGCTAAATTTATGTTGAAAATTATAGCTACATTTATTATAGTAGTAATTTAAAACATACATTACAGCACGCGTTCATAAGTTTAATTGCTACTGATAAAATTCGTTAATTTTGTCGAGTTTTTCCTTTGAAATGCAAACAAAAGGGGAAAGGGATTTCACTGCTTTCTCTAAAAGTCTTCGAAAATCAATTCAAAGTTATTTCCCTCATAATATGCGTTAACAAGTTTGAAATGTTCTGAAATATTTTGGGAAATAGGGAAAGTGGACCTCAAAGAAAAGTTCGTTAAATAGAAAATTCACTTCGCTATTTGGAAGTTATTTTGCGAATTATTTACGAGTTATTACGATTAAGATTTACGAGTTATTTTACGGAAGTTTTTTTAAGAATTTCCAAAATGTTCTTGGTTCCTAGAAAAAATTCGCAAAATGAAGAAATTCGGAAAATGGAATTTCGTTAAATAGAAGTCCGACTGTAAAAATATTATTTCAATAGAAACATTTCTAAATAATATTTTTTTATTAATTAAATTACATGATTTGTTATCGTTTAAATCTTCAATCTCAAGCCTTACATGTTTACCAATTCCAATTGATTTACTAGACATTAATGTTGCGCAATCGATTAAGAGCAATGAATAAATTGAAATTGAATCCAACATGATTCAATATCAACAACTCAATCAAGTCGAACAACTAATACAAACTCAATATTTCTTCGCTTTTTTAAGAGCAGTAAAAAAATGGGTTTAAAACAGAACAAAGAATCTAACAATCAAAGTTTTATATTATAAGAAATTTTTAGAATATAAATACCTCTTTGAATTGTAGGTGATGGTTTAGTTAGCAAATCAGTCAGACCATTAAGAAATGCACCTTGTTTAGCAACTTCTAAGGTAACAACAGGACCAGTTCGTGTCATTAATTCAGCCACCCTAAAAAAAAACAGGACAAATAATGAGATATTTTTTAAATAACAATAAAGAAAGGAACGGTTATAGAAAAATAAAACTAATTAAGTTTAATTTACATTTCTTGGTTAACATTTCAGTAAATAATAAGTAAGCATTTTTAAAATCAGATGAATCAATAATTATAAAAGCCCAAAATTCCACCATGGAAGTGCGCATTTCAGTAAATAATAAGTAAACATATCTCCCTTGAACTCATCACTATAAAATTTGATTTTGTGAAATATTTAAGTTTCCTTTCACATAAAATGACTGAATTCTCAAAAATTTTGAAACAATGAATCTTGGGAGTAAGGTTGTTTATCTAAATCATGCTTATAATTAGTAGACAGTCGCCAAGTTTGATCGATCAAATTTTGTGACCTAACATTACCAATCAAGATAAAAAAAAATCCAAATCTTTCGATTCTTAAAATAAATTATTTTAATATACCTATTTGTATTTACAGAAATGGTATATTCTGCAAACACAAAAAAAAAAATTCAGGAATAACAAAATCTTAAAAGCAGGAGAAATGAGGAAAAAATACTTTTCATCAGGAAAATTATGAATCCTGATTTATATCTTTCATACAAAATACGCTTTTAAATAACTCACTATACATACCTAAGAAACAAATTTTTCTACAGCAAAAAATCTGATATTTAAGTAAGGGGGGAGGGGGAGGTTTAAGTCATCATTTACAATTCAATTATTTCTAAGCCATTCTTAGTTTCAGCACAATTACTTCAATTATAACCACTTACTAGGTCAGCAGCACCGCCTGTTACAACAGATTTTATGTAGATTACGAGCTTGTCAGCGTCAGAGGGAGCTTATAAGAATAAGTATCATACATCATTTCTTAGTATGTGTATGTTTCAACATATGTAAATTTTAAAAACATATAAATTTAACAAGGCTAGAATGCTGTAGACATTTATATTTCTTGGTATTTAACTTGAATTATTACGGCATATCCTAAAACAATAATGCTTCGGATGCAATGTTAATTACATTTATTATAAAATAATTATATTTTATTATATTTATTATATTAATTATAAAATATAAAATTTTATTTTATTAAACATTTATTCTGTAAATGTCACCTTAATATATTTTAAAATATATTTACAGGATACATTTTAATCAACTTTTTAAGCTTTTAAGAAATATTAATAAATAATTAAAACTAAACAGTTACAAAAATTGTAAATTATAAGAGAATAATAAGAAATGCTTAATGCTCAGAACTGCAACGTATGAGGAAATCCAAGCAGAACAATTAATTAATGGAGCAGAACTGTTACTAACCACTCAGAATAAGCAACTCTAAAATCGAAGAAAATTTTATATGCTGTTATCAAGTTTTGTTCTGTTACGTAAACAATTATACATAATTTGGTATTTCTAATTAAGGCTTCTTTATCCTACAAATTTAGTTTGCAAAACAATATTATTTGTCACTAAAAAAATAGTAGTAATAATTTTATTAGTGTGATTCTCAAATCTTGACATAAAATGTTCAACATAATTCTGCTCCTAGGGAAAATGTTAGGAATATTTTAAAAATTACAATATTATTAATACTGCAATTAAAAATTTACATTTTAGTTAAAAATAATATTTTTAATATAAATTTTAAATGAATGATTGAATTTAAAAAATGCAAAGATATTTCAAAACTAAAAATTCTTTTGTTTTTGTTTTGATAAATTAAACAATTTTTTTTTAACAAGGAAAGAAATTAAATGTTTACCCCAGCAGCAATAATGTTCAGACCGATGCCATTATTACTTTTCTGTAAGCGGATTGTAACTACTTCTGCTTCTTGGTTTTTCCAGCTGCTTCTATCATCAACATGACTGTGTAAACTTGGACTACGAGCCTAGAAATTAAATTACAATTTAATTCTAACATTTCTTAACTACTTGTTATTAGATTTTTTAAAGACAAAGCTGTTACTTTTAAAAAGTCACACGCTTTCTAAAAAGTACTTCAAAATGTAATCTTACGTATTCACAGAATAAATAAGAATAATAAATAAATTAAGATAGTAAAGAAAATGTCTCTTAAAACACAACAGAACAAATACAGATAAGTTTTCACACATGACCACATGAATCAATAATTGGGGATGATCTAGAAAAAAATTAGGTCCATTTAAGGACCATTTTATTATAGAACCTTTCACAAAAATCACAATACTGAAAAAAAAGACAAGACTTTTCAAAAACTCAACTGTTCATCAAACTTATCTCTTAAAAACATGAGCATTTTTACATGGATAATTGACAAATAAAAATTAAAATCCTCCAGGAAAACTTTTAAATAAATTGGTGATGCAATTTTTCTAATAACCAAATAGTGGACAAATTAGTTTTTATTTCTTAGTATTTAAATGCTCATGTAGTCATATATAATTGTGGTTTTTGCAAAAATATGTATCACTTGAGATTACAATCTTAGTTTTTAACAAAATCATTTACAAATTTAATATTGTTTTCACAAAATTCCAAAAGAATTGAATCTGGTAATGAATCCTGGATTGACGATAAATTATATTAGGTACACCGGAAAATTCTGTCGGCGAAAGAACACACCTCATTAAACAAAGATGCAAACTGTGCCTTAAAAACAAATGGTAGGGTATTTATCCTTAAATGTATACATTAGGGTTATCACTTAGCTCTGCTGGATACTTTCGATACAAGTGAGAATATGTATGCACATTCCTTTTTTCTGCCATATACCTGTGTCTCTGTAAGCTAGAGCATAACAATTGAGTTATAGGACAAATACCCTACCACTTTCTTTCATAAAATAACCTTAACATTAATATAAAATAAGGTATGCACTTTCGTGAACAAAACTTTCCATTCAACCTAATATAAAATAAGGTATGCACCTTCGTGAACAAAACTTTCCATTCAACCTAACAGAAAGTAAGTTATAACTTAAAATCTTCCAATAGCTAGCACTTAGTTTAGTATTTATTGTAAAAAACTCTTTTCAAATTTATGTGAACTTTTTTTCATCCTGGCAGAAGAATTAACATACTATTTTGAAACATTAGTGACAAAATTATTGATATACATCTCTCACAGTAAGCAAATTTAGTGTCATATGTCCTTTAATATCAATAGAAATTTCATCAAATAATTATTATTTTAGCATATAGAATATCAATTTAAAGAGTGTTCAAAAAATAAATTTTAATGAATACATTGATTTCACTTGAAATATTAAAAACATAGTGAAGTCAGAATTTTTTTTACAAATGTTAATAGTTTATCAAAATAAAACAGTCATTTCTTTTGGTATTTTAAGGCTAGACTTTAAGTATAAAACTCACATATTTTAACTCAGTAGTATATTTATGAATGGCATAATAAATATATAAAAAGTCTCACACACATTTACTTAAAGTGTTTAATACATAGATTAATTTTCAAGCAATTTCTCAGAACAATTGAAAGAAACAATATCAAAATAAAATTAACTGTTTGAATGTAATACATAAATTTTAATTACCCCAGAAGGCAACCTGCCAATATCTTGATCAGACATGCAAACAGTCCAATACCCAGAAGATGTAGGCTGAATTGTAAGACGACAAAGACCTTTAACAAAATATTTAACATGTTATATACAACACTCCTGGTAATATATTTAAGTAAAATTAAAATAAGTTATTAATAATAAAAGCTACTACATTAATGAATTCAAAAATACTTTAATTCTAATCAAAAATACTTTAATTCTAATCATACATTAAAAAAAGTCAGAATAAACAAATTTCACCTTTTTCGAATAACCTTAAAAAGGGAGAAGGATGTGGCTCTAATAATTATAATAAAAAACAAGAAAAAAAACTATAGCTACAATGACATTTAGTATGCTGACAACAATGTAACACATGACATCAGAAAATATTCAACATTAATTTAAATCACATAATGAGTAAATAAATGTTAGTCATGTTTTTTAAAAGTTGTTAAAACTTAAAGTGAAACCCATTTCCAATTAACTGAATTATAGTTTTTACTTAACAATCATATATATCAAAGTAAACTGAGTGTGTAATGTTTAACTGAGGCTTTAAAAATTTGAAATATTTGTAGTTGTGTTTTTAGGTAAATGAGGACTTCTAAAAAATTCTAACTGAGAGAACACTTTCATGACAGCAATTTATTTCTTAAGGTAAAAATTATTAGTTTCGATTTATAATGGATAATTATTCAAAACTATTCTACCAAAATTTACTCTACATTTCCATCAAAATGTGATCGAAATTTTTTTTAAAACTGATCATAACAGAATATTGAAAAAGGTAATAAAACAATAAATAACATTAAAATCTATGCTTAATTCTGAATTATTGAATTTTAGCAGTTCTCAATTTTACCACTTTAAATTTTTTTCTTTTTTAATTTACTTACACATATAATATTCTTTATATTGATACAAAAAAATGGAGGTTGAATTAGTTGCATAAGTTATTAATTTCAACTATTAAATCATAATTTTCAAAATCAATTTAAAAGTGAAAAAGATTTTGACGACAAATTGAAACATCTTTTAATTTTTTTTTCAATTTTATTTAAAAATCAGAAACTCATTTACCAAGGAAATATTATAGCTATAAATAATGATTTTAATTATGTTATTGAAAATTTAGTTTTAAGTCACAAAAGAAAACAGTTTTCATTTAAATATTTAAATTTAATTTTCAATATTCACTTGTATAGCAATTTTAAATAAATATAAAATAGCAAATTAAAAAAAATATTTTTACATCAATAATAAAGCAATTGTTTTACCTGCTAGAATAAGTGGTTGTAAAAATTCTTGCAATCCAGCTGAAACTCCTCGAACAATATCACAAGAATAACCATCCTCAGGCAACAAGAAAGGCAATTGTAAATCAGAGTCTTCTTCGAGTTTAATATCTCTACCTTCACTTCTAACTTGTTCATCAGCAGTATTTTCAGCAACCTAAAATGAAAAAAACTATTATCTAAAAAGCTCTCTAGCTATAGCTGTAGACAGTGATTTCCTTCTAATATTATTGATTACATCCATAAAAAATTAAATTTGATATCTACCAAACTTTCGAATCAGATTTTGACAATTTGATTGTTTTACCTTATTATCTGAAAATCAGTTCCCAAATTGCTATGATTTTGAATAAATTTCAGTTTTAAAATAGTTCTTTCCCCAGCAAATAAATTAAATTTCACCAACCTTAAAGAACCTATAGCTGATATTAAAAGCTGGTGTATTTATCAAATTTGGTATCACTGTAGTCTTGCATATATTGGATAAACCAAACATACCCTTAAACTTCAATTTAAAAAAGAAAGAAAGCTATGACCAAAGTCAGGACATCAATCGATCTTTCATTGCTCTACATAGTTGGAATTTTAATCACAGGTTTGAGTTTTATTCTGCTAAAATCATTTAACACTGTGCTCTTCATGTACCGAATTCAATTTTTGGTTGTCCTTCCATACTTTGAAAAATTATAATAATTTACTTAATGACCTTTCTAGCATCCCACTGTTTTTCAATATTTGGAAGTGTACTCTAATTTAATCTCTTGTCCCCTAGAGCTCTCCTCTGATCCCTCACGCCTTTTTTCATCTCTTATTTTTTATTATATTATTCAAACTTGTTCCTCTGTCCCTATTGGTTAAACCACTTAACATGTGTTTGTCTCTTTGCTTTGCTACCATCATTTTCATATCCAGACACCGAGGAAGGTTCTTGAACTGAAACTGTAGTATGTCCATTTCAGAACTTTCAGTTGAGCATTATTCACTTTTTTCCCCTTCCTTTTTTGCTTTGAAAGTTTATTCATTACATTATTTATAAGAAATTTTGGGTACAGTAGTTTACAATATAAAGTTAATCATGGATCTAATAACACTTAACTATTCAGTGAAAGAACTCTGTCAGGTTACTACAAATACATAACACATACCTTTACAACACTTTCAATAAATTCCTGACGTATATGAGGTTCATCATCTGAAGGTAGATAGCGTTCTAAGAGTGTTTGTAACTGCAGTGAGTTCAGTTTAAAACAAAGAGAACTAATGGAAGCCAGGTCTTCAGAATTACTTTTTGGAGCTTGCAGTAAATGAACAGCCTAAAACACATTTAAATTTAAGCACTATTATAATCAACATAAAATATGTTGGGTACAAAAAACAAGCATCAGTTTATATATTCTAAATTTTTATTAAAAAATATCTTTAGGCAAAAAAAACAATTTACTCAACTATAAATTTGAGCTTTATTTTATTTTGAGCTATAAGTTTACATTTAAATTCTAAAAATTTTCAAGGTTTTAAATGCAAACCATACATTTTATAAGAAAATTTAAAGAAAAATTAAATTCTTTCTTACATAACTTCTCAGCATTATTAAGATTTCATTAATATAAAATTAATCTTAAGATATTTTTTACTCCATAAAAGGAACATCTTATCTTCAACACAAAATTCTAAAGATAGATATAGACTATTAACTGGGATACTTTGTCTGAAAGTGGATTTTAATGGAGGTGTTTGAATTTAATGGAAGTGATGAAAAATTAAAAATTTTCCTTATTTCCAAAATGATCCCATATAAAATCCCTAAGAAAATTTCAAAAATTATTGCATTCAATTAATCCACAAGCCAGTAGTGGGAATTTGAAGCAAGATAGAATTTTTTTCCACATAAATTAGTTTAAAATGTTTGAATACGTAGAAAATGTTTTAAAGATTTTTAAAATTTTAGTATAACTTTTTAGATAAATTTTAGTTATCATATAGTACAGTTAGTTATCACGTAGTACCTGCGGCTCTTTGAAGGATTATTTGTGGCTCTCCACAGATGTACCCGAGTTCCATTTTCATTTTTGTGCTATTATATTTCAAAAAATTATCATCGTTCCGTATGTGTTTCAAAATGTCTTTTAAATTACTGAGAACAAATATGAAAAACTAAGTGCAACGTTGTTCAATTCAAGATAAGTTTTCCATTTCCAATATAATTATGACACAAAAAGCATCTGGAGAATTAGAATTAATAGAGATGCAAGAAGATCAAGCTCTACATTTAAAATATAAGTCGACGTCGATTTCTGAATTTTGGAAATTTGTACCAGAATGGAAGTATCCTGAATAAAAAAAGGCTGCTTGTCGAATTATTTCAATATTCGGAACAACGTACTTATGTGAATCATTTTATTCTACTTTAAAATTCGTGAAATCCAAACACCGATCAGTATTAACTAACCAGCATCTCAAGGAATTACTGAGAAGTGCTATCACCAATTATTAACTAAATTTTAAAGAACTAGGAGGCTTCGCCCCCTGCTCGCTGGTGCTCACCAACCCCCGGAACTGCCTTCGCAGTTCATTTCGGATTGCTTCGCAATCCGATGTTCGCTTTGCTCGCTCATTGGATACGTTCTTAACGTCTAGCTTTTGTATACTTTTTTGAACACTGAAGTTCCGAAAACTTTTCACTGTAGAAAATTCTAAACCTGTGCATTTCAATATTAATTTTAAATTGCAAACATTTCACATATTTTTCTTAATCACACTATTCTAAATTTCAGTTGTTGAGAAAAGTAACTGTTGTAAGCTTTGTTTCAAAGTCTTTCCCACCAGAGGGCTAAAACCATGTGTTGTAGAACAATATGAAACAGTACTGAACGCCGGATGCAAATCATCGGCTTCGATGAAGATCATTTTGTGAGAATTTGTTTGATAATTCGGTGAGAATTCACCCGATTAGACATATGATGCTCACTACATGCTCTTGCGCGCCGAAGCCTATCAATTAAAACGTATTAGCGTTTAATATAATATAGATTAGCCATATGATGCACACAACATGCTCTTGTGCGCCAAAGCCTATCAATTAAAAATGAAAACTGTTGCCAGCGCGAGAAAAGAAATATCATCGGGTTTATTGATACATACGTATGTATTAGCGTTTTATATAATAAGATAGATTATCAAGAGAAGTAAATTAAATACACATATTTAGTACTTTTACTTATATGTTTCCAATAAATATAATTTATGTAAAAAGAATTTTTAACACCTTTTTTTTGCATACCTTTTAAATACGTATTTAATTGTGGCTCGCGAAAAATTTCAAATTTTGAAAAATGGCTCGACTAACAAGGAGCTTGGCCACCCCTGATATAGTAGAATCACTGCAGTATAAAAAATAGTACTATTTTTAAATATAAAAATGCAATTACAAAAAATACAAAATTACCTGCACAATACGACTGAGATGATAATCAGCAGCTAACTCCAATCCTTGCTTCTTAGTCCATGCTTCCACACGTCTCAACCTTCTCTTTAGTCTTGTACCCCAAAGTCTTGTACAAAGGTTCATTCTGGTTTCACATACAACTTTATTGAACAGCCACATTTTGATGAAGTGAAATAGTTGTGAAAACATCTGGATGGTGAGAGCTGCATTGACACGGCATCGCCTCAAAAGTGACATGGCAGATGCTAGCACAGCTAAAACATCAGCTGAAAACAGAAGCATACACCTCATATAAAACTTAGCTATAAATGAAATTGCATTTCAATCATATGTAATACAATAATTATAACACACAAAGTTAGAAAAAAATTCAATAAGTAAGTTTAAAGCTAATTCCATGAACTAATTTAGAAATTTAAACTAAGGTTGATTGCTGGGTAAAAAAAATTTCTTTATTTTATTTCATTACTGAAAAAGTGGTAACAAAAATTAGTAATAAAATAAACAGGAAGTCTAAAAAGCATAGAAGCAGTGTAATAACTCTAGAAAAAGGCATCTCATCAGAAAATTGGAAATTAAATTTGATCTCACTCCATGGGAGTGGCCTAGATTCAGAAAGTAGGGAGAGAATAGAATTCGGTATTAAGAAAATACCAATATAATTTACACTAAAAAATGTTTATACTTATTTGATCTGATATGCATTTCTTAAAAATGTCTTTAAATAATTTGAAACTCATTTTAATTCAAAATTACAACACCATCTATGAACCAAAATGAGAAAACTAGTAAATGAAATTGAGGCATTTTTTTTCTGGTGAATCCGAATCTGCAATATAAAAATGGTTTCTATTTAAGAATTGCATTCCCTGGCTCCACCGCAAAATAGTATCATTGAATACTCTTTTTCTAAAATATTTGATACTTCTTTTTAGACTTGTGACATTGATCACCTTTATATTTTTTGGACACTCTGTTTGTGCATATTTTATTAAATTAAATGCAAGTATAATGTTTTAAATTTCAAAAAAAAATGGTATACTTGTGCCAAACTCAAATTATTAGTCTTTTAAGGCAAAAAATAATAAAATTAAATGTTATTAACTATGCTAAAGGAAAAATAATATATCTAATGTTAAGAAGGGCCCTTTAAACGAGTGCTAAAATTGTCAAACCCATTAAGTAATCGGAAGAAGGTTATCACTCTGATCAGCATTTATAGATTACTAAAGACACTAACTTTTGTAAAATTAGATATCTGAATAAATTTATTTCGAGGTTAAGTTGGTGTAAAATCATTCACTTCCTCATCTTGAAATTTTCATATAACATAGAAAAACAGTTGGTCACACTAATTACAGAGTTTTCCTATGGTATGCCTAACGGCCAAATGTCAAGCAGTGTAAAAGAAAAAAGCTTACCAGTTGTACCCTCTTCTTCATTGACATCATCACGATCTTCAAGGAAAGCTGGCATTGCATCTTGAAGTTCTACTTGTTGACACGTTACAAGACTTCGAAAAGCAAGTTGAACACTCTCTGCTAGTAAATCTTGGGCATCAAGAGTATATGTACTTAAATGGCGATCTTGTTTCAGAAAATGAAGCAATTCAGAAGTATTAGCAAGCCAAAAAGTCAGGGCAGTTGCATCTCGATATCGATCCTAATAAAAAGAGATTAATGAAAACTAATTATCCTCTAAATAATGATTGAAAAATAATATTAAAAAAAAGGATATAGTTCAAACCATACAAAAACTGGTAAAAATGTGCGTGCATATATTTTATGCATAATTAAAAAGAAAAATTATGAATTTATTTTAATATTAAAGGCAACACAAGAGGATAAAAATTATAATATATACAAAATTTTATACTTTACTAGCTGTAAAAACTGCTAAGAAGCTAAACAAATGTAACTTTTTTATTCACATAGAATATAATGAAATTTTAGAAAATTTGTTTTAAAAATTTTAAATTTAATTTCGTGAAATTTTTGTACAATTAATTACAATACCTCAGTAATTTCTAAAATTTCAAAGCATTCAACTAAAAACTTGAAAAAAATCCACAAAAATTTTCAGCTTTGCATACCTAAAATTAGTAGTATACGGTATTGTTTTCAACTAATTAACATTGAATAAGTAGTAGCGTTATTAAAGAAATATTAAAATTCTCTTTCTTTTTTTCAGTTTGCACAGATTCAGATACATAAATCTAAAAAAAATGCTAATTGACAATGACAAATAAAATTTCAACTGAAATACATAACTTATTGATGATTGAAGGAAAACTAAATTTTAAGAACCAAAAAGTTAATATTTAATGGGCTTAACTGTGTGAGAAAATTTTTAAACTATTCGAAAAATTCTGGAAAATGTTCACATTATAAAAATTTATCTAAATATAAGAGCTGAATCAAATCACCAGACTTAGGTAAAATGAAATCTGTAAACACAAAATCTCCTAAATAAACTATCTGCAAGCAATCTATTGATCCTTGTAACTATCTTTCATCCTAACCTAATTTTGACAAAATTTGTTCAAAAATTGCTGTTTTTTTTTACATGTTTTAATTTTTATGAAACTTTACATCAATTATTATATGTACCAACGCATCTTTCTTCAGCAGTTTTAAGTTATAAAACTAGTTATTGAATTACCAAACTTTTTGTCGTATTCCAATCATACCCAATCATACATTTTTCGTCAACAGCGTTTGCATGCTCTTGTATATTATGTCCGCCAATCACTGATTTACAAACACTTGACTTAAATATTCAAGAAACTAATAAAATCTATTACCTGCATAACTTGATGCATTACAGCTGCTACATTGTTCATTAAAGTTGTCAGCCTATGAGCACGATCATTTAGGGTATTTTTGGGCCTAAAATGTGTAGAGGCACGATATCGAGCTGCCATATACAGAGCATATGTTGGTGTCAGTTTAAATTGCACTTGACTAGGATCTAGCTGAGTAATTGATGCAGCTAGAAAAGCTTCTTCACCTAAAAATTTTAAAAGAAAAACATTAATTGAAATATTTAAGTAGTTTAAGATTAAATTTTCTTTCAAAAAAAACAATTTTCTTTCAATTATTATATACATTGTTGAATAGTGAAAAATTTCATCCGATTTTGTCAACAAGTAACACAACAACTACAGACATCCAAAAAATACTGCCAACTAATGTTTTTAAGTGATTCAAAATTAACGAGATCAGATAACATAGTGAATCAAATTTTTACATGGTGAATTAGTAAAAGTATGAGTAACTTCGCTATTAAGAAATGAGCATAATCTTACAACTAAACTACATATTAGCAGAGTTGGGATAACTTGAATTTTAAATATAAAAAAATATATATATATTATTTTTGATTTTTTTTGCTCTAGTTTTCTACTTTTGTGTTAACTGATTTAATTCATAATTTAAAAACCTTTTTTATAGCAGTTAGCAACTATATTTTTTGCTACCTAGAATTGTATTTAAAAAACTGGGATCCTCTTTCAAAAGACCTCAAATAATTAAACAAAAATACAAACTTAATCAAAACTACCTATTACTCTCCTCGTTAACACAAACAATGCATGTTACAAAAAATATAAAATTAATAGCAAATATGACTAAATTTTATCAAAAACATTTAATTTAGGGTGTAGATAGAGTTTTTGTGCATTAAATCAACTTGATACAAAAATTTTTATTGTATAGTATTTGTATCTGTATAGTTCTGTTCCTATTGTATAGTATAGTATTTAAATATTAACAGAGAGAACTCACAGACATACAAAACAAATAAACTGTATTTTCCAATATGACAAAAATATAGCTTACATTAAAAAATCTATACCCAAATAATTTAGGAATAAACAACTGCAACATATACTTACATATATTTGCAACATATACTACTGCGACTTAATATTTAGTTACACTTTAAGCAGCTTTACAATTTAATCGATTAAAACAGAGATGTGAGCATTTTTGAGATCTGGCATCACTCTTTGTAATATGTAACATGATTTATTAATTATTTATACAAATTACTAAGTTAAATTTACTTCCTGCATTCTTTGTCATTGAAAAAGCTTTAATTATAAACAATTAACTTTTGACTAATTTTCAAGATACAGAGTCAATAAATCAATATAAACAATCCAGTTTTAGTATCTTTTAGCAGATCATCTTTACATGAAACACACCAGCTTTAACTAAAATACTTTCTCAATCAACAACAAAATTGAAACAGATTCCCCAGAAATAGTTTTCAACTTTAATACTTACTTTTTTAACTAACAAATAATAGAGCTTTTACTACACAGAGAAAGTATGTGCAATTAACATTTAATTATGCGTTAAAGTAAATTGAAATGAATTAAAAAAGTTAATAAATTAACAATCTAGTCCTTACTCTGTACTTTAAGCGAAAGGCTCTCCAACAAAAAAAAATGTTTTTTAGGAAGTAAAAGAGGCATAGTAGAGAAGTATAACGCTTCAACACTTGGAAGGTTAAATAATTATTAATCCATATAGTTTTTTTAAATATCTATAAAACCAACCTAATAAATATCTTACTTAACTAAAGTTAAAATACATTTAAGGATAATATTACCTTTCTATAAATTCAGGATGCTGTCGAAGGTCCGGTAACATGTTTCTAGAAAAGAGAAATAAATATGTTACCAATAAACATATGCAACTGAATGTAGTGAAGAAAAATGATCTGAAAATGACTTATTTTGATCGAAACTTTGTTGAAAACATCCTTAATTACCTGGTCATGAAGTGGGTCAACAAATCGAAAAGTATGCAGTTTTCCAAACCGTACAACCATTCCATTCTGTAATATAGTTGTTTCACATACTCTCATACCATTCACATAAGTTTCTTCATCTCTACTGCTAGGAGTAACTGTAACTATTCTCTGTGTATGAGCAATCACACAGTGGCGAGGTTAGACATTTGGACCAAACAGCTATAAGTATAATAAATAATAGAAGATTTAAGTAAATAAATAGAAAATCATAGATCAGAATAAGCACAATTCAATTAAAAAAGATAGTTAATTGTTTAGAAAACATGTGTTTATAAAAAGTGATATCAGCATAATATCACAAAATCAACATTTTTCAAAATATAGGAATTAAAATATTAGAACAATAAATAGAACAACTTGGTTATAAAAATTTAAAATATAAGTAGAAAATATAGTTTATAAATAGAAAATTTTAAAATAATATTAAAAAGTAAAGCATTAAGCTGTTTACAGTATGGTGTTTTTCATAAAATCATAAATATTACTTGATATCCTGAATGTTTCAATAAATAGAAATTTCCTGGATAATAAATGTCTTAATAATTAATAAAAGTCTTAATAATTTATTAAACAGTATAACAGTAAAAGAAAAGAAAATTTTAAAAATAAAGTACAAAATAGATTTAAGTTTTAAATCATAAATATATATAGATTATTGAGGGTTTTATAAAAAGGAAACAGGAATACTCAGGCATCATAATGGGTTAAAGAAAACATCAGGACAAAATGTTTCAAATAAATCAGGATAAGATCAAGACATTTTTTTTGAGCAGTAGACATATACTGTTTTAGAAAAAGGCAAAGGACAAATAAAAAAAAAGTATTATTAAAGCAAATTTCAATCCACAAGAATAGCAAAATATATTACTTTTAATTTCAGAATTACTTTGCAAACAGAACTTTTTAACAGTTATACATTTATTTATTTTTACAAATTTATTAATGGTGCACTGAGCAATAGTTTGAGATCAATATGTGTAGAAAATATTTATAGTAATGTTGCCTTAAATAAATAACTGGAGTAAATTAGCTAATATCAGGGATGAGGTTGGCTTAAAGAGAAAAAAGCTGAATTTCCACGCGAGTAAATCATACACGCCTGCAATCGTTTAATTATAAATTTTAGACAATTTAAGATCATAAATAACTATGTGTCAATACATAATTAATTGCATAATAATTTCTTAATATATGAATTACATTGACACTCAGTAAAATAACCTATTGAAAGATAAGTTGATTTTCTTCAGTTCACACAAAGGAGACAATTATTACTTGAGAATTCTGCCTAGTTCAGCACTACTGAAACCTTCAAGTTCTTTTAATAAATACTAATATGCGATTTATAGAAAAAATATCAGTAACATAATTTTTTTATTTATTTAGAAAAGAAAAGAAAATTGGAATCATTATGTTCATATTATTATCTAATTTAGATAAAGCTCTGCGAAACATATCAATAATTGTGAAGTAGAAACATTTAATAGCTTCTTAACATACAAAAATCGCTATTTTAGTGTCTTAAAGTAGTTTGAATTTCTGTTCATCTTTGAAAATCGGAAAATAAATATGATTGTTATTTCAAGAGCTGAATTTTCAGAAATAGCGGAATATTTATTAAAAAAAGTGAAACATTTAGAGAAAAATCGGAGTTTTCCATAAAAAAAAATTATAAAAGAGGCAGAAACTCGAGAGACAAAAGCCAAAAATCCGCTAGAAAGCGGAAAAATCTCATCCTAGTAATATTTGCTCATACCAATATTAAATTAAAATTTGTAATTGAGTTTAAAACCTCGATAATAAAAATAATTTTATGAAGGATTTTAATAATCACGAAACAAAAGCACAGTAAATATGCCAGTTAATATTTTTTATAAATAAAATTTAGTAGATGATGCCTCAATTTTTATAAATTCTACGATATAATTACTGCATAGCTGATTGGAATTGATTGCTGATTTAAAATTACATGAATTACATAAATCAATAACTCTGAAACTACAAAATTCAACTCTGCTGAATTTGTTACTGCATTTGTTGAGAATAATATATGAGTGTTATAACATTTAAGTCATTACCATAAAAATTTCATAATATAAAATAGTTAATTAAGTTATCTTTTCTATAAAATCACATAATTCCATTACAATTTAAAAAGCTATGAGGAGAAAGCTATTTGTCTAAAGTATGAAAGCAATTAGTAGGCAATTCCTTAATTTGAACTATCGAATTTTGCTATTTTTTAAACATTATTAAATTAAATAAAAACATGCTGGATCAATATCTGATTTTTCAAATCAATTATTATAAAATCCACATTAGTATTTGTTGAAAATAACATTCTGTAGGCACCCAACTACTAACCCTGGAAAACTTGAATAAGCATTTATATAAACAATTTATATTACTAACTTCAACTATAAATTCAAATGTTAACATCAGTAGAATAAGAACTTATGTTCTGCAATAGGACTTGAATAATTAAAAATGTTCTATGGGTATCTTTATTAATAATTAACTCTATCTATTCAACTTATTATGTATTACAGATAGTAGCGGATTTTAAGAGGCATTTTATGACTCACTCCTGGATTATAGAAATGCATTGATTTCTACTAGTTTGCACTGTTAAGTGTTATATTATGCGCATATATATATATATATATATATATATATATATATATATATATATATATATATATATATATATATATATATATATATATATATATATATATATATATATATATATATGCACATTTTAATATATATTTATTTCTATTTAAATGCTTTAAAAACTTCTTAAAAACAGTTAAGAGTTATGAATTATTATGAAGAATAAAAATTATTGAATAATGTGAGTAAAATAGCAATGTCAACTGAGTAATTTAAAAATATTTCATGTTATATACACATAAATTATGCATAGTAAAAATCAATAAATTATACAATTAAATGAAATTTTACATTTCCAACCTATTTTGTTCATTCTTTTACAAAATTTAATTAATATTTAAAAAATGCACAAGTTCATCGATAATTTTTTTTTTACCTGCAAGTATTGTCCCCGATAGAGCTACTTCTTTCACTACCAACTTCAGTAACATTAAGGTAAAGTCTGTGCTTCTTCGGAGGCCCATGTCCATTACTGCCATCTGTAATCATGTCAACAAATTAATTTAAAAAAAGCTTAGATTTTTAACAAAAAGGCAAAAATTTTAGTATTTTTATTTATTTAGTTAATATTTTCACAAAAAACAATTATAATGTTAAGGAATAAGGATCTACATCAATTTCTTTCATTAGAAAAAAAAACCTTAAATTAGGATATTATTTTTTGATATAAATACCAGAATTCAATTCAAGGAGGTAGGGTAGTTTTTCAATTGTATCATCCTGCCATCATTTTTAGTTGGCTTAGACTTTTTTTTTTCCTTTTTCTAGACTGGTAATCAGCAGGTCGTTTTCGAACATTAAATGATAAGGCACCTACAAAAATAAAAGCATTTAATAATTGAGTTAACAACAGAACGTAAAGTTTCCTTTTCACATATGGCTACCAATTTTCTACAAGCTTCAAAAAATTTTATATTTAAATTAAATATAAATAAAGTATATTATTCATTATGTTTGTTAAAAATAAAAAAAAATTTAAACAAAAACCATACTTAGTAGTTAAAAAAGCAAATAAAAATATGTTTTCTTTGTCAAATTAAATTATGCCAAGAAGTATTCACGATGTATACCATACTTTATTAAACTGCAAAAATTTTGTAACCTAAACATTTTTTTACAACTATTTACAGGGGGAAAAAACAGATTATACAAAAAGTTTGTCATTAGTTATGTTTTCAACCTTCCAGGCAGAAAGGAAAATAACAGTTAGAAAACAAAATAAATAAATTTATGAACTATCATTTCCATAAAATCTTTCAGACACAAAACCATTCATTCTTATATGAACCACAAAATTTTTTCATAACTTAATACTAGTTTTAAAAATCTCATTTATAATTATTTTTGTATAGAATAAAAAGAAAAAAAGATTATCCAAATTTATATTAATTATTTGTTATGTTTAAACTTGCCACTCATAAATAATTTTAAATAAAAGATATACTATTGATTCTTACAAAAAGATAAATAAATGATAACAAAAATAATAATTAAAACACAACTAAGAATTAAGATTTTCATAACTAAATCATGCCAAGGCCTTTGATTGCAAAAAACTAATAATTTCGTAACTGTTGCCAAGTCTTTCTATTGATTACAATATTTTCTATCAATTACAGCAAACTTTACTCTCGATTGATTACAACAAGCAATTTATTATAACATTTGAATTAATAGCATATTTTGATTAACATTAGTTTAGATAAAACAGTCTTTCAATCATCCACTTTTTACACTATACTGAATAAAACAGACATCTATACATACTTATAAAAAGAACAAGCAACAAAAAAGTCTTCTTACAGATAAAATAAATAATTCTAATATTTTTTTTTAAGCAAAACAATTTCAAAAGAAGTAAACAAAAGTAAAAGAAAAGATCAAATAAGTATGAAAAGCGATGTTTTCAGTATTTTAACAAACACCATTATCAATGAAGAAAATACTATCAATATTTTAATTTTGATCATGGTACTTGCTACAATCAGGGCTCGAAAAACAGCCCGTCCGCCCGTCCTCGGCGGTCAAAAATTCCCCGCGGACAACGAATTTCTCGAATCCGACGTCCGCGCGGACGGCCATTTTCCCGTTAATGTTCGCGATACATTTTCAATTTTTGTTATCTTATCTTTTGTTATCTTATCGAGTCTAGCTCCTCACTTCTAAAATGACCCTGAAATGGAATTGATATTTTCTCTGTCTGGGAGTACTGCAGCATTTGAAAGGGGCTTTTCAGCAATGAACTTACAAAAAAACACATTACGTACTGGTCTTAAACAAGAAGCGTTAAACGCAATTATGAACATTTATCTAAATGGAAAACCCCTTTTCGATTTCTGTGCAGAAACCTTAGTAAATCATTGACTTGATTGTGGAACTGGCAAACGTCATATTTGATTCATTTAAAAAACGCAATACCCCCGAATAAATTGACATTCCAGAAAACTTGACCTTTGTCATTTAAATTATTTCATAAAAGAAATAAATTATTTCATAAAATAAATACTAGGTTACTATTATTAACCTAGTATTTCTTTTATTATTGTATAATGTAATCCTAGTAACTAGTAATTCATTGTGCAATTTATATAAATGTTTGTAATAAATAAGAGAAAATTTTATTTTTATTTATTTAGAATCTACGGGTTAGTTTCAAAGGAGGACGGGTACATTGTTGGACAAGCCGTCCTCGGGGACGGGTAAAATTTCTGAGTTTTTTCGAGCCCTGGTTACAATACTCAAATGATTGTCAGTCTCAATCGACTGCTCTATTTGGACTCTTTACATGCAGTTGTTCGATATTCTATAATTTATAAAAATGTCTGCAAAGGAATGATGTCAATTGTTCTTAGAATATCAATGAGCTTTTTTTTCTACTTTTTTTTGTCAAAACGTAAGTATCAAACCAGAATTTTGAATCAACCAGAAATTCATTAACAGTTTGTTTTTACCTTTATTCCGATTATGCTGCTGCTGAATCATCAGAGGACAATCATCATCATCCAATATATATTCTCTGATACCGCCATTTTGAAGATCAGGACCATCATTTGTATGATGTGATACTATAGTTTGTACAAGACAATGCATAAAATCTTTATCGTATCCATATTTATTTAATATATCTTTTACCACATAGGATGCAGTATCTTTTGTAGAAAGTGTTTTGTAATGCACATCTTTATTTAAAGCTTCTCCAAATATTCTCAAGGTACCACCTGAAAATACCATATAAAATGTTTTTAAAAAATGTTGAATACATGTTTTTGTAATGCATTAATATTGGAATAAATCAAGGCCGGCAAGCTTCTGCCGAGGTGGTTAAAACCACTGGTAGAAACCGGTTAAAACTGGCATGTCAGAAACCCCTTTCTGCCACATTTGTGGCAGAAATTCAGAAAATGACATAAAAGTAAATACTGAGATTGACATACAAAGGATAATTCATAAAAAAACAATTAAATGTTAAACAAAGTTCAATTTTTTTATAAAATTATCACCATTCAAGATCAAATATTACATTGTTTGCACTTAGCAGTAATCTATAACAAAAGACAAGTTTTGATGCAGTTTCTGAACCTAAACAATTTCTTTTCTCAATTTGATATACTGCACTCTTTATATTTAATATAAACGAAATAATATATATTTACAAGTAATGAATTAAAAAGTTTGTTACAGTTGCACGAAATTACATTTTTCAGTTTACTTAAACAAAATGTCATTAAGCAATTACTAGAACTAACATAGAAGTTTTTTTAGTTTCTGCCGGTTTTAACCGGTTAAAACCAGTTTCTGCCACTGACATGCCAAAAACCAGTTTCTGCCGGCAAAAAGCCAACCCTGGAATAAATATGTGGTTAAACCTCACAATCACAAACTCAATGTAAGATACTAAAAATCTTGTAACATTAAAAATTTCAGATACTGAAAACTGTAAGTTTTAATATTTAAATTAAAATCTTTGTTAGCATCTTAAAAACTATTACATACTTAATACAGAAATAAAAAACATAAAACTATTTAATAGTTGCATACATTTATTCAAGTATTTTATTATAACATTTCAAAAGTGTACAAAATTTAAATTTTTACTATAAACTACTATAATTAATTACTATAATTAAATTACTATAATTAAATTACTATAATTAAATTACTATAATCAGCACGGTTCTTATTTTCACCTAAATATTATCAATAACCCCCAAAACTTCTTTCTTCCAAAGAAAAATATTTGGTGAAAGCAGTTCATGATAAATTTACTTGATTAATTGAAATTTTTTATCTCTTATAAAAAAGTGCACGTTGTTGTTATCTGACGTTTCATCAAATTATAGTGTTAAAAAAATCACCCAAATTGATTAATCTTTCCAATACTTTTAAAGTTATTCAAACTTTAATACTTAAAAACCTTATACCACTTTCAAAAATAATGACACACGTAATCGCTACAATGTTTTTTAAATTGATTATTATTTTTTAAATGTATTTTATTATAAGTTTATTGCTGTGTTAATAAATTTTAATCAGTAAGCATGTCATTTAAAAAATCTTATAATTCATTTGGATTTTTCAGAATACAAATAAAGAAAGTGGAAATTTAATGTCTTTACACATACATCATCTGTAAAGAATAGTTATTTAATATGGACTATTTTTTTCAATAAACATGATATTAAGGAACATACAATTTATTCCTAGTTCTAAAAGACCATCTTCACAATTTATTGCAAATATATTAAAATGAATTTTTAAAAAGAAATAATCCTATTATGACAAAGTAGGTGTTTCACATTGTTTTTATCTTATTGCCTGCCTTTAAGTGAGCAAGTTATTCCACATTGAAATATTTATAACTCTGCAAATTAGATATAATTGTCATAACTTTAATGTTAGTTAAAAAAAATATTAAAAAGTGTGATACATTTTAAATCCATATTTAATGATTTTTACACGTTCGCATTTACAATGAATTAAATCAGTTTTTTAACGCAGTATTAGTTTCAATATAGAATTATGATTTATTTATAACATTTTATCTATAATTACTTCTTTTAAAATTTAACTACTAATAAAACGAAAGTTTTCAATTTTTAAAGAAAAATTAATTTAAATAAAAAGTATGGATTTAAATAGAATAACTAGATTATATTTTATTACCAAAAAAAGTATCCCCAACCCTGATTTCAAGAATGAGTTTAGAGTAATACTCATTCATGACATAGTTTAGAGTAATTCTTAAGAATCATTCGACCAATTTCATTCCAGTTTCGCTATTACATTCATTAAAATGTAAAAATTAGCATTTTGTTGACTTTTGAGAATTTTTAAATAAAACAATAAAAATAAATATTCATGAAAATTTATCTTTTGCATGGAATTATCATTGGAGAAATTAATTTAATGATTGGGAAAAAAATTTTTCAATTGCTATAAGTTCTCAAGATATTGCGAAATATGAAGAAAGTATAATTGGCATTAAGAGAACGCCATAGCAAGGGAGAAATTTATCATCATAAATTTTCTTTGACATCCATGACTAATTTAAACTTTAAAGTACAGAAAAAGTAAGTTCAGTCTAACCTGGAGTAAGCCATGAAGTTTCGAATACTGAAAAAAAATTCTTAAAATATCAGAATGAAAGTAAAGGAGAAGATAAACTTAGAATTACACAATAGAGAAATTCTCTTCCAAAAATTAGTTTGCATTTTGATATTTTTAACTTTTATACAGAGATCCCAGAGCAGATCGATTTCGCAGAGCACATTCTTTCTATCTTTTAAATTAGTAATGGAAAGGAAAGAATTTAGGACGAAAAGTTTTTTTCTCTGGAATGACGTTATGGCTAAAATTTCGAACCCTCTTTTAACCAAACTCCTTGGATCTAACTTTTAAGATTGTGGCTACCCCCATTTCATATTTTGAGGGTCAAGAATTCAAGGTGGGGGGAAAAAGGCACGTTTATTTAGAGAAAAAAAATTTTTGTGTCTTATTTTGTAACTTAAAATATGGCAATAACAAGGTGGCCACTCAAATCAGATTTCTCCAGGTTTTCCAGATAAAAATCTTAAAATTTCCAGGTTTTTGTTTCTTTTTTCTTATTAAGTGTAGGATGTGTAAAAGAAAGATGCCTATTTTTTTAACATATCATCTTGAAAAAAATAATTTATTTTGACAATTTGGCAAGATTTTTTATTTATTTTTTAATGTTCTGGTACAAAATTTTGAATCAAAAGTCATATATTGACCAACAAAAGAGTAAAATTAAATATTAATATATAGTTGGTAGTTAAAAAAAAACTCTTTTTTTTAAAATTAAAATATGTTATAAAAGGTTAAAATGAAATAGAAAAAATTAGCATTAATGCAACAATTGTAACGCTTTGTCGACAAACATTGCTGAAAATGTGTGATTGTAAAAAAATTTGTGATTGGTTGATTTGCTGAGAAAAAATAATTCGCAGATTTCTTTGAATGGGTGTGAAAAAGCTTTCAGAAAAGCTTTAGAAAAAAAAACTATCTCATGATGATAATGATTTGTTACAATTAGGCTGAAATATTAATAAAATATTATGCATCAATAAATATCAAAAAATATTATGCATCAGTTGAAGAAAATGTTGAGACTCCTGGTGTTGTCTGCTTAAAAAACGGTTGCAGAAGTTGAACAAAGTATGTGACGTGGAAGATGATAAAACAGAACCACAACCAGCAACAACATTTGTGAAAAGTCTCAACGCCTTTGAAACAATAAGGAACTTTCTGTATTCACTCAAACTAACAGAAAATTAACATAATTTTCTTCAATTATGAAGTCTATTACTTCTTTATTACTTTTCATAAATTTTAGTTATTATTTGATACTCACCCACATTAATCATTTTCCTGTATTTATCATTCACAATAAATGGCCTCAAGGAAAATGGTTTTACTGTATAAGTAAATCATAGTTATTCAACCCTTTTGATCCAGTAACCCTATTAATAAATAAAAAAAAGAAATTAATACTTTGTGAAACAACTGCATGAAACTGTTTAGAAACATTACAGTATATTTCTGAATACAAGCCCTTCCATGTATAAGCTGAAGAGTCTGCTTTTTATTTGAGGATTCTCCCAAAATTTAAAACTTGAATGTAAGCTAACGTAAAAAAAATAAGGCATGCTACGCTTGAAAATAAAAATTTACTCTTTCTCTTGTAGTAATGGTAGATCTAGTAATGGTTGCACATATGTTAAAAGCACATTGTGTGTGGTGGATTTCCAGAATTAATAATTAGAAGATTAAAAAATTATATACCTATCTAATTGTCCTTTTTATGCTTTTCTTTTTAATTTTTTATGATTAGGTACTCTGTTTTTAACTATTATTTTATGTATTTTTATGCTTTGTTTGTACCTTTTGGGATATTTACTGATTATCGGTGATGCTTGACAAAAGGAGAAGTATTTCTTTCAGCCATGTCCTCCTGAAATTTTTCAAAGTCAGGGAAACAATTACAAGCCAACCCCCTAACTTCAGCTTTCAAATATTTACTAAAAATTCTCAGAATACATTAGAAATATTAATAAGAACAGGGTGAAATTTTAGAAAAGGTAACAGAAGCTAATGGGTCAGAGAATAATGGTCAGTTTTTTATAAAAACGTTCATATCTCCATAAATATTTAAGCTAGGCTTACGAATCTTTGTACAATTATAGCATATAATAACCAAAGTAACTGTTGCAAGTTGCAAATTTCTTACTACATTTTTTGGCATATTACAAGTTACAGTACACAAAAACACAATTTTCCATTTGCAATTTATTATTGATCTCTCAAACCTCTAATAGCTTTCCACATCATTGATATGTATGAGAAATCACATATACTAAACATCTCTAGATTTACAAAATGATTCTCGAAGAATTTTTCAAGAAATATGAAAAAAATTATTAGCATTGTAGTGTTTCCATTATTTTGCCCACCCCATATACCAGGGATGGGCAAACTTTTCTGCTCGAGGGCCAAAAATCGAAGAAAAAATTTTTTGGTGGCCTAAATAAAAACATCTAAAATAAAAAAAAATATACTATATGCAATTTTCAATGTAAATATTTAATGAGATGAATTAAATTGCGATTTCATTTTTAAAAGTTCCTTATATTAAGGTTCCAAGTGAGATGTACTTATTTTAAGGAACAAGGGTAAGCTACTTCTAGGTAACTACTTCTGAAATGATTTTTTCTCAGGTTTGTAGATGAAAACACTTGTTCACACATAAATAAAAGGAAGCAAACATAGGCCTTATTTTCTAGGCATGAAATATTTGGGAAACTAGCTTTTGGTAATGATTTGTAAAACTCAATTTTTGGCATATTCAGAAACAATTGCTTCAGATGGCACCAATCTACGGCTATTCTATAAAGAACTTCTGCTGATTTCACCAATTGAAGCTGTCTGTGCTAGCCTCCATCAATTTATTATTTTGTAGAACAAAAATAGAGAAAGTTAAAAGGTCCGCAGTACTTGGTTAAAAAAGAAAGAAAAATAACTTTAAACGAAGTAGACAAGAAAATGGATGTATATTGTTTATATTCGCCACAGATCAGCAAGTTAAAGCTTCATCCGCGGGCCGGATAAGACCTTCCGGCGGGCCACAGTTGGCCCGCGAGCCGTAGTTTCCCCATCCCTGCCATATACATTATATATATGCTACTTTAACTTGACTCCAAAGTTGAGGAACACCAAATTCTGTGAATTAAGTCAAGGCTAAGAAATTAAAAAGTAAGATGGAATTAAGTGAGCACTATAATTGTTCTAAAGGGAAAAAAGAGTGATAATATCAGCTGAATATAGCAAATATTAATGAAGGTGCAAATTTCAAATAATAAGTTAAAAGCTCTCAAATACAGAAATAACTGAGAAGCATATAATTCATTACAAATGGAATCAACTGGGTCATGTTATATACAATTAACAAGATTCATTAACTCAAAGTATTACATTGTTTAGGTACAACAGTTTGAGGCATATGGCAGCCCACTATAAGTGGCATTTACAGACCCTATTATAAAGGATGTCAAAGTAAGGCAATTGTCGGATTGCAAAGGAGAATATGGATTTAAGCTAAATATGAGCACACTGCATATAGCCTATAACTGGCAAAAGGAAATGTTTGAACTAATCAGAAGTTAAATTACAATACAACTGATACTAAATAATACAACTGAGTAAAATTATTTTTTATTTTAGAAATGGTAACTTTGATTGCTTTTAATAAAGTTTGTATTAAGGAGGCAGTTTTCTGAATACTTTAAAATTTAAAGATGGGCTGTAATATGGTGATATTTTGCAGAAATAACTGAGCGGTCAAATTTGTATAATAATTTATCAAGTATTACTTATTCAAATCTACGGTGGAAGAACCAGTGTTCATTTATAGACAAAATTGTCTCAATGGTTCCGAATTTAGAAAAAACATAAATTTTATTTTCATTAAATATTTGAAAATTTTAATTTCTTTAATAAACACACGATCCAATACTACACGTTGCTTTCTCTCTCCACAAAAGTTATAAGAAAGTATTTGAGATCAGGTGTACCTACACGCATACCATGTGTATCGATCCACAAGGCTTCTGTAAGATGAGGTGTATCTTTTGAGCTGTGAGAGCATACCCAAACATTTTCAACACATGAAGCCAAAACAGTTGGTAATCCATATGATGGAACTTTCTGAAAAAGTAAAATGCAACTACTTAACTTTTATTCTATTTAATTTTAAAATAGCACAATTAATCTTAGTAAGCCCCTACACCTTAGATATGTTCAAAATTTAATGCATTTACTTACATAGTTTATAATTTTCATATTGTCTTATATATGAAACAACTAATTGAACAGAATCATTATTACATAAGTTAACACAACCATGTAAATTTATGTAATTTCAATTCTGTACTATGTAATTTTTCTGCATTATGTAATTTAATTTTAATTATATAATTTTAATAATTAAGTCAGAGATGTCCTACTTTTAGCAAAAATGAATTCAGCTTTATCAATAAATAATGACTGAATGCTTAGAGACGCCTCAGTGCTTAAAGACGTTATCAACTAGTCTTAATTAATAGAGAAAATAATGTGTATAATATTTTGCAATTAAAAGCAGAAGTTTACAAAATTTTATTTTCATTAAAAAAATTTAATTAAATTAGATTTCAAGGTTTTTGTGTGAAAAGAGTATTATTTGACCATTTTCAGTGCTTAATTTTAAAATAATATATATTTATTATTTATTTCATATTTGTGTTTAACATGTTTCAGTTGTAGAAAAATTTTGTAAGTTTTAAGTCACGGTCCACAGATTTTTTGTTTTCAACTTATTTCTATCTGTATCTCTAACATATATTTCAGAGTATAAAAAATTATAAAATATTTCCTAATAATTTTTTTTCATTTAAGGTTACTTCATATTTTAATCACATTGCATTATAATACACTAGCTTTTAAAATTACATCTTACTTGAACGTTAAATGATTAATGGATTTTATTAAATACTTAAATATCAATTACCTTTTACTTACAGTAATGATAAAATTTTACTAAATTTCCAAATTATTTAAATATTAAGAAAATTTTTGAATGAACTTTTTCAATATGAATCATTAAAATGGAAAATAATGCAAAAAGAAAATAAAAACTGTCAAAAAATTAAGGCAAAACTTTTATTCAATTTTTAAAAAAAGAAAAAAATAATTATTTATTGGTAAGCAGCATGGTACTTTTTCTTTCTCTACACACAATTAAATTCTGTTTTATTTGTCTGGAAAAAAACTGTTTCAAAAGAACTAAGAGAGAAAATCGTAAATTCAAAGAAATTTAAAAAGAAAAAAAGCAGTTAAATGTACTTGTGCCTTGTAACTTTAGCAAAGATGGATTTATTGCCTGTGTCGGCGTAATTAAAAAGTACCAACAACACTTAAGTTTATACAGACAGAAAAATAAAGTTTCAATGGTAAACCAAAGGAATAAAAAGTTTGAGGCCAGATTATATTTCTTTAAAGTTATAAATTTATATTATTGTTTGATGCATCTCATAAAAGATTAAAATAAAATAAATAAGAAACAACACAACTGATAACATTTAAAAATGTTAAAAATAAACTAAAGAAGGTGCTGAATTAACCAAAATAAAATCGCCTAAATAACTTTTAATCAAGTAATCAGAGTTTAACAAATAAAAGCGATATCCTGATAGTTCAAAATGTTTGCACAATAAATAGTAATAGTTATTGATTAAACTGAAAATTAGACAAAAAAAATATAAAATTTCTAATTTTTAAGTTTTGATGACAGTAATAAGATATACACACATTTTTAAATTAAACTAAATTTATCTATAAGTTTTTTTTTCTTCCTTGCTTCTATAAAACAAGTCATGAAACATCTACAATTTTCATTCCTGATGCTCTGATAAATGTGACCAATTAAGAAAATCAATAATACTCTGCGCATAACACCACTTATACGCTTATGCTAACACCATAGTTTTGTCCGCAAAGACTATAAAATATTTAATAAAATAAGTAGGTCTATTAATGCATAGTGCTATTAATGCTAATACAAAAAGTAATAAGAAATCAATAAAACATCATTCCAATAACTATATGGAAAAATATCAACACCATTCAAAACTATAAAAAAACAATTTAAAGTATGTTATTCGAATCATATACCAAATTTATATTTTTTTTCTTATTTTATACTCTTATCAATACATAGATAATTGTGAAAATGTTTTTTACCTAATGTTATAAACATACCTCAGTATTATTCTTAGTAATATCAAATGTCTTAGCAACAGGATCTTGCTGTAGTAAAAGCAATCGACCACATATGTTTAACAGTATACTTTCATCTCCTTTTTGCGGCCATCTCACTTAAAATAAAGATAAAAAATATTTTTTTTAAAAAATAAGCTTTAAAATTTGAGAATAAATTACATGCAATGGCCACATAATGGACATTCATTGGAATTTAGCAGCTATAAACTTCTAAACAATATCTTAAGGAATTTTTCTGAATACAATTAATACCTGTTTCTGTACATAAAGAAGTTAAAATAGCAGAAATCACACAAGTGGGATGGAACACTAAATTTGAAACATCAAGTTCTAAGAGCCTAGTGACTTGTAGCACACTACCTAAAATTAAACATTAATCACTTTTTTAAACAAATATCTTACTTATTAAAAATATAATTTTTTTGTTATCATAACAAAGTAAACCTATAAACAAAGATTAAAATATTCATTCAGTAAATAAAATGTAAAGAAATTAGAAACAAACATTTCCTATTTAGGAAAAATTGCACTCCTATTTGGTGATTGAGAAATTACTTTTTAAACCTTCATTCTAAATTTTAAGACAAAATGTAAAAGGAAACAATACCTTTATGAAGCAAATGACTAAATAATTGAACTAAAATATTTTTCCTGTTTTCTATTTTAGATGAAAACAAATTAAAAAAATAAAACACAAAAATGAAAACTTATTTAATGACAATATTGGAAAATTTTAAAACTTTTTGTATTTCCTTTTTATTCTCTTTTTTTCATTTTTCCAGAACAGTAAATTTAAATTAGTATGATTATTCAATTATAATTATAAAACGCAGTACAAAACGTTTTACAAATCATTTAAAAGTTTTACTAGTTATTTACAGCAAGAGTTCAATTTCAGAGACAGCTCATACTTTCTTAGAGGTTACATTTATTAAGAAAAACTATCCATTCATATCATTTTCAGATAAGTACTTTTATAAGTCCTGGAGATTGGAATTTTGGCTAAATAAAAGCACAATGGACTATACGTAAATCAGTTTGAAGAAACAAATTTTGGGGAAATTTAAAAATGTGATGAATCAATGTATTGCCCCAAGGACCTCAATCTTAATTTGTGTGGGGCAAAAATCATTCAATAACGGAAATGGCATAACAAGAATAAATACACATCAGTAGTATCAGTTAATGATTTAAAATACTGTCAGTAAATAAAAAAAAGTCCTTTAAATAAAAGTGATAAAATGTAAGTTTATACTTATAAATAAGAATGCTAGGATTTTATATTTAAGTTCAATTATAACTTTAAAAATATTTTAAATTGCAATGTTTTCAAAAATATTACAAATCAACAAAAGAACTAAATCTTACTCGTTGGTGATGTTTTCCTTTGCAACAAAAATAAATTCAAATGTGAATCAGCACAAAAACTCAGAAGTCGATCACCAAGTGCAGAAAGTTGAAGAACTTGAGAGTCCATCTTAATCACACGTAAAAATTGATTGTCAAGTTTATTTTCTTGAGGATAAACACGGATCTAATAAATGTACAAATTTATCACTTACAAATTTTTTAAAAGTACACAAATAAAGTAAACATTGGATAAACACATTAATTGATTTGACAAAAGCACATATTAATTGAGATGCTTGATTGTCATTTCTTCAAAAAAACAAAAAACTATTTAGTACAGTACAATCATAAACTTTTTTAATTTTTCAAAAAGTACCACTCAAAAAGGACATTTTTTCTCTTTTATAACTACCAGAAACAATATATGTTTTTATGTTTAAAATTCTTTTTTTCATATTTATATTTTATTAAAATAGATTACTTGAATATAATAGTTTCTTTTTTGAGAAAAATTATACCTTAACGTAAAGATTTTATTTTACTTTAAATGGTTTGAATCTTACAAAAAATTATAAAATTACTTGAAATTAAGTAAGTGTTTCTGAAATATATATATATATATATATATATATATATATATATATATATATATATATATATATATATATATATATATATATATATATATATATATATATATATATATATATATATATATATATATATATATATATATATATATATATATATATATATATATATATATATATATATATATAAATAAGTAATGGATTTGTATTCTTTTAATACTCATCAATGCATGAATATTTCACTACAAATATCACAAACTAATCTAACTTTTCTCAGTAACTTTCAATTATATATTTAAATTGTAAGGTATATAAACTGTGGTATAAGAAAAAATTATATTCACCTCATCTCTCAAGTCACGTAGATTATAGCAGCCAAGTATAATTTGATCTTCCCACCATAGTAATCCGCCCATAGTAACAAAATCTCTTTCCTAAAGAATAGAACAATGTAAATTTTAACATTAACTCATGTTATAAGCAGAGTACTTCTTGAATAATGTCTGTTAATCATATGTAATCTAAAAGCAAACTCCTTAATTACCTGTGTTTCATTTCCAAACAATTTCCACCTTCTCTGTACTAGTGAATAATGTGCTAAGCCACTTCTACCAGCAACAGCCATACTCTGACCTTGTGAATCTACAGCTGTGTACTAAAATAATAAGGGGAAAAAACATCATTAATGCAAAAATGAGAAAAAATTTTGTAATTGCAAACACAATTAAAATATTTATACTAAAGGTTTACATAAATGTAAAGAATTACTATTCAATCATTGAAGGAAAGAAAATGAAATGTAATGTCAATAAAATCAAGAAGTTTACTTACTCTGATAGGCCAGTTATTAGAAAGGTAGCCATATGGTATCTAGAAATATTTAAAGAAATATAATTTTTCTTAAAAAGCAGTATTATCTCTTACATTTTAACATCAGAACAATAATAAAAACATATATTTCAAATTTCTTTAACATGAATTACACCGGTCCGTGTTATTTCTCTTTTGTTTTACTTTCTTTCAAGTTGCTGTTGTAGGCCAGTAAGGAAAGGGGTGCAATTGTTCTTGCTTAGCAGTGGCGCAATCTATAGCCAAGAATTCGACTTCTGCCACATCCATACGTCACACCCGTTCATACGTCCATTCATTCATCCACAGATCGTAATTTTGTAAAGAACCAGAGAACGATCAATCTCCAATTGAGCCCTCCCCCCCAGGGGCATAATTTGTTATGAGAACATGGAGGACTTCGTGACTCGTGCACCAATTATCATTTAATGTGCACCAATTATCATTTACTGCACGAGGAGTCTTTGGTCGGCTGGATTCAAACTTCTGTTCTCGTGAATGTGAGTCCTGCGCCCTTCTAACAAGGCTATCCCAGCCATGACTTCTATTAAACTTGTAATTTAAATTTTTTTTAAAAAGCTTTTTTTAATTTGTTATTTTACAGAAATATATTAAGCCAATATTGGAAGTTACTATATTGAGAATTTAACTTTATTTTAGATTTTTAATCTGCCTAGCTACTAGTCAGTTTGCTTAATATTATTCAAGCAAAACACCTAAAAAAATTCTCATCATTGTTATCATGCATGCTAACTTGTAGCAATGTTTTTACATAGCCACATTTACAAAGGAACACATTATTATTAAATAGTCGCAATTTGTTGATACGCCTATAGTTACATTACAGGGTTGCCACAGAAAAAAATGAACAAAATAGTAGCCAAAAACTATGAAAATAGTTGCCTAAATAAGAACAAAAATTCATCAAAAATATGACTAAAATTTTGTTAATGACTTAATTGTCATATACCATGATCCATTCAGTCAAGTTGGTGGCAAATAAGATAATTTTTATATAAACGTTATGCTTTTATATAATTCATACACAGCCTTTTCTGGTGCATAAGTTCACTTTTTGTACCCTGAACTTGCAATGTCATTTTGGAAGTAAGACACATACAGAATTTTGAAAAGTCTGTGATGCACAGAATAAAAGTTTAACCTATTCTATAAGATAAATACAAACATAAGAAAGTAACAACGCAGTCATGTCTAATTTAAACTCTTTAAACAAACAGAACATCAAGAGTTCATCAGAAAAACGAACATAATTATGTTCGTTAGAGAGTGAAATAGAAAAAATGTTTTTATATATAAATTTATTTATAAAAAAGGTATCAATACAAAACATCTTTGTGTCATTTTACTTTAATTATCCGATACATACAAAACCCACCCTTTAATATTTGAAATTTGGGTTTGATTTATACATGGATCCAAGCTATACTGCAGAAAATACATAATTTACAAGTTATCACTTAAATTTTATAAAAATCAAGTATACAAACCATTCCAGAATTAACAGTTTTCCAGCATTAACACTTTTCCAGCATTAACACTTTTCACAAACTGAAAAATAACTACATCGATTTTAGGGTGTTTTACAGTAGAAAGAGGCTGATTTTCTTCTTTTAATTTAGGTTGCTTTCTTGATAATGCCCATAATTGATAACCATCAGGTTTCCACTCCTGTAAAAAAAATTAATAATCAGTAAAATTCAAAAAAATTACAATATTATTTGAAATTTTAAAATAACAATTTGAAAGATTTGCAAGCTATAAAATTTATAACTTCTAAATGAATATTATTACAGGGAAATGAGGACAAAATACCATTAATTTTTTAGCTTAAGTACCATAAAATACCTTTTTTCCAACTAAATCCTTATTTTCTATAAAAATCTAACGTGAAAATTTTTTTCCCAGTAAAATAAATAGCTTATTGTTTTTTTTTAACTTTATTACTTTTAAAAACTATACTTAAGTAACTTATAGAAAAAAATCAGTATTAATGATAGGAAAATTTAAAATTTTGTTTTAAAAAAGTGTAAAACATTTCTTGAAAAAAAATTAATAAATAAAAAAAAATAAAAAAAAACGTATAGCACAAATTTTAAATTAGTCAAATAATATCCTTTTATCATTAAAAAATTTTAAACAACATATCTAACATTTTAACAAAATATATATCGAAATTCATGATGCTCACAATTATAGTTTTCATACAAACCCGCTAAAGTTACAAAAGCAAATTAGAATTAGTTTAATTTAAATTCTATTTACAATAAGAATAAAAAAAAGGCTTCTGTAACAGATACTGCTAATGGCCAATATTTAAATAATTTTTGATAAATAAAAATTCAAAAAATTTGTATTTTTAAGCCTTTATTTTCAAAAACAGGAGAAAAATACAGTTTAATAAAAATTAAAAACTTGAGTCGTACTTTGAGGCTAGTTTGAGATAACTATAAGGATTAAAATGAGACCAATGTATAAGGTAATTTTACACACACTAAAATACTGATATATATCCTGAGATTACTGTTCCAACAGTAAAATTTCCTTCATCTCCAATTTTAATTACATTAATTAATACCATAAATTACAGTAAGTATTAGGCAATTATTTATTATTATGTTCGAAATATCAATTACCCATAATCCCAACCAAGACTACACATCAGTAAGGCACCAAACACACTCCAAATTGCAAAGCCACCTTTTTCCCATGTCATAGCAAGAGCTCCTCCATCAGGAGTCCATTTCAAATTTGATATGGCTCCAGCAGCTGTTTCAGCATCTATTTATATACATTAGAAACCTTTCATTAAAGCAAACAAACAGAACCAACAAAGGTGCGAAAAACTTAAATTACAGATAATAAGAATGATTAGTTTACCAGTAAAGTCTTTACTGGATAATACTAATTGATGTGTGGATTGTAGAGCACCTGTTAAATCGTCAATGCAGAAAATTATCCCTTGAGAACTGAAATTGCATTAAAAAAACATATAATTAAGAAAAGCATAGTTTAAAAAAATTTTAAATAACAAAAAATTAAGAAGTATGAATAATCACATTGCTATAAGAAATGTAATATAATGGTTGAGTATTTTCAAAATCTCAACAAGTCCATAAAATAGAATTTTTAGGATAATATGCTTCTAAGGGAAACAACGATCAAAACAAACACTATTTAATAAAAAAAATTAACTACAATCTTTAGGTAAAAATAGTTTAATGACATTTAATTAAATAAAGGGATTCGAGATAAAGTATTCGATGATTAGTTAGATTTTCCATGAACTGGGAAATGAAAGGAACGACAATTCAAGCATACATTAAAGATCAAATTTATTTATTTTTCTGTCAATTAATTTATTCCCTTTTAAACAAAAAACAAATATTTGTACAAGGAAAAAAACTATCACAGATTTGCATAATAATATCATTTCTATTCATTTGTTTAGAACTAGAAATAGCCCTTAATCTAATTTTCTAACAAGATATTCAAGTAAAATTTTTATAAGATTGTAATTCCTTTTATTCAAATAAAACAATTTAAGTCATAACAGAGAATATATTTTGTTTTTTCAGGATCTTTTAATAAATAATAGATCTCGCAAAACCATCATATCAGTATAAAATGGAACTGGTTTATACAAAAACCTGCTTTCTTTGCAACCACTACATGTCTATGACTGAAGAGTACCTCAGTATATGCTCTAATATTCTCAAAAATTTTCTATTTTATAGCACTGACAATTCCTTTGAGTATCGCTTTAATTTTTCTTTACTATATTGTCCTGCTTGTCATACAACAATTGACAGATTACAGGCAAAGGTTAAAAAAACAATTGATATATTAAAAAAAAACTTGCAATAATATAATTTTACTCTTGCAAAATATGAAAAGAAACAGCCATACAAAGGCTCACATATTTCATTCTCACAAAAAAATTTATGAGAAAAGTTACAACAGTTATTTCAAATTTCAAAAGAAAAATCATTAATAACTCTGAACTTAATAATAAATAAACTTTGCAATTAAAATACAAAACACTATCGATAGTGCAGATAATTTAAAAAAAATTAGGCATACTTTGTTTGCCCATAAGCAATGAGTCGAAACCTATGATTCACAGCTGTACAAGTAGCATTCTGAACATCATTCGCAAAGATTCCAAACACTTGCTGCAAGAAATACAAAATAGTTACTAAGAAGAAAAAAAACTTTAGACTCTTATCATAAATAATAATTCTTGGAAAAAATCTACTTAAAACCATATCATATTTTAAAAATAATTAGATAAAAAAAGCTTGATATTGATAACAAATTTAAAAACTCAAAACAATAAAATTTTACTTGAATTTATAGAAACGTGTGATTGAATGAATCTCATAAATAAAGCCATATTCCTTGACTACTTCAGAATTTCCGTATTTTATGTCTTTTGTTCTTTATTCTCAAAAGTTTTATAAATATTCTATTTTAAATACTTCTGTTTCAATTCACTGCCACTGAAAAAAATATTCTACCCAAGTCAAAAAAATTAAATAAAATACATAAATTAAATAAAACTACAAGTTTTGCTTATTTACTCTAGGCTCCTAAAACAGAAATGCACAAAACTATGATATATGTCACAGCACAAATTATGCTTCAAATAAATTGTAATATAAATTACAATTTAAGTATGCAATTTATTCACATTTCTTTGCAACATTTCTTCTTTCTTGCAAACAATTTCTGTTTCATTGAGTAAGCAAGCACACATAATTGTAAATATAACTAATTAAGGCTTCTTTTTGAGAACTCAGTGTGCAAGAATGAAAATTATTGGTCATTAAAAATAATGGTAATGGTTTAATTAATGAGAGACGTTTATAATTGGCAATACTCACAAAACATTTGCAACTGTCAAAAGTTTTGTTGTAATACCTTAGATATAATTCTGCTCCAGGAAAGAGCTATGAACTTTCAAAACTTAAAATTAACATATAAATATAAGGTGAAGAAAATATTTTTTCTTACTCAATACTATCAAAACATTTTATACAATAAAATTTTTATGCGTACAGAAACTTTTAATAATTTACACAACAAAAAGGAATCATTACATACATGAGGCTCAAACTTCAATGTAGTAGCAGTAATAGAACAGGCTTGACCATTTGATAGTACAACTGAAAACCCTCCAATGATGGGAGAATATTCCATATTTTTTATATGGATTTGTGCATCATGAAATTTGGATCCTTAAATGGAGGATGGAAAAATTAAAGTAAGATTTATGGTATATATTCATAACAAAACATTAAAAAAATTAATAAAATGCAAAGAATTTAATAAGTAACTAATTAAAAAAACGATAGCATCTCAATTTTCAATGCAAAAATTTGAACAATGTTTACACAAAAAAATTAAACATTAACATGATTTATATTGTTTTAATTAAACACATACATGAATTTTAAAACTGTGGTAAGCCAGTAGTTATAGCTCGTAAAATGACATCGTCAAATGGTAAGGAACTTAACGGTGCTACACATATTATACAAAAGGTGGAGAAACGAAGGCCTCCATGAGTTTCTTGGGTGACTCTTTTATTAATTGATATTTAATTACATAGATTATAACAATTTGAAAAATAATAGAAATAAATAATGTGCTACCATCTGTTGAGCATGACATGAATTAGTTGTGGTGTAGTTCTAGCAATTTTTCAGTCTAAAATTATTGTGGCACACTTTCCAATTTGCCAACAACAGAAAATCTTTTTGGTCACGGCTCTAAAATACACTAACACTGTGATGTTCTGAGTGACAGGCAGTAACTATTTTCCTAACTAATAGCAGCTCTATGTTGTGGAGTTGGGGTTTTGTATTTATCTGTATATGCTTGCAGCCATATACACAAACATACGTAGCTATTTATTAAAAGATTATTTTTTACTGTAAATTATATTTCAAGAAATGACTTAATGTTTTTTGCATAATTTCTATGTAAAGCAATAAAGTGATAAACTAAACAAAAACTATAATAATTTCAAAAAAAGTCGCATTCAATTTCAAAATATGTGCTTATCAACTCATGCGGCCTCTTTTACCTATGCCTAATTTAAGTGTGGCCTCTCACAGTAAAAATGGCCCCTTTCTTTGCACTATGCTATTGCAAATAAATAAAATAAAACCTTGATTGATCGACTTTTTTAAATGACTGACAACTGAAGTTGGATAAAAGTGGAAAAAAAAGTATGACATTCATCACAGAAAAAAAAAAGAATTTAAAATTAATTATTAACATTTTGTTCCATGTCAAAGCAATGTTTGCACAGCACAGCATGAAAATCATGAATGAAAAGCCAAAATTTTCATATGCTATGTAATATTTGCTAATCAAATAAATAAACAATGATTAACATTCATTTTTTTAAATAAAAAAAAGTTACAAAATTTTAAAACAATAATTTAAATTTTGGTACCATTTATCTTTGTATTCGTACCTGTGTCACATTATTGGGAAGTAAACTCTATCCCTGGAGCAACAACGACTCTCCTTTCTTCATTTACACTAAAATACTTGTTTTTTGTTAAAAACACCAACTGTTAACTCTTTGAATAAAGTCTTTAACTTTGATTAAATGTTTTTTTATTGCTTCCCTGCTATGATTTCATCATTTTTAATAAAGGTTAAGAGAAATATTAAGTTTCATTTAACTTAGTATCCACACTATTTGTTTTTCAAATTAATCTGCTCATTAATCACTTTCTGCTTCCACAAAAAGTTTGTTATTTTGAATTTCCTAAGTTAGAACATTAAGCTTTATTCAAATTAAATATCTACCCTTTTCTTCATTTAAACTAAATTTCCCATTTCTTCGAATCAGACAGAAAAATAATTGTTTCTTGCAGAAAACATCGCCTATTAGCACTTTGAATAATACCTTCAATTATGATTACCTGCCTGATAAATTTAAAAAAAATAATTAACTAAAAAGGTTTATCTCCACCAATTTTTTCAAAATCCATATGGTTTTTCGCTCGTTTTTAGGCATTTCTACATAGTTTTTCAGATTTCAATATTTTTAATACAGTATTACTAAAGCACACAAATTTTGAATATGAGTCATTTTATAAGCGTTTAGTTTTAAACAATTCCACCGTTTTCGATTTTGCAACACTTACGATCGTTTTTTCAACCATTTCCACATATTTTCTTTTTTCATCAAATTCCAATATTTTTAATTGACTTTATTATGACAAAAAAGTTTTTTAATTTGAATTAGCACTTTTGACGCACTTCATCAGAGACAATTTCCTCCTAAATCTGTCTTATTTTCTTATTGAATTCCATTATGTTTACCATGTTACGACAATATGCAAATTTGAGTTATTAATTTTTTACATAATTCTTAACAGTTCTATTGTAAATTCCTGTCGTTTCTAATATTTTTTTATTTTTAAATTTCCAATGTCTTCAATACAATCTTATTAAAAAAAGGATTTCAAATTTGGTTCAACACATTTTAAATGCACTTCTTACACAACGATTTCATCGTAAATACGAATATTTTTTTATCGTTTTCGAACAATTCAACATAATTTTTAAATTTTGAGGTTACTACAACACAAATTTTTTTTTAATTTGAGTTATTTCTTTTTGATATGCTTGATTCACTTCGACTACATCATAAAAATCTAAGTTGCTTGTTGATAATTTTTTCAGTAGGTTATATAATGTTTTTTTAGCCATTACCATTTGTTTGTTGAAACACATGGTAATGGCTAAAAAAAATTCTAAAAATTTCAATATAAGCAAATTTCAAATTTGAGTTATCCCTTTTTGACGAGCACAGTTTTCAACAACTCTATTGTACATTCACACCATATTCTGTAGTTATCATTGTTCCACATAGCTTTATGAATGCTGATGCTTTTAATACAATGACAAGTGACTATTATGACACGTGAATTTGGAATTTGAGGTATCACTTTTAATCATTCGGTTTAGAACAATTACGTCCTAAATCCACATTGATATCTGAACATGCTTTTTATTGTTGTTTAACCATTTTCATATAATTTTTTTTACTCAAATATTATTAGTTATTAGTTAATATTATTACAACACGCAAATTTTAAAAACTCATATCATTTTTTAAGGATCTCCAGGATCCTATTTTAAATTTTTTTCTTCTTTTTGGGTGGTTGTACTTTATCTCTCTTTAATAAGTTTCTACTAAAGGTTCTTTTTTCAACCTTTTCACTCTTTAAAAGAGCACAGGACCTCACTTATGCTTCTTTACCTCTCTAATTTTTCTTTGGACAACCACCGATTTGTTTAGCTTATATAAGTCAACCGACTAAAATTCAGTGTATATTGAGCACAAGGTAATGAATAAATATGCTTTGCACATTGTAAGAATCTTTTGAATTTAAATTCTTGTTACAAAGAAAAACTTACCTCTAGATTGCAGATCATCTAAGCGAAATGAGACATTGCATAAAATTAGAGTGTAATCCTCATCTAATTTGGCATCCCATCTTACCCACCAAATATGACCATCTAGAGTGGTAACCATAAGCTCATCTCGAATACACACAAGTCTAAAAGAATACAAGACAAATTTCTTTAAGAAACCACAATAAAAAGAAATTGGTTAAAAAAATTGTTTTTAAATTATACAGCTAGATAATTTTTCTATTTTAAATTCAATCAATATGAAATATTTTTGTGTTGGAAAGCTATTTCATGAAATTTGTTTTCATTAATTAAATTACTTAACGTGAAAAAAAAATATTTAGATTAGGGGAGTACAACCTTTATTGAAAGGCCACAGTAAGTTTGGTTTATAGTATCAGTTTATAGGTTAATGAAAAAAAAAATTTATTTTCTCTTTAGAAAAATAGTTTTATTCCTTTAAGTCTAAATGAATTTCTGCATCTTCGATTTTTAAATAAATTCTTGAACTGCAAGTGTTTTGGCTACGGAACATTTTTAAAATTGAAAAAAGAAGTGTTTAACTTTTAGACATTTGAATTAGCATTTCTACATATTGGAATTTTAAAGCTATAATTTTTTATCTCCTTTTTAAAAAACCTGTTATCAGTTAAAAACAATTAGCATTTTTTCTTATACAAGTTATTTAGTTTTGAAACTAGTGTATAGAGAATCATCTCTCAATTGCAAAATGGCAAGGCTTTCAATTAGGCCTTGAAGACCAAAACAAAGTACTTGTTTTGTGTTAAAAGTAAAAAGTGTAGGAAGAAACTGAAAATTTCTGTCAATAGTACAATTAAAATGCCTTACTGAGACTATTCTAAGTAACTAATGAGGATTATCTCGATTCACTGTCGACAAATGCACGAAAGCATAAAATGATATTTCCAAAAAATATTAACCTGTATATTAATGAGTCAGGGCATAAATTGTTCACAAGTTCTAGTGAAAGAGGTGGCACTTTCTCTTTCAAAAACAGCTCATCGCTTTCTCTACGTAATCAAGAGACCCTATAAAAAATAACATGAAAAATGCTTCCTTAAATGCAAAATATAACAATACTACAGTTTTTACCATTAAAAAAGCTATGTTTATTTGAAAAAATACATACTAAACAAAGAATAAAATTAAATGGATTTATTCAACAGTATTTAAAATTAACTAATTGATAACCAAACATATTCAACCATACAAAAATACTTAAAATTGTTACTATTAAGAGAGAAACTTCTACAAAATAAAAACTTCATTTACTTATTATTTTATTTCCTCATTATTTTATTTCCTTACCATTTTACTTCCTTACTATTTTTTCCTTATTATTTTATTTCTTTAAATTTTAATATTCTTGCATTTTAGAATAAAATTTAGAATACTGGCATCTTTTAACCATGTCGAATTTGAGGTATACTGTAATTTTTAACTTTCTGTGATTTTTACTGTAATTTATTTTGCTATATAAGATTTGGTGGATTAATTTTAGTTTTTAAAGAAATCATATCAGAAGTCTTAAATTATAAATCAAAGTAAATTTATAAGAGAACAAGTGACATTTCTAAATTGATTTAAAAATCATTAATTTATTTATTTCGAATCATTTTGTTACAAAAATTGGAAATCCTCATATTAATATCAATTAAAAAAATTTTCTACGTGAGGTACAACATTTGAGGAACTTTTTACCTGTAGACTCTACCTAGTTTGATTTTAAAACCAGTTTGCTTTTCTGTGTTAAGAACTGTTTTCCTTGAATATAATTCAATAAAACTGAACTGAAATTTTTTATGAATTACATAGTGCAAATTTGCCCAAGTCACCAATGAGTAAAAATGAAATTATGTTGTACTTTTTCAACAAATTTTTACTTATTTTAATTATTGTTTTGCAAATATCTAACTAAATAAATATTAATAATTGATAACAAAATATTGTACAAAAGCATTAAAGTGAAATAAAAGAAATATATTACTTGCTATCCAACTGCTCATATAGAAATTTCAAAGAATCATCAATATCAACTCGATTAAACATCAGATAGTTGAGGGTAGTCTGAAAAAGAATAAGCAGTTAGTAATATTAAACATTAACTACTAAAAAACAACAGAGATGTTTTTTATAACCAACATAAGGTGACACTAAAGTGTGTTGCAAAGAAATTTGTGCTGTGTTATAAAAATTATTGAAATTTCATATTATAATTCACCAGCTTACTATGATTTTCGTAAAACTTCATGAAAGAAACTTTCTGATAACATCTAAAATGTTTAAGAATTTATTAGATAAAAATGTTACCGTTGTAAAACTGGTAGAGTTCTCTCTAGGAATAAAAAAAGCAGGATGCTTCCTCATAGAAAAGGGCATATTGAATTTGCAAAGAGTACTAAATTATCATACAGATTTATCAAAATGAGACGGAAAAAAAAACTTTATCAAATCTACAATATATAATATATATAAATTAGTAATATAATATATATAATTAATATAATATATATAAATTAATAATAGCTGCACAAAAATTTTTTTCAAAAGAAGCGAACTCAAATTATTTATTGATAGACATGAAAGCTATAATTTAAAATCTGTAAATGAGATCTATAATTTAAACAGAAAATTATGAGAAAACTAAAATTTAAATGTGAATTTTAAGAAAAAGTGTACTTATTTTTTAAAAAAAAATCTTTAATATTTAAAATCACTTAAAAAATTTATTAACATATCCCCCCCCCAAAAATGAAAAACTTAATTTAAAAATTTAACTAGTTGAGAACAATCCTAACAAAAAAAATATTTGTATAAATACAAATTTTACCATTGTGTAATTATTATTTAAACAGTGAATTACTTTTTTTAAAAATGTTTTACAAAGGCAGGACAAGCCCCGTTTGAAAAACACTTAGGAAGAACTCTGAAACTCGTACAGTTAATACAGGTAATCTTTAAAAAATGAGGCTGAGAGGTATTTAGATATTTATCAATTATTCATGAATCAACTATTACCAACTGTTCATGAAAATTATTTCAATGCAATAATAATCATAAGTTAATTTTTTTTAATTGCCAATTTCTTTGAATTAAGTGAATAGTATAGTTAAATATGGATAAAAGAATTAACAATTTCAATGAATGTACTTAATTTTGTTATCCTTTAAACATTCTATCTGATTTATTATATTATAATGACATATATTTTAAAATGCTAACTTAAAATTTCATTGTGAAAAAATTTACTTTAAGTTTGAATTAACCTTAATTTAAACCAATAAACTAATTAATTTAAGTTAAACTAATTTAACTTAAATTTAATTAACATAAATTTAGTTTGAATTAACTTAAATTTACTTAAATGTGGATACATTAAATCAGAAGGAAACTCCAGGATAAAACTAGAAATAAGTATCTAAGCTTTATAAGCTGCAGAGAGCATTTTTAGAAGAAATGAATGACTTGGAAGTAATAATCAGTAAAATCTCAAATTGAGTTCAAAGTGAAATTGAGTAAATTCTTCTTTCAATAATTCTTCAAAAAATTAAGATCTGTATGAAAATATTTAAGAAATATGAGTGGATCAAATAAAGTTATTATCGTATAGAAAAAAAGTTTTGAAATTCCATTACTTAATTGAGTTACATTGCGGCAGATATGATATCCAAGCTCAAAACAAAATTTAATCATTTCAAGAGTCTTCAGATGTCAGTAATCCTTCAGTAACAACCAATTTCATTTAAATACTCTTCTGCTTAAGAGTCATATATTTTACAGTTTTGCTGATATGACATTACTACTGATGTTATTTTCTGATATAAGTAAAAAAAAATTTTAAACTTTTACAGATCTGTTAATATCTGTGGCTACATTATTTTCGCATTTCCTTTTCAACTTTCTGAATTTCAACTATTGTGTCAAAGATTCAAACATTTTTTTTGTTTCATTCATGTTTTCGCAAATTTTTACCATCAAAACATTCTATCTCCAAAGAATCTGAATACTAAAAAAATAATTAAAGTTTTTAAAAGAACTAAACATGATTCAGATTTAAAACTTTATCTAAAATTAGAACAGAAATCATTTTATATGATATGAAATTATGAAAAAGATTTTTAAAAAAATAGGTAAACTCTTACAGAAACTTATTTTTACTCTGACAACAAAAACATTATGCAGTAGACCTATATGGAAACAATACTAAGAATTTATTCGATTTAAAAATTAAAGCTTTAAAAAAATTTGAGGCTTATAACTATGCTGCTTAAGAGCCCTTATTATATTACTTTATTACTAAAAGCCTAGAAACTTTATCTTTCAATAGTTCTGACTGCAAGAGTCAATTAAGAGAATGAGCAAGCAAATCAAAAAATGTAAAAGAGTAGAAACTCGAACATAAACTTATTTCTACTAAACAAGTGAGATTGTACAAAGGACCAATATGGAAACAATACTAAGGATTATTTTGGTATAAAAAATTAAAGCCTTAGAAAATCTGAGGGTTAAGATTATATTGCTCAAAAGACCTATTATTTTTCCACCTTGTAACTTGTGCTTCAAATGTTCTGACTGCAAGAGCAATTAAAACGAAGAATAAACAAATAAAAAAATGGGGAACAGCTAAATTTATAAGAGACTTATTTTTACTGCAAAAATAAGAAATATTATGCAGTGGACCTATATGGAAACAATATTATTGATGAGAATGATGTAAACATTGAAGATTTAGAAAACGGAGGCTTGTAATTAGATTTTCTAAATGCCTAACTTTCACTAGAAACTTATCTTTAATTAGTTCTGACTTCAAGAGTAAATTAAAAGAAACAAAAAAAAATTTTAAGAGTTGAAACTAACAGTAACTTGTTTTTACCTTAGCAACAAGAAATATTGGGCAGTGCATCTAAATGACATCAAATTATACTAAGGATTAATTTGATGTCAACTGTAAAGCTCTCGAAAATTTGAGACTTACATGTATAATGTCTAATTGCCTTTCCTTCTCTTAGAAAGTTATCTTTCAATTGTTTTGCTTGCAAGAGTCAATTAAAACAATGAGCTAACCAATAAATAAAAGATAAAAGATTTGAAACTGTAAGAGAAGCTTATTTTTACCATAAAAACAATAAACATTGAGCCGTTAACCAAAATAGAAACAATACTGAGGATTAGATTGATGTAAAAATTAATGCTTTGGAAAATCTATGGCTTATAATTATAATGCCTAAATGCCTTTCTTTTACTAAGAAACTTCTACTAAGAACTTATCTTTCAATTGTTCCTATTACAAGAATCAATTAAAAGAATGAACAAACTAATCAAAAAATGGAAAAGAGTTGAAAATCTAACAAACTTATTTCTATTCCTAAACTCATTCCTATTATTTCTAATTCCATTTTAGTTTTTACATTATCAAAACCAAACTGATTTGCATTAGAATTAAGGACTGTTTTATTTTCAAGAGAAACCGTTTATCATAAGATTTATCCAAATCACACGTTTATCCAAAACATAATCACACGTACAAACAAACATATCCACATTATCACACGTTTATCCAAAACATAAGAATTAATGAAACAACATTTTATACAATCACAAAAAAGACAACCTATAATAAAACATATGTTAAATGATAAAAGTTGCAGCTACAATTGAAACTATTGATATAATTGGTCATACTTACGATATAAATGGTTGTAAATTTTCAGGAATCAAAACTAACAGCGGCTTCCTTGAAATTGTCAGGAGTAGATGACATCTTTGATTAGATTATCAAATTGATAAAATCTACCAAAAGAGAAATGTTCATATGTGAAAAAATAAACACCAAATCACAGACAAAAAATTTTAAAAAGTAGTAAATCTATATTCAAATTTATCAGGATATGTTTAATTAGGATGATTTCACAAGGAAGGCTATTAACCTCAACTAAGTTGACATGAAAAATTAACCATAAACAAAATCTTGCTTTCTTATTATAAACAGGATTTTTGTTTATTTTTCAGGCTCAGCCAAAAGAAAACTAAGATAAAATGTGAAAAAATAAATAAATAAAATAAAAAATAAATGCATCAAGAAATAAATTAATAAAATAAAACAGGATAATTTTTGGTACAGTATACATGTACCAGACGGCTCTTAAAAAGAGCAAACGACAAAATAAAAACTTGCTGTACTCAAGTATAATAAAGGCAAATATTTACAAAAAATAATATATTTATAAATATCAGAAATTAAAACATATAGTTATAATATATAAAAAATTATATAATAAGTATATTTGTTTTAATTTTAGAATAGCTTTGCTCAAAACAAGTCTGAATAGTTTAGAGTTCAATTTTATTTGTTAAGTACTGAACAAGTAAAGTTTGAGACCGTTTTATGGTACTGACACCTTAAAAAAAACCAGTTTCAATTTTTACTATTCCATCATACCAATGTATATTTAAAATTTGTAACAACCAAAATCAACTAATTTTAAAGTAATGTTTCAATGATTTTGTAATGACTAAGACAGGTTTCAACCAGTATCAAGAAAACACACACACTACCCTTTAAAAAAGTAATATATATTAAAAAGTATTTAATAATAAAATAAATTAATATAGCATATTTAAAAAAATTTGATTTTTTTTTAGGCTTGCTGATTATTAAATAGTTTAGAGGTTAAAGTGTACAACCTAGTTTAGCGACAAATTTTGTTCTGCTAAATAAAATCAATTTTTACACTATTACAGAAACTATCATAATATATTGGTATAATATGGACATTATTCTGGTTAGTCGTATTTCTTTTCAACTTTCTGAATTTTAACATTTGTTTCTAAGATTCAAACCTTTTTTTTTCTTTTTTTGTATCATTCATGTTTTTGCTATTTTTCACCATGAATAGACCAACTGATTCAACCTTCAATGAAAGTGAGTACTAGAAAAATTTCTAAAGATACTAGTTTTTTAAAAGAACTAAAAATAATTCAGACTTAAAACATAATTTAAAATCAGAAGAGCTATCAGTGACTTTGATGTAAAATTCGAAGAAAAAAAATTTAAAAAAGAGATAAGAGGAAAAGGAAATAAAATAAAAATAATTCATGCTGATAAAGCTGTACAATTCACAGTACAGATTCAATTTCTTTTAAAAATTGTACTAATGAAGAAATAAAATTAAAATGTTTGAAAATCATAATTAAAAATGAGCTCAAAAAATCTCCCTCAGTCAAAAAAATTGAACCTCTATTAATAATAATCCTAGAAATAACCTATTTTTCGTACCAAATTATATCAGATGAATTTAGTAATTGTAATTCTAGATTTGAAAAAGAAAAAATGGAAACAAAAGATTAAATTTCTTGAGTTCTAATGACTTTTAACAGATAGTGGAGTACAGATCAAATAGTGGAGTACAGAAATATGTGAATACCTGGGCCAAATGTTTCTAGTGTATGCTTTTAAAAAAAGGATTACAATAATGTGGAGGAGGCAAAAAAAAAATTTTATTCATTGTTTTAATTCTTATTTTAAATTAAACTTTATGTATGGCAGCAGAATCTTTCATTTGTAGAAATTTATCACTTCAAACCAAAATTTCTTAAATCTTCTTAAATATAAAAGTATTTAAATTTAAAGACTGAAAACTTTGCGAAATTTGTATTCATAATCGATTATTTAAAACGAGTTTTAATTTAAAGAAAAAATATATATATTAAAAAATTTAATCATACCTGAAAATATAGTATGAATCTAAGATTTTATATTAAAAAATAAATACTAGGATTACACGACATTTTAAAAATTTGCTGAAATAAAATTTGAAAAAAAAAAGAATTTATTAGTGTTTTAAATCTATATTTAAAAAAATAACATTATGCAAGAGCTTTAAGCCTACATACCACACTTCCATAGTCAATCAGAGTCTTCATTTTTTCAAATAAACATTTCCTGTTTGTAGGAGAGTCTAAATTAATCAAAAATTTGCAATATAAGGATTTCATGTTCAATTAAGTACTTACATATACATTTCTATTAAAAAGAAAGAAAACTTACTGCTCCAAAATCCAGCTTGATTTTGATATCTTTACTTAAATCTTTCAATGCTGAGACAATCTTTTCCTTTCGATATACTGTAGCAAGATATACTTGTAGCGCAAGCATGATAAGTTAAATAGTTTTACGGATCAGCCTCTAGAAAAAAACAAACCAATTATCACTTGATATCAAATATAATCGGCATTAATCCATTCATTTAATATCTTGTGGACAGTTTTAGAAATGCATCATTGCTATTTTTCAGAAATAATTATGACAAAAAATATTTTAAATCATTCATTTCTATGAAATTTAATTGATAACAATGTGTATCAAGCAAAAGTATCTTGGACATAGTATTTGAACAAAATAACTCATTATTTTTCAGTCTTCAGTTATTTATGTGTTATAAATTTAAATATATTTATTGAAATATAACAATAGTGTAGCAGTTTTTCATTGTTATCGGTACATTTTTTTGACTGGAGGAAAATAAAATATTATGATCAAGGTTATCTAAATTAATTTCCATATTTTGGTCTATGAACAAAATCATCCATCAATAAAGTGCTTTTCTCTCACTCATAATTCTTGACAAAATTTTAACATTTAAAAAAAATAATAGTTGAATAGTTTTTAAAAAGAAAATCTAATTTAGGTTTTGTATTTACTTAGCTAATTAAACTTACAAATTGTTTTGTAACAAATAAATTTACAATATTAGAAGAAACAAAAAATCCTTCTTACACCATACGAAACATTTTTTATATGTTAATTTATACTGTAAGTTTTATACCTATTTCCATTTGAATCTATTTTCTTTAAAGCTTAATTTTAAAAATAAGTAATTTTTAATATATAATTCGTATCTTTAATAACAATACTTTAATTATTCAGAAGAATATATTTTTTTAATAGCACTGGTAAGCTTTTCTTTTAAGATTTTTATAACTCTACTCTAGTCAGTAAAAGAAATTCTAAAAAAGACCTGTATTAATAGATGTACCTGTATTAATAGATGTAAACCCTGTATTAGTAGATGTTAAAGCGTAATAAATTTGCATTATTAATACTCTGTTTATTAAAATTATATTTTTCTTTCCTCGAAATATTAATACAGTTAATTTGACACGAGAAATAGGTTTGTTTTTTGGAAAAATACTTGTAATTAATCATGAAACAAGAGAAATGTTTCACAAAACTTGTATAAATATTATACTTACTGAAATCAATCAATGTTTCTATGGATAGTTAATTCTATTCTGAATCATTTTGATCAATAATTCTGAATTCCCATTTCAATTTTCAAACCAGAAGATTTTTCCTTTTCCTGGAGAAAAAGAAGTAAACATAAATACAGAAACAAAAATTTTTCTTCAAATTAGACTAAATATTTTATGAAAGGGTGAATTTTTTTAAGGTTTTTACAGCATGTTTCAAAAATTTAAACAAAGAGAAAGGGAGAAAATATTATAGATTTTTAAAACTTAAGATTCAAAATAATCGGAGAGCAGAATGCAAATCCTCCATTTTATTTATCTGGGAATTTTTCGATTACTATTAATTATCCCATTCTATTAATTATCCCATTAATTAATAGAAAAAGTAGAAAACATAAGATGAGAAAAATAGTGATTTTAAATTTTATACAAATAATCAAAAACGTGTAAAAGTATATACCTTGATTTCGGACAAGATATCCTAATTTTTTAAAAAGTAATATTGTTTTGCTAATGAATACTGACCAATTTTTATTTCATTTGTCAAGCCGAAAAATTACTCAGCTGGTCTCTTAACAGTTCATCCCCGATTAGCAGTTCAACAAAATGCCTACCTAAAAAATGTGTACTAAAAAATGCCACTCACACTTCCACATATATAAATGAAAACCATGTTAATTTAATTTAATAAAGTATAACCACATTATGGCATCTGTGGGGAGAGGAGTTATCAACAATGTCAACGTTCATCTACGAAAAAGAACTCAGACATAGAATCGAGTTAACATGTCTTATATACTAGTGAATTGGAACTGTATTTTTGTAACGGTAGAAACACAAACGCCCCCACCAGAGCTATACCTGTGATAAAATTCGATGAGCGGATACCACTAATTGATTTATTGCTGTTTTTTGAGAAGCCGGGAGAGCAGTATTAAAATCGCCGGACTTTTCAAATGCTGATCGCAAAAGCTGAATTAAGTTCGTGGTCGCTCCTGTGTTTTCACTGGCAGTCGAGTGTATGAAAACTGGTAACAGTAATTTATCTTCAGTAGCTTGAGTTTAAAAACACATTAATCAAAAAAATATGAATATGCATATGGAAATAAAACGTTCAAAACATTGTAAATATAGTTAATCATAAATAAATTGCAACTAATTTTTACCTGAGATGACTGTAACTGGTAGAGTAAAAAGCAAATGTTTAAAATCATCATCAGATGATGGTTTTAGTGGTTTATCATCCAAATCGTAAGCTTTATTGTCCTGAAAATGAACAGCCACATTAGACATGAATAAAGTCATATTATTCAGGAAATGACATGTGCGGGCTTCGGAGTGGGTCTAAGAAAATCAGCCAGATGGGCGAAAAACATTTTTCAAAATATTAAAACACAATCATTTTCTTTTTTTGAAAGAGTACACATATACCAGCCCACTTTTAAAAAAGGCAAAGGTCAAACTAAAGAAAGTATTGTTGCAAATTTTATTACCAAAAAATAAAAATAAAAATTTCGTATTTTTTTTATAAAGTTTTAAGACTATCCAGCATAATTTTATCACTACTAGTTTCAAATCAATGCATGAAAATGGAAAATTTTTATAGTTCTGTTGCTTTAAGAACCAGTAGAATTTATATATTTCTGCATAAAAATATGTAATTAGCGTTTTTAATTGAGTTCAAGATTTCCCTAATCAAATAATCCTAAATTAAGGTGTCAGCAAACTCGAATTGAAAAGACTGTACACAAGTTATTTTAGTGGATGATCCCTCAAATGATTAGTTAAAATTCTATGATATGACTAACTGCATTTATGATTGAAATCTATAAAATCACATGAAAGAAACTAATCAATTGTGAAATTATAAGTTCACCCTAAAGATCTGCTACTGCATTAGCTTAAAATAATAACTATGTGTATGTCCCCTGAATTCATCGCCATAAAAATTTGATGATTTAAAATTGTTAATTTAGTTTCTTTTTTGTAACAAACGACTGAATTCCCAAATTGGTTTAAGCAATAAATCATGAGGGTAAGGTTATATTTTTGAATATAATTAAAAAAGTTTTTTGATGTATTTTACTGCTGGTGAATTTTACAAATTTCATTGATAGTTGTGAATGTTTTCAAATAAGCTTGCTGCTATGCATTACATTAAAACAAATGGGAAAAAAAATTTCCGATGGGTAATAAAAAAAAGAAGGCATTGATAAATAAAAAGTATAATGGACCAAGCCAGGCAAGTGGAAAAAAAAAGCTAAGATTCAGCTAAAACCTCAATGGACAGAAATGCTACAATCATAGATTACTACTCAAAAGGGATTACAAACGGATAAAATAAAAGCACTTGATTTTTATCTCACACTAAAATATGAAAAATTTTATAAAAATTTAACATCACGAAATACAAAGCACTGTAAAATCACAAAATTTTAAGCTAAAATAAGCCGAACACATATTAGAACAAGTCATTCTTTTAATTGATGTCATACTTTCTTTTTTAAGCATTTTATTTGAAAGCCAAAAGGTCACAATACATAAGATTTTTTATTCAAAAATATTTAAAAAATCAAAAGCTGAATTTTTATCAAAATTTGCAAGACAATTTTATATATTTTACAAATTTTAGTATTGTTTGCAGCAGAAATGGAATACAATATCACAAAAACAATGTGTAAAAAAACACTTGGCAATAACAAAATTTTAAGTTTTCAAAGCAGATATTATAAGTGCATATTCTATATAAACGAATTTCAATAGTATCTAAATATCTTTTGCTTAGAATTTATTCCTGATAAGTTATCTTTATTATCCAGAAATAAAAATTTGTTTTATATATTAAAAAGAGCAAAACTTTTCTAACCTGACCAACCTGCCTATTTTGTTTATTCACTAAAGTCAGATTTATCTTTGAGTCTATTCTTACTTCTTCATTAGTTGTGGAAAGAAAACTTCTTAAAAGTTTTCAATGCTGTTATGTTTTATATTAGAATTTCCATTAGTAGGTATAATTGTCCTAAAAACCAACCATGAATGGATTCCAAGAGATAAATTCAAAGAAATTTTGTAAAATATAGGTTTGTAAACATAATAAGAGATTTTAAAATGTTGAAATGAAAATCATATTAAATTTCCTAATTGCATGGATGTTTTTGTGTACTGATACTTTAAGATTTTATGATACTGATATTTATTAATAGAATACATATTTTAGACATCAAACAAAATATACATGCGTTTGTTAAAAGAAAAAAACAGTTTATTAATAAATGTACATGTCTACAAATATTGGTGTTTAGACAAACGACAGTCTTGAGTCCTTTACTCTGAGATAAATTCTTAAAATGCATAAAAACGAAGGAAAATGTAATGCAAGAAAATGAATGACACTATTATACATAGCAATAATTAGATTTAAAAGAAAATTACCTTTCACCATGTAATCTTTCACATCTATGTACTATTTTCCTTAAAACAGTTTCGTCCGTTCCAGCATTTAAAGAATTCTAAAATAAATAATAAATTTTAATATCGTATGAAAACTTAAAATTGCAATCATTTAAAAATATGATATTTTTACTTAATTGCTTCCAGTGTCTAATGTGTTTCAAAACTTTAATAGTATTATTACTGCCTTCAGGAAATACTTTTATTATTCCAATTGAAGTGATATTGTGAGAAGTTCAATTATTTGACCAACGCAATAACAAGTAGGTATCTCTACAAAAGTATATTTAAACTATTAAAATGTAGTTGTCAAAATCAATACAAGTGAAATTTATTGAAACAAGAATCATCAACGAACTTACAAATATCTTATTTTAAAACCGCCGTTGAACAGCCGACCCAATTTTGAGCTTACGGCTACCAATGCTCAACGCCATAGCCTTGTAATTTTGAACCCAATCCAGAAGACAAGGAAACTTCAGGATCAAGTATTGGGAGAATTTACCTATTGGAAGGCAAACGATCAACCACGATTCTTACAAATATTTATACCACATTAAACATAAAAATAAAATCTTCCACAAAATGCGGTAGAGTTAGCAATCATGCATTACATATGTGGAAAATCAGAAGTCGTAACCTTTATCAAAGGTGAAAAAACACTTTTTTTTAGTATTAGTATCATTCTCTGTCTTATGAACATCATGTTGTAGATAAATATATTTTTTGTTACTTTCCCCTCAACTAATCATTTCACATTTAAGTAGTTTTCCTTTTTAAGTAAACGATATATTATAAATAAAATACAAAACATATTTTGCCCTGTTTTTACGTAGCTATCATACATATGGTTATAGTCATATATAAATATCTTTGAACAGTAACTGACATAGATGAATAGACTCTAGAAAATTTCTTAAAAAGCTGTTCCGGAGAAGGTGTTTCGCAAAAACCCAAGATTCCGCAGATAAGTCACAGGGACACCGAAAAATAAACATTTCCTCAAAACCATTTATAATTTTTGAAATTTGTAAATATACATTTAAATCCTATAAACAATCCATTATCTATTTAATATTTAGGTTATTCTTACTAAATCGTGTAAATAAAATTTCAGTGAAAAAGAAATGCTTTCACAAGAATATTTATTTCCAATAACATATTAAATAAATGATGAGAAATATTAGCATTTATAAAAAATATTTGCAGTAATATTTCTCCACAAACTTTTCAAAATTCCACAATAAAGAAATGGGTTTCTTTGACAACCATTCTAAACATTTATATTTATTCAGAGATGCCAACTTGCTCCGGACAGCGAACAAATATTATCGAATGGTAGTTTATTAATTGTGATTCCTTGTTTACTAAATTCAATTTAGTAGATTGTTATCTACCACTGTTTCTAAATAATTCATAGGCTTATATATTAACCACTTTATCATAGTAAATCATGTTAAACCTGTTAAAAAGTAAGCAAAATTAGACAAATATTTGCAATTTTTAATTTGTAGTTATTTACCGCTATTAAAATTATTTTGGCGCGTCCGGAGCAGTTGGCATCTCTGTTTATTCAATGATCATTATTCATTTTCATTTAAAAATAAAACCATAATTTAGCTAATTTTATTCGTTTTGATCTAATTAATACACTAAACAAATTCAGAGCTAGACTATAACACGACATTTGCTAGACTATAGGTAGACTATAATAGACAATTGCTAATGAACTTTAATTCATTATTCTGCCAAAAGAAGGTCAATCATTTAGGATACTGCAATCAGAAAAAATTTGGAACAACTGGTTTACTGGACTATAAAGTGGAAGACAGTTTACTACAAAAGATTTGCCTTTGGAGAATTAAGTGAGAAAACTCACCTATGTCAAAGCCCTAAAGAAGTATATTAATTTAGAAATAGAACTATAGCACCACGTTAGTCAGTTGGTCAAAAAGACAAGAGGGGTGCAAGATGCATTTTCTGGACATGATTATATTTCTGAAAAATGGCCACCCTACTTGATATATCTCAATCCCATATGGCCCATTCTAGATTCTTCAGTTTATGACTTGTCGAGAGTCTGTACTAAGCCACACAAAAGTTTGTAAATCTATTTATTATTAAGTCATATTAAAAAAACATTTGTGGCGTTTTCTGTAGCATCCTTTATTAGATGTATTTATGAAATAAAGAGTTCAAACAATGGTTCAGGCTCAAATTTGTTTGCAATAAAATTCTTCATTTTAAACATTTATTGTAACTTAGACAACATTTGTAACTTTTAAAGTGACAATTTTTATATATTTATAACTTTAAAATTGGCACATTTTTTATTGGGATTCATAAATTATCTTACAAATATGACACTTTTTGAGCATGTAGAGCAATTTCAGATCACTTAGTTACTTTTTTGAAATATTTTTCAAGAACTATAGGAAAAAACTATTAATTAGTTTTTATAGATACTATATAAAATTAATTATAAATAAAATTTATATAACACATGAAATTTTGATTACATCAAATAGTTTGTAAGAACTATGCTAAGGACATGAAATTTTCACAATAATGAAAAAGAGAAAGGAATTTTTCTGCAAAACAAAGGAGTAAGAAATCAATACATTCATTCAATTTTTTTCCTACATTAACTAGTAACTGGTAATGGAATACATTTAAATGCGTCTATCTATTAATAAAAATCCATTAATGCGAAAATTTAGAAGATAATAAAAAAGTTTAAAAGTATAATAAATCATTATAAAAAAAACTTACCACCATGTTCACCATTATACAGACGAGAAATCGACACCAATTTGTCTGTAATCAAATCATTAACAGAAATATAACAATGACTCAGCAGCTTTCGAGAAATAGTTGATAAATCCATTGGTTGCTGCAAATGAAAATAAGTACTTAAATTAATATCACCAATATTAAGAAAACGTAAATTAAATCTATGAACATTAAAAGTTTAAATATCTGACTATGATGCGGAATTTATGTTAGATTAAACAAAATTCTGAAAATATTATTCCCTATCATGTTTTGAAGGAACCACCAGCAGCTATGTACAGTGCAAAAAAAAAAAAAATGTGAACACGCTGAACGACTTTTGATCAGATTTTTCATATACATGGAACTATGGATTATTATTGTTTAATTTAACACATATATTAAACAAAAATTGCAAAAATAAGATACTTATAAATCTTAATAATTTAAATTAAATTTGAATTGCATATGATATTCAGAAAATTTGAAATAAATTCTTATAAAACTTTATAATTGAGTAACTGAAAATTTTTTTTCTTTACTTTTCGCTCTTTGTGGTGCTCTCTCAACTTAGCCTTATAATTTTGATTAGAAACCAGTTTAGTTTATATCTGATTAAATTTTAAAATAAAAATTTAAAATAATTGGCAGATGCTGAGATAACCCACAACTTCCAGTGGGGGGCTGGAAGATTTCTGCAATTAGAAAAACTACTACCATTAAATTTGCTATTAAACTTATGAGCAGCTAATCAGCAGCTCTGAACAAATTTTGAATCATAACAAATTAGAACATTAAATATTGTTTACTTAACACACCTCACATCTAAAACCGGAGAATCAACATCAAAATATTACGACGAAAAATCATCAATAATCAGACAAACCTATAGAGAGGCTGATAATCTTGAACATAACAATCTTTAAGAGAATGTGTTGTATCATCAGAACATTCTGAAATTTCTTCATGATAGTATTTTAAACTTTTCCTAACCATCAGAGTGGACCCTTCACTTGTTCTATCTGAAAGCATGAAGAAAAAAATACAGTCAAACTCGTCTTTAATGTGAATCCTCTGAATGAGAAATATGAAAATATATGATTGGTACAAAGTAAAAATCTATTAGATTATAGCTAACTTTTAACGAGCAAACCCAGGGTTGCCACTGATATCTGTAAAAACAATTCCCTGTGTTTACCCTGAACATATGATAGCCAATATATTAAGAGGAAACTCACTGTACTCTGGTAAACTATATATTAAGATAAAAATGCTAGTTTTAGTTGATGGAAAAACTTTAACAGCTCAACATGAAACAAATACTATAATAAATTAAATAATATAATATAGCTGATCTTTAAATATCTCATAGATTGCGATTTGTGAGCATTTTTTAAAAAACAAAAATAAGAAATAAAATCCCATGTTTTTTCTCAGCTTGCAAGAAAAAATTCCCTGCATTTTCTCAGCTATTTTAGGTGATTTTTAAATTCCCTGTATTTTCCAGGTTTTTCCCTATTCTCCCTCTGAAGTGACAACCCTGACCTTAATAAGTATGCATGATCTCTAAAGGATTTTTTCATGCAAATATTTCTCACAAACACTCTGTTCAAAACGAGCAAATATTGTGTTCCATTAATGTTCGCAACCCTATAGAAACTAACATTAAAGAATACCACAATCGGCAATTGAAATGAAAACTATAAGAATAAAAACCACAAGGTTACTTGAATAAATTATATTTAGACAATAATACTCTAATCTCAATCAACAAAAAAAAAAATTAAAAATTAAAAATGTACTTACGATTCCTTTATTCACACCGATGTGCTATTTTTAAGTTATCTTTAACATTATTCTATCAATCGAATTTCTTGTCATGACTTATAGTCTGAAATAAAAAAAATATATAATATAACACAAATTTACATTAGCACAAAATAATAATTTTGCAGACCCATTTTTTCCTTAAAAACTACAATTCTAGCAAAAAATGAATGTTTAAATTTTAAGTATGAACAAATTTTACAAATCATGTTGTTAAGTAATTTTTAACAAGCAATTAAAGATTAATTTTTTTAAAACAAAATTTGTTTATTCAATTATTAATAAGATAATTATTATAAGTCGTAAAGGTATTGTTTTTCTATAAGGATTTTTGTATCCCTAATTTAAAATGAAAGTTCTATTATTTGTAGTAGTCTTGACTACTCTTGACTAAGAAAAATAATTTAAATAAAAATATATATTTTTAAAAACCACGATTTTTGTAGCGAAGAATAATAATTGAAAAGTAATAATTTTTAAAAAATATAAAATAAAAATTAAAAAAATTATAATTTAAAATAAAAAAAATTCAAAATAAAAAATAATATTTTAAAAAACCACGTTTTTGTAGTGGAGAATAATAATTAAGAAAAAATTGAAAAACGAAAAACGTGGGGCGCATGAAATACATAACAGTACATATACACATACATATACACATTTTCTTACTCATACACATGCACAGCCACATATACATCCACATACATATGCATATACACAAACATATTCCACATCCACATTCAGATACAATCACAAATACAGATATACTTGCACATATTCTCAAGAGCACACATACACACACTAATATAACATTACTGTTATGTATTATGTTATTATGTCATATTTTTCATGAGTATCCTACAATGATATTATTTGTTTGGTGATGCATAGCATGAACTAAATACATAATTGTGAAGAAAATTGTACTAAACAATATGTTTGGATGTAATAATAATCTGATCAAGCAAACGTAAAAAAAAACAAACAAACTACATACACATCTGATCAAACCTTTTTTTAGTACCTTTTCTAGAGAAATAAATCATTCAGAGCACATAAGAAATTAGCCAAAGTAATGTGTTATATTTTAACGATCCTTATAATAGCAACTTTTAAGAGATTTTTAAAAATACCTTTTTTTGGTATATTTCTTTCAGAGCAGGTAAGAAATTAGCTTGTATAACTTCAAACAAAGATGTCTCGCACTTTGTGTTACTATCCTTAAACTTGTCTACAAAATTAGTCTAATCCTCCAGTTTATTGAATGCAACAGACCACATATATATTTCATCCGCATTCAAAATTTCACTCTGATCAACATTATCTTCAAGATCACTGTAAAGGAATGACTTTTTAAAATCCAATTACAGAAAATTTTATGAAGTATTCAGATTAATTATAAAAAAAAGAATATATTTTCAGAATCAAATTTCTAACGTGTAACTTAGTTAACGTGAAAAATTAATCAAACAAAATCTTGCTTTATAATTAAAAACATGATTTTAAAAGAAAAGGAAACAAGAAAGAGAAGACAAATTAAAATCAAAATTTTTCAAGAAAAATTTAATTAAGTAAATAAATAAGAAATAAGCTAAAACAGGATAACATTTGCTACAGTATACATGTACCAGATAGCTTTTAAAAAGAGCAAACGACAAAATATAAACATGCTGTGCTTGAGTACTAATGACAAATATTTGCAAAAAATAAAAAACTACAATAAACTTCAATAAGAGTCAATTAAAAGAATTCAATCCAAAAATGAAAAAAAGTTGAAACATAAACTTATTTCTATCTATATTATTTTTTATTAATATTCTAAACACTTACATCTTTAGTTTTAGAGTCTCACTCTTATGAAACTAATGTGAATATAATTCTATGTATATAAAAAAATGCATTTAAAAAAATTTTATATATTAACTTACGAAGTTTTAAAAGAAGAAATTTTAAAGCTATGATAAATTTAAATTTTGGGGCTATTTAAATTCTTAGAAACATAAATAAGCAAAAATTTGAAATTCAAAATAGGTATAAATTTATTTATTTCATAATCTATGGGTTACTTATCGTTTCGTTGAAATTTGAGAGAGGTTATTTTCCATGTTTGTTGAAAGGGCTTCCCTAACTTTGGTTTGAAAATATAAAGTTCCTTTTTTGCTTAAATTAACATCGTAGACAATTATAGGTTTTCCCAGCTATGTGGAAATCCCAAGAGAGCATGAACATTTTAGCAGATTTTAGTTACTCGTGATGTACGTAGAAAGAAAAATATATTTATTTCAGGATAAAATAAGTTTTTTGTATGAAAATATTCTGAAGCTGTGTATTTAAGAGATAAGCTTTAAATTCTCAGAAATTAAGATTATTTTTCCTCTTTAAAATACAGTTGTACTAAGAAATTCCAATTTTGAACATTTTTTTTCATTTTAAACTTTTACTTTTTTCATTAATATTAATGTTTTTCTGATGATGTTAGTAAATATTCTTAGATGTTACTAAGAGATGTACATGATATTCAAAGCGATATAAACATTACTCTAACTTCAAGAGCTGAGAGAAAACTTCTGAAAAAATATGTAGCACCACCAATATGAGTGTATTTTTAAGTAAAGAAAATACAAGTAGCAAGTAGTACAGAGCAGATAGGAAAAAAAACGGAAAACTCCGAATAACTTTTGATCAAATGACCAGATTTACATGTTATAGGACTCAATCAGAACGATTCATGAGTGAAATTTATCAGAACGCCATAGCACGGGAGATCATAATTCTTTTTCACTTTCATAACTAATTCAAAATTTGAAGTATAGAAAAAGTGAGTTCAGACATAACCTGGAGGAAACCACGAAACTTCGAAATTCTTAAAATATCAGAATGAAAGTAAAGGAGAAAATAACTTAGAATTACGGAAATTCTCAAGTTCAACCAAGTTCAGGCAAGAGGAAAAAATTAAATCATTGAATCATTGATCGGATAAACCTAACAAAGAAAATCAAAACAGGATACAAAAACTTAACTGACCAGAGAAGATAATCACCGGGATGAGACAAGCACCAGGATGATCAGATCCGAGGGCCTGATCAGCACATGCCCTTATACGAAACAACAACTTTCCTCTTCCTCAGCCTGGGCTTCAATTCCATCATTCGAGCCACTGAAAGTTTCACTCCAATCTCTTCTGTATAATCTCTAAGTCTTTCAGCCTCACTCTTCCTTCTCCCCTTTCTCTCAGATTTCACTGAGCTCTGATAGGTATCGGAGGACTCAGAGGAGCTAACACAGGGCTCGGGGGAGTACTCGGGGGAGATCTCGGAGGATTCGGAAGAGCTTTCAAAATCAGAAGTGTTGACAGAAAACATAGAATCGCTGTCATCTATAAAAGAAAAATTAAACGAGATGATAAATAACATAGGAGGGGAGAGTGGCAGGGTAAAGATCAGCTTATTATAACCAGGTAGAAAAATGATATTATTTCAAATTATTGATATTATCTAACATTAGAAAGATGCAATTATAATACTGCCATGCTAGAAAATGCTAGACTCATGAATCCCATCTTCTAATATTAGAACTAATGTAATATAGCATTAAATTGTATTCAATCTAACATTCGAGCTTATAAAGTTATCCATTTCATTACTTATGGTCCAGTGACATTTTTTGCGAAAGGGTTACCCCATGTTATTAATAAACAGACATTTATTTATGGCAGAATCTGAGGAATAAACTCAAACTGTATCAAATAGTCATGACAAAAAATTAATAACAGTTATATATTTTAACTCATGTTTTACCAAACTGTAAACCATTTATTTTAAACAGTGAAGGTAATGTATTGCATTTATAGTGTGTTTTGTTTCAAAATAAAATTATTTCGCTGTGAAATAGTTGTAATGTTTATCATGTTTTGAATGAAATTTTATTTATTTTGAAAAATGGTTTTATTAGAACACTTTTCCGGATACTTAAAAATTCTTCTGTTTTTTTTTTTTTACACAAAACGCAATGACTTTTACTCCGCAACATTCATTTTGCGAACACTACTGACTATGCCAATTGGCATATAGGAACACTTACTTAAACCTGTTTAGAAGAAACCGTTAACGGACCCTTCACAAAATATTTTAACTTAGAAACGGACTCTTCACAAATTTGTTTATCTTCATTATTATTTTATTAATCGAATAAACCCTTTCAAGAACAGAAAACAAGAAAGATGGATGTAAACGAATTAAGTTTTGTCTTCGGCAGACGATTCTTCCATTATTCGTCCGAAATTAATATTCTGCGTTCAGCAGTATAGGCTAAATACCAAATATTTGCATGTTGCATCTTTAATTTAGAAGCAGCAGTTGCTTATTTTTTGAAATTTAATTTTTTTAATTATAATTTTACAGTGTTGAGCATAATCTTGTATGTCTTTACAATTTAAAAACTAATTGAAAAAGGTTTTTTTTGCAATAACGGACCCTATTTGCACAAATTCAGAAAAGCGGACCCTGGTTGAAAGAATGTGAGTAATTTTTTCACAATTTCCCGAAAAACGGACCTTTCACAAAATGTCTGGACAGACCCCTGCTTAAACTTACACACTTAGGAACACTTACTCAGAATGAACCTGGGTCCTGCTATAGCTGGGGATGGAGGAGGAGAAACGGGTTCATCCCGAGAAGGTTCATCATCAGAAGAGGAATCGTCATCAGAATCATCTGGTACACAAGGAGGAGAAACTTGTCCATCAGAATCATCTGACAAAGGAGGAGGAGTAGGAGATGCCTGTGAGGAAAATGAAAATTTCTAATTTATTACTCTCAAAAGCATTCATTTATGACTAAACATATTTAATACAGCCAAATAGTATATTTTGCTATTGATATTAAACCTTTACAGGGCTATTTTTTCTAGAAATGTTATGTTAAGCTTGTCTGGATTGATATTTATTTATGAAACAAAATCCATTCAGCATAAAATTCAAATAACGCTTAAAATTAAATTTTTTTAATTATTTTTTTTTTAATTAGAAAGTGGTTGGGAAATTTTACCTACTGTAAAGAATTATCAAAGAAACCAAATTTACAAATTGAACCTAGATTAAATTAAACTAAATTTATAAATGCTAGGTTTGTAACCACAGATGAATTTGATGAGAGGTGATTAAAAGAACAAACGCACTTGACAGAAGAGAAAATAGTTCCAAAAACTACCTCAAGATGCTAACTCGCTTCCTCTCGCTAAAGTCTACTTTTTTAAAACATAATTATTCTATTGTCTATAATTCTTCTACTTCTTTTATGTTTTTTTAAGAAATTGTAAAAGTAATAAGTAAGTCCCATTTCAAACCATTGGTGAAAAGTTTCTCCCACTCTACATTTAAAAACTAAGAAAATGTGTGGGAAGAATATTTCAAATGGCCTTATAAAGGGTTATTAAGCTTATAAATGGTTTAGTAAATATTTATACTAATAAATATTTACTAAAACTTATTTTTTGTATGGAATTTTCTTAGGAAAAACGAATTTAATACTTGTATGCAAATCAGTTTCAATTCACTGAAAAATTTAGGAAAGACGCAGAAAGTAAAAATAGCATTTAAGAGGCCAAATTTCCGATCATTCTCCTGATCAAACTATTGGGACTGTATTTTTCATATGGCGTGAGCTCCGAAATTTTGGGGATCAAAAATCCAAATCCGCCAAAAGAAAGTAATGTTTATTCAGCGAAAGTGTGACTTTTGTGTCTGATTTCATATTTTAAAATATTATATACAGAAATTAATAAACATATTTGATTTAGAAATTCAAACAAACATTGAATCTGTAAAAATTAAAATATATGTGTGTTTGTTGACAGTGTGTCCCCTGAAGAAGTGCTGTCCTACAAACACACATATATTATAATTACACAGATACACATTTGTACAGGAAATCAAATAAAGCAAATTAGGTTGATTTCTAAATTAAATAAAGCAAATTTGGTTTTAGCTGCTTTAGGCGCTTTTCCATTTTGATTTAATGTTTTAACAGTTTATTTAATTCGTTGTCTCTTTTTCACTTTTGTAAATTGAATTCATTTTCTGATTAAACATATTTTAAATCATCCCCTCGAATCATTGAGTCCTAAAACTTGAAAATCCTATCATAGGGGAAAGAAAGTTATTATTTTCACTCAGTGCTTGCGCTCACTTCAATATTTAAGATTATTAAAAAACTTGCGTAAACTCTCAATTAAATTAATTTTTGATTAAACTGAATTATCTGCTAGCAGAACTATGCTATTGTTCAAATAATTTGAAAGTAGTTTAAGATAAATTAAATACAATCTCATACCTGCCAACTTTTAATCCCTTCCATTATTATTTTTCCCAGTGGTATTAAAATGGAATTAAACCTTCAATTTTAATTAAACAAATACGTTGCATATGAGCAAACTTAAGTTGACAACCATGATGGAAACGCATATTAATCTATGTGCTTAATTTTTGTAAGAATAGTGGTGATCAAAATCATTTAAAAATTAAGTTTATAAAAGAAAAAATAGTATATATTTACTACCACTTTAAATATGAAAACAAAATCTTCCGGAAAATCCGGAAGAGTTGGCAGGTATGTAATCTTGTTTTTCCCTCTCAAAGCTATTCGAATGTTGAAATTGTAAATCAATTGTTTTTCAGTCTCATTAGCTTTGTAGGTAAATACTAATTCAATGCAAAATTTTCAGAACTAAAATAAGTTTTGTTTTTAAACAAATAGAACGGAAAAAAAATGCAATGCACTTACCTTACGAAAGTTATTCTTAATTTAAAAAGTTTGAAACATTCTCAGATTCCCTTCAAAAATTGTAAACAAAAAGAATGCGTTCTCTAACATTTGAGATTTATTGTAATATTTATTTATATTGTTATATTATAATACTTTTATTTTTTAAAATTAAATATTGAACAAAGAAAAAAAGATTTTTTACTTAATTTTTTTCCGTTGCAGCTTTTATCGAAATGCGTGATTAGGTTTTACAATTGCATTTTCAAGTTTGCAAATTAGCTAAGTTGTGAAGTATTTGAAAGTTAAATGAAAATAAATCAAATTTCTCTTGTGAATATAATCTTATGAAATTTAGATTATTGGTTTGATAGGTTATTTTCCAACATAATAATTATCTTATACTATTTTATCAGGGCCTGACTGTAGCATGATCATAATAATAAATTCTCATAAAAAAAGACTTTTTTATCAGGAATTAAAAGTTGAATAAAGTAGTATAAAAGACACTAAATAAGTGGTTTATGATACTTACTACTGATGCTGGCCTATCGGGAGATGCATGGGAAGGGCCAGCCACCTGGAAGTCATCCTAAAAAGTTTTTTTAAGAAAATACATGAAAGATAAAAATAAAAACTGTATATATAGTGATATTTATATTACTACAATTATTTCATTACAATTCACTAAGACATGCTAACTCAATTTTTATGTTGAGGTAACTTTTAATAGATGCCGGGCAGGTGACAGAGCGGTTAGCGTGCCTGACTGCGAAGCCAATGGCTGCGGGTTCGAATCCCGCTCAGGGCATGGATGTTTTTTTCTCTCTCTGTGTTCTATGTCCTTTCTTCTGTGTGATTGTATGAATGTAACCCACCCTATAAACGGGTTTGTGGTTGTATGACGTGGGCGACGCTACTCCACCGCCGTGGCTTAGCCATAGGTGCTCACTGGGTAACGCCATTAACCAAGAGAAGTGTCCGCCATTAACCAAAAAAAAAGACTTTTGATAGATGACTGCTGACATTACCGGTAGCCCATGATTGGTGAAGAATCAGATGTGATTTGAACACGCCGAAAGAAACACCCACTTCGATTTAAGTAAGCCTACTTCGACAGATGATCTATTTGTGACTGTGACATTAACAACCTCCACATGCTGTTGCTACTCAATCTAGATCGCATACAACGTGGCCTGTATACATTCGACTGTTAATGGCAACACAGGAGCGACCACGACAGTCGTGAACTTAATAGATCTCGCACGATGAGCACTCAAAATCCTGTGATCTTAATACAGCTCACCCGTCTTCTCACAAAGCGATGAATCAACTGGCGGTATCCATTCATCGAATTATCAGTATAATCCTGGTGGGGGTGTACTGTAACGTGTCTACCACTACAATTATTTAACTCAAATTCGTTAATATATAAGACACGATAACTTGACTCCAAGTCGGGGTACTTTTTCATAAATGAAGGTTGAATTTGGCCATATAAATTCCCCACATTAGTAATGTAGCGTACCCACCACCACCATTTTCCAATGTATAAAATGCATGTTAACTCTATACTATGTTGAGGTGCCTTTTCATAGATGAAGGTTGACATTGTCTGATATCATCTTCAATCAAAGTCAATATTTATCATGTAGATCAATATGTAAATCAATATCATCTCAAGAAATATTCACCCCATTCTGTTCACTTTTTGCCAGTTTAAAATTAGTTGAATATTTGTACTCCTTTCAATTCGAAAATATTTTCGAAGTAACAAAATACGAAAACTAAAAATCAAAACGCTTCAGCCTAAGGAATTACGGGATATGAGCCTTGATTAACTTTAAAAGCAGAAATATTTCTCAAACCATTTCTTAAGAACAATTCAATCAACTTTATTTATTTATTTTTGAATTTTTTCAATTAAATTTACTTAGATTAAATTGGCAGAAAAAAAACGTATGCCTTGCAATTCAAAATTATTATTTCATTATTATTTCATGAATAAAAAAAACTAAACATAATTAAGAAAATTTAACGTGGATTTTTGGTTAAATGAGTTTCGCAAAATTGTATACACAAAATTTTCGATTAACACTAAACATATCAACACTTAATGTATACCTATTTCTACCATATCTGGTCAAATGATCGGACTTTATGTTTCTTGATTGAATGTATGAAATATGGATGTTAGGAAGGAAATAAACTAAAAAATACTTTATTATAATTTAACAAAGTTGTATATTGCCAATTTTTATGTATCACAAACACAAAGAATAAGAATTTTTAATTCGTTGCTCAGCGCATTTTTTACAAGTACAGGATGTTACCATTGTACATTTTCCGCAAACATATTTCTTCTAATTATTATCATTTCTATGATTCCTATAATTACTCTTATAATTATAAGAATATATAAGAAATATAATTCTTACATAATAATTCTTATAATTATTTCTTCTAAGAACTTGTTTCGACATGGGTAAAAATTAACAGTTTGTTAGAAATGAAGTAAACCTATCAATATAAAATGTAAGCTACTTACATTTAGTTTCGGTCACTTTTTCTGACACAAAAATGCCAATCTAAAATTTCAGTTACTTTCTCGAAATTTTAATTTACAGTTATTCTGATTGAACTCACTATGCAACAGTCTTTGCAGAAATGTGCAACTCATCGAATGCTATACGTTGAACACGCATTGCATCGTCATATCTGATCCGATGTCCTTATAAAGCAATACATTGTTCTCCCGGTCAAATGACCGGTTGTGGTAGAAACAGGTATACGGCAAGTATTGTTCGAAACAAACAAAATAGTAAAAAACATAATTACAGATTATTAACTGCATATAATTGTATTTGAAGTGTTTATCATTGAGCCTAGATATGCAAAACTATCCACGGTAGCACATTTAAAATTATCAACATTAAAACATTCACTGTAGTTCCTGGTAATATTAGTTTATTTTCATATATATTATTTTTTGTTCATTAAGTAAAAGGTCGGCTAAGCTTGCTACTTCTATTAGTTTTTGTTGATGCAACTAAATTATTTATGATTCTCACCCAGTATTGTTATGTCATCAGCAGAGGCACAAATTACGAGTTGTTTTACTGGTAATAAAGCCTCAGATTTCGTAATGGCGGATTTAAGTAATAAATTAAAAATTAGAAACTATAACGATATCATCGAACACCCATATTGATGTCGAAAGTTTCTGAAGAATCATTCTGCGCAGGAAGAAGAGCTTTAGATTCTATTTAATAAAGTGTTTAGATTCAAATTGATTTGAAGTTTTGGCTCAGTCAAAGATACTAATCAAATTAAACAGACTGATCCAAATTACTTAAGAGAAAATGCACAAATTAAATTTAATATTTATGCAGCGTTTTCCGCGGCTCATTTGTGGAGCGCATCCAATGGACTGTAAACATTTAATAAAAAAGTACAAAAAAACTTACAGCCAGCCGGATCCTTTCAGCATTGATGGCTTCAAGAATTGCCGACCTTTGACCTCCGCCCCAAAAGCGGGCTTGCATCCTTTCCATGTGCACACCGAAGGCACCACTGAAAAGAGATCACATCATGTTTTGTTAAAATGCATGCTCAAGATTGTGACGCTTGAATAATAAATAAAATTTAAAAATATCATGTTCGAGTATATTGTATTATAAACTTAATAAAATTGAACGAACTCTCAATAAGTGTGAAAAGTCCAAACACAAACTGTCTAATTTAATGCAAAAGATTGAAACTCTTCAAATATGGCAATGGTTCCCGAACTACAAGAAATTTGAGTTTAAAAATGAAAAATCCCCAGAAAAATATTAACTTTTAAGTTTACTACACTTTTGAAATAAATGTCGAATCAGCAGTCAAAACAAAGATTTATGTTGGTTGAAAAGAGTTTATTTAAGAATTTTAATATTTTCAGTATTAAAATATTATAAAATCGGTTGACTACTTACAGGTCTTCGTGCTCTCTCCTAGATCTTTTGATTTTTCTCTCCTGAAAATTAAATTGAATTCATATTAAAAAATTATATAAATAGATTATTTTTCACTGCTGAAAAAGAAAACTGAAATTAAACACATTGCTTTCGAGAAGTTCATTTAGTTGTTGCAATATATTGCTATTCACGTGCTCTTGAATAAAGTTATAAAATTATTTTTGGTATAATCGCAGTTAATTAGATAGTAATCAATGTACAGTACAGAACCAGTTATCCGGAAATCAGAAAACCGGAAAACCAAAAAACCGGAACGAAATTCGATAAATTTTCCCGCAATTTTTAAAAAAAAAATTTTCCTCATAGGATTTTTCTTTCTTTTTTGAAAGATGTTTACCTTACAATCATTTCAGAAATAATCATTAGTGTATTACCTCATCGTTTTTTCTTATTTTTAAGATTATTTCCAAATATTTTATTTTTTTAGTTGGGTTTAACACTAAAAAAAAACGGCTTTTTGTAGCGATTCAGAAAACCGGAAAAATCAGTTATCCGGAATAGCGATAGTCCCGATCGTTCCGGATAATCGGTTCTCTACTGTATATGTTGATCAAGGGGAAGAATGGTTTATGTACAGTCCGCAAAAAAAAAAAAAGATATCACCCTGAATAACTTTCGTTCTAATGATCGGATTTTCACCAACTAAAAGTCAATCTTAATGGTTCCTGGGGGTGACCTCAAATACGGTAATTAATTAGTGCTAACTATTAATTAAGTTACAAAATCAGACACAAAAACGCACTTTCTCTGAATAAACATAATTTTTTTTTACATATTTGGATTTTTCATCTTCAAAATATAGGGGGTAGCCGCAATCTGGGAAATGTGGTCCCCACAGTTTGGTCAGGAGAGCGATTCAAAGTTTGGACCCCTTAATGTTAATTTCGCTTTTTGCGTTTTCAGTCATATTTTAAAAACTAATGAAGCAATTCAAATAAAAACTGCCCCCACTCATAAAACTCATTTACCCAAAGATAATTACGTGAAAAAAATAATTTTTAATAATTATTTATTATTTAATTAAAGTCAGGATGAAAAAAAGTTTAATTATAAGGTAGGGATTTTTTTATACCATTTAAATCGACATATTTTTCAATTGAAAAATCTAAAGTTTCAACTGTTTTTATTTATTAGAAGATGAGAAAAATCAAAATTAATTATTTAAAACAAAAATAATTTGGCGACAATGAAGAAATAATTAAATGAGGCGATTAATATTAAAATGCGATAAACTTACGAGGAACTTAACTTAGCGCGCGTAGTGAAAATTTCATTCATATTTTTTTCGCTAATAATCGTTTGCAAATCTTTTTATTTCTATTTTTTTAAAACTATAAAATTCGATGTTTCTTTTTTAATCGTCTAAAATTCCATTTGCAATTTAGTAAAGAAATTTGAATAAAACATCTTATTGAATAAAAAACATTTTATGCAACGAATGTCGAGTTTTATAAAAGCATGCTTCTGATAGAATATGATTATACACTATTATACATTATTTAATGTGATTATTTTTTAGTTTTTAGTATTTTCTTCTCAATAACTGATACAATTTCAATAATATACATACGTATGAATAGATTTAGAATGAAATATTTATCAATTTCTTGAATATATTTTTTATAAATAATTATAAAAATACGTAGTAAACATATTTAAGCATATCTCACATCATCGCAAATTTCTCAACATCGTATACATCGTCTTAATGTTAAAAGTAATTTTTTAATCACCTGTCCGGAAGTGTTTTGCGGAACTATTTTACCAGCAATTTAATTAAATTTTAACATTTTTAAAAATCTTATTCTTTATCCTACTATGTTTACTATTTCTTCATTAATCAGGGATGAGATTAGCCAAAAGGCAAAAAAGTTTAATTTCCACGATAGTAAATTTTACGCAAGCGCAACCCTTTAATAATAAATTGCAGACAGTTTAAAGTAATAAATAATGTGTTGACATACAATTGTGTACTAATCTATTATTATATAAATGATTACATTGATACTTAATATTTAGTGAAAATAAAAATTACGAATTGAAAAGATGGAAATTATATTTTTCCTCAGTTCACATAAGAGACAATTATTTCTTGAAAAACTACCTGCTTTAGCAAATTAAAACTACTGAGAATATACATTAATATTTCATTTCCTTTAATAAATACTGTTATGTGATTTATAGCAAATATATCAGTAATATTACTTTTTAAATAATATTGGGAGAAAAAAAACAATGGACCGATTCATTCTGTTCATATTATAGTCTAATCTAACTAGAGCCCTCTGAAACATATCAATAACAGTGAAGTAGAAATATATAGTAACTCCTTAACATACAAAAATTGCCATTTTAGTTTGAAAAATTACATGACAATCAGCAACTGTTTAGATTATTGATTTTTATTTGATAAGAATTTTGCATTTTATAGCATAAATAACAGCAATTATAAATAAAATTTTGATGAGTTAATTAACTCTTTTTCCAAAAAAAGAAAAAAATTTAAATCCCTTTTTAAGTGATTGCTTTTGTTTGCTATATTTAGACGTTAGTCCATCTTCAAACATCTTATGACAAATCCTATTTTTTCTTCTTTGCAAGCACAGAATGTAAGTTTTGAATATACTCCCTTCCAGTTTCTCTGATGTTGTAACACTTACATATACCAATAATCGTCGTTAGAAAAACAGTCACCTTTATAGTAACTAATTAAAAAAAATTTACTTCTTACAAGAATTGCGATAGTTGATCTTAAAATTGCGTGAATATGAATAACAATTATGGATTTTGAAATCACATGAATATGAAACTAGATATACGATTTTGAAAATGAGAAAATACAAACTGGGATATAGAATTTTTAAAACGCGTAAATACAAATCACGATTCATAATTTTTAGATCGCGTAAATACGAATCATAATGCGTAATTTTTAGATTGCATAAATAAGAATTATGATGCATAATTTTTAGAATGCGTGAATGCGAATCCCAATGCCTTATTTTAAAATCACGTATAAATACGAAAATCAATGTTTGATATTATAAACCGCATGCGCAAATCAAGACATTAAATTTTAAACTTGCGTGAATACGAATCGCTACATAGGTTTTTAAAAAGGCGTAAATACGAATCACAATATCGGGATTTTAAATCTCGCAAATGAGAATCGCAGCGTACAATATTCAAATCGCGTGAATAAGAATCGCTACACGTAAATATGAAAAGCTATGCTTGATATTAAACGAAAATCGGATCTATCTGGAAGGCGGGTAAAAAATTCGCAAAAATCTTATCTGCTGCGTGTAAAAGGGGAGAAAATAGTTCAAATAAGTAAAAATGAGAAAGGTAGCTATGTAGTTTGAATTTTCTGTTTCTCTTTGAAAATCGGTGAATTTTCTGAAAAAGCGGAATACTTATAAAAAAAAGTGAAATTTTTAGAAACTCTGAAATTTTTTATAAAAAAACTGAAATTCAAGAGATAAAAGTGAAAGAAGCGGAAATCCGCTAAAAAGCGGAAAAACCTCATCCCTGTTGATTACATTCAAGGCCTGTGTAACGAGACAAAGCCAATGAGAATTTGGAAGCCTTTTTTCAAACTGAATACAATTTAATAAATAACTCCAGGTTGTAAGGAATATTGCAACTAATAATAATAATGCCATTTAAAAACTTTATTTCAAACCATATAAAACTATATTGGGGTATTATATTTTTCAAGCATTTTTCAAATAGTGGTAGAGTTTATTGGTAAAAAAAATAATAAATTTGCGGAAAAAAAAGAGCCAATATAATATTTTGTATGAAAGTTTCAAAAATTAAGTTCTCACTAGCGTAAAGTTATTTAAAACTATTACAAACCAAATCATTAACTACCAAAAATGTATTCATCCCCCTACTTCGTCGAAAATAAAAACAAATTCAACACACTTAAAACTAAGCAAAAAATACACAAACCAAAACAAAACTTAAAAAATATATTCAATAACTAAGTTTTCGTTTCAAATTTGTAGAAATATCATAAAATTTTTTCTTAAGACTTATGCATCGAACTTTCAATTAGTTTTTCCTATTGCCACCTTTATTCAATTTAAAAACATGAAATGTTAGAATACTTTTAATGCTGAGCGTCAGTTTTCATGATTTCAAGTACTTATAGGTAGGTAAATTGAGAGCCCTCAAGTGATCCCTTAAAAGTGATCCATTATAATTCAGAAGAATTAAACTCACTTCTTCATTGAGAGCCTCATCGGAAGAGGAAGAACGTTTCCTTCTCCCAGTACAGCAGGGACAGGTGGGCAGCAGTGGCTCGCTAAAAGAACAAAAATATTAATATAAAAATCATGCATGCCAATCAGTAGAGTAAAAGTGCCAATACCCATGAAGTTTCAGAACGCATACAATATTTATGTCATCATTTTTTAATAAAATAAACATAGTACATTTATTTTCACAAATTTATATGCATACATATTGCAAACAAGGACTAAACCTGTTAAAATATCTAAAAAATCTTTAGACCAAAGATATTAACGAACAATTAAAACTCTTTTAAATTGGTGAAGGTAGAGATTAGCAACAGTTTAATGGGATTTTGGAATATCAGACTCAAGATTATTCTAAGTGTCACTTGAAATTTTCTTCCACTGAAATGACAAGAATATGACTTAACTTGAAATCAAATAAAGTGTAGAAAAAGGCAAACTGGGAAAAAAAAGTATCATTTGAATTTTTATTATTTAACTTACATCAAGTCGCATCCAATGCAATTGGTGAGAAAATAATCGAAATTTTAAATACTTTTTCGTGATTTTTTTAAGGATTGACTATTTACCAATTGTTGATTTATTTACCTGGAATCAGAGTCTTCACTTGATGAAGAAGATATCCTGCGGCGTTTTGAAAGGCCTACAGGATGGATGCTAAAAGAACAAAAAAATTAATATAAAAATCATGCATGCCAAATCAGTAACGTAGCTTAAGGATATCAATACGCGTGAAGTGACAAAATGCACAAAATTTCAGCTGTTAATTTTTAATAAAACGAATATTTAGTAACACTCGTATATGAGCACGTATTTATATGCAAGCATGTTGCTTGGAAAGGTTAAACTAAAGACCAAAAAATCTTTAGACCAAATAAGCAATTAAAACTCTTTTATACTGTGATCAATTTAAAAACTAAATGAGAGAAAGTCTTAAAGTAACAGTTTAAGTGATTTTGGAATAACGGACTGAAGATAATTTCTGAATGTCACTTGGAATTTTATTCCACTGAAATGACAGGAATATGATTAAATAAAGTATAAAAAAAACGAAAAAAAAATTGTCATTTGAATTTTATTTTTTAACTTACAGCAAGCTGCATCGAAACATGCAATTTCTGCTAAAATTATCGAAATTTTATTTACTTTTTTTGTGATTTTTTTAAGGATTGACTATTTACCTATAGTTGAGAAAAAAAAATTCTTTGTCTCGATCTCTCGCTTACAGGATCGAAATTAAGCTGATTCCAAAAGTAGTAAATATTACCAGATATAAAACTAAACCTTTATATTGAAATTCTTAAAAAAAATGTATATAACAGAAGCAAAGAGTCTGGTTCTTTCTATCAAATATCAATGACTATTTTTTCAATCCAAGTAATCATCAATTTTGTTGCATATTGACAAAATGTTCTTAAAAACGTTTTTTTTTATTTTTAAATATTTAATAAAATCACATCATATACTTATTTAAATTTTGAAATATTTTTAATATTAAACATAACATTTTTCACCTTTTTTCAAAAATAATTTTCATTTTTCGTTTCTCAATCGTTTTTTTCCCTAAAATTACTCAGTTTAGAGCAATATTCCTTTTTAAAAATATTCCTTTCACAAAAATATTTCTTTCAAAACTTATAAAATAATAATTAATATGAAAATATAACTTATAAAATAATAATTAAACTTTGTTCAAACCTTAGCTAATTATCTTAGCTAATTATCCCTGACAAAAAAATTTCTTTAATTGTTTTTTAATATTTTATATATTGTTGGGCGAAAAAATTTGAGTTATGGATAATACAAAAACAGAGATTTATTTTGGAGGATCCGCAGATGGTATTTGATTTTCTGTCGGTGAACGGTCTCCTGGACTTGGTCTAGCCTTGTTCTGGGCCAAGAGGAATAAGAACCACCACCACAAAAACAGAAAATATTTTAAATCTGTTATTTTGCATGACGAAGTGTAAAGTACAAACACTATAAGTAAAATAGTTTCCAAGTTTCAAAAATGGTGTTTCTTTCCTCAAAAACTGATCGATTTTTCAGACAAATAGGTATTTCGTAATTTAAAATTGCCTAGTTAAAAATTACGTCAGTATGTGCATGACTCACAGCATAATAAATAATATTTCGCATGGGATATCTTAGGAAAAATAAATTTTATTAATTTGTAACAAGGCACAATGAAATTTTAACTGTTTAAAACTCTCAACTACTTCAATATATTCACCAATAGTAGTTAAAAGTTAAATTATTTGACTATTTATAATAGTCACATTTTACCCTTTGAAGAACGTGCGTAATTAAAGTCGAGTAAAAGTTTACTTACCTTTGTTCTTCATCAGAAGAAACATCTTCTTCCTGAAAGTAGAAAAATAAATAAATAAATGCACAATCCTTCAAAGTAATAAAAAGAGTCCAAAACTATTTTTAAGCCAAACGAAAACATTTTTACTCACGATTTTAAAATTCATTTCTTCATAAATTTAGGCGTTTTATCTTCTAAGTTTTAGAAGATGCGAAATTTGTCTGATTATTTTTTTTTTGTTGCTATTATTAAATAAAATAATAAGAAATGATTTATTTGAAAATATTTGTTACATGGAATAATCGAAAACGAATTTTATGTATCTGAAAAAAAAGAAAGAAAGCAAAATAGAAATCGATTTTTTCTGTTAACTTCCGAATTATGACATAATAGGCAAAAAGCGAAATGGATATAGGATTTCCGTATCGTGATCTGTCTTGCCAACTACAATCGCTATAATCGATAACTAGATTTTAAACTTGTAAATTTTTTTTTAAAAAAAGCGCACGTAGATGTTTTCCCGGAGGTGGCTACGAGTTATACCTTTTGAGTTGGATTTTTTTTTTCTTGCAGGCCGCTGCTCGGAAGTTGTCAAGACTTGGCATTATTCTGACACAGATCAGGATGGGAAAATCTCCCTAGCGAAATTATAATTTTCGCGTCTCACGACCTTTATCTTGACTAAACTATTGAGAATTTGCTCCGTTGCTGGTGATTCCCGGAGCCCTCATATTTTGAAGGTTTAGATCCCAAGTTATATATACAAGCTGCAGCTATTTCTATAGAACTTTTCAGTTAAAAAAAATTTTAAAAAATTATTAATTTAAGACAAATTAATCGAAATGAAACATGTCTCTTTGCTAACCCCTTTCTATATTTAAGAGTAAGAGGGATTAAAAAGGGTTTGGTTTTAAATTTCAGACTTCCAAATCCTTTTTCGGTTCTCATTTCAATGAAAACAACAAATGACGAATTTCAATGTTTTATAATCATTGATGTTTAACTGCACTGGAGCGCTCTCACACTAAAGGCCTAAACAATAATCCTCATTTTTTTCTTTCTTTTTTTTTAAATGAGGATGAATTTGAATATTCTATTTATCACAAAATGATTTTTAATATGCATAGTAATCTTAGCTACCAACATGGATAGGAAACCATCCAGTAGATTTTACTAAACAGCATAAATTTCATGATTATCGTTGCATAATGTACTAACTATTTACACGTAAGGAATTTTAAGGATTTTTATAGTCATCAAAATAGAAAAATTACAATATTTTTCAGTTATGATTTCACTTTAAACATACCTGAAATTTTATGTATTATTTTTTCTCATAATTTCGAATATTAATAGACATTAAGTTCATCAAAGATAGTTAAAATATTTATTCTTAAATTTATTTAAAAGAGTTCACAATGAAAATAAACTGACCATTTTAAAACAAAAAAAGTTTTGAATTGATTTTTATAAACGAGGTTCAATTCCTTATAAATACTCATTCAAATGTATTGCGTATGATTATAATAATAATATTGCATAATGTATATTTCCATTTCAATAGGGATTTTTTTTAGAAATTAGACTCAATTTTATGAAATTTTCGAACATGTACAAAAACCAGGAGAATTTTAATTAAACCAGTAGATCTTGAGAAACTGACAAAATCCAATAGAGTTTTTTTGAAAATTTATAAACTCTAAATGTGTGGAACTGTTTTAAAACACTTAAAAAGTGGCAAATTTTTCATTTTTTAATTTTTATCAGACATACTTTTAGGATTTTTCTACACTAGTATAAAAAGCATTGAAAGCAAAATTATGTCTTATTTTATAGAAAGAAATCATAGCTTACTCGTGGTCTTTTCGTTGGCAAAATCTTCTTTCTAGGCATCTTTAAAGTTAAAAAAAAACATTAGTTAACTAAGTTAAAAAAACATTCAAATAAAATTTCATTCACATAACATCATTTTACTGTTCAAATAATCAGGAAGCTCATAAATGATTTCTTCTTAAGGATGGTTGCAATTTTTTTAAATTTATATAACGATGGTTTGCCCAATAATTTAGAATTTTTTTTTAAATTCCATTTTTATTAACAAGTCTTTCTTTCTTTGATGATGAAATCGAAAACTCAACTCTGCTTTTTGACCAGCTAGAGTAGAAGGATTTTCATCCCTAATAATATCCATAGGCGCAGCTGGACATTTTACAAAGAAAGAGCCGTAATAGTTATGAAGGCTTTCACAGTTATATGAGATTATTAAGACTTAAGAAATCTAAATTAACTTTATTTAAAATATCATATTATACCTCATGTAGGTTTGCGTCTGAATTCATATTATGGGGATAATTTCTAATTATTTATTTATACATATATATATATATATATATATATATATATATATATATATATATATATATATATATATATATATATATATATATATATATATATATATATATATATTATTATATATAATATAATTAGATATAATATAATTAGATATAATATATATAATACAAAATATATATATGTATATAATTAAATCTGTGCGAGATTTTTAACATCAATTTTTAAATTATCGTCATTATATTTCATGAGTATAGTTCAAAAAGTAATTTTCACTTATTACTTAAATATGAGAAAAATTTGCTATTCTTAAATATTAATTGAAGGCATGCTATCAGACAATTTCAGCGCGTACATTTTTTTTCCAAAGAAAGTAAACTAAAAAAATTTATCTCTCATAAACAGCTTAAAAATTTTTTTCTACATTTTATGCTAAAAATTATTGGAAAATGAACATTAAAGGTGAATTTTTAAAAAAAAAACAGGTATTTATTTTTAAAAAATTTAAAATCACTTAAAAAATTTATTAATATACCGCCATGAGAGAAGGAGGAAGAAAATTATAAAAATTTAACCATTTGAGAATATTAACAATGCAAATAATCTTCAAAAAAAGCAATGAGGGCACATTTATAGGGATCAAAGGGCAAGCAGGGTGGGCCGCATTTTTAAAAAGTCTTTAGTAAGCCCTGATTAAGATATGAATCTTTAGTGAGCTTATAATAAAATAAGATGGATTAAAAGTAGTTTTTGTAACTAACAGGCTGCGTAGCCAAATCTTTCAACAAAAATAAGTACTTTTTAAGCTCTAAAAAATATTTTAAAGCACTTATGATATTCTCGCATTTTGAGGGGGTGTGGGAACACAAATTATTGTTCCTTCTTCGCCTTTTGTAAATAATTATCACAATAAAAAATATAATTAAAAATTATAAAATCCATAGTAGTAATTGCCGGAAAAAAAAGATCGACGACGAAATAGCACAAATCGAACTCTTCAAATGCGTGTTCCGAGGTTGTTGTAATAAATTATATCGCATAAAATGTATCGGATTTAAAAGTAATCGGACTTAAAAAGTAAATACACAAATGCACGATTCGAATTTCTCCCATTGTTTGAAATATATTGGGATATTTAAAATCCACGAGAAAATCAATAACTGCAGAAAATACAATCGAAGCATTACATTGATTTACAATACTATCGGCGTAAATTGAGAGCGTCAAAAAGTGATTATTTAAATGCGTGATTCAGATGCTATTTGCATATTTTGCGTAACGTATTGAATTACAATGTTAACTAATTGCTACACGAACGTAAACAAGTGTACAAACTGATTTCATCAGCCTCAAAACAATGATGCTGTATAGTGTCACCTGATAATTAAGATTTTACATAGAATCTTATAGTGCATCTAACAAAATGGCCAGAGACTGTATTTAGAAGAATTTTCAGAGATTTACGGCTCATTTTTCATGAGAATAGTCCACATGCTATACCATCGTTTTTCCAGAAAATATATAATTTTTTTCAATTTAATGGTTTATTTTACACAGCAATAGAAAAAAAAAAGCTATCTTAATATATTTCTATACAACAATCGCTGAATTATACCACTGACTTTTTCTTGAAGATATTTATATTTCCACATTTTTACAGTATCTCTAAAGTTGGTCTTCAGTTGGGGAGGAGATACAAATTCAAATTTAACAATTTTTTTGTTACTCAAGCAGATGTTGAAATTCAGTCAAATTTTATTCTATCATTGCTTGTGATATACTAATATTATTATTAAATATAATTATTAAATATACTCGATCATTTTCCAATAATCATTTTCCTAAAAGCTAATAATTTTTTTTTTAATTTAACATAAAATAATACAATTTTTAAAGAACAAATTAATTTGTGTGTAAAAGTTTGATCTGAAAAACAAATTGAAAATAAATATTTATTCTTAGAACGGAAAATCAACTCACTGATCTTCACTCAAGACTGATCTGATCAAGACTGACTTCAGTCTTCAGTATTGAAGAGTGGCATTTATGCTACCATTGATTATCTGAAACACTGCTGTTTCGAAAGAATATTTTCGAAGATGTTATCAACTGTAATTTATTTTATTTGATAACCGTCGTTGAACTGCCGACCCAAATTTTACGATTATTTATGTCCAACTCTTCAGCCTTGTCATTTTGAACTCAATCCAGAAGACGAGGGATTTCCTGGATCAAGTACTGGGAGAAAGTTTGCCTTCGAGGAGACTTTTGATGTACATGGAGAGGAAAACCACGAAAACCTTTCACGGTTAGCCTGACGTCAAGGAAACTCAAACCCATGATCAGTCTACCATATTTTTCATAAGGTGCAAGCCGGATCCGGAATTCATAACAACCTGCCATCGCTGGGATTCGAACCCGTAGACTGTCTTCCACGCAATATAAATGATTCATTCACTATTCATGCAAAATTGAAAAAAAAAGCCTAGATTTCAAATCATAGTTCATGTAGGAACTTGTGAATCCGAAACGGGTGTATGTTGCACTTTACAATCTCCATCAAACACCATTGTATCAATCCGAAAATGTTAATATTGATCTTGATTGGCTGTTCAGTCATCAAAAGAATTTACACAGAATGTGTCTGATCCGCATTTAAATATGTCTGCGAAAATGTGTACCGAGCAGTTCAGAATTAATAGTTAAGGTCGTCCAAGATGAAAACAAACAACTTTTCCAAAAAAATAATAATAATAATTAGACAACAGCCATTATGCCAATGGGCAACCTGTGATCGCAATTTCTTCATTTTGTAATGATTCGTTATTTTTATTAATTTTTTTTTTTACGTTTGATACGTCAGGTGGGAGGCCGTGGGAATTATTTTAATAATGTTCATTAACTTTGTAAATCCTTGCTCTACAACGAGTTTCTTTACGAATAAAATTCCAAAAGGTTTTATCGCTTTCTAAGAGAGAAGAATTTTTAATAAAATTGGTAGTAAAATAGGCAATGTTTTTTTATTACTATCATTGTTCAGCTCCATAGCCATGCAAGTTTAATCCCAACTCAGAAGACAAGGGAGCTCCTGGATCAAGCACAGGGACAATCTAGCCTTCGTGGAGAACCTTTTGATGAAAATAATTCACATTTGCGTTACGTGGAGAAACCACGAAATCCTCTCACGGTTAGCCCGATAGCGAGGGGATTCTAATCCATGATCCGTCTACCACTGAATATTATTCTACGTCAACACTGTGGTCGGAGATTGTTAAGCTATTATTGACGCTAGGGATGCTTAATTAATTGTGGTAAAGGGAAGATAATACACTTATGTGGGGGTTCTAAAGCAAACACGTTCTTATTTAAAACCTACCGAAAACTATATGAATCAAAAGTTTCACAGGATGCAGTTGTTTTGTATTTTTAGAACTTTTTTTTTCTTTTTTGCATTATACCATTCAATTAAAAATTAAACTCAAATATTTCACTATTAAGAAAACCATTAGAAATGAACTACAAAAGCTATAACATATATCATCTATACATATAATCAGTTAGTGTATTGGTTGCATGAGTGCAAATGGAAGGGTTATGCATCCTCCAAAGAAAAGATTTATTCATATATATATAGTTTCGAGCACAATATTTAATTTCATATTATAACCGTCGTTGAACAGCCGATCCAATTTTTGGGTTCAGGGACTACTCGGTTCAATTCCGCAGTCTTGTAATTTTGAACCCAATCCAGAATCCCAATTCAGATCTGAATTATCTTGCATTTAAAATTCAAACAAATTTCTAAATATTTTTTTCCTCGTAAATTTTGGTTTTTGCATAAGAGAAGACAAAACAGATGAAGAATAAATGCAGTTAAATTTAAACTTAATAATTCATAAGTATCTGATTTTGAGTACATCAGAAACTGAACTTAAAACCATATCGTTCGCTACGAAATGTGCAGAACGAATTTGTAATCAAACAGTTTTAGGGAACTGATAAAACATAAAATTTATATACTTTCACGTTAAACCTGATTTTTTGTTATGAAAAAGAAATGAACATTTTAATAATCTTTTAAATAATATTTCTTTAAATAATAAATTTGGCAATAATTTTTTTTTTCTTGCAAAAACCTAAATGCGATTTGCAAACTTGATTACAAAATTAAACATTTTAACTAGTCTACATACTTGTCTGAAAATGAGTTGATAAAACGAGTTCTGAAATAAGTACTTCTAAGCAATTTTTCGTGTGTAATTTAGCCTTATAGTATAAAAGTAAATGCAGATGAGAGTAAAATTTAATACAAATTGCCAACTAAATGCGAACTTGTCTCAAAATTTTTCAACGCAATTTAAAACTAATATAAACATTTTGTTCTCGCAAGTAAATTGGAGATTCCTTGTCTAGAGTCTTAATACTCACATTTATTTGCTGCTTTATTAGCAAAATAATTACTAACTGTACAGTAATCACTTAACTTGCTTCATGAGTAGAATAAGTAAAGAGTTAACTCATTTTGAATAAAAGTAAAACGATAATTGGGAAAGGACTGAATTGAAAAATTCGCAACTTACAAAATACAATTTAATTTCATGATAAAAATCAGGTTTTTGAATAACTAAATTCTTAAGGAAAATTTGTATCAAACATTCTACATATACATATATATTAAGCACTCAAAATATTTTTAATCACTTTTCAAAAAAAAAAGACAAATTATAATTAGGATCTGTGCAGTAATAAAAAAATTTTCTATTATTTAAAGTTCTTGATTTATAAACATGAAATCAATAAAATTCAAAAACTTCACTTAATTATTATATAATAGCTTGAAAAATATTGGAGAAAAACATGAATTTTTTTGTAATTTAGAGCGACAATCGACACGACAAAGAAAGAATATCTTTTTAAGAGATAGAAAATTAAGCACTTTTTACTAAGCCCGAATTAAATTAAAATTAGTATAACTGAAGTGATTTGCATACCTTAATCAAGAAAATTCCTTGAAATAAACTCCAAATCCTTCCAAAATAAACTAGAAGAAAATAGTGAAACTAGTAGAAAAACTAGTAGAAAATAGTAAATATTAGCTTGGATCAAAACGATAATACAATCTCACAATCCAACTGACTTCAAAAATAGTGAAAACAAATCGAAATAATATTGGCGACCCTTTGGCGACAAAAATTGCAATTACTTCTTAATTTTTCATAACCAATCAAAACGTAAAATGATTTGAAGGCGTGAAATTAAACAAATGGGAGTTTCAGCTGTCGTTAACGTAGATGTAACCTGATTAGTTGATTACTGAAACAGAAAAACACAAGGCGTGGTTACACCAGCAAAGAAATTTCATCTGTTGTGACAAAGAAATAGAAGCTAAAAATAAAGTTTATCATTTTCTTTTAAAGTTAATAATGGAAAGTTCAGTTCGATGATTTTAAAGCAGACATAACAAAAATGTTTGCAGTCTTTTCATGGCCTATGATAAAAAGAAAAGTATAATTTAATAAAAAAGTTAAAAATAATTTTTGCACAAAAAATTCTCATTTTTTTAAAAAAATTTTATAATGCTCACAAACTAAATTAGTATTGATTAAAAAATAATTTTTTTATTATAGCGTGTAGATTGAAAGAAGCTAAATATTTTACCAAATTTTGAAAACCTTATTTGCTTTTAAAATGAACTAACTCAATTTGAACTAATTTAGCTGTTTAACTAGTCTCAAATATTGGGGGGCAGATCTGGCAACACACAATATGTATTTCCGTTTTATACTAATATGACTTTGATTTTACATTTTTAAAGAAAAAAATGTAACGATATAAAAAGTGCATGGTGCGTAGCGTTTTTTAAAAGTGTTTAAAGGTGCTTAGGTTTGATTTCCGCTTTTTAAAAGCCGTTAAGGGTGCTTTTTTTCATTGGGTGTTTTTAAAGAGTGCTTAATTTTCCCTTTTCGAAAATGAGATTTTTTTTTCTTTATCAAGTCAATTCTAGTCCCGTATTATGCAAAAGCGTGCTTTTCACATTGTTCTATTCAACGTTTTTACAATTCATTCAACCACAATCTATTTCAGCGTACGATCGGCCAGTAGCGTATGAAAGTGCCAATCATTTTACAGATTTGATGAAATACTTGCGAGTTCACATGTGCGTCTACTGAGCTGAGTTAGGTGAGATTATTGCACTCTCATGTGCTGCATTTTGATATATATTCTCAATTTCAAGCTTCATTTTCCACCCTCTGATATCGAACCGAAAAATTTCATCTTTTTATAATGGCTAATATAAACAAGAAAAGAGTTCTTTGTCAGAAACTGGATATTTTATCATGATCATGTGAAGTCTTTGAAAATTATTTTGCATTTTGTTAATGTAGTAGTGTTTAAAAATATTTTTAGTGCCTAAAAAGTACTTAAAAGGTGCTTATTTTTTGTTGAAAGATTTGGCTACTCACCCTGTTTGATGTTTAAAATTTTTAATGAAGTCAACTGACGATTTGATTTGAAAACGTGAGGTACGATTAAAAATTTTGAATATGTATTAGAATGCAGCTAAAAATTTAAATAATATAAACATAGTTGCCAACTAATATAATATAATTAAATAATATGAACATAGCTTCTGGATTTTGCCAGTTTCTCCTGGTTTACTGGTTTAATAAAAATTCTCCTGGTTTTTGTACATTTTAGAAAATTCTCTAATATTGAGTAAGTTTCCATAGAAAAAATTCCTATTGAGATTATTGCTTGTTTGAATATTTAAATAAATGTCACTAATACATAATAAACTGAGCCTCATTAACAATATTCAGTTAACTATCTTTGAATTAAATGCTTATTACTATTCAAAAAGATGAATAAACATAATGCATAACATTTCAAGATCATTTAATGTGAAATCATAATTATAAAATATTGCAATTTTTCTATTTTGCTGACTATAAAAATCCTTAAAATTCCCTATGTGCAAAATATTTAGTATATTTTGCAACAATTATCATGAAATTTATATCATTTCGATTTATATCATCAGGATTTCGTTCTATCTGTGTTGGCAGATATGTATAAAGAATTTTCTTTTGTAATTACATAAAGTCAAAACTTAAATTCTTAGAACTATTTTTGAATCTCATGAATGCACTAAATGTGTGTTTTATATCCGATTACAAATTTTATTTTATTTTATGTCCGTCGTTGAACAGCCGACCCAATTTTTTGGGTTTACGACTGCTAATATGCAACTCCGTAGCCTTGTAATTTTGAACCCAATCCATAAGACAAGGGAACTCCTGGATCAAATATTGGGCGAAATTTGCCTTCGTGGAGAATTTTTCGATGGAACGAACTCGCACTTGCATTACATGGAGAGGAAGACCACAAGAATCTCCCACGGTTAGCCTGACAGCAAGGGGACTCAAACCATTCTAACACTGAGGAGCAGCACTGTTGTCGGAATTCATATCGACCAGCCATTGAGAACGCTCTCTCCCTTGACTCTCCAGATTACAAATTATGTGATTTCAACTTTTTAGTTTTTTTTAATCTGTAGGGGTTAGGGAACTGCTCTTGCATCAGAAAGGTTCTGGGTTCGAATCCCGGGAAAAATTTACTCAAATTATGTGTTTCCAATAATCTTGACTTCACCGGTCACCGGTGATCCCCGCAACGCTACGAACAAGTTCTGTGCCGGTCACCGGTGACTCCCAAGGCATTCAATGAGTTAAACAGAGTCATAATGCATTTAACCACTTCCCTAATTATCCCGAAAAAACTCGGGTATGTATAGATTGCAAATATTTATTATTCCGAGAAAACTCGGGTATGTATAGATTGCAAATATTTATTATTCCGAGTAAACTCGGGAATGTATAGATTGCAAATATTTATTATCCCGAGAAAACTCGGGTATGTATAGATTGCAAATATTTATTATTCCGAGAAAACTCGGGTATGTATAGATTGCAAATATTTATTATTCCGAGAAAACTCGGGTATGTATAGATTGCAAATATTTATTATTCCGAGAAAACTCGGGTATGTATAGATTGCAAATATTTATTATTCCGAGAAAACTCGGGTATGTATAGATTGCAAATATTTATTATTCCGAGAAAACTCGGGTATGTATAGATTGCAAATATTTATTATTCCGAGAAAACTCGGGTATGTATAGATTGCAAATATTTATTATTCCGAGAAAACTCGGGTATGTATAGATTGCAAATATTTATTATTCCGAGAAAACTCGGGAATGTATAGATTGCAAATATTTATTATCCCGAGAAAACTCGAGTATGTATAGATTGCAAATATTTATTATCCCGAGAAAAATCGGGTTTGTATAGATTGCAAATATTTATTATCTCGAGAAAACTCGGGTATGTATAGATTGCATATATTTATTATCTCGAGAAAACTCGGGTATGTATAGATTGCATATATTTATTATCCCGAGAAAACTCGGGTATGTATAGATTGCAAATATTTATTATCCCGAGTTAACTCGGGTATTTATAGATTGCAAATATTTATTATCCCGAGAAAACTCGGGTATGTATAGATTGCAAATATTTATTATCCCGAGTTAACTCGGGTATGTATAGATTGCAAATATTTATTATCCCGAGAAAACTCGGGTATGTATAGATTGCAAATATTTATTATCCCGAGAAAACTCGGGTATGTATAGATTGCAAATATTTATTATCCCGAGAAAACTCGGGTACGTATAGATTGCAAATATTTATTATCCCGAGAAAACTCGGGTACGTATAGATTGCAAATATTTATCATCCCGAGTTAACTCGGGTATGTATAGATTGCAAATATTTATTATCCCAAGAAAACTCGGGTATGTATAGATTGCAAATATTTATCATCCCGACAAAACTCGGGCATAGCAGAATTCGTCTATACGTTTTGTTTTATCCCCTTTTTTATATGTCCGGAAGCAAAACAAAAAATATAAATAATCTGCTGGGATAGGAAGTTTGAACATATTTGTTTGGGAGTTTTGCTGTTTGTAGACGTGTTTTTTACAATTGTATATACTATGGTTGATGAATTTATATAGAAAAAAGAGTAATGGCGTTCCCAAGCGAAAGTGAAAGTAATACAGATGATTTTTCAGATTATGAAGATGCGAACATACACAAAGACTAATATTTAACTTTTTTCACTTGCTCGAGATCATTTGAGAGAGTTAACTGATGGTAAATTAAATATTTTTTACACACAAAAAAATTGAAATTTCAACTTAGAACTTGTGTATTGTGTTTTAGTTCCTTATATTAAAGAAATAAAAAATATGTTGATTTTTTGCATTTTCTTTTTAAAATTAGTGAGGGAAGCGATTAATGATAGTTTAAATGAAAAACTAGTTCTATATAATTTCTCGCATAAATTGTGAAAGATAATAATCCCCGTAATAGCTTTTGTAGTTCCTTTCCAAAGGTTTTCTTAATATTAAAATATGTTAGTAAAACTTTCTAGTCTAACTAATGCATAGTGGTACATTTTAAAAATCAAAAAAAAATAATTGTTAAGTTCTAAAAATATAAAGCATAAATATAAATATGAAGCATCCTGTGAAATTTTGATTCATATAATTTTCGGTGGGCTTTAAATAAAAACCTGTTTGCTTTAGAACTCCCACATAAGTGTAATATTTCTCTTTTACCGCAATTAGTTAATATTTACTTATTAGTTATAATTAATACGTATTAGTTATATTTACCTAGCGCCAATAATATCTTAACAAGCACCGACTACAGTGTAGACCTAAAATATGCTCAGCGGTAGACGGATCATGGATTAGAATTCCCTTACAATCGGGCAAACCGTGGAAGGATTTCGTGGTTTTCCTCTCCATGTAACGCAAATGCGTTTATTTTAATCGAAAAGTTCTCTACGAAGACTGGATTTTGAGTTTGATCAAGGAGCTCCCTTGTCTTCTGGGTTGGGTTCAAACTTGCATGGCTATATGAAATTGAGCAATGATACTAATAAAAAAAAACATTGCCTATTTTACTACCAATTTCATTATAAATTCTTCTCTCTCAAAAAGCAATAAAGCCTCTTCTATTCATAAATGAGCGGATGCGACGGTAGCACGCTGATTGTAATATAAGTATTCTTGCGTCTAATTTGTGCTAGTTAGTTGAAATTTGCCTAAGTAAGTTTTGTTCTTTATGTATTTATTGTGGAATATAGTTTAGCGACGGTTGATTCTGGGTGGGACCAGAGTTTCATGGCCTCGCCTACTGATTATGTACAAAATGGTCTTGTACAGGACCAGCAAAATACGATTTCACCTCTTTCCTATGGACGCGGTAGTTATTATTGAGGATCCAAAAGCCAATCTAAACGCCGCTGTTAAAGAGGGATGTACCCCTTCCAAAAATATTTTGGATATAAGCTATCCTAACACCGGCAAAACGTATAAAAAGAAAAAGCGGAAAAATCGCCTCAAAAATACAGTTCAATCAACGGATGAAGATTGTACGGACTTAGAATCCGACGCCCCCACTGACAACTTAATCGATAAGGAAGATTTAGATTTGAACCTTATTAATGATATCGCTATACCTTTTGAAAATATGTTAATAGAAACCCTTGAGCTATTGAGAAATTCCGCTAATTTTAAAAACCTAGGTCATAAGGTCGCACAGACCCTGAATAAAATTAATGACCACCATAACCAGTTCAAAAATAAATATATCGTACTCAAAAGCTAAATATCCAACGAAAATACCCTATTTAGTTTCCTCTCAGAAACCACCACGGAAAAAATTGATACTTTCGCCCAAGATAATAAAAATCAATTTCCTTCTATCCCATTTTTTGATCAAAATGACTCACGTGATAACAATATGGACATAAACTTTCCTGATACTTTAAACCAGAATTACAGAGGAAATAATATTTCTTTTTCAAAAACAAAAAGGTTTAAGACAACACCACCATCCCCAACTAGGATAAATCATACTATTAATGACCCCAATCCAGAAGACGACTTCACTCTTCAAAAGAAAATATCCAAAATACCTCCCATCGTAATCAAGGACAACAATTTCAACTGGAAGGATTTTATTAAACATTCCAAGATAAGGATATAAAAGATTATAACGCAAAAAATAATGGTGATTACTTCACTATAAAAACCAAGAAAACAGAAGACAGATGTCGCATAACAACAATTTTAAAAGAAGCAAATATTGCTCATCACACATACAGCCTACCAGAAGAACGTACCTTTAGAGTCGTCGTCAAAAAAGTACCAAAAGAATATAGTGCAGAAGATGTACAATACGAATTAGCAAAGGTAAACTCTTCTGTTATTAACGTTACTCAAATGTATAGACGAAACCATGGTAACAAAATTCCTATGCCCACTTTTGTCGCAACCCTAAACAGGGAAATCCCCAGCTGTAAAGACATTTACAATATTAAATACCTGTTCAATATGTACATCACTGTAGAAGAATACAGAAAATCCGACCGCCTCTCACAATGCCACCGATGCCAGGATTTCTTCCACGGCCAAAGACTGTGCAACCATCCTCACCGCTGTGTAAAATGTGCAGGAAACCATGCTACCAATGAATGTACAAAAACAAATGACGAACCTCCAAAATGCTGCAACTGTGGTGGAGATCACCCAGCAAATTACAGTAAATGCCCTCAATACGGAAGTATTGTTGAAAAAATGTAAAATAGAACAAATAATAGAAGATCCTTCAGTAACAGAGAAAATAGAAACAATTTCTATAGTAATACCACCAGCTCAAGATTTAGCTATGCTAATGTTGTCCGAAACAATAGCACCCAACAACCAAAAAATCTAAACCCAGCATCATTACTACAACAAGCTGTGGAAGCCAGCAACAACCTTGCAAAATGTATACCCATTTTCCAACAGCAGCTCCTAAATAATTCGCAAGCCATCCCAAACCAAGGAACCTCTAGCAGTGATCATGTGTAGAAAATTCTCCTTCACCCCATTAACCATAGCTCTATGGAATGCAAACAACATCCTAACAAAATTCGCCGAATTTCTCGATTTCATTGGAAATTTCAACCCTGACATAATAGCATTTACTGAAACGCACACAAAGCCCAGCCATAGACTGAAAGTACCGAACTACAACACCTTTAAATGTGACCGTATTATTTGCACAGGCGGCGGGTGTGCGATATTTATCCATAAGAAGTACAAAGCATCAATATACAACCTGAGCAGCGAAAACAATGAAGAAGAAACCTCCATTTTACTACAAATAAACAACAATAATATTAAAATTTCTTGCATCTACAACCCACCGTGTAATAAATTCTCAACAGATTTTATGAAAAAACTATTCCCTCCCAATCTTCCAACGATCGCTCTTGGTGATTTTAATGCTAAAAACGACATATGGGGCTGTAGAAAAGTTAACAAACTTGGAAGACAACTGCACCAGCTCATTAAAGAATTCAGACTCACAGTCTACGCTCCTGAAAAACCCACCTATCTCCATCATAGTGGAATGCACCCTCCAGACATTTTAGATTTCATGATTACAAATACAAGCTTACCTTTTTCTATTGAAACCCTAGATGAACTTAGCAGCGATCATTTCCCTGTCTGGATCACTACTACCCTCGAAATGCAGGATAACAACAAATTTAGACGAAAAACTGACTGGACTCTATACCACAACATCCTTCATCTTACCGATTCTAACGAAGATTCAGCCCCCATTTCCAATGATGATATTAACTCCTCCATTAATAATATCTCTAACGCCATTACCTATGCTTATAATGAAGCTACAGAACTCAAACCCATCAACCTCAACAACTATAAACTACCTCATAACATCAAAAAACTTATTAAGGATAAAAATAAACTGAGAAAAAGATTCCAGAGAAACTTCAATCCGGAACTTAAACGCCAACTTAATAAATGAAACAAAATTATAAAAGAAAAATGTAATCAACATAGAAACAGCCTATGGAATGAGAAACTCGAATGTCTGAACAATAGTGATAATTCAATTTGGAAAATGACCAAGTCTCTTAAGAGATCACCTCTGAACAAAATGCCTTTAAAAGGGTCAAACGGCCGAGTATATACCTCTGATGATAAAGTTAGCATTTTCGCCAACACTATGGAGACTCAATTCAGCAACAATACTGAAAATACCTGCCCATAAACGATAAAATTATAAATGACTACTACAATAATATATTATAAATCAAGACAACCATATTGAGAACAACATCGAACAGACATCAGATGACGAGGTCACCTGCATAATTAAAACCCTCACAAATTAGAAAGCTCCTGGGCACGATAATATTACGAACATCATGATTAAAAATCTCCTTCGAAATAAAATATTCCAAATTGTTAATATTTATAATGCCTCCATTAAAAACCTATATTTTCCCGTGGAATGGAAGAAATCAGACATCAATCTATTCGCCAAGCCTGGTAAAACAACCTCTAATCCAGAAAACTACAGGCCTATTAGTCTATTCCCTATGTTAACTAAAATCTTTGAAACAATTATTCAACGAAGAATCAATGATTATATTCACCCACTCCCAAACCAACAATATGGCTTTAGGAAGCACCTATCAACTACCAAGTAGCTTGTAAACATCCTCGAATACATCAGTAATGCTAAATTTAAACACAAAACCGCCCTTATGCCTATGCTCGACGAGGCCAAGGCCTTCGACCGAGTATGGCATAAGGGACTTATCGTAAAACTGCATAAAATGAATATTTCATTAGATCTTATTACTTTAATTAACTCTTTCCTTACTGATAGAAAGTTCAGAATTAAAATCGATAGCTCGTCCTCAACTTATAAAAACATTCAAGCCGGTGTGCCCCAAGGTAGTATCCTCGGGCCACTACTATACATCTTATACACAGCTGACTTTCCTATTAATAACGATAATCCAAACGAATTCACAGCCCTATATGCCGACGATACAGCAATTATCACGAAATCTATGAGCCATTTACAAGCCTTCAAATAAATGCAAAAGAAGATCTACAATATCGAAAAATGGTGCTCACAATGGAAGATAAAACTACACCCGGATAAGTGCCAAATGATTATTTTCAATAGTAAAAAGAAAGGTAGAACTATTCCTGATATAGTCCTATACAAACAGATCATTAAACCCACAAAGAGTGCAAAATATCTAGGAGTCACCATCACCTCTAATTTAAGTTGGAAACAACACATAAATAAAATTATTAAAAAAGCGAATGGTGCCTATTGGGCCCTCAACTCCATATTAAACTCAAAGTCATCTTTAGACTTAAAATGCAAGCGCACTGTCTATCTAATGGCAATTAGGCCAATTCTAACTTATGCCTGCCCCGCCATTAACACTCTAAGTGATCTTTAAAAAATAAACCCTCTATGGCAGAAGGGAAGATTATAAGAAGACTCGTCGGCGCCCTTAAATGCATTAGCAATAATAGTATAAAAAGGGATCTTAAAATTGATGACATCAACGTCTATATAAAAAATTTAAACCAAAATTTCTACGATGAAGCAAAAACCTGTACCACCAGCAATTTTAACTCACTCCTAGATATTGAATTAATTGACGACAACACTAAATTTAGCCCAATCACTGCCTTTTTCCTTAGGGATATAATGTTGCCCTAGCACACGAAATACACTCTCGATTTTTGGTGCTAAGCATCCCCTCTTCCCCCCATCTCCATTCCACCTCACTACTACTCATCATCGATTTATTACTACAGATGAATCGGTTAATGCCGCTTCGCGGCAGTGAACCGAGATTTATATGATTTCTACCATTCTACCATTCTATTCATGAAGAAAACGGTTGTAGAGCAAGAAGTTACTGAACATTACCAGGATACTTCCTACGGCCTCCCACCAGACGTTTAAAAATATAATAAACAAACAAAATAAAAATAAAAAAATTTATAAAATTAAAAAAAAATTCAATGACTTGACATTCTTCAATGACTTAAAAATAAGAATAAATCAAACTAAAAGTAAATAAATAAAAACCAGTACAATCTTTATTTTCAAAAGTAAACAAGGATTTTTAAAATGTGAATTTTTAATCCAGCATTTTTCTATTTGAATTGATAATAAAAATTCAATTATCTCCATTGACAATTATAGACTATCAAGTTTTTATAGTGATGAATTCAGGGTTTGTTTACTTATTAATTATTTTCAGCCAATCGAGCAATTAATCCTGTAGGGTGAAATTGCGTAACTTTCGCAATTATCGTCTCTTTCATCTGATTTTAAAAATTACTTGTAGTTTCCACTAATTAAAATACACAGTACAAAAAAAATATTAATAAAAATTTTTGTTAAAAAAATCAGTTATGGCGTAAAATAAGTCAGAAACTAATTTTCTCTTATTTAAAGCATAATGAATGTTAGGTTCCTTACTCGCTGTCACTAATCAACTGCTTGCGCAGTTTCCGTTAAATAATTTAAAATAAAATTATTAGATGCAAGAAACTGAAAATTGAAATTCACCTAAAAAGAGCATTATTTCCATTTCTTATTCATTTATTTTCCCTCTTACTTTTTCTTAGGCACTAATAGTTGTAGTTGTAGTTAATTTACGTCGCACGAGAGCTGCACGATGGGCTATTGGCGACGGTCTGGATAACATCCCTGAGGATGATCCGAAGACACGCCATCACAATTTTGATCCTCTGCAGAGGGGATGGCACCCCCGCTTTGGTAGCCCGACGACCCGCACGCGAAGTCGAGCACTTAACGGTAGAACAGTTTAACGAGGACCAATACCGCACACCCTCGGTCCCTACGCAGACTGATCCAAGTGGTCACCCACCCGCACGCTGACCGTAGCCAGTGATGCTTGACTACGGTGATCTGCTGGGAACCGTGTCTTAACGATCAGTCCACTGCGGGACCTCTTAGGCACTAATAAAGTAAAAATTTCTAAAAGCTACGTGAAAGAAAAGAAAATTAAAATCGGAAAGAATGGAAACTAAATTCGAAGAGAATTAACAGATAAATTTTCTTTTTAATTTTTTATCTGGTAAGAAAAGGTTAAAATTACCGAATTCAACGTGAAATAAAATTTAATTTTAAGTAACGTATGTATGCTTACAAATTCGATCTCTACATTAAAAATTAAATCTCTACATTTAATAGATAAATAATAACATCGGGAAAAAAAGAGAGAAAATGATAGTTTGAAATCAAATTAAGTGAGCGAGACGGGAAAAGAATGTGCGGTAGTGGAAGACAAAGAATAAAACGAAGAACTCTCTTGGTTCTTATATGTAGAGATTAACATCCAGCAACTAATTAAGATACTTTTCTTTAATGAGCAGAGAATATTTGGTTATAATATATTAAACTTTTGCGAATTTTCTTTTTAACATTTCGAGTTTATTTAAATCTTTTTACAATTGAGTAACCTCCCGAAAGATTAAAAAATCAAAAGAGAAAAAGCTTTTTTTAAAAAAAACATATGTATACCGACCTGGAGGCCGAGTGGTTAGCGTGCCTGACTGCGGAGCCGTTGGTCGCGGGTTCGAATCCTGCTCAGGCCATGAATATTTCTTTCTCTCTGTGTTCTATGTTCTTTCTCCTTTGAGTGTGATTGTGTGAATGTGACCCGCCCTATAAACGTGTTGTGGGACGTGGGCGACGCTGCTCCACAGCCGTGGCTTCGCCACAGGCAGCGAGAATTAATTTGATTGGATAGCGAGAAGAGAGTAGCAGTTCTGGCATTCCTGTATCCAATAGGACAACCCCAAAGTGTCCGGCATTAATATATATATATATATATATATATATATATATATATATATATATATATATATATATATATATATATACGGACGGGGAGTGTCGATGAGGTTTCAAAAGCAGTCTAGGGTTGCGTTTTAAAGCTTTTATTATGACAAAAAACACTTAAATGACAATAGAAAATAATTAAAGCTGGAACATCTTAATGAGCTCGCTCCCCGTAGCCGTTCAGTGAGTGAATGTAGAGGGAGTCTGCTCAACTACAGGTGGCGCTGCATGGCGTATGCAACACTCTGTCATCCTGACTTAGTCGGTCTCCGACTAATTGCTTTAAAGGTAAATATTATACATCACAATAAAAAGAAAATATTGATGACAGAAATATTTTAACGATTGAATTGAAATATAAAACAGTAAATTAATGAAAATTTAAATCTAAACTAATTCTAAATATATTCAATTTTAATATAATATATAGTTGATAAAGTAAAAATGCACTTTTCAAAATTATTAAGCAAATGAATTTCTCTTCAACCTATAAAACTAGCAGAAAATAAGTAATAAAAAGATATTTTGAAATATATAAATCTAAAAAAAAAAAATTTATCTCACTTCTGATAAATATGATCAATATGAATATTTCGATGATTAAAATAGAAATTTGTTATTAATTTTCAGTTAAATATGTTCAATTAATATTTGATTTATGCAATAAAATTCAAAATGAAAATAATAAATTCTTTTAAAAAATTTGTGAGTCTTTGTAAAAGTTCTTGCACTAATAAAATTTTAAAAAAAATCGAAAGTCAGTGTATAAGTTCTTGCGCAATTGAAAAATTAGTTCATATGAAAAAAAAATGGAAAAAGTTTATGGATCTTCCCACGGTTTCATTAAGTCTGCTGATGTGGATGTGACAGTTGGTCCTTCTCCTATACCGATCTTGTGAACTTCATATCTATCGTTGGGTCTAATTTTTGTCACTGTGTATGGACCGAAAAATTTTGGTCGAAATTTCAAACCTGTCCCACATTGGGTTCGTTTGATGGCAACTCTGTCGTGGAGCTTATACTTCGTTGCTGTCTTTCGTCTAGTATTATAATTGTGCTTGGTTTTTTCTTGCATCTCAAGTATATTGCTTTTTGCTTCTTTTCGCATTTGTTGTTGATTTTCAAGTAAAATATGTATGTGTTCTTCCTCGAGGATTTTCTTGATGTGCAGGTCTTCTTTATTTCTCATCTTAACTCCTGTTAAGAGCTCGAAGGATGTAAACTTTGTTGTTGAAGAAACAGTGCTGTTGATTACACGTTGGACTGCTGGTACATGCTTGAACCATTTGCTGGGGTTGTCAAGGGATAACTTGGTGATGACTGAGATTATCGTAGCATGAAATTTTTCCACCTGTCCATTCCCACGTGGTTGACCTGTGGTGATTGTGACATGATCAATTTGTTCGTCTTCACAGTATTTCCTGAATTCTATTGAGGTGAATGCGGATCCTTTATCTGAGATGATTCTTCTTGGATTTCCAAAAGTAATTTGTTGCAGTTGTAGTTTATCCAAGGCATCTTCAGCTGATGTTGACTTGACTGGATAAATCCATAAGAATTTGGTGAAAGCATCTACGACGGTGTAAATGTATTTGTAATTCTTATTTGTACTGGGTAAGGGACCAAGAAAGTCTATGTGGTATGTATCAAGAGGAATGTCTCCTTTTGGGATGAGATGCAAGAAACCTTCTTGTTTTCCTACTTTACGTGATGAAAGTATACATGGAATGCAATTGGAGATAACATTTTCAACAGTCTTTCTTATATTTGGGAACCAAAATTGTTGTTTAACCATGTCTTTTGCCTTGTTGATACCAAAATGGCCTTTGTTGTGTAGTAGTTGAACTATTTGTTTTTGCATATCTTGAGGTATGACTAAGAGTTCTTGATTGTTTACTACTCTGTATATGATGTTGTTTTTGTACTTGTAGTCTGTAGTTGGAGAGTGTTCGATTAATTGTCTTATGCCTTGTGTGTATTCATCTTTGGCTTCGGCATGGCAGATTTTCTGGGTTGTTTCGTCAACTTGGATTGTCATGACAGGATATCGGCTAAGAGCGTCGACATGCTTCATCTGTTTTCCAGGTCTGTGTATTATTTCATAGTCGAAATCTTCCAGTAACATTGCCCATCTAGCAATTTTAGGCGGCAGTTCTTTTTTTGACATAGTCTTTCGGAAAGCTTGGCAATCTGTGAAAATTTTGAACTTGGTGCCTACGAGGTAATGACGAAATTTTTTAAGTTTCACTTAAGCTAAAACTTCTAATTCGTATGATGAATATTTTTCTTCTCGTGGGGATGTCTTGTGGCTCATATAATGAATGGGATGTAGGCTGTCATCTAAATCAAATTGCATGAACAGAATTGCGCCAACTCCTTTTGACGATGCATCGCAATGAAGCTGTAAAGGTGAGCCCTGCTTGAAAAGGTGTAGCACAGGTTCAGTTGATAAGGCTTGTTTTAGCGTTTGGAAAGCTTGTTGCTGTTCTGGGCCAAAATGAAAAGGAACGTTGTCTCTAAGAAGATCACTTAGTGGTCGTGCAATAATTGCATAATCTTTAATAAATTTTCTAAAATATCCTGTTAGGCCTAGGAATGATTGAACATCTTTAGCAGTTCGGAGCTTTGGAAAATTTAAAACAGCTTTTGTCTTTTCTGTTGAGGGACTAATCGTACCATTTTCTAAAATATGTCCAAGAAAGGTAATTTTTCTTTGCAGGAAATTGCATTTTTTGAAATTAAATTCAAGTCCATAGTCGGAAGCTACTTTGAAAACTTTCTGGAGTTTTTGAAGACCTTCGGACTCATCATCTGATGGAACAATCACATCGTCCAAATATAAAATCAATGTCCCGTCTTCTAAGAGTTCTCGAAAAACAATTTGTATAAATCGTTGAAATACTGCTGGTGAATTGGAAAGGCCAAAAGGAGTTTTGTTGAATTCAAATTGTCCATCTGGTGTCACAAACGAAGTGTATTTGCGGCTTTGAGGATGAATGTCTACGTGGTGAAAAGCATTTCTTAAGTCCAGATTTGTAAAGACTGAAGCACCTTGTAGTCTATCGAAAATGTCATCCATAATTGGGAGTGGAAATCTTTCTTTAATTAACTTCTTATTTAAACATCGATAATCAATCGCAATGCGAGTTGAGCCATCTTGTTTTTTACATAAGACTATTGGAGCAGAATAATCTGAAGTGCTTTCTCTAATTATACCTTTGTTTGACATTTCTTTAATTTACTTATTAATTTCTAATTTCTCGAAAATAGATAGGTGGCGCGGACGTGATGGACTGGCATTTCATCTTGAAGAAAAATTTGCATTTCATAATTAGTGTTCTTAATTTTATTTGGCCTATAAGATTTCATAAGTTGTTCAATTTCGGCATGCGTATCGGATTTTAAATGAGATAAATCAACATCGGTGTAAACTATATTTATATTAGATAAACAATAATCCGTATTTTCAATAAATGAATTTTTAATCTCTTTATTTTTCGGATTTGAAGAATTAAAATAGTTTGTTTCTGTTTCGGCTGACGAAAATATATCGGTTTCGGTTTGTTTATTTACATCGGAAAAAGCACTCTGATTACCTGATTTGGCAGTTTCCGCTTTCCTATTACGCGCAGACGTCATTGAATCAAACTCATTTATTTGTTTTTCAAATAAATTTTGAGTAGAAGTACTTTTGCATTCGCATAGCAAATTTTCGGTTTCAGTTTGAAAAGGTAGTGGTTCATTATTATTCTCAATCTCAAAGAATGATTGACCTTCGTCTAACTTAAGCGATTGTATTACATCCTTGTCAGATCTATTTTTAGAAACTGGGGGAGAAAAATTATCGTTTTCTGAAATGAAAGAAATAATTTGATTTTCTTTTTTAGACAAAGAGCTTAAATTTGAAGCATTTTGTTGTTCGTTTTTATGCAAAGGAAATTTAGTTTTAGAATAAGGAGAAATCATATTTTCTTTTGAAATTCGATCATATTCTTTTTTTGCTTCATTTAAATCATCCAAAATACTTCGGGGAATTTTTAAATCACAATAAAGATTTTTACAAACGGCTGCCGTTACTGTTATAGGATTTTCACGAAAACTTGGAAGCGCTAATTTTACTTTTGAAAGTACAGCTTGTACTTCATTTCCGAAAGCACAGGTTAATTGAACAGTTCCGACACTTTTTGTTTTGGGGGGAATTAAGTGTTCTCGTACGCAAATAATATTGGCTCCCGAATCAACTAACGATTGAATAACTAGTTTATCATTAACGAAAATTTTTTCATATTGTAATTCATGCTTAGATTTATTAAATACTTTAGCTTCGACTTTGCAAACAGGGTCTCGATTTGAGTTAAATCTACGATTTGAATTAGTTTCGTTTCTGGGAAAGCTTTCGCGCGGATTATTTCGTGATTGGTATTCTGTAGAATTTGTCTTATATGAATTACGATTAAAGCTTTAAAATGAGTTATTTTTTTGCTTTTTGTCGAACGGTTGTTGACGGTAGTGTTTTGAACTCTGCTGATTTCTTCTGAAATTTTGTCCGTGGTTAAAGGATTGTTCATTATATTTTGTTTCACTTAGCGATTTTCGTTTTGACGTAAAGAAAATATCACATTTTTGAGCAAGTTCTGGAGGTTTTAACCATTCTTCACCTTGAATTATGGCAATATGAGATTGAGTTTCATAATCTAATGTTGAATAGAGTTTATCGGCGACAATTAACTGGGATAATGTTTTAAAGTCAGTTTCTTTGCGTATTTTGCAATAATACTCGAAGGATGTTGCTGATCGTGATGCAAATTGTGTGTGCGATTCATCAGGCATGCGTTGAGATTTTCGAAAATTCATTAAACATTCGTGTGGTGTTGGCTGAAATTGTTTCAAAACGTCATTTTTGACTTTTTCATAATCTCGGAGATCATTTTCTGAAATGTGTAATAAAACGTGACTTGCTTTTTCGCCTAAAATATTTATCAGTATTTCAGATTTTATTTCATCCTGTACTCTTTTTGTGGTAAACGAACGTTCAAGAGATTGAAAAAATAAACTGTAGTTCTCTGGTCTTGTCGGCACAGGCATGCTAAGTGTTCGGACGCTTCTAATAATACTTTCGATATCGGGACCATCTTCACTTGCGTCTGAATTTCTAGATGAGTTCAGGTTGGCACTAGGAGTGTTTCGAAGGTTTGTTAATTCGATTTGGCGTTCTAGCTGTGCGAGTTTAATTTTTTCTAATTCTATCTTAGCACTTTCGTTATCTTCACGGGCTTTTCGTTCTTCGACGGTTGATGCAACTAGATTTTTAACGAAATCTACGTTCTCTTTGAATACATCACTTGATTCAATTAAACCTTTTAGAGTAATTAACGTAGTGTTTTCCGGTACAGTTATTCCTAATTTAAATGCGATCTGTAGTAGATCTTCTTTTCTCGTATTTTTATACATGTTTAGTAATAAAGTTGCTCCTACCTGTATTTCTTGAAACCGAGCCCCCATGTTACGGACGGGGAGTGTCGATGAAGCTTCAAAGCAGTCTAGGGTTGCGCTCTAAAGCTTTTATTATGACAAAAAACACTTAAATGACAATAGAAAATAATTAGAGCTGGAACATCTTAATGAGCTCGCTCCCCGTAGCCGTTCAGTGAGTGAATGTAGAGGGAGTCTGCTCAACTACAGGTGGCGCTGCATGGCGCATGCAACATATATATATATATATATATATATATATATATATATATATTCAGACTACGTGGCAGCAAAAGATTATCAGTTTACAAAGATTAGTTTTTATTTTACATTGAAAAATCTAAGAAACCGTCAATATAAACTATTTTATTATTCCAAAAGTGTTTCGAAATTTAAAGTGAAACAAGCTACACATCTGTAGACAAAAGAGTACTTGACCTCAAGAAAATAATAACCACAATTCTCCTGTTGAGACCGGGATAGCCTGGTTGGCGGGACGCTAAACTTACGTTCGCCTCTCCACCACTCCCCGTATAGTAAATGGTGACTGTGTACGTTAAATCTGTCAGATCACAATGTCCTCCATGTTTCCATAACAAATTATACCTCTAGGGGTACTGAGTTGGAGACGAATCGTTCCCTGGTTCATGTCAAAATTGCGATCTGTGGATGAATGAATGGGTCGACCCTGTGCACGGATGTGACGCATGGGTTTGGTCAAATTCTTGTACATAGATAGCAAACAAAAACAGTCGCACTCCTTCTGCCTTTAATGGTCGATCCTTCTGTTAATAGTTTTCCCGAAACTGAATTACGCGTCGGAAAGAACTAATCTTTGACTTAAAATAACCGCAGCAATTAAATTTTGATATCAGAATGTTCTCCAAATGTTACTATAAAAACATGCAAAATTTTATAGTGTTCATGAAATAGTTTTTGAGTTATGACAATCCGAAGCCAGGTCAATGACATTTTCTGAATGTCGGTGGTAGAAACTTTTTTTAAATGTAAGGAAAAAGAATTATTTGAGAATTATTTTGAAAAAAAGAATGTATTAAGTGATTTAAAATTTTGTTCAAGACATGGTTTGCACTGCTATGAATGTTATGAATAAAATATACAAGTCTTAATAATTTGTTATCTTTTCTGTTGTCATTAAGAAATTAAATTACTTGAAAGCATAATGCATATTGCATATAAATAAAACTGACACTTGATCCTGCACCAGTTTTATATTAAATGAAATTTTGTAGAAAAAATGAAGGACTTGAAGCATTTATACTTTTTTTTAGTAACGGTTATTTTTACAAAGGAACTGTTACTAAATATCGTTTCCTGACAGATATTTAAAAGCACTAATAGTGAGTATGCTGAAGTCTCAAAAGTAGTTCTAAACTATTTTTCGATCAGACATTTGAGAGGAAATTTTATTTTACCAAAATAGATCACAATCTTGACTAAAAAACATAAACATAAAAAGTTTTCCAAAATCTGACTATCTATTAATTGATAGTTATGAAAACAAAGAGTTTTGTTTTCACAAATTTGGAATTTAAGTCCAAGAATATCCGAAGGGAAGAAGGAAAGTGGGATGTTCGAACACTGCAGGAAAAGCAAGAGTTAGAAGAACCTGTTTTGAGGGTAGTAAGGCAATCTGCTGTTACAGAATGCTTAGACTTGTTTAAGCTGTTTTTTAAAATTTATTTCTTTTACAGTTTTCTTTTTTTAAATGCTCAGCATTATGTGTTTTTAATATGGACAACTCTACAAATTTTACTAATTATTTTATTTTTAAATGTCTTTATAAGTAGCTTCATCAGTTTACATAATATTATAAATAGATGTGGTCAATAACACATTTATTTATAATGTAATGTAACAAAGTCATAGGATAGGTGTCAAAATTTTGAAAAACATATAGATATGCTAAGAAATATGCATAAAATATGTTTAAAAAAAATATTTTGTTTTATCCCTGCCTCTCTATACATAATAGTTAGCAGAGGTGTCGCTAAAATCGACGATGTTGAAAAAGACTGTATGAGACGAGTTAAAAAATTCTGTGTAGCCTTTGGTTATACAGAGCTCGATTATCTGTGTAGCCTGCATTTAATGTACACTATTGTCTACTTCGGTTATAGGCTTTCCTCTTCATTGCCCTTTAATTATTATTAATAGCTGTTTTTGAGGGGATAATTTGGTGGACGTATTAATTTCAAGTCATTGGATTGGTGTCAAAACTTCTAAAAATAGATACATATGCTAAAAAATATTGATTAAACATCTTTAAAAAATTTTTTTGTTTTGTCCGTGTCACACTAGATCAGGGATGGCGAACCAATGGCACGCGTGCCATTTATGGCACGAGGCGCAATATTTTGGGCACGCCACCGATCACAATTGTTATTACACTATGAATTGTTATTACACTATGAAGCATATGAAACAATTAAATTAAAATTCACAAAAACGAGCAAAATAAACTATTATTAATAAAAAAATTAACAATTAATGCTAAAAAACAATTAATAACCAAAAAAAACAAGCTAACAATAAATAACTAGCAAAAAAATATTACAATCCGGCTTAAACTAACATCTTACAACCTTATATAAGTTATTTGCTATCTAATCTGCAACAACAGAAGTCACACTGATGTTACTTTAAGTTGTTTTAAGACATGGCAAAATGCTTTTTTTTTTTCAATGTGAATAGAGAGTTTTGATTTGATAGTATTTAGTATTATTATTTTTCCAATAATCACGAAGTCAAAATTATTTGACGGCATGTCTATGACCTCATTGAACAATTTTTTAGAAAAAATGGCGCGTTGGTGTATAAAGGTTCGCCACCACTGCCCTAGATTATTAGCACAGGTGTCTCTAAAATCGTTAGTGACGCAAATATGATCTGCTTTTAAAGTACACTATTTTTTATTTCTCTTGCAGGCATTATTCTACTCGATTTCTAACTAATATAAATACTGCACTTGAGGGGGTCATTTGGCGGACACTTTAAGGATTTTTCATATTTTTTTTGGTTTACAAGAGAACTTTGATATTAATTTCAAGTCATTGCATTGGTGTCAAAATTTCTAAATATGTATACATATCTTGAAAAATATTTAATAAATATCTTTAAGCTTTTTTTTATTTTGTCCGTGTCACCCAAGATTATTAGCACCTTCAATTGAAAAGTTTGAAAGCTCATTTTTTTAATCGAACCCACTATCTTATAATCAGTACTGGAATTGAGTCTCTTTTTATCGGTACTCCATCCTTCTTTTGAAAAATGTCGAAGTACATTATATTTAATGATTTAGTGTCCTTTGGATAATTGATTGGCGCTTTAACCCCCTTCAACTCTACACACGCCACTTCTCTCTACACGCCACTTTGAGAGGATAAATTATCTTCTAGATAAACAATGATATACCTTCTTCCGCTTTATTAAAAAATATTAGTGACAATGAGATTAAATCACATTTTCAAAAATACTTATGATGTAATAAATCCATGACAGTAGAATCTTCGCGAAAAGTTTGCGAAGCTGCCCAGAAAAATATCTTTATAGAACATTCTCAAAGATGTGCTTTTACTTTTTTAAAGTACTGGGCACGCTTCGATCTCTTCTGTATTTAATCTGAGCTTTAGAACGAACAAATAACTTAAATATTTTAAATGTTATTAATTTTTTTTATGACTCTTCACACGCTAATGACTAAAGCATGCGAATTGTTGCCATAGGTTGAGAGTTCTGCTCTTCGCCACCTACAGCCCATTTTGTGATCGCCAATTTTCGTGTCCGATAGTAAAACAAAATCCTAAACTCGCAATCCCCGAATAGAGCGGTGAAAGTAATCCCTCGTCCTCGAGACCCGCAGTGGACTGATCTTTAAGACACGGTTCCAAGCAGATCGCCGAAGTCAAGCATCACTGGCTGCTGTCAGTGTGCGGGTGGGTGACCACTTGGATTAGTCTGCGTAGGGATCGAGGGTGTGCGGTATGGATCTTCGTTAAACTGTTCTACCGTAAAGTGCTCGACTTTGCGTGCTGGTCGTCGGGCTACCAAAGCCCGCCCCTCTGCAGAGGATCAAAATTGTGATGGCATGTCTTCGGATAATCCTCGGGGATGTTTCCCAGACCGTCGCCAACAGCCCATTGTGCAGCTTTAGTGTGACGAAAATGAACTCATGTTCCTGCTATCTCGACCCAAAACCATGGTCCGAATCTCTTTTCAGGCAACTTGCGTTATTCTGTAAGCTCGAGTTGTTCTTCTGGAAATTTATTTGTAAGTGTGCGATGATTAAATTGTTGTAAAAATAACTCATTAATTTCCTTTTGTAGAAAATTAAAAAAAAAATCTTTATTGTTAGGATCACTTTACAAATACACTGTGTTTATATTTTATAAAATGCATAACTCTATTTAAACGATCTTTATTTCTGCTGTAACAGATTTAATTCACCTGATATAAATAGCTGGATATGCTAATCCAGAATTTAATTAATTCACTTTTGTTATTCTTTTCATCAGGTGTTAAGCACAGTTTAGCCCAATACCATACTAAGTCGGTTATTAGCCAATACCGCAGTTTTTAATTGAAACTGAAATCAACATACTTGTAAGTCTGCCCCAGTAAAACAGCATTTACTCAAACCATTACCAAATAAAAATGAGAGAAAAGATGCTTTTGCTATGCTTTTAAATTGAATCAAGCTATAATTATTATTTAAAAATATAGTGAGGATGTTTTTAATTTTTTTTTTACAGGAATTGTATTTGCGAAGAAATAAAAATATTTTATTAATGAGCCAATAACAAAAAATAAAGTAACATTTCAAAGGCATGCTTTACTGGAGCAATATTATAAAGAATAAATTCTATTTAACTTTTATTGTAAGAAAACATGACATGTTTTATTTTGGTGATATTCTCTATTGAATCAATCTTGATAAAAGAATAATGTAAGCTATTTTATGAAGATTCTTTTTTAGAAATTAACAAAGACGTAGGTTCGCAGGTGCCCACTGGATACCGTCAAATAAGCAACATTTACGGCATCTTCCGAGGCGAAGAACTTAATTGGTCAGTACCTGACATTAGGAAAATAAATTTATATATTGTTTGTTTCAAGTTTCTCATTATCCGTAAATTATAAAAATAGTCGAATATATGGGAAAAAAAGAGATCGTTTTACTAAAATTTGATCACACTAAAATTTAAATTTTTTTCCTTCTGAAATTTCGATTTCAATGCCATTACTTCAACCTCCTTCGAGTAGTGCTTAATCTACTATTAATTCTCTACTTTATTAATAGACTTTTTCTCTATTTGTAAATTATGAAAAAAATTATTAATTTGATTGCGTTAACAGCTAATTCACTAAAATTTGACATTCTCAATTGATTCCCTAGTTTTAATAGTCATCTATGTTGTTATAAATAATTATTTACACAAAATTATAATAAAGGAAAGTTTGATTATAAATTTAAAAGTTTTTGTTGTAATATTTAGGGAATTTCTATTGACAAAACCCAAAAACATGACAGAATTCAAGTCCTTTTTTTTCGGAGAAAAATGCATTCTTATTTAAAAGAGGGAACAATATTGACTTAATATTTACTAGATAAAAGATTCTCTAATCGCTAATACCAATGACAGGAAAAAAGTTCTTTTTTTTCTTTTCCTCAAAACGTTTAAAACTAAAATTGTTGTTCTTTTATTATAAAGCAATTGCATTATATTCTCGTTTCATGTAAAACTTTGTGACGAAGTTATTTATAAGTTATTTTATAAATAACTTCGTCGTTATTTTAAAATGAACCGTTATTTTAAATTGAATATCGAAGTTATTTTAAAATGAACTAATTATTAAATTCTACTTGCATTTTAAAATGTCATACTCCATTGTTCAATGAATTTTACAAAAATTATAATAAAATTGCATATAACGAACATTTCAACTAAAATAATTAGTACCAAAAAGCTGCTAAAAATTTTCTTAAGCGTTTATAAATATTAACTTTTCGGTATTTTCCCAATCTGCTAAATAATCTCTGCGTCAAAAAATATTTAAAGATTTTCATAATAACTGAAAATTAAATAAAATTGTAAATGGTAATCGAGAAGATGAATCATTAAGTTTAATTAATCAATATAGAATTGGAAACAAAGTCTCTTCTAAACAATTAAAAAAAATGTAAATCTTTTAAGTAAACAATCTTTAACAAATCGTTTCATTCTTAAGGATTAAAAGTTATTGCGAAATTATTAATTTTAATTGAGCGGGTGAGTAGGAAAAGAAGTTCACGACTCGAAATAAATTTAATGAAAGTTATGAAAATATTTAAGTGATTATGGAGGTAATATAATATAATTTTTTTTTTATCTTAGCTTTATTACATTTTAAAAAAACGTTTATAAACACAATGTAGTTAGCAGAGACAGACGATTACGTCTGCGTCATAACAGAAAAAATACGCTTTATATTTCATTTAATGCAGAATTTGAAATTAAATCAGAGATAATGAATAAATTAATGACCCTCACAAATTTATCTTTTCTTTTTGTAGATGCAGTTGATGGCCATATGCAGAGCACTGGCAGTCCTTCTATTAACAGGAAAACTTTTATTACCACAGCTGTGCTGGCACACATAGTCTTTTCTAAGAGGATAAGAAAAGCTCAATTTAGTAACAAATTACTTAAATATGAATACGACATTCATTCATTCTGTATTCATATTGGATGGCCCACGTGATTCGAATGAGTAATGACTATACGATAGAAAAAAAGATGCAGCTTTTTAAACCATCTGGAACGAGAAAGCGGGGAAGGCCGCGGTTGAGATGGGCTGACTCGTTGGAGTCTGATTTGCTTGAAATTAATGAAAATAATACGAGATGAAAGATAGAAAGATAGAGAAAGATGATAGAAGATTATCGGAAGTCATTGTGGAGAAATCTTTAGAGGAAGGCATTGGTCCACATTGGGCTGTTTGGCCAACTATGATGATGATATTCAAATATGAATAGTAAAAATTAGAGTACAGTTAAAGAACACGTACCTGCCAATAAGTTTCTTTGTTTCATTTGGACGAGATCCATGACATGCTGCTATTAATGCTGAATGCGTTAATCCAAGCTTGGATGTCATTATATGATTTAATCGAAGAGCGGATTTCCATTATCTTCCCATCATTTTTGTTAATGACCATTTGAGAAATTTTTTGGCTGATCCGCTTCATAGAAACTATGAAATGTCGCATCCATATCTAACTTGGTGAATGATAGATACTATACCGAAAACAAAACAAAAACATGAGCGCACAGCTGTTTGGCGATTGTCGAGAACGCTCCTTCAACGCCGATAGAAATTTTTGCCAACTGTGTCCCATTCCTGATAGGTTCTGCCCAACACCTCCTACAAAAAAGCAGGCCTCAGCATGGATAATCATAAATATGACATTCTATCCTTTAGTAGTCCAAACGTAATGACATATGTCGTATTTTCCACCACTGCGCAGCTTAGTAGTCCGAATGTAGTGAAATCTTTCTCATTCTTCATCCACTGCGCAGTTTATGTTAGTTACATCTGACTACTAAATTGATCCGAGCTGAGGCCTTTCGTCTTGTGGGAGGTGTTGGTCTGCCTCTATGTCGATCAATTTGCTCATCTTTCAAATCCTATTTATTTCAAACATGCACAAGATTCGAAAAGTCCTTAAAAGAGTTAAAAAGCGATAGAAAATCATAGGAAAATAAGGTGTATCCTAAGAACATTGTATTTACCAGTATATATGCACTTTATATATTTAAATAAATATATCTAGTCTCAAAGTAAGTAACAACTAATTTTTAATTTTAAGACAAAAAATTGATAGAAATAAATGCATGCTGGTCACCTGTTCTATATTTTTTGAAAGTTTTATTTTTGTAATTAACCCACTTTGACCTAGCGTCTTTTTAAAAAAAACAATTCTTTTTTCAAAAAGAGATATTGAACAATTAGTGTATTGCTAGGATCTTTTTTGCTGAAACAAGAAAGTTCGGTGGGGGGTAGGAGACTACCATACTATAACAATAATATAAATAAATCTGAAGCAAGTCATATTACTTTTATAAAGTTAAAGTAACAGAACAAAAACATTTACCTGGAATACAGATCTGGAAACTTTCTACGCTTTTTCTAAAAATTTATTCTTGTAGTGGCTAAGTAAATGCTTAAAAGTATTATTTTTTAATTCATTTAAACATATTTTCTCTGCTCCACGACATATAAATGATTTAAAAGTTCATATACAACACCAGATTTTTCCAGCTATACCGTGGTGAGGTGGAAGCTGATAAAAGTATCAAAAATTCTGAAAGCTTAGTTTCTTAAATGTCTACCACTCTGTAAAATATTTTACAAAAAGCCTAGTAGTTGGCAGGTATAAACAAACATGTATTGCCACCTCTTCCAGATAGTAGTTTTTCATATCGAGACAGCTTTTTGTGACATGAATGTGATAGAAATTCTTTAAGCTTGATTCTTATTTTAACAAGCGTCGCCAATAGCCCATTGTGCAGCTCTAGTGCGACGTAAATTAACAACAACAACTTATTTTAACAAGTTTGATTTATTTCAATTTTTCCTACCATAATACATAAATAATTTAAACCACAACTTTTTCAGAGGAAGTGGCAGTGAAAGCCTTAATGGACTGTAATTACAGTGTTAATTTCTACGCTTTCTTCTCAAGTTTTAATAATTTGGTAGTGAATTAAATAGTAAAATTTGAAAAAAGGGTGGTTGCACCCACTTTTAAAACCGTCACCACGAGATACCTGTCATAAAGTTGCATTTCATGTGATACTTTCATTTTCAATATGTAGTGGTGAAAAAATTAGTTAAAATGAAACATACTAAACTAAAAATAACTTAAATTTTCTTACCAATAGAAACTTTTATTTTGCTAAGTGGAGCGAGTCAGCATTTCTGCTATTGTAGATAAAATTAACGATTCATAATTGCTATGACATACAATCATTTTCTCTTCTATTATTATCTATTCTATATAAGATTTAGTTGCATTTAGGGGAAATCGAAATCATTAAATTTATGAGTCCAAGAATAAAAAAATTTACGAAATTCATTGCCATTTTAAATCTAAAAATGAAATAGTAACGACAATCCTAAGTTGTAGGCAGCTATGGGGTTTAATCATCCGGCTAAGGAATGCCGGCTAATTATCTTAAAGTGTTATGGTGAGAAGTGAATTAAGCATATGTCCACAAGATACTTCAATAAATATTTCACTACCATTAGTCGAGAACTTTTTAAAGAGCATAAAAGTTGCAGGTTAAGGAAATTTGTAACTTCGACTTTGGAATTCCAACGCCATTTTTGATTTTCTTTTAAAGGCAGAAGAAACTCTGATGTATAATATAGTTAAAAAAATTGAATACAAACTTTGAATTTTTCTTGAAATATTATTAAGTTGTTAATTTACGTCGCACTAGAGCTGCACAATGGGCTATTGGCGACGGTCTGGGAAACATCCCGGAGGATGATCCGAAGACATGTCATCACAATTTTGATCCTCTGCGGAGGGGATGGCACTACCGCTTCGGTAGCCCGACGACCTGCGCGCGGAGTCGAGCACTTTATGGTAGCACAGTTTAACGAGGACCAATACCTCACACCCTCGGTCCTTACGCAGACTGATCCAAGTGGTCACCCACCCGCACACTGACCGTAGTCAGTGATGCTTGACTTCGTTGATCTGCTGGGAACCGTGTCTTAACGATCAGTCCACTACGGGACAAATATTATTAAGTATTTTGAATTTCAACAAAGCATTTTAATATAAAAATCTCTCATGCAAAACTAAATCTACCAACTTTCGGTCTTCCTGAAAATATTTTTTTCCCTCCAAGCGGTAATAAAATAAAAATTCAATACCATGCAAAAATAATTTTATAATTTGCCGTTATTTTAACGTACTGTTTATCTATTTTAATGCATTTGTAAAAACTTTAAACTCATCTATGTAGAGATTAAAACCATTCTTAATAAAATTATAAATCCATGTATGAGACAGAGAAGCAAATGTTTTGCAAAATTTTTAAGTGCTAAAATAAAATCTTCTGTAGAAACCGGAAGAATTGCAGCTATGTAGTACGATTTCTGATTGAAGTTCAGAACGTATTTAACACGTGGCTTTAGCAAATTTTATTAAAAGAATTTTTAGAGTGAAATAAATTTCAATTTCGCACATAATAAATAAAAATAATTTCAACATGAAAGCCATTATCATTTACCATATTTGATCATTTTAATTCTTTTTGTTCTTAATCTTTCACTATGTTGCATAGATCTATTACAGAATTACTAATGTTTTGCCCGACAAGATTTATAAAATTATCAGAAATTTTCAAAATTCAAATAAATTCAATCATATATTCAATCGAAATTCAATTAATATTTAATCTGTTGTTCAAAACGATTTTTTCAAGACTTATACTTCAATAAATGCCACTGATGATCTTAAAAATATGTTAAATTCGAATGAAACAAAATAGATAAGAAATATTTGTATCTAAATTAAAGTCAAGTCATGATACGTACTATTCATGTGGCCCTGTTGAAACCTTACCCTATCTGGTGGTTACGAATTTAGAAAGTCCAATTTCGACCTGCAGTGTTTTCAGCATTTTTAAGTCCAGTTTTCAATGTTATTAATTAGAGATACAGCGATGAGTGATCACATCAAAAAGCAAAATCTCTGCTCCTATTTTTAAAAGCAAGCAATTTGCGCTTCTTTACCCAGATAGATGTCAAAGCGACGTCATAAAAAGTAAAGAAGGTCACAGGTATAACAGTTTTGAATTGTTCCTAGAAGGCGACATAAGGTGACTGATGTCTTGTGGAATCACATAAAAGTCTCCATGACCATTTATTGTGACTTGTTAGTCGCAAATATACTTTACTGGGACTAAAGTCCCTCAGAAATTGTTGTATTTTTGATCCCTTGTAAGTCTCATGAGAACCATTTCAAGACTTTCTAAAGTTGTAATTTTTGTGATTTGAACTGAATTTTATCTAGAAAAGAAAAATCTTTCTTAAAAAAAACTATTTTCCAATTTATTTCGGTGTTTCGATAACTCTTTCTACTTTTACGAAAGACTTTCTTATATCTATTATTTAAGATCAGCATTATCTTTATTTTATTGAAATTAAACTAAATTCAAGTCCTTTGCTTTCATTGAAAAAAAAATGGTATATATTACAGTTTTATATACTTAAAAAAAGAAAACTGTTAATTCAAAAATCAGGGAAATAACACGATTGGGTTGAGTAATTAATCTTCATTTAAATTTATTGTTTTATTCTTATCTTATAGGATAACGATATTATGTAGAGCAGAGCTGAAACACTTAATCCGTTACATATTTATTCTTTTTTATTTGAAATAAACCATATAAAATATAATTTATTCAACAACCATAATTAATATAAACAAAGGTAATTTTTATTCCAATACAAAGAATTCACCTCAAATTAAACTTCAAACAATTAAAATAACGAAAAAATATTTTTAATACAAAAGTTTCATTAAAAAATTCTATAAAATTTTATTATCAGTAATAAAAACTACTTTAATTAGATAGAACAACAATATATTTCTAAAATTGGGACAATATGTTTCCATAGCATTTTGAGAAGGGAATAGTGTTAAGCAAAATTTATCAATTAAATAACTTTATTTTCCATTTTAAAATGGCAATGTCAATTCAAAACCAGATAAATTAAACAGGAACAAGAACTCTTTTTTTTAATAGTTTTGAGATTTATATTTTTTTAATCATGAAGATGATCTTTATTTGTTTTTTAAGAGGTAGGATTACCAGCTCGCGCATAGAAAACGGAATCAGATCTTTTTCACCCTCCCAAACAAACATTACTCCTAGTTGCAGAACTTCTCCTCATCTGGGGATGATAAAGAAAGCGCTGACTGTAAATCTTGGTTGAGTTTGCCAAACAATTAGCGAAAACATCAGTCAGCCGGTCATCGGCAAATGTGATATGAGCAGATTAAAATTCCATTGATTACGTTAATTGGGAACAATTGAATATTTTGAAGAAAAAAAATGCAAAGCATATTTTTCAAAGCACGCGAAAAAGCATATTTTTTTTTATTTTACTAATAAATACAATGAATTAAAACAAAAGATATTGCACAAGTTTTAAATTGTAATTTGAATTTTCTCATGTGTAAGAAACATTTCAGTATCAGTAGTGTTCATAGTCATGAAATGACGTCCGAAATCATTCTTAGTAATTATGGCAGATTAAACACGTGATCTCAAAAGTCATCCTCAGTTAATCTATGTAAAAATAAAAAACGGCAGTTTCATTTTTTATTTAGGCGTGATAAAATTTTTAATTGGATAGAGTAAAGCAACAAATTAACTAAACAGTTTTGCGATTTATCGAAGTGGATTTAGATAAAATAACTTTAAATACTGCAAGAACATCTTTAAAAAAAAGCAAAATAGTCACTTTTGTTGTTGTTCATTTACGTCGCACTAGAGCTGTACAATGGGCTATTGGCGACGGTCTGGGAAACATCCCTGAGGATGACCCGAAGACATGCCATCGCAATTTTGATCCTCTGCAGAGGGGATGGCACCCCCGCTTCGGTAGCCCAACGATCTGCACGGTAGAACAGTTTAACGAGGACCCATACCGCACACCCTCGGTCCCTACGCAGGCTGATCAAAGTGGTCACTCACCCGCACACTGACAACAGCCAGTGATGCTTGACTTCGGTGATCTGCTGGGAACCGTGTCTTAACGATCAGTCCACTGCGGGACGTCAGTGTTTAGTAGCATATCGTTTAAAAAATTAAAGAATCTGCTGATTTTTTTTTAAACGTAATTGAGTGTATTGATTTTTCCGTGATTTTAAAGAATTTCCAGAAGATAGAGCAGGGAAATATATTTTTTGAGAGAAAAATTGTTTGATGATTAATTAATTTTATATTTTGAAACGAACCCATAAAATGAGGGCATTTTTATGTTTTTAGACAAGTCAAAAATATTAAAAAATTGCTTGATCTGTATTTTTGAGATTTTGTTTTAGAGTGATGTTATAGAATTTACAGCAGCTAAACGTACTAAACATATATCATGCAAAAACAAACATTTATTATTTTAATTTTTTAGTAAAAGAGAAGTTATTTTTTATCTTTCCTTTTATTCAATTTTTTCAAAACAAGTTCGCAAAGTTACATACTATTTTAGTAGTTCAAAAATTCATCAAACGTAAAATAAAAGTTTATTATAAATTCATTTGGAGAGCTATTGATTTTAATTAATTGAATGTTAAACTTTTAAGGAATGGTATTGAAACTGTGTTTCCATTAATACTTTTTATAGTTTTCAAATAAAAATTATGCTTTTATAGTCCTTTAATGCTATATTCTAGAAAACTCTGCCTCTGTCAAATAATTAATTTTAGAAAAGAATCTGTTCATTATGATTTCCAATCTGTAATCTATTATCTCTACTTTTAATAAACTATATTGTCCAAAAAAAATAATTTTTTGTATAAATAAAAAGTTTAGAAAAACATTATTGGAACTTTATTTAGGAACAGTTTTAAGAACATTATCAATTATCATTTTAAGAGCAAAAGAAATCTTACAATAAGAAATTTCCATATCTTTAAATTTGACCAAATATGTTGGATTGCTTCATATTAACAGGGAAAAAAAGTCATACCCGGCCAAAGTCAATTAAATCAATTTTCACCATAAGAACTCTCTTGCTTCTGCTTCATTAACTCTTTGCCAAATATCACTGACTCCAAAGAGTTGCATAGTTTTACTAACATCAACTTCAATGGAGTCAGTTATTTAGCCATATCTTTTTTGATGACTCAAAGGATGATACTTCACACACTAATTATAAGGAAAAAGTGCTCTAAGACCTAAAACATTTAAAGTAATTTGAAATAAGCTTGTGTGTTTTAACTAAGTCAAAGAGCAAGCTGTAAAATATATTTACAAACTTAAAAATAAATAACCATCAAAACTAACTAATAATAAAAATCCTTGCCAAAAAAAATCATTATATGTAGAAATACAGTTGTAAGAAGAAATATTTAAAGAGCAAGAAAAAAAGTGCAAGTTCAGCAAAATTACAAGTTTGTAAGGAGAGAATAATTTAATAATTGGATTCATATTGTAACAAAACCTTATATTACAAGAAACTTTATTTCTAAGCACTAAATTGGTTTATGTAAAGTTTTTGATGTTACCTTTTCTAATGGAAACGAATATTTAGCATATAATAAATCATTTAGGAATGATTATTCGATCCAAAGTAGGGATAGAAAAGAGTACTACTTTCATGCTGAGAACATTAAAAATAATCTGGAAAAAAACTTCATGTTTAACAACTCACATATTATGAAATTGAATTTCAAGATAAACTATATTATAAAAAAAATTGTGAACTGAAATTTAAATATAGTTACTTAAATGAACGATTAATAAGAAAAGCAAAGCTGTAAAATTATAACTTATCCAAAAGAAAATAGTTCATGATAATAATCCTACAACAAGAAAACATTAAAGTCAGAAATCTAACATTTGTAAGCTTTTACAATGTTGCTTTTCTTCTTCAAATCAACAGAAAAAAAAGTATACCCTTCAAAGCTTTCAATATCAGAACATTCTGGCTTCCTTTTCATTAACTAATGACTAAATATCACCAACTCCAAGGAGTTGCACAGTTTATTAATATCAACTTCAACGGAGTTAGTTATTTAGCCATATACATATATGGCTAAATGATACTTCATACACTTATCCCAAGGAATGATATCACATGAAACATTTAAACTAATCTGAAATAATAAAGTGATTATGCACATTAACTAAACCCAAGAGAAAGCTGAAAGATGGAAAAATATATGCATACGTATTAGTATATATATTTATGAACTTAAAAGGTATATATTTTTATAAACTGAAAAGGTAATAGCTGTGTGAGCAACCAATAATAAATAAAATGAAATAACAAAAAAAAAAAGTACTACTCAGTACTTTTAGGTATAGTATAGTAAAAGTACTAAATGAAGAAATGTTTCTACGCAAAAATTAGAGAAAATATTCCAGGAAAAGAAATCTAAGAATAAAACTAAGAAAATATTAAAACCAAGTCTGTAGGCTAAATTTGAAAGAAGAGATCAAGAATGCTAGATTAAGTTCTTAGTAAAATATCTCATGGATTATAGCACAAATAAAAACAAAGAATAGATACTTAGAGCATACCACACATGTACCAGTAAATTAAGATAGCTGCAAATCCAAATGCATTATGACAATCTTGTATTACAAACTGAAATACATTAGTTTCAAAATAGCAACTCAACAACTACAGGTTCAAAAGAAAACTTTCAGCAGCAAGGAAAACAGCAGGTTAATCATATTATGATTCTTTAAATTTTAATTAAATTAAGTTTAAGGAATAACTGAATTATGGAAATGTCACCATTAATGAAAGTCAGAAAAATACAAGTACAATTTGCAAATTCCAGCACAAGGAAATATAATTTAAGGAAGAAAAAAAAATTTAATAAATTCAAGCAGATGCCAGAATTTTTTTTAACAAGAAGTTAGGAAAACTGTAGATCCAAAGACTATATTGCAATTTCATTTTTATCTCAAGACCACAAGCTATAAATTGAAATCAAGTAATACCTTAACCATGGAATTTATAATAGGCAGAAAAATATGAAATATAAAAGTTCCAGGCAAATGGTAGAAAGAAATTATAAAAGCAAAGAGAACTTCCGGTCAATAGATCATACTACAATTTCTTCATCTGTAGATAATACCAGCTGTAAATTAAAATCAATAAGTACTTCAAACATGAAATTTATGAATGAGAATAATATATATATATATAATATATGTATTAAAGTTCCAGACAAATTTATAAAAAATTATTCTATATTTACAATATTTTCCCTATGTTAGAAGCACAATGAAAATGAAAAGAATAAAATTTATATGTGTGAATAAAATTATGAGTGGACAATTAAGTGTGAGAAAACGTTTAGCTTTGAATAATAAATTAAGAAGAAGATTTAGATAATAAAATAACATAAAAAGATTAAAGCTTTTTATATTGCAGCCCACTTCCCCGAAAAATTTGTATTACCATCTAAAAATTTATAAAAAAGTATTCTCTATTTACAATGCGTTCCCTATGTTAGAAGCACAATTAACATGAAACAAATACAATTTATAATCTTAATATACAATCAGTATATAAAAATAAGATTTATAAAAAACACACTTTTGTAAAAAATGACAAAAAATTAATACACAATTAGCTGCAGATAAATCTTTGTAAGCCTACTTTTCAATTAAATGAATTTTTTCAAAAAAGAGTTTAATAGTTTTTATTTACTCTCTGTCTGTTCAAAGTCATTTGTTTATTTTGATTTTTATTTGTTTATTTTTCCTTAATAATAGTCTTTTACCAATGAATACCATTCGCAATCTATACAACTTTCAATTTTTTCACTTAAAATTATAAATTCCCCCCTGGACTTAAAAAAATGCAAGCATTCAAAATCATGAAATATAAAAATAGAAAAAATATCAATCTAAAGTTAAGACTATAAAAAGAAGAGATCAGAAATTATAAAAAAAGAGAGAACAGGCTGCATAACAAGTAAGCTGTAGCAACACTACAGTAGTCTGTAAAACCAAAGCCAAATATTAAATAATACATTCCCAAAATATTTACACTAAGTTGAAAAGCTTAAGAGCTCAGAGTAGATTTTTCAGAAAAATACTTGAAAAAGTAAATAAAAAATCTAATAAACCCCAGTAAATTTTATTAAAATCTTTTAGATTTAAAATTAATAATAATATAAAACTGCAATAAATCTTAAATAAAATATTTTTATCGTTCAAAATTTTTTTATTGTAAAAAATGACTTTACAATTTAGGAAATTTTCTGCAAAATTCATGACGTATGAGCATTTTGAGGGAAATGACATAAATATTATTAGAATATCTAAAGCAGAATAGTTATATAAATGTAACAAGCAAACTGGTATTGTAAATAGAAAATTATAATTAGAGAAGATGAAAAATAAGGTTAAATAAACAATAATAATAACAATAAGACCCAGTTTAAAATCAGGAAAATACCATAGAATGGATTAAATTGAAATCAAACAAACCTTTACATGACAAAAATTTACATTAAATACAATTATATTTACATCAACCAACACTGAGCAGGGTGGTCACTTAAATCCAATTTCAAATTTCCCTAATTTTCTTCAAGTTTTTCCATATAAACATATTAAAATTTCCAGGTCGTCATGTTTTTTTCCTCATAAAGTGTAGGATAGGTACAAGAAAAGTCTCTATATTATGAATTTTTTTTTTTTTATTAATATTTTTTTAATATTTCCAATGGCAAGGCAAAAATAAAAATAAATGAACAGGAACAAAAGTAAAGATGACACAACAATAAATTGACCGAAGTTAATGCCTCATAAGTTCTCTGGCCTTCCAATAAAGCCCAGTCTCGGAGTCGCGCCTAACGACTGCACAGTGGCGGATGTGGTGTGGATAGGGATATTAGAGTTACAGAGGGGACAGTAAGGGCTTGAGAAGATCCGAGTACGGTGAAGGTGATCTGCAAGACAATCATGTCCGGTTAATATTTTATTTAAAATGTTATTATTTTAATATATCACCGAGAAAAAATAATCAGACAAAATTAATTCGTAAGTAAGATATTGTAACTTAGTAAGATATTGTTTTTTATTTTTTAATGTTTGGATAAATTTCTAAAAAATTAAGACAGATGTGGAGGAAATATTTTTAACTAGTAGAACACATTGTTTTTATTGAATAAAAAATGTTTTAATATGATACATTAAGTAGTTTTCTCACAAAGTGTACCAAATGTAAAATAAAGAGTGACCAAAAAAAAAAAAACTTGAATAAGTATTGTTTAATATATTTTCATTAAGCAAAAGAAAAGGATTCTAAGCAATTATACCTCAAAATTTTTCCATTTTTACAGTGGCTTCCAAAAGTGTTCGCACACTTATGACTTTTATTGAAATAGGGCTCTTTTCATAAATTAAAATAAATATTTCAGAATGGATACTTAATAATAAGATGTATAATCTATTCGTAGCAAAACTTCATGGAATATTTTAAAAACCAAGGAAAAGTTTATTTTTAAGAAATTAATAAAAAAATAACAAAAATTTTACTTTACAATCATTGAACACATAAATGCTTTCGGATTTCAGAATTAAAATTAGTGTCTATTACTTTAATTTTTTTTAATTAATTATTTTCATTTAATTTTTATTTATTTATTTATTTGCAATTTAGTATCAAACTTTTGTTAGCAAAATTATATTTCAATTTTTGCTGGCTAACTCCATAATATTTTCTTTTATCATTTATAAGTGGCTCGTAGTCATAATTATACAACAGACAACCTTTGAAAGATGATTATTTGTCATCATAAGAGGTAATTCAGTTATGAATATTGCTAAATTAGTCTATTTTGTCCCATTCCATTGTGAAACATGAGGTAAAATGGTTCATATCAGCGTGATCTGAGATTAAAATTATAAAATTTGTGAAAAAATTCATAAATTCCAATTTGAAAGTTATAAAAATTTCTGCAAAATTTAATAAAAATATTCTGCTTAAATTTCATTTTCGATGAGGCTTTACTTTGCAAAATCAATGATAAATAGATCCCTAACGCAGTAATAATGTTTAATCGGTTAATGGAAACAAACTTAATACATTGGGTTTTGATGTGCTTTATGAAGCAGAAAAAATGAGGAACTTTATCCAAAACAGTTGGAACAGTTAAGCATGCTGGTGTCTTTGTATGTTGGTGCATATCACAAGGATAAGGTAATTAGTCATTTATTGATGGCATAATGGATAACCTGTTTATTTAAATATTTTAAGATAAAATGTACAATTATCAGTCAAAAATTCGGTTATTGGAAACTTTGTTTCATATTAAAATTGCTACTGGTAAATATTCTAATTATACCAAAAATTAGAATATTTACCAATAAGCAGAGTTTTTTTTAAAGTATATGACGACTTTCTTAAAAATAAACTTTTGCTTTGTTTTTAAAATATTCTATGCAGTTTTGCCAAGAATAGAGTATATTTTTATTGATATATATATATCCATTCTGAAATATTCATTTTAATTAACAGACAGAGCCCTATTTCATTGAAAGTCATTAGTGTATGAACTTTTTTGAGAGACACTATATTTATCTTTCAATATAAAGCTATTTTGTACTTTATTTTATCTAAACAGTGCTCTTTATAAAATTCATTGATTATATTTTATTTAAACCAATATCTAAAGTCAAATCAATGTATAAATAATGTAGTTTTTTTGGAAATAGCATTATTATAAGAGATATTCAGAATACAAAAAAGAATGTCGCAAATGCAGAATTGTCAAATTTCTTCTTGCACACTCTATAAAAAAAGGCGAAAAAATTCTTTAAATCTTATTCATTTTGCTTTCTTATTTGAAATAAAAATATTTAAAGAATTCCGATCTAACAACATAGTTTTTAGTTTAAATTAGTTCACTGTTTTTACAACTAGAAACCTGTCACTAACAAAGTATCGTTCTCCTTCTTTCCAAGAAATACACACGTAGAGCCCAAGCAAAATATTTGCCGAATGCGATAAATTGTAAATTCAGCGAAAGAAATAGTGTTTTGGCGAACAATTTTTTTTTATAGTTAAGAAAAATATATATTCCCATTGATCATGAAAATTAAATCAACATGAGTTTTTTTGAATAAATCTTGTTTATTTTATTCGATTACAGTAATTTCTTATGGATATGTCACATAACTAATTAGAATTATATTAGGTTCAGATAATTTAAGCAACAAAAAAGTAAAGAAAAAAAATATAGATCACATGTCTGTTGCTGTATTATGCGATATCATGCGACAGAGCTCTTTCCTCTAATTATCACTTTTTATATTTGAACCTTAAATGTTTGACTAATTTATTGGCCTGCAGATAAGTAAAATCTTTTGAGATTTTATATTAATACATCATTTAACATATTTTTCATACATTTCTCAGTCTTTGCCAACTTTTTAAGGTAAAAGGAAAAACAGTTTCAGAAATATCTCTAGATTGCAAACAACATTTACAACACTTTAATTGCTACACATTTTGTATTTTGAATCAAAAATCAAATATTTACCATATAAAGTAGAGAACCAATTAAGTTAGAGAACCAATTAGAGATGCTCGGGACCATCACTATCCTGGATGTCTGAATTTTCCGATTTTCTGGATCAGCCAAAAGTGCAGTTAATCGATGCTTTATCAAACCCAAATTACAAGGAAAAGGTGAAACAAGAAAAAAACGAAAAGATCTCCTAAATTTAAAAATTAAAAAAAAAATTTAGAAAAATAACATTGAAAATGATGAGCTGAGAAATAATCCTGAGAAATAATCCACTGATTTCATTGGATGAGAGTACAAAAGCTAGTGCTATATAAAATCTTTTGTCTTCAAGTTATAACTAAGTAATTTTCGGAGAAATTTATTAGGAAAATGAATACTAAAACATTTTGTGTTTGAAATATCCCAAAAGCATCGGAACAAACTAGAATAATAAATGGATTCAGCTCACAGACTAGAAAGGAAAAAAATTCTACTTTTATTATCAGAAGCAAATATCCAAACCCCTTCCCCCACAATCATTGCCCATTCTAAACTGTACAGTCCAATATTATCCAAAGAGGTCAAAGGTTTATTCACTCATTTAGCCACCATGAGAGTTTCATGTGGTATTCTAGTTTAACAGGGTTATAATGGAGCAAATTTTGATGCAAGTAAAGTATTGCTAAGTTGATGATATTCCAACTGTTTGGCAATAAATATCCATCTAAAGAAAGGGGTATAACGGATGATAAAATTAATTTAAATTGAGAAAAAGAATTCCTGATTTTCTTTAAAATTCCCTGATCTTTCTAGGATTTTATCCAAATTTCCCTGATTTTTCCAGGTTTTCTCCAGAATATAAAAAAAATTCCCTGATAATTCCAGGTGGGTAGTTACCCTGATATAGCAATACAAAAGTATGAAAGAATCGTTCAAAAGTTTCATGAAACAGAAAATAAGAAATTTTTCGTCTGTTGCATGAAATATACAACAGGGTGCATTGACAAATCTTTCAACAAAAAATAATCACATTTTAAATACTTTTAAAGCACTAAAAGAATATTTTGAAGCACAATATATATTAGCAAAATGCAAAATAGTTTAAAGAGACTTTACATGATCATGATAAAATAACTAAGTTTCTGATTAAAAAAAAAAACTCTCTTTTTGATTATATAAACCACCATAAAAAGATGGAGAGATTTTTCGGTTCGATTTCAGAGGGTGGAAAATGAAGCCTGCACGTGGGAATTTATAGCCAATTGCAGCAGAGTTGTACATAAGAGTGCAAGAATCTCACAGAACTCAGCTCAGTATACGCAAATGCTGACCCGCAAGTATTTCATCAAACGGACTGAGGGTACGCCGAAATGCATTGTGTTAGATTGAATTATGAAAACATTGAATAGAACAACGTAGAAACCACGCTTTTGCATACGTGGTGGAAATCGAGATGGTAAATAAAAAAAGTCTCATTTTCGAAAAGGGAAAATTAAGCACTTTTTAAAAACTCCCATTGAAAAAAGCACCTTTAAGACTTTTAAAAACGAAAATCGAAAGTAAGCACCTTTAAGGACTTTTTAAAAACGCTACACACCATGTATAACGTATCTCATGTTATAAATAACATTTTTAAATTTGCACATTTCGACAAATAATAGACTAAAAAGGTCGTCTAAAGAAAAGCTCTATTCGCATCGCTTGAAATACAGCAATACAAAAGTATCGAAGAATCCTTCAAAAATTTCATGCAATGGAAAATAAGAAACTTTATCTCAAGTGTTATTAATGAAATTAAATATAAACAATTCTGTTTCGTGGTATTTGTACTTTAGACAAAAATGTTACAAAACAGAATATAGCCACTATGAAGCATTTGCTTATGATAGACTAAAATTCAAATCTCATAGCACAATAATTGAAAAACCTCTATATAAAAAAAAATCATTAGAGGTTTAATTCTAATATAAAACTTAATTTGAAAAGTTTGTTTCTGAGATTGAATTTTGCTATCCCTCATTGCAAAATAGAAACTTAGCTGCTCCATAAAACTCACATGAAGTTTTTAATCGAACTTTTACATGTTTGTAGTATGAAGCATTAGGAAATAAATACATTCATTAACAACTACTATGATAAAACCAAAAAAATAAAACCTATACGGATAAAATGTGCAATTAGAAAACAATTTAAATGTTACCTGCAGTAAGATTTTGTTGTTTTTCATGGCAAGACATCTTGTATTTTTTATAAATGTTTTACCAGACCTAAAAGAAAAAAAAATTTAAACATTTATTTTTTTAATGTAAATTTTTTTTAAAAAATATAATAAATCATAGAAGAATTTAAATGTCATACTAGTTTTAAATAAATATAACTTAATAGAGCTTAAAATAATTTAAAATTAACATATATATAAAGAAGAAATATTGTTCTTTCAAGTTTCCAGATTCAGTAAGAAATAAATTATGCTTCTTTCAACCTCAGTGGAAAAAAAATAGTTTTTAATTGCAATGAAGTTTAAATAATAGTATTAATTTCCAAGCTGTTTAATACATCAATATAATAAAAAAGCAACACTTAGGAATAAAAATAAATTTAATGCATTTCGAAAGAAATTAAAATGATTGTAGAGTTTTAATATTTTACTTAAATGTTAGAAATGAAATATAAATTTTTATATTTTTTAAAAAGGCAGTTGTTATGATATTTAAACAGTTTATGCCATAAACTGTTAAAATATCATAATCAATTTTTTTAATGCTTTTCAATTAAGAAATCACATACTAAAGATTGCATACTACTGCAAATAACAAAATTTATTCACAATTACATATTAAATACTATTCTTATTTTTGTAATTGAATGTTGTTTAGTATGCAACTAAATCTAAATGATTCATGAATTTCAAAATTCTGCAGGAAACTAAAATAAATTGAAAATAGTTATTTTCTTTATTCATTTCATCCAGTTTCTCATTTTTTTTTTTTTTTTTATAAAAGTTTTTCCCACTTTCTTTTAGTGAAAGGCTGTTTCTGGACAAAATGAATGGGACACAAATTTAAAAGTTAACATAAAGACATAGCTTCCAACATGCATAGAAAAAAATCCAGTAGATTTTACAAAATGATACAAACTTCATTGTTGCATAATGAACTAAATATTTTACACATAGGGAATTTTAGGAATTTTTATAGTCATCAAAATAGAAAAAACTGCAATACTTAACAGTTATGATTTCACATTAAATGAACATGAACACTTATTCTGTTTACTCATAATTTTGAATAGTAACAGGCATCAAAGACAGTTAAAAGACTTTTTAATTAATTTAAAAAAGGGATTTCAGAATTAAAAAGAGCATTTTAGAACAAAAAAAAAAGTCTTAAACAGATTTCTATGAATGAGACTCGCTTTATTATGTATTAGTAATACATATTTAACTATTCAATATCTGTTCAAATTAAATATCTGTGTAAAAATGCTATTATATAGGGATTTCTTCATGAAGCTCCTTGTTTAATTGAATTGTTTATCAGTTGGCTGTCAGAAGATACAACAAATGTAATTCATTACAGAATTTATACTTTTAATACATAATTTTGTTCCTTCAGCCGGATTACCAGTGGGCAATGCTCAATTTATAATATCAGGTATTTTGTTAAGTACTTCTTTTGTGATTACTTCAAGAATTTAAAATAAATGTTTTTTAACTTTATAATTGTAGTTTAATAAAACATTAATTAGGCCAATACTTACCTATGGATCTGAGACCTGGAACCTAACTCAAGCTGGTGAAAATAAAATTGCCATTTTTGAGAGAAAAGTTTTGAGGGCCATCCTTGGTGGGATAAAAATAAATAATTCCTGGAGAAGACGATATAATACTGAACTGTATAAAATCTACAGAGAGCCAGATATTGTGAAATTCATTAAAATAAATCGAATGAACTGGGCAGCTCACATTTTCAGAAGGAATGATGACTCAAATTTAAAAAAAAATCCTGTTACACAAACCCCTAACGAACAGGAAAAGAGGTAGACCCAGGCTGAGATGGTTGGATTTAGTTGAGACTGATTTCCTTACTCTAAAGGAGAAAAACTGGCGAACAAGTGTCAAAAGTAGAGAGAAGTGGATTCGAATTCAAAAGAAGGCACTGGCCCACCCTGGGCTGTCTAGCCAGATATGATGATGATGATTGTAGTTTAATCTTGTTAGTTTTTACCCAGCAAACGAATGTACATGTTACTGCGAATGACCAAATAGGTGGTTGTTGACTTCAAATGAAAAATGTTGACAATCACATAATCACTTTGGTAAATGATCGAAATATATACTTGGTCAAGTTGAATACCACTGCCCGGTATGTCCTACATCGATATTTTTTTAAGGTCAAGTGCCACTGCCCATGATGCATTTAACCGGTAATCCGAACACTGATATTTCTCCTAATCCATCCTTAGAAGATATTAAAATATCGAATAAATATAATAATATCAACAAATAAATTAGTATCAAATCGAGTGTAACAAATTTGTTGGACATTCATCAAAGCGATTATGTGATTGCTGACATTCACCGGTGAAAGTTGACATTCTTTTGATTTCAATAATTCACGGTAACATATATTTCATAGGTATTTTTATTTCAATGAAAAGTTACAATGAACAACATACAGTCCTGCCCAAATTATTAGATGCACTAAAAGATTCTATGTAAAATCTTAATTATCAGATGATACTATACAGTTCCATTGTTTTTACGCACCTGAAACCAGTTTGCACTTGTTTCTGTTAGTCTATCAATTGCTTAAATTAGACGATATATAATATAAATTTGGTAATAGGATAAATTAGACGAAATATTATATAAATATAGCATATTTATTATATCTAGCGTTATATTAGTGTATTAATAATTAGATCAAATTATTAGATGCAATGTATTGTATTAATAATTAAATGTTTTACACCAGTTTGTATGCAATACTTTTATATTTAAACATACATTTTATCAGGGATGTAGGTAAGAGAGAAGTTTAGGGGGTTCAAACACCCCCTATTGTGAATTGCAACATTTCTTCAAAATATTCATTTTTTTAATAGTTTTTTTTAAAAAAATTCTTTATTGATTTTATTAAGTAAAAAACAACACCCTTCACAATGAAGCAATACTCTGGACGATACTCATGTTTGTTGCTGTTCTTTACCTACTAAGTAGCTGATTTCTCTTTACGATAGGGAAATGTTCACAGCTTCAAACAACCCTTCTTTATCTATAAGGGATCATTTTAAAGGGACAACATGGCATATCTGTAGGATGTAGGAAAAGATAATTTGCTTGTGTGAATCTGTTTATGAAATGTGCAGGCATCATTTTAGGATTGAAATAAGAAGTGGGTAGAGGGTGTTGTAAGAGTAGTTTTAACTCATAGGCAAGTTTAAAAAAGGCTCTCAAATCGAATATTTTCTCGACATTTTAGTCAGGAAACTTTTACTATGATGAGCTCAAGTTTTGTTCTAACTCTCTGGTTATCTTCAAAACTTTTAGTACATTTTTAAGCACACTTATATTTCAATTTAGTGGACTATTTCATTTGATATATTATTGTATTTTCCTTTTATTAACATTTTATTCAATTCTTATTGATAAGTTCTTTGCTGTATCTTCAAAGAATTTTACTCAATTGGAGGTAAGCTTATATTTAATTCAATTATATATGATGCATGTAAAGGCTGAACCTGGATAAGATTTGAATTGACAATATATTTCATAAATTAGTTCTCTCTATGGGTTTTGTTATCGTCACATTGTTATATTTATTACAAAATAACTATTATCAAAAATTAAAACACATTAAATATTACAAAAGTAATAACTTTAAACATATAGCTGTTTATGAAATGTAAAAAAATTGCTTTTGATTAACAAAGTAATAAATATAAAATAATTAAATAAAGTCGCAGGTTGACAACTGAAAATCTGCTCTGATTTAGTGTAAAATATAATATAAAATTAAAATATTTAAGTTATTTAAAATAATTAAAAATGAGCTTATTAAATACATGAAATGAAATAAATGATTTTAAAGTTAGCAATAATTTCATTGTGAAAAGAAATTTTACTTTAAGTTAAAGTTTAAAAATGTATGTAAAGGTGTTTTTAGTAATATAGATCCAGCTAGTTATATAGATAGCTTTACATTTTAAGCTTTTAAATTTCAGATTATTGCTCAAAAGCTCATCGGCAATTGCTCAAAAGTTTTGATTTGAAGAAACATGCGTAATGACTGTAAGAAACAAATTTAATTAGTCGCAAATGATTTTTTTTAAAATTTCGAATAAGGTTATTACTTTAAAAGGAATAGTACATTAGTTATTTTCAAAAATAGTATTTTTTCTGGATATTAAGCATTTTGGATAAATTAAATCTTTAATTGAAAAGAGAGAGAGCACTTAGCAAATCTGAGATCCACAATATATTATTTCTCCTCTTTAAAATTCTTATAAAACTTCTCTACTCCTACATCGATATTTCAAAAAGCATGATTTGACTAAAAATACAGAATATCACAAGAAAGTGGTTGGGCTGCTCTAAAAGCAAATATTATATACTCAAAGAAAAAAAATAAAATAGAGTTATATCTAAGTCCAGTGTTAATGCAGAAAGCAAACATAATGAAAGAGAAAAATAGTTAATGTTGCATACTAATAGTCATGGGACATGTATTCCCCTGAAAAAGGTAAACCCTATGACGGACAAAAATATTTTAATAGACATATTTATTTTAATAAAAAAAAAGTTTAAAATAACAGCAGAAAAATGTTACAATATTTTACATTTAATGTTTATTCTTTACCTAATACAAGAATTTAGTTCTCGGTATTTGTTTTTATACCGCACACAATTGAAATTAAGTAAGTATAAATAAAAAAAAATTAAAAAGTTTTTTTCACAAACATTTTTTTTAAAAATTTTATTAGACATTAAAAAAGTTTTTTATTCTCTTACATACTTACTTTAAAAGTTACTGATTTATTATTTGTCATATATTTTTTAAATCAACATGTCTTTATTTTTTTTGAAAAGCAATCTAATGAGTTAAGGAGATAAATACAATAATCGTTTTTTTCCCTAAAATTCTAAACTTACTTTAGATTCTTTGTATATAAGTAGAAATATCAAAAATACTTTACTGTCCCTTACAAAAACCACATATTATCTTGCCAAAAATTTTATTAGAACATTTTTATTAAATCAAAAATATGATTAAAATTAAATGAATTGTAAGTAATTTAGGGATTTTAGACCTTAACTTTTCCAGGATTCAACAGAAAATACTCAGTGAATTTAGTATAGTTAGAAATGGATTAATTCTAATAATATCTAAGGGAGGGGGAGTGAAATTATTGCGAAAAAATATCGCTGAATTGGCTCAATATAAGCATAAATTGGACTATTTTGGGGAGAAATGATGCGTAAAATAAAGCTTCTGCTTATAAATTCGTGCCAAAAGACTCACAATAGTAAAATTTTGAACAAGGGATGATTAAAACATATACTAGCTTCATTTTCAGTTCAATTTAAAACAAAAAACTAACATAAGTTTCCTTATTTTTTTAAAAGTAATATTGAAAACTGAAGTTAGATTTAAATGTAAGCTTTTTTATTACTGTATTGAATTTAATTTAACTCCACTCCAATTGGGTGCATCCTTAGAATATTAAAGTCTCAAAATGCGAGTCCCCTCAGTACAAGAAAACGAATATTAGTAGTGAACAAAGGCGGCCTGCAAACCCTGAGAGTGACTCTGGGTTGAACGGGTGTAACAAATGAAGAATGTTCTGTAATGAATTTACAGAAGCCCTATAGGGAAGAACAATAAAATCTGGAACACAATATATGAACAGAGCATTAATTGTAAATGAAGATGTCCAGCTGTAAGGTTGAAACATAACCTCACAAAATTACTGCATTGAATAGGAAATCGACACTGACGTTCATTCCTTTGAGTTACCAAATTAAATTTTCCCAGTCCTGTAATGCACAGGACATTCAGCAATGATTTTTTAATTTATACATTTTAATTTAAATTGTTAATAAATACATTGCGTCTGTGATGCTATTGATGATATTTACAATTTTCTGAATCAATTTTTATAAAAAAATCTTCTGTTTGTTAACCCATTTACAGATTTGCTTTTCTTAACTCTTATGTTACCAGTAAATTAAATTTATTTAAAACTGAGTTTTTTTCATTATTAATGAGTATTTTAGGCCCATTTTGTAGATTTTTCCATTTTCTAAAAGTAGGTGGTTTAAAAATTTTAAAAAAATGTAACATTTGCTTAAAAATTATTTCAATTATCTATGAAAAGAAAAAAAAAACTTTATGCTAGCACTTGACTGGCGACAGAAGCTCGGGCAAACAGGTTCTCAGAATATTTCCTGTATGAATATATTAATTAAACAATGTTTTATTAGTAAAATCAGCCTGTGCTTTTAAAGGATTTTGTCATAGAAAAAATATTAAGAAAGATAAGGAAGTTAATAAGACTAAAATTTATCTTATAAAGCTTAATTTAATAAAATGGACTTATTTAACGGAATGCAAATCACTTAAAATTTAATCACTTATAAAAAAATTCCAAACTACTTTGAACCTGTTTCATAATCTATTTTTTCTTTTTTTTAAATTTCATTAGGTTGATGTTTATTGATCAATTTATTAACAAATTAATAGTAATATCATATATTAACAAAGTAATATCAAGTTTGAAATATAACAAGGAAAAGAAATTACAACTAAACATAAAATATAAAGAGAGAGAATGCAAGTAGTTACGGAAAGTGCAAGTAGCTAGGGAAAATAAATTTTACTTACAACAAATGTAGTTCTTGATCTTGTAGCTCAGCTAGTTCAATAGAACCTCTACAGTGGGATGTTCAATTTCAATTAAATCAGTATAGTAGCCCCATTCAGTATAGTTACATCCTGTTTGATACAAAATTATATTTAAATAAGAAAATTCATAAATAATTTAATAAAAATTTAAATATCAATTTAAAATGAAGAGTATATTATTATAATCTGGGAACATTTAATCATTTCTATTTAGAAACTCATACTAGAAAATTTTCCCCCCTAACTTTTTCAAGCAAATTTTTATAAATCCAGGATTTTTTTTCTCTTTGATAAAATTCAATAAAATTTAAATTAAAATAACTATAAATTAAAATATAAATATATATAAAATAACTATATATAAAATATAATAAAACTATAAATTAAAATTATAAATAATATCGCAACTCTAAGTAAGAAATTATAAATTATTTTTAATTAAAAAATCAGGTGATTTAGATTATGTCAACTCTGATAAAGAATAATAAAGTGTCAGAAATATTAATATGACTGAAAAAGGAAATACAAGGCAAAACTTGCAAATGATACTACAGCTCTGAAGAATCGAAATATATTCAGTTAAATAGCATCGTGTCTTTAAATGATATCAAATAAGCAAAGCAGCTGACAAAAAATGTTTTGTTTTTAACAACTAAAGTTTCGTACGAAATTATAAAACAATTTGTCATAAAATACCAAGGAGAATGAAAAAATGAGAAACAAAAGTGGATAAAAAGAAAAACCAAACATGTAAGTACTGTTAGGGCAGAATTTTAATACTTTTAAGGCAGAAGTTCTTTAACAACACTCTAGAATTTAACTAACAGCACTCCAGAAATGCATAAGAATAATAGAAGAATCTTGTAGGATACACGTAATTAACATGAGATAAAAATCACAAACTAGCAAAACTGTAAAAAATGCTAAATTGGAAATCCAGTATCATTTGAAATTCATATTTATTAAATTTTCTCCTTTTTTAAAAATTTACATGATTTCAAATAGGGCACAAATTTTTCTAACACAATTTTATGTAGATTTATTCAAAAAATTATTTTTAGAATGAAGAAAGAATGCTTTTAGAAAAAAGAAAAGTTTTTCTGTTCTGTCACAATAAGAAGTTATGGTTGATTTGAAATTGAAAATTTAACTTACAAATTACAATGATATTTGATTTAAGAAATTATGAAAAGTTAGTCAGTTAATCAGTTTTTTAAAAAAGACTGATTTAAATATCATTTACCACTATGTTTATATATGAAAATTTGCTTTTTTATTGATGATTTTAAAAATCTGTACTCTGTTTAAACCAAAGTTTTTAAAATTTTGTCAGTCAGTTTAAAATTTAGATCAGTTTAAATTGATTGCCTAAACAAAAACCTCTAAAAAAAGAATGGATGTGCTATTTATTTGTTCAAAAAGATGACATAATAGAGAGAGTACATAAATAACAGAGATAATAACAAAAAGCAAGACAAGATTTTAAAAAGTAAAAATTAAATACTCCAATATTGTCCACAAGCATTTTAATCAGAACAATGGACCCCAAAGAATTCTTTAAAATGTTGCAATTGCAAAGCAGCTGCTACTGTAAAATATATACAAAAGTTAGTAAGAATATAAAGAAACTTAAAAATCTACACAAAAAAATTCAATAATGCTTTTTAAAAAGAAAAATTATATTCCTAAAAAACAATGCCTATCTCTCCATAGAAGCTGTGAAGGGATAAGATATATTTTTCAAAATATATATATGTAAAATTTTTTAAAATTTAGTTTGAACTTTTATTTTTATCCAAACTAGTTTAAGTTTCATTACTTAAACGCTAATTTGTAAATAGCATCTAATCTCTATTGTTCAATTATTTAAAAAGTGTTTTTTATACAGCCTGCTACATTAAAAGATAAATTTTATTAAGTAGTATCTGTGATATTTACAAACTTTGTAAAACTAAAATGAATTCTTGGGTGCTGAAATTTTCAATTCCAAAATTTTAATACTGAAATTTTCATTTTTCTGTTTTTTACCCTTCCTTAAAAGATATAAATTTTGTCCAACTATTTTGTAATTAAGTCTGTCATAACATATCCACATTAAATTCTTTCTATTTTTTTTATTTTAATATCTATTAGACCTGCTGCTGAATGAAAAAAAAACTATTTATTAGTAATACCTTCATCTTACTTTCACATGGAATTTAAAAGCAAGCTTCCCTCTTAGAATAACAGCTTCGTATTAACATCAACATGGTATTTTTAAGTTTTTATGGCAGGTCAATCAAAAATTATTGTACACTCTTACTTTTAATTTTTATTTTGTGTAGAGTCTGGCAGTTTGATCAAAAGTAACAAGCAAGAAGTAAACTTTTATGTATTTAAAAAATTATTAGTTTTTTTTTCAGATAAGTAAATCTGTCATTCCTCGCTAGGCTATATGGCTAAATAAAATTTTTTTAAAATCCTTATTCATTTGATTTAATGTTATTTTGTTACACAAAATGAATAACAAGAGTATTTCTTTCTGCTATCTGATGTTCACATACACACAAATGATAAGATTATCTTAAAATTCATTTCATTATTCTCACAAATGTGCAAGGAGAAAGGGAGAAACAATTTTGGAACAGCCTGATATTTATTATATTACCATCTAGATTAATTTATCCAGTAGTTAAAATGATCAAGAACCAAATTAGGGTACATAGTTTAAATTAACGTAAGTTATGTTAGTACTATGTTAGTAATTATGTCAAATCCAATAGAGTTGACAGCTATGCAATATACTCTTTTGGTCTTATGTTACAAATTAATAACTTACAATTCTTTGTTCGCAATTCATATAATCTATACAGGGAGAGTATTTTGCTTCTGAGCCAATTTTTACTGACATTTCCACTCAATATACATCTTTCACATTGAGTAATAAAGAAGAAAAAGAGTTTAAAAGAGAGTAAAATAGATTTAAAAAAGGCATTGCAAGTACTCAATCAGTCAAAAGTTGTTTACAAGTAGCTTAAAAAAAGGATAATAATTAAATTTATCACCATATATAGCTACCATTTGAAAGGAACACACATTTTCCATACTTGGTTTCAAAAGAAGTTGGGGACTAGATCGACTTTTTTAATCTTCCAAAATCTGTCTCACTAGCGTTTTTTAAATAAGTTTTGTCAATATGGGTCCTCGAATTATGAACTAAAAAAATAAGAGAATAAAAAAATTATAGGCATTCAAAATAATAAATGTTTGATTAATAAATTGGTATTTCTAATTTTTTGTAAGTGTTTAATTTCTTGTAATTATCATTATCACTTAAATGATCATTTGAATCAAGTCAATAGGATATGACAGTTTTTCTTTACAGGAAAAATGTTCCCTAAATAATATACTGTGAAAAACTATGACTGGAGGGGCTTTCTTTGGACAAAAGTGTTCAAGTATATTGAGTAATATTGTTGATATGGATAGCAATATAATCAATTGTCAGTTTATTTAATACAAAAATAGAAAAAAAAGTTTGTCATGCAAAATATACCTAAAAATATAAGTTACAAAAAATTTTTAAAGATTTAGAAGGTATCAAAAATAAACTGAAATATATAAAAATTGAATTATAAAAAAAAATGTTGCTTTAAATCAGTAAAAAGTAAGCAACTATTTCTTGGTTATGACAAATAATAATATTATTTAAAGATAAGTAATTTAGCTCATAGTATCTCATTAAAAGATTAAAAAATATATGTATAAAAAAGAACTTAACTGAAAGTAGATTATGGATTGACAACAATTTTAAATGTTATATAGTTAAACAATTGCAATTTTTTACAATTTAAAAATCTATCTTTTCTATCTTTAAAAAAAAGTTCAATTAAGTAAAAACTGCTAATGTGTTGATATTGCACGTTACAAAAAATGAATAATATTTATTGAAAAACAACTATAATAATTTTTATTTTCTTTTAAGATTTATAACAACAGCTGGTTCAGTTAAGTTTACATGGTGAATATGAAGTATCACCAGATTTGTAAATATATTCTGTAAGATAAAATAAAAATTATTTTGGGTTTTGAACTATTTTTAATGCAATTTTTAAGCAATTGCACAGGGAAACAAAATAACTGCTAATAATGAAAATTAAAAAATAAACTTTTGTTCAAAAAAAGAAAAGAAAACAAGTTTTTAAATACAAAAAGTAAATTTTAAATGAAAATAAATAAAAAGGTCAGTAAAAAAAAGAATCATAATTATGAATCATTTTTAAAAACTACCTTCATTCGATTCTACCCTCAGATGATGAGCATATTTCTGAAACAGAATAATTATCAGAAAACACTTGAGATGGTAAGATAGACATATATAGTACTTTAATCTTTATATATGTATAGTATCTTTATATTTGTACAGTTAATATGCTTTAACACAAAAGTATACAAAAAATATATTTATATACAAGAAAATACAACATTAAAAAATATTATAAGTTGCTCTATCCACAAGATAGAGGATATAAGTATGTAAATCTAAATTTCTTTAAATATGGTTGAAATATAGCATATTAACTGAAAAGTGCATGCTATTCCATATTTTAATGAAATTTTTGTCATCAACTTGTTTATTTCAATTTATAAAGAGACACTATGTCTGTGTGAAAAAGACTGTGTCAAAAATCTTTACGTTTCATGGTCTTGTACAGCTGAGGAAATTATTCAGCAAAACTCTGGACTTATATAAATAATCTTACAGCTATTATTGAGTGTTTGCTTACAGAAAAGTGTTTATTAATCTTCGTTACAAAAGGTAAATTTATTTAATTTTACTCTTATAGTTACACCTGCAACAAAAAGTTACATTTATACCTCAACAGAAAAATTTAAATTAAGTATGACTGTAAGTTATGAAATTTTGTATTCAAAAATAGTTTATTAAGATACAGTGAATTACTGATACACAAAAAAATAATTTAATATTTTAATAATAGTTATTAAGATCTGTGGGAGTGACATGTTTCGGTTGCAGGACTCTTGTTAAATACATATTTATTTGTCTGTATTTTTTTACTGTAAGTTATGAAATTTTCTTTTTAAAAATAGATTATTTTGATACTGTGAATTGTTGACACACAAAATTTTTTTTAATATTTTAATAATAGTTAAGTATTGGGGGTGTGACATGTTCCTGTTGCAGGACTCTTGCTAAATACATTTTTCTTATGCAGAAGAATAAATAGAAATGAATGATCATAAAATATTAAAGAAAATTACGCAAGTAGGCAGAATATTTGCAAGAAGAGAGAGAAAGGGACAAAAGCAAGAAGAAAAGCAAAACTATGATACAGTGAAAGACCGAAATCAAGAGAATGTCGACTTTCATCGGTGCATATCAATGATCACATAGTCGCTTTGGCGAACGATCAAAACATTTTTTATATCCAGTTTGATATTAATTTATTCTTTGACATTATTATATTTATTCAATATTATAATGTCTGCTAAGGAACGATTAGTAAAAACATCAGTATGCAGAGTACCGGGCAAATGTATAACATACAGTGGCACTTAACTAGATCTAGTATGTATTTGGGACATGTACCAAAGTGACTGTGTGATTGTCAATATTCACTGGTGAAAGACAGCAGTCACCGATTTTGGTAATTCACAGTAACATATTTATATATGTATATATATAAACAGTTGATGCCAAGATGGAAAAACAATTACAGTGTCAAAAGCAGAATGGAAGGCAAAGTATATTGATATCATTTCATTACCTTCTGATATTATAACTATATCATTCATTAATATATTAATTAAAAAGATCTGGTTTGCAAGTGTTAGTGTACATCATTATATCATTGGTTATACTAGTCGCACAGGCAACGGAAACTTCGAATATTTCTTACACGAGCAAAAAAAAGCAACTAATTTAATTTTTTAATAAAATAACTATATTACTATTTAAATATTGCTGATTAACATAAGAAATACTGTTCACTCAGTTCTCATGATTCAATTATGCCAGTTAAATATGATTATGTCATTTAAATATAGCATCTGCAAAATGAGGAAATTGTTTTTATTTTAAAAATAAATAAAACATCGAGCATCATGTAAATGGTATATGTGTATATACGAGTATATGTAAGTGGTCCACATTAAAATCCATAAAAATTCAAGTCAATGCTCTATAAAGTTGTAGCCGATGGCTAACTTAGTCGTAAATGGTACTCCCACATCTTTGCGATAAAAGCAAGTTAATAAAGTCATGCATGAAAATATTTCACAAAAATAAGATAACTCCTTTTGCAACAAAACAATCTCTCAATGCAGTTTCTAATAAACAGGTACAAAAGTCATTTTTAATTACTACAATTTTAAAAAACCCTATTTTTTGTTAAAAAAAAAAAAAAAAAGAAGCAAAATGATGCATATTTAAAGTAGGGTTGCCAACTTTCCACAGTTTTGGAAAAATTTCTTACAGTAGTAGAAAACTTTATGTTTTAATGTATGATTCTTTGTTCATGTAAATTTGATTTAAAATTATTTTTAACACCACTACATTTAAACAATTCAAAAGTTAATATGAAAAGCTATTCTGTTTCAATTCTTTTATGGCAAGACATGCAATGTTGGCAAAATTAATCTTGATTCTGAAAGCTTCTGTTTTTGACTGTCTAATACTCCATAAAATATAATTCAATAATTAAAACACACTGGGGTTGCAAATTGATATTTAAATTATTAAAAAATGCTATCAAATCTGAGAACTACACAAAGGAAGGTGCGAGTAATAAACATTGTAACAGGTCTAATTTGAGGTTGAAATTTGCAGGTTTCTTTTAAACAATCACCTTTCAACTCATTTCAGAGTCCTCCTGTAATCAAATCAGTTTTGCTGTTTATTACAAAAATTAAAAAAAGAAAGATTGCTAAAATACCTTAAGGTTCTGAGACCCATACTCATCTGGGACATGAATTGTATAGTGGCAGGCAAATCACACTTTTTGGGGACTGATGATTTTAAATAAAGATTTTTTTAAAATTTAAAATACAACGAAAAAAATATTAGCATGGAAAAATTAATAAAAATACTGCGAAAAGAACATTTAAACAATAAAAGAAAAATATTTTTTAGAAGAAAAATATTGGATTATTTTCTTTCCTTAAAAAAACTATTATATATTATTCTTAAATCATTTAATTGTTTATGCTCATACCAGTTTCTGAAATAAAATAAAAAATGAATAAAAAAAAGAACTGTATAAAATTACACATTTTTAGCTCGCCATTTGAATATTTTAACTTTCCTTCAACACTTGAACATATGATTCAGTAACTAATAAGGATTACAACAACTTAAAAACTAAGCATCATAAAAAGTTATGATTAATCATAGCTCAAGAACAAATTCACTATTTTTTGAAATTGTTATTTACGTTGATATGAAAAAATCCTGGCATAATATAAAAACAAAATAGACATACATAAAATCTGTTTGAATATCTTCTACAGGGTGCGTAGCCAAATCTTTGAATCAAAAATAAGCACTTTTTAAAAACTTTTCAAGCACTTTACAAAAATTTTCAAGCACTCAAAAAATTAATATTCAATCAGTGATATCATTGAAAAACAAAAACTTTTTGCAAACAGTTTTAGCGTTAAAAAAAAACTCCAAAAAGAAACAGACGTAAATCGAAACAATCAGTGCTTTCCCACATCATCGAGTGAATTCAACTTGACCCTGAACTCAGAACAAAAGTACCCGTACCCCCTACGTCAAAAAAGTGTTAGAAGCAAAATAAAATAAACAATAATAAAATTAAAATAAATTAAAAAGAAAAACATTTCATAAGGATCTGATATTCTCCATCCGAATTGGAGCACTAGGATTTCGGTTTCAAGTCTGCGCGCATGTGCAAGTCATAACGTGGGTACGACATGAAGTACGCGTGAATGATTACGTAGCAAACACCCCATTTTTCGTGAAATGCATGGGATCCACCAGACATCACTGAAGGGAAAAAAAATTGTGTGGGAAAAAAAGCACTTTTTAAAAACGCCAGCTGAAAAATGCACCTTTAAAAGCTTTTAAAAACGAAATCCCCAAAAAAGCACCTTTAAGTACTTTTTACAAACGCTACGCACCCTGTTCTACTTATAACGCTATATGATAACCAGAAAACAGGTTTTTACTATGATCATCAGAGTAACATAGTTAGCCCTTTAAATAGGATAGACCACTAGTATTCATTTTGTATTAGAAAAGCATACTATGTGTTAGTGTATGTCAGCTTTACTCATTAAGTTTTTGAAGGAATGTAAATAAATATGACAAAAAGTGTCATTGGAACACTGGAAATTATAAAGTAGAGCTAACTTAATTAAAAAATATTTACCTTTTCATAATACCACTTTCCCTTTAAACACTCAGGAGTCATCCAATAAGGTGAACCAACAATTAGTAAACATTGACTACGATCCTTAAAATAAACAAATAATGTCTTAATACCTCAATAATGTCTTAATATCTAAATGAACAAATAACATCATAATATTTTAGAAAAAAAGAATTAAGCTTAGTTACAAAAAGCATTTATATTTATAATTCAACAGAAAAAGTCTCAAAATAAGGCACCTAAACAAGTAGAAATACTAGCATTTATAATTTAGACTTAGTTAAAAAGATATTTACACTTTCATTAAAAAAAATATAGATACATATTAAGCTCATATTGAATTATTTAAGTGATTTTAAAACTGCTATATATTTTTGAGACATGCTAATTTTGAATGTAATTAAACAAATTTTACAAAAAAAAGAGAAAAATCAGATCTTTTTTCCCTTATAGACACCTTGCTGTTATGCTACAACAGTTATGGCACAACATAGAAGTTTGTGTCACAAATGTGCAAACTTTTTAACAACTACAGAATTTTCATAATTATAGAAAATATTTTTAATGGTTGCAAATGTAAAGTATTAATATTTTAATTAACTAAATTTTAAATAAAATTGTTCACCACTACATGCAAATGATTTAAATTGATGTATGAAAAGTCTGATACACAAAAGCTCATAAGTATGGATTAACATTTAACAAAAACTCTATTTGTTTAAAATTTCTGCTTTAGTTTACTACCACTAGGATAAATATAGCATTCATGATCACCAAGCACACTACAGGATAAAAGAGGCATTCTAAAATGACTATCCTTCCTTCATCTTTTTAAATTTCAATATTACAATAAGGCATTTTTTTTTCAAGGGACTGAAGTAAATTGATATATAACAGAAAATCAAACAATTTAAATTTAATATTTCATAAGCACACTAATTTTGACAAAGCAATAGCCATTGTTAAGATGACATTTAATGTTATTGATGTAGAAAAAAAAATAGAAATAAGTTTAAAACAATCATACCATGACTTAATAATTTGCATACACAAACATATACAATTCTTTCCATACACATAGACAATTAAGAAGAAAAAAAAATTGAAGGGGGGAAAAATTGTATTTTAGAGTTTAGGAAGCCTTAAGAGTTTCTATAATTCAAGGCAAATATTTAAAAATCACATAGAAAAAAAAAGAAGAAAAAGACGAAGTACAGAAGAAAAAAAAACATGTAACCAATATTTTATGTTTTTCGGTCATACAACAAATTATTTTAACATAGCATATATTAAGAAAAAACTGGGACTGCAATTAAATTACGATGATACAGATAAAATGTGCTTTACTGTAATAATAAAAATTTTTAAAAAATTATCCCCATCTGTTGGTACTTTCATCAGTGGAATCTACCAATCAAAAAGTGCTAACATATAAGAAACCAGACATTCAAACAGGAGTTTTGAATTGAAAAATAGATGGTTACATAGACGGTTCATCAAAATGGTTACAAGTTTTTTAGCATTAAGAAGGACAGTTACAACTAATCTGATTTATCTTAAGCTAATTAAAAATAAACTTTTAACAGTTAGTCTTTTGAAAGTTTTGGAAAGCTGTTTAAATTAAGATGAACTAGCAATTGTATAAAAGGTGAAGACAAGAATTCAATTTTTGCAAAAGAATAATATACTGCTGAAGTCCTAATGAAGTTTGGCTATTTTGTTTCGCACCCAGTTAACAGATTAATACAGAAAATATATTAAAATAATGTTCTATAAACATTCAAATATATACAGGTTCGTGGGCAGTTACTGTTTACCTTGAATCTGGTATTTCCTCCGCTAAGCCAAAATCACCAACAACTGTGGTCATCTCATCTTCATTCATTTTGATGAGGACATTCTATAGAACAAAGTATCACTATTTACAAATCATATACATTAATAATAAAATTTTAAACTTTCAAATTTTCTTTATAAATGAAATGCATATTAAAATAAAAATAATAACAAACTTTTACGGCTCATATAATGAAAATGCGCAGCAAATTAGAACATTATAGTAACTTATGAAGATAAAAGATTTCAAATGTTTAAAGTAAAAAAATTTAAAAAAATTAAAGTTGCATGCATAACGATAAGTCAAATTAAAACCATAATTTGCAATGAGAGAAACAAAAAGACCTATATTAGAGACTTTGGGATCATACGAAAAGATTTAATTCCTATTAAATGTTTATATGTCATTACTTTTTTCCACACTTATTAGCAGAAGAACAAAGAGTCAAATTAACTGAATTTTAAAAAGTATTAAGTAACCAAAACATTATAAAAGTTTATCCAAAAAATAGAAAATATATTACCAAACTCAAAAATATTCATGCAGATGTATTGCTTACTTGTATTTATACAATGGCCAATGTTTTAAAATCAATCTATAAAATTTATTTGAAGTAATTCTAAATGTAATTTTGTAAAACAAACTTTTTTGTTTTCTGAATTATTTTTGCTATTTTAAACTAACTGAATAGCAACAAGAGGATTAAAGTTTTAATAAAATAGAAAATAAACTCAAATTCAGCATATCTGATTTTCACAAAGTTAACAAAAATTATAGATCAGAACGACACATGCTTGTTGCAGATTATAATTTTAGAGAAATGCCGCATGTTAATAACAGATTTAAAATCATGAACTTATTAAAATTTGGTAAGTACAAAAATAATACACCATAAATTATATTTTATTTAGTGATCATTCCTTCAAGCAATAAAAGTTTAAAGTTAAAGAGTTTCAAGGGGTGACACCAAATATGTTAATTTCTTGGTGCAGGCGATTATTTAACATACGAAATCAGACTTAAAAATGTACTATAGGCTGACTTACAACATGTTACCGACTTAGAATCTCAAAATACGGGAGAGCCTCACTCTAGGAACATGGCCTCAATATTTAGACGGGAATGATTGGGAGCTTTCAATGTTAATTTTGCTTTCTGCGTTTATCGCCCATAACTCGACACTTTTTAAATAATGAGATTGTATTTAAAATTATTTAAAATTACTCTTAATGGCTTTTGTTTCTTAATCTAATATCCTTTTCTTGAAATTATTTAAAGAAGAAGATTTAATTAAATAATTTAGATAATATAATCATTAATGCAAATACCTCATGTCTTTTTTAGGTAATAAGAGGAACCATATTTTAAATTCACAATTCCACAAAACTATTGAATTTAATCAAGTTTTTTTTTTTTGCATAAACATAAAATTATAAACATTTTTCTTCGTTATTCAACAATAAAAAAAATTTCAAATTAAAATAAAAAGTTCATAGGTAAAAGCAAATCAATGTGCACCATCAAATTGTTTATCAATTAATCTTTTTTTATTTTAATTCACTTTTTTTTAAGAAAACTTACATAGCAATTGTTTTTTAGCTTGCCTTTTCAAAAGCTTCAAATTTCTCGGTTATTTTAATAGAGAGTGAAAATTACTTTAGGAAATATACACATACAACAATATGAGGGTAATTAAAAAATTGAGGATCAAAATCAGTTAATACATAATGTAGCACATTTTGATAAATTTTAACGGTAGTACGTTCTCTCTTCTGCAAGGGAGTATCCTGCTCTTTTTTATTCCTTGGGACAACTCTGCTTTACCAAACATGCATAGTAAATAAAAAATATAGTAACTACTAATTTGACCACAATGCTTATTAAGGGATTCCGTATTGTAATCTGTCATGACAAATGCAATCGCAAAAGTGTCAAATCAATTTTAAATTTAATTTTTTTTTCAAATATCATGTAGAGTATCAACATATACACAATTGAGCTAAAGTACGCTTTATTTAGAATTTGTTTATTACACTTGCGTGAAAGAATTTTTTTAAGCTTGTAGCTTACTTGTTTGCAAAGGCTATTTTAGTTTTTTGAAATTCAAATTTTATAGAGAGTTAGATGAAAACATGGAAAAGAGTGCTTAGTAACTAATTTCAAGAAAGGCACAAATGGGAGAAAACAAATTTTACATTATTGCATTCAATCATTTTATTTCTTTTTTTAAGCTACGGCGAAGTTTTTTTTTAAGGCTTTAGTCACATAGAAAGCAGTATATCTAGCTTCTTGAGACAGAATCCGCAGAAAAACTTCTCCTATCGTTATGAGCTCATGCTTGCTCCGCGACGATGTCGTGTGTAATAACATAATTAAGCATAATTTTTTAAACCTAGATAGAGCATTGCTATTTTTTTAATTTTCTGTTATTACCCTTCTCTTTACATGTAATCCTGATTATTGGATTTTTAAGCATGTTCCGCAGTTCAATAAGCTGTATTTTTTCCCATGAAATTGATTACAACTCTTATAACAAAAGATATTTTAATATTATAATAAACATACACATACAATTTAAAATAAATTGGATTTTTATTGAATAATAAATACCTTTTGAAACGTTAAAATTTAACATACATTTAATGGTGTAAAAAAAAAAAATTTTTTTTTTTGTGCTTAAAATAAAAAGCCAAATTTTTGTTATCTTGGTAAAACTTTATAATCATAATTTAAAAATGTTACAAATAAAAGTTAGACAAAATTTTCATTAGTAGGAATTTAGTTAGAAACCCTATTTAGTTAGGACCCCTATCTCCCCTAAATATTAAACTATAATTTCCAAACTCGACCTGATATTATAATGTACCATACAGAAGACAAGGAAACTCTTGGATCAGTACCCACATAGGTATGATTTGTTTTGAGAGCATGGAGGACTTTGTTTTCGTTCTTTGGATTTTGTTTAACGTTCATCAGTCACCATTTATTACACTGGGAGTCTTCGTCCGGCGGGGATGAAACCTACGACCTCTTGGACATGGGTCCAGTGCCCTACCAACCAGACTATCCCGGCCTTTATATTAAACTATAATATTCAAATCTCTCCTACCAAGCTGTCTCTCCTAATCTCATCCTATGTACTTTTTTTCATTCATTTGGACATTAATCTAACTGGGGCACCTGAAAGTATATAATATTTAACTTAAGCGCAATAAAACATAGGGTCAAAAAATATATGAAGCATATTTTTTGGATTGAATATTTGTAGAGCATTTTTAACCGAAAGTTTGGTGATTCGAGCCCACCACGAGTCGCCATTATTTTAGAGCCGTTGTGGCTCAAGGGATAGAGCCTCAAAATGAGGTGAACTGATTTCGAATTCTAGCGATGGCTAGCAAATACAGCACCCGGCTCGCATGAACCACAGTGCTGACGTAAGATATCCTCATGGTAGACGGATCACGCGTTAGAGTCCCCTTGCCGTCATGCTAGCCGTATTAGGTTTTCGTGGTTTTCTCCTCCATGGAGAGCAAATGCGGCTTAGTTTTATCAAAAATTCCTCCACGAAGGTAAACTTCTCTTAATTCTGGATACAGGAGTTTCCTTTTCTTCTGGATTGGGTTCAAAATTGCAAGACTCCTTAGTTGAACATCCCAAGCCGTAAACCCAAAATTGTGTTGACTGTTCAACAACGTTTATAAAATAGAAGGCCCCCTGACAATCAGATTGAATAAAGAAATTTTTGTATTAATAATTTTTCAAAATTCGACTTTTCATTTTTGTAAAATATATTATTAGAGATCAAAATAGGAAAACTTAGTATTATTCGTTATTTCTATTTATTACCTAATTACCTGTTACCCAAGACCAAAGCACATCTTTAGAAGAGAGTGTTCTCGTCGCAGAAAGCATTTTCATGTGATTATAAGACAGGAGCTCTTATAACTCAAACTTTTTTTTTTACTATTAAAGGTCCGAGCAAAATATATCATTCAACGATAGTTCAAAATTTGAAAAAAGATATGATCCTGGTTGGAATCTCAACGATGGCTGTTTCACGTAAGAATTCAGTTCTTGGCTTGTGAAGTACTGACGTAAAATATCCTCAGTGGTAGCTAAATCATGGGTTAAAATTCCCTTGGCGTCACGCTAAACAGGAGATGTATCCGTGGCTTTCTCTACCCTGTAACGCAAATGCAGGTTAGTTCTATCAGTAAATTCTTCCACGAAGTTTAGTTCTTCCCAATGCTTAATCCAGGAGCTCCTTTGTCTCTGGGTTGGGATCAAAAATACAACTCTTCAGAATATAGCGTTAACAGTCGTAAACCTAAAAATGGATCATCTCTTCATAAACTAAAATAAAACTTCTATTATAAAATAATTTGTGTGAGCTTTCATCAAAGTTTTTACCACTTTAAGAGTATCATTAATTTTCCTTCTTTAAGTTGAATTTCTTTTGGCATATGTACTATAGTCATTTTTTTTTTAAAGTTGAAATCGAATAATCAAATATAAAAAAAAGTAGAAATATTTAAATGGATACAAATAAAGATTTAAGCAACTTTTCATCCATCTGTTATTCTTTAAATGTGCAAAAAACAAAAAAGTTTCTTATTAGAATCCACAAATAAATTGTTAGGCCGGAAAATTAATGAAGCTGATTTTCAACCGAATGCGTCAAAAATCATGGAAAATACTTATCGCCGATATATTTGCTTTGAAAAATATTTCATGTAGAGATTATATATGAAGAACTGTCAAAAAAAAAAAAAAAAAAACACAGAAACAATAGTTCAATTTTGTACAGGTACAAATAACGTCAAAATTCAACAAACTAATCGAATTAATCGTGTTACTGGTTTAGATGATCTGCTTTTTGAAGAAAAGAGAAGGATTTTCATCTAAATTAGAAGCGGATAACCCTCAGCAGCAACACGAGTATCTAGTTCTTTATTTGATAAAGTTTGATTTAATGAACCTGAATATTATTTTACAGAGCTATTGAAAAAGAAACATGAATATATCAACTACAAAAGGCAAATTTTGCACTGTTATCATTTTTAAATTTATCCAAATGCAGCATAATAGCATCGGTTTCTGAATAATTTAATATTAAATCCTGAATTTACCTGAAAGTGTTTTTCGCATAAAACATCTTTTAAAATCGGGCGTTAATTTCCCGGCGTTATAGTTTCAATAGCAGAGAGAGAAAATATTTTTGGTTTGAGGTATACCGATGCAACCGAAATCAGGGACCGAGATAGCCTGGATAGGCAGGGTACTGGGCCCATGTCCAAGAGGTCGTGGGTATAAAAATTTCCTCCAGCAGAAAGGTTTGGACCATAGACCCCTACTTAGGGACAGAGTATGAAAATTATAATTAAATATTGAAGGGAGATAGATGGCTTCGAAATTCAAACTCCACCCCGCCATTTTTTTTAATTTTTTTTTTATTATTATTTTTCCATTATGCGTTCTTTAACAACGAAAGATGCACGATTCTACTCAAAGAACACCTTAGGTATGATAAACTGTCGAATATATTGTAAAAATAATTAAAAACAATGGAAATAAACCAATTTTCTTGGATTTTTCCAGTAATTCGATATTTTCCCAATTTAAAAAAATTATTTCCTATATGTGGGACCCTCTAAAATGTAGAAAAACACATTGAAAAAATAGTATAATGTAAAATAAGCGGAAGAAAAAAAATGAAATTTTTTTGAAAAGTTGCTGAAGCAGGGATTTGAACCTGTGACCCTTCACCCCAGCGGTCAGTTACTAATTGTGTGTCTTGACCACCATACCACTCAAATACGAAAAGCCCGCCACAATTTCGCTTCAAAAGTCCTCTCACAGTCAGCTATGCAATTGAACTTTGAGCCCCCCCCCTGCACCCCCTAATTCACATATAAAAAATTCCTCCAGCAGAAATGTTTGGACCATAGACTCCTACTTAGGGACCGAGTTCGAAAATTATAACTAAATATTGAAGGGAATTATATGACTTCGAAATTCGCCCCGCCATTTTTACAAATTTTTTTTTTATTATTATTCCATTATGCGATCTTTAGCTAAGAAAGATGCACGATTCTACTCATAGAACACCTTAGGTATGATAAACTGTCGAATATAATGTTAAAAAAAAATTAAAACAATGGAAATAAACCAATTTTTCCCCGTTATTCACCATTTTCCCAATTTAAAAAAAATTATTTCCTATATGTAGGACCCTCCAAAATATAGAAAAACACATTGAGAAAATAATATAATGTAAAACAAGTGGAAGAAAAAAAAAAGAATTTTGTTTGAAAAGTTGCTGAAGCAGAGATTCGAAGCTTCGCCCCATCCGTCAGTTACTAGTCCGGTGTCTTGACTACCATACCACTCGAACACGAGAAGCCTGCCACAATTTCGCTTCAAAAGTCCTCTCACTGTCAGCTATGCAATTGAACTTTGAGACCCCACCTGCACCCCCTAATTCACATATAAAAATTTCCTCCAGCAGAAATGCTTGGACCATAGACCCATACTTAGGGACCGAGTTTGAAAATCTTAACTAAATATTGAAGGGAGTTAGACGACTTCGAAATTCAAACTCCAAACAGCTATTTTTTTTAAATTTTTTTTTTAATTATTACTCCATTACGCGTTCTTAAACAAAGAAAGATGCACGATTCTACTCATGGAACACCTTAGGTATGATAAACTGTCGAATATATTGTAAAAATAATTTAAAACAGTGGACATAAACCAATTTTCCTGGATTTTTCAAGCTTTTTCCCATTATTCGCTATTTTCCCAAATTAAGAAAAAAAATTTCCTATATGTAGAAACCTCTAAAATATAAAAAAACACATTGAAAAAATAATATAATGCAAAATAAGCGGAAGAAAAAAGAAAGAAATTTTTAGAAAATTTGCTGAGGCTAGAATTCGAACCTGCGAACCCCTCGCCGCAGACGTCAGTTACTAGTCCGGTGTCTTGACCACCATGCCACTCAAATACGAAAAGCCCGCCACAATTTCGCTTCAAAAGTCCTCTCATGGTCAGTTATGCAATAGATCTTTGAGTGCCCCCTGCCCCCCTTAATTCACCTATAAAAATTTAATCCAGCCATTATGTTTGGACTATAGACACCTACTTAGGGTCCGAGTTTGAAAATTATAACTTAATATTAAAGGGAGTTAAACGGCTTCGAAATTCGAACCCCCTCCCGCTATTTATTTTATTTTTTATTTTTTTATTATTATTCCTTTATGCGTTCTTTAACAAAGAAAGATGCATTATTCTACTCACAGAAAACCTTTCACATGATAAAAAGTCTCATATATATTATAAAAATAATTTAAAACAGTGGACATAAACCAATTTTCCTGGATTTTTCCAGCTTTTCCCCATTATTCGCAATTTTCCCAAATTAAGAAAATTTTTTTCCTATATGTAGAAACCTCTAAAATATAGAAAAACACATTGAAAAAATAATATAATGCAAAATAAGCGGAAAAAAAAAGGAAATTTTTAGAAAAGTTGCTGAGGCTGGGATTCGAACCTGCGAACCCCTTGCCGCAGACGTCCGTTACTAGTCCGGTGTCTTGATCACCATACCACTCAAATACGAAAAGCCCGCCACAATTTCGCTTCAAAAGTCCTCTCATGGTCAGTTATGCAATAGATCTTTGAGTGCCCCCCAGCACCCCCTAATTCACCTATAAAAATTTAATCCAGCCATTATGTTTGGACCATAGACACCTACTTAGGGTCCGAGTTTGAAAATTATAACTTAATATTAAAAGGAGTTAAACGGCTTCGAAATTCGAACCCCAACCCGCCATTTTATTTTATTTTTTATTTTTTTATTATTATTCCTTTATGCGTTCTTTAACAAAGAAAAATGCATTATTCTACTCATACAAAACCTTACACATGATAAACTGTCGAATATATTGTAAAAATAATTTAAAAAAGTGGACATAAACCAATTTTCCTGGATTTTTCCAGCTTTTTCCCATTATTCGCTATTTTCCCAAATTAAGAAAAATTTTTTCCTATACGTAGAAACCTCTAAAATATAGAAAAACACATTGAAAAAATAATATAATGCAAAATAAGCGGAAGAAAAAAAAAGAAATTTTTAGAAAAGTTGCTGAGGCTGGGATTCGAACCTGCGAACCCCTCGCCGCAGACGTCAGTTACTAGTCCGGTGTCTTGACCACCATACCACTCAAATACGAAAAGCCCGCCACAATTTCGCTTCAAAAGTCCTCTCATGCTCAGTTATGCAATAGATCTTTGAGTGCCCCCCTGCCCCCCCTAATTCACCTATAAAAATTTAATCCAGCCATTATGTTTGGACTATAGACACCTACATAGGGTCCGAGTTTGAAAATTATAACTTAATATTAAAGGGAGTTAAACGGCTTCGAAATTCGAACCCCAACCCGCCATTTTATTTTATTTTTTATTTTTTTTATTATTATTCCTTTATGCGTTCTTTAACAAAGAAAGATGCATTATTCTACTCATAGAAAACCTTACACATGATAAACTGTCGAATATATTGTAAAAATAATTTAAAACAGTGGACATAAACCAATTTTCCTGGATTTTTCCAGCTTTTTCCCATTATTCGCCATTTTCCCAAATAAAGAAAAAAATTTTCCTATATGTAGAAACCTCTAAAATATGGAAAAACACATTGAAAAAATAATATAATGCAAAATAAGCGGAATAAAAAAAAAGAAATTTTTAGAAAAGTTGCAGAGGCTGGGATTCGAACCTGCGAACCCCTCGCCGCAGACGTCAGTTACTAGTCCGGTGTCTTGACCACCATACCACTCAAATACGAAAAGCCCGCCACAATTTCGCTTCAAAAGTCCTCTCATGGTCAGTTATGCAATAGATCTTTGAGTGCCCCCCTGCACCCCCTAATTCACCTATAAAAATTTAATCCAGCCATTATGTTTGGACTATAGACACCTACTTAGGGTCCGAGTTTGAAAATTATAACTTAATATTAAAGGGAGTTAAACGGCTTCGAAATTCGAACCCCAACCCGCCATTTTATTTTATTTTTTATTTTTTTTATTATTATTCCTTTATGCGTTCTTTAACAAAGAAAGATGCATTATTCTACTCATAGAAAACCTTACACATGATAAACTGTCGAATATATTGTAAAAATAATTTAAAACAGTGTACATAAACCAATTTTCCTGGATTTTTCCAGCTTTTTCCCATTATTCGCTATTTTCCCAAACTAAGAAAAATTTTTTCCTATATGTAGAAACCTCTAAAATATAGAAAAACACATTGAAAAAATAATATAATGCAAAATAAGCGGAAGAAAAAAAAAAGAAATTTTTAGAAAAGTTGCTGAGGCTGGGATTCGAACCTGCGAACCCCTCGCCGCAGACGTCAGTTACTAGTCCGGTGTCTTGACCACCATACCACTCAAATATGAAAAGCCTGCCACAATTTCGCTTCAAAAGTCCTCTCACAGTCAGCTATGCAATTGAACTTTGAGGCCCCCCCTGCACCCCCTAACTCACATATAAAAATTTCCTCTAGCAGAAATGCTTGGACCACAGACCCATACTTAGGGACCGAGTTTGAAAATTTTAACTAAATATTGAAGGGAGTTAGACGGCTTCGAAATTCAAACTCCAAACAGCTATTTTTTTTAATTTTTTTTTTTTAATTTTTACTCCATTACGCGTTCTTCAACAAAGAAAGATGCACGATTCTACTCATAGAAAACCTTACACATGATAAACTGTCGAATATATTGTAAAAATAATTTAAAACAGTGTACATAAACCAATTTTCCTGGATTTTTCCAGCTTTTTCCCATTATTCGTTATTTTCCCAAATTAAGAAAAAAAATTTCCTGTATGTAGAAACCTCTAAAATATAGAAAAACACATTGAAAAAATAATATAATGCAAAATAAGCGGAAGAAAAAAAAAAGAAATTTTTAGAAAAGTGGCTGAGGCTGGGATTTGAACCTGCGAACCCCTCGCCGCAGACGTCCGTTACTAGTCCGGTGTCTTGATCACCATACCACTCAAATACGAAAAGCCCGCCACAATTTCGCTTCAAAAGTCCTCTCATGGTTAGTTATGCGATAGATCTTTGAGTGCCCCCCTGCACCCCCTAATTCACCTATAAAAATTTAATCCAGCCATTATGTTTGAAGTATAGACACCTACTTAGGGTCCGAGTTTGAAAATTATAACTTAATATTAAAGGGAGTTAAACGGCTTCGAAATTCGAACCCCAACCCGCCATTTTATTTTATTTTATTTTTTATTATTATTCCTTTATGCGTTCTTTAACAAAGAAAGATGCATTATTCTACTCATAGAAAACCTTACACATGATAAACTGTCGAATATATTGTAAAAATAATTTAAAACAGTGGACATAAACCAATTTTCCTGGATTTTTCCAGCTTTTTCCCATTATTCGCTATTTACCCAAACTAAGAAAAATTTTTTCCTATATGTAGGACCCTTACAAATATAGAAAAACACATTGAGAAAATAATATAATGTAAAACAAGTGGAAGAAAAAAAAAGAAATTTTTTTGAAAAGTTGCTGAAGCAGAGATTCGAACCTTCGCCCCATCCGTCAGTTACTAGTCCGAAGTCTTGACTACCATACCACTCGAACACGAGAAGCCTGCCACAATTTTGCTTCAAAAGTCCTCTCACAGTCAGCTATGCAATTGAACTTTGAGGCCCCCCCTGCACCCCCTAACTCACATATAAAAATTTCCTCCAGCAGAAATGCTTGGACCATAGACCCATACTTAGGGACCGAGTTTGAAAATTTTAACTAAATATTGAAGGGAGTTAGACGGCTTCGAAATTCAAACTCCAAACAGCTATTTTTTTAATTATTACTCCATTACGCGTTCTTAAACAAAGTAAGATGCACGATTCTACTCATGGAACACCTTAGGTATGATAAACTGTCGAATATTTTGTAAAAATAATTTAAAACAGTGGACATAAACCAATTTTCCTGGATTTTTCCAGCTTTTTCCCAATATTCGCTCTTTTCCCAAATTAAGAAAAATTATTTCCTATATGTTGAAACCTAAAAAATATAGAAAAACCCATTGAAAAAATAATATAATGCCAAATAAGCGGAAGAAAAAAAAAAGCAATTTTTTGAAAAGTTGCTGAGGCTGGGATTCGAACCTGCGAACCCCTCGCCGCAGACGTCAGTTCCTAGTCCGGTGTCTTGACCACCATACCACTCAAATACGAAAAGCCCGCCACAATTTCGCTTCAAAAGTCCTCTCATGGTCAGTTATGCAATAGATCTTTGAGTGCCCCCCTGCACCCCCTAATTCACCTATAAAAATTTAATCCAGCCATTATGTTTGGACCATAGACACCTACTTAGGGTCCGAGTTTGATAATTATAACTTAAAATTAAAGAGAGTTAAGCGGCTTCGAAATTCGAACCCCAACCCGCCATTTTATTTTATTTTTTATTTTTTTATTATTATTCCTTCATGCGTTCTTTAACAAAGAAAAATGCATTATTCTACTCATAGAAAACCTGACACATGATAAACTGTCGAATATATTGTAAAAATAATTTAAAACAGTGGACATAAACCAATTTTCCTGGATTTTTTCAGCTTTTTCCCATTATTCGCTATTTTCCCAAATTAAGAAATTTTTTTTCCTATATGTAGAAACCTCTAAAATATAGAAAAACACATTGAAAAAATAATATAATGCAAAATAAGCGGAAGAAAAAAAAAGAAATTTTTAGAAAAGTTCCTGCGGCTGGGATTCGAACCTGCGAACCCCTCGCCGCAGACGTCAGTTACTAGTCCGGTGTCTTGACCACCATACCACTCAAATACGAAAAGCCCGCCACAATTTCGCTTCAAAAGTCCTCTCATGGTCAGTTATGCAATAGAACTTTGAGTGCCCCCCTGCACCCCCTAATTCACCTATAAAAATTTATTCCAGCCATTATGTTTGGACCATAGACACCTACTTAGGGTCCGAGTTTGAAAATTATAACTTAATATTAAAGGGAGTTAAACGGCCTCGAAATTCGAACCCCAACCCGTCATTTTATTTTATTTTTTTTATTATTATTCCTTTATGCGTTCTTTAACAAATAAAGATGCATTATTCTACTCATAGAAAACCTGACACATGATAAACTGTCGAATATATTGTAAAATTAATTTAAAACAGTGGACATAAACCAATTTTCCTGGATATTTCTAGCTTTTTCCCATTATTCGCTATTTTCCCAAATTAAGAAAAATTATTTCCTATATGTAGAAACCTCTAAAATATCGAAAAACACATTGAAAAAATAATATAATGCAAAATAAGAGGAAGAAAAAAAAAGAAATTTTTAGAAAAGTTTCTGAGGCTGGGATTCGAACCTGCGAACCCCTTGCCGCAGACGTCAGTTACTAGTCCGGTGTCTTGACCACCATACCTCTCAAATACGAAAAGCCCGCCACAATTTCGCTTCAAAAGTCCTCTCATGGTCAGTTATGCAATAGATCTTTGAGTGCCCCCCTGCACCCCCTAATTCACCTATAAAAATTTAATCCAGCCATTATGTTTGGACTATAGACACCGACTTAGGGACCGAGTTTGAAAATTATAACTTAATATTAAAGGGAGTTAAACGGCTTCGAAATTCGAACCCCAACCCGCCATTTTATTTTATTTTTTATTTTTTTATTATTATTCCTTTATGCTTTCTTTAACAAAGAAAGATGCAGTATTCTACTCATAGAAAACCTTACACATGATAAACTGTCGAGTATATTGTAAAAATGATTTAAAACAGTGGACATAAACCAATTTTCCTGGATTTTTCCAGCTTTTTCCCATTATTCGCTATTTTCCCAAATTAAGAAAAATTATTTTCTATATGTAGAAACCTCTAAAATATAGAAAAACACATTGAAAAAATAATATAATGCAGCATAATAATAATATAATAAGCGGAAGAAAAAAAAAGAAATTTTTAGAAAAGTTGCTGAGACTGGGATTCGAACCTGCGAACAACTCGCCGCAGACGTCAGTTACTAATCCGGTGTCTTGACCACCATACCACTCAAATACGAAAAGCCCGCCACAATTTCGCTTCAAAAGTCCTCTCATGGTCAGTTATGCAATAGAACTTTGAGTGCCCCCCTGCACCCCCTAATTCACCTATAAAAATTTATTCCAGCCATTATGTTTGGACCATAGACACCTACTTAGGGTCCGAGTTTGAAAATTAGAACTTAATATTAAAGGGAGTTAAACGGCTTCGAAATTCGAACCCCAAACCGCCATTTTATTTTATTTTTTATTTTTTTATTATTATTCCTTTATGCGTTCTTTAACAAAGAAAGATGCATTATTCTACTCATAGAAAACCTTAGACATGATAAACTGTCGAATATATTGTAAAAATAATTTAAAACAGTGGTCATAAACCAATTTTCCTGGATTTTTCCAGCTTTTTCCCATTATTCGCTATTTTCCCAAATTAAGAAAAATTATTTCCTATTTGTTGAAACCTAAAAAATATAGAAAAACCCATTGAAAAAATAATATAATGCCAAATAAGCGGAAGAAAAAAAAAAGAAATTTTTAGAAAAGTTGCTGAGGCTGGGATTCGAACCTGCGAACCCCTCGCCGCAGACGTCAGTTCCTAGTCCGGTGTCTTGACCACCATACCACTCAAATACGATAAGCCCGCCACAATTTCGCTTCAAAAGTCCTCTCATGGTCAGTTATGCAATAGAACTTTGAGTGCCCCCCTGCACCCCCTAATTCACCTATAAAAATTTAATCCAGCCATTATGTTTGGACCATAGACACCTACTTAGGTCCCGAGTATGAAAATTATAACTTAATATTAAAGGGCGTTAAACGGTTTCGAAATTCGAACCCCAACCCGCCATTTTATTTTATTTTTTATTTTTTTATTATTGTTCCTTTATGCGTTCTTTAACAAAGAAAGATGCATTATTCTACTCATAGAAAACCTTACACATGATAAACTGTCGAATATATTTTAAAAATAATTTAAAACAGTGGATATAAACCAATTTTCCTGGATTTTTCCAGCTTTTACCCATTATTCGCTATTTTCCCAAATTAAGAAAAATTATTTCCTATATGTAGAAACCTCTAAAATATAGAAAAACACATTGAAAAAATAATATAATGCAAAATAAGCGGAAGAAAAAGAAAAGAAATTTTTAGAAAAGTTGCTGAGGCTGGGATTCGAACCTGCGAACCCCTCGCCGCAGACGTCAGTTACTAGTCCGGAGTCTTGACCACCATACCACTCAAATACGAAAAGCCCGCCACAATTTCGCTTCAAAAGTCCTCTCAAGGTCAGTTATGCAATAGATCTTTGAGTGCCCCCCTGCACCCCCTAATTCACCTATAAAAATTTAATCCAGCCATTATGTTTGGACCATAGACACCTACTTAGGGTCCGAGTTTGATAATTATAACTTAATATTAAAGGGAGTTAAGCGGCTTCGAAATTCGAACCCCAACCCGTTATTTTATTTTATATTTTTTTTATTATTATTATTCCTTTATGCGTTCTTTAACAAAGACAGATGCATTATTCTACTCATAGAAAACCTTAGACATGATAAACTGTCGAATATATTGTAAAAATAATTTAAAACAGTGGCCATAAACAAATTTTCCTGGATTTTTCCAGCTTTTTCCCATTATTCGCTATTTTCCCAAATTAAGAAAAATTATTTCATATATGTAGAAACCTCTAAAATATCGAAAAACACATTGAAAAAATAATATAATGCAAAATAGGATGAAGAAAAAAAAAGAAATTTTTAGAAAAGTTTCTGAGGCTGGGATTCGAACCTGCGAACCCCTTGCCGCAGACGTCAGTTACTAGTCCGGTGTCTTGACCACCATACCTCTCAAATACGAAAAGCCCGCCACAATTTCGCTTCAAAAGTCCTCTCATGGTCAGTTATGCAATAGATCTTTGAGTGCCCCCCTGCACCCCCTAATTCACCTATAAAAATTTAATCAAGCCATTATGTTTGGACCATAGACACCTACTTAGGGTCCGAGTTTGAAAATTAGAACTTAATATTAAAGGGAGTTAAACGGCTTCGAAATTCGAACCCCAAACCGCCATTTTATTTTATTTTTTATTTTTTTATTGTTATTCCTTTATGCGTTCTTTAACAAAGAAAGATGCATTATTCTACTCATAGAAAACCTTAGACATGATAAACTGTCGAATATATTGTAAAAATAATTTAAAACAGTGGTCATAAACCAATTTTCCTGGATTTTTCCAGCTTTTTCCCATTATTCGCTATTTTCCCAAATTAAGAAAAATTATTTCCTATTTGTTGAAACCTAAAAAATATAGAAAAACCCATTGAAAAAATAATATAATGCCAAAAAAGCGGAAGAAAAAAAAAAGAAATTTTTAGAAAAGTTGCTGAGGCTGGGATTCGAACCTGCAAACCCCTCGCCGCAGACGTCAGTTCCTAGTCCGGTGTCTTGACCACCATACCACTCAAATACGAAAAGCCCGCCACAATTTCGCTTCAAAAGTCCTCTCATGGTCAGTTATGCAATAGAACTTTGAGTGCCCCCCTGCACCCCCTAATTCACCTATAAAAATTTAATCCAGCCATTATGTTTGGACCATAGACACCTACTTAGGGTCCGAGTTTGATAATTATAACTTAATATTAAAGGGAGTTAAGCGGCTTCGAAATTCGAACCCCAACCCGTTATTTTATTTTATATTTTTTTTATTATTATTATTCCTTTATGCGTTCTTTAACAAAGACAGATGCATTATTCTACTCATAGAAAACCTTAGACATGATAAACTGTCGAATATATTGTAAAAATAATTTAAAACAGTGGCCATAAACAAATTTTCCTGGATTTTTCCAGCTTTTTCCCATTATTCGCTATTTTCCCAAATTAAGAAAAATTATTTCCTATATGTTGAAACCTAAAAAATATAAAAAAACCCATTGAAAAAATAATATAATGCCATATAAGCGGAAGAAAAAAAAAAGAAATTTTTAGAAAAGTTGCTGAGGCTGGGATTCGAACCTGCGAACCCCTCGCCGCAGACGTCTGTTGCTAGTCCGGTGTCTTGACCACCATTCCACTCAAATACGAAGAGCCAGCCACAATTTCGCTTCAAAAGTCCTCTCATGGTCAGTTATGCAATAGAACTTTGAGTGCCCCCCTGCACCCCCTAATTCACCTATAAAAATTTATTCCAGCCATTATGTTTGGACCATAGACACCTACTTAGGGTCCGAGTTTGAAAATTATAACTTAATATTAAAGGGCGTTAAACGGTTTCGAAATTCGAACCCCAACCCGCCATTTTATTTTATTTTTTATTTTTTTATTATTGTTCCTTTATGCGTTCTTTAACAAAGAAAGATGCATTATTCTACTCATAGAAAACCTTAGACATGATAAACTGTCGAATATATTGTAAAAATAATTTAAAACAGTGGCCATAAACAAATTTTCCTGGATTTTTCCAGCTTTTTCCCATTATTCGCTATTTTCCCAAATTAAGAAAAATTATTTCCTATATGTTGAAACCTAAAAAATATAAAAAAACCCATTGAAAAAATAATATAATGCCATATAAGCGGAAGAAAAAAAAAAGAAATTTTTAGAAAAGTTGCTGAGGCTGGGATTCGAACCTGCGAACCCCTCGCCGCAGACGTCTGTTGCTAGTCCGGTGTCTTGACCACCATTCCACTCAAATACGAAGAGCCAGCCACAATTTCGCTTCAAAAGTCCTCTCATGGTCAGTTATGCAATAGAACTTTGAGTGCCCCCCTGCACCCCCTAATTCACCTATAAAAATTTAATCCAGCCATTATGTTTGGACCATAGACATCTACTTAGGTCCCGAGTTTGAAAATTATAACTTAATATTAAAGGGAGTTAAACGGTTTCGAAATTCGAACCCCAACCCGCCATTTTATTTTATTTCTTTATTATTTTTCTTTTATGCGTTCTTTAACAAATAAAGATGCATTATTCTACTCATAGAAAACCTTACACATGATAAACTGTCGAATATATTGTAAAAATAATTTAAAACAATGGACATAAACCAATTTTCCTCGATTTTTCCAGCTTTTTCCCATTATTCGCTATTTTCCCAAATTAAGAAAAATTATTTCCTATATGTTGAAACCTAAAAAATATCGAAAAACCCATTGAAAAAATAATATAATGCAAAATAAGCGGAAGAAAAAAAAAAAGAAATTTTTAGAAAAGTTGCTGAGGCTGGGATTCGAACCTGCGAACCCCTCGCCGCAGACGTCAGTTACAAGTCCGGTGTCTTGACCACCAAACCACTCAAATACGAAAAGCCCGCCACAACTTCGCTTCATAAGTCCTCTCATAGTCAGTTATGCAATACATCTTTGAGTGCCCCCAGTACCCCCTAATTCACCTATAAAAATTTAATCCAGCCATTACGTTTGGACCATAGTCACCGACTTAGGGACCGAGTTTGAAAATTATAACTTAATATTAAAGGGAGTTAAACGGCTTCGAAATTCGAACCCCAACCCGCCATTTTATTTTATTTTTTATTTTTTTATTATTATTCCTTTATGCCTTCTTTAACAAAGAAAGATGCAGTATTCTACTCATAGAAAACCTTACACATGATAAACTGTCATGTATATTGTAAAAATGATTTAAAACAGTGGACATAAACCAATTTTCCTGGATTTTTCCAGCTTTTTCCCATTATTCGCTATTTTCCCAAATTAAGAAAAATTATTTCCTATATGTAGAAACCTCTAAAATATAGAAAAACACATTGAAAAAATAATATAATGCAAAATAAGCGGAAGAAAAAAAAAGAAATTTTTAGAAAAGTTGCTGAGACTGGGATTCGAACCTGCGAACAACTCGCCGCAGACGTCAGTTACTAATCCGGTGTCTTGACCACCATACCACTCAAATACGAAAAGCCCGCCACAATTTCGCTTCAAAAGTCCTCTCATGGTCAGTTATGCAATAGATCTTTGAGTGCCCCTCTGCACCCCCTAATTCACCTATAAAAATTTAATCCAGCCATTATGTTTGGACTATAGACACCTACATAGGGTCCGAGTTTGAAAATTATAACTTAATATTAAAGGGAGTTAAACGGCTTCGAAATTCGAACCCCAACCCGCCATTTTATTTTATTTTTTATTTTTTTTATTATTATTCCTTTATGCGTTCTTTAACAAAGAAAGATGCATTATTCTACTCATAGAAAACCTTACACATGATAAACTGTCGAATATATTGTAAAAATAATTTAAAACAGTGGACATAAACCAATTTTCCTGGATTTTTCCAGCTTTTTCCCATTATTCGCCATTTTCCCAAATAAAGAAAAAAATTTTCCTATATGTAGAAACCTCTAAAATATGGAAAAACACATTGAAAAAATAATATAATGCAAAATAAGCGGAATAAAAAAAAAGAAATTTTTAGAAAAGTTGCAGAGGCTGGGATTCGAACCTGCGAACCCCTCGCCGCAGACGTCAGTTACTAGTCCGGTGTCTTGACCACCATACCACTCAAATACGAAAAGCCCGCCACAATTTCGCTTCAAAAGTCCTCTCATGGTCAGTTATGCAATAGATCTTTGAGTGCCCCCCTGCACCCCCTAATTCACCTATAAAAATTTAATCCAGCCATTATGTTTGGACTATAGACACCTACTTAGGGTCCGAGTTTGAAAATTATAACTTAATATTAAAGGGAGTTAAACGGCTTCGAAATTCGAACCCCAACCCGCCATTTTATTTTATTATTTATTTTTTTTATTATTATTCCTTTATGCGTTCTTTAACAAAGAAAGATGCATTATTCTACTCATAGAAAACCTTACACATGATAAACTGTCGAATATATTGTAAAAATAATTTAAAACAGTGTACATAAACCAATTTTCCTGGATTTTTCCAGCTTTTTCCCATTATTCGCTATTTTCCCAAACTAAGAAAAATTTTTTCCTATATGTAGAAACCTCTAAAATATAGAAAAACACATTGAAAAAATAATATAATGCAAAATAAGCGGAAGAAAAAAAAAAGAAATTTTTAGAAAAGTTGCTGAGGCTGGGATTCGAACCTGCGAACCCCTCGCCGCAGACGTCAGTTACTAGTCCGGTGTCTTGACCACCATACCACTCAAATATGAAAAGCCTGCCACAATTTCGCTTCAAAAGTCCTCTCACAGTCAGCTATGCAATTGAACTTTGAGGCCCCCCCTGCACCCCCTAACTCACATATAAAAATTTCCTCTAGCAGAAATGCTTGGACCACAGACCCATACTTAGGGACCGAGTTTGAAAATTTTAACTAAATATTGAAGGGAGTTAGACGGCTTCGAAATTCAAACTCCAAACAGCTATTTTTTTTAATTTTTTTTTTTTAATTTTTACTCCATTACGCGTTCTTCAACAAAGAAAGATGCACGATTCTACTCATAGAAAACCTTACACATGATAAACTGTCGAATATATTGTAAAAATAATTTAAAACAGTGTACATAAACCAATTTTCCTGGATTTTTCCAGCTTTTTCCCATTATTCGTTATTTTCCCAAATTAAGAAAAAAAATTTCCTGTATGTAGAAACCTCTAAAATATAGAAAAACACATTGAAAAAATAATATAATGCAAAATAAGCGGAAGAAAAAAAAAAGAAATTTTTAGAAAAGTGGCTGAGGCTGGGATTTGAACCTGCGAACCCCTCGCCGCAGACGTCCGTTACTAGTCCGGTGTCTTGATCACCATACCACTCAAATACGAAAAGCCCGCCACAATTTCGCTTCAAAAGTCCTCTCATGGTTAGTTATGCGATAGATCTTTGAGTGCCCCCCTGCACCCCCTAATTCACCTATAAAAATTTAATCCAGCCATTATGTTTGAAGTATAGACACCTACTTAGGGTCCGAGTTTGAAAATTATAACTTAATATTAAAGGGAGTTAAACGGCTTCGAAATTCGAACCCCAACCCGCCATTTTATTTTATTTTATTTTTTATTATTATTCCTTTATGCGTTCTTTAACAAAGAAAGATGCATTATTCTACTCATAGAAAACCTTACACATGATAAACTGTCGAATATATTGTAAAAATAATTTAAAACAGTGGACATAAACCAATTTTCCTGGATTTTTCCAGCTTTTTCCCATTATTCGCTATTTACCCAAACTAAGAAAAATTTTTTCCTATATGTAGGACCCTTACAAATATAGAAAAACACATTGAGAAAATAATATAATGTAAAACAAGTGGAAGAAAAAAAAAGAAATTTTTTTGAAAAGTTGCTGAAGCAGAGATTCGAACCTTCGCCCCATCCGTCAGTTACTAGTCCGAAGTCTTGACTACCATACCACTCGAACACGAGAAGCCTGCCACAATTTTGCTTCAAAAGTCCTCTCACAGTCAGCTATGCAATTGAACTTTGAGGCCCCCCCTGCACCCCCTAACTCACATATAAAAATTTCCTCCAGCAGAAATGCTTGGACCATAGACCCATACTTAGGGACCGAGTTTGAAAATTTTAACTAAATATTGAAGGGAGTTAGACGGCTTCGAAATTCAAACTCCAAACAGCTATTTTTTTAATTATTACTCCATTACGCGTTCTTAAACAAAGTAAGATGCACGATTCTACTCATGGAACACCTTAGGTATGATAAACTGTCGAATATTTTGTAAAAATAATTTAAAACAGTGGACATAAACCAATTTTCCTGGATTTTTCCAGCTTTTTCCCAATATTCGCTCTTTTCCCAAATTAAGAAAAATTATTTCCTATATGTTGAAACCTAAAAAATATAGAAAAACCCATTGAAAAAATAATATAATGCCAAATAAGCGGAAGAAAAAAAAAAGCAATTTTTTGAAAAGTTGCTGAGGCTGGGATTCGAACCTGCGAACCCCTCGCCGCAGACGTCAGTTCCTAGTCCGGTGTCTTGACCACCATACCACTCAAATACGAAAAGCCCGCCACAATTTCGCTTCAAAAGTCCTCTCATGGTCAGTTATGCAATAGATCTTTGAGTGCCCCCCTGCACCCCCTAATTCACCTATAAAAATTTAATCCAGCCATTATGTTTGGACCATAGACACCTACTTAGGGTCCGAGTTTGATAATTATAACTTAAAATTAAAGAGAGTTAAGCGGCTTCGAAATTCGAACCCCAACCCGCCATTTTATTTTATTTTTTATTTTTTTATTATTATTCCTTCATGCGTTCTTTAACAAAGAAAAATGCATTATTCTACTCATAGAAAACCTGACACATGATAAACTGTCGAATATATTGTAAAAATAATTTAAAACAGTGGACATAAACCAATTTTCCTGGATTTTTTCAGCTTTTTCCCATTATTCGCTATTTTCCCAAATTAAGAAATTTTTTTTCCTATATGTAGAAACCTCTAAAATATAGAAAAACACATTGAAAAAATAATATAATGCAAAATAAGCGGAAGAAAAAAAAAGAAATTTTTAGAAAAGTTCCTGCGGCTGGGATTCGAACCTGCGAACCCCTCGCCGTAGACGTCAGTTACTAGTCCGGTGTCTTGACCACCATACCACTCAAATACGAAAAGCCCGCCACAATTTCGCTTCAAAAGTCCTCTCATGGTCAGTTATGCAATAGAACTTTGAGTGCCCCCCTGCACCCCCTAATTCACCTATAAAAATTTATTCCAGCCATTATGTTTGGACCATAGACACCTACTTAGGGTCCGAGTTTGAAAATTATAACTTAATATTAAAGGGAGTTAAACGGCCTCGAAATTCGAACCCCAACCCGTCATTTTATTTTATTTTTTTTATTATTATTCCTTTATGCGTTCTTTAACAAATAAAGATGCATTATTCTACTCATAGAAAACCTGACACATGATAAACTGTCGAATATATTGTAAAATTAATTTAAAACAGTGGACATAAACCAATTTTCCTGGATATTTCTAGCTTTTTCCCATTATTCGCTATTTTCCCAAATTAAGAAAAATTATTTCCTATATGTAGAAACCTCTAAAATATCGAAAAACACATTGAAAAAATAATATAATGCAAAATAAGAGGAAGAAAAAAAAAGAAATTTTTAGAAAAGTTTCTGAGGCTGGGATTCGAACCTGCGAACCCCTTGCCGCAGACGTCAGTTACTAGTCCGGTGTCTTGACCACCATACCTCTCAAATACGAAAAGCCCGCCACAATTTCGCTTCAAAAGTCCTCTCATGGTCAGTTATGCAATAGATCTTTGAGTGCCCCCCTGCACCCCCTAATTCACCTATAAAAATTTAATCCAGCCATTATGTTTGGACTATAGACACCGACTTAGGGACCGAGTTTGAAAATTATAACTTAATATTAAAGGGAGTTAAACGGCTTCGAAATTCGAACCCCAACCCGCCATTTTATTTTATTTTTTATTTTTTTATTATTATTCCTTTATGCTTTCTTTAACAAAGAAAGATGCAGTATTCTACTCATAGAAAACCTTACACATGATAAACTGTCGAGTATATTGTAAAAATGATTTAAAACAGTGGACATAAACCAATTTTCCTGGATTTTTCCAGCTTTTTCCCATTATTCGCTATTTTCCCAAATTAAGAAAAATTATTTTCTATATGTAGAAACCTCTAAAATATAGAAAAACACATTGAAAAAATAATATAATGCAAAATAAGCGGAAGAAAAAAAAAGAAATTTTTAGAAAAGTTGCTGAGACTGGGATTCGAACCTGCGAACAACTCGCCGCAGACGTCAGTTACTAATCCGGTGTCTTGACCACCATACCACTCAAATACGAAAAGCCCGCCACAATTTCGCTTCAAAAGTCCTCTCATGGTCAGTTATGCAATAGAACTTTGAGTGCCCCCCTGCACCCCCTAATTCACCTATAAAAATTTATTCCAGCCATTATGTTTGGACCATAGACACCTACTTAGGGTCCGAGTTTGAAAATTAGAACTTAATATTAAAGGGAGTTAAACGGCTTCGAAATTCGAACCCCAAACCGCCATTTTATTTTATTTTTTATTTTTTTATTATTATTCCTTTATGCGTTCTTTAACAAAGAAAGATGCATTATTCTACTCATAGAAAACCTTAGACATGATAAACTGTCGAATATATTGTAAAAATAATTTAAAACAGTGGTCATAAACCAATTTTCCTGGATTTTTCCAGCTTTTTCCCATTATTCGCTATTTTCCCAAATTAAGAAAAATTATTTCCTATTTGTTGAAACCTAAAAAATATAGAAAAACCCATTGAAAAAATAATATAATGCCAAATAAGCGGAAGAAAAAAAAAAGAAATTTTTAGAAAAGTTGCTGAGGCTGGGATTCGAACCTGCGAACCCCTCGCCGCAGACGTCAGTTCCTAGTCCGGTGTCTTGACCACCATACCACTCAAATACGAAAAGCCCGCCACAATTTCGCTTCAAAAGTCCTCTCATGGTCAGTTATGCAATAGAACTTTGAGTGCCCCCCTGCACCCCCTAATTCACCTATAAAAATTTAATCCAGCCATTATGTTTGGACCATAGACACCTACTTAGGTCCCGAGTATGAAAATTATAACTTAATATTAAAGGGCGTTAAACGGTTTCGAAATTCGAACCCCAACCCGCCATTTTATTTTATTTTTTATTTTTTTATTATTGTTCCTTTATGCGTTCTTTAACAAAGAAAGATGCATTATTCTACTCATAGAAAACCTTACACATGATAAACTGTCGAATATATTTTAAAAATAATTTAAAACAGTGGATATAAACCAATTTTCCTGGATTTTTCCAGCTTTTACCCATTATTCGCTATTTTCCCAAATTAAGAAAAATTATTTCCTATATGTAGAAACCTCTAAAATATAGAAAAACACATTGAAAAAATAATATAATGCAAAATAAGCGGAAGAAAAAGAAAAGAAATTTTTAGAAAAGTTGCTGAGGCTGGGATTCGAACCTGCGAACCCCTCGCCGCAGACGTCAGTTACTAGTCCGGAGTCTTGACCACCATACCACTCAAATACGAAAAGCCCGCCACAATTTCGCTTCAAAAGTCCTCTCAAGGTCAGTTATGCAATAGATCTTTGAGTGCCCCCCTGCACCCCCTAATTCACCTATAAAAATTTAATCCAGCCATTATGTTTGGACCATAGACACCTACTTAGGGTCCGAGTTTGATAATTATAACTTAATATTAAAGGGAGTTAAGCGGCTTCGAAATTCGAACCCCAACCCGTTATTTTATTTTATATTTTTTTTATTATTATTATTCCTTTATGCGTTCTTTAACAAAGACAGATGCATTATTCTACTCATAGAAAACCTTAGACATGATAAACTGTCGAATATATTGTAAAAATAATTTAAAACAGTGGCCATAAACAAATTTTCCTGGATTTTTCCAGCTTTTTCCCATTATTCGCTATTTTCCCAAATTAAGAAAAATTATTTCATATATGTAGAAACCTCTAAAATATCGAAAAACACATTGAAAAAATAATATAATGCAAAATAGGATGAAGAAAAAAAAAGAAATTTTTAGAAAAGTTTCTGAGGCTGGGATTCGAACCTGCGAACCCCTTGCCGCAGACGTCAGTTACTAGTCCGGTGTCTTGACCACCATACCTCTCAAATACGAAAAGCCCGCCACAATTTCGCTTCAAAAGTCCTCTCATGGTCAGTTATGCAATAGATCTTTGAGTGCCCCCCTGCACCCCCTAATTCACCTATAAAAATTTAATCAAGCCATTATGTTTGGACCATAGACACCTACTTAGGGTCCGAGTTTGAAAATTAGAACTTAATATTAAAGGGAGTTAAACGGCTTCGAAATTCGAACCCCAAACCGCCATTTTATTTTATTTTTTATTTTTTTATTGTTATTCCTTTATGCGTTCTTTAACAAAGAAAGATGCATTATTCTACTCATAGAAAACCTTAGACATGATAAACTGTCGAATATATTGTAAAAATAATTTAAAACAGTGGTCATAAACCAATTTTCCTGGATTTTTCCAGCTTTTTCCCATTATTCGCTATTTTCCCAAATTAAGAAAAATTATTTCCTATTTGTTGAAACCTAAAAAATATAGAAAAACCCATTGAAAAAATAATATAATGCCAAAAAAGCGGAAGAAAAAAAAAAGAAATTTTTAGAAAAGTTGCTGAGGCTGGGATTCGAACCTGCAAACCCCTCGCCGCAGACGTCAGTTCCTAGTCCGGTGTCTTGACCACCATACCACTCAAATACGAAAAGCCCGCCACAATTTCGCTTCAAAAGTCCTCTCATGGTCAGTTATGCAATAGAACTTTGAGTGCCCCCCTGCACCCCCTAATTCACCTATAAAAATTTAATCCAGCCATTATGTTTGGACCATAGACACCTACTTAGGGTCCGAGTTTGATAATTATAACTTAATATTAAAGGGAGTTAAGCGGCTTCGAAATTCGAACCCCAACCCGTTATTTTATTTTATATTTTTTTTATTATTATTATTCCTTTATGCGTTCTTTAACAAAGACAGATGCATTATTCTACTCATAGAAAACCTTAGACATGATAAACTGTCGAATATATTGTAAAAATAATTTAAAACAGTGGCCATAAACAAATTTTCCTGGATTTTTCCAGCTTTTTCCCATTATTCGCTATTTTCCCAATTTAAGAAAAATTATTTCCTATATGTTGAAACCTAAAAAATATAAAAAAACCCATTGAAAAAATAATATAATGCCATATAAGCGGAAGAAAAAAAAAAGAAATTTTTAGAAAAGTTGCTGAGGCTGGGATTCGAACCTGCGAACCCCTCGCCGCAGACGTCTGTTGCTAGTCCGGTGTCTTGACCACCATTCCACTCAAATACGAAGAGCCAGCCACAATTTCGCTTCAAAAGTCCTCTCATGGTCAGTTATGCAATAGAACTTTGAGTGCCCCCCTGCACCCCCTAATTCACCTATAAAAATTTATTCCAGCCATTATGTTTGGACCATAGACACCTACTTAGGGTCCGAGTTTGAAAATTATAACTTAATATTAAAGGGCGTTAAACGGTTTCGAAATTCGAACCCCTACCCGCCATTTTATTTTATTTTTTATTTTTTTATTATTGTTCCTTTATGCGTTCTTTAACAAAGAAAGATGCATTATTCTACTCATAGAAAACCTTAGACATGATAAACTGTCGAATATATTGTAAAAATAATTTAAAACAGTGGCCATAAACAAATTTTCCTGGATTTTTCCAGCTTTTTCCCATTATTCGCTATTTTCCCAAATTAAGAAAAATTATTTCCTATATGTTGAAACCTAAAAAATATAAAAAAACCCATTGAAAAAATAATATAATGCCATATAAGCGGAAGAAAAAAAAAAGAAATTTTTAGAAAAGTTGCTGAGGCTGGGATTCGAACCTGCGAACCCCTCGCCGCAGACGTCTGTTGCTAGTCCGGTGTCTTGACCACCATTCCACTCAAATACGAAGAGCCAGCCACAATTTCGCTTCAAAAGTCCTCTCATGGTCAGTTATGCAATAGAACTTTGAGTGCCCCCCTGCACCCCCTAATTCACCTATAAAAATTTAATCCAGCCATTATGTTTGGACCATAGACACCTACTTAGGTCCCGAGTTTGAAAATTATAACTTAATATTAAAGGGAGTTAAACGGTTTCGAAATTCGAACCCCAACCCGCCATTTTATTTTATTTCTTTATTATTTTTCTTTTATGCGTTCTTTAACAAATAAAGATGCATTATTCTACTCATAGAAAACCTTACACATGATAAACTGTCGAATATATTGTAAAAATAATTTAAAACAATGGACATAAACCAATTTTCCTCGATTTTTCCAGCTTTTTCCCATTATTCGCTATTTTCCCAAATTAAGAAAAATTATTTCCTATATGTTGAAACCTAAAAAATATCGAAAAACCCATTGAAAAAATAATATAATGCAAAATAAGCGGAAGAAAAAAAAAAGAAATTTTTAGAAAAGTTGCTGAGGCTGGGATTCGAACCTGCGAACCCCTCGCCGCAGACGTCAGTTACAAGTCCGGTGTCTTGACCACCAAACCACTCAAATACGAAAAGCCCGCCACAACTTCGCTTCATAAGTCCTCTCATAGTCAGTTATGCAATACATCTTTGAGTGCCCCCAGTACCCCCTAATTCACCTATAAAAATTTAATCCAGCCATTACGTTTGGACCATAGTCACCGACTTAGGGACCGAGTTTGAAAATTATAACTTAATATTAAAGGGAGTTAAACGGCTTCGAAATTCGAACCCCAACCCGCCATTTTATTTTATTTTTTATTTTTTTATTATTATTCCTTTATGCTTTCTTTAACAAAGAAAGATGCAGTATTCTACTCATAGAAAACCTTACACATGATAAACTGTCATGTATATTGTAAAAATGATTTAAAACAGTGGACATAAACCAATTTTCCTGGATTTTTCCAGCTTTTTCCCATTATTCGCTATTTTCCCAAATTAAGAAAAATTATTTCCTATATGTAGAAACCTCTAAAATATAGAAAAACACATTGAAAAAATAATATAATGCAAAATAAGCGGAAGAAAAAAAAAGAAATTTTTAGAAAAGTTGCTGAGACTGGGATTCGAACCTGCGAACAACTCGCCGCAGACGTCAGTTACTAATCCGGTGTCTTGACCACCATACCACTCAAATACGAAAAGCCCGCCACAATTTCGCTTCAAAAGTCCTCTCATGGTCAGTTATGCAATAGATCTTTGAGTGCCCCTCTGCACCCCCTAATTCACCTATAAAAATTTAATCCAGCCATTATGTTTGGACTATAGACACCTACTTAGGGTCCGAGTTTGAAAATTATAACTTAATATTAAAGAGAGTTAAACAGCTTCGAAATTCGAACCCTTACCCGCCATTTTATTTTATTTTTTATTTTTTTACTATTATTCCTTTATGCGTTCTTTAACAAAGAAAGATACATTAATCTACTCATAGAAAACCTTACACATGATAAACTGTCGAATATATATAAAAAATAATTTTAAACAGCGGACATAAACCAATTTTCCTGGATTTTTCCAGCTTTTTCCCATTATTCGCTATTTTCCCAAATTAAGAAAAATGATTTCCTATATGTTGAAACCTAAAAAATATAGAAAAACCCATTGAAAAAATAATATAATGCCAAATAAGCGGAAGAAAAAAAAAGAAATTTTTAGAAAAGTTGCTGAGGCTGGGATTCGAACCTGCGAACCCCTCGCCGCAGACGTCAGTTACTAGTCCGGTGTCTTGACCACCATACCACTCAAATACGAAAAGCCCGCCACAATTTCGCTTCAAAAGTCCTCTCATGGTCAGTTATGCAATAGATCTTTGAGTGCCCCCCTGCATCCCCTAATTCACCTATAAAAATTTAATCCAGCCATTTTGTTTGGACCATAGACACCTACTTAGGGTCCGATTTTGATAATTATAACTTAATATTAAAGAGAGTTAAGCGGCTTCGAAATTCGAACCCCAAATCGCCATTTTATTTTATTTTTTTATTATTATTCCTTTATGCGTTCTTTAACAAAGAAAAATGCATTATTCTACTCATAGAAAACCTTAGACATGATAAACTGTCGAATATATTGTAAAAATAATTTAAAACAGTGGACATAAACCAATTTTCCTGGATTTTTCCAGCTTTTTCCCATTATTCGCTATTTTCCCAAATTAAGAAAAATTATTTCCTATATGTTGAAACCTAAAAAATATAGAAAAACCCATTGAAAAAATAATATAATACCAAATAAGCGGAAGAAAAAAAAAAGAAATTTTTAGAAAAGTTGCTGAGGCTGGGATTCGAACCTGCGAACCCCTCGCCGCAGACGTCAGTTACTAGTCCGGTGTCTTGACCACCATACCACTCAAATACGAAAAGCCCGCCACAATTTCGCTTCAAAAGTCCTCTCATGGTCAGTTATGCAATAGATCTTTGAGTGCCCCTCTGCACCCCCTAATTCACCTATAAAAATTTAATCCAGCCATTATGTTTGGACCATAGACACCTACTTAGGGTCCGAGTTTGATAATTATAACTTAATATTAAAGAGAGTTAAGCGGCTTCGAAATTCGAACCCCAACCCGCCATTTTATTTTATTTTTTATTTTTTTATTATTATTCCTTTATGCGCTCTTTAACAAAGAAAGATGCATTATTCTACTAATAGAAAACCTTAGACATGATAAACTGTCGAATATATTGTGAAAATAATTTAAAACAGTGGACATAAACCAATTTTCCTGGATTTTTCCAGCTTTTTCCGATTATTCGCTATTTTCCCAAATTAAGAAAAAAAATTTCCTATATGTAGAAACCTCTAAAATATGGAAAAACACATTGAAAAAATAATATAATGCAAAATAAGCGGAAGGGAAAGAAAAAGAAATTTTTAGAAAAATTGCTGAGGCTGGGATTCGAACCTGCGATCCCCTCGCCGCAGGCGTCAGCTACTAGTCCGGTGTCTTGACCACCATACCACTCAAATACGAAAAGCCCGCCACAATTTCGCTTCAAAAGTCCTCTCATTGTCAGTTATGCAATAGATCTTTGAGTGCCCCCCTGCACCCCCTAATTGACCTATAAAAATTTAATACAGCCATTATGTTTGGACCATAGACACCTACTTACTGTCCGAGTTTGAAAATTATAACTTAATATTAAAGGGATTTAAACGGCTTCGAAATTCGAACCCCAACCAGCCATTTCATTTTTTTATTTATTTTTTTTTATTATTATTCCTTTATGCGTTCTTTAACAAAGAAAGATGCATTATTCTACTCATAGAAAACCTTACACATGATAAACTGTCGAATATATTGTAAAAATAATTTAAAACAGTGGACATAAACCAATTTTCCTGGATTTTTCCAGCTTTTTCCCATTATTCGCTATTTTCCCAAATTAAGAAAAAAAATTTCCTATATGTAGAAACCTCTAAAATATGGAAAAACACATTGAAAAAATAATATAATGCAAAATAAGCGGTTGGGAAAGAAAAAGAAATTTTTAGAAAAGTTGCTGAGGCTGGGATTCGAACCTGCGAACCCCTCTCCGCTGACGTCTATTACTAGTCCGGTGTCTTGACCACCATAGCACTCAAATACGAAAAGCCCACCACAATTTCGCTTCAAAAGCCCTCTCATGGTCAGTTATGCAATAGATCTTTGAGTGCCCCCCAGCACCCCCTAATTCACCTATAAAAATTTAATCCAGCCATTATGTTTGGACCATAGACACCTACTTAGGGTCCGAGTTTGAAAATTATAACTTAATATTAAAAGGAGTTAAACGGCTTCGAAATTCGAACCCCAACCCGCCATTTTATTTCATTTTTTATTTTTTTTATTATTATTCCTTTATGCGTTCTTTAACAAAGAAAGATGCATTACTCTACTCATAGAAAACCTTACACATGATAAACTGTCGAATATATTGTAAAAATAATTTAAAACAGTGGACATAAATTAATTTTCCTGGATTTTTCCAGCTTTTCCCATCATTCGCTATTTTCCCAAATTAAGAAAAATTATTTCCTATATGTAGAAACCTCTAAAATATAGAAAAACACATTGAAAAAATAATATAATGCAAAATAAGCGGAAGAAAAAAAAAGAAATTTTTAGAAAAGTTGCTGAGACTGGGATTCGAACCTGCGATCCCCTCGCCGCAGACGTCAGCTACTAGTCCGGAGTCTTGACCACCATACCACTCAAATACGAAAAGCCCGCCACAATTTCGCTTCAAAAGTCCTCTCATGGTCAGTTATGCAAAAGATCTTTGAGTGCCCCCCTGCACCCCCTAATTGACCTATAAAAATTTAATACATCCATTATGTTTGGACCATAGACACCTACTTACTGTCCGAGTTTGAAAATTATAACTTAATATTAAAGGGAGTTAAACGGCTTCGAAATTCGAACCCCAACCAGCCATTTCATTTTATTTTTTATTTTTTTTTATTATTATTCCTTTATGCGCTCTTTAACAAAGAAAGATGCATTATTCTACTAATAGAAAACCTTAGACATGATAAACTGTCGAATATATTGTAAAAATAATTTAAAACAGTAGACATAAACCAATTTTCCTGGATTTTTCCAGCTTTTTCCCATTATTCGCTATTTTCCCAAATTAAGAAAAATGATTTCCTATATGTTGAAACCCAAAAAATATAGAAAAACCCATTGAAAAAATAATATAATGCCAAATAGGTGAAAGAAAAAAAAAAGAAATTTTTAGAAAAGTTACTGAGGCTGGGATTCGAACCTGCGAACCCCTCGCCGCAGACGTCAGTTACTAGTCCGGTGTCTTGACCACCATACCACTCAAATACGAAGAGCCCGCCACAATTTCGCTTCAAAAGTCCTCTCATGGTCAGTTATGCAATAGATCCTTGAGTGCCCCTCTGCACCCTCTAATTCACCTATAAAAATTTAATACATCCATTATGTTTGGACCATAGACACCTACTTACTGTCCGAGTTTGAAAATTATAACTTAATATTAAAGGGAGTTAAACGGCTTCGAAATTCGAACCCCAACCAGCCATTTCATTTTATTTTTTATTTTTTTTATTATTATTCCTTTATGCGCTCTTTAACAAAGAAAGATGCATTATTCTACTAATAGAAAACATTAGACATGATAAACTGTCGAATATATTGTAAAAATAATTTAAAACAGTAGACATAAACCAATTTTCCTGGATTTTTCCAGCTTTTTCCCATTATTCGCTATTTTCCCAAATTAAGAAAAATGATTTCCTATATGTTGAAACCCAAAAAATATAGAAAAACCCATTGAAAAAATAATATAATGCCAAATAGGTGAAAGAAAAAAAAAAGAAATTTTTAGAAAAGTTACTGAGGCTGGGATTCGAACCTGCGAACCCCTCGCCGCAGACGTCAGTTACTAGTCCGGTGTCTTGACCACCATACCACTCAAATACGAAGAGCCCGCCACAATTTCGCTTCAAAAGTCCTCTCATGGTCAGTTATGCAATAGATCTTTGAGTGCCCCTCTGCACCCTCTAATTCACCTATAAAAATTTAATCCAGCCATTATGTTTGGACCATAGACACCTACTTAGGGTCCGAGTTTGATAATTATAACTTAATATTAAAGAGAGTTAAGCGGCTTCGAAATTCGAACCCCAAATCGCCATTTTATTTTATTTTTTTATTATTATTCCTTTATGCGTTCTTTAACAAAGAAAAATGCATTATTCTACTCATAGAAAACCTTAGACATGATAAACTGTCGAATATATTGTAAAAATAATTTAAAACAGTGGACATAAACCAATTTTCCTGGATTTTTCCAGCTTTTTCCCATTATTCGCTATTTTCCCAAATTAAGAAAAATTATTTCCTATATGTTGAAACTTAAAAAATATAGAAAAACCCATTGAAAAAATAATATAATACCAAATAAGCGGAAGAAAAAAAAAGAAATTTTTAGAAAAGTTGCTGAGGCTGGGATTCGAACCTGCGAACCCCTCGCCGCAGACGTCAGTTACTAGTCCGGTGTCTTGACCACCATACCACTCAAATACGAAAAGCCCGCCACAATTTCGCTTCAAAAGTCCTCTCATGGTCAGTTATGCAATAGATCTTTGAGTGCCCCTCTGCACCCCCTAATTCACCTATAAAAATTTAATCCAGCCATTATGTTTGGACCATAGACACCTACTTAGGGTCCGAGTTTTTTAATTATAACTTAATATTAAAGAGAGTTAAGCGGCTTCGAAATTCGAACCCCAACCCGCCATTTTATTTTATTTTTTATTTTTTTATTATTATTCCTTTATGTGCTCTTTAACAAAGAAAGATGCATTATTCTACTCATAGAAAACCTTAGACATGATAAACTGTCGAATATATTGTAAAAATAATTTAAAACAGTGGACATAAACCAATTTTCCTGGATTTTTACAGCTTTTTCCCATTATTCGCTATTTTCCCAAATTAAGAAAAATGATTTCCTATATGTTGAAACCCAAAAAATATAGAAAAACCCATTGAAAAAATAATATAATGCCAAATAAGCGGAAGAAAAAAAAAAGAAATTTTTAGAGAAGTTGCTGAGGCTGGGATTCGAACCTGCGAACCCCTCGCCGCAGACGTCAGTTACTAGTCCGGAGTCTTGACCACCATACCACTCAAATACGAAGAGCCCGCAACAATTTCGCTTCAAAAGTCCTCTCATGGTCAGTTATACAATAGAAATTTGAGTGCCACCCTGCACCCCCTAATTCACCTATAAAAATTTTATCCAGCCATTATGTTTGGACCATAAACAGCTACTTAGGTCCCGAGTTTGAAAATTATAACTTAATATTAAAGGGAGTTAAAAGGTTTCGAAATTTGAACCCCAACCCGCCATTTTATTTTATTTTTTATTTTTTTATTATTTTTCTTTTATGCGTTCTTTAACAAAGAAAGATGCATTATTCTACTCATAGAAAACCTTACACATGATAAACTGTCGAATATATTGTGAAAATAATTTAAAACAGTGGACATAAACCAATTTTCCTGGATTTTTCCAGCTTTTTCCGATTATTCGCTATTTTCCCTAATTAAGAAAAAAAATTTCCTATATGTAGAAACCTCTAAAATATGGAAAAACACATTGAAAAAATAATATAATGCAAAATAAGCGGAAGGGAAAGAAAAAGAAATTTTTAGAAAAATTGCTGAGGCTGGGATTCGAACCTGCGAACCCCTCGCCGCTGACGTCTATTACTAGTCCGGTGTCTTGACCACCATACCACTCAAAAACGAAAAGCCCGCCACAATTTCGCTTCAAAAGCCCTCTCATGGTCAGTTATGCAATAGATCTTTGAGTGCCCCCCAGCACCCCCTAATTCACCTATAAAAATTTAATCCAGCCATTATGTTTGGACCATAGACACCTACTTAGGGTCCGAGTTTGATAATTATAACTTAATATTAAAGGGAGTTAAGCGGCTTCGAAATTCGAACCCCAACCCGTTATTTTATTTTATATTTTTTTTATTATTATTATTCCTTTATGCGTTCTTTAACAAAGACAGATGCATTATTCTACTCATAGAAAACCTTAGACATGATAAACTGTCGAATATATTGTAAAAATAATTTAAAACAGTGGCCATAAACAAATTTTCCTGGATTTTTCCAGCTTTTTCCCATTATTCGCTATTTTCCCAAATTAAGAAAAATTATTTCCTATATGTTGAAACCTAAAAAATATAAAAAAACCCATTGAAAAAATAATATAATGCCATATAAGCGGAAGAAAAAAAAAAGAAATTTTTAGAAAAGTTGCTGAGGCTGGGATTCGAACCTGCGAACCCCTCGCCGCAGACGTCTGTTGCTAGTCCGGTGTCTTGACCACCATTACACTCAAATACGAAGAGCCAGCCACAATTTCGCTTCAAAAGTCCTCTCATGGTCAGTTATGCAATAGAACTTTGAGTGCCCCCCTGCACCCCCTAATTCACCTATAAAAATTTAATCCAGCCATTATGTTTGGACCATAGACACCTACTTAGGTCCCGAGTTTGAAAATTATAACTTAATATTAAAGGGAGTTAAACGGTTTCGAAATTCGAACCCCAACCCGCCATTTTATTTTATTTCTTTATTATTTTTCTTTTATGCGTTCTTTAACAAATAAAGATGCATTATTCTACTCATAGAAAACCTTACACATGATAAACTGTCGAATATATTGTAAAAATAATTTAAAACAATGGACATAAACCAATTTTCCTCGATTTTTCCAGCTTTTTCCCATTATTCGCTATTTTCCCAAATTAAGAAAAATTATTTCCTATATGTTGAAACCTAAAAAATATCGAAAAACCCATTGAAAAAATAATATAATGCAAAATAAGCGGAAGAAAAAAAAAAGAAATTTTTAGAAAAGTTGCTGAGGCTGGGATTCGAACCTGCGAACCCCTCGCCGCAGACGTCAGTTACAAGTCCGGTGTCTTGACCACCAAACCACTCAAATACGAAAAGCCCGCCACAACTTCGCTTCATAAGTCCTCTCATAGTCAGTTATGCAATACATCTTTGAGTGCCCCCAGTACCCCCTAATTCACCTATAAAAATTTAATCCAGCCCTTACGTTTGGACCATAGTCACCGACTTAGGGACCGAGTTTGAAAATTATAACTTAATATTAAAGGGAGTTAAACGGCTTCGAAATTCGAACCCCAACCCGCCATTTTATTTTATTTTTTATTTTTTTATTATTATTCCTTTATGCTTTCTTTAACAAAGAAAGATGCAGTATTCTACTCATAGAAAACCTTAGACATGATAAACTGTCATGTATATTGTAAAAATGATTTAAAACAGTGGACATAAACCAATTTTCCTGGATTTTTCCAGCTTTTTCCCATTATTCGCTATTTTCCCAAATTAAGAAAAATTATTTCCTATATGTTGAAACCTAAAAAATATAGAAAAACCCATTGAAAAAATAATATAATACCAAATAAGCGGAAGAAAAAAAAAAGAAATTTTTAGAAAAGTGGCTGAGGCTGGGATTCGAACCTGCGAACCCCTCGCCGCAGACGTCAGTTACTAGTCCGGTGTCTTGACCACCATACCACTCAAATACGAAAAGCCCGCCACAATTTCGCTTCAAAAGTCCTCTCATGGTCAGTTATGCAATAGATCTTTGAGTGCCCCTCTGCACCCCCAAATTCACCTATAAAAATTTAATCCAGCCATTATGTTTGGACCATAGACACCTACTTAGGGTCCGAGTTTGATAATTACAACTTAATATTAAAGAGAGTTAAGCGGCTTCGAAATTCGAACCCCAACCCGCCATTTTATTTTATTTTTTATTTTTTTATTATTATTCCTTTATGCGCTCTTTAACAAAGAAAGATGCATTATTCTACTAATAGAAAACCTTATACATGATAAACTGTCGAATATATTGTGAAAATAATTTAAAACAGTGGACATAAACCAATTTTCCTGGATTTTTCCAGCTTTTTCCGATTATTCGCTATTTTCCCAAATTAAGAAAAAAAATTTCCTATATGTAGAAACCTCTAAAATATGGAAAAACACATTGAAAAAATAATATAATGCAAAATAAGCGGAAGGGAAAGAAAAAGAAATTTTTAGAAAAATTGCTGAGGCTGGGATTCGAACCTGCGAACCCCTCGCCGCTGACGTCTATTACTAGTCCGGCGTCTTGACCACCATAGCACTCAAATACGAAAAGCCCGCCACAATTTCGCTTCAAAAGCCCTCTCATGGTCAGTTATGCAATAGATCTTTGAGTGCCCCCCAGCACCCCCTAATTCACCTATAAAAATTTAATCCAGCCATTATGTTTGGACCATAGACACCTACTTAGGGTCCGAGTTTGAAAATTATAACTTAATATTAAAAGGAGTTAAACGGCTTCGAAATTCGAACCCCAACCCACCATTTTATTTCATTTTTTATTTTTTTTATTATTATTCCTTTATGCGTTCTTTAACAAAGAAAGATGCATTATTCTACTCATAGAAAACCTTACACATGATAAACTGTCGAATATATTGTAAAAATAATTTAAAACAGTGGACATAAATTAATTTTCCTCGATTTTTCCAGCTTTTCCCATCATTCGCTATTTTCCCAAATTAAGAAAAATTATTTCCTCTATGTAGAAACCTCTAAAATATAGAAAAACACATTGAAAAAATAATATAATGCAAAATAAGCGGAAGAAAAAAAAAGAAATTTTTAGAAAAGTTGCTGAGACTGGGATTCGAACCTGCGATCCCCTCGCCGCAGGCGTCAGCTACTAGTCCGGTGTCTTGACCACCATACCACTCAAATACGAAAAGCCCGCCACAATTTCGCTTCAAAAGTCCTCTCATGGTCAGTTATGCAATAGATCTTTGAGTGCCCCCCTGCACCCCCTAATTGACCTATAAAAATTTAATACAGCCATTATGTTTGGACCATAGACACCTACTTACTGTCCGAGTTTGAAAATTATAACTTAATATTAAAGGGATTTAAACGGCTTCGAAATTCGAACCCCAACCAGCCATTTCATTTTTTTTTTTTTTTTTTTTTATTATTATTCCTTTATGCGTTCTTTAACAAAGATGCATTATTCTACTCATAGAAAACCTTACACATGATAAACTGTCTAATATATTGTAAAAATAATTTAAAACAGTGGACATAAACCAATTATCCTGGATTTTTTCAGCTTTTTCCCATTATTCGCTATTTTCCCAAATTAAGAAAAATTATTTCCTATATGTAGAAACCTCTAAAATATAGAAAAACACATTGAAAAAATAATATAATGCAAAATAAGCGGAAGAAAAAAAAAGAAATTTTTAGAAAAGTTGCTGAGGCTGGGATTCGAACCTGCGAACCCCTCGCCGCAGACGTCAGTTACTAGTCCGGTGTCTTGACCACCATACCACTCAAATACGAAAAGCCCGCCACAATTTCGCTTCAAAAGTCCTATCATGGTCAGTTATGCAATAGATCTTTGAGTGCCCCCCTGCACCCCCTAATTCACCTATAAAAATTTAATCCAGCCATTACGTTTGGACCATAGACACCTACTTAGGGTCCGAGTTTGATAATTATAACTTAATATTAAAGAGAGTTAGGCGGCTTCGAAATTCGAACCCCAAATCGCCATTTTGTTTTATTTTTTATTTTTTTATTATTATTCCTTTATGCGTTCTTTAACAAAGAAAGATGCATTATTCTACTCATAGAAAACCTTAGACATGATAAACTGTCGAATATATTGTAAAAATAATTTAAAACAGTGGACATAAACCAATTTTCCTGGATTTTTCCAGCTTTTTCCCATTATTCGCTATTTTCCCAAATTAAGAAAAATGATTTCCTATATGTTGAAACCTAAAAAATATAGAAAAACCCATTGAAAAAATAATATAATGCCAAATAAGCGGAAGAAAAAAAAAAGAAATTTTTAGAAAAGTTGCTGAGGCTGGGATTCGAACCTGCGAACCCCTCGCCGCAGACGTCAGTTACTAGTCCGGTGTCTTGACCACCATACCACTCAAATACGAAGATCCCGCAACAATATCGCTTCAAAAGTCCTCTCATGGTCAGTTATACAATAGAACTTTGAGTGCCCCCCTGCACCCCCTAATTCACCTATAAAAATTTAATCCAGCCATTATGTTTGGACCATAAACACCTACTTAGGTCCCGAGTTTGAAAATTATAACTTAATATTAAAGGGAGTTAAAAGGTTTCGAAATTTGAACCCCAACCCGCCATTTTATTTTATTTTTTATTTTTTTTTTATTATTTTTCTTTTATGCGTTCTTTAACAAAGAAAGATGCATTATTCTACTCATAGAAAACCTTACACATGATAAACTGTCGAATATATTGTAAAAATAATTTAAAACAGTGGACATAAATTAATTTTCCTGGATTTTTTCAGCTTTTTCCCATTATTCGCTATTTTCCCAAATTAAGAAAAATTATTTCCTATATGTAGAAACCTCTAAAATATAGAAAAACACATTGAAAAAATAATATAATGCAAAATAAGCGGAAGAAAAAAAAAGAAATTTTTAGAAAAGTTGCTGAGACTGGGATTCGAACCTGCGATCCCCTCGCCGCAGACGTCAGTTACTAGTCCGGTGTCTTGACCACCATACCACTCAAATACGAAAAGCCCGCCACAATTTCGCTTCAAAAGTCCTCTCATGGTCAGTTATGCAATAGATCTTTGAGTGCCCCTCTGCACCCCCTAATTCACCTATAAAAATTTAATCCAGCCATTATGTTTGGACCATAGACACCTACTTAGGGTCCGAGTTTGATAATTATAACTTAATATTAAAGAGAGTTAAGCGACTTCGAAATTCGAACCCCAACCCGCCATTTTATTTTATTTTTTATTTTTTTATTATTATTCCTTTATGCGCTCTTTAACAAAGAAAGATGCATTATTCTACTAATAGAAAACCTTAGACATGATAAACTGTCGAATATATTGTAAAAATAATTTAAAACAGTAGACATAAACCAATTTTCCTGGATTTTTCCAGCTTTTTCCCATTATTCGCTATTTTCCCAAATTAAGAAAAATGATTTCCTATATGTTGAAACCCAAAAAATATAGAAAAACCCATTGAAAAAATAATATAATGCCAAATAGGTGAAAGAAAAAAAAAAGAAATTTTTAGAAAAGTTACTGAGGCTGGGATTCGAACCTGCGAACCCCTCGCCGCAGACGTCAGTTACTAGTCCGGTGTCTTGACCACCATACCACTCAAATACGAAGAGCCCGCCACAATTTCGCTTCAAAAGTCCTCTCATGGTCAGTTATGCAATATATCTTTGAGTGCCCCTCTGCACCCTCTAATTCACCTATAAAAATTTAATCCAGCCATTATGTTTGGACCATAGACACCTACTTAGGGTCCGAGTTTGATAATTATAACTTAATATTAAAGAGAGTTAAGCGGCTTCGAAATTCGAACCCCAAATCGCCATTTTATTTTATTTTTTTATTATTATTCCTTTATGCGTTCTTTAACAAAGAAAAATGCATTATTCTACTCATAGAAAACCTTAAACATGATAAACTGTCGAATATATTGTAAAAATAATTTAAAACAGTGGACATAAACCAATTTTCCTGGATTTTTCCAGCTTTTTCCCATTATTCGCTAATTTCCCAAATTAAGAAAAATTATTTCCTATATGTTGAAACCTAAAAAATATAGAAAAACCCATTGAAAAAATAATATAATACCAAATAAGCGGAAGAAAAAAAAAGAAATTTTTAGAAAAGTTGCTGAGGCTGGGATTCGAACCTGCGAACCCCTCGCCGCAGACGTCAGTTACTAGTCCGGTGTCTTGACCACCATACCACTCAAATACGAAAAGCCCGCCACAATTTCGCTTCAAAAGTCCTCTCATGGTCAGTTATGCAATAGATCTTTGAGTGCCCCTCTGCACCCCCTAATTCACCTATAAAAATTTAATCCAGCCATTATGTTTGGACCATAGACACCTACTTAGGGTCCGAGTTTGATAATTATAACTTAATATTAAAGAGAGTTAAGCGGCTTCGAAATTCGAACCCCAACCCGCCATTTTATTTTATTTTTTATTTTTTTATTATTATTCCTTTATGCGCTCTTTAACAAAGAAAGATGCATTATTCTACTCATAGAAAACCTTAGACATGATAAACTGTCGAATATATTGTAAAAATAATTTAAAACAGTGGACATAAACCAATTTTCCTGGATTTTTCCAGCTTTTTCCCATTATTCGCTATTTTCCCAAATTAAGAAAAATGATTTCCTATATGTTGAAACCCAAAAAATATAGAAAAACCCATTGAAAAAATAATATAATGCCAAATAAGCGGAAGAAAAAAAAAAGAAATTTTTAGAGAAGTTGCTGAGGCTGGGATTCGAACCTGCGAACCCCTCGCCGCAGACGTCAGTTACTAGTCCGGTGTCTTGACCACCATACCACTCAAATACGAAGAGCCCGCAACAATTTCGCTTCAAAAGTCCTCTCATGGTCAGTTATACAATAGAACTTTGAGTGCCCCCCCTGCACCCCCTAATTCACCTATAAAAATTTTATCCAGCCATTATGTTTGGACCATAAACACCTACTTAGGTCCCGAGTTTGAAAATTATAACTTAATATTAAAGGGAGTTAAAAGGTTTCGAAATTTGAACCCCAACCCGCCATTTTATTTTATTTTTTATTTTTTTATTATTTTTCTTTTATGCGTTCTTTAACAAAGAAAGATGCATTATTCTACTCATAGAAAACCTTACACATGATAAACTGTCGAATATATTGTGAAAATAATTTAAAACAGTGGACATAAACCAATTTTCCTGGATTTTTCCAGCTTTTTCCGATTATTCGCTATTTTCCCAAATTAAGAAAAAAAATTTCCTATATGTAGAAACCTCTAAAATATGGAAAAACACATTGAAAAAATAATATAATGCAAAATAAGCGGAAGGGAAAGAAAAAGAAATTTTTAGAAAAATTGCTGAGGCTGGGATTCGAACCTGCGAACCCCTCGCCGCTGACGTCTATTACTAGTCCGGTGTCTTGACCACCATAGCACTCAAATACGAAAAGCCCGCCACAATTTCGCTTCAAAAGCCCTCTCATGGTCAGTTATGCAATAGATCTTTGAGTGCCCCCCAGCACCCCCTAATTCACCTATAAAAATTTAATCCAGCCATTATGTTTGGACCATAGACACCTACTTAGGGTCCGAGTTTGAAAATTATAACTTAATATTAAAAGGAGTTAAACGGCTTCGAAATTCGAACCCCAACCCACCATTTTATTTCATTTTTTATTCTTTTTATTATTATTCCTTTATGCGTTCTTTAACAAAGAAAGATGCATTATTCTACTCATAGAAAACCTTACACATGATAAACTGTCGAATATATTGTAAAAATAATTTAAAACAGTGGACATAAATTAATTTTCCTGGATTTTTCCAGCTTTTCCCATCATTCGCTATTTTCCCAAATTAAGAAAAATTATTTCCTCTATGTAGAAACCTCTAAAATATAGAAAAACACATTGAAAAAATAATATAATGCAAAATAAGCGGAAGAAAAAAAAAGAAATTTTTAGAAAAGTTGCTGAGACTGGGATTCGAACCTGCGATCCCCTCGCCGCGGGCGTCAGCTACTAGTCCGGTGTCTTGACCACCATACCACTCAAATACGAAAAGCCCGCCACAATTTCGCTTCAAAAGTCCTCTCATGGTCAGTTATGCAATAAATCTTTGAGTGCCCCCCTGCACCCCCTAATTGACCTATAAAAATTTAATACAGCCATTATGTTTGGACCATAGACACCTACTTACTGTCCGAGTTTGATAATTATAACTTAATATTAAAGAGAGTTAGGCGGCTTCGAAATTCGAACCCCAAATCGCCATTTTATTTTATTTTTTATTTTTTTATTATTATTCCTTTATGCGTTCTATAACAAAGAAAGATGCATTATTCTACTCATAGAAAACCTTAGACATGATAAACTGTCGAATATATTGTAAAAATAATTTAAAACAGTGGACATAAACCAATTTTCCTGGATTTTTCCAGCTTTTTCCCATTATTCGCTATTTTCCCAAATTAAGAAAAATTATTTCCTATATGTAGAAACCTCTAAAATATAGAAAAACACATTGAAAAAATAATATAATGCAAAATAAGCGGAAGAAAAAAAAAGAAATTTTTAAAAAAGTTGCTGAGGCTGGGATTCGAACCTGCGAATCCCTCGCCGCAGACGTCAGTTACTAGTCCGGTGTCTTGACCACCATACCACTCAAATACGAAAAGCCCGCCACAATTTCGCTTCAAAAGTCCTATCATGGTCAGTTATGCAATAGATCTTTGAGTGCCCCCCTGCACCCCCTAATTCACCTATAAAAATTTAATCCAGCCATTATGTTTGGACCATAAACACCTACTTAGGTCCCGAGTTTGAAAATTATAACTTAATATTAAAGGGAGTTAAAAGGTTTCGAAATTTGAACCCCAACCCGCCATTTTATTTTATTTTTTATTTTTTTTATTATTTTTCTTTTATGCGTTCTTTAACAAAGAAAGATGCATTATTCTACTCATAGAAAACCTTACACATGATAAACTGTCGAATATATTGTAAAAATAATTTAAAACAGTGGACATAAACCAATTTTCCTGGATTTTTCCAGCTTTTTCCGATTATTCGCTATTTTCCCAAATTAAGAAAAAAAATTTCCTATATGTAGAAACCTCTAAAATATGGAAAAACACATTGAAAAAATAATATAATGCAAAATAAGCGGTAGGGAAAGAAAAAGAAATTTTTAGAAAAATTGCTGAGGCTGGGATTCGAACCTGCGAACCCCTCGCCGCTGACGTCTATTACTAGTCCGGTGTCTTGACCACCATAGCACTCAAATACGAAAAGCCCACCACAATTTCGCTTCAAAAGCCCTCTCATGGTCAGTTATGCAATAGATCTTTGAGTGCCCCCCAGCACCCCCTAATTCACCTATAAAAATTTAATCCAGCCATTATGTTTGGACCATAGACACCTACTTAGGGTCCGAGTTTGAAAATTATAACTTAATATTAAAAGGAGTTAAACGGCTTCGAAATTCGAACCCCAACCCGCCATTTTATTTCATTTTTTATTTTTTTTATTATTATTCCTTTATGCGTTCTTTAACAAAGAAAGATACATTAATCTACTCATAGAAAACCTTACACATGATAAACTGTCGAATATATATAAAAAATAATTTTAAACAGCGGACATAAACCAATTTTCCTGGATTTTTCCAGCTTTTTCCCATTATTCGCTATTTTCCCAAATTAAGAAAAATGATTTCCTATATGTTGAAACCTAAAAAATATAGAAAAACCCATTGAAAAAATAATATAATGCCAAATAAGCGGAAGAAAAAAAAAAGAAATTTTTAGAAAAGTTGCTGAGGCTGGGATTCGAACCTGCGAACCCCTCGCCGCAGACGTCAGTTACTAGTCCGGTGTCTTGACCACCATACCACTCAAATACGAAAAGCCCGCCACAATTTCGCTTCAAAAGTCCTCTCATGGTCAGTTATGCAATAGATCTTTGAGTGCCCCCCTGCATCCCCTAATTCACCTATAAAAATTTAATCCAGCCATTATGTTTGGACCATAGACACCTACTTAGGGTCCGAGTTTGATAATTATAACTTAATATTAAAGAGAGTTAAGCGGCTTCGAAATTCGAACCCCAAATCGCCATTTTATTTTATTTTTTTATTATTATTCCTTTATGCGTTCTTTAACAAAGAAAAATGCATTATTCTACTCATAGAAAACCTTAGACATGATAAACTGTCGAATATATTGTAAAAATAATTTAAAACAGTGGACATAAACCAATTTTCCTGGATTTTTCCAGCTTTTTCCCATTATTCGCTATTTTCCCAAATTAAGAAAAATTATTTCCTATATGTTGAAACCTAAAAAATATAGAAAAACCCATTGAAAAAATAATATAATACCAAATAAGCGGAAGAAAAAAAAAAGAAATTTTTAGAAAAGTTGCTGAGGCTGGGATTCGAACCTGCGAACCCCTCGCCGCAGACGTCAGTTACTAGTCCGGTGTCTTGACCACCATACCACTCAAATACGAAAAGCCCGCCACAATTTCGCTTCAAAAGTCCTCTCATGGTCAGTTATGCAATAGATCTTTGAGTGCCCCTCTGCACCCCCTAATTCACCTATAAAAATTTAATCCAGCCATTATGTTTGGACCATAGACACCTACTTAGGGTCCGAGTTTGATAATTATAACTTAATATTAAAGAGAGTTAAGCGGCTTCGAAATTCGAACCCCAACCCGCCATTTTATTTTATTTTTTATTTTTTTATTATTATTCCTTTATGCGCTCTTTAACAAAGAAAGATGCATTATTCTACTAATAGAAAACCTTAGACATGATAAACTGTCGAATATATTGTGAAAATAATTTAAAACAGTGGACATAAACCAATTTTCCTGGATTTTTCCAGCTTTTTCCGATTATTCGCTATTTTCCCAAATTAAGAAAAAAAATTTCCTATATGTAGAAACCTCTAAAATATGGAAAAACACATTGAAAAAATAATATAATGCAAAATAAGCGGAAGGGAAAGAAAAAGAAATTTTTAGAAAAATTGCTGAGGCTGGGATTCGAACCTGCGAACCCCTCGCCGCTGACGTCTATTACTAGTCCGGCGTCTTGACCACCATAGCACTCAAATACGAAAAGCCCGCCACAATTTCGCTTCAAAAGCCCTCTCATGGTCAGTTATGCAATAGATCTTTGAGTGCCCCCCAGCACCCCCTAATTCACCTATAAAAATTTAATCCAGCCATTATGTTTGGACCATAGACACCTACTTAGGGTCCGAGTTTGAAAATTATAACTTAATATTAAAAGGAGTTAAACGGCTTCGAAATTCGAACCCCAACCCACCATTTTATTTCATTTTTTATTTTTTTTATTATTATTCCTTTATGCGTTCTTTAACAAAGAAAGATGCATTATTCTACTCATAGAAAACCTTACACATGATAAACTGTCGAATATATTGTAAAAATAATTTAAAACAGTGGACATAAATTAATTTTCCTGGATTTTTCCAGCTTTTCCCATCATTCGCTATTTTCCCAAATTAAGAAAAATTATTTCCTCTATGTAGAAACCTCTAAAATATAGAAAAACACATTGAAAAAATAATATAATGCAAAATAAGCGGAAGAAAAAAAAAGAAATTTTTAGAAAAGTTGCTGAGACTGGGATTCGAACCTGCGATCCCCTCGCCGCAGACGTCAGTTACTAGTCCGGTGTCTTGACCACCATACCACTCAAATACGAAGATCCCGCAACAATATCGCTTCAAAAGTCCTCTCATGGTCAGTTATACAATAGAACTTTGAGTGCCCCCCTGCACCCCCTAATTCACCTATAAAAATTTAATCCAGCCATTATGTTTGGACCATAAACACCTACTTAGGTCCCGAGTTTGAAAATTATAACTTAATATTAAAGGGAGTTAAAAGGTTTCGAAATTTGAACCCCAACCCGCCATTTTATTTTATTTTTTATTTTTTTTATTATTTTTCTTTTATGCGTTCTTTAACAAAGAAAGATGCATTATTCTACTCATAGAAAACCTTACACATGATAAACTGTCGAATATATTGTAAAAATAATTTAAAACAGTGGACATAAATTAATTTTCCTGGATTTTTTCAGCTTTTTCCCATTATTCGCTATTTTCCCAAATTAAGAAAAATTATTTCCTATATGTAGAAACCTCTAAAATATAGAAAAACACATTGAAAAAATAATATAATGCAAAATAAGCGGAAGAAAAAAAAAGAAATTTTTAGAAAAGTTGCTGAGACTGGGATTCGAACCTGCGATCCCCTCGCCGCAGACGTCTATTACTAGTCCGGTGTCTTGACCACCATAGCACTCAAATACGAAAAGCCCACCACAATTTCGCTTCAAAAGTCCTCTCATGGTCAGTTATGCAATAGATCTTTGAGTGCCCCCCTGCACCCCCTAATTGACCTATAAAAATTTAATACATCCATTATGTTTGGACCATAGACACCTACTTACTGTCCGAGTTTGAAAATTATAACTTAATATTAAAGGGAGTTAAACGGCTTCGAAATTCGAACCCCAACCAGCCATTTCATTTTATTTTTTATTTTTTTTATTATTATTCCTTTATGCGTTCTTTAACAAAGATGCATTATTCTACTCATAGAAAACCTTACACATGATAAACTGTCTAATATATTGTAAAAATAATTTAAAACAGTGGACATAAACCAATTTTCCTGGATTTTTCCAGCTTTTTCCCATTATTCGCTATTTTCCCAAATTAAGAAAAATTATTTCCTATATGTTGAAACCTAAAAAATATAGAAAAACCCATTGAAAAAATAATATAATACCAAATAAGCGGAAGAAAAAAAAAAGAAATTTTAAGAAAAGTTGCTGAGGCTGGGATTCGAACCTGCGAACCCCTCGCCGCAGACGTCAGTTACTAGTCCGGTGTCTTGACCACCATACCACTCAAATACGAAAAGCCCGCCACAATTTCGCTTCAAAAGTCCTCTCATGGTCAGTTATGCAATAGATCTTTGAGTGCCCCTCTGCACCCCCTAATTCACCTATAAAAATTTAATCCAGCCATTATGTTTGGACCATAGACACCTACTTAGGGTCCGAGTTTGATAATTATAACTTAATATTAAAGAGAGTTAAGCGACTTCGAAATTCGAACCCCAACCCGCCATTTTATTTTATTTTTTATTTTTTTATTATTATTCCTTTATGCGCTCTTTAACAAAGAAAGATGCATTATTCTACTAATAGAAAACCTTAGACATGATAAACTGTCGAATATATTGTAAAAATAATTTAAAACAGTAGACATAAACCAATTTTCCTGGATTTTTCCAGCTTTTTCCCATTATTCGCTATTTTCCCAAATTAAGAAAAATGATTTCCTATATGTTGAAACCCAAAAAATATAGAAAAACCCATTGAAAAAATAATATAATGCCAAATAGGTGAAAGAAAAAAAAAAGAAATTTTTAGAAAAGTTACTGAGGCTGGGATTCGAACCTGCGAACCCCTCGCCGCAGACGTCAGTTACTAGTCCGGTGTCTTGACCACCATACCACTCAAATACGAAGAGCCCGCCACAATTTCGCTTCAAAAGTCCTCTCATGGTCAGTTATGCAATATATCTTTGAGTGCCCCTCTGCACCCTCTAATTCACCTATAAAAATTTAATCCAGCCATTATGTTTGGACCATAGACACCTACTTAGGGTCCGAGTTTGATAATTATAACTTAATATTAAAGAGAGTTAAGCGGCTTCGAAATTCGAACCCCAAATCGCCATTTTATTTTATTTTTTTATTATTATTCCTTTATGCGTTCTTTAACAAAGAAAAATGCATTATTCTACTCATAGAAAACCTTAGACATGATAAACTGTCGAATATATTGTAAAAATAATTTAAAACAGTGGACATAAACCAATTTTCCTGGATTTTTCCAGCTTTTTCCCATTATTCGCTAATTTCCCAAATTAAGAAAAATTATTTCCTATATGTTGAAACCTAAAAAATATAGAAAAACCCATTGAAAAAATAATATAATACCAAATAAGCGGAAGAAAAAAAAAGAAATTTTTAGAAAAGTTGCTGAGGCTGGGATTCGAACCTGCGAACCCCTCGCCGCAGACGTCAGTTACTAGTCCGGTGTCTTGACCACCATACCACTCAAATACGAAAAGCCCGCCACAATTTCGCTTCAAAAGTCCTCTCATGGTCAGTTATGCAATAGATCTTTGAGTGCCCCTCTGCACCCCCTAATTCACCTATAAAAATTTAATCCAGCCATTTTGTTTGGACCATAGACACCTACTTAGGGTCCGAGTTTGATAATTATAACTTAATATTAAAGAGAGTTAAGCGGCTTCGAAATTCGAACCCCAACCCGCCATTTTATTTTATTTTTTATTTTTTTATTATTATTCCTTTATGCGCTCTTTAACAAAGAAAGATGCATTATTCTACTCATAGAAAACCTTAGACATGATAAACTGTCGAATATATTGTAAAAATAATTTAAAACAGTGGACATAAACCAATTTTCCTGGATTTTTCCAGCTTTTTCCCATTATTCGCTATTTTCCCAAATTAAGAAAAATGATTTCCTATATGTTGAAACCCAAAAAATATAGAAAAACCCATTGAAAAAATAATATAATGCCAAATAAGCGGAAGAAAAAAAAAAGAAATTTTTAGAGAAGTTGTTGAGGCTGGGATTCGAACCTGCGAACCCCTCGCCGCAGACGTCAGTTACTAGTCCGGTGTCTTGACCACCATACCACTCAAATACGAAGAGCCCGCAACAATTTCGCTTCAAAAGTCCTCTCATGGTCAGTTATACAATAGAACTTTGAGTGCCCCCCCTGCACCCCCTAATTCACCTATAAAAATTTTATCCAGCCATTATGTTTGGACCATAAACACCTACTTAGGTCCCGAGTTTGAAAATTATAACTTAATATTAAAGGGAGTTAAAAGGTTTCGAAATTTGAACCCCAACCCGCCATTTTATTTTATTTTTTATTTTTTTATTATTTTTCTTTTATGCGTTCTTTAACAAAGAAAGATGCATTATTCTACTCATAGAAAACCTTACACATGATAAACTGTCGAATATATTGTGAAAATAATTTAAAACAGTGGACATAAACCAATTTTCCTGGATTTTTCCAGCTTTTTCCGATTATTCGCTATTTTCCCAAATTAAGAAAAAAAATTTCCTATATGTAGAAACCTCTAAAATATGGAAAAACACATTGAAAAAATAATATAATGCAAAATAAGCGGAAGGGAAAGAAAAAGAAATTTTTAGAAAAATTGCTGAGGCTGGGATTCGAACCTGCGAACCCCTCGCCGCTGACGTCTATTACTAGTCCGGTGTCTTGACCACCATAGCACTCAAATACGAAAAGCCCGCCACAATTTCGCTTCAAAAGCCCTCTCATGGTCAGTTATGCAATAGATCTTTGAGTGCCCCCCAGCACCCCCTAATTCACCTATAAAAATTTAATCCAGCCATTATGTTTGGACCATAGACACCTACTTAGGGTCCGAGTTTGAAAATTATAACTTAATATTAAAAGGAGTTAAACGGCTTCGAAATTCGAACCCCAAATCGCCATTTTATTTTATTTTTTATTTTTTTATTATTATTCCTTTATGCGTTCTTTAACAAAGAAAGATGCATTATTCTACTCATAGAAAACCTTAGACATGATAAACTGTCGAATATATTGTAAAAATAATTTAAAACAGTGGACATAAACCAATTTTCCTGGATTTTTCCAGCTTTTTCCCATTATTCTCTATTTTCCCAAATTAAGAAAAATGATTTCCTATATGTTGAAACCTAAAAAATATAGAAAAACCCATTGAAAAAATAATATAATGCAAAATAAGCGGAAGGGAAAGAAAAAGAAATTTTTAGAAAAATTGCTGAGGCTGGGATTCGAACCTGCGAACCCCTCGCCGCTGACGTCTATTACTAGTCCGGTGTCTTGACCACCATAGCACTCAAATACGAAAAGCCCGCCACAATTTCGCTTCAAAAGCCCTCTCATGGTCAGTTATGCAATAGATCTTTGAGTGCCCCCCAGCACCCCCTAATTCACCTATAAAAATTTAATCCAGCCATTATGTTTGGACCATAGACACCTACTTAGGGTCCGAGTTTGATAATTATAACTTAATATTAAAGAGAGTTAAGCGGCTTCGAAATTCGAACCCCAAATCGCCATTTTATTTTATTTTTTTATTATTATTCCTTTATGCGTTCTTTAACAAAGAAAAATGCATTATTCTACTCATAGAAAACCTTAGACATGATAAACTGTCGAATATATTGTAAAAATAATTTAAAACAGTGGACATAAACCAATTTTCCTGGATTTTTCCAGCTTTTTCCCATTATTCGCTAATTTCCCAAATTAAGAAAAATTATTTCCTATATGTTGAAACCTAAAAAATATAGAAAAACCCATTGAAAAAATAATATAATACCAAATAAGCGGAAGAAAAAAAAAGAAATTTTTAGAAAAGTTGCTGAGGCTGGGATTCGAACCTGCGAACCCCTCGCCGCAGACGTCAGTTACTAGTCCGGTGTCTTGACCACCATACCACTCAAATACGAAAAGCCCGCCACAATTTCGCTTCAAAAGTCCTCTCATGGTCAGTTATGCAATAGATCTTTGAGTGCCCCTCTGCACCCCCTAATTCACCTATAAAAATTTAATCCAGCCATTTTGTTTGGACCATAGACACCTACTTAGGGTCCGAGTTTGATAATTATAACTTAATATTAAAGAGAGTTAAGCGGCTTCGAAATTCGAACCCCAACCCGCCATTTTATTTTATTTTTTATTTTTTTATTATTATTCCTTTATGCGCTCTTTAACAAAGAAAGATGCATTATTCTACTCATAGAAAACCTTAGACATGATAAACTGTCGAATATATTGTAAAAATAATTTAAAACAGTGGACATAAACCAATTTTCCTGGATTTTTCCAGCTTTTTCCCATTATTCGCTATTTTCCCAAATTAAGAAAAATGATTTCCTATATGTTGAAACCCAAAAAATATAGAAAAACCCATTGAAAAAATAATATAATGCCAAATAAGCGGAAGAAAAAAAAAAGAAATTTTTAGAGAAGTTGTTGAGGCTGGGATTCGAACCTGCGAACCCCTCGCCGCAGACGTCAGTTACTAGTCCGGTGTCTTGACCACCATACCACTCAAATACGAAGAGCCCGCAACAATTTCGCTTCAAAAGTCCTCTCATGGTCAGTTATACAATAGAACTTTGAGTGCCCCCCCTGCACCCCCTAATTCACCTATAAAAATTTTATCCAGCCATTATGTTTGGACCATAAACACCTACTTAGGTCCCGAGTTTGAAAATTATAACTTAATATTAAAGGGAGTTAAAAGGTTTCGAAATTTGAACCCCAACCCGCCATTTTATTTTATTTTTTATTTTTTTATTATTTTTCTTTTATGCGTTCTTTAACAAAGAAAGATGCATTATTCTACTCATAGAAAACCTTACACATGATAAACTGTCGAATATATTGTGAAAATAATTTAAAACAGTGGACATAAACCAATTTTCCTGGATTTTTCCAGCTTTTTCCGATTATTCGCTATTTTCCCAAATTAAGAAAAAAAATTTCCTATATGTAGAAACCTCTAAAATATGGAAAAACACATTGAAAAAATAATATAATGCAAAATAAGCGGAAGGGAAAGAAAAAGAAATTTTTAGAAAAATTGCTGAGGCTGGGATTCGAACCTGCGAACCCCTCGCCGCTGACGTCTATTACTAGTCCGGTGTCTTGACCACCATAGCACTCAAATACGAAAAGCCCGCCACAATTTCGCTTCAAAAGCCCTCTCATGGTCAGTTATGCAATAGATCTTTGAGTGCCCCCCAGCACCCCCTAATTCACCTATAAAAATTTAATCCAGCCATTATGTTTGGACCATAGACACCTACTTAGGGTCCGAGTTTGAAAATTATAACTTAATATTAAAAGGAGTTAAACGGCTTCGAAATTCGAACCCCAAATCGCCATTTTATTTTATTTTTTATTTTTTTATTATTATTCCTTTATGCGTTCTTTAACAAAGAAAGATGCATTATTCTACTCATAGAAAACCTTAGACATGATAAACTGTCGAATATATTGTAAAAATAATTTAAAACAGTGGACATAAACCAATTTTCCTGGATTTTTCCAGCTTTTTCCCATTATTCTCTATTTTCCCAAATTAAGAAAAATGATTTCCTATATGTTGAAACCTAAAAAATATAGAAAAACCCATTGAAAAAATAATATAATGCCAAATAAGCGGAAGAAAAAAAAAAGAAATTTTTAGAAAAGTTGCTGAGGCTGGGATTCGAACCTGCGAACCCCTCGCCGCAGACGTCAGTTACTAGTCCGGTGTCTTGACCACCATACCACTCAAATACGAAGATCCCGCAACAATTTCGCTTCAAAAGTCCTCTCATGGTCAGTTATACAATAGAACTTTGAGTGCCCCCCTGCACCCCCTAATTCACCTATAAAAATTTAATCCAGCCATTATGTTTGGACCATAAACACCTACTTAGGTCCCGAGTTTGAAAATTATAACTTAATATTAAAGGGAGTTAAAAGGTTTCGAAATTTGAACCCCAACCCGCCATTTTATTTTATTTTTTATTTTTTTTATTATTTTTCTTTTATGCGTTCTTTAACAAAGAAAGATGCATTATTCTACTCATAGAAAACCTTACACATGATAAACTGTCGAATATATTGTAAAAATAATTTAAAACAGTGGACATAAACCAATTTTCCTGGATTTTTCCAGCTTTTTCCGATTATTCGCTATTTTCCCAAATTAAGAAAAAAAAATTCCTATATGTAGAAACCTCTAAAATATGGAAAAACACATTGAAAAAATAATATAATGCAAAATAAGCGGTAGGGAAAGAAAAAGAAATTTTTAGAAAAATTGCTGAGGCTGGGATTCGAACCTGCGAACCCCTCGCCGCTGACGTCTATTACTAGTCCGGTGTCTTGACCACCATAGCACTCAAATACGAAAAGCCCACCACAATTTCGCTTCAAAAGCCCTCTCGTGGTCAGTTATGCAATAGATCTTTGAGTGCCCCCCAGCACCCCCTAATTCACCTATAAAAATTTAATCCAGCCATTATGTTTGGACCATAGACACCTACTTAGGGTCCGAGTTTGAAAATTATAACTTAATATTAAAAGGAGTTAAACGGCTTCGAAATTCGAACCCCAACCCGCCATTTTATTTCATTTTTTATTTTTTTTATTATTATTCCTTTATGCGTTCTTTAACAAAGAAAGATGCATTACTCTACTCATAGAAAACCTTACACATGATAAACTGTCGAATATATTGTAAAAATAATTTAAAACAGTGGACATAAATTAATTTTCCTGGATTTTTCCAGCTTTTCCCATCATTCGCTATTTTCCCAAATTAAGAAAAATTATTTCCTATATGTAGAAACCTCTAAAATATAGAAAAACACATTGAAAAAATAATATAATGCAAAATAAGCGGAAGAAAAAAAAAGAAATTTTTAGAAAAGTTGCTGAGACTGGGATTCGAACCTGCGATCCCCTCGCCGCAGACGTCAGCTACTAGTCCGGTGTCTTGACCACCATACCACTCAAATACGAAAAGCCCGCCACAATTTCGCTTCAAAAGTCCTCTCATGGTCAGTTATGCAATAGATCTTTGAGTGCCCCCCTGCACCCCCTAATTGACCTATAAAAATTTAATACATCCATTATGTTTGGACCATAGACACCTACTTACTGTCCGAGTTTGAAAATTATAACTTAATATTAAAGGGAGTTAAACGGCTTCGAAATTCGAACCCCAACCAGCCATTTCATTTTATTTTTTATTTTTTTTATTATTATTCCTTTATGCGTTCTTTAACAAAGATGCATTATTCTACTCATAGAAAACCTTACACATGATAAACTGTCTAATATATTGTAAAAATAATTTAAAACAGTGGACATAAACCAATTTTCCTGGATTTTTTCAGCTTTTTCCCATTATTCGCTATTTTCCCAAATTAATAAAAATTATTTCCTATATGTAGAAACCTCTAAAATATAGAAAAACACATTGAAAAAATAATATAATGCAAAATAAGCGGAAGAAAAAAAAAGAAATTTTTAGAAAAGTTGCTGAGGCTGGGATTCGAACCTGCGAACCCCTCGCCGCAGTCGTCAGTTACTAGTCCGGTGTCTTGACCACCATACCATTCAAATACGAAAAGCCCGCCACAATTTCGCTTCAAAAGTCCTCTCATGGTCAGTTATGCAATAGATCTTTGAGTGCCCCCCTGCACCCCCTAATTCACCTATAAAAATTTAATCCAGCCATTACGTTTGGACCATAGACACCTACTTAGGGTCCGAGTTTGATAATTATAACTTAATATTAAAGAGAGTTAAGCGGCTTCGAAATTCGAACCCCAAATCGCCATTTTATTTTATTTTTTTATTATTATTCCTTTATGCGTTCTTTAACAAAGAAAAATGCATTATTCTACTCATAGAAAACCTTAGACATGATAAACTGTCGAATATATTGTAAAAATAATTTAAAACAGTGGACATAAACCAATTTTCCTGGATTTTTCCAGCTTTTTCCCATTATTCGCTATTTTCCCAAATTAAGAAAAATTATTTCCTATATGTTGAAACCTAAAAAATATAGAAAAACCCATTGAAAAAATAATATAATACCAAATAAGCGGAAGAAAAAAAAAGAAATTTTTAGAAAAGTTGCTGAGGCTGGGATTCGAACCTGCGAACCCCTCGCCGCAGACGTCAGTTACTAGTCCGGTGTCTTGACCACCATACCACTCAAATACGAAAAGCCCGCCACAATTTCGCTTCAAAAGTCCTCTCATGGTCAGTTATGCAATAGATCTTTGAGTGCCCCCCAGCACCCCCTAATTCACCTATAAAAATTTAATCCTGCCATTATGTTTGGACCATAGACACCTACTTAGGGTCCGAGTTTGATAATTATAACTTAATATTAAAGAGAGTTAAGCGGCTTCGAAATTCGAACCCCAACCCGCCATTTTATTTTATTTTTTATTTTTTTATTATTATTCCTTTATGCGCTCTTTAACAAAGAAAGATGCATTATTCTACTCATAGAAAACCTTAGACATGATAAACTGTCGAATATATTGTAAAAATAATTTAAAACAGTGGACATAAACCAATTTTCCTGGATTTTTCCAGCTTTTTCCCATTATTCGCTATTTTCCCAAATTAAGAAAAATGATTTCCTATATGTTGAAACCTAAAAAATATAGAAAAACCCATTGAAAAAATAATATAATGCCAAATAAGCGGAAGAAAAAAAAAAGAAATTTTTAGAAAAGTTGCTGAGGCTGGGATTCGAAAATGCGAACCCCTCGCCGCAGACGTCAGTTACTAGTCCGGTGTCTTGACCACCATACCACTCAAATACGAAGAGCCCGCAACAATTTCGCTTCAAAAGTCCTCTCATGGTCAGTTATACAATAGAACTTTGAGTGCCCCCCTGCACCCCCTAATTCACCTATAAAAATTTAATCCAGCCATTATGTTTGGACCATAAACACCTACTTAGGTCCCGAGTTTGAAAATTATAACTTAATATTAAAGGGAGTTAAAAGGTTTCGAAATTTGAACCCCAACCCGCCATTTTATTTTATTTTTTATTTTTTTATTATTTTTCTTTTATGCGTTCTTTAACAAAGAAAGATGCATTTTTCTACTCATAGAAAACCTTACACATGATAAACTGTCGAGTATATTGTAAAAATGATTTAAAACAGTGGACATAAACCAATTTTCCTGGATTTTTCCAGCTTTTTCCCATTATTCGCTATTTTCCCAAATTAAGAAAAATGATTTCCTATATGTTGAAACCTAAAAAATATAGAAAAACCCATTGAAAAAATAATATAATGCCAAATAAGCGGAAGAAAAAAAAAAGAAATTTTTAGAAAAGTTGCTGAGGCTGGGATTCGAACCTGCGAACCCCTCGCCGCAGACGTCAGTTACTAGTCCGGTGTCTTGACCACCATACCACTCAAATACGAAGAGCCCGCCACAATTTCGCTTCAAAAGTCCTCTCATGGTCAGTTATGCAATAGATCTTTGAGTGCCCCTCTGCACCCCCTAATTCACCTATAAAAATTTAATCCAGCCATTATGTTTGGACCATAGACACCTACTTAGGGTCCGAGTTTGATAATTATAACTTAATATTAAAGAGAGTTAAGCGGCTTCGAAATTCGAACCCCAAATCGCCATTTTATTTTATTTTTTTATTATTATTCCTTTATGCGTTCTTTAACAAAGAAAAATGCATTATTCTACTCATAGAAAACCTTAGACATGATAAACTGTCGAATATATTGTAAAAATAATTTAAAACAGTGGACATAAACCAATTTTCCTGGATTTTTCCAGCTTTTTCCCATTATTCGCTATTTTCCCAAATTAAGAAAAATTATTTCCTATATGTTGAAACCTAAAAAATAAAGAAAAACCCATTGAAAAAATAATATAATACCAAATAAGCGGAAGAAAAAAAAAAGAAATTTTTAGAAAAGTTGCTGAGGCTGGGATTCGAACCTGCGAACCCCTCGCCGCAGACGTCAGTTACTAGTCCGGTGTCTTGACCACCATACCACTCAAATACGAAAAGCCCGCCACAATTTCGCTTCAAAAGTCCTCTCATGGTCAGTTATGCAATAGATCTTTGAGTGCCCCTCTGCACCCCCTAATTCACCTATAAAAATTTAATCCAGCATTATGTTTGGACCATAGACACCTACTTAGGGTCCGAGTTTGATAATTATAACTTAATATTAAAGAGAGTTAAGCGGCTTCGAAATTCGAACCCCAACCCGCCATTTTATTTTATTTTTTATTTTTTTATTATTTTTCTTTTATGCGTTCTTTAACAAAGAAAGATGCATTATTCTACTCATAGAAAACCTTACACATGATAAACTGTCGAATATATTGTGAAAATAATTTAAAACAGTGGACATAAACCAATTTTCCTGGATTTTTCCAGCTTCTTCCGATTATTCGCTATTTTCCCAAATTAAGAAAAAAAATTTCCTATATGTAGAAACCTCTAAAATATGGAAAAACACATTGAAAAAATAATATAATGCAAAATAAGCGGAAGGGAAAGAAAAAGAAATTTTTAGAAAAATTGCTGAGGCTGGGATTCGAACCTGCGAACCCCTCGCCGCTGACGTCTATTACTAGTCCGGTGTCTTGACCACCATAGCACTCAAATACGAAAAGCCCGCCACAATTTCGCTTCAAAAGCCCTCTCATGGTCAGTTATGCAATAGATCTTTGAGTGCCCCCCAGCACCCCCTAATTCACCTATAAAAATTTAATCCAGCCATTATGTTTGGACCATAGACACCTACTTAGGGTCCGAGTTTGAAAATTATAACTTAATATTAAAAAGAGTTAAACGGCTTCGAAATTCGAACCCCAACCCACCATTTTATTTCATTTTTTATTTTTTTTATTATTATTCCTTTATGCGTTCTTTAACAAAGAAAGATGCATTATTCTACTCATAGAAAACCTTACACATGATAAACTGTCGAATATATTGTAAAAATAATTTAAAACAGTGGACCTAAACCAATTTTCCTGGATTTTTTCAGCTTTTTCCCATTATTCGCTATTTTCCCAAATTAAGAAAAATTATTTCCTATATGTTGAAACCTAAAAAATATAGAAAAACCCATTGAAAAAATAATATAATACCAAATAAGCGGAAGAAAAAAAAAAGAAATTTTTAGAAAAGTTGCTTAGGCTGGGATTCGAACCTGCGAACCCCTCGCCGCAGACGTCAGTTACTAGTCCGGTGTCTTGACCACCATAGCACTCAAATACGAAAAGCCCGCCACAATTTCGCTTCAAAAGCCCTCTCATGGTCAGTTATGCAATAGATCTTTGAGTGCCCCCCAGCACCCCCTAATTCACCTATAAAAATTTAATCCAGCCATTATGTTTGGACCATAGACACCTACTTAGGGTCCGAGTTTGAAAATTATAACTTAATATTAAAAGGAGTTAAACGGCTTCGAAATTCGAACCCCAACCCACCATTTTATTTCATTTTTTATTTTTTTTATTATTATTCCTTTATGCGTTCTTTAACAAAGAAAGATGCATTATTCTACTCATAGAAAACCTTACACATGATAAACTGTCGAATATATTGTAAAAATAATTTAAAACAGTGGACATAAATTAATTTTCCTGGATTTTTCCAGCTTTTCCCATCATTCGCTATTTTCCCAAATTAAGAAAAATTATTTCCTCTATGTAGAAACCTCTAAAATATAGAAAAACACATTGAAAAAATAATATAATGCAAAATAAGCGGAGGAAAAAAAAAGAAATTTTTAGAAAAGTTGCAGAGGCTGGGATTCGAACCTGCGAACCCCTCGCCGCAGACTACTAGTCCGGTGTCTTGACCACCATACCACTCAAATACGAAAAGCCCGCCACAATTTGGCTTCAAAAGTCCTCTCATGGTCAGTTATGCAATAGATCTTTGAGTGCCCCCCTGCACCCCCTAATTGACCTATAAAAATTTAATACAGCCATTATGTTTGGACCATAGACACCTACTTACTGTCCGAGTTTGAAAATTATAACTTAATATTAAAGGGATTTAAACGGCTTCGAAATTCGAACCCCAACCAGCCATTTCATTTTATTTTTTATTTTTTTTATTATTATTCCTTTATGCGTTCTTTAACAAAGATGCATTATTCTACTCATAGAAAACCTTACACATGATAAACTGTCTAATATATTGTAAAAATAATTTAAAACAGTGGACCTAAACCAATTTTCCTGGATTTTTTCAGCTTTTTCCCATTATTCGCTATTTTCCCAAATTAAGAAAAATTATTTCCTATATGTTGAAACCTAAAAAATATAGAAAAACCCATTGAAAAAATAATATAATACCAAATAAGCGGAAGAAAAAAAAAAGAAATTTTTAGAAAAGTTGCTTAGGCTGGGATTCGAACCTGCGAACCCCTCGCCGCAGACGTCAGTTACTAGTCCGGTGTCTTGACCACCATACCACTCAAATACGAAAAGCCCGCCACAATTTCGCTTCAAAAGTCCTCTCATGGTCAGTTATGCAATAGATCTTTGAGTGCCCCCCTGCACCCCCTAATTCACCTATAAAAATTTAATCCTGCCATTATGTTTGGACCATAGACACCTACTTAGGGTCCGAGTTTGATAATTATAACTTAATATTAAAGAGAGTTAAGCGGCTTCGAAATTCGAACCCCAACCCGCCATTTTATTTTATTTTTTATTTTTTTATTATTATTCCTTTATGCGCTCTTTAACAAAGAAAGATGCATTATTCTACTCATAGAAAACCTTACACATGATAAACTGTCGAATATATTGTAAAAATAATTTAAAACAGTGGACATAAACCAATTTTCCGGGATTTTTCCAGCTTTTTCCGATTATTCGCTATTTTCCCAAATTAAGAAAAAAAATTTCCTATATGTAGAAACCTCTAAAATATGGAAAAACACATTGAAAAAATAATATAATGCAAAATAAGCGGAAGGGAAAGAAAAAGAAATTTTTAGAAAAATTGCTGAGGCTGGGATTCGAACCTGCGAACCCCTCGCCGCTGACGTCTATTACTAGTCCGGTGTCTTGACCACCATAGCACTCAAATACGAAAAGCCCGCCACAATTTCGCTTCAAAAGCCCTCTCATGGTCAGTTATGCAATAGATCTTTGAGTGCCCCCCAGCACCCCCTAATTCACCTATAAAAATTTAATCCAGCCATTATGTTTGGACCATAGACACCTACTTAGGGTCCGAGTTTGAAAATTATAACTTAATATTAAAAGGAGTTAAACGGCTTCGAAATTCGAACCCCAACCCACCATTTTATTTCATTTTTTATTTTTTTTATTATTATTCCTTTATGCGTTCTTTAACAAAGAAAGATGCATTATTCTACTCATAGAAAACCTTACACATGATAAACTGTCGAATATATTGTAAAAATAATTTAAAACAGTGGACATAAATTAATTTTCCTGGATTTTTCCAGCTTTTCCCATCATTCGCTATTTTCCCAAATTAAGAAAAATTATTTCCTCTATGTAGAAACCTCTAAAATATAGAAAAACACATTGAAAAAATAATATAATGCAAAATAAGCGGAAGAAAAAAAAAGAAATTTTTAGAAAAGTTGCTGAGACTGGGATTCGAACCTGCGATCCCCTCGCCGCGGGCGTCAGCTACTAGTCCGGTGTCTTGACCACCATACCACTCAAATACGAAAAGCCCGCCACAATTTCGCTTCAAAAGTCCTCTCATGGTCAGTTATGCAATAAATCTTTGAGTGCCCCCCTGCACCCCCTAATTGACCTATAAAAATTTAATACAGCCATTATGTTTGGACCATAGACACCTACTTACTGTCCGAGTTTGATAATTATAACTTAATATTAAAGAGAGTTAGGCGGCTTCGAAATTCGAACCCCAAATCGCCATTTTATTTTATTTTTTATTTTTTTATTATTATTCCTTTATGCGTTCTATAACAAAGAAAGATGCATTATTCTACTCATAGAAAACCTTAGACATGATAAACTGTCGAATATATTGTAAAAATAATTTAAAACAGTGGACATAAACCAATTTTCCTGGATTTTTCCAGCTTTTTCCCATTATTCGCTATTTTCCCAAATTAAGAAAAATTATTTCCTATATGTAGAAACCTCTAAAATATAGAAAAACACATTGAAAAAATAATATAATGCAAAATAAGCGGAAGAAAAAAAAAGAAATTTTTAAAAAAGTTGCTGAGGCTGGGATTCGAACCTGCGAATCCCTCGCCGCAGACGTCAGTTACTAGTCCGGTGTCTTGACCACCATACCACTCAAATACGAAAAGCCCGCCACAATTTCGCTTCAAAAGTCCTATCATGGTCAGTTATGCAATAGATCTTTGAGTGCCCCCCTGCACCCCCTAATTCACCTATAAAAATTTAATCCAGCCATTACGTTTGGACCATAGACACCTACTTAGGGTCCGAGTTTGATAATTATAACTTAATATTAAAGAGAGTTAGGCGGCTTCGAAATTCGAACCCCAAATCGCCATTTTATTTTATTTTTTATTTTTTTATTATTATTCCTTTATGCGTTCTTTAACAAAGAAAGATGCATTATTCTACTCATAGAAAACCTTAGACATGATAAACTGTCGAATATATTGTAAAAATAATTTAAAACAGTGGACATAAACCAATTTTCCTGGATTTTTCCAACTTTTTCCCATTATTCTCTATTTTCCCAAATTAAGAAAAATGATTTCCTATATGTTGAAACCTAAAAAATATAGAAAAACCCATTGAAAAAATAATATAATGCCAAATAAGCGGAAGAAAAAAAAAAGAAATTTTTAGAAAAGTTGCTGAGGCTGGGATTCGAACCTGCGAACCCCTCGCCGCAGACGTCAGTTACTAGTCCGGTGTCTTGACCACCATACCACTCAAATACGAAGATCCCGCAACAATTTCGCTTCAAAAGTCCTCTCATGGTCAGTTATACAATAGAACTTTGAGTGCCCCCCTGCACCCCCTAATTCACCTATAAAAATTTAATCCAGCCATTATGTTTGGACCATAAACACCTACTTAGGTCCCGAGTTTGAAAATTATAACTTAATATTAAAGGGAGTTAAAAGGTTTCGAAATTTGAACCCCAACCCGCCATTTTATTTTATTTTTTATTTTTTTTATTATTTTTCTTTTATGCGTTCTTTAACAAAGAAAGATGCATTATTCTACTCATAGAAAACCTTACACATGATAAACTGTCGAATATATTGTAAAAATAATTTAAAACAGTGGACATAAACCAATTTTCCTGGATTTTTCCAGCTTTTTCCGATTATTCGCTATTTTCCCAAATTAAGAAAAAAAATTTCCTATATGTAGAAACCTCTAAAATATGGAAAAACACATTGAAAAAATAATATAATGCAAAATAAGCGGTAGGGAAAGAAAAAGAAATTTTTAGAAAAATTGCTGAGGCTGGGATTCGAACCTGCGAACCCCTCGCCGCTGACGTCTATTACTAGTCCGGTGTCTTGACCACCATAGCACTCAAATACGAAAAGCCCACCACAATTTCGCTTCAAAAGCCCTCTCGTGGTCAGTTATGCAATAGATCTTTGAGTGCCCCCCAGCACCCCCTAATTCACCTATAAAAATTTAATCCAGCCATTATGTTTGGACCATAGACACCTACTTAGGGTCCGAGTTTGAAAATTATAACTTAATATTAAAAGGAGTTAAACGGCTTCGAAATTCGAACCCCAACCCGCCATTTTATTTCATTTTTTATTTTTTTTATTATTATTCCTTTATGCGTTCTTTAACAAAGAAAGATGCATTACTCTACTCATAGAAAACCTTACACATGATAAACTGTCGAATATATTGTAAAAATAATTTAAAACAGTGGACATAAATTAATTTTCCTGGATTTTTCCAGCTTTTCCCATCATTCGCTATTTTCCCAAATTAAGAAAAATTATTTCCTATATGTAGAAACCTCTAAAATATAGAAAAACACATTGAAAAAATAATATAATGCAAAATAAGCGGAAGAAAAAAAAAGAAATTTTTAGAAAAGTTGCTGAGACTGGGATTCGAACCTGCGATCCCCTCGCCGCAGACGTCAGCTACTAGTCCGGTGTCTTGACCACCATACCACTCAAATACGAAAAGCCCGCCACAATTTCGCTTCAAAAGTCCTCTCATGGTCAGTTATGCAATAGATCTTTGAGTGCCCCCCTGCACCCCCTAATTGACCTATAAAAATTTAATACATCCATTATGTTTGGACCATAGACACCTACTTACTGTCCGAGTTTGAAAATTATAACTTAATATTAAAGGGAGTTAAACGGCTTCGAAATTCGAACCCCAACCAGCCATTTCATTTTATTTTTTATTTTTTTTATTATTATTCCTTTATGCGTTCTTTAACAAAGATGCATTATTCTACTCATAGAAAACCTTACACATGATAAACTGTCTAATATATTGTAAAAATAATTTAAAACAGTGGACATAAACCAATTTTCCTGGATTTTTTCAGCTTTTTCCCATTATTCGCTATTTTCCCAAATTAATAAAAATTATTTCCTATATGTAGAAACCTCTAAAATATAGAAAAACACATTGAAAAAATAATATAATGCAAAATAAGCGGAAGAAAAAAAAAGAAATTTTTAGAAAAGTTGCTGAGGCTGGGATTCGAACCTGCGAACCCCTCGCCGCAGTCGTCAGTTACTAGTCCGGTGTCTTGACCACCATACCATTCAAATACGAAAAGCCCGCCACAATTTCGCTTCAAAAGTCCTCTCATGGTCAGTTATGCAATAGATCTTTGAGTGCCCCCCTGCACCCCCTAATTCACCTATAAAAATTTAATCCAGCCATTACGTTTGGACCATAGACACCTACTTAGGGTCCGAGTTTGATAATTATAACTTAATATTAAAGAGAGTTAAGCGGCTTCGAAATTCGAACCCCAAATCGCCATTTTATTTTATTTTTTTATTATTATTCCTTTATGCGTTCTTTAACAAAGAAAAATGCATTATTCTACTCATAGAAAACCTTAGACATGATAAACTGTCGAATATATTGTAAAAATAATTTAAAACAGTGGACATAAACCAATTTTCCTGGATTTTTCCAGCTTTTTCCCATTATTCGCTATTTTCCCAAATTAAGAAAAATTATTTCCTATATGTTGAAACCTAAAAAATATAGAAAAACCCATTGAAAAAATAATATAATACCAAATAAGCGGAAGAAAAAAAAAAGAAATTTTTAGAAAAGTTGCTGAGGCTGGGATTCGAACCTGCGAACCCCTCGCCGCAGACGTCAGTTACTAGTCCGGTGTCTTGACCACCATACCACTCAAATACGAAAAGCCCGCCACAATTTCGCTTCAAAAGTCCTCTCATGGTCAGTTATGCAATAGATCTTTGAGTGCCCCCCAGCACCCCCTAATTCACCTATAAAAATTTAATCCTGCCATTATGTTTGGACCATAGACACCTACTTAGGGTCCGAGTTTGATAATTATAACTTAATATTAAAGAGAGTTAAGCGGCTTCGAAATTCGAACCCCAACCCGCCATTTTATTTTATTTTTTATTTTTTTATTATTATTCCTTTATGCGCTCTTTAACAAAGAAAGATGCATTATTCTACTCATAGAAAACCTTAGACATGATAAACTGTCGAATATATTGTAAAAATAATTTAAAACAGTGGACATAAACCAATTTTCCTGGATTTTTCCAGCTTTTTCCCATTATTCGCTATTTTCCCAAATTAAGAAAAATGATTTCCTATATGTTGAAACCTAAAAAATATAGAAAAACCCATTGAAAAAATAATATAATGCCAAATAAGCGGAAGAAAAAAAAAAGAAATTTTTAGAAAAGTTGCTGAGGCTGGGATTCGAAAATGCGAACCCCTCGCCGCAGACGTCAGTTACTAGTCCGGTGTCTTGACCACCATACCACTCAAATACGAAGAGCCCGCAACAATTTCGCTTCAAAAGTCCTCTCATGGTCAGTTATACAATAGAACTTTGAGTGCCCCCCTGCACCCCCTAATTCACCTATAAAAATTTAATCCAGCCATTATGTTTGGACCATAAACACCTACTTAGGTCCCGAGTTTGAAAATTATAACTTAATATTAAAGGGAGTTAAAAGGTTTCGAAATTTGAACCCCAACCCGCCATTTTATTTTATTTTTTATTTTTTTATTATTTTTCTTTTATGCGTTCTTTAACAAAGAAAGATGCATTTTTCTACTCATAGAAAACCTTACACATGATAAACTGTCGAGTATATTGTAAAAATGATTTAAAACAGTGGACATAAACCAATTTTCCTGGATTTTTCCAGCTTTTTCCCATTATTCGCTATTTTCCCAAATTAAGAAAAATGATTTCCTATATGTTGAAACCTAAAAAATATAGAAAAACCCATTGAAAAAATAATATAATGCCAAATAAGCGGAAGAAAAAAAAAAGAAATTTTTAGAAAAGTTGCTGAGGCTGGGATTCGAACCTGCGAACCCCTCGCCGCAGACGTCAGTTACTAGTCCGGTGTCTTGACCACCATACCACTCAAATACGAAGAGCCCGCCACAATTTCGCTTCAAAAGTCCTCTCATGGTCAGTTATGCAATAGATCTTTGAGTGCCCCTCTGCACCCCCTAATTCACCTATAAAAATTTAATCCAGCCATTATGTTTGGACCATAGACACCTACTTAGGGTCCGAGTTTGATAATTATAACTTAATAGTAAAGAGAGTTAAGCGGCTTCGAAATTCGAACCCCAAATCGCCATTTTATTTTATTTTTTTATTATTATTCCTTTATGCGTTCTTTAACAAAGAAAAATGCATTATTCTACTCATAGAAAACCTTAGACATGATAAACTGTCGAATATATTGTAAAAATAATTTAAAACAGTGGACATAAACCAATTTTCCTGGATTTTTCCAGCTTTTTCCCATTATTCGCTATTTTCCCAAATTAAGAAAAATTATTTCCTATATGTTGAAACCTAAAAAATAAAGAAAAACCCATTGAAAAAATAATATAATACCAAATAAGCGGAAGAAAAAAAAAAGAAATTTTTAGAAAAGTTGCTGAGGCTGGGATTCGAACCTGCGAACCCCTCGCCGCAGACGTCAGTTACTAGTCCGGTGTCTTGACCACCATACCACTCAAATACGAAAAGCCCGCCACAATTTCGCTTCAAAAGTCCTCTCATGGTCAGTTATGCAATAGATCTTTGAGTGCCCCTCTGCACCCCCTAATTCACCTATAAAAATTTAATCCAGCCATTATGTTTGGACCATAGACACCTACTTAGGGTCCGAGTTTGATAATTATAACTTAATATTAAAGAGAGTTAAGCGGCTTCGAAATTCGAACCCCAACCCGCCATTTTATTTTATTTTTTATTTTTTTATTATTTTTCTTTTATGCGTTCTTTAACAAAGAAAGATGCATTATTCTACTCATAGAAAACCTTACACATGATAAACTGTCGAATATATTGTGAAAATAATTTAAAACAGTGGACATAAACCAATTTTCCTGGATTTTTCCAGCTTCTTCCGATTATTCGCTATTTTCCCAAATTAAGAAAAAAAATTTCCTATATGTAGAAACCTCTAAAATATGGAAAAACACATTGAAAAAATAATATAATACAAAATAAGCGGAAGGGAAAGAAAAAGAAATTTTTAGAAAAATTGCTGAGGCTGGGATTCGAACCTGCGAACCCCTCGCCGCTGACGTCTATTACTAGTCCGGTGTCTTGACCACCATAGCACTCAAATACGAAAAGCCCGCCACAATTTCGCTTCAAAAGCCCTCTCATGGTCAGTTATGCAATAGATCTTTGAGTGCCCCCCAGCACCCCCTAATTCACCTATAAAAATTTAATCCAGCCATTATGTTTGGACCATAGACACCTACTTAGGGTCCGAGTTTGAAAATTATAACTTAATATTAAAAAGAGTCAAACGGCTTCGAAATTCGAACCCCAACCCACCATTTTATTTCATTTTTTATTTTTTTTTGTTATTATTCCTTTATGCGTTCTTTAACAAAGAAAGATGCATTATTCTACTCATAGAAAACCTTACACATGATAAACTGTCGAATATATTGTAAAAATAATTTAAAACAGTGGACATAAATTAATTTTCCTGGATTTTTCCAGCTTTTCCCATCATTCGCTATTTTCCCAAATTAAGAAAAATTATTTCCTCTATGTAGAAACCTCTAAAATATAGAAAAACACATTGAAAAAATAATATAATGCAAAATAAGCGGAGGAAAAAAAAAGAAATTTTTAGAAAAGTTGCAGAGGCTGGGATTCGAACCTGCGAACCCCTCGCCGCAGACTACTAGTCCGGTGTCTTGACCACCATACCACTCAAATACGAAAAGCCCGCCACAATTTGGCTTCAAAAGTCCTCTCATGGTCAGTTATGCAATAGATCTTTGAGTGCCCCCCTGCACCCCCTAATTGACCTATAAAAATTTAATACAGCCATTATGTTTGGACCATAGACACCTACTTACTGTCCGAGTTTGAAAATTATAACTTAATATTAAAGGGATTTAAACGGCTTCGAAATTCGAACCCCAACCAGCCATTTCATTTTATTTTTTATTTTTTTTATTATTATTCCTTTATGCGTTCTTTAACAAAGATGCATTATTCTACTCATAGAAAACCTTACACATGATAAACTGTCTAATATATTGTAAAAATAATTTAAAACAGTGGACCTAAACCAATTTTCCTGGATTTTTTCAGCTTTTTCCCATTATTCGCTATTTTCCCAAATTAAGAAAAATTATTTCCTATATGTTGAAACCTAAAAAATATAGAAAAACCCATTGAAAAAATAATATAATACCAAATAAGCGGAAGAAAAAAAAAAGAAATTTTTAGAAAAGTTGCTTAGGCTGGGATTCGAACCTGCGAACCCCTCGCCGCAGACGTCAGTTACTAGTCCGGTGTCTTGACCACCATACCACTCAAATACGAAAAGCCCGCCACAATTTCGCTTCAAAAGTCCTCTCATGGTCAGTTATGCAATAGATCTTTGAGTGCCCCCCTGCACCCCCTAATTCACCTATAAAAATTTAATCCTGCCATTATGTTTGGACCATAGACACCTACTTAGGGTCCGAGTTTGATAATTATAACTTAATATTAAAGAGAGTTAAGCGGCTTCGAAATTCGAACCCCAACCCGCCATTTTATTTTATTTTTTATTTTTTTATTATTATTCCTTTATGCGCTCTTTAACAAAGAAAGATGCATTATTCTACTCATAGAAAACCTTACACATGATAAACTGTCGAATATATTGTAAAAATAATTTAAAACAGTGGACATAAACCAATTTTCCGGGATTTTTCCAGCTTTTTCCGATTATTCGCTATTTTCCCAAATTAAGAAAAAAAATTTCCTATATGTAGAAACCTCTAAAATATGGAAAAACACATTGAAAAAATAATATAATGCAAAATAAGCGGAAGGGAAAGAAAAAGAAATTTTTAGAAAAATTGCTGAGGCTGGGATTCGAACCTGCGAACCCCTCGCCGCTGACGTCTATTACTAGTCCGGTGTCTTGACCACCATAGCACTCAAATACGAAAAGCCCGCCACAATTTCGCTTCAAAAGCCCTCTCATGGTCAGTTATGCAATAGATCTTTGAGTGCCCCCCAGCACCCCCTAATTCACCTATAAAAATTTAATCCAGCCATTATGTTTGGACCATAGACACCTACTTAGGGTCCGAGTTTGAAAATTATAACTTAATATTAAAAGGAGTTAAACGGCTTCGAAATTCGAACCCCAACCCGCCATTTTATTGCATTTTTTATTTTTTTTATTATTATTCCTTTATGCGTTCTTTAACAAAGAAAGATGCATTACTCTACTCATAGAAAACCTTACACATGATAAACTGTCGAATATATTGTAAAAATAATTTAAAACAGTGGACATAAATTAATTTTCCTGGATTTTTCCAGCTTTTCCCATCATTCGCTATTTTCCCAAATTAAGAAAAATTATTTCCTATATGTAGAAACCTCTAAAATATAGAAAAACACATTGAAAAAATAATATAATGCAAAATAAGCGGAAGAAAAAAAAAGAAATTTTTAGAAAAGTTGCTGAGACTGGGATTCGAACCTGCGATCCCCTCGCCGCAGACGTCAGCTACTAGTCCGGTGTCTTGACCACCATACCACTCAAATACGAAAAGCCCGCCACAATTTCGCTTCAAAAGTCCTCTCATGGTCAGTTATGCAATAGATCTTTGAGTGCCCCCCTGCACCCCCTAATTGACCTATAAAAATTTAATACATCCATTATGTTTGGACCATAGACACCTACTTACTGTCCGAGTTTGAAAATTATAACTTAATATTAAAGGGAGTTAAACGGCTTCGAAATTCGAACCCCAACCAGCCATTTCATTTTATTTTTTATTTTTTTTATTATTATTCCTTTATGCGTTCTTTAACAAAGATGCATTATTCTACTCATAGAAAACCTTACACATGATAAACTGTCTAATATATTGTAAAAATAATTTAAAACAGTGGACCTAAACCAATTTTCCTGGATTTTTTCAGCTTTTTCCCATTATTCGCTATTTTCCCAAATTAAGAAAAATTATTTCCTATATGTTGAAACCTAAAAAATATATAAAAACCCATTGAAAAAATAATATAATACCAAATAAGCGGAAGAAAAAAAAAAGAAATTTTTAGAAAAGTTGCTTAGGCTGGGATTCGAACCTGCGAACCCCTCGCCGCAGACGTCAGTTACTAGTCCGGTGTCTTGACCACCATACCACTCAAATACGAAAAGCCCGCCACAATTTCGCTTCAAAAGTCCTCTCATGGTCAGTTATGCAATAGATCTTTGAGTGCCCCCCTGCACCCCCTAATTCACCTATAAAAATTTGATCCTGCCATTATGTTTGGACCATAGACACCTACTTAGGGTCCGAGTTTGATAATTATAACTTAATATTAAAGAGAGTTAAGCGGCTTCGAAATTCGAACCCCAACCCGCCATTTTATTTTATTTTTTATTTTTTTATTATTATTCCTTTATGCGCTCTTTAACAAAGAAAGATGCATTATTCTACTCATAGAAAACCTTACACATGATAAACTGTCGAATATATTGTAAAAATAATTTAAAACAGTGGACATAAACCAATTTTCCTGGATTTTTCCAGCTTTTTCCGATTATTCGCTATTTTCCCAAATTAAGAAAAAAAATTTCCTATATGTAGAAACCTCTAAAATATGGAAAAACACATTGAAAAAATAATATAATGCAAAATAAGCGGAAGGGAAAGAAAAAGAAATTTTTAGAAAAATTGCTGAGGCTGGGATTCGAACCTGCGAACCCCTCGCCGCTGACGTCTATTACTAGTCCGGTGTCTTGACCACCATAGCACTCAAATACGAAAAGCCCGCCACAATTTCGCTTCAAAAGCCCTCTCATGGTCAGTTATGCAATAGATCTTTGAGTGCCCCCCAGCACCCCCTAATTCACCTATAAAAATTTAATACATCCATTATGTTTGGACCATAGACACCTACTTACTGTCCGAGTTTGAAAATTATAACTTAATATTAAAGGGAGTTAAACGGCTTCGAAATTCGAACCCCAACCAGCCATTTCATTTTATTTTTTATTTTTTTTATTATTATTCCTTTATGCGTTCTTTAACAAAGATGCATTATTCTACTCATAGAAAACCTTACACATGATAAACTGTCTAATATATTGTAAAAATAATTTAAAACAGTGGACATAAACCAATTTTCCTGGATTTTTTCAGCTTTTTCCCATTATTCGCTATTTTCCCAAATTAAGAAAAATTATTTCCTATATGTAGAAACCTCTAAAATATAGAAAAACACATTGAAAAAATAATATAATGCAAAATAAGCGGAAGAAAAAAAAAGAAATTTTTAGAAAAGTTGCTGAGGCTGGGATTCGAACCTGCGAACCCCTCGCCGCAGACGTCAGTTACTAGTCCGGTGTCTTGACCACCATACCACTCAAATACGAAAAGCCCGCCACAATTTCGCTTCAAAAGTCCTCTCATGGTCAGTTATGCAATAGATCTTTGAGTGCCCCCCTGCACCCCCTAATTCACCTATAAAAATTTAATCCAGCCATTACGTTTGGACCATAGACACCTACTTAGGGTCCGAGTTTGATAATTATAACTTAATATTAAAGAGAGTTAAGCGGCTTCGAAATTCGAACCCCAAATCGCCATTTTATTTTATTTTTTTATTATTATTCCTTTATGCGTTCTTTAACAAAGAAAAATGCATTATTCTACTCATAGAAAACCTTAGACATGATAAACTGTCGAATATATTGTAAAAATAATTTAAAACAGTGGACATAAACCAATTTTCCTGGATTTTTCCAGCTTTTTCCCATTATTCGCTATTTTCCCAAATTAAGAAAAATTATTTCCTATATGTTGAAACCTAAAAAATATAGAAAAACCCATTGAAAAAATAATATAATACCAGATAAGCGGAAGAAAAAAAAAAGAAATTTTTAGAAAAGTTGCTGAGGCTGGGATTCGAACCTGCGAACCCCTCGCCGCAGACGTCAGTTACTAGTCCGGTGTCTTGACCACCATACCACTCAAATACGAAAAGCCCGCCACAATTTCGCTTCAAAAGTCCTCTCATGGTCAGTTATGCAATAGATCTTTGAGTGCCCCCCTGCACCCCCTAATTCACCTATAAAAATTTAATCCTGCCATTATGTTTGGACCATAGACACCTACTTAGGGTCCGAGTTTGATAATTATAACTTAATATTAAAGAGAGTTAAGCGGCTTCGAAATTAGAACCCCAACCCGCCATTTTATTTTATTTTTTATTTTTTTATTATTATTCCTTTATGCGCTCTTTAACAAAGAAAGATGCATTATTCTACTCAAAGAAAACCTTAGACATGATAAACTGTCGAATATATTGTAAAAATAATTTAAAACAGTGGACATAAACCAATTTTCCTGGATTTTTCCAGCTTTTTCCCATTATTCGCTATTTTCCCAAATTAAGAAAAATGATTTTTTATATGTTGAAACCTAAAAAATATAGAAAAACCCATTGAAAAAATAATATAATGCCAAATAAGCGGAAGAAAAAAAAAAAGAAATTTTTAGAAAAGTTGCTGAGGCTGGGATTCGAAAATGCGAACCCCTCGCCGCAGACGTCAGTTACTAGTCCGGTGTCTTGACCACCATACCACTCAAATACGAAGAGCCCGCAACAATTTCGCTTCAAAAGTCCTCTCATGGTCAGTTATACAATAGAACTTTGAGAGCCCCCCTGCAACCCCTAATTCACCTATAAAAATTTAATCCAGCCATTATGTTTGGACCATAAACACCTACTTAGGTCCCGAGTTTGAAAATTATAACTTAATATTAAAGGGAGTTAAAAGGTTTCGAAATTTGAACCCCAACCCGCCATTTTATTTTATTTTTTATTTTTTTATTATTTTTCTTTTATGCGTTCTTTAACAAAGAAAGATGCATTTTTCTACTCATAGAAAACCTTACACATGATAAACTGTCGAATATATTGTAAAAATAATTTAAAACAGTGGACATAAACCAATTTTCCTGGATTTTTCCAGCTTTTTCCGATTATTCGCTATTTTCCCAAATTAAGAAAAAAAATTTCCTATATGTAGAAACCTCTAAAATATGGAAAAACACATTGAAAAAATAATATAATGCAAAATAAGCGGAAGGGAAAGAAAAAGAAATTTTTAGAAAAATTGCTGAGGCTGGGATTCGAACTTGCGAACCCCTCGCCGCTGACGTCTATTACTAGTCCGGTGTCTTGACCACCATAGCACTCAAATACGAAAAGCCCGCCACAATTTCGCTTCAAAAGCCCTCTCATGGTCAGTTATGCAATAGATCTTTGAGTGCCCCCCAGCATCCCCTAATTCACCTATAAAAATTTAATACATCCATTATGTTTGGACCATAGACACCTACTTACTGTCCGAGTTTAAAAATTATAACTTAATATTAAAGGGAGTTAAACGGCTTCGAAATTCGAACCCCAACCAGCCATTTCATTTTATTTTTTATTTTTTTTATTATTATTCCTTTATGCGTTCTTTAACAAAGATGCATTATTCTACTCATAGAAAACCTTACACATGATAAACTGTCTAATATATTGTAAAAATAATTTAAAACAGTGGACATAAACCAATTTTCCTGGATTTTTTCAGCTTTTTCCCATTATTCGTTATTTTCCCAAATTAAGAAAAATTATTTCCTATATGTAGAAACCTCTAAAATATAGAAAAACACATTGAAAAAATAATATAATGCAAAATAAGCGGAAGAAAAAAAAAGAAATTTTTAGAAAAGTTGCTGAGGCTGGGATTCGAACCTGCGAACCCCTCGCCGCAGACGTCAGTTACTAGTCCGGTGTCTTGACCACCATACCACTCAAATACGAAAAGCCCGCCACAATTTCGCTTCAAAAGTCCTCTCATGGTCAGTTATGCAATAGATCTTTGAGTGCCCCCCTGCACCCCCTAATTCACCTATAAAAATTTAATCCAGCCATTACGTTTGGACCATAGACACCTACTTAGGGTCCGAGTTTGATAATTATAACTTAATATTAAAGAGAGTTAAGCGGCTTCGAAATTCGAACCCCAAATCGCCATTTTATTTTATTTTTTTATTATTATTCCTTTATGCGTTCTTTAACAAAGAAAAATGCATTATTCTACTCATAGAAAACCTTAGACATGATAAACTGTCGAATATATTGTAAAAATAATTTAAAACAGTGGACATAAACCAATTTTCCTGGATTTTTCCAGCTTTTTCCCATTATTCGCTATTTTCCCAAATTAGGAAAAATTATTTCCTATATGTTGAAACCTAAAAGATATAGAAAAACCCATTGAAAAAATAATATAATACCAGATAAGCGGAAGAAAAAAAAAAGAAATTTTTAGAAAAGTTGCTGAGGCTGGGATTCGAACCTGCGAACCCCTCGCCGCAGACGTCAGTTACTAGTCCGGTGTCTTGACCACCATACCACTCAAATACGAAAAGCCCGCCACAATTTCGCTTCAAAAGTCCTCTCATGGTCAGTTATGCAATAGATCTTTGAGTGCCCCCCTGCACCCCCTAATTCACCTATAAAAATTTAATCCTGCCATTATGTTTGGACCATAGACACCTACTTAGGGTCCGAGTTTGATAATTATAACTTAATATTAAAGAGAGTTAAGCGGCTTCGAAATTCGAACCCCAACCCGCCATTTTATTTTATTTTTTATTTTTTTATTATTATTCCTTTATGCGCTCTTTAACAAAGAAAGATGCATTATTCTACTCATAGAAAACCTTAGACATGATAAACTGTCGAATATATTGTAAAAATAATTTAAAACAGTGGACATAAACCAATTTTCCTGGATTTTTCCAGCTTTTTCCCATTAATCGCTATTTTCCCAAATTAAGAAAAATGATTTCTTATATGTTGAAACCTAAAAAATATAGAAAAACCCATTGAAAAAATAATATAATGCCAAATAAGCGGAAGAAAAAAAAAAGAAATTTTTAGAAAAGTTGCTGAGGCTGGGATTCGAAAATGCGAACCCCTCGCCGCAGACGTCAGTTACTAGTCCGGTGTCTTGACCACCATACCACTCAAATACGAAGAGCCCGCAACAATTTCGCTTCAAAAGTCCTCTCATGGTCAGTTATACAATAGAACTTTGAGAGCCCCCCTGCAACCCCTAATTCACCTATAAAAATTTAATCCAGCCATTATGTTTGGACCATAAACACCTACTTAGGTCCCGAGTTTGAAAATTATAACTTAATATTAAAGGGAGTTAAAAGGTTTCGAAATTTGAACCCCAACCCGCCATTTTATTTTATTTTTTATTTTTTTATTATTTTTCTTTTATGCGTTCTTTAACAAAGAAAGATGCATTTTTCTACTCATAGAAAACCTTACACATGATAAACTGTCGAATATATTGTAAAAATAATTTAAAACAGTGGACATAAACCAATTTTCCTGGATTTTTCCAGCTTTTTCCGATTATTCGCTATTTTCCCAAATTAAGAAAAAAAATTTCCTATATGTAGAAACCTCTAAAATATGGAAAAACACATTGAAAAAATAATATAATGCAAAATAAGCGGAAGGGAAAGAAAAAGAAATTTTTAGAAAAATTGCTGAGGCTGGGATTCGAACTTGCGAACAACTCGCCGCTGACGTCTATTACTAGTCCGGTGTCTTGACCACCATAGCACTCAAATACGAAAAGCCCGCCACAATTTCGCTTCAAAAGCCCTCTCATGGTCAGTTATGCAATAGATCTTTGAGTGCCCCCCTGCACCCCCTAATTGACCTATAAAAATTTAATACAGCCATTATGTTTGGACCATAGACACCTACTTACTGTCCGAGTTTGAAGATTATAACTTAATATTAAAGGGAGTTAAACGGCTTCGAAATTCGAACCCCAACCAGCCATTTCATTTTATTTTTTATTTTTTTTATTATTATTCCTTTATGCGTTCTTTAACAAAGATGCATTATTCTACTCATAGAAAACCTTACACATGATAAACTGTCTAATATATTGTAAAAATAATTTAAACAGTGGACATAAACCAATTTTCCTGGATTTTTTCAGCTTTTTCCCATTATTCGCTATTTTCCCAAATTAAGAAAAATTATTTCCTATATGTAGAAACCTCTAAAATATAGAAAAACACATTGAAAAAATAATATAATGCAAAATAAGCGGAAGAAAAAAAAAAGAAATTTTTAGAAAAGTTGCTGAGGCTGGGATTCGAACCTGCGAACCCCTCGCCGCAGACGCCAGTTACTAGTCCGGTGTCTTGACCACCATACCACTCAAATACGAAAAGCCCGCCACAATTTCGCTTCAAAAGTCCTCTCATGGTCAGTTATGCAATAGATCTTTGAGTGCCCCCCTGCACCCCCTAATTCACCTATAAAAATTTAATCCAGCCATTACGTTTGGACCATAGACACCTACTTAGGGTCCGAGTTTGATAATTATAACTTAATATTAAAGAGAGTTAAGCGGCTTCGAAATTCGAATCCCAAATCGCCATTTTATTTTATTTTTCATTTTTTTATTATTATTCCTTTATGCGTTCTTTAACAAAGAAAGATGCATTATTCTACTCATAGAAAACCTTAGACATGATAAACTGTCGAATATATTGTAAAAATAATTTAAAACAGTGGACATAAACCAATTTTCCTGGATTTTTCCAGCTTTTTCCCATTATTCGCTATTTTCCCAAATTAAGAAAAATTATTTCCTATATGTTGAAACCTAAAAAATATAGAAAAACCCATTGAAAAAATAATATAATACCAAATAAGCGGAAGAAAAAAAAAAAGAAATTTTTAGAAAAGTTGCTGAGGCTGGGATTCGAACCTGCGAACCCCTCGCCGCAGACGTCAGTTACTAGTCCGGTGTCTTGACCACCATACCACTCAAATACGAAAAGCCCGCCACAATTTCGCTTCAAAAGTCCTCTCATGGTCAGTTATGCAATAGATCTTTGAGTGCCCCCCTGCACCCCCTAATTCACCTATAAAAATTTAATCCTGCCATTATGTTTGGACCATAGACACCTACTTAGGGTCCGAGTTTGATAATTATAACTTAATATTAAAGAGAGTTAAGCGGCTTCGAAATTCGAACCCCAACCCGCCATTTTATTTTATTTTTTATTTTTTTATTATTGTTCCTTTATGCGTTCTTTAACAAAGAAAGATGCATTATTCTACTCATAGAAAACCTTAGACATGATAAACTGTCGAATATATTGTGAAAATAATTTAAAACAGTGGACATAAACCAATTTTCCTGGATTTTTCCAGCTTTTTCCCATTATTCGCTATTTTCCCAAATTAAGAAAAATGATTTCCTATATGTTGAAACCTAAAAAATATAGAAAAACCCATTGAAAAAATAATATAATGCCAAATAAGCGGAAGAAAAAAAAAGAAATTTTTAGAAAAGTTGCTGAGGCTGGGATTCGAACCTGCGAACCCCTCGCCGCAGAGGTCAGTTACTAGTCCGGTGTCTTGACCACCATACCACTCAAATACGAAAAGCCCGCCACAATTTCGCTTCAAAAGTCCTCTCATGGTCAGTTATGCAATAGATCTTTGAGTGCCCCCCTGCATCCCCTAATTCACCTATAAAAATTTAATCCAGCCATTATGTTTGGACCATAGACACCTACTTAGGGTCCGAGTTTGATAATTATAACTTAATATTAAAGAGAGTTAAGCGGCTTCGAAATTCGAACCCCAAATCGCCATTTTATTTTATTTTTTATTTTTTTATTATTATTACTTTATGCGTTCTTTAACAAAGAAAAATGCATTATTCTACTCATAGAAAACCTTAGAGATGATAAACTGTCGAATATATTGTAAAAATAATTTAAAACAGTGGACATAAACCAATTTTCCTGGATTTTTCCAGCTTTTTCCCATTATTCGCTATTTTCCCAAATTAAGAAAAATTATTTCCTATATGTTGTAACCTAAAAAATATAGAAAAACCCATTGAAAAAATAATATAATACCAAATAAGCGGAAGAAAAAAAAAAGAAATTTTTAGAAAAGTTGCTGAGGCTGGGATTCGAACCTGCGAACCCCTCGCCGCAGACGTCAGTTACTAGTCCGGTGTCTTGACCACCATACCACTCAATTACGAAAAGCCCGCCACAATTTCGCTTCAAAAGTCCTCTCATGGTCAGTTATGCAATAGATCTTTGAGTGCCCCTCTGCACCCCCTAATTCACCTATAAAAATTTAATCCAGCCATTATGTTTGGACCATAAACACCTACTTAGGGTCCGAGTTTGAAAATTATAACTTAATATTAAAAGGAGTTAAACGGCTTCGAAATTCGAACCCCAACCCGCCATTTTATTTTATTTTTTATTTTTTTATTATTATTCCTTCATGCGTTCTTTAACAAAGAAAGCTGCATTATTCTACTCATAGAAAACCTTACACATGATAAACTGTCGAATATATTGTAAAAATAATTTAAAACAGTGGACATAAAATTCGCTATTTTCCCAAATTAAGAAAAAATTTTTCCTATATGTAGAAACCTCTAAAATATAGAAAAACACATTGAAAAAAAAATATAATGCAAAATAAGCGGAAGAAAAAAAAAGAAATTTTTAGAAAAGTTGCTGAGGCTGGGATTCGAACCTGCGAACCCCTCGCCGCAGACGTCAGTTCCTAGTCCGGTGTCTTGACCACCATAGCACTCAAATACGAAAAGCCCGCCACAATTTCGCTTCAAAAGTCCTCTCGTGGACAGTTATACAATAGATCTTTGAGTGCCCCCCTGCACCCCCTAATTCACCTATAAAAATTTAATCCAGCCATTATGTTTGGACTATAGACACCTACTTAGGGTCCGAGTTTGAAAATTATAACTTAATATTAAAAGGAGTTAAACGGCTTCGAAATTCGAACCCCAACCCGCCATTTTATTTCATTTTTTATTTTTTTTATTATTATTCCTTTATGCGTTCTTTAACAAAGAAAGATGCATTATTCTACTCATAGAAAACCTTACACATGATAAACTGTCGAATATATTGTAAAAATAATTTAAAACAGTGGACATAAACCAATTTTACTGGATTTTTCCCGCTTTTTCCCATTATTCGCTATTTTCCCAAATTAAGAAAAAATTTTTCCAATATGTAGAAACCTCTAAAATATGGAAAAACACATTGAAAAAATAATATAATGCCAAATAAGCGGAAGAAAAAAAAAGAAATTTTTAGAAAAGTTGCTGAGGCTTGGATTCGAACCTGCGAACCCCTCGCCGCAGACGTCAGTTACTAGTCCGGTGTCTTGACCACCATACCACTCAAATACGAAGAGCCCGAAACAATTTCGCTTCAAAAGTCCTCTCATGGTCAGTTATACAATAGAACTTTGAGTGCCCCCCTGCACCCCCTAATTCACCTATAAAAATTTAATCCAGCCATTATGTTTAGACCATAGACACCTACTTAGGTCCCGAGTTTGAAAATTATAACTTAATATTAAAGGGAGTTAAACGGTTTCGAAATTTGAACCCCAACCCGCCATTTTATTTTATTTTTTATTTTTTTATTATTTTTCTTTTATGCGTTCTTTAACAAAGAAAGATGCATTATTCTACTCATAGAAAACCTTACACATGATAAACTGTCGAATATATTGTAAAAATAATTTAAAACAGTGGACATAAACCAATTTTCCTGGATTTTTCCAGCTTTTTCCCATTATTCGCTATTTTCCCAAATTAAGAAAAAATTTTTCCTATATGTAGAAACCTCTAAAATATGGAAAAACACATTGAAAAAATAATATAATGCAAAATAAGCGGAAGAAAAAAAAGAAATTTTTAGAAAAGTTGCTGAGGCTGGGATTCGACCCTGCGAACCCCTCGCCGCAGACGTCAGTTACTAGTCCGGCGTCTTGACCACCATACCACTCAAATACGAAAAGCCCGCCACAATTTCGCTTCAAAAGTCCTCTCATGGTCAGTTATGCAATAGATCTTTGAGTGCCCCCCTGCACCCCCTAATTCACCTATAAAAATTTAATCCAGCCATTAAGTTTGGACTATAGACACCTACTTATTGTCCGAGTTTGAAAATTATAACTTAATATTAAAGGGAGTTAAACGGCTTCGAAATTCGAACCCCAACCCGCCATTTTATTTCATTTTTTATTTTTTTTAATATTATTCCTTTATGCGTTCTTTAATAAAGAAAGAAGCATTATTCTACTCATAGAAAACCTTACACATGATAAACTGTCGAATATATTGTAAAAATAATTTAAAACAGTGGACATAAACCAATTTTCCTGGAGTTTTCCACCTTTTTCCCATTATTCGCTTTTTTCCCAAATTAAGAAAAAAATTTTCCTATATGTAGAAACCTCTAAAATATGGAAAAACACATTGAAAAAATAATATAATGCAAAATAAGCGGAAGAAAAAATAAAAGAATTTTTTAGAAAAGTTGCTGAGGCTGGGATTCGAACCTGCGAGCCCCTCGCCGCAGACGTCAGTTACTAGTCCGTTGTCTTGACCACCATACCACTCAAATACGAAAAGCACGCCACAATTTCGCTTCAAAAGTCCTCTCATGGTCAGTTAAGCAATAGATCTTTGAGTGCCCCCCTGCACCCCCTAATTCACCTATAAAAATTTAATCCAGCCATTATGTTTGGACCATAGACACCTACTTAGGGTCCGAGTTTGAAAATTATAACTTAATATTAAAGAGAGTTAAACGGCTTCGAAATTCGAACCCCAACCCGCCATTTTATTTTATTTTTTATTTTTTTATTATTATTCCTTTATGCTTTCTTTAACAAAGTAAGATGCATTATTCTACTCATAGAAAACCTTACACATGATAAACTGTCGAATATATTGTAAAAATAATTTAAAACAGTGGACATAAACCAATTTTCCTGGATTTTTCCAGCTTTTTCCCATTATTCGCTATTTTCCCAAATTAAGAAAAATTATTTCCTATATGTAGAAACCTCTAAAATATAGAAAAATACATTGAAAAAATAATATAATGCAAAATAAGCGGAAGAAAAAAAAAAAAGAAATTTTTAGAAAAGTTGCTGATTCTTGGATTCGAACCTGCGAACCCCTCGCCGCAGACGTCAGTTACTAGTCCGCTGTCTTGACTACCATACCACTCGAACACGAGAGGCCTGCCACAATTTCGCTTCAAAAAACCTCTCATGGTCAGTTATGCAATAGATCTTTGAGTGCCCCCCTGCACCCCCTAATTCACCTATAAAAATTTAATCCAGCCATTATGATTGAACCATAGACACCTACTTAGGTTCCGAGTTTGAAAATTATAACTTAATATTAAAGGGAGTTAAACGGCTTCGAAATTCGAACCCCAACCCGCCATTTTATTTTATTTTTTAATTTTTTTTTATTATTATTCCTTTATGCTTTCTTTAGCAAAGAAAGATGCATTATTCTACTCATAGAAAACCTCACACATGATAAACTGTCGAATATATTGTAAAAATAATTTAAAACAGTGGACAAACCAATTTTCCTGGATTTTTCCAGCTTTTTCCCATTATTCGCTATTTTTCCAAATTAAGAAAAATTATTTCCTATATGAAGAAACCTCTAAAATATAGAAAAACACATTGAAAAAATAATATAGTGCAAAATAAGCGGAAGAAAAAAAAAGAAATTTTTAGAAAAGTTGCTGAGGCTGGGATTCGAACCTGCGAACCCTTCGCCGCAGACGTCAGTTACTAGTCCGGTGTCTTGACCACCATACCACTCAAATACGAAAACCCCGCCACAATTTCGCTTCAAAAGTCCTCTCATGGTAAGTTATGCAATAGATCTTTGAGTGCCCCCCTGCACCCCCTAATTCACCTATAAAAATTTAATCCAGCCATTAGGTTTGGACTATAGACACCTACTTAGGGTCTGAGTTTGAAAATTATAAGTTAATATTAAAGGGAGTTAAACGACTTCGAAATTCGAACCCCAACCCGCCATTTTTTTTTTTATTTTTTTTTTTATTATTATTCCTTTATGCGTTCTTTAACAAAGAAAAATGCATTATTCTACTCATAGAAAACCTTACACATGATAAACTGTCGAATATATTGTAAAAATAATTTAAAACAGTGGACATAAACCAATTTTCCTGGAATTTTCCAGCTTTTTCCCATTATTCGCTATTTTCCCAAATTAAGAAAAATTATTTCCTGTATGTAGAAACCTCTAAAATATAGAAAAACACATTGAAAAAATAATATAATGCAAAATAAGCGGAAGAAAAAAAAAGAAATTTTTAGAAAAGTTGCTGAGGCTGGGATTCGAACCTGCGAATCCCTCGCCGCAGACGTCAGTTACTAGTCCGGTGTCTTGACCACCATACCACTCAAATACGAAAATCCCGCCACAATTTCGCTTCAAAAGTCCTCTCATGGTCAGTTATGCAATAGATCTTTGAGTGCCCCCCTGCACTCCCTAATTCACCTATAAAAATTTAATCCAGCCATTATGTTTGGACTATAGACACCTACTTAGGGTCCGAGTATGAAAATTATAACTTAATATTAAATGGAGTTAAACGTCTTCGAAATTCGAACCCCAACCCGCCATTTTATTATTTTTTATTTTTTTATTATTATTCCTTTATGCGTTCTTTAACAAAGAAAGAAGCATTATTCTACTCATAGAAAACCTTACACATGATAAACTGTCGAATATATTGTAAAAATAATTTAAAACAGTGGACAAAAACCAATTTTCCTGGAGTTTTCCAGCTTTTTCCCATTATTCGCTATTTTTCCAAATTAAGAAAAAATTTTTCCTGTATGTAGAAACCTCTAAAATATGGAAAGACACATTGAAAAAATAATATAATGCAAAATAAGCGGAAGAAAAAAATAAAAGAAATTTTTAGAAAAGTTGCTGAGGCTGGGATTCGAACCTGCGAACCCCTCGGCGCAGACGTCAGTTACTAGTCCGTTGTCTTGACCACCATACCACTCAAATACGAAAAGCCCGCCACAATTTCGCTTCAAAAGTCCTCTCATGGTCAGTTAAGCAATAGATCTTTGAGTACCCCCCTGCACCCCCTAATTCCCCTATAAAAATTTAATCCAGCCATTATGTTTGGACCATAGACACCTACTTAGGGTCCGAGTTTGAAAATTATAACTTAATATTAAAGAGAGTTAAACGGCTTCGAAATTCGAACCCCACCCGCCATTTTATTTTATTTTTTATTTTTTTATTATTATTCCTTTATGCGTTCTTTAACAAAGATAGATGCATTATTCTACTCATAGAAAACCTTACACATGATAAACTGTCGAATATATTGTAAAAATAAATTAAAACAGTGGACATAAACCAATTTTCCTGGATTTTTCCAGCTTTTTTCCATTATTCGCTATTTTCCCAAATTAAGAAAAATTTTTTCCCATATGTAGGACCCTTTCAAATATAGAAAAACACATTGAGAAAATAATATAATGTAAAACAAGTGGAAGAAAAAAAAAGAAATTTTTTTGAAAAGTTGCTGAAGCAGAGATTCGAACCTTCGCCCCATCCGTCAGTTACTAGTCCGGTGTCTTGACTACCACACCACTCGAACACGAGAAGCCTGCCACAATTTCGCTTCAAAAGTCCTCTCACAGTCAGCTATGCAATTGAACTTTGAGGCCCCCCCTGCACCCCCTAACTCACATTTAAAATTTCCTCTAGCAGAAATGCTTGGACCACAGACCCATACTTAGGGACCGAGTTTGAAAATTTTAACTAAATATTGAAGGGAGTTAGACGGCTTCGAAATTCAAAATCCAAACAGCTATTTTTTTTAATTTTTTTTTTTAATTTTTACTCCATTACGCGTTCTTCAACAAAGAAAGATGCACGATTCTACTCATAGAAAACCTTACACATGATAAACTGTCGAATATATTGTAAAAATAATTTAAAACAGTGGACATAAACCAATTTTCCTGGAATTTTCCAGCTTTTTCCCATTATTCGCAATTTTCCCAAATTAAGAAAAATTATTTCCTGTATGTAGAAACCTCTAAAATATAGAAAAACACATTGAAAAAATAATATAATGCAAAATAAGCGGAAGAAAAAAAAAAGAAATTTTTAGAAAAGTTGCTGAGGCTGGGATTCGAACCTGCGAACCCCTCGCCGCAGACGTCAGTTACTAGTCCGGTGTCTTGACCACCATACCACTCAAATACGAAAACGCCGCCACAATTTCGCTTCAAAAGTCCTCTCATGGTAAGTTATGTAATAGATCTTTGAGTGCACCCCTGCATCCCCTAATTCACCTATAAAAATTTAATCCAGCCATTAGGTTTGGACTATAGACACCTACTTAGGGTCCGAGTTTGAAAATTATAACTTAATATTAGTGGGAGTTAAACGGCTTTGAAATTCGAACCCCAACCCGCCATTTTATTTTATTTTTTATTTTTTTAATTATTATTCCTTTATGCGTTCTTTAACAAAGAAAGATGCATTATTCTACTCATAGAAAACCTTACACATGATAAACTGTCGAATATATTGTAAAAATAATTTAAAACAGTGGACATAAACCAATTTTACTGGAATTTTTCAGCTTTTTCCCATTATTTGCTATTTTCCCAAATTAAGAAAAATTATTTCCTATATGTAGAAACCTCTAAAATATAGAAAAACACATTGAAAAAATAATATAATGCAAAATAAGCGGAAGAAAAAAAAAGAAATTTTTAGAAAAGTTGCTGAGGCTGGGATTCGAACCTGCGAACCCCTCGCCGCAGACGTCAGTTAGTAGTCCGGTGTCTTGACCACCATACCACTCAAATACGAAAACCCTGCCACAATTTCGCTTCAAAAGTCCTCTCATGGTCAGTTATGCAATAGATCTTTGAGTGCCCCCCTGCACCCCCTAATTCACCTATAAAAATTTAATCCAGCCATTATGTTTGGACTATAGACACCTACTTAGGGTCCGAGTTTGAAAATTGTAACTTAATATTAAAGGGAGTGAAACGGCTTCGAAATTCGAACCCCAACCCGCCATTTTATTTTATTTTTTATTTTTTTATTATTATTCCTTTATGCGTTCTTTAACAAAGAAAGATGCATTATTCTACTCATAGAAAACCTTGCACATGATAAAGTGCCGAATATATTGTAAAAATAAGTTAAAACAGTGGATATAAACCAATTTTCCTGGATTTTTCCAGCTTTTTCCCATTATTCGCTATTTTCCTAAATTAAGAAAAATTATTTCCTATATGTAGAAACTTCAAAAATATAGAAAAACACATTAAAAAAATAATATAATGCAAATTAAACGGAAGAAAAAAAAAAGAAATTTTTAGAAAAGTTGATTCGAACCTGCGAACCCCTCGCCGCAGACGTCAGTAACTAGTCCGGTGTCTTGACCACCATGCCACTCAAAAACGAAAAGCCCGCCACAATTTCGCTTCAAAAGTCCTCTCATGGTCAGTTATGCAATAGATCTTTGAGTGCCCCCCTGCACCCCCTAATTCACCTATAAAAATTTAATCCAGCCATTATGTTTGGACAATAGACACCTACTTAGGGTCCGAGTTTGAAAATTATAACTTAATATTAAAGGGAGTTAAACGACTTCGAAATTCGAACCCCAACCCGCCATTTTATTTTATTTTTTATTTTTTTTATTATTATTCCCTTATGCGCTCTTTAACAAAGAAAGATGCATTATTCTACTCATAGAAAACCTTACACATGATAAACTGTCGAATATATTGTAAAAATAATTTAAAACAGTGGACAAACCAATTTTCCTGGATTTTTCCAGCTTTTTCCCATTATTCGCTATTTTTCCAAATTAAGAAAAATTATTTCCTATATGAAGAAACCTCTAAAATATAGAAAAACACATTGAAAAAATAATATAGTGCAAAATAAGCGGAAGAAAAAAAAAGAAATTTTTAGAAAAGTTGCTGAGGCTGGGATTCGAACCTGCGAACCCTTCGCCGCAGACGTCAGTTACTAGTCCGGTGTCTTGACCACCATACCACTCAAATACGAAAACCCCGCCACAATTTCGCTTCAAAAGTCCTCTCATGGTAAGTTATGCAATAGATCTTTGAGTGCCCCCCTGCACCCCCTAATTCACCTATAAAAATTTAATCCAGCCATTAGGTTTGGACTATAGACACCTACTTAGGGTCTGAGTTTGAAAATTATAAGTTAATATTAAAGGGAGTTAAACGACTTCGAAATTCGAACCCCAACCCGCCATTTTTTTTTTTATTTTTTTTTTTATTATTATTCCTTTATGCGTTCTTTAACAAAGAAAAATGCATTATTCTACTCATAGAAAACCTTACACATGATAAACTGTCGAATATATTGTAAAAATAATTTAAAACAGTGGACATAAACCAATTTTCCTGGAATTTTCCAGCTTTTTCCCATTATTCGCTATTTTCCCAAATTAAGAAAAATTATTTCCTGTATGTAGAAACCTCTAAAATATAGAAAAACACATTGAAAAAATAATATAATGCAAAATAAGCGGAAGAAAAAAAAAGAAATTTTTAGAAAAGTTGCTGAGGCTGGGATTCGAACCTGCGAATCCCTCGCCGCAGACGTCAGTTACTAGTCCGGTGTCTTGACCACCATACCACTCAAATACGAAAAGCCCGCCACAATTTCGCTTCAAAAGTCCTCTCATGGTCAGTTAAGCAATAGATCTTTGAGTACCCCCCTGCACCCCCTAATTCCCCTATAAAAATTTAATCCAGCCATTATGTTTGGACCATAGACACCTACTTAGGGTCCGAGTTTGAAAATTATAACTTAATATTAAAGAGAGTTAAACGGCTTCGAAATTCGAACCCCACCCGCCATTTTATTTTATTTTTTATTTTTTTATTATTATTCCTTTATGCGTTCTTTAACAAAGATAGATGCATTATTCTACTCATAGAAAACCTTACACATGATAAACTGTCGAATATATTGTAAAAATAAATTAAAACAGTGGACATAAACCAATTTTCCTGGATTTTTCCAGCTTTTTTCCATTATTCGCTATTTTCCCAAATTAAGAAAAATTTTTTCCCATATGTAGGACCCTTTCAAATATAGAAAAACACATTGAGAAAATAATATAATGTAAAACAAGTGGAAGAAAAAAAAAGAAATTTTTTTGAAAAGTTGCTGAAGCAGAGATTCGAACCTTCGCCCCATCCGTCAGTTACTAGTCCGGTGTCTTGACTACCACACCACTCGAACACGAGAAGCCTGCCACAATTTCGCTTCAAAAGTCCTCTCACAGTCAGCTATGCAATTGAACTTTGAGGCCCCCCCTGCACCCCCTAACTCACATTTAAAATTTCCTCTAGCAGAAATGCTTGGACCACAGACCCATACTTAGGGACCGAGTTTGAAAATTTTAACTAAATATTGAAGGGAGTTAGACGGCTTCGAAATTCAAAATCCAAACAGCTATTTTTTTTAATTTTTTTTTTTAATTTTTACTCCATTACGCGTTCTTCAACAAAGAAAGATGCACGATTCTACTCATAGAAAACCTTACACATGATAAACTGTCGAATATATTGTAAAAATAATTTAAAACAGTGGACATAAACCAATTTTCCTGGAATTTTCCAGCTTTTTCCCATTATTCGCAATTTTCCCAAATTAAGAAAAATTATTTCCTGTATGTAGAAACCTCTAAAATATAGAAAAACACATTGAAAAAATAATATAATGCAAAATAAGCGGAAGAAAAAAAAAAGAAATTTTTAGAAAAGTTGCTGAGGCTGGGATTCGAACCTGCGAACCCCTCGCCGCAGACGTCAGTTACTAGTCCGGTGTCTTGACCACCATACCACTCAAATACGAAAACGCCGCCACAATTTCGCTTCAAAAGTCCTCTCATGGTAAGTTATGTAATAGATCTTTGAGTGCACCCCTGCATCCCCTAATTCACCTATAAAAATTTAATCCAGCCATTAGGTTTGGACTATAGACACCTACTTAGGGTCCGAGTTTGAAAATTATAACTTAATATTAGTGGGAGTTAAACGGCTTTGAAATTCGAACCCCAACCCGCCATTTTATTTTATTTTTTATTTTTTTAATTATTATTCCTTTATGCGTTCTTTAACAAAGAAAGATGCATTATTCTACTCATAGAAAACCTTACACATGATAAACTGTCGAATATATTGTAAAAATAATTTAAAACAGTGGACATAAACCAATTTTCCTGGAATTTTTCAGCTTTTTCCCATTATTTGCTATTTTCCCAAATTAAGAAAAATTATTTCCTATATGTAGAAACCTCTAAAATATAGAAAAACACATTGAAAAAATAATATAATGCAAAATAAGCGGAAGAAAAAAAAAGAAATTTTTAGAAAAGTTGCTGAGGCTGGGATTCGAACCTGCGAACCCCTCGCCGCAGACGTCAGTTAGTAGTCCGGTGTCTTGACCACCATACCACTCAAATACGAAAACCCTGCCACAATTTCGCTTCAAAAGTCCTCTCATGGTCAGTTATGCAATAGATCTTTGAGTGCCCCCCTGCACCCCCTAATTCACCTATAAAAATTTAATCCAGCCATTATGTTTGGACTATAGACACCTACTTAGGGTCCGAGTTTGAAAATTGTAACTTAATATTAAAGGGAGTGAAACGGCTTCGAAATTCGAACCCCAACCCGCCATTTTATTTTATTTTTTATTTTTTTATTATTATTCCTTTATGCGTTCTTTAACAAAGAAAGATGCATTATTCTACTCATAGAAAACCTTGCACATGATAAAGTGCCGAATATATTGTAAAAATAAGTTAAAACAGTGGATATAAACCAATTTTCCTGGATTTTTCCAGCTTTTTCCCATTATTCGCTATTTTCCTAAATTAAGAAAAATTATTTCCTATATGTAGAAACTTCAAAAATATAGAAAAACACATTAAAAAAATAATATAATGCAAATTAAACGGAAGAAAAAAAAAAGAAATTTTTAGAAAAGTTGATTCGAACCTGCGAACCCCTCGCCGCAGACGTCAGTAACTAGTCCGGTGTCTTGACCACCATGCCACTCAAAAACGAAAAGCCCGCCACAATTTCGCTTCAAAAGTCCTCTCATGGTCAGTTATGCAATAGATCTTTGAGTGCCCCCCTGCACCCCCTAATTCACCTATAAAAATTTAATCCAGCCATTATGTTTGGACAATAGACACCTACTTAGGGTCCGAGTTTGAAAATTATAACTTAATATTAAAGGGAGTTAAACGACTTCGAAATTCGAACCCCAACCCGCCATTTTATTTTATTTTTTATTTTTTTTATTATTATTCCCTTATGCGCTCTTTAACAAAGAAAGATGCATTATTCTACTCATAGAAAACCTTACACATGATAAACTGTCGAATATATTGTAAAAATAATTTAAAACAGTGGACATAAACCAATTTTCCTGGATTTTTCCAGCTTTTTCCCATTATTCGCTATTTTCCCAAATTAAGAAAAAAAATTTCCTATATGTAGAAACCTCTAAAATATAGAAAAACACATTGAAAAAATAATATAATGCAAAATAAGCGGAAGAAAGAAAAAAGAAATTTTTAGAAAAGTTGCTGAGGCTGGGATTCGAACCTGCGAACCCCTCGCCGCAGACGTCAGTTACTAGTCCGGTGTTTTGACCACCATACCACTCAAATACGAAAAGCCCGCCACAATTTCGCTTCAAAAGTCCTCTCATGGTCAGTTATGCAATAGATCTTTGAGTGCCCCCCTGCACCCCCTAATTCACCTATAAAAATTTAATCCAGCCATTATGTTTTTACCATAGACACCTACTTAGGGTCCGAGTTTGAAAATTATAACCTAATATTAAAGGGAGTTAAACGGCTTCGAAATTCGAACCCCAACCCGCCATTTTTTTTTTTTTTTTTTATTATTATTCCTTTATGCGTTCTTTAACAAAGAAAGATGCATTATTCTATTCATAGAAAACCTTGCACATGATAAACTGTCGAATATATTGTAAAAATAATTTAAAACAGTGGACATAAACCAATTTTCCTGGATTTTTCCAGCTTTTTCCCATTATTCGCTATTTTCCCAAATTAAGAAAAATTATTTCCTATATGTAGAAACTTCAAAAATATAGAAAAACACATTAAAAAAATAATATAATGCAAATTAAACGGAAGAAAAAAAAAAGAAATTTTTAGAAAAGTTGATTCGAACCTGCGAACCCCTCGCCGCAGACGTCAGTAACTAGTCCGGTGTCTTGACCACCATGCCACTCAAAAACGAAAAGCCCGCCACAATTTCGCTTCAAAAGTCCTCTCATGGTCAGTTATGCAATAGATCTTTGAGTGCCCCCCTGCACCCCCTAATTCACCTATAAAAATTTAATCCAGCCATTATGTTTGGACAATAGACACCTACTTAGGGTCCGAGTTTGAAAATTATAACTTAATATTAAAGGAAGTTAAACGGCTTTGAAATTCGAACCCCAACCCGCCATTTTATTTTATTTTTTATTTTTTTATTATTATTCCTTCATGCGTTCTTTAACAAAGAAAGATGTATTATTCTTCTCATAGAAAACCTTACACATGATAAACTGTTGAATATGTTGTAAAATTAATTTAAAACAGTGGACATAAACCAATTCTACGGGACTTTTCCAGCTTTTTCCCATTATTCGCTATTTTCCCAAATTAAGAAAAATTATTTCCTATATGTAGAAACCTCTAAAATATAGAAAAACACATTGAAAAAATAATATAATGCAAAATAAGCGGAAGAAAGAAAAAAGAAATTTTTAGAAAAGTTGCTGAGGCTGGGATTCGAACCTGCGAACCCCTCGCCGCAGACGTCAGTTACTAGTCCGGTGTTTTGACCACCATACCACTCAAATACGAAAAGCCCGCCGCAATTTCGCTTCAAAAGTCCTCTCATGGTCAGTTATGCAATAGATCTTTGAGTGCCCCCCTGCACCTCCTAATTCACCTATAAAAATTTAATCCAGCCATTATGTTTTTACCATAGACACCTACTTAGTGTCCGAGTTTGAAAATTATAACTTAATATTAAAGGGAGTTAAACGGCTTCGAAATTCGAACCCCAACCTGCCATTTTATTTTATTTTTTATTTTTTTTATTATTATTCCTTTATGCGTTCTTTATTAACAAAGAAAGATGCATTATTCTACTCATAGAAAACCTTACACATGATAAACTGTAGAATATATTGTAAAAATAATTTAAAACAGTGGACATAAACCAATTTTCGTGGATTTTTCCAGCTTTTTCCCATTATTCGCTATTTTCCCAAATTAAGAAAAAAATTTTCATATATGTAGAAACCTCTAAAATATAGAAAAACACATTGAAAAAATAATATAATGCAAAATAAGCGGAAGAAAAAAAAAAGGAAATTTTCAGAAAAGTTGCTGAGGCTGGGATTCGAACCGGCGAACCCCTCGCCGCAGACATCAGTTACTAGTCCGGTGTCTTGACCACCATACCACTCAAATACGTAAAGCCCGCCACAATTTCGCTTCAAAAGTCCTCTCATGGTCAGTTATGCAATAGATCTAAGAGTGCCCCCCTGCACCCCCTAATTCACCTATAAAAATTTAATCCAGAAATTATGTTTTTACCATAGACACCTACTTAGGGTCCGAGTTTGAAAATTATAACTTATTATTAAAGGGAGTTAAACGGCTTCGAAATTCGAACCCAAACCCGCCAAAAAATTTTATTTTTTATTTTTTTTATTATTATTCCTTTATGCGTTCTTTAACAAAGACAGATGCATTATTCTACTCATAGAAAACCTTAGACATGATAAACTGTCGAATATATTGTAAAAATGATTTAAAACAGTGGACATAAACCAATTTTCCTGGATTTTTTCAATTTTTTCCCATTATTCACTATTTTCCCAAATTAAGAAAAATTATTTTCTCTATGTAGAAACCTCTAAAATATAGATAAACACATTGAAAAAATAATATAATGCAAAATAAGAAGAAGAAAAAAAAAAGGAAATTTTTTGAAAAGTTGCTGAGGCTGGGATTCGAACCTGCGAACCCCTCGCCGCAGACGTCAGTTACTAGTTCGGTGTCTTGACCACCATACCACTCAAATACGAAAAGCCCGCCACAATTTCGCTTCAAAAGTCCTCTCATGGTCAGTTATGCAATAGATCTTTGAGTGCCCCCCTGCTCCCCCTAATTCACCTATAAAAATTTATTCCAGCCATTATGTTTGGACCATAGACACCTACTTAGGGTCCGAGTTTGAAAATTATAACTTATTATTAAAGGGAGTTAAACGGCTTCGAAATTCGAACCCCTACCCGCCATTTTATTTTATTTTTTGTTTTTTTATTATTATTCTTTTATGCGTTCTTTAACAAAGAAAGATGCATTATTCTATTCATAGAAAACCTTGCACATGATAAACTGTCGAATATATTGTAAAAATAATTTAAAACAGTGGACATAAACCAATTTTCCTGGATTTTTCCAGCTTTTTCCCATTATTCGCTATTTTCCCAAATTAAGAAAAATTATTTCCTATATGTAGAAACTTCTAAAATATAGAAAAACAAATTAAAAAAATAATATAATGCAAATTAAGCGGAAGAAAAAAAAAGAAATTTTTAGAAAAGTTGATTCGAACCTGCGAACCCCTCGCCGCAGACGTCAGTTACTAGTCCGGTGTCTTGACCACCATGCCACTCAAATACGAAAAGCCCGCCACAATTTCGCTTCAAAAGTCCTCTCATGGTCAGTTATGCAATAGATCTTTGAGTGCCCCCCTGCACCCCCTAATTCACCTATAAAAATTTAATCCAGCCATTATGTTTGGACAATAGACACCTACTTAGGGTCCGAGTTTGAAAATTATAACTTAATATTAAAGGGAGTTAAACGACTTCGAAATTCGAACCCCAACCCGCCATTTTATTTTATTTTTTATTTTTTTTATTATTATTCCCTTATGCGCTCTTTAACGAAGAAAGATGCATTATTCTACTCATAGAAAACCTTACACATGATAAACTGTCGAATATATTGTAAAAATAATTTAAAACAGTGGACATAAACCAATTTTCCTGGATTTTTCCAGCTTTTTCCCATTATTCGCTATTTTCCCAAATTAAGAAAAAAATTTTCCTATATGTAGAAACCTCTAAAATATAGAAAAACACATTGAAAAAATAATATAATGCAAAATAAGTGGAAGAAAAAAAAAAATTTTTAGAAAAGTTGCTGAGGCTGGGATTCGAACCTGCGAACCCCTCGCCGCAGACGTCAGTTAATATTCCAGTGTCTTGACCACCATACCACTCAAATACGAAAAGCCCGCCACAATTTCGCTTCAAAAGTCCTCTCATGGTCAGTTATGCAATAGATCTTTGAGTGCCCCCCTGCACCCCCTAATTCACCTATAAAAATTTAATCCAGCCATTATGTTTGGACCATAGACACCTACTTAGGGTCCGAGTTTGAAAATTATAACTTAATATTAAAGGGAGTTAAACGTCTACGAAATTCGAACCCCAACCCGCCATTTTATTTTATTTTTTATTTTTTTATTATTATTCCTTTATGCGTTCTTTAACAAAGAAAGATGCATTATTCTACTCATAGAAAACCTTACACATGATAAACTGTAGAATATATTGTAAAAATAATTTAAAACAGTGGACATAAACCAATTTTCCTGGATTTTTCCAGCTTTTTCCCATTATTCGCTATTTTCCCAAATTAAAAAAAAAAATTTCCTTTTCGTAGAAACCTCTAAAATATAGAAAAACACATTGAAAAAATAATATAATGCAAAATAAGCGGAAGAAGAAAAAAAAGAAATTTTTAGAAATGTTGCTGAGGCTGGGATTCGAGCCTGCGATCCCCTCGCCGCAGACGTCAGTTACTAGTCCGGTGTCTTGACCACCTTACAACTCAAATACGAAAAGCCCGGCACCATTTCGCTTCAAAAGTCCTCTTATGGTCAGTTATGCAATGGAACTTTGAGTGCCCCCCTGCACCCCCTTATTCACCTATAAAAATTTAATCCAGCCATTATGTTTGGACCATAGACACCTACTTAGGGTCCGAGTTTGAAAATTATAACTTAATATTAAAGGGAGTAAAACGGCTTCGAAATTCGAACCCCAACCCGCCATTTCATTTTATTTTTTATTTTTTTATTATTATTCCTTTATGTGTTCTTTAACAAAGAAAGATGCATTATTCTACTCATAGAAAACCTTACACATGATAAACTGTCGAATATATTGTAAAAATAATTTAAAACAGTGGACATAAACCAATTTTCCTGGATTTTTCCAGCTTTTTCCCATTATTCGCTATTTTCCCAAATTAAGAAAAAAATTTTCCTTTATGTAGAAACCTCTAAAATATAGAAAAACACATTGAAAAAATAATATAATGCAAAATAAGCGGAAGAAGAAAAAAAAGAAATTTTTAGAAATGTTGCTGAGGCTGGGATTCGAACCTGCGAACCCCTCGCCGCAGACTTCAGTTACTAGTCCGGTGTCTTGACCACCATACCACTCAAATACGAAAAGCCCGGCACAATTTCGCTTCAAAAGTCCTCTCATGGTCAGTTACGCAATGGAACTTTGAGTGCCCCCCTGCACTCCTTATTCACCTATAAAAATTTAATCCAGCCATTATGTTTGGACCATAGACACCTACTTAGGGTCCGAGTTTGAAAATTATAACTTAATATTAAAGGGAGTAAAACGGCTTCGAAATTCGAACCCCAACCCGCCATTTTATTTTATTTTTTATTTTTTTATTTTTTATTTTTTTATTATTATTCCTTTATGCGTTCTTTAACAAAGAAAGATGCATTATTCTACTCATAGAAAACCTTACACATGATAAACTGTCGAATATATTGTAAAAATAATTTAAAACAGTGGACATAAACCAATTTTCTTAGATTTTTCCAGCTTTTTCCCTATATCCGCTATTTTTACAAATTAAGAAAAAAATTTTCCTATATGTAGAAACCTCTAAAATATAGAAAAACACATTGAAAAAATAATATAATGCAAAATAAGCGGAAGAAAGAAAAAATAAATTTTTAGAAAAGTTGCTGAGGCTGGGATTCGAACCTGCGAACCCCTCGCCGCAGACGTCAGTTACTAGTCCGGTGTCTTGACCACCATACCACTCAAATACAAAAATCCCGCCACAATTTCGCTTCAAAAGTACTCTCATGGTCAGTTATGCAATAGATCTTTGAGTGCCCCCCTGCACCCCCTAATTCACCTATAAAAATTTAATCCAGTTATTATGTTTGGACCATAGACACCTACTTAGGGTCCGAGTTTGAAAATTATAACTTAATATTAAAGGGAGGTAAACGGCTACGAAATTCGAACCCCAACCCGCCATTTTATTTTATTTTTTATTTTTTTATTATTATTCCTTTATGCGTTCTTTAACAAAGACAGATGCATTATTCTACTCATAGAAAACCTTACACATGATAAACTGTCGAATATATTGTAAAAATAATTTAAAACAGTGGACATAAACCAATTTTCCTAGATTTTTCCAGCTTTTTCCCATTATTCGCTATTTTCCCAAATTAAGAAAAAAATTTTCCTATATGTAGAAACCTCTAAAATATAGAAAAACACATTGAAAAAATAATATAATGCAAAATAAGCGGAAGAAGAAAAAGAAGAAATTTTTAGAAAAGTTGCTGAGGCTGGGATTCGAATCTGCGAAACCCTCTCCGCAGACGTCAGTTACTAGTCCGGTGTCTTGACCACTATACCACTCAAATACGGAAATCCCGCCACAATTTCGCTTCAAAAGTCCTCTCATTGGCAGTTATGCATTGGATCTTTGAGTGCACCCCTGCACCCCCTAATTCACCTATAAAAATTTAATCCAGCCATTATGTTTGGACCATAGACACCTACTTAGGGTCCGAGTTTGAAAATTATAACTTAATATTAAAGGGAATTAAACGCCTTCGAAATTCGAACCCCAACCCGCCATTTCATTTAATTTTTTATTTTTTATTATTATTCCTTTATGTGTTCTTTAACAAAGAAAGATGCATTATTCTACTCATAGAAAACCTTACACATAATAAACAGTCGAATATATTGTAAAAATAATTTAAAACAGTGGACATAAACCACTTTTCCTGGATTTTTCCAGCTTTTTCCCATTATTCGCTATTTTCCCAAATTAAGAAAAAAATTTCCTATATGTAGAAACCTCTAAAATATAGAAAAACACATTGAAAAAATAATATAATGCAAAATAAGCGGAAGAAAAAAAAAGAAATTTTTAGAAAAGTTGCTGAGCCTGGGATTCGAAAATGCGAACCCCTCGCCGCAGACGTCAGTTACTAGTCCGGAGTCTTGACCACCATACCACTCAAATACGAAAAGCCCGCCTCAATTTCGCTTCAAAAGTCCTCTCATGGTCAGTTATGCAATAGATCTTTGAGTGCCCCCCTGCACCCCCTAATTCACCTATAAAAATTTAATCCAGCCATTATGTTTGGACCATAGACACCTACTTAGGGTCCGAGTTTGAAAATTATAACTTAATATTAAAGGGAGTTAAACGCCTTCGAAATTCAAACCCCAACCCGCCATTTTATTTTATTTTTTATTTTTTATTATTATTCCTTTATGTGTTCTTTAACAAAGAAAGATGCATTATTCTACTCATAGAAAACCTTACACATAATAAACTGTCGAATATATTGTAAAAATAATTTAAAGCAGTGGACATAAACCAATTTTCCTGGATTTTTCCAGCTTTTTCCCATTATTTGCTATTTTCAAAAGTTAAGAAAAATTATTTCCTGTATGTAGAAACCTCTAAAATATAGAAAAACACATTGAAAAAATAATATAATGCAAAATAAGCGGAAGAAAAAAAAGAAGAAATTTTTAGAAAAGTTGCTGAGGCTGGGATTCGAACCTGCGAACCCCTCGCCGCAGACGTCAGTTACTAGCCCGGTGTCTTGACCACCATACCACTCAAATACGAAAAGCCCGCCACAATTTCGCATCAAAAATCCTCTCATGGTCAGTTATGCAATAGATCTTTGAGTGCCCCCCTGCACCCCCTAATTCACCTATAAAAATTTAATCCAGCCATTATGTTTGGACCACAGACACCTACTTAGGGTCCGAGTTTGAAAATTATAACTTAATATTAAAGGGAGTTAAACGCCTTCGAAATTCGAACCCCAACCAGCAATTTTATTTTATTTTTTATTATTATTCCTTTATGTGTTCTTTAACAAAGAAAGATGCATTATTCTACTCATAGAAAACCTTACATATAATAAACTGTGGAATATATTGTAAAAATAATTTAAAACAGTGGACATAAACCAATTTTCCTGGAATTTTCCAGCTTTTTCCCTTTATTCGCTATTTTCAAAAGTTAAGAAAAATTATTTCCTATATGCAGAAACCTCTAAAATATAGAAAAACACATTGAAAAAATAATATAATGTAAAATAAACGGAAGAAAAAAAAGAAGAAATTTTTAGAAAAGTTGCTGAGGCGGGAATTCGAACCTGCGAAACCCCCGCCGCAGACGTCAGTTACTAGTCCGGTGTCTTGACCACCATACCACTGAAATACGAAAAGCCCGCCACAATTTCGCTTCAAAAGTCCTCTCATGGTCAGTTATGCAATAGATCTTTAGTGCCCCCTGCACCCCCTAATTCACCTATAAAAATTTAATCCAGCCATTATGTTTGGACCATAGACACCTACTTAGGGTCCGAGTTTGAAAATTATAACTTAATATTAAAGGGAGTTAAACGCCTTCGAAATTCGAACCCCAACCCGCCATTTTATTTTATTTTTTATTTTTTATTATTATTCCTTTATGTGTTCTTTAACAAAGAAAGATGCATTATTCTACTCATAGAAAACCTTACACATAATAAACTGTCGAATATATTGTAAAAATAATTTAAAACAGTGGACATAAACCAATTTTCCTGGATTTTTTCAGCTTTTTCCCATTATTCGCTATTTTCAAAAGTTAAGAAAAATTATTTCCTATATGTAGAAACCTCTAAAATATGGAAAAACACATTGAAAAAATAATATAATGCAAAATAAGCGGAAGAAAAAAAAAGAAAATTTTTTCAGAAAAGTTGCTGAGGCTGGGATTCGAACCTGCGAACCCCTAGCCGCAGACGTCAGTTACTAGACCGGTGACTTGACCACCATACCACTCAAATACGAAAAGCCCGCCACAATTTCGCTTCAAAAGTCCTCTCATGGTCAGTTATGCAATAGATCTTTAGTGCCCCTCTGCACCCCCTAATTCACCTATAAAAATTTAATCCAGCCATTATGTTTGGACCATAGACACCTACTTAGGGTCCGAGTTTGAAAATTATAACTTAATATTAAAGGGAGTTAAACGCCTTCGAAATTCGAACCCCAACCAGCCATTTTATTTTATTTTTTATTTTTTATTATTATACCTTTATGTGTTCTTTAACTAGGCAAGATGCATTATTCTACTCATAGAAAACCTTACACATAATAAACTGCCGAATATATTTTAAAAATAATTTAAAGCAGTGGACATAAACCAATTTTCCTGGATTTTTCCAGCTTTTTCCCATTATTCACTATTTTCAAAAGTTAAGAAAAATTATTTCCTATATGTAGAAACCTCTAAAATATAGAAAAACACATTGAAAAAATAATATAATGCAAAATAAGCGGAAGAAAAAAAAAGAAAATTTTTTTAGAAAACTTGCTGAGGCTGGGATTCGAACCTGCGAACCCCCCGCCGCAGACGTCAGTTACTAGTCCGGTGACTTGACCACCATACCACTCAAATACGAAAAGCCCGTCACAATTTCGCTTCAAAAGTCCTCTCATGGTCAGTTATGCAATAGATCTTTAGTGCCCCTCTGCACCCCCTAATTCACCTATAAAAATTTAATCCAGCCATTATGTTTGGACCATAGACACCTACTTAGGGTCCGAGTTTGAAAATTATAACTTAATATTAAAGGGAGTTAAACGCCTTCGAAATTCGAACCCCAACCCGCCATTTTATTTTATTTTTTATTTTTTATTATTATTCCTTTATGTGTTCTTTAACAAAGAAAGATGCATTATTCTACTCATAGAAAACCTTACACATAATAAACTGTCGAATATATTGTAAAAATAATTTAAAACAGTGGACATAAACCAATTTTCCTGGATTTTTCCAGCTTTTTCCCATTATTCGCTATTTTCAAAAGTTAAGAAAAATTATTTCCTATATGTAGAAACCTCTAAAATATGGAAAAACACATTGAAAAAATAATATAATGCAAAATAAGCGGAAGAAAAAAAAAGAAAATTTTTTCAGAAAAGTTGCTGAGGCTGGGATTCGAACCTGCGAACCCCCCGCCGCAGACGTCATTTACTAGACCGGTGACTTGACCACCATGCCACTCAAATACGAAAAGCCCGCCACAATTTCGCTTCAAAAGTCCTCTCATGGTCAGTTATGCAATAGATCTTTAGTGCCCCTCTGCACCCCCTAATTCACCTATAAAAATTTAATCCAGCCATTATGTTTGGACCATAGACACCTACTTAGGGTCCGAGTTTGAAAATTATAACTTAATATTAAAGGGAGTTAAACGCCTTCGAAATTCGAACCCCAACCCGCCATTTTATTTTATTTTTTATTTTTTATTATTATACCTTTATGTGTTCTTTAACTAGGCAAGATGCATTATTCTACTCATAGAAAACCTTACACATAATAAACTGCCGAATATATTTTAAAAATAATTTAAAGCAGTGGACATAAACCAATTTTCCTGGATTTTTCCAGCTTTTTCCCTTTATTCGCTATTTCCAAAAGTTAAGAAAAATTATTTCCTATATGTAGAAACCTCTAAAATATAGAAAAACACATTGAAAAAATAATATAATGCAAAATAAGCGGAAGAAAAAAAAGAAATTTTTAGAAACGTTGCTGAGGCTGGGATTCGAACCTGCGAACCCCTCGCCGCAAACGTCAGTTACTAGTCCGGTGTCTTGACCACCATACCACTCAAATACGAAAAGCCCGCCGCAATTTCGCTTCAAAAGTCCTCTCATGGTCAGTTATGCAATAGATCTTTGAGTGCCCCCCTGCACCCCCTAATTCACCTATAAAAATTTAATCCAGCCATTATGTTTGGACCATAGACACCTACTTAGGGTCCGAGTTTGAAAATTATAACTTAATATTAAAGGGAGTTAAGCGCCTTCGAAATTCGAACCCCTACCCGCCATTTTATTTTATTTTTTATTTTTTATTATTATTCCTTTATGTGTTCTTTAACAAAGAAAGATGCATTATTCTACTCATAGAAAACGTTACACATAATAAACTGTCGAATATATTGTAAAAATAATTTAAAACAGTGGACATAAACCAATTTTCCTGGATTTTTCCAGCTTTTTCCCATTATTCACTATTTTCAAAAGTTAAGAAAAATTATTTCCTATATGTAGAAACCTCTAAAATATAGAAAAACACATTGAAAAAATAATATAATGCAAAATAAGCGGAAGAAAAAGAAAAGAAATTTTTAGAAAAGTTGCTGAGGCTGGGATTCGAACCTGCGAACCCCTCGCCGCAGACGTCAGTTACTAGTCCGGAGTCTTGACCACCATACCACTCAAATACGAAAAGCCCGCCACAATTTCGCTTCAAAAGTCCTCTCAAGGTCAGTTATGCAATAGATCTTTGAGTGCCCCCCTGCACCCCCTAATTCACCTATAAAAATTTAATCCAGCCATTATGTTTGGACCATAGACACCTACTTAGGGTCCGAGTTTGATAATTATAACTTAATATTAAAGGGAGTTAAGCGGCTTCGAAATTCGAACCCCAACCCGTTATTTTATTTTATATTTTTTTTTATTATTATTATTCCTTTATGCGTTCTTTAACAAAGACAGATGCATTATTCTACTCATAGAAAACCTTAGACATGATAAACTGTCGAATATATTGTAAAAATAATTTAAAACAGTGGCCATAAACAAATTTTCCTGGATTTTTCCAGCTTTTTCCCATTATTCGCTATTTTCCCAAATTAAGAAAAATTATTTCATATATGTAGAAACCTCTAAAATATCGAAAAACACATTGAAAAAATAATATAATGCAAAATAGGATGAAGAAAAAAAAAGAAATTTTTAGAAAAGTTTCTGAGGCTGGGATTCGAACCTGCGAACCCCTTGCCGCAGACGTCAGTTACTAGTCCGGTGTCTTGACCACCATACCTCTCAAATACGAAAAGCCCGCCACAATTTCGCTTCAAAAGTCCTCTCATGGTCAGTTATGCAATAGATCTTTGAGTGCCCCCCTGCACCCCCTAATTCACCTATAAAAATTTAATCAAGCCATTATGTTTGGACCATAGACACCTACTTAGGGTCCGAGTTTGAAAATTAGAACTTAATATTAAAGGGAGTTAAACGGCTTCGAAATTCGAACCCCAAACCGCCATTTTATTTTATTTTTTATTTTTTTATTGTTATTCCTTTATGCGTTCTTTAACAAAGAAAGATGCATTATTCTACTCATAGAAAACCTTAGACATGATAAACTGTCGAATATATTGTAAAAATAATTTAAAACAGTGGTCATAAACCAATTTTCCTGGATTTTTCCAGCTTTTTCCCATTATTCGCTATTTTCCCAAATTAAGAAAAATTATTTCCTATTTGTTGAAACCTAAAAAATATAGAAAAACCCATTGAAAAAATAATATAATGCCAAAAAAGCGGAAGAAAAAAAAAAGAAATTTTTAGAAAAGTTGCTGAGGCTGGGATTCGAACCTGCAAACCCCTCGCCGCAGACGTCAGTTCCTAGTCCGGTGTCTTGACCACCATACCACTCAAATACGAAAAGCCCGCCACAATTTCGCTTCAAAAGTCCTCTCATGGTCAGTTATGCAATAGAACTTTGAGTGCCCCCCTGCACCCCCTAATTCACCTATAAAAATTTAATCCAGCCATTATGTTTGGACCATAGACACCTACTTAGGGTCCGAGTTTGATAATTATAACTTAATATTAAAGGGAGTTAAGCGGCTTCGAAATTCGAACCCCAACCCGTTATTTTATTTTATATTTTTTTTATTATTATTATTCCTTTATGCGTTCTTTAACAAAGACAGATGCATTATTCTACTCATAGAAAACCTTAGACATGATAAACTGTCGAATATATTGTAAAAATAATTTAAAACAGTGGCCATAAACAAATTTTCCTGGATTTTTCCAGCTTTTTCCCATTATTCGCTATTTTCCCAAATTAAGAAAAATTATTTCCTATATGTTGAAACCTAAAAAATATAAAAAAACCCATTGAAAAAATAATATAATGCCATATAAGCGGAAGAAAAAAAAAAGAAATTTTTAGAAAAGTTGCTGAGGCTGGGATTCGAACCTGCGAACCCCTCGCCGCAGACGTCTGTTGCTAGTCCGGTGTCTTGACCACCATTCCACTCAAATACGAAGAGCCAGCCACAATTTCGCTTCAAAAGTCCTCTCATGGTCAGTTATGCAATAGAACTTTGAGTGCCCCCCTGCACCCCCTAATTCACCTATAAAAATTTATTCCAGCCATTATGTTTGGACCATAGACACCTACTTAGGGTCCGAGTTTGAAAATTATAACTTAATATTAAAGGGCGTTAAACGGTTTCGAAATTCGAACCCCTACCCGCCATTTTATTTTATTTTTTATTTTTTTATTATTGTTCCTTTATGCGTTCTTTAACAAAGAAAGATGCATTATTCTACTCATAGAAAACCTTAGACATGATAAACTGTCGAATATATTGTAAAAATAATTTAAAACAGTGGCCATAAACAAATTTTCCTGGATTTTTCCAGCTTTTTCCCATTATTCGCTATTTTCCCAAATTAAGAAAAATTATTTCCTATATGTTGAAACCTAAAAAATATAAAAAAACCCATTGAAAAAATAATATAATGCCATATAAGCGGAAGAAAAAAAAAAGAAATTTTTAGAAAAGTTGCTGAGGCTGGGATTCGAACCTGCGAACCCCTCGCCGCAGACGTCTGTTGCTAGTCCGGTGTCTTGACCACCATTCCACTCAAATACGAAGAGCCAGCCACAATTTCGCTTCAAAAGTCCTCTCATGGTCAGTTATGCAATAGAACTTTGAGTGCCCCCCTGCACCCCCTAATTCACCTATAAAAATTTAATCCAGCCATTATGTTTGGACCATAGACACCTACTTAGGTCCCGAGTTTGAAAATTATAACTTAATATTAAAGGGAGTTAAACGGTTTCGAAATTCGAACCCCAACCCGCCATTTTATTTTATTTCTTTATTATTTTTCTTTTATGCGTTCTTTAACAAATAAAGATGCATTATTCTACTCATAGAAAACCTTACACATGATAAACTGTCGAATATATTGTAAAAATAATTTAAAACAATGGACATAAACCAATTTTCCTCGATTTTTCCAGCTTTTTCCCATTATTCGCTATTTTCCCAAATTAAGAAAAATTATTTCCTATATGTTGAAACCTAAAAAATATCGAAAAACCCATTGAAAAAATAATATAATGCAAAATAAGCGGAAGAAAAAAAAAAGAAATTTTTAGAAAAGTTGCTGAGGCTGGGATTCGAACCTGCGAACCCCTCGCCGCAGACGTCAGTTACAAGTCCGGTGTCTTGACCACCAAACCACTCAAATACGAAAAGCCCGCCACAACTTCGCTTCATAAGTCCTCTCATAGTCAGTTATGCAATACATCTTTGAGTGCCCCCAGTACCCCCTAATTCACCTATAAAAATTTAATCCAGCCATTACGTTTGGACCATAGTCACCGACTTAGGGACCGAGTTTGAAAATTATAACTTAATATTAAAGGGAGTTAAACGGCTTCGAAATTCGAACCCCAACCCGCCATTTTATTTTATTTTTTATTTTTTTATTATTATTCCTTTATGCTTTCTTTAACAAAGAAAGATGCAGTATTCTACTCATAGAAAACCTTACACATGATAAACTGTCATGTATATTGTAAAAATGATTTAAAACAGTGGACATAAACCAATTTTCCTGGATTTTTCCAGCTTTTTCCCATTATTCGCTATTTTCCCAAATTAAGAAAAATTATTTCCTATATGTAGAAACCTCTAAAATATAGAAAAACACATTGAAAAAATAATATAATGCAAAATAAGCGGAAGAAAAAAAAAGAAATTTTTAGAAAAGTTGCTGAGACTGGGATTCGAACCTGCGAACAACTCGCCGCAGACGTCAGTTACTAATCCGGTGTCTTGACCACCATACCACTCAAATACGAAAAGCCCGCCACAATTTCGCTTCAAAAGTCCTCTCATGGTCAGTTATGCAATAGATCTTTGAGTGCCCCTCTGCACCCCCTAATTCACCTATAAAAATTTAATCCAGCCATTATGTTTGGACTATAGACACCTACTTAGGGTCCGAGTTTGAAAATTATAACTTAATATTAAAGAGAGTTAAACAGCTTCGAAATTCGAACCCTTACCCGCCATTTTATTTTATTTTTTATTTTTTTACTATTATTCCTTTATGCGTTCTTTAACAAAGAAAGATACATTAATCTACTCATAGAAAACCTTACACATGATAAACTGTCGAATATATATAAAAAATAATTTTAAACAGCGGACATAAACCAATTTTCCTGGATTTTTCCAGCTTTTTCCCATTATTCGCTATTTTCCCAAATTAAGAAAAATGATTTCCTATATGTTGAAACCTAAAAAATATAGAAAAACCCATTGAAAAAATAATATAATGCCAAATAAGCGGAAGAAAAAAAAAGAAATTTTTAGAAAAGTTGCTGAGGCTGGGATTCGAACCTGCGAACCCCTCGCCGCAGACGTCAGTTACTAGTCCGGTGTCTTGACCACCATACCACTCAAATACGAAAAGCCCGCCACAATTTCGCTTCAAAAGTCCTCTCATGGTCAGTTATGCAATAGATCTTTGAGTGCCCCCCTGCATCCCCTAATTCACCTATAAAAATTTAATCCAGCCATTTTGTTTGGACCATAGACACCTACTTAGGGTCCGATTTTGATAATTATAACTTAATATTAAAGAGAGTTAAGCGGCTTCGAAATTCGAACCCCAAATCGCCATTTTATTTTATTTTTTTATTATTATTCCTTTATGCGTTCTTTAACAAAGAAAAATGCATTATTCTACTCATAGAAAACCTTAGACATGATAAACTGTCGAATATATTGTAAAAATAATTTAAAACAGTGGACATAAACCAATTTTCCTGGATTTTTCCAGCTTTTTCCCATTATTCGCTATTTTCCCAAATTAAGAAAAATTATTTCCTATATGTTGAAACCTAAAAAATATAGAAAAACCCATTGAAAAAATAATATAATACCAAATAAGCGGAAGAAAAAAAAAAGAAATTTTTAGAAAAGTTGCTGAGGCTGGGATTCGAACCTGCGAACCCCTCGCCGCAGACGTCAGTTACTAGTCCGGTGTCTTGACCACCATACCACTCAAATACGAAAAGCCCGCCACAATTTCGCTTCAAAAGTCCTCTCATGGTCAGTTATGCAATAGATCTTTGAGTGCCCCTCTGCACCCCCTAATTCACCTATAAAAATTTAATCCAGCCATTATGTTTGGACCATAGACACCTACTTAGGGTCCGAGTTTGATAATTATAACTTAATATTAAAGAGAGTTAAGCGGCTTCGAAATTCGAACCCCAACCCGCCATTTTATTTTATTTTTTATTTTTTTATTATTATTCCTTTATGCGCTCTTTAACAAAGAAAGATGCATTATTCTACTAATAGAAAACCTTAGACATGATAAACTGTCGAATATATTGTGAAAATAATTTAAAACAGTGGACATAAACCAATTTTCCTGGATTTTTCCAGCTTTTTCCGATTATTCGCTATTTTCCCAAATTAAGAAAAAAAATTTCCTATATGTAGAAACCTCTAAAATATGGAAAAACACATTGAAAAAATAATATAATGCAAAATAAGCGGAAGGGAAAGAAAAAGAAATTTTTAGAAAAATTGCTGAGGCTGGGATTCGAACCTGCGATCCCCTCGCCGCAGGCGTCAGCTACTAGTCCGGTGTCTTGACCACCATACCACTCAAATACGAAAAGCCCGCCACAATTTCGCTTCAAAAGTCCTCTCATTGTCAGTTATGCAATAGATCTTTGAGTGCCCCCCTGCACCCCCTAATTGACCTATAAAAATTTAATACAGCCATTATGTTTGGACCATAGACACCTACTTACTGTCCGAGTTTGAAAATTATAACTTAATATTAAAGGGATTTAAACGGCTTCGAAATTCGAACCCCAACCAGCCATTTCATTTTTTTATTTATTTTTTTTTATTATTATTCCTTTATGCGTTCTTTAACAAAGAAAGATGCATTATTCTACTCATAGAAAACCTTACACATGATAAACTGTCGAATATATTGTAAAAATAATTTAAAACAGTGGACATAAACCAATTTTCCTGGATTTTTCCAGCTTTTTCCCATTATTCGCTATTTTCCCAAATTAAGAAAAAAAATTTCCTATATGTAGAAACCTCTAAAATATGGAAAAACACATTGAAAAAATAATATAATGCAAAATAAGCGGTTGGGAAAGAAAAAGAAATTTTTAGAAAAGTTGCTGAGGCTGGGATTCGAACCTGCGAACCCCTCTCCGCTGACGTCTATTACTAGTCCGGTGTCTTGACCACCATAGCACTCAAATACGAAAAGCCCACCACAATTTCGCTTCAAAAGCCCTCTCATGGTCAGTTATGCAATAGATCTTTGAGTGCCCCCCAGCACCCCCTAATTCACCTATAAAAATTTAATCCAGCCATTATGTTTGGACCATAGACACCTACTTAGGGTCCGAGTTTGAAAATTATAACTTAATATTAAAAGGAGTTAAACGGCTTCGAAATTCGAACCCCAACCCGCCATTTTATTTCATTTTTTATTTTTTTTATTATTATTCCTTTATGCGTTCTTTAACAAAGAAAGATGCATTACTCTACTCATAGAAAACCTTACACATGACAAACTGTCGAATATATTGTAAAAATAATTTAAAACAGTGGACATAAATTAATTTTCCTGGATTTTTCCAGCTTTTCCCATCATTCGCTATTTTCCCAAATTAAGAAAAATTATTTCCTATATGTAGAAACCTCTAAAATATAGAAAAACACATTGAAAAAATAATATAATGCAAAATAAGCGGAAGAAAAAAAAAGAAATTTTTAGAAAAGTTGCTGAGACTGGGATTCGAACCTGCGATCCCCTCGCCGCAGACGTCAGCTACTAGTCCGGAGTCTTGACCACCATACCACTCAAATACGAAAAGCCCGCCACAATTTCGCTTCAAAAGTCCTCTCATGGTCAGTTATGCAATAGATCTTTGAGTGCCCCCCTGCACCCCCTAATTGACCTATAAAAATTTAATACATCCATTATGTTTGGACCATAGACACCTACTTACTGTCCGAGTTTGAAAATTATAACTTAATATTAAAGGGAGTTAAACGGCTTCGAAATTCGAACCCCAACCAGCCATTTCATTTTATTTTTTATTTTTTTTTATTATTATTCCTTTATGCGCTCTTTAACAAAGAAAGATGCATTATTCTACTAATAGAAAACCTTAGACATGATAAACTGTCGAATATATTGTAAAAATAATTTAAAACAGTAGACATAAACCAATTTTCCTGGATTTTTCCAGCTTTTTCCCATTATTCGCTATTTTCCCAAATTAAGAAAAATGATTTCCTATATGTTGAAACCCAAAAAATATAGAAAAACCCATTGAAAAAATAATATAATGCCAAATAGGTGAAAGAAAAAAAAAAGAAATTTTTAGAAAAGTTACTGAGGCTGGGATTCGAACCTGCGAACCCCTCGCCGCAGACGTCAGTTACTAGTCCGGTGTCTTGACCACCATACCACTCAAATACGAAGAGCCCGCCACAATTTCGCTTCAAAAGTCCTCTCATGGTCAGTTATGCAATAGATCCTTGAGTGCCCCTCTGCACCCTCTAATTCACCTATAAAAATTTAATACATCCATTATGTTTGGACCATAGACACCTACTTACTGTCCGAGTTTGAAAATTATAACTTAATATTAAAGGGAGTTAAACGGCTTCGAAATTCGAACCCCAACCAGCCATTTCATTTTATTTTTTATTTTTTTTATTATTATTCCTTTATGCGCTCTTTAACAAAGAAAGATGCATTATTCTACTAATAGAAAACATTAGACATGATAAACTGTCGAATATATTGTAAAAATAATTTAAAACAGTAGACATAAACCAATTTTCCTGGATTTTTCCAGCTTTTTCCCATTATTCGCTATTTTCCCAAATTAAGAAAAATGATTTCCTATATGTTGAAACCCAAAAAATATAGAAAAACCCATTGAAAAAATAATATAATGCCAAATAGGTGAAAGAAAAAAAAAAGAAATTTTTAGAAAAGTTACTGAGGCTGGGATTCGAACCTGCGAACCCCTCGCCGCAGACGTCAGTTACTAGTCCGGTGTCTTGACCACCATACCACTCAAATACGAAGAGCCCGCCACAATTTCGCTTCAAAAGTCCTCTCATGGTCAGTTATGCAATAGATCTTTGAGTGCCCCTCTGCACCCTCTAATTCACCTATAAAAATTTAATCCAGCCATTATGTTTGGACCATAGACACCTACTTAGGGTCCGAGTTTGATAATTATAACTTAATATTAAAGAGAGTTAAGCGGCTTCGAAATTCGAACCCCAAATCGCCATTTTATTTTATTTTTTTATTATTATTCCTTTATGCGTTCTTTAACAAAGAAAAATGCATTATTCTACTCATAGAAAACCTTAGACATGATAAACTGTCGAATATATTGTAAAAATAATTTAAAACAGTGGACATAAACCAATTTTCCTGGATTTTTCCAGCTTTTTCCCATTATTCGCTATTTTCCCAAATTAAGAAAAATTATTTCCTATATGTTGAAACTTAAAAAATATAGAAAAACCCATTGAAAAAATAATATAATACCAAATAAGCGGAAGAAAAAAAAAGAAATTTTTAGAAAAGTTGCTGAGGCTGGGATTCGAACCTGCGAACCCCTCGCCGCAGACGTCAGTTACTAGTCCGGTGTCTTGACCACCATACCACTCAAATACGAAAAGCCCGCCACAATTTCGCTTCAAAAGTCCTCTCATGGTCAGTTATGCAATAGATCTTTGAGTGCCCCTCTGCACCCCCTAATTCACCTATAAAAATTTAATCCAGCCATTATGTTTGGACCATAGACACCTACTTAGGGTCCGAGTTTTTTAATTATAACTTAATATTAAAGAGAGTTAAGCGGCTTCGAAATTCGAACCCCAACCCGCCATTTTATTTTATTTTTTATTTTTTTATTATTATTCCTTTATGTGCTCTTTAACAAAGAAAGATGCATTATTCTACTCATAGAAAACCTTAGACATGATAAACTGTCGAATATATTGTAAAAATAATTTAAAACAGTGGACATAAACCAATTTTCCTGGATTTTTACAGCTTTTTCCCATTATTCGCTATTTTCCCAAATTAAGAAAAATGATTTCCTATATGTTGAAACCCAAAAAATATAGAAAAACCCATTGAAAAAATAATATAATGCCAAATAAGCGGAAGAAAAAAAAAAGAAATTTTTAGAGAAGTTGCTGAGGCTGGGATTCGAACCTGCGAACCCCTCGCCGCAGACGTCAGTTACTAGTCCGGAGTCTTGACCACCATACCACTCAAATACGAAGAGCCCGCAACAATTTCGCTTCAAAAGTCCTCTCATGGTCAGTTATACAATAGAAATTTGAGTGCCCCCCTGCACCCCCTAATTCACCTATAAAAATTTTATCCAGCCATTATGTTTGGACCATAAACAGCTACTTAGGTCCCGAGTTTGAAAATTATAACTTAATATTAAAGGGAGTTAAAAGGTTTCGAAATTTGAACCCCAACCCGCCATTTTATTTTATTTTTTATTTTTTTATTATTTTTCTTTTATGCGTTCTTTAACAAAGAAAGATGCATTATTCTACTCATAGAAAACCTTACACATGATAAACTGTCGAATATATTGTGAAAATAATTTAAAACAGTGGACATAAACCAATTTTCCTGGATTTTTCCAGCTTTTTCCGATTATTCGCTATTTTCCCTAATTAAGAAAAAAAATTTCCTATATGTAGAAACCTCTAAAATATGGAAAAACACATTGAAAAAATAATATAATGCAAAATAAGCGGAAGGGAAAGAAAAAGAAATTTTTAGAAAAATTGCTGAGGCTGGGATTCGAACCTGCGAACCCCTCGCCGCTGACGTCTATTACTAGTCCGGTGTCTTGACCACCATACCACTCAAAAACGAAAAGCCCGCCACAATTTCGCTTCAAAAGCCCTCTCATGGTCAGTTATGCAATAGATCTTTGAGTGCCCCCCAGCACCCCCTAATTCACCTATAAAAATTTAATCCAGCCATTATGTTTGGACCATAGACACCTACTTAGGGTCCGAGTTTGATAATTATAACTTAATATTAAAGGGAGTTAAGCGGCTTCGAAATTCGAACCCCAACCCGTTATTTTATTTTATATTTTTTTTATTATTATTATTCCTTTATGCGTTCTTTAACAAAGACAGATGCATTATTCTACTCATAGAAAACCTTAGACATGATAAACTGTCGAATATATTGTAAAAATAATTTAAAACAGTGGCCATAAACAAATTTTCCTGGATTTTTCCAGCTTTTTCCCATTATTCGCTATTTTCCCAAATTAAGAAAAATTATTTCCTATATGTTGAAACCTAAAAAATATAAAAAAACCCATTGAAAAAATAATATAATGCCATATAAGCGGAAGAAAAAAAAAAGAAATTTTTAGAAAAGTTGCTGAGGCTGGGATTCGAACCTGCGAACCCCTCGCCGCAGACGTCTGTTGCTAGTCCGGTGTCTTGACCACCATTACACTCAAATACGAAGAGCCAGCCACAATTTCGCTTCAAAAGTCCTCTCATGGTCAGTTATGCAATAGAACTTTGAGTGCCCCCCTGCACCCCCTAATTCACCTATAAAAATTTAATCCAGCCATTATGTTTGGACCATAGACACCTACTTAGGTCCCGAGTTTGAAAATTATAACTTAATATTAAAGGGAGTTAAACGGTTTCGAAATTCGAACCCCAACCCGCCATTTTATTTTATTTCTTTATTATTTTTCTTTTATGCGTTCTTTAACAAATAAAGATGCATTATTCTACTCATAGAAAACCTTACACATGATAAACTGTCGAATATATTGTAAAAATAATTTAAAACAATGGACATAAACCAATTTTCCTCGATTTTTCCAGCTTTTTCCCATTATTCGCTATTTTCCCAAATTAAGAAAAATTATTTCCTATATGTTGAAACCTAAAAAATATCGAAAAACCCATTGAAAAAATAATATAATGCAAAATAAGCGGAAGAAAAAAAAAAGAAATTTTTAGAAAAGTTGCTGAGGCTGGGATTCGAACCTGCGAACCCCTCGCCGCAGACGTCAGTTACAAGTCCGGTGTCTTGACCACCAAACCACTCAAATACGAAAAGCCCGCCACAACTTCGCTTCATAAGTCCTCTCATAGTCAGTTATGCAATACATCTTTGAGTGCCCCCAGTACCCCCTAATTCACCTATAAAAATTTAATCCAGCCCTTACGTTTGGACCATAGTCACCGACTTAGGGACCGAGTTTGAAAATTATAACTTAATATTAAAGGGAGTTAAACGGCTTCGAAATTCGAACCCCAACCCGCCATTTTATTTTATTTTTATTTTTTTATTATTATTCCTTTATGCTTTCTTTAACAAAGAAAGATGCAGTATTCTACTCATAGAAAACCTTAGACATGATAAACTGTCATGTATATTGTAAAAATGATTTAAAACAGTGGACATAAACCAATTTTCCTGGATTTTTCCAGCTTTTTCCCATTATTCGCTATTTTCCCAAATTAAGAAAAATTATTTCCTATATGTTGAAACCTAAAAAATATAGAAAAACCCATTGAAAAAATAATATAATACCAAATAAGCGGAAGAAAAAAAAAAGAAATTTTTAGAAAAGTGGCTGAGGCTGGGATTCGAACCTGCGAACCCCTCGCCGCAGACGTCAGTTACTAGTCCGGTGTCTTGACCACCATACCACTCAAATACGAAAAGCCCGCCACAATTTCGCTTCAAAAGTCCTCTCATGGTCAGTTATGCAATAGATCTTTGAGTGCCCCTCTGCACCCCCTAATTCACCTATAAAAATTTAATCCAGCCATTATGTTTGGACCATAGACACCTACTTAGGGTCCGAGTTTGATAATTATAACTTAATATTAAAGAGAGTTAAGCGGCTTCGAAATTCGAACCCCAACCCGCCATTTTATTTTATTTTTTATTTTTTTATTATTATTCCTTTATGCGCTCTTTAACAAAGAAAGATGCATTATTCTACTAATAGAAAACCTTAGACATGATAAACTGTCGAATATATTGTGAAAATAATTTAAAACAGTGGACATAAACCAATTTTCCTGGATTTTTCCAGCTTTTTCCGATTATTCGCTATTTTCCCAAATTAAGAAAAAAAATTTCCTATATGTAGAAACCTCTAAAATATGGAAAAACACATTGAAAAAATAATATAATGCAAAATAAGCGGAAGGGAAAGAAAAAGAAATTTTTAGAAAAATTGCTGAGGCTGGGATTCGAACCTGCGAACCCCTCGCCGCTGACGTCTATTACTAGTCCGGCGTCTTGACCACCATAGCACTCAAATACGAAAAGCCCGCCACAATTTCGCTTCAAAAGCCCTCTCATGGTCAGTTATGCAATAGATCTTTGAGTGCCCCCCAGCACCCCCTAATTCACCTATAAAAATTTAATCCAGCCATTATGTTTGGACCATAGACACCTACTTAGGGTCCGAGTTTGAAAATTATAACTTAATATTAAAAGGAGTTAAACGGCTTCGAAATTCGAACCCCAACCCACCATTTTATTTCATTTTTTATTTTTTTTATTATTATTCCTTTATGTGTTCTTTAACAAAGAAAGATGCATTATTCTACTCATAGAAAACCTTACACATGATAAACTGTCGAATATATTGTAAAAATAATTTAAAACAGTGGACATAAATTAATTTTCCTCGATTTTTCCAGCTTTTCCCATCATTCGCTATTTTCCCAAATTAAGAAAAATTATTTCCTCTATGTAGAAACCTCTAAAATATAGAAAAACACATTGAAAAAATAATATAATGCAAAATAAGCGGAAGAAAAAAAAAGAAATTTTTAGAAAAGTTGCTGAGACTGGGATTCGAACCTGCGATCCCCTCGCCGCAGGCGTCAGCTACTAGTCCGGTGTCTTGACCACCATACCACTCAAATACGAAAAGCCCGCCACAATTTCGCTTCAAAAGTCCTCTCATGGTCAGTTATGCAATAGATCTTTGAGTGCCCCCCTGCACCCCCTAATTGACCTATAAAAATTTAATACAGCCATTATGTTTGGACCATAGACACCTACTTACTGTCCGAGTTTGAAAATTATAACTTAATATTAAAGGGATTTAAACGGCTTCGAAATTCGAACCCCAACCAGCCATTTCATTTTTTTTTTTTTTTTTTTTTATTATTATTCCTTTATGCGTTCTTTAACAAAGATGCATTATTCTACTCATAGAAAACCTTACACATGATAAACTGTCTAATATATTGTAAAAATAATTTAAAACAGTGGACATAAACCAATTATCCTGGATTTTTTCAGCTTTTTCCCATTATTCGCTATTTTCCCAAATTAAGAAAAATTATTTCCTATATGTAGAAACCTCTAAAATATAGAAAAACACATTGAAAAAATAATATAATGCAAAATAAGCGGAAGAAAAAAAAAGAAATTTTTAGAAAAGTTGCTGAGGCTGGGATTCGAACCTGCGAACCCCTCGCCGCAGACGTCAGTTACTAGTCCGGTGTCTTGACCACCATACCACTCAAATACGAAAAGCCCGCCACAATTTCGCTTCAAAAGTCCTATCATGGTCAGTTATGCAATAGATCTTTGAGTGCCCCCCTGCACCCCCTAATTCACCTATAAAAATTTAATCCAGCCATTACGTTTGGACCATAGACACCTACTTAGGGTCCGAGTTTGATAATTATAACTTAATATTAAAGAGAGTTAGGCGGCTTCGAAATTCGAACCCCAAATCGCCATTTTGTTTTATTTTTTATTTTTTTATTATTATTCCTTTATGCGTTCTTTAACAAAGAAAGATGCATTATTCTACTCATAGAAAACCTTAGACATGATAAACTGTCGAATATATTGTAAAAATAATTTAAAACAGTGGACATAAACCAATTTTCCTGGATTTTTCCAGCTTTTTCCCATTATTCGCTATTTTCCCAAATTAAGAAAAATGATTTCCTATATGTTGAAACCTAAAAAATATAGAAAAACCCATTGAAAAAATAATATAATGCCAAATAAGCGGAAGAAAAAAAAAAGAAATTTTTAGAAAAGTTGCTGAGGCTGGGATTCGAACCTGCGAACCCCTCGCCGCAGACGTCAGTTACTAGTCCGGTGTCTTGACCACCATACCACTCAAATACGAAGATCCCGCAACAATATCGCTTCAAAAGTCCTCTCATGGTCAGTTATACAATAGAACTTTGAGTGCCCCCCTGCACCCCCTAATTCACCTATAAAAATTTAATCCAGCCATTATGTTTGGACCATAAACACCTACTTAGGTCCCGAGTTTGAAAATTATAACTTAATATTAAAGGGAGTTAAAAGGTTTCGAAATTTGAACCCCAACCCGCCATTTTATTTTATTTTTTATTTTTTTTTTATTATTTTTCTTTTATGCGTTCTTTAACAAAGAAAGATGCATTATTCTACTCATAGAAAACCTTACACATGATAAACTGTCGAATATATTGTAAAAATAATTTAAAACAGTGGACATAAATTAATTTTCCTGGATTTTTTCAGCTTTTTCCCATTATTCGCTATTTTCCCAAATTAAGGAAAATTATTTCCTATATGTAGAAACCTCTAAAATATAGAAAAACACATTGAAAAAATAATATAATGCAAAATAAGCGGAAGAAAAAAAAAGAAATTTTTAGAAAAGTTGCTGAGACTGGGATTCGAACCTGCGATCCCCTCGCCGCAGACGTCAGTTACTAGTCCGGTGTCTTGACCACCATACCACTCAAATACGAAAAGCCCGCCACAATTTCGCTTCAAAAGTCCTCTCATGGTCAGTTATGCAATAGATCTTTGAGTGCCCCTCTGCACCCCCTAATTCACCTATAAAAATTTAATCCAGCCATTATGTTTGGACCATAGACACCTACTTAGGGTCCGAGTTTGATAATTATAACTTAATATTAAAGAGAGTTAAGCGACTTCGAAATTCGAACCCCAACCCGCCATTTTATTTTATTTTTTATTTTTTTATTATTATTCCTTTATGCGCTCTTTAACAAAGAAAGATGCATTATTCTACTAATAGAAAACCTTAGACATGATAAACTGTCGAATATATTGTAAAAATAATTTAAAACAGTAGACATAAACCAATTTTCCTGGATTTTTCCAGCTTTTTCCCATTATTCGCTATTTTCCCAAATTAAGAAAAATGATTTCCTATATGTTGAAACCCAAAAAATATAGAAAAACCCATTGAAAAAATAATATAATGCCAAATAGGTGAAAGAAAAAAAAAAGAAATTTTTAGAAAAGTTACTGAGGCTGGGATTCGAACCTGCGAACCCCTCGCCGCAGACGTCAGTTACTAGTCCGGTGTCTTGACCACCATACCACTCAAATACGAAGAGCCCGCCACAATTTCGCTTCAAAAGTCCTCTCATGGTCAGTTATGCAATATATCTTTGAGTGCCCCTCTGCACCCTCTAATTCACCTATAAAAATTTAATCCAGCCATTATGTTTGGACCATAGACACCTACTTAGGGTCCGAGTTTGATAATTATAACTTAATATTAAAGAGAGTTAAGCGGCTTCGAAATTCGAACCCCAAATCGCCATTTTATTTTATTTTTTTATTATTATTCCTTTATGCGTTCTTTAACAAAGAAAAATGCATTATTCTACTCATAGAAAACCTTAAACATGATAAACTGTCGAATATATTGTAAAAATAATTTAAAACAGTGGACATAAACCAATTTTCCTGGATTTTTCCAGCTTTTTCCCATTATTCGCTAATTTCCCAAATTAAGAAAAATTATTTCCTATATGTTGAAACCTAAAAAATATAGAAAAACCCATTGAAAAAATAATATAATACCAAATAAGCGGAAGAAAAAAAAAGAAATTTTTAGAAAAGTTGCTGAGGCTGGGATTCGAACCTGCGAACCCCTCGCCGCAGACGTCAGTTACTAGTCCGGTGTCTTGACCACCATACCACTCAAATACGAAAAGCCCGCCACAATTTCGCTTCAAAAGTCCTCTCATGGTCAGTTATGCAATAGATCTTTGAGTGCCCCTCTGCACCCCCTAATTCACCTATAAAAATTTAATCCAGCCATTATGTTTGGACCATAGACACCTACTTAGGGTCCGAGTTTGATAATTATAACTTAATATTAAAGAGAGTTAAGCGGCTTCGAAATTCGAACCCCAACCCGCCATTTTATTTTATTTTTTATTTTTTTATTATTATTCCTTTATGCGCTCTTTAACAAAGAAAGATGCATTATTCTACTCATAGAAAACCTTAGACATGATAAACTGTCGAATATATTGTAAAAATAATTTAAAACAGTGGACATAAACCAATTTTCCTGGATTTTTCCAGCTTTTTCCCATTATTCGCTATTTTCCCAAATTAAGAAAAATGATTTCCTATATGTTGAAACCCAAAAAATATAGAAAAACCCATTGAAAAAATAATATAATGCCAAATAAGCGGAAGAAAAAAAAAAGAAATTTTTAGAGAAGTTGCTGAGGCTGGGATTCGAACCTGCGAACCCCTCGCCGCAGACGTCAGTTACTAGTCCGGTGTCTTGACCACCATACCACTCAAATACGAAGAGCCCGCAACAATTTCGCTTCAAAAGTCCTCTCATGGTCAGTTATACAATAGAACTTTGAGTGCCCCCCCTGCACCCCCTAATTCACCTATAAAAATTTTATCCAGCCATTATGTTTGGACCATAAACACCTACTTAGGTCCCGAGTTTGAAAATTATAACTTAATATTAAAGGGAGTTAAAAGGTTTCGAAATTTGAACCCCAACCCGCCATTTTATTTTATTTTTTATTTTTTTATTATTTTTCTTTTATGCGTTCTTTAACAAAGAAAGATGCATTATTCTACTCATAGAAAACCTTACACATGATAAACTGTCGAATATATTGTGAAAATAATTTAAAACAGTGGACATAAACCAATTTTCCTGGATTTTTCCAGCTTTTTCCGATTATTCGCTATTTTCCCAAATTAAGAAAAAAAATTTCCTATATGTAGAAACCTCTAAAATATGGAAAAACACATTGAAAAAATAATATAATGCAAAATAAGCGGAAGGGAAAGAAAAAGAAATTTTTAGAAAAATTGCTGAGGCTGGGATTCGAACCTGCGAACCCCTCGCCGCTGACGTCTATTACTAGTCCGGTGTCTTGACCACCATAGCACTCAAATACGAAAAGCCCGCCACAATTTCGCTTCAAAAGCCCTCTCATGGTCAGTTATGCAATAGATCTTTGAGTGCCCCCCAGCACCCCCTAATTCACCTATAAAAATTTAATCCAGCCATTATGTTTGGACCATAGACACCTACTTAGGGTCCGAGTTTGAAAATTATAACTTAATATTAAAAGGAGTTAAACGGCTTCGAAATTCGAACCCCAACCCACCATTTTATTTCATTTTTTATTCTTTTTATTATTATTCCTTTATGCGTTCTTTAACAAAGAAAGATGCATTATTCTACTCATAGAAAACCTTACACATGGTAAACTGTCGAATATATTGTAAAAATAATTTAAAACAGTGGACATAAATTAATTTTCCTGGATTTTTCCAGCTTTTCCCATCATTCGCTATTTTCCCAAATTAAGAAAAATTATTTCCTCTATGTAGAAACCTCTAAAATATAGAAAAACACATTGAAAAAATAATATAATGCAAAATAAGCGGAAGAAAAAAAAAGAAATTTTTAGAAAAGTTGCTGAGACTGGGATTCGAACCTGCGATCCCCTCGCCGCGGGCGTCAGCTACTAGTCCGGTGTCTTGACCACCATACCACTCAAATACGAAAAGCCCGCCACAATTTCGCTTCAAAAGTCCTCTCATGGTCAGTTATGCAATAAATCTTTGAGTGCCCCCCTGCACCCCCTAATTGACCTATAAAAATTTAATACAGCCATTATGTTTGGACCATAGACACCTACTTACTGTCCGAGTTTGATAATTATAACTTAATATTAAAGAGAGTTAGGCGGCTTCGAAATTCGAACCCCAAATCGCCATTTTATTTTATTTTTTATTTTTTTATTATTATTCCTTTATGCGTTCTATAACAAAGAAAGATGCATTATTCTACTCATAGAAAACCTTAGACATGATAAACTGTCGAATATATTGTAAAAATAATTTAAAACAGTGGACATAAACCAATTTTCCTGGATTTTTCCAGCTTTTTCCCATTATTCGCTATTTTCCCAAATTAAGAAAAATTATTTCCTATATGTAGAAACCTCTAAAATATAGAAAAACACATTGAAAAAATAATATAATGCAAAATAAGCGGAAGAAAAAAAAAGAAATTTTTAAAAAAGTTGCTGAGGCTGGGATTCGAACCTGCGAATCCCTCGCCGCAGACGTCAGTTACTAGTCCGGTGTCTTGACCACCATACCACTCAAATACGAAAAGCCCGCCACAATTTCGCTTCAAAAGTCCTATCATGGTCAGTTATGCAATAGATCTTTGAGTGCCCCCCTGCACCCCCTAATTCACCTATAAAAATTTAATCCAGCCATTATGTTTGGACCATAAACACCTACTTAGGTCCCGAGTTTGAAAATTATAACTTAATATTAAAGGGAGTTAAAAGGTTTCGAAATTTGAACCCCAACCCGCCATTTTATTTTATTTTTTATTTTTTTTATTATTTTTCTTTTATGCGTTCTTTAACAAAGAAAGATGCATTATTCTACTCATAGAAAACCTTACACATGATAAACTGTCGAATATATTGTAAAAATAATTTAAAACAGTGGACATAAACCAATTTTCCTGGATTTTTCCAGCTTTTTCCGATTATTCGCTATTTTCCCAAATTAAGAAAAAAAATTTCCTATATGTAGAAACCTCTAAAATATGGAAAAACACATTGAAAAAATAATATAATGCAAAATAAGCGGTAGGGAAAGAAAAAGAAATTTTTAGAAAAATTGCTGAGGCTGGGATTCGAACCTGCGAACCCCTCGCCGCTGACGTCTATTACTAGTCCGGTGTCTTGACCACCATAGCACTCAAATACGAAAAGCCCACCACAATTTCGCTTCAAAAGCCCTCTCATGGTCAGTTATGCAATAGATCTTTGAGTGCCCCCCAGCACCCCCTAATTCACCTATAAAAATTTAATCCAGCCATTATGTTTGGACCATAGACACCTACTTAGGGTCCGAGTTTGAAAATTATAACTTAATATTAAAAGGAGTTAAACGGCTTCGAAATTCGAACCCCAACCCGCCATTTTATTTCATTTTTTATTTTTTTTATTATTATTCCTTTATGCGTTCTTTAACAAAGAAAGATACATTAATCTACTCATAGAAAACCTTACACATGATAAACTGTCGAATATATATAAAAAATAATTTTAAACAGCGGACATAAACCAATTTTCCTGGATTTTTCCAGCTTTTTCCCATTATTCGCTATTTTCCCAAATTAAGAAAAATGATTTCCTATATGTTGAAACCTAAAAAATATAGAAAAACCCATTGAAAAAATAATATAATGCCAAATAAGCGGAAGAAAAAAAAAAGAAATTTTTAGAAAAGTTGCTGAGGCTGGGATTCGAACCTGCGAACCCCTCGCCGCAGACGTCAGTTACTAGTCCGGTGTCTTGACCACCATACCACTCAAATACGAAAAGCCCGCCACAATTTCGCTTCAAAAGTCCTCTCATGGTCAGTTATGCAATAGATCTTTGAGTGCCCCCCTGCATCCCCTAATTCACCTATAAAAATTTAATCCAGCCATTATGTTTGGACCATAGACACCTACTTAGGGTCCGAGTTTGATAATTATAACTTAATATTAAAGAGAGTTAAGCGGCTTCGAAATTCGAACCCCAAATCGCCATTTTATTTTATTTTTTTATTATTATTCCTTTATGCGTTCTTTAACAAAGAAAAATGCATTATTCTACTCATAGAAAACCTTAGACATGATAAACTGTCGAATATATTGTAAAAATAATTTAAAACAGTGGACATAAACCAATTTTCCTGGATTTTTCCAGCTTTTTCCCATTATTCGCTATTTTCCCAAATTAAGAAAAATTATTTCCTATATGTTGAAACCTAAAAAATATAGAAAAACCCATTGAAAAAATAATATAATACCAAATAAGCGGAAGAAAAAAAAAAGAAATTTTTAGAAAAGTTGCTGAGGCTGGGATTCGAACCTGCGAACCCCTCGCCGCAGACGTCAGTTACTAGTCCGGTGTCTTGACCACCATACCACTCAAATACGAAAAGCCCGCCACAATTTCGCTTCAAAAGTCCTCTCATGGTCAGTTATGCAATAGATCTTTGAGTGCCCCTCTGCACCCCCTAATTCACCTATAAAAATTTAATCCAGCCATTATGTTTGGACCATAGACACCTACTTAGGGTCCGAGTTTGATAATTATAACTTAATATTAAAGAGAGTTAAGCGGCTTCGAAATTCGAACCCCAACCCGCCATTTTATTTTATTTTTTATTTTTTTATTATTATTCCTTTATGCGCTCTTTAACAAAGAAAGATGCATTATTCTACTAATAGAAAACCTTAGACATGATAAACTGTCGAATATATTGTGAAAATAATTTAAAACAGTGGACATAAACCAATTTTCCTGGATTTTTCCAGCTTTTTCCGATTATTCGCTATTTTCCCAAATTAAGAAAAAAAATTTCCTATATGTAGAAACCTCTAAAATATGGAAAAACACATTGAAAAAATAATATAATGCAAAATAAGCGGAAGGGAAAGAAAAAGAAATTTTTAGAAAAATTGCTGAGGCTGGGATTCGAACCTGCGAACCCCTCGCCGCTGACGTCTATTACTAGTCCGGCGTCTTGACCACCATAGCACTCAAATACGAAAAGCCCGCCACAATTTCGCTTCAAAAGCCCTCTCATGGTCAGTTATGCAATAGATCTTTGAGTGCCCCCCAGCACCCCCTAATTCACCTATAAAAATTTAATCCAGCCATTATGTTTGGACCATAGACACCTACTTAGGGTCCGAGTTTGAAAATTATAACTTAATATTAAAAGGAGTTAAACGGCTTCGAAATTCGAACCCCAACCCACCATTTTATTTCATTTTTTATTTTTTTTATTATTATTCCTTTATGCGTTCTTTAACAAAGAAAGATGCATTATTCTACTCATAGAAAACCTTACACATGATAAACTGTCGAATATATTGTAAAAATAATTTAAAACAGTGGACATAAATTAATTTTCCTGGATTTTTCCAGCTTTTCCCATCATTCGCTATTTTCCCAAATTAAGAAAAATTATTTCCTCTATGTAGAAACCTCTAAAATATAGAAAAACACATTGAAAAAATAATATAATGCAAAATAAGCGGAAGAAAAAAAAAGAAATTTTTAGAAAAGTTGCTGAGACTGGGATTCGAACCTGCGATCCCCTCGCCGCAGACGTCAGTTACTAGTCCGGTGTCTTGACCACCATACCACTCAAATACGAAGATCCCGCAACAATATCGCTTCAAAAGTCCTCTCATGGTCAGTTATACAATAGAACTTTGAGTGCCCCCCTGCACCCCCTAATTCACCTATAAAAATTTAATCCAGCCATTATGTTTGGACCATAAACACCTACTTAGGTCCCGAGTTTGAAAATTATAACTTAATATTAAAGGGAGTTAAAAGGTTTCGAAATTTGAACCCCAACCCGCCATTTTATTTTATTTTTTATTTTTTTTATTATTTTTCTTTTATGCGTTCTTTAACAAAGAAAGATGCATTATTCTACTCATAGAAAACCTTACACATGATAAACTGTCGAATATATTGTAAAAATAATTTAAAACAGTGGACATAAATTAATTTTCCTGGATTTTTTCAGCTTTTTCCCATTATTCGCTATTTTCCCAAATTAAGAAAAATTATTTCCTATATGTAGAAACCTCTAAAATATAGAAAAACACATTGAAAAAATAATATAATGCAAAATAAGCGGAAGAAAAAAAAAGAAATTTTTAGAAAAGTTGCTGAGACTGGGATTCGAACCTGCGATCCCCTCGCCGCAGACGTCTATTACTAGTCCGGTGTCTTGACCACCATAGCACTCAAATACGAAAAGCCCACCACAATTTCGCTTCAAAAGTCCTCTCATGGTCAGTTATGCAATAGATCTTTGAGTGCCCCCCTGCACCCCCTAATTGACCTATAAAAATTTAATACATCCATTATGTTTGGACCATAGACACCTACTTACTGTCCGAGTTTGAAAATTATAACTTAATATTAAAGGGAGTTAAACGGCTTCGAAATTCGAACCCCAACCAGCCATTTCATTTTATTTTTTATTTTTTTTATTATTATTCCTTTATGCGTTCTTTAACAAAGATGCATTATTCTACTCATAGAAAACCTTACACATGATAAACTGTCTAATATATTGTAAAAATAATTTAAAACAGTGGACATAAACCAATTTTCCTGGATTTTTCCAGCTTTTTCCCATTATTCGCTATTTTCCCAAATTAAGAAAAATTATTTCCTATATGTTGAAACCTAAAAAATATAGAAAAACCCATTGAAAAAATAATATAATACCAAATAAGCGGAAGAAAAAAAAAAGAAATTTTAAGAAAAGTTGCTGAGGCTGGGATTCGAACCTGCGAACCCCTCGCCGCAGACGTCAGTTACTAGTCCGGTGTCTTGACCACCATACCACTCAAATACGAAAAGCCCGCCACAATTTCGCTTCAAAAGTCCTCTCATGGTCAGTTATGCAATAGATCTTTGAGTGCCCCTCTGCACCCCCTAATTCACCTATAAAAATTTAATCCAGCCATTATGTTTGGACCATAGACACCTACTTAGGGTCCGAGTTTGATAATTATAACTTAATATTAAAGAGAGTTAAGCGACTTCGAAATTCGAACCCCAAATCGCCATTTTATTTTATTTTTTTATTATTATTCCTTTATGCGTTCTTTAACAAAGAAAAATGCATTATTCTACTCATAGAAAACCTTAGACATGATAAACTGTCGAATATATTGTAAAAATAATTTAAAACAGTGGACATAAACCAATTTTCCTGGATTTTTCCAGCTTTTTCCCATTATTCGCTAATTTCCCAAATTAAGAAAAATTATTTCCTATATGTTGAAACCTAAAAAATATAGAAAAACCCATTGAAAAAATAATATAATACCAAATAAGCGGAAGAAAAAAAAAGAAATTTTTAGAAAAGTTGCTGAGGCTGGGATTCGAACCTGCGAACCCCTCGCCGCAGACGTCAGTTACTAGTCCGGTGTCTTGACCACCATACCACTCAAATACGAAAAGCCCGCCACAATTTCGCTTCAAAAGTCCTCTCATGGTCAGTTATGCAATAGATCTTTGAGTGCCCCTCTGCACCCCCTAATTCACCTATAAAAATTTAATCCAGCCATTTTGTTTGGACCATAGACACCTACTTAGGGTCCGAGTTTGATAATTATAACTTAATATTAAAGAGAGTTAAGCGGCTTCGAAATTCGAACCCCAACCCGCCATTTTATTTTATTTTTTATTTTTTTATTATTATTCCTTTATGCGCTCTTTAACAAAGAAAGATGCATTATTCTACTCATAGAAAACCTTAGACATGATAAACTGTCGAATATATTGTAAAAATAATTCAAAACAGTGGACATAAACCAATTTTCCTGGATTTTTCCAGCTTTTTCCCATTATTCGCTATTTTCCCAAATTAAGAAAAATGATTTCCTATATGTTGAAACCCAAAAAATATAGAAAAACCCATTGAAAAAATAATATAATGCCAAATAAGCGGAAGAAAAAAAAAAGAAATTTTTAGAGAAGTTGTTGAGGCTGGGATTCGAACCTGCGAACCCCTCGCCGCAGACGTCAGTTACTAGTCCGGTGTCTTGACCACCATACCACTCAAATACGAAGAGCCCGCAACAATTTCGCTTCAAAAGTCCTCTCATGGTCAGTTATACAATAGAACTTTGAGTGCCCCCCCTGCACCCCCTAATTCACCTATAAAAATTTTATCCAGCCATTATGTTTGGACCATAAACACCTACTTAGGTCCCGAGTTTGAAAATTATAACTTAATATTAAAGGGAGTTAAAAGGTTTCGAAATTTGAACCCCAACCCGCCATTTTATTTTATTTTTTATTTTTTTATTATTTTTCTTTTATGCGTTCTTTAACAAAGAAAGATGCATTATTCTACTCATAGAAAACCTTACACATGATAAACTGTCGAATATATTGTGAAAATAATTTAAAACAGTGGACATAAACCAATTTTCCTGGATTTTTCCAGCTTTTTCCGATTATTCGCTATTTTCCCAAATTAAGAAAAAAAATTTCCTATATGTAGAAACCTCTAAAATATGGAAAAACAGATTGAAAAAATAATATAATGCAAAATAAGCGGAAGGGAAAGAAAAAGAAATTTTTAGAAAAATTGCTGAGGCTGGGATTCGAACCTGCGAACCCCTCGCCGCTGACGTCTATTACTAGTCCGGTGTCTTGACCACCATAGCACTCAAATACGAAAAGCCCGCCACAATTTCGCTTCAAAAGCCCTCTCATGGTCAGTTATGCAATAGATCTTTGAGTGCCCCCCAGCACCCCCTAATTCACCTATAAAAATTTAATCCAGCCATTATGTTTGGACCATAGACACCTACTTAGGGTCCGAGTTTGAAAATTATAACTTAATATTAAAAGGAGTTAAACGGCTTCGAAATTCGAACCCCAAATCGCCATTTTATTTTATTTTTTATTTTTTTATTATTATTCCTTTATGCGTTCTTTAACAAAGAAAGATGCATTATTCTACTCATAGAAAACCTTAGACATGATAAACTGTCGAATATATTGTAAAAATAATTTAAAACAGTGGACATAAACCAATTTTCCTGGATTTTTCCAGCTTTTTCCCATTATTCTCTATTTTCCCAAATTAAGAAAAATGATTTCCTATATGTTGAAACCTAAAAAATATAGAAAAACCCATTGAAAAAATAATATAATGCCAAATAAGCGGAAGAAAAAAAAAAGAAATTTTTAGAAAAGTTGCTGAGGCTGGGATTCGAACCTGCGAACCCCTCGCCGCAGACGTCAGTTACTAGTCCGGTGTCTTGACCACCATACCACTCAAATACGAAGATCCCGCAACAATTTCGCTTCAAAAGTCCTCTCATGGTCAGTTATACAATAGAACTTTGAGTGCCCCCCTGCACCCCCTAATTCACCTATAAAAATTTAATCCAGCCATTATGTTTGGACCATAAACACCTACTTAGGTCCCGAGTTTGAAAATTATAACTTAATATTAAAGGGAGTTAAAAGGTTTCGAAATTTGAACCCCAACCCGCCATTTTATTTTATTTTTTATTTTTTTTATTATTTTTCTTTTATGCGTTCTTTAACAAAGAAAGATGCATTATTCTACTCATAGAAAACCTTACACATGATAAACTGTCGAATATATTGTAAAAATAATTTAAAACAGTGGACATAAACCAATTTTCCTGGATTTTTCCAGCTTTTTCCGATTATTCGCTATTTTCCCAAATTAAGAAAAAAAATTTCCTATATGTAGAAACCTCTAAAATATGGAAAAACACATTGAAAAAATAATATAATGCAAAATAAGCGGTAGGGAAAGAAAAAGAAATTTTTAGAAAAATTGCTGAGGCTGGGATTCGAACCTGCGAACCCCTCGCCGCTGACGTCTATTACTAGTCCGGTGTCTTGACCACCATAGCACTCAAATACGAAAAGCCCACCACAATTTCGCTTCAAAAGCCCTCTCGTGGTCAGTTATGCAATAGATCTTTGAGTGCCCCCCAGCACCCCCTAATTCACCTATAAAAATTTAATCCAGCCATTATGTTTGGACCATAGACACCTACTTAGGGTCCGAGTTTGAAAATTATAACTTAATATTAAAAGGAGTTAAACGGCTTCGAAATTCGAACCCCAACCCGCCATTTTATTTCATTTTTTATTTTTTTTATTATTATTCCTTTATGCGTTCTTTAACAAAGAAAGATGCATTACTCTACTCATAGAAAACCTTACACATGATAAACTGTCGAATATATTGTAAAAATAATTTAAAACAGTGGACATAAATTAATTTTCCTGGATTTTTCCAGCTTTTCCCATCATTCGCTATTTTCCCAAATTAAGAAAAATTATTTCCTATATGTAGAAACCTCTAAAATATAGAAAAACACATTGAAAAAATAATATAATGCAAAATAAGCGGAAGAAAAAAAAAGAAATTTTTAGAAAAGTTGCTGAGACTGGGATTCGAACCTGCGATCCCCTCGCCGCAGACGTCAGCTACTAGTCCGGTGTCTTGACCACCATACCACTCAAATACGAAAAGCCCGCCACAATTTCGCTTCAAAAGTCCTCTCATGGTCAGTTATGCAATAGATCTTTGAGTGCCCCCCTGCACCCCCTAATTGACCTATAAAAATTTAATACATCCATTATGTTTGGACCATAGACACCTACTTACTGTCCGAGTTTGAAAATTATAACTTAATATTAAAGGGAGTTAAACGGCTTCGAAATTCGAACCCCAACCAGCCATTTCATTTTATTTTTTATTTTTTTTATTATTATTCCTTTATGCGTTCTTTAACAAAGATGCATTATTCTACTCATAGAAAACCTTACACATGATAAACTGTCTAATATATTGTAAAAATAATTTAAAACAGTGGACATAAACCAATTTTCCTGGATTTTTTCAGCTTTTTCCCATTATTCGCTATTTTCCCAAATTAATAAAAATTATTTCCTATATGTAGAAACCTCTAAAATATAGAAAAACACATTGAAAAAATAATATAATGCAAAATAAGCGGAAGAAAAAAAAAGAAATTTTTAGAAAAGTTGCTGAGGCTGGGATTCGAACCTGCGAACCCCTCGCCGCAGTCGTCAGTTACTAGTCCGGTGTCTTGACCACCATACCATTCAAATACGAAAAGCCCGCCACAATTTCGCTTCAAAAGTCCTCTCATGGTCAGTTATGCAATAGATCTTTGAGTGCCCCCCTGCACCCCCTAATTCACCTATAAAAATTTAATCCAGCCATTACGTTTGGACCATAGACACCTACTTAGGGTCCGAGTTTGATAATTATAACTTAATATTAAAGAGAGTTAAGCGGCTTCGAAATTCGAACCCCAAATCGCCATTTTATTTTATTTTTTTATTATTATTCCTTTATGCGTTCTTTAACAAAGAAAAATGCATTATTCTACTCATAGAAAACCTTAGACATGATAAACTGTCGAATATATTGTAAAAATAATTTAAAACAGTGGACATAAACCAATTTTCCTGGATTTTTCCAGCTTTTTCCCATTATTCGCTATTTTCCCAAATTAAGAAAAATTATTTCCTATATGTTGAAACCTAAAAAATATAGAAAAACCCATTGAAAAAATAATATAATACCAAATAAGCGGAAGAAAAAAAAAGAAATTTTTAGAAAAGTTGCTGAGGCTGGGATTCGAACCTGCGAACCCCTCGCCGCAGACGTCAGTTACTAGTCCGGTGTCTTGACCACCATACCACTCAAATACGAAAAGCCCGCCACAATTTCGCTTCAAAAGTCCTCTCATGGTCAGTTATGCAATAGATCTTTGAGTGCCCCCCAGCACCCCCTAATTCACCTATAAAAATTTAATCCTGCCATTATGTTTGGACCATAGACACCTACTTAGGGTCCGAGTTTGATAATTATAACTTAATATTAAAGAGAGTTAAGCGGCTTCGAAATTCGAACCCCAACCCGCCATTTTATTTTATTTTTTATTTTTTTATTATTATTCCTTTATGCGCTCTTTAACAAAGAAAGATGCATTATTCTACTCATAGAAAACCTTAGACATGATAAACTGTCGAATATATTGTAAAAATAATTTAAAACAGTGGACATAAACCAATTTTCCTGGATTTTTCCAGCTTTTTCCCATTATTCGCTATTTTCCCAAATTAAGAAAAATGATTTCCTATATGTTGAAACCTAAAAAATATAGAAAAACCCATTGAAAAAATAATATAATGCCAAATAAGCGGAAGAAAAAAAAAAGAAATTTTTAGAAAAGTTGCTGAGGCTGGGATTCGAAAATGCGAACCCCTCGCCGCAGACGTCAGTTACTAGTCCGGTGTCTTGACCACCATACCACTCAAATACGAAGAGCCCGCAACAATTTCGCTTCAAAAGTCCTCTCATGGTCAGTTATACAATAGAACTTTGAGTGCCCCCCTGCACCCCCTAATTCACCTATAAAAATTTAATCCAGCCATTATGTTTGGACCATAAACACCTACTTAGGTCCCGAGTTTGAAAATTATAACTTAATATTAAAGGGAGTTAAAAGGTTTCGAAATTTGAACCCCAACCCGCCATTTTATTTTATTTTTTATTTTTTTATTATTTTTCTTTTATGCGTTCTTTAACAAAGAAAGATGCATTTTTCTACTCATAGAAAACCTTACACATGATAAACTGTCGAGTATATTGTAAAAATGATTTAAAACAGTGGACATAAACCAATTTTCCTGGATTTTTCCAGCTTTTTCCCATTATTCGCTATTTTCCCAAATTAAGAAAAATGATTTCCTATATGTTGAAACCTAAAAAATATAGAAAAACCCATTGAAAAAATAATATAATGCCAAATAAGCGGAAGAAAAAAAAAAGAAATTTTTAGAAAAGTTGCTGAGGCTGGGATTCGAACCTGCGAACCCCTCGCCGCAGACGTCAGTTACTAGTCCGGTGTCTTGACCACCATACCACTCAAATACGAAGAGCCCGCCACAATTTCGCTTCAAAAGTCCTCTCATGGTCAGTTATGCAATAGATCTTTGAGTGCCCCTCTGCACCCCCTAATTCACCTATAAAAATTTAATCCAGCCATTATGTTTGGACCATAGACACCTACTTAGGGTCCGAGTTTGATAATTATAACTTAATATTAAAGAGAGTTAAGCGGCTTCGAAATTCGAACCCCAAATCGCCATTTTATTTTATTTTTTTATTATTATTCCTTTATGCGTTCTTTAACAAAGAAAAATGCATTATTCTACTCATAGAAAACCTTAGACATGATAAACTGTCGAATATATTGTAAAAATAATTTAAAACAGTGGACATAAACCAATTTTCCTGGATTTTTCCAGCTTTTTCCCATTATTCGCTATTTTCCCAAATTAAGAAAAATTATTTCCTATATGTTGAAACCTAAAAAATAAAGAAAAACCCATTGAAAAAATAATATAATACCAAATAAGCGGAAGAAAAAAAAAAGAAATTTTTAGAAAAGTTGCTGAGGCTGGGATTCGAACCTGCGAACCCCTCGCCGCAGACGTCAGTTACTAGTCCGGTGTCTTGACCACCATACCACTCAAATACGAAAAGCCCGCCACAATTTCGCTTCAAAAGTCCTCTCATGGTCAGTTATGCAATAGATCTTTGAGTGCCCCTCTGCACCCCCTAATTCACCTATAAAAATTTAATCCAGCCATTATGTTTGGACCATAGACACCTACTTAGGGTCCGAGTTTGATAATTATAACTTAATATTAAAGAGAGTTAAGCGGCTTCGAAATTCGAACCCCAACCCGCCATTTTATTTTATTTTTTATTTTTTTATTATTTTTCTTTTATGCGTTCTTTAACAAAGAAAGATGCATTATTCTACTCATAGAAAACCTTACACATGATAAACTGTCGAATATATTGTGAAAATAATTTAAAACAGTGGACATAAACCAATTTTCCTGGATTTTTCCAGCTTCTTCCGATTATTCGCTATTTTCCCAAATTAAGAAAAAAAATTTCCTATATGTAGAAACCTCTAAAATATGGAAAAACACATTGAAAAAATAATATAATGCAAAATAAGCGGAAGGGAAAGAAAAAGAAATTTTTAGAAAAATTGCTGAGGCTGGGATTCGAACCTGCGAACCCCTCGCCGCTGACGTCTATTACTAGTCCGGTGTCTTGACCACCATAGCACTCAAATACGAAAAGCCCGCCACAATTTCGCTTCAAAAGCCCTCTCATGGTCAGTTATGCAATAGATCTTTGAGTGCCCCCCAGCACCCCCTAATTCACCTATAAAAATTTAATCCAGCCATTATGTTTGGACCATAGACACCTACTTAGGGTCCGAGTTTGAAAATTATAACTTAATATTAAAAAGAGTTAAACGGCTTCGAAATTCGAACCCCAACCCACCATTTTATTTCATTTTTTATTTTTTTTATTATTATTCCTTTATGCGTTCTTTAACAAAGAAAGATGCATTATTCTACTCATAGAAAACCTTACACATGATAAACTGTCGAATATATTGTAAAAATAATTTAAAACAGTGGACCTAAACCAATTTTCCTGGATTTTTTCAGCTTTTTCCCATTATTCGCTATTTTCCCAAATTAAGAAAAATTATTTCCTATATGTTGAAACCTAAAAAATATAGAAAAACCCATTGAAAAAATAATATAATACCAAATAAGCGGAAGAAAAAAAAAAGAAATTTTTAGAAAAGTTGCTTAGGCTGGGATTCGAACCTGCGAACCCCTCGCCGCAGACGTCAGTTACTAGTCCGGTGTCTTGACCACCATAGCACTCAAATACGAAAAGCCCGCCACAATTTCGCTTCAAAAGCCCTCTCATGGTCAGTTATGCAATAGATCTTTGAGTGCCCCCCAGCACCCCCTAATTCACCTATAAAAATTTAATCCAGCCATTATGTTTGGACCATAGACACCTACTTAGGGTCCGAGTTTGAAAATTATAACTTAATATTAAAAGGAGTTAAACGGCTTCGAAATTCGAACCCCAACCCACCATTTTATTTCATTTTTTATTTTTTTTATTATTATTCCTTTATGCGTTCTTTAACAAAGAAAGATGCATTATTCTACTCATAGAAAACCTTACACATGATAAACTGTCGAATATATTGTAAAAATAATTTAAAACAGTGGACATAAATTAATTTTCCTGGATTTTTCCAGCTTTTCCCATCATTCGCTATTTTCCCAAATTAAGAAAAATTATTTCCTCTATGTAGAAACCTCTAAAATATAGAAAAACACATTGAAAAAATAATATAATGCAAAATAAGCGGAGGAAAAAAAAAGAAATTTTTAGAAAAGTTGCAGAGGCTGGGATTCGAACCTGCGAACCCCTCGCCGCAGACTACTAGTCCGGTGTCTTGACCACCATACCACTCAAATACGAAAAGCCCGCCACAATTTGGCTTCAAAAGTCCTCTCATGGTCAGTTATGCAATAGATCTTTGAGTGCCCCCCTGCACCCCCTAATTGACCTATAAAAATTTAATACAGCCATTATGTTTGGACCATAGACACCTACTTACTGTCCGAGTTTGAAAATTATAACTTAATATTAAAGGGATTTAAACGGCTTCGAAATTCGAACCCCAACCAGCCATTTCATTTTATTTTTTATTTTTTTTATTATTATTCCTTTATGCGTTCTTTAACAAAGATGCATTATTCTACTCATAGAAAACCTTACACATGATAAACTGTCTAATATATTGTAAAAATAATTTAAAACAGTGGACCTAAACCAATTTTCCTGGATTTTTTCAGCTTTTTCCCATTATTCGCTATTTTCCCAAATTAAGAAAAATTATTTCCTATATGTTGAAACCTAAAAAATATAGAAAAACCCATTGAAAAAATAATATAATACCAAATAAGCGGAAGAAAAAAAAAAGAAATTTTTAGAAAAGTTGCTTAGGCTGGGATTCGAACCTGCGAACCCCTCGCCGCAGACGTCAGTTACTAGTCCGGTGTCTTGACCACCATACCACTCAAATACGAAAAGGCCGCCACAATTTCGCTTCAAAAGTCCTCTCATGGTCAGTTATGCAATAGATCTTTGAGTGCCCCCCTGCACCCCCTAATTCACCTATAAAAATTTAATCCTGCCATTATGTTTGGACCATAGACACCTACTTAGGGTCCGAGTTTGATAATTATAACTTAATATTAAAGAGAGTTAAGCGGCTTCGAAATTCGAACCCCAACCCGCCATTTTATTTTATTTTTTATTTTTTTATTATTATTCCTTTATGCGCTCTTTAACAAAGAAAGATGCATTATTCTACTCATAGAAAACCTTACACATGATAAACTGTCGAATATATTGTAAAAATAATTTAAAACAGTGGACATAAACCAATTTTCCGGGATTTTTCCAGCTTTTTCCGATTATTCGCTATTTTCCCAAATTAAGAAAAAAAATTTCCTATATGTAGAAACCTCTAAAATATGGAAAAACACATTGAAAAAATAATATAATGCAAAATAAGCGGAAGGGAAAGAAAAAGAAATTTTTAGAAAAATTGCTGAGGCTGGGATTCGAACCTGCGAACCCCTCGCCGCTGACGTCTATTACTAGTCCGGTGTCTTGACCACCATAGCACTCAAATACGAAAAGCCCGCCACAATTTCGCTTCAAAAGCCCTCTCATGGTCAGTTATGCAATAGATCTTTGAGTGCCCCCCAGCACCCCCTAATTCACCTATAAAAATTTAATCCAGCCATTATGTTTGGACCATAGACACCTACTTAGGGTCCGAGTTTGAAAATTATAACTTAATATTAAAAGGAGTTAAACGGCTTCGAAATTCGAACCCCAACCCACCATTTTATTTCATTTTTTATTTTTTTTATTATTATTCCTTTATGCGTTCTTTAACAAAGAAAGATGCATTATTCTACTCATAGAAAACCTTACACATGATAAACTGTCGAATATATTGTAAAAATAATTTAAAACAGTGGACATAAATTAATTTTCCTGGATTTTTCCAGCTTTTCCCATCATTCGCTATTTTCCCAAATTAAGAAAAATTATTTCCTCTATGTAGAAACCTCTAAAATATAGAAAAACACATTGAAAAAATAATATAATGCAAAATAAGCGGAAGAAAAAAAAAGAAATTTTTAGAAAAGTTGCTGAGACTGGGATTCGAACCTGCGATCCCCTCGCCGCGGGCGTCAGCTACTAGTCCGGTGTCTTGACCACCATACCACTCAAATACGAAAAGCCCGCCACAATTTCGCTTCAAAAGTCCTCTCATGGTCAGTTATGCAATAAATCTTTGAGTGCCCCCCTGCACCCCCTAATTGACCTATAAAAATTTAATACAGCCATTATGTTTGGACCATAGACACCTACTTACTGTCCGAGTTTGATAATTATAACTTAATATTAAAGAGAGTTAGGCGGCTTCGAAATTCGAACCCCAAATCGCCATTTTATTTTATTTTTTATTTTTTTATTATTATTCCTTTATGCGTTCTATAACAAAGAAAGATGCATTATTCTACTCATAGAAAACCTTAGACATGATAAACTGTCGAATATATTGTAAAAATAATTTAAAACAGTGGACATAAACCAATTTTCCTGGATTTTTCCAGCTTTTTCCCATTATTCGCTATTTTCCCAAATTAAGAAAAATTATTTCCTATATGTAGAAACCTCTAAAATATAGAAAAACACATTGAAAAAATTATATAATGCAAAATAAGCGGAAGAAAAAAAAAGAAATTTTTAAAAAAGTTGCTGAGGCTGGGATTCGAACCTGCGAATCCCTCGCCGCAGACGTCAGTTACTAGTCCGGTGTCTTGACCACCATACCACTCAAATACGAAAAGCCCGCCACAATTTCGCTTCAAAAGTCCTATCATGGTCAGTTATGCAATAGATCTTTGAGTGCCCCCCTGCACCCCCTAATTCACCTATAAAAATTTAATCCAGCCATTACGTTTGGACCATAGACACCTACTTAGGGTCCGAGTTTGATAATTATAACTTAATATTAAAGAGAGTTAGGCGGCTTCGAAATTCGAACCCCAAATCGCCATTTTATTTTATTTTTTATTTTTTTATTATTATTCCTTTATGCGTTCTTTAACAAAGAAAGATGCATTATTCTACTCATAGAAAACCTTAGACATGATAAACTGTCGAATATATTGTAAAAATAATTTAAAACAGTGGACATAAACCAATTTTCCTGGATTTTTCCAGCTTTTTCCCATTATTCTCTATTTTCCCAAATTAAGAAAAATGATTTCCTATATGTTGAAACCTAAAAAATATAGAAAAACCCATTGAAAAAATAATATAATGCCAAATAAGCGGAAGAAAAAAAAAAGAAATTTTTAGAAAAGTTGCTGAGGCTGGGATTCGAACCTGCGAACCCCTCGCCGCAGACGTCAGTTACTAGTCCGGTGTCTTGACCACCATACCACTCAAATACGAAGATCCCGCAACAATTTCGCTTCAAAAGTCCTCTCATGGTCAGTTATACAATAGAACTTTGAGTGCCCCCCTGCACCCCCTAATTCACCTATAAAAATTTAATCCAGCCATTATGTTTGGACCATAAACACCTACTTAGGTCCCGAGTTTGAAAATTATAACTTAATATTAAAGGGAGTTAAAAGGTTTCGAAATTTGAACCCCAACCCGCCATTTTATTTTATTTTTTATTTTTTTTATTATTTTTCTTTTATGCGTTCTTTAACAAAGAAAGATGCATTATTCTACTCATAGAAAACCTTACACATGATAAACTGTCGAATATATTGTAAAAATAATTTAAAACAGTGGACATAAACCAATTTTCCTGGATTTTTCCAGCTTTTTCCGATTATTCGCTATTTTCCCAAATTAAGAAAAAAAATTTCCTATATGTAGAAACCTCTAAAATATGGAAAAACACATTGAAAAAATAATATAATGCAAAATAAGCGGTAGGGAAAGAAAAAGAAATTTTTAGAAAAATTGCTGAGGCTGGGATTCGAACCTGCGAACCCCTCGCCGCTGACGTCTATTACTAGTCCGGTGTCTTGACCACCATAGCACTCAAATACGAAAAGCCCACCACAATTTCGCTTCAAAAGCCCTCTCGTGGTCAGTTATGCAATAGATCTTTGAGTGCCCCCCAGCACCCCCTAATTCACCTATAAAAATTTAATCCAGCCATTATGTTTGGACCATAGACACCTACTTAGGGTCCGAGTTTGAAAATTATAACTTAATATTAAAAGGAGTTAAACGGCTTCGAAATTCGAACCCCAACCCGCCATTTTATTTCATTTTTTATTTTTTTTATTATTATTCCTTTATGCGTTCTTTAACAAAGAAAGATGCATTACTCTACTCATAGAAAACCTTACACATGATAAACTGTCGAATATATTGTAAAAATAATTTAAAACAGTGGACATAAATTAATTTTCCTGGATTTTTCCAGCTTTTCCCATCATTCGCTATTTTCCCAAATTAAGAAAAATTATTTCCTATATGTAGAAACCTCTAAAATATAGAAAAACACATTGAAAAAATAATATAATGCAAAATAAGCGGAAGAAAAAAAAAGAAATTTTTAGAAAAGTTGCTGAGACTGGGATTCGAACCTGCGATCCCCTCGCCGCAGACGTCAGCTACTAGTCCGGTGTCTTGACCACCATACCACTCAAATACGAAAAGCCCGCCACAATTTCGCTTCAAAAGTCCTCTCATGGTCAGTTATGCAATAGATCTTTGAGTGCCCCCCTGCACCCCCTAATTGACCTATAAAAATTTAATACATCCATTATGTTTGGACCATAGACACCTACTTACTGTCCGAGTTTGAAAATTATAACTTAATATTAAAGGGAGTTAAACGGCTTCGAAATTCGAACCCCAACCAGCCATTTCATTTTATTTTTTATTTTTTTTATTATTATTCCTTTATGCGTTCTTTAACAAAGATGCATTATTCTACTCATAGAAAACCTTACACATGATAAACTGTCTAATATATTGTAAAAATAATTTAAAACAGTGGACATAAACCAATTTTCCTGGATTTTTTCAGCTTTTTCCCATTATTCGCTATTTTCCCAAATTAATAAAAATTATTTCCTATATGTAGAAACCTCTAAAATATAGAAAAACACATTGAAAAAATAATATAATGCAAAATAAGCGGAAGAAAAAAAAAGAAATTTTTAGAAAAGTTGCTGAGGCTGGGATTCGAACCTGCGAACCCCTCGCCGCAGTCGTCAGTTACTAGTCCGGTGTCTTGACCACCATACCATTCAAATACGAAAAGCCCGCCACAATTTCGCTTCAAAAGTCCTCTCATGGTCAGTTATGCAATAGATCTTTGAGTGCCCCCCTGCACCCCCTAATTCACCTATAAAAATTTAATCCAGCCATTACGTTTGGACCATAGACACCTACTTAGGGTCCGAGTTTGATAATTATAACTTAATATTAAAGAGAGTTAAGCGGCTTCGAAATTCGAACCCCAAATCGCCATTTTATTTTATTTTTTTATTATTATTCCTTTATGCGTTCTTTAACAAAGAAAAATGCATTATTCTACTCATAGAAAACCTTAGACATGATAAACTGTCGAATATATTGTAAAAATAATTTAAAACAGTGGACATAAACCAATTTTCCTGGATTTTTCCAGCTTTTTCCCATTATTCGCTATTTTCCCAAATTAAGAAAAATTATTTCCTATATGTTGAAACCTAAAAAATATAGAAAAACCCATTGAAAAAATAATATAATACCAAATAAGCGGAAGAAAAAAAAAAGAAATTTTTAGAAAAGTTGCTGAGGCTGGGATTCGAACCTGCGAACCCCTCGCCGCAGACGTCAGTTACTAGTCCGGTGTCTTGACCACCATACCACTCAAATACGAAAAGCCCGCCACAATTTCGCTTCAAAAGTCCTCTCATGGTCAGTTATGCAATAGATCTTTGAGTGCCCCCCAGCACCCCCTAATTCACCTATAAAAATTTAATCCTGCCATTATGTTTGGACCATAGACACCTACTTAGGGTCCGAGTTTGATAATTATAACTTAATATTAAAGAGAGTTAAGCGGCTTCGAAATTCGAACCCCAACCCGCCATTTTATTTTATTTTTTATTTTTTTATTATTATTCCTTTATGCGCTCTTTAACAAAGAAAGATGCATTATTCTACTCATAGAAAACCTTAGACATGATAAACTGTCGAATATATTGTAAAAATAATTTAAAACAGTGGACATAAACCAATTTTCCTGGATTTTTCCAGCTTTTTCCCATTATTCGCTATTTTCCCAAATTAAGAAAAATGATTTCCTATATGTTGAAACCTAAAAAATATAGAAAAACCCATTGAAAAAATAATATAATGCCAAATAAGCGGAAGAAAAAAAAAAGAAATTTTTAGAAAAGTTGCTGAGGCTGGGATTCGAAAATGCGAACCCCTCGCCGCAGACGTCAGTTACTAGTCCGGTGTCTTGACCACCATACCACTCAAATACGAAGAGCCCGCAACAATTTCGCTTCAAAAGTCCTCTCATGGTCAGTTATACAATAGAACTTTGAGTGCCCCCCTGCACCCCCTAATTCACCTATAAAAATTTAATCCAGCCATTATGTTTGGACCATAAACACCTACTTAGGTCCCGAGTTTGAAAATTATAACTTAATATTAAAGGGAGTTAAAAGGTTTCGAAATTTGAACCCCAACCCGCCATTTTATTTTATTTTTTATTTTTTTATTATTTTTCTTTTATGCGTTCTTTAACAAAGAAAGATGCATTTTTCTACTCATAGAAAACCTTACACATGATAAACTGTCGAGTATATTGTAAAAATGATTTAAAACAGTGGACATAAACCAATTTTCCTGGATTTTTCCAGCTTTTTCCCATTATTCGCTATTTTCCCAAATTAAGAAAAATGATTTCCTATATGTTGAAACCTAAAAAATATAGAAAAACCCATTGAAAAAATAATATAATGCCAAATAAGCGGAAGAAAAAAAAAAGAAATTTTTAGAAAAGTTGCTGAGGCTGGGATTCGAACCTGCGAACCCCTCGCCGCAGACGTCAGTTACTAGTCCGGTGTCTTGACCACCATACCACTCAAATACGAAGAGCCCGCCACAATTTCGCTTCAAAAGTCCTCTCATGGTCAGTTATGCAATAGATCTTTGAGTGCCCCTCTGCACCCCCTAATTCACCTATAAAAATTTAATCCAGCCATTATGTTTGGACCATAGACACCTACTTAGGGTCCGAGTTTGATAATTATAACTTAATAGTAAAGAGAGTTAAGCGGCTTCGAAATTCGAACCCCAAATCGCCATTTTATTTTATTTTTTTATTATTATTCCTTTATGCGTTCTTTAACAAAGAAAAATGCATTATTCTACTCATAGAAAACCTTAGACATGATAAACTGTCGAATATATTGTAAAAATAATTTAAAACAGTGGACATAAACCAATTTTCCTGGATTTTTCCAGCTTTTTCCCATTATTCGCTATTTTCCCAAATTAAGAAAAATTATTTCCTATATGTTGAAACCTAAAAAATAAAGAAAAACCCATTGAAAAAATAATATAATACCAAATAAGCGGAAGAAAAAAAAAAGAAATTTTTAGAAAAGTTGCTGAGGCTGGGATTCGAACCTGCGAACCCCTCGCCGCAGACGTCAGTTACTAGTCCGGTGTCTTGACCACCATACCACTCAAATACGAAAAGCCCGCCACAATTTCGCTTCAAAAGTCCTCTCATGGTCAGTTATGCAATAGATCTTTGAGTGCCCCTCTGCACCCCCTAATTCACCTATAAAAATTTAATCCAGCCATTATGTTTGGACCATAGACACCTACTTAGGGTCCGAGTTTGATAATTATAACTTAATATTAAAGAGAGTTAAGCGGCTTCGAAATTCGAACCCCAACCCGCCATTTTATTTTATTTTTTATTTTTTTATTATTTTTCTTTTATGCGTTCTTTAACAAAGAAAGATGCATTATTCTACTCATAGAAAACCTTACACATGATAAACTGTCGAATATATTGTGAAAATAATTTAAAACAGTGGACATAAACCAATTTTCCTGGATTTTTCCAGCTTCTTCCGATTATTCGCTATTTTCCCAAATTAAGAAAAAAAATTTCCTATATGTAGAAACCTCTAAAATATGGAAAAACACATTGAAAAAATAATATAATGCAAAATAAGCGGAAGGGAAAGAAAAAGAAATTTTTAGAAAAATTGCTGAGGCTGGGATTCGAACCTGCGAACCCCTCGCCGCTGACGTCTATTACTAGTCCGGTGTCTTGACCACCATAGCACTCAAATACGAAAAGCCCGCCACAATTTCGCTTCAAAAGCCCTCTCATGGTCAGTTATGCAATAGATCTTTGAGTGCCCCCCAGCACCCCCTAATTCACCTATAAAAATTTAATCCAGCCATTATGTTTGGACCATAGACACCTACTTAGGGTCCGAGTTTGAAAATTATAACTTAATATTAAAAAGAGTTAAACGGCTTCGAAATTCGAACCCCAACCCACCATTTTATTTCATTTTTTATTTTTTTTTGTTATTATTCCTTTATGCGTTCTTTAACAAAGAAAGATGCATTATTCTACTCATAGAAAACCTTACACATGATAAACTGTCGAATATATTGTAAAAATAATTTAAAACAGTGGACATAAATTAATTTTCCTGGATTTTTCCAGCTTTTCCCATCATTCGCTATTTTCCCAAATTAAGAAAAATTATTTCCTCTATGTAGAAACCTCTAAAATATAGAAAAACACATTGAAAAAATAATATAATGCAAAATAAGCGGAGGAAAAAAAAAGAAATTTTTAGAAAAGTTGCAGAGGCTGGGATTCGAACCTGCGAACCCCTCGCCGCAGACTACTAGTCCGGTGTCTTGACCACCATACCACTCAAATACGAAAAGCCCGCCACAATTTGGCTTCAAAAGTCCTCTCATGGTCAGTTATGCAATAGATCTTTGAGTGCCCCCCTGCACCCCCTAATTGACCTATAAAAATTTAATACAGCCATTATGTTTGGACCATAGACACCTACTTACTGTCCGAGTTTGAAAATTATAACTTAATATTAAAGGGATTTAAACGGCTTCGAAATTCGAACCCCAACCAGCCATTTCATTTTATTTTTTATTTTTTTTATTATTATTCCTTTATGCGTTCTTTAACAAAGATGCATTATTCTACTCATAGAAAACCTTACACATGATAAACTGTCTAATATATTGTAAAAATAATTTAAAACAGTGGACCTAAACCAATTTTCCTGGATTTTTTCAGCTTTTTCCCATTATTCGCTATTTTCCCAAATTAAGAAAAATTATTTCCTATATGTTGAAACCTAAAAAATATAGAAAAACCCATTGAAAAAATAATATAATACCAAATAAGCGGAAGAAAAAAAAAAGAAATTTTTAGAAAAGTTGCTTAGGCTGGGATTCGAACCTGCGAACCCCTCGCCGCAGACGTCAGTTACTAGTCCGGTGTCTTGACCACCATACCACTCAAATACGAAAAGCCCGCCACAATTTCGCTTCAAAAGTCCTCTCATGGTCAGTTATGCAATAGATCTTTGAGTGCCCCCCTGCACCCCCTAATTCACCTATAAAAATTTAATCCTGCCATTATGTTTGGACCATAGACACCTACTTAGGGTCCGAGTTTGATAATTATAACTTAATATTAAAGAGAGTTAAGCGGCTTCGAAATTCGAACCCCAACCCGCCATTTTATTTTATTTTTTATTTTTTTATTATTATTCCTTTATGCGCTCTTTAACAAAGAAAGATGCATTATTCTACTCATAGAAAACCTTACACATGATAAACTGTCGAATATATTGTAAAAATAATTTAAAACAGTGGACATAAACCAATTTTCCGGGATTTTTCCAGCTTTTTCCGATTATTCGCTATTTTCCCAAATTAAGAAAAAAAATTTCCTATATGTAGAAACCTCTAAAATATGGAAAAACACATTGAAAAAATAATATAATGCAAAATAAGCGGAAGGGAAAGAAAAAGAAATTTTTAGAAAAATTGCTGAGGCTGGGATTCGAACCTGCGAACCCCTCGCCGCTGACGTCTATTACTAGTCCGGTGTCTTGACCACCATAGCACTCAAATACGAAAAGCCCGCCACAATTTCGCTTCAAAAGCCCTCTCATGGTCAGTTATGCAATAGATCTTTGAGTGCCCCCCAGCACCCCCTAATTCACCTATAAAAATTTAATCCAGCCATTATGTTTGGACCATAGACACCTACTTAGGGTCCGAGTTTGAAAATTATAACTTAATATTAAAAGGAGTTAAACGGCTTCGAAATTCGAACCCCAACCCGCCATTTTATTGCATTTTTTATTTTTTTTATTATTATTCCTTTATGCGTTCTTTAACAAAGAAAGATGCATTACTCTACTCATAGAAAACCTTACACATGATAAACTGTCGAATATATTGTAAAAATAATTTAAAACAGTGGACATAAATTAATTTTCCTGGATTTTTCCAGCTTTTCCCATCATTCGCTATTTTCCCAAATTAAGAAAAATTATTTCCTATATGTAGAAACCTCTAAAATATAGAAAAACACATTGAAAAAATAATATAATGCAAAATAAGCGGAAGAAAAAAAAAGAAATTTTTAGAAAAGTTGCTGAGACTGGGATTCGAACCTGCGATCCCCTCGCCGCAGACGTCAGCTACTAGTCCGGTGTCTTGACCACCATACCACTCAAATACGAAAAGCCCGCCACAATTTCGCTTCAAAAGTCCTCTCATGGTCAGTTATGCAATAGATCTTTGAGTGCCCCCCTGCACCCCCTAATTGACCTATAAAAATTTAATACATCCATTATGTTTGGACCATAGACACCTACTTACTGTCCGAGTTTGAAAATTATAACTTAATATTAAAGGGAGTTAAACGGCTTCGAAATTCGAACCCCAACCAGCCATTTCATTTTATTTTTTATTTTTTTTATTATTATTCCTTTATGCGTTCTTTAACAAAGATGCATTATTCTACTCATAGAAAACCTTACACATGATAAACTGTCTAATATATTGTAAAAATAATTTAAAACAGTGGACCTAAACCAATTTTCCTGGATTTTTTCAGCTTTTTCCCATTATTCGCTATTTTCCCAAATTAAGAAAAATTATTTCCTATATGTTGAAACCTAAAAAATATATAAAAACCCATTGAAAAAATAATATAATACCAAATAAGCGGAAGAAAAAAAAAAGAAATTTTTAGAAAAGTTGCTTAGGCTGGGATTCGAACCTGCGAACCCCTCGCCGCAGACGTCAGTTACTAGTCCGGTGTCTTGACCACCATACCACTCAAATACGAAAAGCCCGCCACAATTTCGCTTCAAAAGTCCTCTCATGGTCAGTTATGCAATAGATCTTTGAGTGCCCCCCTGCACCCCCTAATTCACCTATAAAAATTTGATCCTGCCATTATGTTTGGACCATAGACACCTACTTAGGGTCCGAGTTTGATAATTATAACTTAATATTAAAGAGAGTTAAGCGGCTTCGAAATTCGAACCCCAACCCGCCATTTTATTTTATTTTTTATTTTTTTATTATTATTCCTTTATGCGCTCTTTAACAAAGAAAGATGCATTATTCTACTCATAGAAAACCTTACACATGATAAACTGTCGAATATATTGTAAAAATAATTTAAAACAGTGGACATAAACCAATTTTCCTGGATTTTTCCAGCTTTTTCCGATTATTCGCTATTTTCCCAAATTAAGAAAAAAAATTTCCTATATGTAGAAACCTCTAAAATATGGAAAAACACATTGAAAAAATAATATAATGCAAAATAAGCGGAAGGGAAAGAAAAAGAAATTTTTAGAAAAATTGCTGAGGCTGGGATTCGAACCTGCGAACCCCTCGCCGCTGACGTCTATTACTAGTCCGGTGTCTTGACCACCATAGCACTCAAATACGAAAAGCCCGCCACAATTTCGCTTCAAAAGCCCTCTCATGGTCAGTTATGCAATAGATCTTTGAGTGCCCCCCAGCACCCCCTAATTCACCTATAAAAATTTAATACATCCATTATGTTTGGACCATAGACACCTACTTACTGTCCGAGTTTGAAAATTATAACTTAATATTAAAGGGAGTTAAACGGCTTCGAAATTCGAACCCCAACCAGCCATTTCATTTTATTTTTTATTTTTTTTATTATTATTCCTTTATGCGTTCTTTAACAAAGATGCATTATTCTACTCATAGAAAACCTTACACATGATAAACTGTCTAATATATTGTAAAAATAATTTAAAACAGTGGACATAAACCAATTTTCCTGGATTTTTTCAGCTTTTTCCCATTATTCGCTATTTTCCCAAATTAAGAAAAATTATTTCCTATATGTAGAAACCTCTAAAATATAGAAAAACACATTGAAAAAATAATATAATGCAAAATAAGCGGAAGAAAAAAAAAGAAATTTTTAGAAAAGTTGCTGAGGCTGGGATTCGAACCTGCGAACCCCTCGCCGCAGACGTCAGTTACTAGTCCGGTGTCTTGACCACCATACCACTCAAATACGAAAAGCCCGCCACAATTTCGCTTCAAAAGTCCTCTCATGGTCAGTTATGCAATAGATCTTTGAGTGCCCCCCTGCACCCCCTAATTCACCTATAAAAATTTAATCCAGCCATTACGTTTGGACCATAGACACCTACTTAGGGTCCGAGTTTGATAATTATAACTTAATATTAAAGAGAGTTAAGCGGCTTCGAAATTCGAACCCCAAATCGCCATTTTATTTTATTTTTTTATTATTATTCCTTTATGCGTTCTTTAACAAAGAAAAATGCATTATTCTACTCATAGAAAACCTTAGACATGATAAACTGTCGAATATATTGTAAAAATAATTTAAAACAGTGGACATAAACCAATTTTCCTGGATTTTTCCAGCTTTTTCCCATTATTCGCTATTTTCCCAAATTAAGAAAAATTATTTCCTATATGTTGAAACCTAAAAAATATAGAAAAACCCATTGAAAAAATAATATAATACCAGATAAGCGGAAGAAAAAAAAAAGAAATTTTTAGAAAAGTTGCTGAGGCTGGGATTCGAACCTGCGAACCCCTCGCCGCAGACGTCAGTTACTAGTCCGGTGTCTTGACCACCATACCACTCAAATACGAAAAGCCCGCCACAATTTCGCTTCAAAAGTCCTCTCATGGTCAGTTATGCAATAGATCTTTGAGTGCCCCCCTGCACCCCCTAATTCACCTATAAAAATTTAATCCTGCCATTATGTTTGGACCATAGACACCTACTTAGGGTCCGAGTTTGATAATTATAACTTAATATTAAAGAGAGTTAAGCGGCTTCGAAATTAGAACCCCAACCCGCCATTTTATTTTATTTTTTATTTTTTTATTATTATTCCTTTATGCGCTCTTTAACAAAGAAAGATGCATTATTCTACTCAAAGAAAACCTTAGACATGATAAACTGTCGAATATATTGTAAAAATAATTTAAAACAGTGGACATAAACCAATTTTCCTGGATTTTTCCAGCTTTTTCCCATTATTCGCTATTTTCCCAAATTAAGAAAAATGATTTTTTATATGTTGAAACCTAAAAAATATAGAAAAACCCATTGAAAAAATAATATAATGCCAAATAAGCGGAAGAAAAAAAAAAAGAAATTTTTAGAAAAGTTGCTGAGGCTGGGATTCGAAAATGCGAACCCCTCGCCGCAGACGTCAGTTACTAGTCCGGTGTCTTGACCACCATACCACTCAAATACGAAGAGCCCGCAACAATTTCGCTTCAAAAGTCCTCTCATGGTCAGTTATACAATAGAACTTTGAGAGCCCCCCTGCAACCCCTAATTCACCTATAAAAATTTAATCCAGCCATTATGTTTGGACCATAAACACCTACTTAGGTCCCGAGTTTGAAAATTATAACTTAATATTAAAGGGAGTTAAAAGGTTTCGAAATTTGAACCCCAACCCGCCATTTTATTTTATTTTTTATTTTTTTATTATTTTTCTTTTATGCGTTCTTTAACAAAGAAAGATGCATTTTTCTACTCATAGAAAACCTTACACATGATAAACTGTCGAATATATTGTAAAAATAATTTAAAACAGTGGACATAAACCAATTTTCCTGGATTTTTCCAGCTTTTTCCGATTATTCGCTATTTTCCCAAATTAAGAAAAAAAATTTCCTATATGTAGAAACCTCTAAAATATGGAAAAACACATTGAAAAAATAATATAATGCAAAATAAGCGGAAGGGAAAGAAAAAGAAATTTTTAGAAAAATTGCTGAGGCTGGGATTCGAACTTGCGAACCCCTCGCCGCTGACGTCTATTACTAGTCCGGTGTCTTGACCACCATAGCACTCAAATACGAAAAGCCCGCCACAATTTCGCTTCAAAAGCCCTCTCATGGTCAGTTATGCAATAGATCTTTGAGTGCCCCCCAGCATCCCCTAATTCACCTATAAAAATTTAATACATCCATTATGTTTGGACCATAGACACCTACTTACTGTCCGAGTTTAAAAATTATAACTTAATATTAAAGGGAGTTAAACGGCTTCGAAATTCGAACCCCAACCAGCCATTTCATTTTATTTTTTATTTTTTTTATTATTATTCCTTTATGCGTTCTTTAACAAAGATGCATTATTCTACTCATAGAAAACCTTACACATGATAAACTGTCTAATATATTGTAAAAATAATTTAAAACAGTGGACATAAACCAATTTTCCTGGATTTTTTCAGCTTTTTCCCATTATTCGTTATTTTCCCAAATTAAGAAAAATTATTTCCTATATGTAGAAACCTCTAAAATATAGAAAAACACATTGAAAAAATAATATAATGCAAAATAAGCGGAAGAAAAAAAAAGAAATTTTTAGAAAAGTTGCTGAGGCTGGGATTCGAACCTGCGAACCCCTCGCCGCAGACGTCAGTTACTAGTCCGGTGTCTTGACCACCATACCACTCAAATACGAAAAGCCCGCCACAATTTCGCTTCAAAAGTCCTCTCATGGTCAGTTATGCAATAGATCTTTGAGTGCCCCCCTGCACCCCCTAATTCACCTATAAAAATTTAATCCAGCCATTACGTTTGGACCATAGACACCTACTTAGGGTCCGAGTTTGATAATTATAACTTAATATTAAAGAGAGTTAAGCGGCTTCGAAATTCGAACCCCAAATCGCCATTTTATTTTATTTTTTTATTATTATTCCTTTATGCGTTCTTTAACAAAGAAAAATGCATTATTCTACTCATAGAAAACCTTAGACATGATAAACTGTCGAATATATTGTAAAAATAATTTAAAACAGTGGACATAAACCAATTTTCCTGGATTTTTCCAGCTTTTTCCCATTATTCGCTATTTTCCCAAATTAGGAAAAATTATTTCCTATATGTTGAAACCTAAAAGATATAGAAAAACCCATTGAAAAAATAATATAATACCAGATAAGCGGAAGAAAAAAAAAAGAAATTTTTAGAAAAGTTGCTGAGGCTGGGATTCGAACCTGCGAACCCCTCGCCGCAGACGTCAGTTACTAGTCCGGTGTCTTGACCACCATACCACTCAAATACGAAAAGCCCGCCACAATTTCGCTTCAAAAGTCCTCTCATGGTCAGTTATGCAATAGATCTTTGAGTGCCCCCCTGCACCCCCTAATTCACCTATAAAAATTTAATCCTGCCATTATGTTTGGACCATAGACACCTACTTAGGGTCCGAGTTTGATAATTATAACTTAATATTAAAGAGAGTTAAGCGGCTTCGAAATTCGAACCCCAACCCGCCATTTTATTTTATTTTTTATTTTTTTATTATTATTCCTTTATGCGCTCTTTAACAAAGAAAGATGCATTATTCTACTCATAGAAAACCTTAGACATGATAAACTGTCGAATATATTGTAAAAATAATTTAAAACAGTGGACATAAACCAATTTTCCTGGATTTTTCCAGCTTTTTCCCATTAATCGCTATTTTCCCAAATTAAGAAAAATGATTTCTTATATGTTGAAACCTAAAAAATATAGAAAAACCCATTGAAAAAATAATATAATGCCAAATAAGCGGAAGAAAAAAAAAAGAAATTTTTAGAAAAGTTGCTGAGGCTGGGATTCGAAAATGCGAACCCCTCGCCGCAGACGTCAGTTACTAGTCCGGTGTCTTGACCACCATACCACTCAAATACGAAGAGCCCGCAACAATTTCGCTTCAAAAGTCCTCTCATGGTCAGTTATACAATAGAACTTTGAGAGCCCCCCTGCAACCCCTAATTCACCTATAAAAATTTAATCCAGCCATTATGTTTGGACCATAAACACCTACTTAGGTCCCGAGTTTGAAAATTATAACTTAATATTAAAGGGAGTTAAAAGGTTTCGAAATTTGAACCCCAACCCGCCATTTTATTTTATTTTTTATTTTTTTATTATTTTTCTTTTATGCGTTCTTTAACAAAGAAAGATGCATTTTTCTACTCATAGAAAACCTTACACATGATAAACTGTCGAATATATTGTAAAAATAATTTAAAACAGTGGACATAAACCAATTTTCCTGGATTTTTCCAGCTTTTTCCGATTATTCGCTATTTTCCCAAATTAAGAAAAAAAATTTCCTATATGTAGAAACCTCTAAAATATGGAAAAACACATTGAAAAAATAATATAATGCAAAATAAGCGGAAGGGAAAGAAAAAGAAATTTTTAGAAAAATTGCTGAGGCTGGGATTCGAACTTGCGAACAACTCGCCGCTGACGTCTATTACTAGTCCGGTGTCTTGACCACCATAGCACTCAAATACGAAAAGCCCGCCACAATTTCGCTTCAAAAGCCCTCTCATGGTCAGTTATGCAATAGATCTTTGAGTGCCCCCCTGCACCCCCTAATTGACCTATAAAAATTTAATACAGCCATTATGTTTGGACCATAGACACCTACTTAGGGTCCGAGTTTGATAATTATAACTTAATATTAAAGAGAGTTAAGCGGCTTCGAAATTCGAATCCCAAATCGCCATTTTATTTTATTTTTCATTTTTTTATTATTATTCCTTTATGCGTTCTTTAACAAAGAAAGATGCATTATTCTACTCATAGAAAACCTTAGACATGATAAACTGTCGAATATATTGTAAAAATAATTTAAAACAGTGGACATAAACCAATTTTCCTGGATTTTTCCAGCTTTTTCCCATTATTCGCTATTTTCCCAAATTAAGAAAAATTATTTCCTATATGTTGAAACCTAAAAAATATAGAAAAACCCATTGAAAAAATAATATAATACCAAATAAGCGGAAGAAAAAAAAAAAGAAATTTTTAGAAAAGTTGCTGAGGCTGGGATTCGAACCTGCGAACCCCTCGCCGCAGACGTCAGTTACTAGTCCGGTGTCTTGACCACCATACCACTCAAATACGAAAAGCCCGCCACAATTTCGCTTCAAAAGTCCTCTCATGGTCAGTTATGCAATAGATCTTTGAGTGCCCCCCTGCACCCCCTAATTCACCTATAAAAATTTAATCCTGCCATTATGTTTGGACCATAGACACCTACTTAGGGTCCGAGTTTGATAATTATAACTTAATATTAAAGAGAGTTAAGCGGCTTCGAAATTCGAACCCCAACCCGCCATTTTATTTTATTTTTTATTTTTTTATTATTGTTCCTTTATGCGTTCTTTAACAAAGAAAGATGCATTATTCTACTCATAGAAAACCTTAGACATGATAAACTGTCGAATATATTGTGAAAATAATTTAAAACAGTGGACATAAACCAATTTTCCTGGATTTTTCCAGCTTTTTCCCATTATTCGCTATTTTCCCAAATTAAGAAAAATGATTTCCTATATGTTGAAACCTAAAAAATATAGAAAAACCCATTGAAAAAATAATATAATGCCAAATAAGCGGAAGAAAAAAAAAGAAATTTTTAGAAAAGTTGCTGAGGCTGGGATTCGAACCTGCGAACCCCTCGCCGCAGAGGTCAGTTACTAGTCCGGTGTCTTGACCACCATACCACTCAAATACGAAAAGCCCGCCACAATTTCGCTTCAAAAGTCCTCTCATGGTCAGTTATGCAATAGATCTTTGTGTGCCCCCCTGCATCCCCTAATTCACCTATAAAAATTTAATCCAGCCATTATGTTTGGACCATAGACACCTACTTAGGGTCCGAGTTTGATAATTATAACTTAATATTAAAGAGAGTTAAGCGGCTTCGAAATTCGAACCCCAAATCGCCATTTTATTTTATTTTTTATTTTTTTATTATTATTACTTTATGCGTTCTTTAACAAAGAAAAATGCATTATTCTACTCATAGAAAACCTTAGAGATGATAAACTGTCGAATATATTGTAAAAATAATTTAAAACAGTGGACATAAACCAATTTTCCTGGATTTTTCCAGCTTTTTCCCATTATTCGCTATTTTCCCAAATTAAGAAAAATTATTTCCTATATGTTGTAACCTAAAAAATATAGAAAAACCCATTGAAAAAATAATATAATACCAAATAAGCGGAAGAAAAAAAAAAGAAATTTTTAGAAAAGTTGCTGAGGCTGGGATCCGAACCTGCGAACCCCTCGCCGCAGACGTCAGTTACTAGTCCGGTGTCTTGACCACCATACCACTCAATTACGAAAAGCCCGCCACAATTTCGCTTCAAAAGTCCTCTCATGGTCAGTTATGCAATAGATCTTTGAGTGCCCCTCTGCACCCCCTAATTCACCTATAAAAATTTAATCCAGCCATTATGTTTGGACCATAAACACCTACTTAGGGTCCGAGTTTGAAAATTATAACTTAATATTAAAAGGAGTTAAACGGCTTCGAAATTCGAACCCCAACCCGCCATTTTATTTTATTTTTTATTTTTTTATTATTATTCCTTCATGCGTTCTTTAACAAAGAAAGCTGCATTATTCTACTCATAGAAAACCTTACACATGATAAACTGTCGAATATATTGTAAAAATAATTTAAAACAGTGGACATAAAATTCGCTATTTTCCCAAATTAAGAAAAAATTTTTCCTATATGTAGAAACCTCTAAAATATAGAAAAACACATTGAAAAAAAAATATAATGCAAAATAAGCGGAAGAAAAAAAAAGAAATTTTTAGAAAAGTTGCTGAGGCTGGGATTCGAACCTGCGAACCCCTCGCCGCAGACGTCAGTTCCTAGTCCGGTGTCTTGACCACCATAGCACTCAAATACGAAAAGCCCGCCACAATTTCGCTTCAAAAGTCCTCTCGTGGACAGTTATACAATAGATCTTTGAGTGCCCCCCTGCACCCCCTAATTCACCTATAAAAATTTAATCCAGCCATTATGTTTGGACTATAGACACCTACTTAGGGTCCGAGTTTGAAAATTATAACTTAATATTAAAAGGAGTTAAACGGCTTCGAAATTCGAACCCCAACCCGCCATTTTATTTCATTTTTTATTTTTTTTATTATTATTCCTTTATGCGTTCTTTAACAAAGAAAGATGCATTATTCTACTCATAGAAAACCTTACACATGATAAACTGTCGAATATATTGTAAAAATAATTTAAAACAGTGGACATAAACCAATTTTACTGGATTTTTCCCGCTTTTTCCCATTATTCGCTATTTTCCCAAATTAAGAAAAAATTTTTCCAATATGTAGAAACCTCTAAAATATGGAAAAACACATTGAAAAAATAATATAATGCCAAATAAGCGGAAGAAAAAAAAAGAAATTTTTAGAAAAGTTGCTGAGGCTTGGATTCGAACCTGCGAACCCCTCGCCGCAGACGTCAGTTACTAGTCCGGTGTCTTGACCACCATACCACTCAAATACGAAGAGCCCGAAACAATTTCGCTTCAAAAGTCCTCTCATGGTCAGTTATACAATAGAACTTTGAGTGCCCCCCTGCACCCCCTAATTCACCTATAAAAATTTAATCCAGCCATTATGTTTAGACCATAGACACCTACTTAGGTCCCGAGTTTGAAAATTATAACTTAATATTAAAGGGAGTTAAACGGTTTCGAAATTTGAACCCCAACCCGCCATTTTATTTTATTTTTTATTTTTTTATTATTTTTCTTTTATGCGTTCTTTAACAAAGAAAGATGCATTATTCTACTCATAGAAAACCTTACACATGATAAACTGTCGAATATATTGTAAAAATAATTTAAAACAGTGGACATAAACCAATTTTCCTGGATTTTTCCAGCTTTTTCCCATTATTCGCTATTTTCCCAAATTAAGAAAAAATTTTTCCTATATGTAGAAACCTCTAAAATATGGAAAAACACATTGAAAAAATAATATAATGCAAAATAAGCGGAAGAAAAAAAAGAAATTTTTAGAAAAGTTGCTGAGGCTGGGATTCGACCCTGCGAACCCCTCGCCGCAGACGTCAGTTACTAGTCCGGTGTCTTGACCACCATACCACTCAAATACGAAAAGCCCGCCACAATTTCGCTTCAAAAGTCCTCTCATGGTCAGTTATGCAATAGATCTTTGAGTGCCCCCCTGCACCCCCTAATTCACCTATAAAAATTTAATCCAGCCATTAAGTTTGGACTATAGACACCTACTTATTGTCCGAGTTTGAAAATTATAACTTAATATTAAAGGGAGTTAAACGGCTTCGAAATTCGAACCCCAACCCGCCATTTTATTTCATTTTTTATTTTTTTTAATATTATTCCTTTATGCGTTCTTTAATAAAGAAAGAAGCATTATTCTACTCATAGAAAACCTTACACATGATAAACTGTCGAATATATTGTAAAAATAATTTAAAACAGTGGACATAAACCAATTTTCCTGGAGTTTTCCACCTTTTTCCCATTATTCGCTTTTTTCCCAAATTAAGAAAAAAATTTTCCTATATGTAGAAACCTCTAAAATATGGAAAAACACATTGAAAAAATAATATAATGCAAAATAAGCGGAAGAAAAAATAAAAGAATTTTTTAGAAAAGTTGCTGAGGCTGGGATTCGAACCTGCGAGCCCCTCGCCGCAGACGTCAGTTACTAGTCCGTTGTCTTGACCACCATACCACTCAAATACGAAAAGCCCGCCACAATTTCGCTTCAAAAGTCCTCTCATGGTCAGTTAAGCAATAGATCTTTGAGTGCCCCCCTGCACCCCCTAATTCACCTATAAAAATTTAATCCAGCCATTATGTTTGGACCATAGACACCTACTTAGGGTCCGAGTTTGAAAATTATAACTTAATATTAAAGAGAGTTAAACGGCTTCGAAATTCGAACCCCAACCCGCCATTTTATTTTATTTTTTATTTTTTTATTATTATTCCTTTATGCTTTCTTTAACAAAGTAAGATGCATTATTCTACTCATAGAAAACCTTACACATGATAAACTGTCGAATATATTGTAAAAATAATTTAAAACAGTGGACATAAACCAATTTTCCTGGATTTTTCCAGCTTTTTCCCATTATTCGCTATTTTCCCAAATTAAGAAAAATTATTTCCTATATGTAGAAACCTCTAAAATATAGAAAAATACATTGAAAAAATAATATAATGCAAAATAAGCGGAAGAAAAAAAAAAAGAAATTTTTAGAAAAGTTGCTGATTCTTGGATTCGAACCTGCGAACCCCTCGCCGCAGACGTCAGTTACTAGTCCGCTGTCTTGACTACCATACCACTCGAACACGAGAGGCCTGCCACAATTTCGCTTCAAAAAACCTCTCATGGTCAGTTATGCAATAGATCTTTGAGTGCCCCCCTGCACCCCCTAATTCACCTATAAAAATTTAATCCAGCCATTATGATTGAACCATAGACACCTACTTAGGTTCCGAGTTTGAAAATTATAACTTAATATTAAAGGGAGTTAAACGGCTTCGAAATTCGAACCCCAACCCGCCATTTTATTTTATTTTTTAATTTTTTTTTATTATTATTCCTTTATGCTTTCTTTAGCAAAGAAAGATGCATTATTCTACTCATAGAAAACCTCACACATGATAAACTGTCGAATATATTGTAAAAATAATTTAAAACAGTGGACAAACCAATTTTCCTGGATTTTTCCAGCTTTTTCCCATTATTCGCTATTTTTCCAAATTAAGAAAAATTATTTCCTATATGAAGAAACCTCTAAAATATAGAAAAACACATTGAAAAAATAATATAGTGCAAAATAAGCGGAAGAAAAAAAAAGAAATTTTTAGAAAAGTTGCTGAGGCTGGGATTCGAACCTGCGAACCCTTCGCCGCAGACGTCAGTTACTAGTCCGGTGTCTTGACCACCATACCACTCAAATACGAAAACCCCGCCACAATTTCGCTTCAAAAGTCCTCTCATGGTAAGTTATGCAATAGATCTTTGAGTGCCCCCCTGCACCCCCTAATTCACCTATAAAAATTTAATCCAGCCATTAGGTTTGGACTATAGACACCTACTTAGGGTCTGAGTTTGAAAATTATAAGTTAATATTAAAGGGAGTTAAACGACTTCGAAATTCGAACCCCAACCCGCCATTTTTTTTTTTATTTTTTTTTTATTATTATTCCTTTATGCGTTCTTTAACAAAGAAAAATGCATTATTCTACTCATAGAAAACCTTACACATGATAAACTGTCGAATATATTGTAAAAATAATTTAAAACAGTGGACATAAACCAATTTTCCTGGAATTTTCCAGCTTTTTCCCATTATTCGCTATTTTCCCAAATTAAGAAAAATTATTTCCTGTATGTAGAAACCTCTAAAATATAGAAAAACACATTGAAAAAATAATATAATGCAAAATAAGCGGAAGAAAAAAAAAGAAATTTTTAGAAAAGTTGCTGAGGCTGGGATTCGAACCTGCGAACCCCTCGGCGCAGACGTCAGTTACTAGTCCGTTGTCTTGACCACCATACCACTCAAATACGAAAAGCCCGCCACAATTTCGCTTCAAAAGTCCTCTCATGGTCAGTTAAGCAATAGATCTTTGAGTACCCCCCTGCACCCCCTAATTCCCCTATAAAAATTTAATCCAGCCATTATGTTTGGACCATAGACACCTACTTAGGGTCCGAGTTTGAAAATTATAACTTAATATTAAAGAGAGTTAAACGGCTTCGAAATTCGAACCCCACCCGCCATTTTATTTTATTTTTTATTTTTTTATTATTATTCCTTTATGCGTTCTTTAACAAAGATAGATGCATTATTCTACTCATAGAAAACCTTACACATGATAAACTGTCGAATATATTGTAAAAATAAATTAAAACAGTGGACATAAACCAATTTTCCTGGATTTTTCCAGCTTTTTTCCATTATTCGCTATTTTCCCAAATTAAGAAAAATTTTTTCCCATATGTAGGACCCTTTCAAATATAGAAAAACACATTGAGAAAATAATATAATGTAAAACAAGTGGAAGAAAAAAAAAGAAATTTTTTTGAAAAGTTGCTGAAGCAGAGATTCGAACCTTCGCCCCATCCGTCAGTTACTAGTCCGGTGTCTTGACTACCACACCACTCGAACACGAGAAGCCTGCCACAATTTCGCTTCAAAAGTCCTCTCACAGTCAGCTATGCAATTGAACTTTGAGGCCCCCCCTGCACCCCCTAACTCACATTTAAAATTTCCTCTAGCAGAAATGCTTGGACCACAGACCCATACTTAGGGACCGAGTTTGAAAATTTTAACTAAATATTGAAGGGAGTTAGACGGCTTCGAAATTCAAAATCCAAACAGCTATTTTTTTTAATTTTTTTTTTTAATTTTTACTCCATTACGCGTTCTTCAACAAAGAAAGATGCACGATTCTACTCATAGAAAACCTTACACATGATAAACTGTCGAATATATTGTAAAAATAATTTAAAACAGTGGACATAAACCAATTTTCCTGGAATTTTCCAGCTTTTTCCCATTATTCGCAATTTTCCCAAATTAAGAAAAATTATTTCCTGTATGTAGAAACCTCTAAAATATAGAAAAACACATTGAAAAAATAATATAATGCAAAATAAGCGGAAGAAAAAAAAAAGAAATTTTTAGAAAAGTTGCTGAGGCTGGGATTCGAACCTGCGAACCCCTCGCCGCAGACGTCAGTTACTAGTCCGGTGTCTTGACCACCATACCACTCAAATACGAAAACGCCGCCACAATTTCGCTTCAAAAGTCCTCTCATGGTAAGTTATGTAATAGATCTTTGAGTGCACCCCTGCATCCCCTAATTCACCTATAAAAATTTAATCCAGCCATTAGGTTTGGACTATAGACACCTACTTAGGGTCCGAGTTTGAAAATTATAACTTAATATTAGTGGGAGTTAAACGGCTTTGAAATTCGAACCCCAACCCGCCATTTTATTTTATTTTTTATTTTTTTAATTATTATTCCTTTATGCGTTCTTTAACAAAGAAAGATGCATTATTCTACTCATAGAAAACCTTACACATGATAAACTGTCGAATATATTGTAAAAATAATTTAAAACAGTGGACATAAACCAATTTTCCTGGAATTTTTCAGCTTTTTCCCATTATTTGCTATTTTCCCAAATTAAGAAAAATTATTTCCTATATGTAGAAACCTCTAAAATATAGAAAAACACATTGAAAAAATAATATAATGCAAAATAAGCGGAAGAAAAAAAAAGAAATTTTTAGAAAAGTTGCTGAGGCTGGGATTCGAACCTGCGAACCCCTCGCCGCAGACGTCAGTTAGTAGTCCGGTGTCTTGACCACCATACCACTCAAATACGAAAACCCTGCCACAATTTCGCTTCAAAAGTCCTCTCATGGTCAGTTATGCAATAGATCTTTGAGTGCCCCCCTGCACCCCCTAATTCACCTATAAAAATTTAATCCAGCCATTATGTTTGGACTATAGACACCTACTTAGGGTCCGAGTTTGAAAATTGTAACTTAATATTAAAGGGAGTGAAACGGCTTCGAAATTCGAACCCCAACCCGCCATTTTATTTTATTTTTTATTTTTTTATTATTATTCCTTTATGCGTTCTTTAACAAAGAAAGATGCATTATTCTACTCATAGAAAACCTTGCACATGATAAAGTGCCGAATATATTGTAAAAATAAGTTAAAACAGTGGATATAAACCAATTTTCCTGGATTTTTCCAGCTTTTTCCCATTATTCGCTATTTTCCTAAATTAAGAAAAATTATTTCCTATATGTAGAAACTTCAAAAATATAGAAAAACACATTAAAAAAATAATATAATGCAAATTAAACGGAAGAAAAAAAAAAGAAATTTTTAGAAAAGTTGATTCGAACCTGCGAACCCCTCGCCGCAGACGTCAGTAACTAGTCCGGTGTCTTGACCACCATGCCACTCAAAAACGAAAAGCCCGCCACAATTTCGCTTCAAAAGTCCTCTCATGGTCAGTTATGCAATAGATCTTTGAGTGCCCCCCTGCACCCCCTAATTCACCTATAAAAATTTAATCCAGCCATTATGTTTGGACAATAGACACCTACTTAGGGTCCGAGTTTGAAAATTATAACTTAATATTAAAGGGAGTTAAACGACTTCGAAATTCGAACCCCAACCCGCCATTTTATTTTATTTTTTATTTTTTTTATTATTATTCCCTTATGCGCTCTTTAACAAAGAAAGATGCATTATTCTACTCATAGAAAACCTTACACATGATAAACTGTCGAATATATTGTAAAAATAATTTAAAACAGTGGACATAAACCAATTTTCCTGGATTTTTCCAGCTTTTTCCCATTATTCGCTATTTTCCCAAATTAAGAAAAAAAATTTCCTATATGTAGAAACCTCTAAAATATAGAAAAACACATTGAAAAAATAATATAATGCAAAATAAGCGGAAGAAAGAAAAAAGAAATTTTTAGAAAAGTTGCTGAGGCTGGGATTCGAACCTGCGAACCCCTCGCCGCAGACGTCAGTTACTAGTCCGGTGTTTTGACCACCATACCACTCAAATACGAAAAGCCCGCCACAATTTCGCTTCAAAAGTCCTCTCATGGTCAGTTATGCAATAGATCTTTGAGTGCCCCCCTGCTCCCCCTAATTCGCCTATAAAAATTTTTTCCAGCCATTATGTTTGGACCATAGACACCTACTTAGGGTCCGAGTTTGAAAATTATAACTTAATATTAAAGGAAGTTAAACGGCTTTGAAATTCGAACCCCAACCCGCCATTTTATTTTATTTTTTATTTTTTTATTATTATTCCTTCATGCGTTCTTTAACAAAGAAAGATGTATTATTCTTCTCATAGAAAACCTTACACATGATAAACTGTTGAATATGTTGTAAAATTAATTTAAAACAGTGGACATAAACCAATTTTACGGGACTTTTCCAGCTTTTTCCCATTATTCGCTATTTTCCCAAATTAAGAAAAATTATTTCCTATATGTAGAAACCTCTAAAATATAGAAAAACACATTGAAAAAATAATATAATGCAAAATAAGCGGAAGAAAAAAAAAAGGAAATTTTTAGAAAAGCTGCTGAGGCTGGGATTCGAACCGGCGAACAACTCGCCGCAGACATCAGTTACTAGTCCGGTGTCTTGACCACAGTACCACTCAAATACGAAAAGCCCGCCACAATTTCGCTTCAAAAGTCCTTTCATGGTCAGTTATGCAATAGATCTTTGAGTGCCCCCCTGCACCCCCTAATTCACCTATAAAAATTTAATCCAGCCATTATGTTTTTACCATAGACACCTACTTAGGGTCCGAGTTTGAAAATTATAACCTAATATTAAAGGGAGTTAAACGGCTTCGAAATTCGAACCCCAACCCGCCATTTTTTTTTTTTTTTTATTATTATTCCTTTATGCGTTCTTTAACAAAGAAAGATGCATTATTCTATTCATAGAAAACCTTGCACATGATAAACTGTCGAATATATTGTAAAAATAATTTAAAACAGTGGACATAAACCAATTTTCCTGGATTTTTCCAGCTTTTTCCCATTATTCGCTATTTTCCCAAATTAAGAAAAATTATTTCCTATATGTAGAAACTTCAAAAATATAGAAAAACACATTAAAAAAATAATATAATGCAAATTAAACGGAAGAAAAAAAAAAGAAATTTTTAGAAAAGTTGATTCGAACCTGCGAACCCCTCGCCGCAGACGTCAGTAACTAGTCCGGTGTCTTGACCACCATGCCACTCAAAAACGAAAAGCCCGCCACAATTTCGCTTCAAAAGTCCTCTCATGGTCAGTTATGCAATAGATCTTTGAGTGCCCCCCTGCACCCCCTAATTCACCTATAAAAATTTAATCCAGCCATTATGTTTGGACAATAGACACCTACTTAGGGTCCGAGTTTGAAAATTATAACTTAATATTAAAGGAAGTTAAACGGCTTTGAAATTCGAACCCCAACCCGCCATTTTATTTTATTTTTTATTTTTTTATTATTATTCCTTCATGCGTTCTTTAACAAAGAAAGATGTATTATTCTTCTCATAGAAAACCTTACACATGATAAACTGTTGAATATGTTGTAAAATTAATTTAAAACAGTGGACATAAACCAATTCTACGGGACTTTTCCAGCTTTTTCCCATTATTCGCTATTTTCCCAAATTAAGAAAAATTATTTCCTATATGTAGAAACCTCTAAAATATAGAAAAACACATTGAAAAAATAATATAATGCAAAATAAGCGGAAGAAAGAAAAAAGAAATTTTTAGAAAAGTTGCTGAGGCTGGGATTCGAACCTGCGAACCCCTCGCCGCAGACGTCAGTTACTAGTCCGGTGTTTTGACCACCATACCACTCAAATACGAAAAGCCCGCCACAATTTCGCTTCAAAAGTCCTCTCATGGTCAGTTATGCAATAGATCTTTGAGTGCCCCCCTGCACCTCCTAATTCACCTATAAAAATTTAATCCAGCCATTATGTTTTTACCATAGACACCTACTTAGTGTCCGAGTTTGAAAATTATAACTTAATATTAAAGGGAGTTAAACGGCTTCGAAATTCGAACCCCAACCTGCCATTTTATTTTATTTTTTATTTTTTTTATTATTATTCCTTTATGCGTTCTTTATTAACAAAGAAAGATGCATTATTCTACTCATAGAAAACCTTACACATGATAAACTGTAGAATATATTGTAAAAATAATTTAAAACAGTGGACATAAACCAATTTTCGTGGATTTTTCCAGCTTTTTCCCATTATTCGCTATTTTCCCAAATTAAGAAAAAAATTTTCATATATGTAGAAACCTCTAAAATATAGAAAAACACATTGAAAAAATAATATAATGCAAAATAAGCGGAAGAAAAAAAAAAGGAAATTTTCAGAAAAGTTGCTGAGGCTGGGATTCGAACCGGCGAACCCCTCGCCGCAGACATCAGTTACTAGTCCGGTGTCTTGACCACCATACCACTCAAATACGTAAAGCCCGCCACAATTTCGCTTCAAAAGTCCTCTCATGGTCAGTTATGCAATAGATCTAAGAGTGCCCCCCTGCACCCCCTAATTCACCTATAAAAATTTAATCCAGAAATTATGTTTTTACCATAGACACCTACTTAGGGTCCGAGTTTGAAAATTATAACTTATTATTAAAGGGAGTTAAACGGCTTCGAAATTCGAACCCAAACCCGCCAAAAAATTTTATTTTTTATTTTTTTTATTATTATTCCTTTATGCGTTCTTTAACAAAGACAGATGCATTATTCTACTCATAGAAAACCTTAGACATGATAAACTGTCGAATATATTGTAAAAATGATTTAAAACAGTGGACATAAACCAATTTTCCTGGATTTTTTCAATTTTTTCCCATTATTCACTATTTTCCCAAATTAAGAAAAATTATTTTCTCTATGTAGAAACCTCTAAAATATAGATAAACACATTGAAAAAATAATATAATGCAAAATAAGAAGAAGAAAAAAAAAAGGAAATTTTTTGAAAAGTTGCTGAGGCTGGGATTCGAACCTGCGAACCCCTCGCCGCAGACGTCAGTTACTAGTTCGGTGTCTTGACCACCATACCACTCAAATACGAAAAGCCCGCCACAATTTCGCTTCAAAAGTCCTCTCATGGTCAGTTATGCAATAGATCTTTGAGTGCCCCCCTGCTCCCCCTAATTCACCTATAAAAATTTATTCCAGCCATTATGTTTGGACCATAGACACCTACTTAGGGTCCGAGTTTGAAAATTATAACTTATTATTAAAGGGAGTTAAACGGCTTCGAAATTCGAACCCCTACCCGCCATTTTATTTTATTTTTTGTTTTTTTATTATTATTCTTTTATGCGTTCTTTAACAAAGAAAGATGCATTATTCTATTCATAGAAAACCTTGCACATGATAAACTGTCGAATATATTGTAAAAATAATTTAAAACAGTGGACATAAACCAATTTTCCTGGATTTTTCCAGCTTTTTCCCATTATTCGCTATTTTCCCAAATTAAGAAAAATTATTTCCTATATGTAGAAACTTCTAAAATATAGAAAAACAAATTAAAAAAATAATATAATGCAAATTAAGCGGAAGAAAAAAAAAGAAATTTTTAGAAAAGTTGATTCGAACCTGCGAACCCCTCGCCGCAGACGTCAGTTACTAGTCCGGTGTCTTGACCACCATGCCACTCAAATACGAAAAGCCCGCCACAATTTCGCTTCAAAAGTCCTCTCATGGTCAGTTATGCAATAGATCTTTGAGTGCCCCCCTGCACCCCCTAATTCACCTATAAAAATTTAATCCAGCCATTATGTTTGGACAATAGACACCTACTTAGGGTCCGAGTTTGAAAATTATAACTTAATATTAAAGGGAGTTAAACGACTTCGAAATTCGAACCCCAACCCGCCATTTTATTTTATTTTTTATTTTTTTTATTATTATTCCCTTATGCGCTCTTTAACGAAGAAAGATGCATTATTCTACTCATAGAAAACCTTACACATGATAAACTGTCGAATATATTGTAAAAATAATTTAAAACAGTGGACATAAACCAATTTTCCTGGATTTTTCCAGCTTTTTCCCATTATTCGCTATTTTCCCAAATTAAGAAAAAAATTTTCCTATATGTAGAAACCTCTAAAATATAGAAAAACACATTGAAAAAATAATATAATGCAAAATAAGTGGAAGAAAAAAAAAAATTTTTAGAAAAGTTGCTGAGGCTGGGATTCGAACCTGCGAACCCCTCGCCGCAGACGTCAGTTAATATTCCAGTGTCTTGACCACCATACCACTCAAATACGAAAAGCCCGCCACAATTTCGCTTCAAAAGTCCTCTCATGGTCAGTTATGCAATAGATCTTTGAGTGCCCCCCTGCACCCCCTAATTCACCTATAAAAATTTAATCCAGCCATTATGTTTGGACCATAGACACCTACTTAGGGTCCGAGTTTGAAAATTATAACTTAATATTAAAGGGAGTTAAACGTCTACGAAATTCGAACCCCAACCCGCCATTTTATTTTATTTTTTATTTTTTTATTATTATTCCTTTATGCGTTCTTTAACAAAGAAAGATGCATTATTCTACTCATAGAAAACCTTACACATGATAAACTGTAGAATATATTGTAAAAATAATTTAAAACAGTGGACATAAACCAATTTTCCTGGATTTTTCCAGCTTTTTCCCATTATTCGCTATTTTCCCAAATTAAAAAAAAAAATTTCCTTTTCGTAGAAACCTCTAAAATATAGAAAAACACATTGAAAAAATAATATAATGCAAAATAAGCGGAAGAAGAAAAAAAAGAAATTTTTAGAAATGTTGCTGAGGCTGGGATTCGAGCCTGCGATCCCCTCGCCGCAGACGTCAGTTACTAGTCCGGTGTCTTGACCACCTTACAACTCAAATACGAAAAGCCCGGCACCATTTCGCTTCAAAAGTCCTCTTATGGTCAGTTATGCAATGGAACTTTGAGTGCCCCCCTGCACCCCCTTATTCACCTATAAAAATTTAATCCAGCCATTATGTTTGGACCATAGACACCTACTTAGGGTCCGAGTTTGAAAATTATAACTTAATATTAAAGGGAGTAAAACGGCTTCGAAATTCGAACCCCAACCCGCCATTTCATTTTATTTTTTATTTTTTTATTATTATTCCTTTATGTGTTCTTTAACAAAGAAAGATGCATTATTCTACTCATAGAAAACCTTACACATGATAAACTGTCGAATATATTGTAAAAATAATTTAAAACAGTGGACATAAACCAATTTTCCTGGATTTTTCCAGCTTTTTCCCATTATTCGATATTTTCCCAAATTAAGAAAAAAATTTTCCTATATGTAGAAACCTCTAAAATATAGAAAAACACATTGAAAAAATAATATAATGCAAAATAAGCGGAAGAAAAAAAAAAGAAATTTTTAGAAAAGTTGCTGAGTCTGGGATTCGAACCTGCGAACCGCTCGCCGCAGACATCAGTTACTAGTCCGGTGTCTTGACCACCATACCACTCAGATACAAAAAGCCCGACACAATTTCGCTTCAAAAGTCCTCTCATGGTCAGTTATGCAATAGATCTTTGAGTGCCCCCCTGCACCCCCAAATTCACCTATAAAAATTTAATCCAGCCATTATGTTTGGACCATAGACACCTACTTAGGGTCCGAGTTTAAAAATTATAACTTAATATTAAAGGGAGTTAAACGGCTACGAAATTCGAGCCCCAACCCGCCATTTTATTTTATTTTTTATTTTTTTATTATTATTCCTTTATGCGTTCTTTAACAAAGAAAGATGCATTATTCTACTCATAGAATACCTTACACATGATAAACTGTAGAATATATTGTAAAAATAATTTAAAACAGTGGACATAAACCAATTTTCCTGGATTTTTCCAGCTTTTTCCCATTATTCGCTATTTTCCCAAATTAAGAAAAAAATTTTCCTTTATGTAGAAACCTCTAAAATATAGAAAAACACATTGAAAAAATAATATAATGCAAAATAAGCGGAAGAAGAAAAAAAAGAAATTTTTAGAAATGTTGCTGAGGCTGGGATTCGAACCTGCGAACCCCTCGCCGCAGACTTCAGTTACTAGTCCGGTGTCTTGACCACCATACCACTCAAATACGAAAAGCCCGGCACAATTTCGCTTCAAAAGTCCTCTCATGGTCAGTTACGCAATGGAACTTTGAGTGCCCCCCTGCACTCCTTATTCACCTATAAAAATTTAATCCAGCCATTATGTTTGGACCATAGACACCTACTTAGGGTCCGAGTTTGAAAATTATAACTTAATATTAAAGGGAGTAAAACGGCTTCGAAATTCGAACCCCAACCCGCCATTTTATTTTATTTTTTATTTTTTTATTTTTTATTTTTTTATTATTATTCCTTTATGCGTTCTTTAACAAAGAAAGATGCATTATTCTACTCATAGAAAACCTTACACATGATAAACTGTCGAATATATTGTAAAAATAATTTAAAACAGTGGACATAAACCAATTTTCTTAGATTTTTCCAGCTTTTTCCCTATATCCGCTATTTTTACAAATTAAGAAAAAAATTTTCCTATATGTAGAAACCTCTAAAATATAGAAAAACACATTGAAAAAATAATATAATGCAAAATAAGCGGAAGAAAGAAAAAATAAATTTTTAGAAAAGTTGCTGAGGCTGGGATTCGAACCTGCGAACCCCTCGCCGCAGACGTCAGTTACTAGTCCGGTGTCTTGACCACCATACCACTCAAATACAAAAATCCCGCCACAATTTCGCTTCAAAAGTACTCTCATGGTCAGTTATGCAATAGATCTTTGAGTGCCCCCCTGCACCCCCTAATTCACCTATAAAAATTTAATCCAGTTATTATGTTTGGACCATAGACACCTACTTAGGGTCCGAGTTTGAAAATTATAACTTAATATTAAAGGGAGGTAAACGGCTACGAAATTCGAACCCCAACCCGCCATTTTATTTTATTTTTTATTTTTTTATTATTATTCCTTTATGCGTTCTTTAACAAAGACAGATGCATTATTCTACTCATAGAAAACCTTACACATGATAAACTGTCGAATATATTGTAAAAATAATTTAAAACAGTGGACATAAACCAATTTTCCTAGATTTTTCCAGCTTTTTCCCATTATTCGCTATTTTCCCAAATTAAGAAAAAAATTTTCCTATATGTAGAAACCTCTAAAATATAGAAAAACACATTGAAAAAATAATATAATGCAAAATAAGCGGAAGAAGAAAAAGAAGAAATTTTTAGAAAAGTTGCTGAGGCTGGGATTCGAATCTGCGAAACCCTCTCCGCAGACGTCAGTTACTAGTCCGGTGTCTTGACCACTATACCACTCAAATACGGAAATCCCGCCACAATTTCGCTTCAAAAGTCCTCTCATTGGCAGTTATGCATTGGATCTTTGAGTGCACCCCTGCACCCCCTAATTCACCTATAAAAATTTAATCCAGCCATTATGTTTGGACCATAGACACCTACTTAGGGTCCGAGTTTGAAAATTATAACTTAATATTAAAGGGAATTAAACGCCTTCGAAATTCGAACCCCAACCCGCCATTTCATTTAATTTTTTATTTTTTATTATTATTCCTTTATGTGTTCTTTAACAAAGAAAGATGCATTATTCTACTCATAGAAAACCTTACACATAATAAACAGTCGAATATATTGTAAAAATAATTTAAAACAGTGGACATAAACCACTTTTCCTGGATTTTTCCAGCTTTTTCCCATTATTCGCTATTTTCCCAAATTAAGAAAAAAATTTCCTATATGTAGAAACCTCTAAAATATAGAAAAACACATTGAAAAAATAATATAATGCAAAATAAGCGGAAGAAAAAAAAAGAAATTTTTAGAAAAGTTGCTGAGCCTGGGATTCGAAAATGCGAACCCCTCGCCGCAGACGTCAGTTACTAGTCCGGAGTCTTGACCACCATACCACTCAAATACGAAAAGCCCGCCTCAATTTCGCTTCAAAAGTCCTCTCATGGTCAGTTATGCAATAGATCTTTGAGTGCCCCCCTGCACCCCCTAATTCACCTATAAAAATTTAATCCAGCCATTATGTTTGGACCATAGACACCTACTTAGGGTCCGAGTTTGAAAATTATAACTTAATATTAAAGGGAGTTAAACGCCTTCGAAATTCAAACCCCAACCCGCCATTTTATTTTATTTTTTATTTTTTATTATTATTCCTTTATGTGTTCTTTAACAAAGAAAGATGCATTATTCTACTCATAGAAAACCTTACACATAATAAACTGTCGAATATATTGTAAAAATAATTTAAAGCAGTGGACATAAACCAATTTTCCTGGATTTTTCCAGCTTTTTCCCATTATTTGCTATTTTCAAAAGTTAAGAAAAATTATTTCCTGTATGTAGAAACCTCTAAAATATAGAAAAACACATTGAAAAAATAATATAATGCAAAATAAGCGGAAGAAAAAAAAGAAGAAATTTTTAGAAAAGTTGCTGAGGCTGGGATTCGAACCTGCGAACCCCTCGCCGCAGACGTCAGTTACTAGCCCGCTGTCTTGACCACCATACCACTCAAATACGAAAAGCCCGCCACAATTTCGCATCAAAAATCCTCTCATGGTCAGTTATGCAATAGATCTTTGAGTGCCCCCCTGCACCCCCTAATTCACCTATAAAAATTTAATCCAGCCATTATGTTTGGACCACAGACACCTACTTAGGGTCCGAGTTTGAAAATTATAACTTAATATTAAAGGGAGTTAAACGCCTTCGAAATTCGAACCCCAACCAGCAATTTTATTTTATTTTTTATTATTATTCCTTTATGTGTTCTTTAACAAAGAAAGATGCATTATTCTACTCATAGAAAACCTTACATATAATAAACTGTGGAATATATTGTAAAAATAATTTAAAACAGTGGACATAAACCAATTTTCCTGGAATTTTCCAGCTTTTTCCCTTTATTCGCTATTTTCAAAAGTTAAGAAAAATTATTTCCTATATGCAGAAACCTCTAAAATATAGAAAAACACATTGAAAAAATAATATAATGTAAAATAAACGGAAGAAAAAAAAGAAGAAATTTTTAGAAAAGTTGCTGAGGCGGGGATTCGAACCTGCGAAACCCCCGCCGCAGACGTCAGTTACTAGTCCGGTGTCTTGACCACCATACCACTGAAATACGAAAAGCCCGCCACAATTTCGCTTCAAAAGTCCTCTCATGGTCAGTTATGCAATAGATCTTTAGTGCCCCCTGCACCCCCTAATTCACCTATAAAAATTTAATCCAGCCATTATGTTTGGACCATAGACACCTACTTAGGGTCCGAGTTTGAAAATTATAACTTAATATTAAAGGGAGTTAAACGCCTTCGAAATTCGAACCCCAACCCGCCATTTTATTTTATTTTTTATTTTTTATTATTATTCCTTTATGTGTTCTTTAACAAAGAAAGATGCATTATTCTACTCATAGAAAACCTTACACATAATAAACTGTCGAATATATTGTAAAAATAATTTAAAACAGTGGACATAAACCAATTTTCCTGGATTTTTTCAGCTTTTTCCCATTATTCGCTATTTTCAAAAGTTAAGAAAAATTATTTCCTATATGTAGAAACCTCTAAAATATGGAAAAACACATTGAAAAAATAATATAATGCAAAATAAGCGGAAGAAAAAAAAAGAAAATTTTTTCAGAAAAGTTGCTGAGGCTGGGATTCGAACCTGCGAACCCCTAGCCGCAGACGTCAGTTACTAGACCGGTGACTTGACCACCATACCACTCAAATACGAAAAGCCCGCCACAATTTCGCTTCAAAAGTCCTCTCATGGTCAGTTATGCAATAGATCTTTAGTGCCCCTCTGCACCCCCTAATTCACCTATAAAAATTTAATCCAGCCATTATGTTTGGACCATAGACACCTACTTAGGGTCCGAGTTTGAAAATTATAACTTAATATTAAAGGGAGTTAAACGCCTTCGAAATTCGAACCCCAACCAGCCATTTTATTTTATTTTTTATTTTTTATTATTATACCTTTATGTGTTCTTTAACTAGGCAAGATGCATTATTCTACTCATAGAAAACCTTACACATAATAAACTGCCGAATATATTTTAAAAATAATTTAAAGCAGTGGACATAAACCAATTTTCCTGGATTTTTCCAGCTTTTTCCCATTATTCGCTATTTTCAAAAGTTAAGAAAAATTATTTCCTATATGTAGAAACCTCTAAAATATGGAAAAACACATTGAAAAAATAATATAATGCAAAATAAGCGGAAGAAAAAAAAAGAAAATTTTTTCAGAAAAGTTGCTGAGGCTGGGATTCGAACCTGCGAACCCCCCGCCGCAGACGTCAGTTACTAGACCGGTGACTTGACCACCATACCACTCAAATACGAAAAGCCCGCCACAATTTCGCTTCAAAAGTCCTCTCATGGTCAGTTATGCAATAGATCTTTAGTGCCCCTCTGCACCCCCTAATTCAACTATAAAATTTTAATCCAGCCATTATGTTTGGACCATAGACACCTACTTAGGGTCCGAGTTTGAAAATTATAACTTAATATTAAAGGGAGTTAAACGCCTTCGAAATTCGAACCCCAACCCGCCATTTTATTTTATTTTTTATTTTTTATTATTATACCTTTATGTGTTCTTTAACTAGGCAAGATGCATTATTCTACTCATAGAAAACCTTACACATAATAAACTGCCGAATATATTTTAAAAATAATTTAAAGCAGTGGACATAAACCAATTTTCCTGGATTTTTCCAGCTTTTTCCCTTTATTCGCTATTTCCAAAAGTTAAGAAAAATTATTTCCTATATGTAGAAACCTCTAAAATATAGAAAAACACATTGAAAAAATAATATAATGCAAAATAAGCGGAAGAAAAAAAAGAAATTTTTAGAAACGTTGCTGAGGCTGGGATTCGAACCTGCGAACCCCTCGCCGCAAACGTCAGTTACTAGTCCGGTGTCTTGACCACCATACCACTCAAATACGAAAAGCCCGCCGCAATTTCGCTTCAAAAGTCCTCTCATGGTCAGTTATGCAATAGATCTTTGAGTGCCCCCCTGCACCCCCTAATTCACCTATAAAAATTTAATCCAGCCATTATGTTTGGACCATAGACACCTACTTAGGGTCCGAGTTTGAAAATTATAACTTAATATTAAAGGGAGTTAAGCGCCTTCGAAATTCGAACCCCTACCCGCCATTTTATTTTATTTTTTATTTTTTATTATTATTCCTTTATGTGTTCTTTAACAAAGAAAGATGCATTATTCTACTCATAGAAAACGTTACACATAATAAACTGTCGAATATATTGTAAAAATAATTTAAAACAGTGGACATAAACCAATTTTCCTGGATTTTTCCAGCTTTTTCCCATTATTCACTATTTTCAAAAGTTAAGAAAAATTATTTCCTATATGTAGAAACCTCTAAAATATAGAAAAACACATTGAAAAAATAATATAATGCAAAATAAGCGGAAGAAAAAAAAAGAAAATTTTTTTAGAAAACTTGCTGAGGCTGGGATTCGAACCTGCGAACCCCCCGCCGCAGACGTCAGTTACTAGTCCGGTGACTTGACCACCATACCACTCAAATACGAAAAGCCCGTCACAATTTCGCTTCAAAAGTCCTCTCATGGTCAGTTATGCAATAGATCTTTAGTGCCCCTCTGCACCCCCTAATTCACCTATAAAAATTTAATCCAGCCATTATGTTTGGACCATAGACACCTACTTAGGGTCCGAGTTTGAAAATTATAACTTAATATTAAAGGGAGTTAAACGCCTTCGAAATTCGAACCCCAACCCGCCATTTTATTTTATTTTTTATTTTTTATTATTATTCCTTTATGTGTTCTTTAACAAAGAAAGATGCATTATTCTACTCATAGAAAACCTTACACATAATAAACTGTCGAATATATTGTAAAAATAATTTAAAACAGTGGACATAAACCAATTTTCCTGGATTTTTCCAGCTTTTTCCCATTATTCGCTATTTTCAAAAGTTAAGAAAAATTATTTCCTATATGTAGAAACCTCTAAAATATGGAAAAACACATTGAAAAAATAATATAATGCAAAATAAGCGGAAGAAAAAAAAAGAAAATTTTTTCAGAAAAGTTGCTGAGGCTGGGATTCGAACCTGCGAACCCCCCGCCGCAGACGTCAGTTACTAGACCGGTGACTTGACCACCATGCCACTCAAATACGAAAAGCCCGCCACAATTTCGCTTCAAAAGTCCTCTCATGGTCAGTTATGCAATAGATCTTTAGTGCCCCTCTGCACCCCCTAATTCACCTATAAAAATTTAATCCAGCCATTATGTTTGGACCATAGACACCTACTTAGGGTCCGAGTTTGAAAATTATAACTTAATATTAAAGGGAGTTAAACGCCTTCGAAATTCGAACCCCAACCCGCCATTTTATTTTATTTTTTATTTTTTATTATTATACCTTTATGTGTTCTTTAACTAGGCAAGATGCATTATTCTACTCATAGAAAACCTTACACATAATAAACTGCCGAATATATTTTAAAAATAATTTAAAGCAGTGGACATAAACCAATTTTCCTGGATTTTTCCAGCTTTTTCCCTTTATTCGCTATTTCCAAAAGTTAAGAAAAATTATTTCCTATATGTAGAAACCTCTAAAATATAGAAAAACACATTGAAAAAATAATATAATGCAAAATAAGCGGAAGAAAAAAAAGAAATTTTTAGAAACGTTGCTGAGGCTGGGATTCGAACCTGCGAACCCCTCGCCGCAAACGTCAGTTACTAGTCCGGTGTCTTGACCACCATACCACTCAAATACGAAAAGCCCGCCGCAATTTCGCTTCAAAAGTCCTCTCATGGTCAGTTATGCAATAGATCTTTGAGTGCCCCCCTGCACCCCCTAATTCACCTATAAAAATTTAATCCAGCCATTATGTTTGGACCATAGACACCTACTTAGGGTCCGAGTTTGAAAATTATAACTTAATATTAAAGGGAGTTAAGCGCCTTCGAAATTCGAACCCCTACCCGCCATTTTATTTTATTTTTTATTTTTTATTATTATTCCTTTATGTGTTCTTTAACAAAGAAAGATGCATTATTCTACTCATAGAAAACGTTACACATAATAAACTGTCGAATATATTGTAAAAATAATTTAAAACAGTGGACATAAACCAATTTTCCTGGATTTTTCCAGCTTTTTCCCATTATTCACTATTTTCAAAAGTTAAGAAAAATTATTTCCTATATGTAGAAACCTCTAAAATATAGAAAAACACATTGAAAAAATAATATAATGCAAAATAAGCGGAAGAAAAAAAAAGAAAAATTTTTTAGAAAACTTGCTGAGGCTGGGATTCGAACCTGCGAACCCCCCGCCGCAGACGTCAGTTACTAGTCCGGTGACTTGACCACCATACCACTCAAATACGAAAAGCCCGCCACAATTTCGCTTCAAGAGTCCTCTCATGGTCAGTTATGCAATAGATCTTTAGTGCCCCTCTGCACCCCCTAATTCACCTATAAAAATTTAATCCAGCCATTATGTTTGGACCATAGACACCTACTTAGGGTCCGAGTTTGAAAATTATAACTTAATATTAAAGGGAGTTAAACGCCTTCGAAATTCGAACCCCAACCCGCCATTTTATTTTATTTTTTATTTTTTATTATTATTCCTTTATGTGTTCTTTAACAAAGAAAGATGCATTATTCTACTCATAGAAAACCTTACACATAATAAACTGTCGAATATGTTGTAAAAATAATTTAAAACAGTGGACATAAACCAATTTTCCTGGATTTTTCCAGCTTTTTCCCATTATTCGCTATTTTCAAAAGTTAAGAAAAATTATTTCCTATATGTAGAAACCTCTAAAATATGGAAAAACACATTGAAAAAATAATATAATGCAAAATAAGCGGAAGAAAAAAAAAGAAAATTTTTTCAGAAAAGTTGCTGAGGCTGGGATTCGAACCTGCGAACCCCCCGCCGCAGACGTCAGTTACTAGACCGGTGACTTGACCACCATACCACTCAAATACGAAAAGCCCGCCACAATTTCGCTTCAAAAGTCCTCTCATGGTCAGTTATGCAATAGATCTTTAGTGCCCCTCTGCACCCCCTAATTCACCTATAAAAATTTAATCCAGCCATTATGTTTGGACCATAGACACCTACTTAGGGTCCGAGTTTGAAAATTATAACTTAATATTAAAGGGAGTTAAACGCCTTCGAAATTCGAACCCCAACCCGCCATTTTATTTTATTTTTTATTTTTTATTATTATACCTTTATGTGTTCTTTAACTAGGCAAGATGCATTATTCTACTCATAGAAAACCTTACACATAATAAACTGCCGAATATATTTTAAAAATAATTTAAAGCAGTGGACATAAACCAATTTTCCTGGATTTTTCCAGCTTTTTCCCTTTATTCGCTATTTCCAAAAGTTAAGAAAAATTATTTCCTATATGTAGAAACCTCTAAAATATAGAAAAACACATTGAAAAAATAATATAATGCAAAATAAGCGGAAGAAGAAAAAGAAATTTTTAGAAACGTTGCTGAGGCTGGGATTCGAACCTGCGAACCCCTCGCCGCAGACGTCAGTTACTAGTCCGGTGTCTTGACCACCATACCACTCAAATACGAAAAGCCCGCCGCAATTTCGCTTCAAAAGTCCTCTCATGGTCAGTTATGCAATAGATCTTTGAGTGCCCCCCTGCACCCCCTAATTCACCTATAAAAATTTAATCCAGCCATTATGTTTGGACCATAGACACCTACTTAGGGTCCGAGTTTGAAAATTATAACTTAATATTAAAGGGAGTTAAACGCCTTTGAAATACGAACCCCAACCCGCCATTTTATTTTATTTTTTATTTTTTATTATTATTCCTTTATGTGTTCTTTAACAAAGAAAGATGCATTATTCTACTCATAGAAAACCTTACACATAATAAACTGTCGAATATATTGTAAAAATAATTTAAAACAGTGGACATAAACCAATTTTCCTGGATTTTTCCAGCTTTTTCCCATTATTCGCTATTTTCAAAAGTTAAGAAAAATTATTTCCTATATGTAGAAACCTCTAAAATATGGAAAAACACATTGAAAAAATAATATAATGCAAAATAAGCGGAAGAAAAAAAAAGAAAATTTTTTCAGAAAAGTTGCTGAGGCTGGGATTCGAACCTGCGAACCCCCCGCCGCAGACGTCAGTTACTAGACCGGTGACTTGACCACCATTACACTCAACTACGAAAAGCCCGCCACAATTTCGCTTCAAAAGTCCTCTCATGGTCAGTTATGCAATAGATCTTTAGTGCCCCTCTGCACCCCCTAATTCACCTATAAAAATTTAATCCAGCCATTATGTTTGGACCATAGACACCTACTTAGGGTCCGAGTTTGAAAATTATAACTTAATATTAAAGGGAGTTAAACGCCTTCGAAATTCGAACCCCAACCCGCCATTTTATTTTATTTTTTATTTTTTATTATTATTCCTTTATGTGTTCTTTAACAAAGAAAGATGCATTATTCTACTCATAGAAAACCTTACACATAATAAACTGTCGAATATATTGTAAAAATAATTTAAAACAGTGGACATAAACCAATTTTCCTGGATTTTTCCAGCTTTTTCCCATTATTCGCTATTTTCAAAAGTTAAGAAAAATTATTTCCTATATGTAGAAACCTCTAAAATATGGAAAAACACATTGAAAAAATAATATAATGCAAAATAAGCGGAAGAAAAAAAAAGAAAATTTTTTCAGAAAAGTTGCTGAGGCTGGGATTCGAACCTGCGAACCCCCCGCCGCAGACGTCAGTTACTAGACCGGTGACTTGACCACCATACCACTCAAATACGAAAAGCCCGCCACAATTTCGCTTCAAAAGTCCTCTCATGGTCAGTTATGCAATAGATCTTTAGTGCCCCTCTGCACCCCCTAATTCACCTATAAAATTTTAATCCAGCCATTATGTTTGGACCATAGACACCTACTTAGGGTCCGAGTTTGAAAATTATAACTTAATATTAAAGGGAGTTAAACGCCTTCGAAATTCGAACCCCAACCCGCCATTTTATTTTATTTTTTATTATTATACCTTTATGTGTTCTTTAACTAGGCAAGATGCATTATTCTACTCATAGAAAACCTTACACATAATAAACTGCCGAATATATTTTAAAAATAATTTAAAGCAGTGGACATAAACCAATTTTCCTGGATTTTTCCAGCTTTTTCCCTTTATTCGCTATTTCCAAAAGTTAAGAAAAATTATTTCCTATATGTAGAAACCTCTAAAATATAGAAAAACACATTGAAAAAATAATATAATGCAAAATAAGCGGAAGAAAAAAAAGAAATTTTTAGAAACGTTGCTGAGGCTGGGATTCGAACCTGCGAACCCCTCGTTGCAAACGTCAGTTACTAGTCCGGTGTCTTGACCACCATACCACTCAAATACGAAAAGCCCGCCGAGATTTCGCTTCAAAAGTCCTCTCATGGTCAGTTATGCAATAGATCTTTGAGTGCCCCCCTGCACCCCCTAATTCACCTATAAAAATTTAATCCAGCCATTATGTTTGGACCATAGACACCTACTTAGGGTCCGAGTTTGAAAATTATAACTTAATATTAAAGGGAGTTAAGCGCCTTCGAAATTCGAACCCCTACCCGCCATTTTATTTTATTTTTTATTTTTTTATTATTATTCTTTTATGCGTTCTTTAACAAAGAAAGATGCATTATCCTTCTCATAGAAAACCTTACACATGATAAACTGTCGAATATATTGTAAAAATAATTTAAAACAGTGACCAATAAACCAATTTTCCTGGATTTTTCCAGCTTTTTCCCATTATTCGCTATTTTCCCAAATTAAGAAAAAAAATTACCTATATGTAGAAACCTCTAAAATATAGAAAAACACATTGAAAAAATAATATAATGCAAAATAAGCGGAAGAAAAAAAAAAGAAATTTTTAGAAAAGTTGCTGAGGCTGGGATTCGAAAATGCGAACCCCTCGCCGCAGACGTCGGTTACTAGTCCGGTGTCTTGACCACCATACCACTCAAATACGAAAAGCCCGCCACAATTTCGCTTCAAAAGTCCTCTCATGGTCAGTTATGCAATAGATCTTTGAGTGCCCCCCTGCACCCCCTAATTCACCTATAAAAATTTAATCGAGCCATTATGTTTGGACCATAGACACCTACTTAGGGTCCGAGTTTGAAAATTATAACTTAATATTAAAGGGAGTTAAACGCCTTCGAAATTCGAACCATAACCCGCCATTTTATTTTATTTTTTATTTTTTATTTTTTATTATTATTCCTTTCTGTGTTCTTTAACAAGGCAAGATGCATTATTCTACTCATAGAAAACCTTACACATAATAAACTGCCGAATATATTTTAAAAATAATTTAAAGCAGTGGACATAAACCAATTTTCCTGGATTTTTCCAGCTTTTTCCCTTTATTCGCTATTTCCAAAAGTTAAGAAAAATTATTTCCTATATGTAGAAACCTCTAAAATATAGAAAAACACATTGAAAAAATAATATAATGCAAAATAAGCGGAAGAAAAAAAAGAAATTTTTAGAAACGTTGCTGAGTCAGGGATTCGAACCTGCGAACCCCTCGCCGCAGACGTCAGTTACTAGTCCGGTGTCTTCACCACCATACCACTCAAATACGAAAAGCCCGCCGCAATTTCGCTTCAAAAGTCCTCTCATGGTTAGTTATGCAATAGATCTTTCAGTGCCCCCCTGCACCCCCTAATTCACCTATAAAAATTTAATCCAGCCATTATGTTTGGACCATAGACACCTACTTAGGGTCCGAGTTTGAAAATTATAACTTAATATTAAAGGGAGTTAAACGCCTTCGAAATTCGAACCGTAACCCGCCATTTTATTTTATTTTTTATTATTATTCCTTTATGTGTTCTTTAACAAGGCAAGATGCATTATTCTACTCATAGAAAACCTTACAAATAATAAACTGCCGAATATATTTTAAAAATAATTTAAAGCAGTGGACATAAACCAATTTTCCTGGATTTTTCCAGCTTTTTCCCTTTATTCGCTATTTCCAAAAGTTAAGAAAAATTATTTCCTATATGTAGAAACCTCTAAAATATAGAAAAACACATTGAAAAAATAATATAATGCAAAATAAGCGGAAGAAAAAAAAGAAATTTTTCGAAACGTTGCTGAGGCTGGGATTCGAACCTGCGAACCCCTCGCCGCAGACGTCAGTTACTAGTCCGGTGTCTTGACCACCATACCACTCAAATACGAAAAGCCCGCCGCAATTTCGCTTCAAAAGTCCTCTCATGGTCAGTTATGCAATAGATCTTTGAGTGCCCCCCTGCACCCCCTAATTCACCTATAAAAATTTAATCCAGCCATTATGTTTGGACCATAGACACCTACTTAGGGTCCGAGTTTGAAAATTATAACTTAATATTAAAGGGAGTTAAACGCCTTCGAAATTCGAAACCCCTACCCACCATTTTATTTTATTTTTTATTTTTTATTATTATTCCTTTATGTGTTCTTTAACAAAGAAAGATGCATTATTCTACTCATAGAAAACCTTACACATAATAAACTGTCGAATATATTTTAAAAATAATTTAAAGCAGTGGACATAAACCAATATTCCTGGATTTTTCCAGCTTTTTCCCTTTATTCGCTATTTCCAAAAGTTAAGAAAAACTATTTCCAATATGTAGAAACCTCTAAAATATAGAAAAACACATTGAAAAAATAATATAATGCAAAATAAGCGGAAGAAAAAAAAGAAATTTTTAGAAACGTTGCTGAGGCAGGGATTCGAACCTGCGAACCCCTCGCCGCAGACGTCAGTTACTAGTCCGGTGTCTTGAAAACCATACCACTCAAATACGAAAAGCCCGCCGCAATTTCGCTTCAAAAGTCCTCTCATGGTCAGTTATGCAATAGATCTTTGAGTGCCCCCCCTGCACCCCCTAATTCACCTATAAAAATTTAATCCAGCCATTATGTTTGGACCATAGACACCTACTTAGGGTCCGAGTTTGAAAATTATAACTTAATATTAAAGGGAGTTAAACGCCTTCGAAATTCGAAACCCCTACCCACCATTTTATTTTATTTTTTATTTTTTATTATTATTCCTTTATGTGTTCTTTAACAACGAAAGATGCATTATTCTACTCATAGAAAACCTTACACATAATAAACTGTCGAATATATTGTAAAAATAATTTAAAACAGTGGACATAAACCAATTTTCCTGGATTTTTCCAGCTTTTTCCCATTATTCGCTATTTTCAAAAGTTAAGAAAAATTATTTCCTATATGTAGAAACCTCTAATATATAGAAAAACACATTGAAAAAATAATATAATGCAAAATAAGCGGAAGAAAAAAAAAGAAATTTTTTTTAGAAAAGTTGCTGAGGCTGGGATTCGAACCTGCGAACCCCCGCCGCAGACGTCAGTTACTAGTCCGGTGAATTGACCACCATACCACTCAAATACGAAAAGCCCGCCACAATTTCGCTTCAAAAGTCCTCTCATGGTCAGTTATGCAATAAAACTTTAGTGCCCCTCTGCACCCCCTAATTCACCTATAAAAATTTAATCCAGCCATTATGTTTGGACCATAGACACCTACTTAGGGTCCGAGTTTGAAAATTATAACTTAATATTAAAGGGAGTTAAGCGCCTTCGAAATTCGAACCCCTACCCGCCATTTTATTATATTTTTTATTTTTTTATTATTATTCCTTTATGCGTTCTTTAACAAAGAATGATGCATTATTCTACTCATAGAAAACCTTACACATAATAAACTGCCGAATATATTTTAAAAATAATTTAAAGCAGTGGACATAAACCAATTTTCCTGGATTTTTCCAGCTTTTTCCCTTTATTCGCTATTTCCAAAAGTTAAGAAAAACTATTTCCTATATGTAGAAACCTCTAAAATATAGAAAAACACATTGAAAAAATAATATAATGCAAAATAAGCGGAAGAAAAAAAAGAAATTTTTAGAAACGTTGCTGAGGCAGGGATTCGAACCTGCGAACCCCTCGCCGCAGACGTCAGTTACTAGTCCGGTGTCTTGACCACCATACCACTCAAATACGAAAAGCCCGCCGCAATTTCGCTTCAAAAGTCCTCTCATGGTCAGTTATGCTATAGATCTTTGAGTGCCCCCCTGCACCCCCTAATTCACCTATAAAAATTTAATCCAGCCATTATGTTTGGACCATAGACACCTACTTAGGGTCCGAGTTTGAAAATTATAATTTAATATTAAAGGGAGTTAAACGCCTTCGAAATTCGAACCCCAACCCGCCATTTTATTTTATTTTTTATTTTTTATTATTATTCCTTTATGTGTTCTTTAACAAAGAAAGATGCATTATTCTACTCATAGAAAACCTTACACATAATAAACTGTCGAATATATTGTAAAAATAATTTAAAACAGTGGACATAAACCAATTTTCCTGGATTTTTCCAGCTTTTTCCCATTATTCGCTATTTTCAAAAGTTAAGAAAAATTATTTCCTATATGTAGAAACCTCTAAAATATAGAAAAACACATTGAAAAAATAATATAATGCAAAATAAGCGGAAGAAAAAAAAAGAAAAATTTTTTAGAAAAGTTGCTGAGGCTGGGATTCGAACCTGCGAACCCCCGCCGCAGACGTCAGTTACTAGTCCGGTGACTTAACCACCATACCACTCAAATACGAAAAGCCCGCCACAATTTCGCTTCAAAAGTCCTCTCATGGTCAGTTATGCAATAGATCTTTAGTGCCCCTCTGCACCCCCTAATTCACCTATAAAAATTTAATCCAGCCATTATGTTTGGACCATAGACACCTACTTAGGGTCCGAGTTTGAAAATTATAACTTAATATTAAAGGGAGTTAAGCGCCTTCGAAATTCGAACCCCTACCCGCCATTTTATTTTATTTTTTATTTTTTTATTATTATTCCTTTATGCGTTCTTTAACAAAGAAAGATGCATTATTCTTCTCATAGAAAACCTTACACATGATAAACTGTCGAATATATTGTAAAAATAATTTAAAGCAGTGGACATAAACCAATTTTCCTGGATTTTTCCAGCTTTTTCCCTTTATTCGCTATTTCTAAAAGTTAAAAAAAACTATTTCCTATATGTAGAAACCTCTAAAATATAGAAAAACACATTGAAAAAATAATATAATGCAAAATAAGCGGAAGAAAAAAAAGAAATTTTTAGAAACGTTGCTGAGGCAGGGATTCGAACCTGCGAACCCCTCGCCGCAGACGTCAGTTACTAGTCCGGTGTCTTGACCACCATACCACTCAAATACGAAAATCCCGCCGAAATTTCGCTTCAAAAGTCCTCTCATGGTCAGTTATGCAATAGATCTTTGAGTGCCCCCCTGCACCCCCTAATTCACCTATAAAAATTTAATCCAGCCATTATGTTTGGACCATAGACACCTACTTAGGGTCCGAGTTTGAAAATTATAACTTAATATTAAAGGGAGTTAAACGCCTTGGAAATTCGAAACCCAACCCGCCATTTTATTTTATTTTTTATTTTTTTATTATTATTCCTTTATGCGTTCTTTAACAAAGAAAGATGCATTATTCTACTCATAGAAAACCTTACACATAATAAACTGTCGAATATATTGTAAAAATAATTTAAAACAGTGGACATAAACCAATTTTCATGGATTTTTCCAGCTTTTTCCCATTATTCGCTATTTTCAAAGGTTAAGAAAAAATTATTCCTATATGTAGAAACCTCTAAAATATAGAAAAACACATTGAAAAAATAATATAATGCAAACTAAGCGGAAGAAAAAAAAAGAAATTTTTAGAAAAGTTGCTGAGGCTGGGATTCGAACCTGCGAACCCCTCGCCGCAGACGTCAGTTACTAGTCCGGTGTCTTGACAACCATACCACTCAAATACGAAAAGCCCGCCATAATTTCGCTTCAAAAGTCCTCTCATGGTCAGTTATGCAATAGATCTTTGAGTGCCCCCCTGCACCCCCTAATTCACCTATAAATATTTAATCCAGCCATTATGTTTGGACCATAGACACCTACTTAGGGTCCGAGTTTGAAAATTATAACTTAATATTAAAGGGAGTTAAACGCCTTCGAAATTCGAAACCCAAACCGCCATTTTATTTTATTTTTTATTTTTTTATTATTATTCCTTTATGCGTTCTTTAACAAAGAAAGATGCATTATTCTACTCATAGAAAACCTTACACATAATAAACTGTCGAATATATTGTAAAAATAATTTAAAACAGTGGACATAAACCAATTTTCATGGATTTTCCAGCTTTTTCCCATTGTTCGCTATTTTCAAAAGTTAAGAAAAATTATTTCCTATATGTAGAAACCTCTAAAATATAGGAAAACACATTGAAAAAATAATATAATGCAAAATAAGCGGAAGAAAAAAAAAAGAAATTTTTAGAATAGTTGCTGAGGCTGGTATTCGAACCCGCGAACCCCTCGCCGCAGACGTCAGTTACTAGTCCGGTGTCTTGACCACCATACCACCCAAACACGAAAAGCCCGCCACAATTTCGCTTCAAAAGTCCTCTCATGGTCAGTTACGCAATAGATCTTTGAGTGCCCCCCTGCACCCCCTAATTCACCTATAAATATTTAATCCAGCCATTATGTTTGGACCATAGACACCTACTTAGGGTCCGAGTTTGAAAATTATAACTTAATATTAAAGGGAGTTAAACGCCTTCGAAATTCGAACCCCAACCCGCCATTTTATTTTATTTTTTTATTATTATTCCTTTATGCGTTCTTTAACAAAGAAAGATGCATTATTCTACTCATAGAAAACCTTACACATGATAAACTGACGAATATATTGTAAAAATAATTTAAAACAGTGGACATAAACCAATTTTCCTGGATTTTACCAGCTTTTTCCCTTTATTCGCTATTTTCAAAAGTTAAGAAAAATTATTTCCTATATGTAGAAACCTCTAAAATATAGAAAAACACATTGAAAAAATAATATAATGCAAAATAAGCGGAAGGAAAAAAAAAGAAATTTTCAGAAAAGTTGCTGAGGCTGGGATTCGAACCCGCGAACCCCCCGCCGCAGACGTCAGTTACTAGTCCGGTTTCTTGACAACCATACCACCCAAATACGAAAAGCCCGCCACAATTTCGCTTCGAAAGTCCTCTCATGGTCAGTTATGCAATAGATCTTTAAGTGCCCCCCTGCACCCCCTAATTCACCTATAAAAATTTAATCCAGCCATTATGTTTGGACCATAGACACCTACTTAAGGTCCGAGTTTGAAAATTATAACTTAATATTAAAGGGAGTAAAACGGCTTCGAAATTCGAACCACATCCCGCCATTTCATTTTATTTTTTATTTTTTTATTATTATTCCTTTATGCGTTCTTTAACAAAGAAAGATGCATTATTCTACTCATAGAAAACCTTACATGGTAAACTGTCGAATATATTGTAAAAATAATTTAAAGCAGTGGGATTGGGGGACAGTGGTGATAAAAAAAAATTAAAATAATAGCTGGGTGGAGATTGAATTTCAAAGCCATCTAACTCCCTTCAATATTTAGTTATAATTTTCAAACTCGGTTCCTAAATAGGGGTCTATGGTCCAAACATTTCAGCCGGAGGATATCTTTATATGTGAATTAGGGGGTGCAGGGGGGGCATCAAAATTCAATTGCATAGCTGATTGTGAGAGGACTTTTGAAGCGAAATAGTGGCGGGCTTTTCGTATTTGAGTCGTATGGTTGTCAAGACGCCGGTCTAGTAACTGACGGCTGGGGCGAAAGTGCGCAGGTTCGAATCCCTGCATCAGCAACTTTTAAAAAAAATTTCTTTTTTTTTTTCTTCCGCTTATTTTACATTATATTATTTTTTCAATGAGTTTTTCTGTAACTTAGAGGGTCCTGCATATAGGAAATAATTTTTTTAAATTGGAAAAACGGTGAATAACGGGAAAAAACTGGAAAAATCCAGGAAAATTGGTTTATTTCCATTGTTTTAAATTATTTTTACAATATATTCGACAGTTTATGATACCTAAGGTGTTCTATGAGCAGAATCGTGCATCTTTCTTTGTTAAAGAACACATAATGGAATATAAATAAAAAAAATTAAAAAAATAGCTGGGTGGAGTTTGAATTTCAAAGCCATCTATCTCCCTTTAATATTTAGTTATAATTTTCAAAATTGGTCGATAAGTAGGGGTCTATGGTCCAAACATTTCTGCTGGAGGATATTTTTATATGTGAATTACGGGGTGCAGGGGGTCCTCAAAGTTCAATTGCATAGCTGACTGTGAGAGGACTTTTGAAGCGAAATTGTGGCTGGCTTATCGTGTTCGAGTGATATGGTAGTCAAGACACCGGGCTAATAACTGAGGGCGGGGCGAAGGTGCGCAGGTTCAAATCCTTGCATCAGCAACTTTTCAAAAAAATTTCTTTTTTTTCTTCTTCCGCTTATTTTGCATTATATTATTTTTTCAATGAGTTTTTCTATATTTTAGAGGATTCTACATATGGGATATAATTTTTCTTAATTTGGGAAAATAGCGAATAATGGGAAAAAACTGGAAAATTGGTTTTCCAGGAAATAAACCAATTTTTCTTCCCGTTATTCGAAATTTTCCCAATTTAAAAAAATTATTTCCTATAGGTAGGACAAGTTAAAGAAAAAGTTAAAGAAAAGTCTAAGTTAAAGAAAAACTCATTGAAAAAATAATATAATGTAAAATAAGCGGAAGAAAAAAAAAGAAATTTTTTTGAAAAGTTGCTGATGCAGGGATACGAACCTGCGCACCTTTGCCCCTGCCGTCAGTTACTAGTCCGGTGTCTTGACTACCATACCACTCAAACACGAGAAGCCGGCCTTAATTTCGCTTCAAAAGTCCTCTCACAGTCAGCTATGCAATTGGATTTTGATGCCCCCCCTGCACCTCCTAATTCACATATAAAAATATCCTCCTGCAGAAATGTTTGGACCATAGACCCCTACTTAGGGACCGAGTTTGAAAATTTTAACTAAATATTGAAGGGAGTTAGATGGCTTCGAAATTCGAACTCCACCCCACCATTTTTTTATTCATATTTTTTTTGTTATTATTCCATTATGCGTTCTTTAACAAAGAAGGATGCACGATTCTACTCATAGAACACCTTAGGTATTATAAACTGTCGAATGTATTGTATAAATAATTTAAAACAATGGAAATAAACCAATTTTAATGAATTTTTCCTGTTTTTACCCGTTATTCGCCATTTTCCCTATTTAAAAAAATTATTTCCTATATGTTGGACCCTCTAAAATATAGAAAAACACATTGAAAAAATAATATATAGTAAAATAAGCGGAGGAAAAAAAAGAAATTTTTTTGAAAAGTTGCTAAAGCAAGGATTCGAACCTGCGGACCTTCGCCCTAGCCGTCAGCTACTAGTCCGGTGTCTTGACTACCATACCACTGGAACACGAGAAGCCTGCCACAATTTCGCTTCAAAAGTCTTCTCACAGTCAGCTATGCAATTGAACCTTGAGAGCACCCCCCCCTGCACCCCCTTATTCGCATATAAAAAAAATTTCCAGCAGAAGTGTTTGGACCATAGACCCCTACTTAGGGACCGAGTTTGAAAATTATAACTAAATATTGAAGGGAGTTAGATGGCTTCGAAATTCAAACTCCACCCAGCTATTTTTTTAAATTTTTTTTTTATTATTATTCCATTATTCATTCTTTTATGAAGAAAGATGCACGATTCTACTCATAGAACACCTTAGGTATGATAAACTGTCGAATATATTGTAAGAATAATTTAAAACAATGGAAATAAACCAATTTTCCTGGATTTTTCCAGTTTTTACCCGTTATTCGCCATTTTCTCAATTTAAAAAAGTTATTTCCTATAGGTAGGACCCTCTAAAATATAGAAAAACACATTGAAAAAATAATATAATGTAAAATAAGCGGAAGAAAAAAAAAAATTTTTTTTTTTTGAAAAGTTGCTGAAGCAGGGATTCGAACCTGCGCACCTTCGCCCTAGCCGTCAGTTACTAGTCGGGTGTCTTGACTATCATACCACTCGAACACGAGAAGCCCGCCACAATTTCGCTTCAAAAGTCCTCTCACAGTCAGCTATGCAATTGAACTTTGCGCCCCCCCCCTGCTCCCCCTAATTCACATATAAAAATATCCTCCAGCAGAAATGTTTGGACTATAGAAGTCACTGAAGTCAAGCATCAGTGACTGCGGTCAGTGTGCGAGTGGGTAGCCACTTGGATTAGTTTGCGTAGGGACTTAGGGTCTGCGGTATGGGTCCTCGTTAAACTGTTCTAACGTAAAGTGTTCAACTTCGCGTGCAGGTTGGCGGGCTGACGAAGCTGTTGTACCATCTCCTTTGCAGAGGATCAAAATTGTGATGGCATGTCTTCGGATCATCTTCAGGGATGTTTCGTAGACCGTCACCAATAGTCCATTGTGCAGCTCTAGTGCGACGTAAATGAACTACAACTAGTATGCGTGATTTCATTTACTATTAATATATTGCATCCAGAATCCTCTAAACCATTATTAAAAAAATCTCAGTATATTTTGAAAAAGTTTGACTTTGTCCGGGTTCTTTAACCCTATAGAAAATTTAAAAAGCATCGGTTAGAAAAGTTTTTCGCGCTTTTAATCTTGAATATTTGTATTCTAATATTAAACTAGCTTTTAAAATTTAAAAAATTTCGATATTAAGAAAACTTTTTCCATACAGTCGAATCTGACGCCTTGAGAAGCCTATTTTGACGCCTATTTAAGAGACAGATTCAAGTTTAGTTTAAAATTGGAATAATACTATAGTTAAAATTCTCATAAATGTCTCATCCTATCCCGTAGCTTATCTTACCCAGGAACAATATATGCCGCCTTTTGGCTGGAAAATATTGTAGACGTCGAAATTCATGAATTCCAGGAACTATAAACGTTCTTGTTCTAAGATTAAACGATAGTTTTAAGGATGGTTTTTCAGGGTACGAACTTGCAATCTTTTCAGGACCTTAATCTAGCCCAGTGAATACCAACCGCGGAGCCTTTTTTTTTTTTTGGTGGCCCGCGAACTATAATACATTAGTTGTAATTTTTTGCTGACAATTTTCGTAAAAAAAATCTATATGGGTTTAAAATATGTTTCTGTGAAATTTAACATAACAACGGTGCAAAAAAAATTCTTTTTTCAAGTTTTGCACCCAAGAAAATATTTATTCAAATACAAAAATAAACGTGTATGTTGCTCTCTTTTATTTCGTCTCTTTTTTTTTTTTTTTTAAATTTTGTGAATATAATTTAGTATGTGTGTATCAGAAATTTTCTGATACACACATATTCCGATTTAACTTTTCCGACCGAAATTTTCCGATTTAACTTTTTGGAACCACTCATTTTGGACGAAATTGATTAAATTTTTCAAATAATTAAGTCCATTTTGTCACCAGAACTTTTTAATATTCAAATAAATAATCTGCTTCGTTTTTGAATTTTTTATTCAATACTTATGTTTTGTACAACTTGATAAAAATCAGACAGTTATATTTAATGTTCCTTCAAACATAAAAGAGTCCTATATAAAATTTTGATAAAGTTACGATCTGCCATTTGACTGGTGCTTTTAATTGCGGCCCATGGCCTCATGTAAGTTGGAAATCCCTAATCTAGCCCTCCTCAGCTTAACTAGAGCGAGAAAAATTATTTAGATGACTTAACCTAGTGTCACAGTCCAGGACGCTTTCACGGAAAGACACACGATTTCGGGCACCACTTGGCATTCTTGGCTCGAAAACTTTCAAGTCTAACTTGCTCCAATCGCTAAATTTCTTTCAGTAGCGTTTGTAAACAAAGGATGTTGTCACTTAAGAGATGCGAAATTTGTGTGTGTTTTTTTTTTTTTAAATGGGATGTTCTCCCAAAATTGTTAGAGCAACTCCCAACAATAATTATGAACTCAAATCAAATCTTCAGCGACAGAAATAGAATTCGAAACGAAGATTGAGAGTGAAAACGTAGTAGATGCATTTTTAAAAAAAATGTCTGACGCAACGCACACAGCATGGGATCACACCAGGCTAAAAGGTAATTGTTTTATAAGTTATTTTTTTGTTCGAAATGCAAAAGTTAAAAATAAACATATTAAATTTTATTTGTGAAAGAGTAGGGTGAAATGTTTGAAGTGTTTTTTATTGTTTTGAATTGTTGTGAAATGTTTTTTTATTTTAATAAATAGGTAAACGTTTCGTTAAGTCATATTTTTTATTTAAAAACTGGTTATAAATATATCATATTTAACATTATTTCTGACTTGCACAAAACACGGGAACGTTTAATATTTAACTTTTAAAGTATTATTCTGAATTAATTTTTAAACTATTATTGGGAATCTCTTTTAAAAATGTATCAAAGTGGGAAAGAAATGAGTGCAATTCTCAAGATGAAGTAAAGGTAATTTTTATAACCACAATTTACTTTAAGAGTGCAATTTAAATTTGTAAATTTAATAATTCTTTGAAATTTACTTGTATATTTTTCAACTACTTAATCTTGCGGGAAAGAAATTTTTAATTTTTTGAAATCCGAACTTTTCGAATTTTTATTTTATTTAAATCGCCTGAAAATATTTTTAAAGAATGAATATTCCAGAAAAATATAAAAAATTGGGTATGTTCTATATCAGAAAAAAATTTCTAATTATTTTATTTAAATTAAAACAAAAATCCTAAATAATTAAATAAAAAATATGAAGTAAGTTTTATTCAAGATTTAAATGTAATTTGTTATAGATATCCATCAATTTATTTCGAAATTAATTAATATTCTTTGTTGATTAAATCTAATCAAGGAAAGAAAGACTTTTGATTTATTAAATCAGAATATTTTTTAATAAGCTATGAAAGAGATAATATAAAAATACCAATCATGAAAAATCAACATAAAATTAGAATCCAAAAAATATCAATATAAAATTAAAATTCAAAATAAGTGAATTTGTACTTAATTATCGTTATGAAGCATAAAGTTTAAGATAGCATTTGAGCACTTCAGTTAGTCGGAAACTGGTCCAAATTTTCATTGACTCTAAACTCATTTTGGTCATAAATGCAAACAGGAAACTCTTAAAACTAGTATAAGCTGCGGTGCTCCGGATGAGATTTGAGAGTTCTAGTCAATCGGGAAGTTGATGAATTTTTGATCGCAAGTTTCAATCCTCTCAATTATGGAAACAAGTTTACTAAAAGGTAGTAATAAAATGATGCTGTAGAAGAACTTCATTGGAAATTTGGATAGATAAATTGTTTTTATTTAGAAACGAGATAATGAAAACAATTTCGAAAATCGTATACCCATATAAAATTTATTTTAATATGTGTACGATGTACGATTTTCGTCCATTTCATTCGTAAATTCATTATTGTTTCTTCATATTATGTTTTCGTCTATGTGATTGAAATGCGAAATAAACATACTTCGAGTTTTGATTTATGTCAGCATATTTTAAAATCGTAAAGCATTTCGTAACTTATTTTAATATACTTTAGAAAATTCTAGTTTGTAAAAATAGTAAGTATCATTAAATTCAAACATTGACGCGGAACATTCAATCGGAGATTTTGAATTGGCGACTTTAGTTGGAACAATCCAAATCGGAAATAAGGGGGGATAAGGTATAAGATCAGTGAATTGTAGTTTGAAAATGTTGAATCTGTTTTTATGAATAGGGGTTTTGTTATCTACTTCCAAGGGCGATGTATTCTTCATATTTTTAAAAAATTTCATTTTCAAGTAAGCGATTTTTTCAATTTTCGCTGCTGCGCTTATTATAGTTTTTTTTGTGTTTACTGTTTGTTTTTTCTTTTCATTTGTTTCTTAAATAGAATTTAACTGATTTTTTTTGTTTTACCAAGAAGTTTGCTTTTTTAAAAAAAAATTCTTTTTTAACAATGGAGTTTTGTGTTTACATTAAATTTTGATGAAAATTAAATAATTATCAGTTATTATCTGATATTGAATAGCTAAGACGCATTAAATGTTTTTTATTATAGTTCTTCAATTTTTATATGGTTATTTTAGGAAGAATAATTTATTTAAAACATATGTTTAAGTTTGTAAAATTATGAAAATATCTAATTCTCTAACTGGAAGAAATTTTTTAAATTTTTATATAAATCCATTTAAAAATTGTGTTAATTGGCGACGAAGAATAATTAAATACTATCAATTAGTTACACAAGTTCAAATATTGAAGATGTCAAAATGTCAAATATTCAAAATGTCAAATTAAAATTTTCAGATCCAAAAACTAGTCCGCTCTTCTGTTTAAACTATTGGCTATTGGATATGTGTTTCTTCAAAGAAATATCTTTGTGTTTGATTTCATAACTTAAAATATCGTCTGCACTAATTAATTAGAAATTATTTAGGATCTTTTTTTTTGGGGGGGGAATTAGACATTTAAAAAAAATTCCGAAGTTTTGGACTTTATAAGGAATACGTACTCCCCCCTCTACCAACGTTGATTCTATGATATTACAGCGACAATTTAGTTTTGGTCGTTGCAAAAATTCGCATTTAGAAAATGTTAAATGAAGAAAATGTTTATGTTTGAAAAATTCAGAAAGGTATCTCCTTTTTAATCCCCTCACCTCAATATATCGCGTAAAAAACCTACAAAAGAAACACTGTCGAAACAAAATATTTCTAGAACTAAACCGAAAATTCAAACGTAATTTCGAGCTAAGTATTCGCAATCGCTTCACAAAATCAAAAAGCATGCGGGTTTTGTCTGTTTTTCCGTTAGTTTCGAATTTTCTTCATTTAAATGAATTAAAAATCAATTTTTTATATAGCTGGTAGTTTGAATATCTCAGATCTAAGTCCTCCACGAAGGCAACTTTCGCCCAATACTTGAATTAGAAGTTTCCTTGTCTTCTTAGTGGATGTAAAAAATTTCACTTTTAATGTTGGATCAGACGATCGTAGAAATTCAAAATTGGCATTTTAAAACTCGTTCCTTCAAACTACTATTGAGAAGAAAGGGAAGCAGAAATGGGGGAAAGCAGTTTCCATTTCTTATTGGTGATTGATCTGTTGCGTCACAACTTCAAAGCAAATCTTTCTTTCTTTTTTGATGTTCAGTATTCTAAAATCTAAAATACATTTTTTATTTCAGTTGTACCAGATGTTCTTCTGTTAGCATGTTCTTCTACTGTAGATGATAACTTTGGCGTGTCATTCGATTAGTAAGTAATATTTAATTTTTAATGTTCTTTATTAACTATTTTTTAATTAATGTTTTTTTAACTGTAATTTAGATAATGTTCTGATTTTATATTTGTGGTAGATTTAGCCATTTTTAAAAGCTATTTTCCTTGGAGAGCTCTTAAAGCCATGAGCTTATTTTAATGTATGGAAACATATTTTGACTTTTTCGTGAATACAACATCTTTGAATGCATTTTTTTAAGTGATATTAGAAATTTTTGAAACTTATCTTGAACTTAACGCAATTTTTGAAATATTTTACATCATAAGCTTAATTTCAAACAGCGGATATTTTTGTCTAGAACGATAAAAAAAAAAAGAGTTCTATAGTCCCTAGTCACTCTAGCGATATTTTTTGTTGTAAGTTTATTTCCACCCTTTTTTTATGTTTTGGGATCAGACGTAGTTTAAGTCAGGATTACCGGAAGTGGTTTTGCTATCTGAAGTACGCAGTATCGATTGGGTTTCGCGCAGCGTTCCTACTTCAGTGCCCCATGCTATTTTAAACTTATATAATTTTACTAAATTAAAAATTTACAAAGTTTAGCACCTTTAATATTATTTTTTATCATGTTTGGCCTAATCTTACGCGAATAAGAAATAATTTTAGATTTCAAATTTCGCAATTTATTATAATTAATTTTATTAAACTCACTTGAATTCTATTTTTTGGAGTTTTTCATCCATTAATTTTTTCTTGCATTCGATGTACAATAATTCTCTTTTTTAAAAAAAAATTTTGTAACTAACCAGAGATTTCGCTTACAGGCTGCAATTACACCAATTACTAAAAATTGTTAAAAAAAAAACCTGTGAAAACTTGGGTTGGAAAATATCTCATGGCATGTTTAAGTCTCTAAATCGCGCATTGAAAAAAAAAATTTGCACGATTAGCATGCAGTGAAACCTGAACCATGTATCACATTTATTTTTGTAGCCAAATATATGTAAATATTACAAAGGAAATTATTTAGTTCACTATTTTTTTACTAGCCGCAGAGTTCGGAAAATGAGCAAGTTATTCTCTCTTAATGCAGGTGTTTGATTTGTTGTTTTGATTGTGTCGAAATGGTTATTTCTTGTTTGAATGTTTATCAATAGTTTTAAATCCGCATTCTAATAGGTTGATAAAAGTAGAGAATTTATCCTCTGCTCCTGTCGTTAAAAAATGGCGTTCCCCGAAATCCCAAGGTTCCCTGGAAGAGTTTATAGGGTTTTAGTATACATTTCAAAGTAAACCATATGTTTCTTTATAGATTTTCAGTTCATGTATATACACCAGAAAATAATTAATTAATAGATTATGAGTGCGATTTTAACTGTCTGATATAAAACTTAATTTAAGATTATTAATGAAAAATGATTTTATGAATGAAATTTTATTAAAAAAAATTAATTTTTTAATTAAAAATTATTAATTATTATTAATTATTAATTAAAAATTATTATTAAAAATTTAAAAATTAATTTTTTAATTGGATAAAAAGTCTGGGTTCCGTCCATAGGCGAAAAAAATTTGGAACCATTTGACTGTTTATTATCTCGAGATTTTATCTTTTTCTTCCTGGAGACCAATTCTATTTTGTCCCTCCCCCCCTTTTTTTCAAGAAATATCGTCTGAAGTGGAAATTTATTTCAAATAGAATTTTAAAATTTCTATTCTTATCTGCTTCAATGTTTCAAACCTCATATTTTCTTTTTTGAATAAACGTATAGCATTTTCCTGGCTTTTAAAATGTGGGATGGACAAAATTTCGAAAAAATTGGATCATAAACATTAAGGAACATTGGGAAGCTATATTTTTTTGGCGATAGTCCAAAATAAAATGCAAACGATACCCTGCAGCTGAAGGAGAAATTAAAGATAACAAAAGAATAATATTTAATTTTCGTTGCTAAGGAGACCAAGTTTGTTGCTAAGCGACCCACTCTGTTGCTAAGCTATGAAGTTGACGCAATAAAAAAGAATGAAATAGAAACTGAAGAATTTTTTTTTTTCTATTTAACATTTTGTTTGTTTGCTCGGAATAGCGTATTTATTAGCACGATGTTATTAAGTAACGGACATTTTTTGGCAGATTTCTGTTCGAAAAACAAATATTTTCTCTTTACTCTCCTTTGAAAATAAAATTTGGACCGATTATTCAATTATTTCCGATTTTCCACTGTTTTGGAATTTGAACGCCCGAAATTTTTATGTCATTATTTGTGTTTTACGTTTTAACTTGATATGGGTTAGAGTCCCTTTACCGTCAGGCTAACCGTGGGAGGTTTTCGTGGTTTTCTTCTCCATGTAACGCAAATAGGGTTTAGTTTCCCCACGAAGAGAAGTTTCGCCCAATACTTGATCAAGGAGTTCCCTTGTCTTCTGGATTGGGTTCAAAATTACAAAGCTACGGAGTTGAACGTTAGTAGTCGTAAAGGTGAAAAAAAACTGGAAAAACCGCAGAAGCCGTGGGGGGCAAATCAGAGAGAAATGCATTTCCATTCCATATGGAAGAGAGAGCAAAGCATTTATGTCGCAAAAAAGGAATCTGCATTCATATAAATAGAACAAGATTCAAGGGTAACAGGTTGTGAGAGGGGTAGAAGGAATTATGGTATTTGTACCCAAGATTATAAAATTGCACGGGAATAGCTTATTTAACTCTTTCTTCATAACGAGCACATCTATGGTGCTTTAGTGTAAATTTTAATGCATGTTTGGTTTGTACGATGTTAATGAGGTTGCGCTGGAAAGCTTATTTCATTTATTTATTTTCTTGTTTCCCCCTCGGCTACCGCTGTTTTTCTAGATATGTATTTCTTTTTGTTTCATTTTTCGTTGACAATTGTGCATTTTCTGTTTCAAATCACTTTTGTTTGACTCATTCACGTCTGGCGAATCTTGAGAATGGAAGGTCTAGTTTTGAGCGTTCGAAACATTTGTTTCTATAATATAAAAGATGGTAATAAAAGTTGACATGTTTCGAGTGCTCAAAAATTGGCTCCCATTGTCAAGACTAGCCAGGCGTAAATAGCTCTTGATATTTTGAACGCTCGATACATATGAACTTCTATTACCACCTTTATATTTTTTTTCAACCGATGAAGTTTTTAAGCCATTGAAGTTTTCGCTTCAATTTCTTGGTATGAATCATTTAGTAACAAAGTATATTTATTCTTGTGATATTAAAATATAATTTACGGGAGATAATGACACGTTCTTTTGGATTGAAAAAAAAATTTAAAAAATTAGTTACGACTTTCTAAAAATCAATACAGTAATAATTTCTTTTTTACTGCCTTAAAAGCATTTTTTAAGGACATCAAAAAATTATTCTAATCACTGAATTTTCTAAAGTCGAATGAGACAATGGAATGTCCCCAGGAGTTAAACTTAAATAATTAAAAGGTCAATTATTTCAAACAAGTTAATATGGCGCCGTTCTAATTGAAAGACTTTGAAAATCTATTTTTTATTTATAAATTTCAAATTTGAAAAGTGTCTACCACTACAAAACTCCAATTCACTAGTATATAAGGCATGTTAACTCGATTCTATGTAGACCCCTACATCAAAAATTTATTCACCTTTCCATAAATGAAGGTTGACAAGGTCGATATCTACTCTCCCCTCATTGATGACCTTTGAACGTGATGTGAACATACCAGCTTTGACAGAAACTCCCACTTCGATTTGAACACGCCTACTTCTATGAATGGTGAACATTGAACAATTGACTTGCTACTTGTGACTGCGACATTATAAACCTCCTCACACAGTTGCTACTCAGTCTCGATCACACACAACGTACAACTTATTCACTCGACTGCTGAAGGCAACACAGTAGTGACCACGACCGTGAACTTAATACCGCTCTCACGATCAGCACTCAAAAGTACAGTGATCTTAATACAGCTCTCTCGGCTTCTCGCAACACAGCGGTATCCGTACATCCAATTCTATCACAGCTATAATTCTGGTGGGGGAGTACTGTAGTGTGTCTACCACTAGAAAATTACAATTCGCTAGTATATAAAATATGCTAACTCGATTTTATGTAGGGGTACTTTATCATAGATTAGGTTGACTATTGTCGATAACTACTAGATACGCAAATTGCGCATATTTTATTACGCGTTAACATACTTTAGAGTTCAAATATTCAAAAAAATTTTGCAGAGGAGTTTTTCGTTTTACAATATAGAAATTTAAATCATAAAAAAAGTTAGTTAGAAAATTTAAAGTGAAGAATTATATAAAAGCGAAATTTTCAATTTATGATTTATTTCATGAATTAATAATTTCATGAAATTTGTTGCAACCCTTTTACTTTTTTTTTTATTTGATCAGCCTAAACTTCTATTTTTATATTTATTATATCTACAATAAAAATATTTATTTTAAAGTAATGTATATAAGTATATTTATAACAATGTGTTATTCTTTTTTTCTATTTAGTTAGGATGTATATAGTATAAAAGCTGATTTTTTTCATTGTGCATTTCAAATATTAATAGCAGTAAAAAACTTTTCTGAAATATTTCTTATAGGTTTAATTATTTTAAAGTTAAGACTTAAGATATTATTTAACCTCCATTTTTTTAAAAAAAACGGGAAAAATTTTTTTTTTTAAAAATAAAGCTCTTTTGCAGCACTCAATCTTGCTTTTCCCACTATACAACCGTTCAAAGCTGCACAATGGTTTTTATTGATGATGTTCGTTTCGCTTATTGTCATTAAAATCTTACTATTCTTTATTTTTTTAAAATTGGTTTGTTATATATGTTCTTGTTTCTTGCAGATTTATTTTGACTGGGTTGTCTAATTGGAATTGTTTCTTCAAATTCCTGGAAAAGCAAGATTTGGATGCATAGGACGCAGTGGACTAGATCGTAAAATAGCTAAGTGCAATTTTTTAAATATTTTTTGTTGTTGTGAGTGTTGTTATGTAATTGATTTGTATCGAAAAAAATGAAGTGTTCAAGAATCATGTCAGACAGATGATCTTGGTTTAGGATTCTTAATTTTTATCCCCTTTCTTACCTAAAGATAATTTTTTCAGACGTTTATATTATTTTGCGGGTCAGAAAACCCAGACAATAAAGTTAAGTTATGCGAAAAACAAGAAAGTAGTGCGAAATCTGTAGCTTAACTAGTTTTGCAATGAATTCTGCTGATTACTCTAATTGAGATTAGTACGTAAAATTGTGTGTCGTCATGGGTGAGTATTATCTTTGTTTGTATTAACATTTTCTTATTTGTAATTGTTACTTTAGTGGCCACAAATATATCACTTTTCGGTTTTTCGAGGATAATTGTTTATGTTCTGATCAAAGTCTGCTAAATATGCGGACCTACCGTTACACGTTTTTAAGGTACTAGTAAGGATTCGTTATATTTCATTTTGCTCATTTTCATACAAACGCAAAATAATGCAGTCAGTCGCTGCTCTTAATATTCATTTTTTGTTTGTTTGTTTTGTATTTTCCTATACTACCTGTTTTTGAAATTAAAGGACAAGCATAAAAAGCGTATAGTCTCAACAGAAAATTAAGGCTTGTTATTGTAGCCAAGGACTTGAAACTGTCCACAACAGCTCCACCACGCTTCTGCTACTCCAATCGCTTTAGGTATATAAAGCTCCGAAATTCTAAACCACTAATCATAAAAAATGAAGGAGCTTGATGTATCACAAGTAGGACTGGGCGATATAAGAAATTTTATATTGTGATGCATCGTCAGTTTTGCATTGCGATATAGCGATGTATCGCGATATAGTATTTTTGAAATTCATTTACTTGTAAGGCGCAGAAAGTCGGATTTCTATCAAAACTTCATACTCAGATTGACTTAAATCAATTTATGAATTTGATGTATATGTTTTGCTCATTACTGTTATATTTTCTAAAAATGATCGCCCAAATAACGAAAGATTTCTTAGTTTAAAAATAAATAATAAAAAAATTAATAAAATTGAAATTTATCAATATATTTACCTAACAATATAGAAAGAAAATTTAAAAAATAAGTTCGTTAAAAATTATTTGTGTGCTTAAAACAAAGTGCTAAGTAAATTAAACAAAAAAAAAACACTTTTAAAACAACACTATTTCTTATCATTATTATTTCACATAAATAATAAAGTTAAATTGAATAATTACCGAATTCTGAACGAAAAAACAAAGATAAGGTTTAATTTCTTAAAAATAAAAACAAAAGAATTATGATATTCGATAATATATTCAACTGACAATATTGAAAGAAAATTAAAAAACACGATTATACTCTTTAATAAAGCGAAGTGCTAAATGATTTTAAAAAAAGACGTCGCAATCGCAAACATTACAAATTTTTTTGAATAAACAAAGTTGATTGACTTATGTCCAAATCCAAAAGAGGAAAAATAAGTTTTGTTATAATTTTATTTTTAAAAATGAAAACAACTAAAGATTTATAAATTTAAACTCAGTAATAAAAACCCATTATTTTATCCAAAAAGTTTTTAATAAATTAAAATAAAGTAAAAAGTAGCCTAACAAACTTAATTACTTTTTAATTTAATTCTTTATGGGCACCGTAAATTAGATTTCCGTTTGTAATAAATTCAATAATGTAAAATAGTACTTAAACATATAATATCAAAATTCATTTTCACATTAAAAAATAAAAAAGAAAGTTTTGTTTCAAAAATAATTTGCCTAATTAATTAAGAAACACTTCTTTACATATTCTTTTCAATAATAGATTACGTTCAGAACAAGGTAACGATCACAAAGTCAGTCCCACTGAAAATAATCTACAAGAAACGATATCAAGTCGCGACAAATAAGAAAAAAAAACTAAGAGATGCGGAAATGAACATGTGAGATCACGATATATGTTCTCAAAGCTGATTCTGATTCTACCGCTCATCAATCAAGGCCGTTTCAATATAACGATGCGTACATCGTCTTCCCCAGCGCGAGTTGGCATAGGAACGTAAGAGATCCTTTCGTGTCTTGTATCGCTATATCGTATATCGCTATATCGTATATCGCTATATCGTATATCGCTATATCGTATATCGCTATATCATATATCGCTATATCGTATATCACTATATCGTTCGTCTTCTTTACTCGACCGCTTAAATCAGATTTCTGATGCATCGCCTGGAACGAAAGTCGCTGTATAGGCCTGCCGATACAGGCGTTAAATCGATGTGTCGCGATATATCGATTTATACCCCAGTCCTAATCACAAGTTAAGAAGTCAGGTACTTGCAATGGACTAGACATAAGTATCATAACATGGATGAAATGGAATGCAATACACAATGCGAACTATAAGAAAAGATTTAATACAAAAAGCACCATTAGCGAATGTGGCTTATACATGTTTTCTTTATATATTATAACCAGCATTGAACTATTTATCCATTTTTAGTTTTACGACTTTGCATTTTCAACTTCTAAGTCTTGTAATTCGGAACCCAAAACAGAAGGCGATAGAATAGTTCAATCAAGCCTTAGCACAAATTAGCCTTCGGGGAGAACTCTTAGGTGGAACTAACCGCCTTTGTGTCACACGGTTAGAGGAACAACAAAACAATCTCACGGATAGCCCGACTCTAAGGAGATTCTAACATATGACTCCGTCTGCAACTGATGATATTTTACATCAGCATTGTGGTCCGTGTGAGATGGAAGCAGAATTCCATTCATTCCAGCCATCGCTGGGATTCTTTAGAAGGCATGCGCTTTTTCCCCTGGTCTCAGTCGCTTCAGGTTAAAACAAATAGGACCTTTACAACAAATAACCTGAGCAGAAATAACTATTTAAGAAAGGGATAATGAGCCAAAACACAGGCTCAAAAGATCCACATGCATATACAGGCTTAGTATGCGCGTTATGGAGTGTCTCGATTAGTTTAGCCATGTCAATAGGCTTATCTCGTATCCTTACCACCAAGAAAAATGGCAGGAGTAAGCTTTCGAAAGGTGTAGTGCCTGTCCAGGCAAATGGCTGGCCTCATTTCGTTCCTCGTTCTCATCTCATTTCGTTCAACCTCGTTCTCATTTTAAAATTACAATGGTGGTGGTCTAGTAGCATTCTTTATACAACCCTGTTGGTCTTTGCATTCGAGATAGGCCAATGTCTTCACTGTTCATTAAATATTATATGAAAAGATTTACCTGTGAAAAGGTAGTACAAGAAATCTGTAAGAACTGAATCCGCGAGCAAACCCGGAGTCGATACGCTGTTGCCATATCCTATGTTCTGGGCGATTATTTATCTTTTTACTGTTTTAATTTAACTTTAAAACTGTTTATAACATTTCGTAATGTATAACTGTAGTTTCTCCTCTGTTGAATACACTTCATCGCTTCATCTGTATCATCGTAAAATTTAAATTTGAGAGGAATGTGATAAAAGTTATCCCCGAAAAATCTAAAGTTGATTTGTTTTGGCCGCTATTGTGTGAACTCTACCACTCATGAATTTGTACCTCCGATTACATTATTGCTTACTTTCCCATCATAAACAAGTTATTAATACTAAGTCTTGAAAAATCTCCCTGAATAACTTTCTCTTATGATCAGAATTTTAGGCAATAGAAACATATCAAAAAAGTCGATCTCTAATCTGCTAATTATTTAGTTCTTAATAGTGATAAGTTACGGAATCAGTCACAAAAAGTTTTTTTTAAATTTTAAAAAAATTTTTTTTTTTAGTAAACGTATATTCCCCCCCCCCCCCATAGAGTAAAAACACTAGCCACAAGCTAGAAAATATGGTCCTAATTAAGAGAGCTGTAAAACGTTTGAGCCTTTTAATGTTTATATTATAGTTTTTTAATGTGTTTTCGTCTTATTATTGGAATTTTTTATAAAGAATTTTTTAAAAAAATTTCTCACAATTATAAACTTTCTTTACCCAAAGAGATTTTCGTGAGAAAAAAAAATTTCTGAAATAATTTTGTTTGGTAATTGTCAAGATTTTAAATTGAAATTTTATTATTGAACTTCTTTTACATAATTTTAAACTTATTTATTTTAAATAATAAAATATAAAATTCGGAAGAATAAACTATGAGTAATGAAATTTCTAACTGACTGGCAGTTGTCAGTGATGCTTGACTTCGATGATCCACTGTCAGTGAGCGGGTGGGTAACAACATTGATCTGTCTGCAAAGGAACCGAGGGTGCTTGGTATCGATCCTCGTTAAATTATTATGTCATAAAGTGCTAGATTGCCCAAGTCACCGAGTTACCAAATCGGGGAAGCCATTTCCTTCTCGAAAAACCAAAATTGTGGTGACATATCTTCAAATTGTTTTCGGGAATGTTTGGTCAGACCAACACCAATAGCCCATTATGTAGTTCTAGTGCGTTTAAAAATAAAAACTATTTGCTTCATCAGTTAATAAACAAATTAACAAATAATTATTTTTAAAAAAAAGCTGTTTTATACACGGATCTTTGGACAAACAAATTTTAAAATTGAGTGCATAAGTTGTATGATTCCTTTAAAAAAAGTTCTTAAATTCTAAAAGTTCTAAACAATTATTGAGTCTATATTTTCCAGAATTCAGCATCCCAATCTATTTTGATAGTCAAAATTCCAAATAGGTACAAAAATTATATGTTTATTCAGCGAGTATTTTTTGTGTCTTTTTTTGTTACTCGTTTAATAGGTAATATTATAATTAGTATGTTTGGAGTTGACCCTTTAAACATTAAATTTGGTTTTGTGAAACGCGTAAGTTCTCTACACTTGAGCAAAAGTTATTCAGGGTGGATTTTTATTTTATTTTCCGTAACTGTTAGTTAAAGTCGTTTCCATTTATTTCTAAACTGTACGTTGGTCGAAGAAATGGTTCGAACTACCGCTTTTGAAAGTAGCAGCTGCAAAACGAAAATTGTGAGAAGTGTATTACATATTGCGCTAACTACTCGAATGAAGTTGCAATGAGCTAAGGTTTCAAGCAAAACGAGATGATCCAGATTCTGGAAGCAAATTTTCTAGGCCTGTATTTGCGTTCCTATTTTTAGCAAGTTTTGCTTTTCGTTCTCGCAAAGCTCCTCCGAAAGAGTTGTGTCGATTCTGGAAACTTGTAAAGTAATCATCTGTAACAAAAGAAAAGAAAAATCAATGTTGTTGTTGTTCCTTATCCTCTAATTGTCTGACGAAGTCAGACAAGATCCAATAGGTTGTTGACCCTCGGAAAAACGATGACAAGAAGTGGAGTAGCATATAAGTCCTCATTGGAAAGGCCCAAGCAGTCAAGGATATGTTCGGCTGAGGCTTACAGGGCTTCACGTTTGGAGCAGACTGCATAAGTCTTTCTTCCTTCAAAGTACGAGAGACTGTTCGTGTGTCCACTTGCCAATCTGGAAATAGCTGTTTGAGATGCTCTATCACCTATATGAACAAGTGAAGAGCCCGGTTCCTTGGCCGCATACCAATGATGAGAAGGGGGGTGAGGGATACTCCTTTTTTTTTGATAGATGGCTTTTGATTTTGGACTGATACTCTGAGTAGGTAAGGGCTGATGACGAAGATGTTAAATGACTACAGCCCTCCTTGGCCAAGCGATCCGCTTGCTCATTGCCAAAGATGTCAACTTGAAAAATCATCTGAGAAACAAATAAATGAAGAAAAAATTTTAGGCCTGAATTTGCGTTTGTATTTTGAACAAGTTTGGGTTTTCATTCTTGCAAGGCTCCTCTGAAAGTTTCCATTCTGAAAACTTGCAAAGTAATCATCTGTAACAGAAAAAAGAAAAGATAAATCAGCTAGGAACAAATAAATAAAAGAAAATAATACCGCTGATAAAATGTCTCATTACAATATTTTCCCAAACCATTTCTTAGAATAATTTTCTCAGTTGATTAAAGCATGTATCTGTAGCTTGGCAGGAATCTGTAACACGGAGTGAGCTTGTGGGTTAAGAAGCATGCTGAATATCGAAAATGTTTCCGACTGTTCTGGACGTTTTTGGAAAATTTCGAAACAGGATGATAGTTTATTGTGATTATTATATTTGTGTGATTACCAAAATAACGAGTTATTTTATTTTATAACCGTCTTTGAACAGCCAACCCAATTTTGGGTTAACGACTACGAATGCTAAACTCCGTAGCCTTGTGATTTTGAACCAATCCAGAAGACAAGGAAACTCCTGGATCGGTACCCACAGAGGCATTGATTTGTTATGGAACTGGATCCTCCGACTGATTCGAGGAATTGCACCAACGATAGTCTCCAGTAATACCTGGATGCCCTCTTTCAACGGCGGGACAGGGCCAAGCATTGCTTGTTATGGGAAAATGGAAGTCTTTGTGACTCGACAGATGTAACGCGCATCAGTCACCATTTACTTCGGCTGCCTGGATCGAACCCTCGACCTCTTGGACATGGGAAAATAATGAATTAACAATATTTTGTCGAATTCGTGACATGATGATACCAAGAGAAACTTGCAAATCGATATCTGCAAATCAAACGCTGTTTCCAAGCCGCTGATTAGAAGAGCTGTTTGTCAACAAGGAAAGCACTTCAACGGCATGAAAAGTCAGCAATAAGTTCATAAGTCAGCAATAAGTTCACCTGCGCTTAACTTTAAAAGGTTCTCCGTCCATTGCTCGGGAATTTATTCGACAATTGGAAAGCTCAAATGTAAAAATAAAATATTTTTCAATAAGAAAGTGTGACCAGAACTTTATGAATGCTGCAATCCTCTGTAATAATTCAAGTGAGATAGTGGACTAATTAATGGAAAACCCAGAGTGTGTTGCGTTGAAAAGGAAGATTTCCAAATTGCTATACTAAAGTGTATAAGTGTTTCCTTTTTTGAATAAAATATTACATTCAAGCAATGATTTTTTACTTTGTGTATTCCTTTTTTTATTTTCATTTTTTTATAACCGTCGTTGAACGGCCGACCCAATTTTGGGTTTACGACTACTAAAGTTCAACTCCGTATCCTTGTCATTTTGAACCCAATCCAGAAGATAGGGAGCTTCTGGACCGAGTATTGGGAGAAATTTTGCCTTCGTGGAGGACTTTTTGATGGAACTAACCCTCATTTGCATTCATGGAGAGGAAAATCACTAGAACCTCCCGTGGTTAGCCTAACGGCAAAGGGACGTTAACCCATAATCCGTCTTCCACTGAGTATATTTCACGTCGTCACTGTGGTCGGTGCAAGCCAGATGCGGAATTCGTTTCGATCAGCCATCGCTGGATTCGAACCGTTTCGTCTCATTGGAAGGTGAACGCTAAATCCCCTGAGCCATCGAGGCTCTGTGTGTACTCCTTTACAACAAAAAAAAGGTATTGAAATGAATGAGTGGTAGAGTGTGTATTGTGAGTTTAATTGTACATTTTATATGAGGTAAAAGTAGACACTATGGTGAACTAGTCTTACTTAATAAAGACTTTTTTAATCTTAAGTAAAACTTTGTTATACATTTACAATATTAAGGTATTGTTTTTTTTCAGCTATTACTTCTCTTAATCTTTTTATCCACTAACAACTTGTTTTTTATTTTATTATAATTTTTGAACCATGAATATTATATTTTTGAACCAAATTTAAAATTGCATGTACGCGCGCGTTAAGGTCAATTTATACTGTATTTATATTGTCTAAATATTTTTTTTAAAAGTAGTTGTTAAGATCGAGTAACTCCATCTCATCCATTTAATGGGAAATGGAATTTTTCGGGGAAAGAAGAGGAACAATAGATTCTGAACCCCTTCAGATAAGATAATTACTGTAGTAATGGAATAAAGCGATGCGTACTAAACTAAAACGAACAAAAAAAATAGTAAAATAATTTCCCAGAACACATTTAAATGCTGTATGACATAAGCATTCTTCGCTTTGTTTTTTCTTTAAAGGCTTGAAAACTCTTTTGAATAGCGTTTTCTTAATAGATTTTGTAGTGTAATACCGACTTGCAAGTATTTTTTTTTTGTTAAAAAAAAAAAGAAAAGCTGTAGGATTGTACGACTAGAATTGTAAGTTTTTTTAGATAAAAAATAATTATGCATTTAAAACTATAGTGAATTCCTAATTTTTTTAAAAAGAAAATTTAACAGGAGCTTTATTACTTATGATTGTTTAAAGGAAAGGTTCTATAATTTAATTATAAGCTGGCCAAAGTGAAATTTCTTGAAAACCTTTTTCAAGTTCTTTTTTTCTAGTTAAGCTTGAGACTAGAATTCGTATTTCTAAAAATAAGTATTAATTGGTTAAATATTAACTATTTACATTAATCTAAAACGACAGTTAATACTCCTAAAATATCTTTTTTCCACTTGGCGTGTCACATAATTTTACATTTTTGATTCTTTGCGACAAAAATTCCTGCAGGTTTTCTTCTTTTTCAAAAAAAAAAAAAAAAAAAACGAAATCTACTGTCGAGATTTTTGAAAGTAATTTTCATATTGATTTCTCGACTTTTAATGTAAGAAACATTGTTGAGAAAAGTTGCGAATGAGTAATAGTACGCATCGCTTTATGCAATAAACATAAAAATTCAAATATGATCATATTTTTGCTAATGAATGGGATTAAGTATTCTAATAATGAAATATTAAATTGAATAAATATGAAGTCAATGCAGCCTTCATTTAAGAGTGCTTGATTATTTGCTTACATGTTCAGTTTTTCTTTAAGAACCTAACTGCATATATATAACTGCATATATTTTTTTTAAACCTAACTGCAATTTCTGATGCTTAAATATTTTCACTTTACTCCTTAATGTCTCGGGTTCTAGGAAATTTTGTCTTGAATTTTTGTAATAAGTGCGATTTCAAAAACAAACTCCTTATGAAAGGTGCTAAAATGGTAACCAATTTTTGGAAGCCTGGAAAGGGGGAAAGAAGGAAGGGATAAGAAGGAAGAAAGGGGTTAAGAATCATTTGTTAGAAACCCTAAAAATGGAAGGGCTTGTTGTGAAAGAAAGACAAGCCACAAGGAAAGGGGTAGAGAAACTATAAAAGAAATTATATACCGAAAAAAGAAAGATAAAAAACTTACTTAGAATTCCCAGCCAATACCTTCTGCTATGGAATTTCCGTATTTTCTGAAAATATTTTTTCTTTTGCGAAGATTATGTATGATTCTGAATTAAAAGAAATGCCTACTATATAATTTGTACGTAATACTGTATAATTGCACGTACTTGTATGTAAATAATTTGAATAGACGTCAGCTTGACAAATGTTCGTGCTCATAATTTCTAAAGAAATATTTTTCAAATAATTCGATTTGTTTTAAATATTTCGGTAATAGTTCTCTGCCTTAGAAATTATCTCTTAACTTCGGGGGTATGACACCCTTAATGAATTTTAATTCAATATTTTTACTAATTTGTGCATTGCATTCACCAGCCTACAAAAAATGATCTCCAAACTTTTTAAGTTTGTTTTTATAATATTATTATCAAAAGAAATTTCCATAGCGGAGAGAAAAAAGAAAGAGAATTTCTAAGAGAGTTTTACAATAAGTTTTTTTCATTGTACAACTCGCAGAACGATGATGACACGATTCTAAAATAGATTTTTGATGTTCTGAACCAATACTGTACGAATTTTATATTGTTTGAAATCTATTCAATGGCGAAGCATACTTAAACCATTTAATACTCAAAGTCGCCAAATTATTTTGGGGTGTCTAAGTTGCAAATTACGTAAGTTTGAGATGTGTCCCTCAAGAGTGGCATTCCTCATTTTTTCTATTTTCGAAACAAGCTCTAATTTATGGACTTCTAGTGGACTGAAACCGGGTAGTGTAATTTTATGTCTCAATAGCGAGTATGTTTCTTCTATAAGATCTCCATGTTAAAATTTAAAAAAAAAACAGTAAAAGTTCGTTGTAATGACAATTTCTAATAAGAGATGACATTGTCCTTAATAAACAAATACACGCATCTAATGTTAAAATAGGAATAAAAATCAACATGTTAACCTTTATTTCCTTCTATTGTGTTCAACTTTTTTTAAATTCAATTTACTTAAAGTAGACTGGTTTTCATAGAGTTTGTACACTGAATTGACTCTGCGCATTTTAACAAGTCGAAATGTCTACAACAAGAATGTTTGAACAAAATGTCTTCAATTCGTAATAAGTTTTTTGCAAGAAGAAAGTGAAATGAAGGCAATACCTTTTGACGCCCTTCATAACAGTGAATTTTGATTTTAGTAGTAATTAGGCTAGAAAGAAAAAATTAAAGGTCACGGTAGATATGGGATGATCAAAAGACACATTCTCTTGAAGTGCGTGTTCTAAAAATAGAACTTGCCTTTTATTAGGAGGAATAACTTAGGAGGATAACTTAGCTGGTTGCTCACACATTTATAAAAATAAAAAGTTAAAATTGTACAAATAAAATGATATTCGCTTTTCTGCATTGATACTAAAAATAAATAACGTATCCAATTTAAGCCTTTTTGTAAAACATTACTTAACTAAAACGGAAAATCTATTTCTTCAGAAACAAAAATGTCGTAATAGCAGATGGATCGTAATTTTTAACTCGTTAATATCATTTAATTCTTAGTATCTTTAGCATCAGTATTTTCAGGGTGATTTGGAAATTCGATGTAACAGTGGGGTCTTCTCGTAATGCATCGAGCATCGTTATATGGAGCTTTTACTGTATAATATTTTTTTAGTTTTTTAAAGTGGATTTAACTCGCAAGAGGCGGAACAGCTGAGATAAATCATCGAGCAAATTTTGTGGATTAAGACTTTTTTTTTTTTTTTTTACCTAATGGTATTTTAAAAATAAACAGTAGGTGAATTTTGTATTTTCGGGTAGTTGCTATAGTTCTAATGATTGCAGCTTGACAGATGACACAAATGGGTGCGAAATGTTTAAACTAAAAGTCCAAATATTATTATAACAGGGTGCGTAGCACTTTTAAAAAGTGCTTAAAGGTATTTATTTTTTATTTACGTTTTTAAAAGCCCCTGAGAGTGCTTTTTTTTTATTCAGTGTTTGAAAAAAAGTGCTTACGGTTCTATCTTTTTAAAAAAAAAGATTTTTTCTTTGCCGTGTCGATTGTCGTTGTAGGTTACAAAAAATGCATGATTTTCACAATTTTCTCTGCAATATTTATCAAAAACTAGTCATTTAATCGTGATTATGTAAAGATTTTGAAAATGTTTTTTAACTTTATAGACATAATTTAAGAACTTTAAACGATAGGAAAAATATATTTGATTACTGCACAGATCCTAATTGTGATTTTTCTTTTGGAAAAATATTGAAAATATTTTTTTAATTCCTTAAGAAGTAATTAAAAAGGTGCTTAATTTTGGGTGAAAAATTTGACTACGATTTTACAATCAAAACTTTTACGATCCTATATCTATTTAACGTCCTTTTTCCTTGAAAAAAATTTATGTTAAATACAGGGAATTTAATATTAAATATTATTTAAACATAAAGAAATTAACCAATCACTTAACCCTTTCCTGTTACAAACAATTATAATTTGAAACTTCTAAACGTTTCATCCTTTCCTTGACAACCACCACTCTTAAAGCAACAGGAAACTGAAGTATAATCCTTTGTTTAGTATCTACGATTGCAATTACTTACGTGATGTTTGACATAAATCTGAAATAACCCATGTCTAAAGGGTTAAAGTTATAATTTTTTAACTGATGAAAGACTATTAAATCCATCCAATATAAAAAAAAATCCCAATTTAAACTTTGCAAATTTCCAATTAAAGTAGAATGTGGTTCTTGGAATAATAATTAATAATATACTGTTTCGAGACAACTTTGGATGTTTAAAGAAGCATTTAATAATGTATACTTATTAGTAGGTTATGAACAGTTAATGTATGTACAGTTGAGAAGTGTTTTTTTTTTTAAAAAAATGCCATCCTGAAAGCGGCAGGAGACGTTGTCCAATCCAGAGCAATATCTGTTCTATGGAAAGTACATTTTCCAGAGCAATATCTATGGAAAGTACATTTTTCCTGTGGATAGGATAGGATAGGTCTCGTTGCCTACTTGCGAGGGCATTATCTAAAAGGAACGTTGCAATTCAAGATTAAAAGTTACCCTACTTTTTTTTTCTTGTAAGATTTAAAGACACGATTTAAAGGTTCAATCTTCAGTGATGGTTTGAGGACCACCCGATTGCAGACCGATGGACGCTTAACTTGTCCGGGAAATACGAGCGCCAAATCGCCACACTTTACGAAATTATAGAGATTCCAGGGTCCACAGTAGTGAGCTGTTTCGGGAAAGCCTAATTTTATTTTAAGATAAATAAAATTGTTTGATTTTTTTTTTTTTAAGTTAGGAGTTTGAGTTTTGCGTCTATCTCTTTTGCTTTTAAGCTTGGATTAAATTTAGTCTTATCATTAATTCTGTCTCTATCTGGATTATGATGATTAAATTCAAGTTAAATTTTTTCGAACGATTTTAAGAAATATGAAGGGAAAATGGTACTTACGAATAATTGAAAGGGCCCTTATTAAAATTTTTTTTTGAAATGGTTAACTGTGAAGTTTTTAAATTGCCCTTTTTTATTAATCAGTATATACTTATCAATAAAAAAAGACTAGTATTTTTTTTAATTGAGTTTCTTCTGAGGCTCTGTCACTGGTTTAAAAGAGGGCCACTTCCATGAAACGAAAGAAAAAAAAATTGATCTAAAAAAATGATCAAACAGGCGGTCGCCATAGCAACGCACTGTATACTATTACTCTTGTTAATGGGTAAGAAATTTTTGTTTATCATACTGTAATTTAAGCAATCTGATTACTTGTTAATTGATAAAAATAAATACTCTACAAATTGTGATTGATCAACACTATAGAATGATCGACAAAGCTGAAAAATATATACCGACAAAATTTATAAATCTAGAATAATTTCATTTTATTTGCTGCCTATGGCTTTATTATTAAATGAAGCAAAACACAGTTTTAAAATTTTATCTTTCCAAAATAAAGATTTACAGTATTGAGTATCTAATGGCATGATATTGTTTGAGGAAAACATATGATGGCCAAATTTTAACACAATCGTACAGTTTTTTCATGCCTATTGGTACCTATTGGTATCATACGTACCTATTGGTACTTAACCTATTGGTACTAGCCTGTTTGGTACTTAATTAAACAGTCTCAGCGACGATAATACCAGTAGTATCTACTATCAAAATTAAGCATCATCAGAGTGAAGAATAGTATGGCGTTTTTTTTGCGGATCCTATGCGAATAAGTATTATTTATCGATTAATTTTACTTTTTGGTACATAATCTACTTTTTCAATTGCTCTTAATTTTACTTGGTTTTTATAGAACACGTTTTAAAAGTGGAACAACAAAGGAATGAAATACGTGGTTTCAGATAACTTAAGAAATATAAATGTGGTATCCACGCTGATGATTTTAGTTTATCCGATATTTCTAATGAAATAATTAAATGTTGAAGAACTTGTAAAAACTTCGGTTATGATTAAATAAGGCTGTAAGCTAGCAAACATTTCTGATATCATTTTATAAATACTTAAGAAGGAAAAAAACGAAGAAATCCATTGAGAAAGATTTTTCTAACTTCTTTGAATGAAAGAAATGAGATTTTGGTGCGAGTTTTAGGATCAAGAGCTAAATTTGCACTTTCAGGAAGCTGGCACAAATCTTGCTCGAGTTATAAGAAAGAGGCAGACATATACACCAAATTTCATTCTTTTAAAATGGGTGTTACATAGTTACATACCAATTAAACTTTTTTTGTGTGAATAATTTAGCCTTTTGTTTAAATACTTCAGATTTAATTTTCGTATTTTTATTTTATGCTGATTTTTTTAACAATTAGTATCTATTAATTTTAGTATCTTCTACTATTAACTAATCTATTATCAGTATTACTATCTAAGTAAGTACTATTAAGTAATTTAGTATCTAGTAAAACACCTCTAAGTAAACTTGACTGGAAATTAGTTGAATTAGAAAAAGTTGAAGAAATATTTTTTTTTTCTTCTACGATAAGCTTAACACTTAAATATTTATTTGAGATTTCAAGAATAGCTTTAAGATTGTTTTCTATACCAAAAATATTTATTTCATTTAATTTTCTCTAAAAAAAAAACTCGAAGTTGAGCTTCATTTGTAAAGCAGCACTCAAAAATTATTTATAAAAGGTGTTCTTTATTGTTATTTGAAATATATTTCGATATAAGAATTAAATTTTCATGCAGAAAAGAAACTTTCTTATTATTGTACTGTGAATAGATCACGTGATGTGCATTATCTAAGTTAGATCACTTGCTTTGAAACTTATTATTTATAAAGCATTTGTAAGCAATTAAGAATTTGTTTTGTTAAATAATAAAATACGGTACAATAGGGAAATGCTACTCCATTTTAAAGAAATGTTGAGCGTTCAAATATCGTGTGCTAAGAAAGAGATAAAAACTTTGTAGTTTGTGTCTAGAATAAATGTTGACAGAATTGCAAGAAATTTTCAAAAACAATTAAATTGTTTTTCGAACCACTTTATATATTTTATTTTATTTTTAATATTTACTGTGTAGCAATCGCTTAGTGTGTTGAACTATTTATTTCTCCTTTTTACACAGAAACATTTTCGAGATCAGGATTCAAGTTTTTACTATTTCAGAAATCAAATATGACACATACATGATATGTCTTCTAATTTCTTTGTATAGTTTGCGGCTATGTTTCAACCGTCAACCTGACATCTGGTAGCCAAATAATAAATCTATGCTTTGATTTTTTTAAGTGTTTGATTTTTACGAAATTTTCCTTAATAAAATAAATTGAAGCAATTTTTTTAGTACAAACTTTTAACTTAGGTCACAAAATAACTGGTCTGTTTTTTTTATTCCTTTAAAGAAAGAGAAGGATATCAATGAGGAATAAAATGAGGTATAAAAAAACTTTTAAAAAAACTTTAGCTCGAATTTTCATAGTCATTAATTATGAACATTTATAATTTTTAATCAATAGTAGTTTTCGCTTCTGTTATGTATTCCAAAACAATATTAAATAGGATCTTTTAATGATGAGCAACCAATTATAACGTTATGTATATATCTTTTTTTTTCAATTTTAAACGCCTGTTTTATTCAAAATTTTCGTACTTAAACTGTTCTTTTTAGTAACGAAGTATTTTTTCAACTTGATCGAATATAAACTTTTTTCCATTTAGATATTAATATTCCGTAAAATTCAGTGTTTGTATGTTTAATTTTTGAATACGCTTTACTTTCAAAAGATAATAATTTAAATTTTTCTTGACTGCGATATATTAATGTGAGCACTTAAATGCTGAAAGATAAAGTGAAACATTGAATAAATTGATATAAATTAACATAAATTAATATTAATTGAGTATTAAGTAATATAAATTGAGCAATAAATCTATATTAATTTTACTTTTGACTGTACTTATTGTCTACATATGTTTCATATTAATTTAATTTATATCTTGGCTCTCTATTTTACTTTTTGCAAATCTCTGATCAGGCGTAACAGCTCCATTTCACTTTAGGGTTCATATCTTGGAGACTTTGCATACATTAATATTAGACAACGAATCAAAATATCATAAAATAATATAAATAATAAACTGGACTGCTTTTGTTGCAAGTGTTTTGATGTAAGATATTAACTTTACATTTAAAAAAAATTATTACTGTTGATTTACGCCATCTTAAAAATAATCAATGAAAAGAAGTACAAATAAAAACTTGGAGGAAATTTCAACTCATTAAAAAATTATCTGCTCTGATATTGTCACATTTTATTACAGATTTGAAGCAAATACTAATGAAGCATTATAAATTCCTTCTCGTGCGACAATTCAAATTTTTAAATTTTTTTTTTAATGTAACAACTATTTTGGTAAACCTTTTTTTTAAAATAAAAATTAGCAAGATTTAGTAAGTTTTTTTTATTCCCTCAGTTAGTTTTAAGTTTCTTCTTTTTATAATTAAATTCAGTATATGTAGTTCTTGAGAAATACGAGTACAATGAAATTTTTATCCCTCATATTTATCTTAGTTTCCTCCTTTAAGTCATCGTTGCGTTTTTCACTAAAATTTGATTGGGTGCTAAATCGGTACAGAACGTCATTCCTCATTAGATTTTAGAGGCCTGAGACATGTGGATCAATATGATTTGTGAACCCGTATGCGTGCATTTATTCTAAATTAATTTTAATTTTAATAATTATCAAATAAAAGGTTTAAATTGATAATACTTATTGGCAATTTCTCTCAGTTTGTCTTTTGTAATATTACTTTGCTATAACCAATTGTCTTCCCAGGGAATGTGGCATAAGTGTTACTTCAATGCTTATTGCTAATTGTCAAAGCTTATTGCTTATTGTTAACGTTTAAGAACTTCAAGGGTCAATTGTTAGGCAATGGTTTGGTAACAAAAATATAAATTCTCGCCAAAAAAAAATGGGCGTTTCGTTAACTTAAATCTTTCTGAAAAATGATTCCATGCATGAATTGTTTCATTATTTTCTGATATATATTTAGTTCAATTGTAAATATATTTTCTTGAATTATAATTCCAATCTTTTAAGTATAAATTTTAAGCAGTTACCTTTCAGGAAAACTCTACCTCTGTTTTATGTGGTGTTACAACTCTTGCGCTTTAACACGAGAAGGGCTAACATTTTTCAAAAAATACTGAGAATAAATAAAAGAATAAAATGTAAATTTTCAAATTATCGTAAAATCCATCGATCTTCTTTTTCAAGCAAACGTTGAATATCAAACCAAAGGTGATCTAGATGGTGTTCATCCCCATAACTTATTTTGAATTTTTAGGTAAACGCGCTTTTTTTCCCTTAAAAAAAGTCGAAATTGCTATAGGTTCATTTTATCCGTTTTGTTTGGTTTTCTATTTCTTTTCGCTTCAAACTACACTATTTGATTTCGTTCCCTTGTTTTGTATACCCGCTGTCATGAATGGTTAGTGCAGTATAACGTTTCATCCATCCCTAAGTGTGACAGATTTTAAAAATTTATTTTTGCTTAATTTTTTGACGGTTAAAATAATAAAATAAATTTTAATAAGTGCATTTGTATTCATTTAATGCATAATAAAAAGTCAGTTATGTGTTATTTGATGTAGAATTTTCCTTAACTGAAAGAGTACAATTTCTGTTTTCTTGCGTTACCATTAAAAATTTAAATTGAAAGAAATATGTCGACGTGCTCTACTAATTTACATAAAAGATTATGTTTACAATTTTATTTCAAAACTTAAAAAAAATAAAGTGTTTAAGTTTAAATTTCACTTTTTTGGTGAAATTTATGTGTTATTTGATGTAGAATTTTCCTTAACTGAAAGAGTACAATTTCTGTTTTCTTGCGTTACCATTAAAAATTTAAATTAAAAGAAATGTGTCGACGTGCTCTACTAATTTACATAAAAGATTATGTTTACAATTTTATTTCAAAACTTAAAAAAAAATAAAGTTTTTAAGTTTAAATTTCACTTTTTTGGTGCATTATTGGTTTCTTTTTACAGTGCTTAACGTATTTTTGATTTTTTTAAAATTCCATACAGGATATTGATCTACTCATCAATAATTTAAATACGATTTTTCATTCGCATTTAACTTTCAATGTAAAAGCATATATTAGTTTGCTGAGCAGCAATTTTGCATTTCAAATACGTAAAAAAATACATGCTTGTGGCTCCTTTGTTGCTTTTTAGTACAGTCAGTTTTTTTTTCTTCATGATCCTATTATAAAGAGTTGAAGCATATATTATCTAAAATGTCTGTCTTTTTTTTTATTTAAAAAATAAAGTGTTCAGAAATTAACTCCTTAATATACTTTATTTTAAGTCTTCGGATGTGGTGAATCGATTTTTTGTAAAAGTCATATTTTGTGTATGTGAAATTAAAATTAATACGTTGATGGCTTTAAAAATTAAAAAATAAGCAGGTTAGGTTTTAAAAATCTGTCAAACAAATTATTTTCTTCCTTACCTGTTTCGAGAAATAATTTTAAAAAATCTCTTAAACTATTGTGTGATTTATAATAGTTTTTAAATAAAGTTAACTGTAGGTCAAGTTATTTAGTTTTTTTTTTTATTTTACGTGTCTGCCTATGAAAGCAAATTTAAGACAAAATTTACTCAATTCTGAAAAGCTGTTTTTTTTCCTCGTGTGGACTTCAGTGCATCAAAGTCGGAACATTTTTGCAAACTAACTATTAATAGTTTCTTTTCTTCTAAACGAATTAACTAATAAACTATACTAAACTAATAAACTATTCGAAATAATTTTTAAGAAAAAAAATATTGTTTTAAGATGAAATTAAGTGTTTATTTAACATATAACATTAGAATTAGTAGAAATAACTCAATAAAGGATCTAAAAAGAGTTATAATCAAAAATCTACAAATCATGCAATTTGAAGAGCGCTTTTTTAATTCTATGTATAGTCATTCAATTAGTACATGATTAGACTCAGAACTTTGAAAAGTCGGAAATAAATAATTAAAATAATAAAAAAACGAGACAAAAAGTTTATTTTAAATTTAAATCTTATGACAAAACTAGGAAATCAAAATAACCTTTCCGTTTATATAGTTTTTTTAAAATATTTTGTAGAAATTTCGTAGTAAAGAAAAACTCCAAGGACAAATGGAAAAATTCGACTACTATGATCTTCTGAGAAAATATTAATTTTTATTATTTTTTTTAAAAGTTCAGAAAATAGATTTATGTTTCTGACAATCTATGCGACCTAATTTGGTGATGTTAATGATAAATTAAAATACACTGTTTAAAGTTAGCACTTAGGATGTGTGGTCGTGGGTCAAAAATGATAAAAGCAATGTAATTTAATGCGAAATTCCGTTACTTTTTCCTGTGCATCACATTCAACCATATGTTTGTCCTATTTGCTTATTTTATGTACGCTAGAAATTCATTTCGATTATTTGACGTAATTAATAATATTAATTATTTTAGATATTTTAATTACTTTAAGTAGTTTATTTTTTCTCGAAAAAAGCACTTCCTTTTCATTCTTATTTCGATGTAGTTTGATAATAATTTATGAGATACGTATTTTAAATGTGACAGTTGAATGTTTGTTTTTTTAGAAATGTTTTTGTGGCTTAAAAGTTATGTATATAAAGTACTATAAAAAAATTTATTTTTTAAAGTTTATTTTTAAATATCTTATTACATTGAAGTAAAAATCAGCAAATTTTAAGGTATCTCAATTCATTAATTATAAGGCATGAAGTTCGTTAATTCTTCGAAGTCGAGATGTGTATTTGCATGAGGTTTAAATATTTTGTCTTGTCACAAAGAAATGTTCACCTTTTAAATGAATCTAGTGCTCTCTAGTATGCACCTAGTTTTTTAAAAGTACAATAACGAAAAATCAAAAAGCTAAAATAAGCAAAAATGCTTCTGAAAACCGGTTTTTTGGAAAATTGAGAATAGTTTCATATTTTAGAACCGAAATAGGTTTTTTTAATAATAAAGAAAATTATACCGGGGGGAAATATTAAAATATTTAGGCTTATATTTCAATGCATGCATTTTTTCAAACATTTGATATTTTATACTGTCGAAAAATATTGAGTTAGCTACATGAAGTATTTTATAAAACTAATCGAACAACGAAGTAGAATATTCCAAATTTCAGTAATAATCAAAAAAAGACAATAAAAGCATTTTCCGCCACCAGAATATTTATTTTTTTACTAATGGACTGCAAACAGTTAGAAAAATAGATAGATAAAAGCCCGAAATCGTTTTGTTATAAAAACTTTTAACTTTAACGTAAAGTTTTTATTGCACATTACATAAAACTTTTTAGCAAGATCTGTAAGTCTTTATCAGAATGCATTTTCTGTTACATTTTATTCGATTAGAATAAGTTCTCGATTGTTTATTATTTAGTTTTAAATTTTAGAAGCATAGTAGTAATGATCAAATTATATGTAGACCATTCAGCTACTTACAACAGTTTTTCACTTGTACATAGTGCTCATAGTATAAACTCTTTTAAATGTCGCTCATAATATATGACTCGCATATTCCTTCATCAAAATTTAAATCACAGTTCCTACTACTATGATTAACTATAAAAGATGCATACTTGCCGAATGCTATTTTAATATATATGTGTTTACGTGAACTCATTTTTAAAATATTAATATAATAATGCCATTTGTTTTAAATATAATTTGTTAAATATAATTTTGTAATATTTTTTAAAAATTTAAATCTAACTTTTTGTAGAATATTATGTAAAAAATGTTTATTTGAAAAAATGAATAGTTTCTTTTATGGGATAATTTTAAAGAATTAAAAGAGAAACAGTCTTTATGTCACTTTTATATTTTTAACTTTTTTAAAGCTGAAAAAATAATACACATATGTTGTACCCTATACCATTTCTGTTCTAGTATTTTCTGAGAGGTTTATCTGAGATTGCTTTTTTCTTCATTGTGTATCATTTTATTGGTTTGTTTCTCCCAAAGAGTAGACGAAACAGTTTGCATATTTAGTACTTGCTCAATACTTGTTTTATTAGTATATTCGTGTGAACTCTTAAAAATTTTAAATTAGCAATTCAGCCATTTTTTAACCTTTTCTTCCAATTCCTCATGATAAAAACATATCTAGCGATACTCATAGTAAGAATTTGAATTTGAGGGATAGGAGATTTAAAAAAAAAAATTTTACAAGAAAATTTACATTCATAAATTATTTTTAAAATAAATTAAAATAATGAAAAGTTGACAAAGACAGGTTATCCAAAATCTTTCTTATTGGTTTCCTCTTAATGAGATGAATAAAATTTGTACTCTTCTAAGCTAAGTATTTAAAAGTTTAAAAGCAAAACTTTACGATGTATTTTTTACATTATTTTATTTAAAAATTAAATACTTTTATTCATATATATAATATTGAATCTCCACTGTATTTGCAGAACGTCCTCTAAATAAAGAAATAATGCTTTTTTTTTTCTCTCATTATTTTGATTCTGTAAACAATTCTTAATTTGGAAATGTTAAAGTGGTGAATGCACTTTGTGACAAAACTACTCCATCACTCATTCGAGGAATTTTAACATGTTTTTTAGCAAACAACGTTTGGTAGACTACGATTCTCATTTAATAATAGAACTAAATATTTCAAATATTTAGTTCTTGTTTGTTGAAAAAAACCTAAAAAAAAAATTTGAAAGAAAAGTATTCAAACTGATGTCAAAGGTTAAAGATTTACTAAACAGGCATTTATTTAAATATAACTATTTTTTTTGAATTTTAAAATTTTTTTAAATTTAATTATTTTTTCCTCTTTTAAAAATACTTTTTTGTAGTAAATTATGTAAAAAAAGTTATTAATCTTTACAGTTTTTTTATGAGGTACTTTTAAAGAATTCAAAAAAAAGTGTTTATTTCATTTTTATGTTTTATGCTTTTTAAAGACTAAAAAAAATATGTATGTATACAAATATGTATGCATACACTAAAAAATTTTAGTTCTTGTATTTTCTGAAAAGCTTATGGGATTAATTATATTCATTACACTGCATAATTATATTTGTTTGTTATTTCTAATTAATTGACCCCACAGTTTTCATTAAGAAAATTAAAAGTAAGATAGAGTTAATTAAAAAATATTTACCAAAGAAAAATTGGAAAAAATAGAATGCAAACTGTTGTATGTGAAGTATTGATGTTGTATGTGAAAAATTTCCTTTAAATTTCATGTAATAGAATTTTTGTTGTGTCTACGAATGCAGAAGAACAATTCATGCAAAACAAAAGATATATTGATCACCCTCAAATATTCCAGTGTTTAAATCAAATGCCCTAAAGTGTCAGCCATTGAGTTAGGGTCACAAAGCTGCAGTTCTGAAAATAACTGCTAAATTTAGCACAGTACTGACTCCTTACGTGTGCAGTGACTAAAAAGTGTATCGACGACCTTTACTCATCTGTACTCCAGATTTTGGATTATAACTTTTAAAAGCCCATCTGCACTTTCCATTAAAAGTTATCATCGCCTTGAAAGTATCACTTGAAAATAAAAGAAAAAAAATTTAGAATTCTTCCTGGTTCCCCAATAATTGAAAATACTTGAAATTAGATTCAGTAAAGAAGATAACTTTATTAATAAGAAAACAAACTGAATCGAAGGACTTAAAAATAAATAAAAAAAAATTCATTCTCTAATTGGATCTCGTGGAAGGCGTCGTACTCTGCTCAATGAATGTCTCCTCTTCGCAGAGGAAGAAGCAGCATCACTGCCAAGTCTAGTGGCCGCAAGCTCATCTACTCGGACAGCGATTCTGGTGATCTTCAAAAGATGTTTCCTGAGCATCCCGAAGCTGCAAATAATTCTGATATTTCTGATTCTTCTTATGACATAGACTATAATCAGTTCGCTGAAAAGGTGGTGCATTCAAAAGAATTTACCGACAAATTTTTTTAAAATATCTTCTCTTAGAAAACTCATGGATATAGCAATTTCGCTAGCGATGGAACAGACTCGCTCTTGCAATGTACTGCTCTAAAGAAGGCTGGAAAAAAGTTTATCACAATCACCAGCAAATGCAAAGTTGTCTCTAGAAAGATGGAGAAGCTAAAACTAGAAGAGCCAGTCCCTGTTTCAACGGTTGAGCCGACTGAAGAAACCTAGCAAAGTGAGTCTACTTCACTCGCTCTAGCTGTAAAAAAAGAAGAAGAAAAAACAGCTGAACAGTTCCTCTAGCTATGCCAAAAGAGTCTACTTCAGTCGCTCTAGCTGTAAAAAAAAAACAGCTGAACAGTTCCTATAGCTATGCCAAAAGAGTCTACTTCAGTCGCTCTAGACAGCTGAACAGTTCCTATAGCTATGCCAAAAGAGTCTACTTCAGTCGCTCCAGCTGTAAAAAAAAAAAAAACAGCTGAACAGTTCCTATAGCTATGCCAAAAGAGTCTACTTCAGTCGCTCTAGCTGTAAAAAAAACAGCTGAACAGTTCCTATAGCTATGCCAAAAGAGTCTACTTCAGTCGCTCTAGCTGTAAAAAAAAGAAAGAAAAAAAAACAGCTGAGCAGTTCCTCTAGCTATGCCAAAAAGGCCACCTGATCACACAAGTCCTAAAAAGCCCAAACATCCCACTTAGGCAGAGCCAACCCATCCAGCCACCTCAAGGCCAGTGCGACACTGCTCCAGCCAAAGCCTCCATAATTTTTCTTGGTTTGTCCTGTGAACTTTGCCTTTGATGACCTGTAGAGTGCCCTGACTAAGGAGAACTGCCATCCCTTCTGAGTCACTCAGGTTAAGAAGAAAATCTCATCTAACCCTAAGTAAAAGTTCAGCTTAATCATGATGGATCAGCTGAAGTGCAAGAAGTTCTATTTTTAAATGATATCTATCCAAATGGTGAGATTGATAATGAGACAATTGATAAAGCAATGTTGGAATTCAAATTTTTGTTATACTTCAAGATCGAAATTGCTTCGAATAAAAAAAAATAACAAATAAATAGTGAGCTAACTCTTTTCATCGATGTCCTGCTTCTTTTACGTATGCAATGTCCAAAAAAGTGAACGATGACGTGTCGAGTTTTGCAATAACTTTTGAACCTTTACCACGGAATGTCCAGTTGAAGCAACCATTATGAATAACAGAAAATAGATAAGAATTAAAAAATATTTTATTTGTGAGAAAAATTTAAATCGGAGTAACTTGAATGGGGTAATGTAGTGTTCAAGTATTACAGTCGGAAAGCGAACCAAGAATGAAATATTTCAGAAATGGAATTTTAGACCTCTAAATTATTAGTAGTTCCAGTTTCAATTTGAATGAAACCAGATGAAGCGATTGACGATAGAAATATCGTGTTGACTGTATAGTAAAGAGATGAGAAGAGCAGGAGTTCAAATTTCAGTTCTGCATGCGAAACTAATTAACCTTAGTTTTGAAGGAAAAAGAAAAACACCGAAGTAAAATTATTTTTATCGTTTGGAAAGAAAGAGCTACCTGCACGTGAAAAATTTAGAACAATATTTCACACGTCAGTAATGTCAGTAAACAACAAGCAAACTCATGTCAGCAAGGAACTTTTCAAAACCCTATTGATTTGTGCCACACCTTTGAATTTTCACTCTGTAATGTCCAGTTTTGACAGTCTAAAAAACATGACAAAGGTATTTCTACCCTTAATGCTGGGCTATCTTATTCTAGACCAATTATGCTAAAAAAATAAATGATAAGTTGTGACTGCTAAAATATTGACAAATACTATGAACTCCATTGAAACAAAATGAAGTGATTAATTATCTCTTTATTGAAAATAATGCTTTGAAAGGACAGTGTAAGTGATGGTATCCATTGGAACTCAAATTTTAGTTCTGCATGCAGAATATACTTTACCAGTATCAAAACAAAAACAAAAAGCAAACATACTAACGAAAGTATTTCTGCCATTTGGATTTGTTGTCTGCCAATACTTTTATATCTGAGATGTCCAAGAAAGTAATCAAAAACGTCCGAACTTTTGCCTCAACTTTAATTTTTTTCACTATAGAATGCTCAGTTTTAAAGAAACAGCGAAATTAATCTGTCGAAAGATTATACTATTTTAAATGAAGAATGTTTACAGAGAGAATAAGAAAATGGAAATGAGATTATGATTAGTAAAACTTTTCTTGTGTCTCTCCATTCAGATGCAATCATTGACAGTTAGGGTTCCAATGCTGACTTTCTGAACCCTGTATTAAACATGCGACCAGTGATATTTGTACTCATGCACATTAGTTCTGCATAACATTTATTTAAATGAAACTACCAAAGCAATGTGTGTTCTGTCATTTGCATCGCAAAACAAATATTTTGATGTAAAGGATTATTTTACAATAGACTATAATGCCTTCCGGCAAGATTTGTTCGATTATCTGGTAAAAGCAGCTCTGACCCGATTCCCACACACACTCACACATAAGTGTCTTCTCCTTTTAACTATATTCTTCATTAAAGCTTTCAATGAACAGTACAAACCTATTTGTGACTGGGAACGAAATTGAGGGTGATTGATAAAAATTTGACTGTTGACAGTTGACAAACTTACAGAACTTGCATAATTTTATTTCTGTAATTACTTCTATTTCTGTTTTAAGTGCCCCCCCCCTTATTCCTCGTACAATGTTTGCTTTGTATTAATTTTATTATAAATATTTCATACATACTTTTGTCGTATTCTAATCTTGATATTTATTATTTACTAATTTTAGTATTACTTAGTTTCTACAAGGCTATTAATATATTTTTTTAAAATTTCTTTTTGTTGAGGGCTTAAATATTAAATGTTTAAAATATTTATTAAGCAATTTACATACTAGTTTTGACTATTTTTAATGAAAGAAAATCCATTCCAACCCATCGTAAAAAAAAAGATGGGGCATAGTTTTTTATTCAAAATTGTTTTAATTTTTTTTATTTCCTTAAATACGTTTTTTCTTCTTCAAAAATCTCTACGGTCTGAATGGATTTTCGTTCATATTTTAAATGAAATGTTATTATATTTGTTTAAATAACTTATTTGTAGTTAGTTTATTCAATTAAGAAAGTCCATTCTACTCCATCGTAATAAAAAAAAAGATGGAGCATAGTTTTTTTTATTCAAAATTGTTTATTTTTTTTTATTTCCTTAAATACGTTTTTTCTTCTTCAAAATTCTCTACGGTCTGAATGGATTTTCGTACATATTTTAAATGAAATGTTATTATATTTGTTTAAATAACTTATTTGTAGTTAGTTAATTCAATTAGGAAAGTCCATTCCACTCCATCGTAATTAAAAAAACGATGGGGCATAACTTTTTATTCAAAATATTATACTTTTTTTTTAATTTCCTTAAATGTGAATTATTTTTTTTAATGTTTACGGTCTGAATGGATTTTCTTGCATATTTTAAATGTAATGATGTTATACTTATTTAAATCACATTCCATTCAAATCAAGGCAAAAAAATTTTAAGCAAAATAGGTTTAAATTATTTTTTTATTTGTATTTAATTTTATTATTTCTTTATAGTACCATATTTTTTTTTGGGGGGGGGAGGCATTTTGTTTGTTCATGTTTTAAATTATTTGAAGAATATTCTTAATTAAAAAGGCTTTTTATTGAAAAATTCTTTATTTTGTTTTCAAAATTCATTGAGCTATGAGTTTAACAGTTTAAATTGTATTTATATTATCCTGTCTATATACAATTATATAATAATCTGTAGTTTAAAAATAGTTTGCTAAAAAAAAAGAAGAAAAAAGAAAAAAAATTAAAAAAAAGAAAAGAAAAAATATTATTTAAAAAATGAAAAAAAAATAAGAAGAAAAGAAAGTAAAAAAAATAATAATAATAAAAAAAATAATTATAATAATAATAAAAAAAAAAGAAAAAAGAATAAAAAAAGAAAGAAAAAAATAAAAAAAAAGAAAAGAAAAAATAATAATAAAAAAAAATAAAAAAAAAAAGAAAAAATAATAAAATAAAAAAAAAAAAATAATAATAATAAAAAAAAGAAAAGAAAAAAAAAAAAAAAAAAAAAAAGGGGGAAATAAAGAAGAAAAAAAAAGAAAAAGCAAACTATTTGTAAGAGTATTTTGTATGATATATTTGAATTTATCCTTTGTTCCATGCACAGTATTGATATTCAACTGAAAAATACTATGTATCTAGCTGTTTTTAAATGTACAATACTGTATTGAAAACTAACATTCCTTATTTTATTCTTTATATTTAAACGATTACACTATTAATTTTTTATGTATTATTTCAAATTATTTTTTTATGATTTTTTAATACCAAACAAATATTTTGCAGACCTCTCAAATAACTTTTTAAGTATAGTATAATTCATCATTTTTTCAAGCATTTTACATGCTTTAAACAATTTTTTTTGTATAGATAAAATATATGTGAAAAGTAGAATTTATATATTTACATATATTTTAAAAGTACATCTTCGCATCAGTTGTATACTTTTTTTTCAACATAGATAATTAAGTGATGGCATTTTGTGGAGTTTGAAATAATAATTCAAATTGGGAAAATTTCGGTTGAAAGTAAATTTTATATGATAAATACAATTGTTTAAATAAAATTAATGCGATTCTGATTCCATGAATCAAATTTTACTTCAAAGAATATCATCATTTAAGATTGCCAATCATTTTTAAATGTTTCTATAAATTCGAATCAAATGTCTCAATCAATAAAAGGAAAAACATTCTTTCAAATGGGTGATTGATAGGTAAAATATGTCTATTAAGATAACAGTATTTATTTCAATCAATCAAATGTATGCATTGTTATGATATTAAGAGAACGTTTCTCAAAAGTGGAATTCATACCTCCTGTTTTATAAAGCATTTGTTATGAAATCAATATCAATCAATCAATATTTAAAAATTGGAGTGAAGCTCTCGTTTTGGTAAAAAAAAATATCATTTCATTCATTGGAAGTCAATCAAAAAGAATTTTGGGTTGACTTGTATCTAACAAATTTATTTCTAAAGATTAAATTTTTTAAACCCATTTTGCTTCTTCGGTTTGACAAAATACCTCAACTATTTTTGATGGCAACACTGAAATAATTTAAGCCTAAATGAGTGTATGCTGGACAACGGAAATCTTGAACGCAATTTTGATTAAACTAATATGACTTACATAATGTTAGATTTTTCAGAGTAAATGAATGATTGAAATATTATAATGCATCATTTTGCTTGTTTCTTACGTCCGTTTAATAGATTCAAAAGTTTGCATAAAAATAAAGAAAAAGAAACAATAGAATAAAAATGAATAAAAAATAAGAATGATAAGCTAAATATATAACAAATTTTAAAAAAAAAGACTTGAAAATAGGAAAAAAAAATTTAATATGCAAACTGTATGGTCATTACTTTTTTTCTGAATAAATGCCTTACAATTTTGTACAATGGAATTCTCGCATATACTCCAATTATTTTCATAAATTTTTTTTCTAAAAATATATTATATTTGTAATTTGTCAAGTTCTGATTAATAAAAATGTTTTTTTTCTACGACATTTTCATGTCATACTGTAATTTTATACTTAAATATGGTTTTAACTACTAAAAGAATCATGGTAAGGAATAAAATCCTGGAAATTAAAATCTGGTGAAATTATACTGTCCTTAAGCAGGTGCTGAAATTTTACTTCTGCATGCAGAACTAATTAACATTAGCTTTGAAAAGAAAAAAAAATCAAAGATACCAGTCTAATTATTTTTAGGGTACAACTTTTACTTTTAGAGTAGAGCACTTTATTGAAAAGTTATATTCTTTATTTTATTCTTAATATTAAAACGTTGGCAATATTAATTAGTCACTTTTTTATAGTAACTTCTTCTATTTACTCAAATTTAAACAAAAAGATTTTTATGTGGATTTATATATAAGAAGTCTCATTCTTAAGAATAAATTCTTTTAATCTCATTTGCTTCAGTTTGGCTAGTTATTGGAATTTCTTTTAGGGGGCAATATTCAAAATTATGCCAAAATAAATGTTCTCTAGGTATTGGTAACCTTCAACATGATTCGATTGTATTTATCTGCTAAACATGAATGTCAGGTTTTTCATTGTAAATAAATGGTTTATTAGTTACTTTTGCCAATTCATCATTCCTATATAGTAACTTTCCCTACTGAAATACCCATTTACTAAATATTTTTTAATTAAAATGTTTGTACAAAATTCTCATATTGAGCACAACCCTAAAATTTATAGTAAAAGTACTTAAATTAGTAAACTATTATAATCATAAAACTTTCTGATCGCAAAGTGTAACAGAAAATGAACAAAATTGGGAGAATTAATATGATCATCTGAGTTACACTGCCTTTGTGTTTAGCCTTAAATCAATGGTTAGCTTTTTATTAACAGTTTTTTTTTGTATTTTTAGCAAACTTTAATGAAATTAAATTTCCAATCTTTACATTTTAAGACTATATTTATAAACTGTTCGATCATTTTGCGGTTTTAGTTTTAAAAAATTCTTTTTTTTTTTCCTAAATTTTTTTCCTTCTATCTTAAAGCATTATTTTAGGAGTAAGTGGCAGAAAATGTTTTGTTCTTTCCAGTTAATAATTCAGCGTAATTTAAAAATTAAATAGGCAACTAAAATGCAATAAACTGTAATGGATAATGAATTCAGTCGTGATAGCCAATTTCACTCTTAAAGCCTTAGAGTGTCCATGCTTATATCTAGTTATTACGTATCATGGTTATTATATTTAAATCAATACTTTAATCTTTATTATTACTTTTTTTAGTTGTATTACTTTCGTTAAACAGCCAATAGACTCGTTAATTCCATACACGCCCAACCTAATTTTATTATTAAATCCAACTAAGAAGACGAGGGTATTTGTGTCAATTTACAGAACTTACTAGAGAGCCTAGAATTATGTCTAGAGATATATTTGACGGTTGTTGTGAAAATAATGAATCTTCGAAATATTTTATATTAGTCTTTTATTCGGTGTAGGAAGTGTTTGATAATAAACTAGACTTAAAACCGATATTTAATTTAGACTGAATGATTTGATACCGGTTTATAAATATTACTGCCAGTTCGTTACTGGAATCTAATTGATGGATTAAGAAATTTTTTAATGGTTACCAAATTGTCAATTGAATGATGCTTAGTTATAATTTTGGTTCATGAACTTCTGGCATACATAAAATGTTTTTATTTGGTAAATTTAAAAGTTTATCATTTCAACTTGTGATGAAAAGGAAATATAAAGATTTGAATATCTACGTGAAAAATGTAAGGAAATTGGTGAAAAGTTTGTATAATAGAGCAGTTTTTTTTTTGTTTTATCTTCAATTAAAAGTCTTATCACCAATTTTTAAGCATATCTTTTTTTCATGATTTTAGAGCCATAGCAAATTTTCATTATTAAAAAAAAAGTACTTCAAAAAGGCAATTTAAATTTTAAAATGTTAAAACTTTTTTTTAAAAAAAATCTGAAATTCTTGAGTTAGTAAACAGGAATATTTTTGAACAAAGTATTTTTCAAAATAAATAATTGTAGACTAATCATGTACTGAAGACTAATCATGTACTTATGTACGAACTCTTTCATTTTTTATCCATAATTATACGTAAATGCTAGAATTAACATCAAAAGTAATCCTAATTATTATTGGCTTAGGATTTTCGATTTTAATATTTTTCTTGGAAAATTGAATATTTTGGTACAAATAAGTTTTTCAACTCTTTAATGACATTTACATAACTCTAGAATAAAAAGAATTTTGTGCTTTTATCTAAATTTAAACTAAAAAATACTATTTTTTAAACTTTACAAAAAAATCTTTTGGGATGAATTAAATTTTTAATTAAATTATAAGAATGGAATATTAATGCTTTCATTTTAATGATTGTTCATAGTGCATTTAGAAGTAGAGGTTTTATCCCTTTGTACGAAAAACGGAATATAAATTTAACCGGTTTGGTACTCTAAAAGAAAAACCAATTCTGAAATCAAAAACAGCGGTTAGGTACGATTTATGAAAAACTTAATATCAAATTTGAAACAGTGTGTTCATAATTGGTTGATGGCTATGGTTTAAGTTTTATATATTTTTTTTAAACTTTTCAATCAAATTTCCTTTTAAGCAATTTATTCGTCACATTTCTAAGAAGAAAACCAGTGTTTGTTTAAATGTGCTTCCACTTTTTATAATTCCATATTGTATAAATGATTAAAACTGAAATATTAACTAACTCAAAAGCATTTTAAACCATTTCTAAATAAGCCATATTGCCAAAGCAATATTCTGAAATAAATGAATTCTTCATGTCAACGTGCTTCAGTGCTCGTGTTTAAATCTCAAACCAATAATCATAGTGTTGGTTGACTATCTTGCTAAACTTTCTCTTTTGTATTTGAAGAAAGTTAAGTCGCATTGCTGAAGGGAATAAATGTATCTAGAATTTAGTTGAATGTTTTTTTTTATTTATGTACGTGTTATCCCTAATATGTTATTGAATCACTATAAAAACAGAAACTTTTATTATTTAAAAAATTGCTTTAAATTTGGTAGGAATTTTTCAATCGATGTTCAGTTACGATCAGAAAAGAAACCAATAATCACATTAGATTTGTCAAGCACCATTTTATAATGTTAGTAACTATTTCATATGTAATGAAGGTAAAACTAGAAACATTTATGTACTTAAAGAAATTTTTGAAAGATAGGTTTAAACTATTCTAAATGTTAACAGTGACAGTTGAGTATAACAGCATAGACGACTCTTTTTCTTTATTTCTGATTATTTAATACACCATTAATTAAAACAATTGTATTCTGTCATTTCTACGGAGAGGCAAACTAGATGTATGTAAACATACACTAAGAAAGGGGTTATCCAATTTTCAACCAAATACTTCGCAATTAAGTGAAATAAATTACGAGACTTAATTTCCGATATGATTGCGCTCCAGAAAAAATCCAGATTTCCGAATTTTTTGCTAACCGCGTTCCGGAAATTTCCAGAAATTCAAGATTCAGAAGTTTCAAGAAATCATTGATCCCATTTGTGTTTAAAAATTTTTGTATATTTTATTTAAAAATATTAGAACTAGAATTTATACTTGGCATCTCTTTCATTTCCAAATATTTTTACTGATAGAAAAATAAATTTGATTAGAGTAAACCTATACATAATTATTCGTTTAAATTATGCTACATATAATTTATTTCGAATTTCATGTTGTGAAAATATCAATGATTTAAATTTATAGAGACATGAATTTTTTGAAATGCGTCAGTAATGAGTATACTCAAGAAATTTTCTTGATTTTTGAGTTAAGCTCTTGTAATTTGAGCAAGATTAGAACCCCTGTAATTTGAACAAGATTATGCATCCCACTAAGTTCTTTATGCATGTCCTGCTCAGGACTTCATTTTCCCCCCTCACAATTATCCCATTTATTCTTAGTCTATGCAATTTAAAAATAATGCAAGTAGTAGGAAAAAAAATCAGTTTCATAGTTACGCATTTTTTTATTGGAAAGAGTTTAAAAATTGTGATACTCTTTGCATAGTTGTAAATATCTTTAAAAAAAACCATGTTATGCTTTACAAAGAGTAATTAAAATACGAAGTCCCTGAAATTGCCAATAAGTTTTCCGGAATTCATAATCGTTAAATTTTAATAAAACTGAATTCGTACTAAGTAAATACAAAATTCTCTAAATTTTGTCAACGAAGTTTATTTTTCCTGCTATCTGTAAGTTTCGGAATAAATAATTACAGATTCTTAAATAATCACAGATTCTTAAATACCAATTCTACAAAAATACAGGCGAGGTTTTTTTTTTTTTTTTAATTTTTTTTCTGAATAGAAATTTAGCATCAGATTGAAGGATAAAGGAAACGAAATTCTTCGAATTGAGTACTCGGTTTAGTTTGTTTACTCGGAATAAATTCAAAAAAACTATGAACAATTTTCTTTTGTATTGAATAGGGTATTGAATGGTGCATTCTTCGATTTTCCGGCTGGCCACTAGAAATCGAGAGTTTGATAATTTTTTTTTTTTTAATATAACGTCAAGAGCGTGTCGAGATTAAGGTTGCTCATCTCTTTCTGAAGTGGATCGACTCAAAATGTTTTGGAATCGAAGAAAAATGTTCTTATTTTAAAATGGTACTAAAATATATTTTCAAATATATCTTTCAATATAGATCGATCAATAGTTGTAAATCTATGATTGGAGTTAGCTTTACAAGCATTAATTATTCACAAGCATTATTTCGATTAATTTGAATGGCAAGGTTCAACTCTTAATTACCTCCTCATATATGTTCCATGATATGTGATAAAATGGCGCAATTAAAAAATCTTCTTTTCTGTTAATTACTTTGCAAAACATTGTTTTCTATTAATGCAATTATTTAATGACATACAAATGTATGATTTGTAATTATTAAAAATGGAATAGAAATATATCATTATTAATTACTGAAAGACATTCTGAAATGAATAAGTCAAGCATTTCGAAGGTCTTTTTTTTTTAAACTTTTGAAATAACAAAATTGTATAACTCAATAAATTAACTGCAGGTTGTTTTTAAAAAAAATGTGTGCCAAGTTAGGATAATTTCCTTTAAAAAAATGTAGAAATGTTTTTAGTCAAAAAATATCTGCAATATTTAAATATGGTGTTTTAAATATTGTGTCTTAAGACTAGAAAAGGATGGACTTTCATTACCAGCATTCTTTTCTACTTTTTTTTTTTGCAAACAAAAAAAATTTTAAAAAATCTTTAGATGCTTGCATTTTTAGATGTAAAGCATAAAAAGGTATTGAATTTTCATTGCTTTCGTTATTTATATTCAGAAAAATTAAAAAGATTTATAAGATTTCTATAATGTTATATTAAATTTGCTGTAATATTTCACACACTAAGTAACCCATTAATGAAATTTTGCTTATTAGAATTTGTTAAAATAGCAATATATTTGAAATATATTTTAAACTATAAAAATCAATAAAAGTGTTTAAACAATCTTACATGAAAATGCTTTATAAATTTTTAAATTGATGATTATTTATGGAAAAAAAATAGTTTGATTTAAATCAACCAAATCTGGTTTGTAATCAAATACTTATAATTTAGTCAGCAAGTGACTAACTTGGATAAGTCGCAAATATGTAAAAAAAGTAATTCTGCAAAATATATCTTAAGATTTGGGTTAATAGTTATATTATCAATTAAGCGAAGTTAAGCTTAATAGAATTTTTTTAGAACCTTTCTCATTTTGTCTCCCCCACACCCGCCCAACGAGATCAAATAAACTTGCAAGTATATTGTAGTGTGTCTACCACTACAAAATTACAATTCCTATTCACTATTATATAAAACATGTTAACTCGATTCTATGGTGGAATACAAGAGCGACTACGACGTTGAACTTAATACAGCTCTCACAATCAGCACCAAAAAAATTACAGTGATCTTAATACAGTTCTCCAGACTTCTCACAAAACAGCGATGAATCAACTAGTGGTATTCGTTCATCAAATTCTATCACAGACATAATTTTTGTGGGAGAGTACTGTAGTGTGTCTACCACTACAAAAATATAATTCCAATTCACTAGTATATAAGACACTCGATTCTCTGGTGGGGTACCTTTTCATAGATGAAGGTTGACATTGTCGTTAACAACTCTCCCTACAATATGTTTTAAAAACATCAATAACTATAAAGTTTTTTTTTTTAAAATTAATTTTATAATAATTTAATTTTTAATAAAAATTTCAATGTTTTAAAAATTTTACTACATTGCCCAGAGTTTGTTAATATTTTATGTAGCATCAAATTGCGTAAGATGTAACGGAAAATATTCCATTTTTCATTCGTAAAATTGCAATTTAAATGAGTTTTCATTTATATTATATTTTTCATTTATATTATATTTTTCATTTATATTATATTTTTCATTTATATTATATTTTTCATTTATATTCTGTCCTTTTGATTGCATAGAAAGCATTATTTATTATTATAGTTATAAAGAGGTGATTTAAATATATCAGTATTGGGGGATATGATGCATATTTGTTTTAGAATTAAAAAACTTTTTCTAATTGAATTAACTTATTTTCGGTATGCCGTTGTCTTTTTGAAGTGTTAAAGCTGTTTCCAACTTATATGTATTTACGTATTTAATATTATGACGTATTTAAAATCTTAATTTATACTAATTCTAATATGGAATGTTTGTGCAAAATTCAAAGAATTGAAACGCTTGTTTCTGAAATTAGCCTTATTTAAATTATTCTATTAAAACATTACTTTAGATGTTTAATTTAGTTCTATATGGTATGTAACTATGTACATTTTAAAAGGTTTTTGGCAAAATATTTGTACTTAATCATATAAATGTACGCGACCTATGGTTAGACTTCCAATTCACAATTTAAAATATAAATTATTTCCATTTAATTGAAACGATTTAATTCGATTTTAACTAATGAGTACTTTCATGCCTTTTTTAGAAACAGTTCTGAAAAATGAATCAAAGCAAACAGAAATTATGTAATTTTCAAAGTAAATTTGAGGTAAATTATTTGTAAGTCTTTCATAAATGGTCGCACATTCAGTTGGTATAATTTATGGTGTGATTTTATTTTCAAAAGACTACATAATCAGCCGAAATTATGAGTCAGACTCAAAAATAGTTTTTAAGACTAGAGTGTCTTGGATTTTATTTCAGAAAGAGTCTAGAAATTCTTCCATAAAATGGGCTAAAAATAAAGCTTTGTAGTTCAGTAAAAATATTACATTTTTAACTCTTTTTAACATTAGTTAATTAGATTATTAGTTTTATTTACTTTTTACTGATAGTCATATTTTATTAATAGTTTTCAGTAATTAGGTACTCATTACTAAAGACATAGAGTAGATTGAGTAACCTTTGTTCGTTGTAGATATAATAAAAATGATCTATCATTTAATTAACTAATATCTAAATCTTAAACTAATAAAAAACTTGAGCTGCTTAAATGGGAACAATCCTCACACTGTTGGAAAAATTTTAGCTTTGCTCCTGAAAATTTTTAGCACCTATGAAAAAAAAAAAAGTACGAAATGATTTTTTTAATTTTCTTAATCACTTTATTTATTAGTATTTAACAAATTTAATAAACTCTAAATTTGATTTGAAAAAATAGTACTTTCTTTTATTAATTGAAATATTTAAGTAAGAAGATATTTAAAATATTTAAGCAGTAACGTCATACTATTCTTGCTCAGAATGCACATTTTTTTTTTCTTTCATTATTACTTCCACTTGTTTTTTGACTGTGTCCAGAAAAAATATTCAATTTGTTTATATTATTGCTTAAAATATTTTTTTTACTATCCGGATTCCGGAAATAGTTTTCAGGCTATAATGTTTCAGTCGATTTCTTACATCCTATTGATAAGTAAAGGCATGCGTTAGGTTGACTCGCAATGACTCAATGTTTAAGACACTGGATTACTATCGTGAAGGAATGGAGTTCAATCCAAAGAGGTGGCACATTCAGCTTCAGATCGATGGGTGTCAACTTGTCTCCTAAGTAAAGAGGCTCTGAGCATTGCCGTTGGCCATGAGATTGTAGAGCCTTTTAATTCCACGGTTAGCCTGGCCCTCAGCGAGAATGTTATATTTTACTATGAAGCTGAGAGCATTTTTAAAAAAACGCACATAATTTATGAAAATATATATGAGCATCAATGAATTCCATTTTAATATTCCAGTTACTGTAAACATTTAAAAGTTTTTATTAGTTCTTATGGTAGCAAGTTAATTTAAATGATAGTTTGTTTGAAAATATGCAGATTTCAATCTCGCTTCGCAGTTGTTCAGTAGAAATAAATAGTTAAGAACGAATCTCGTTCATTCCACATATCGTAAGTACCATTTTCTTTTTTTCTTCACTTTAAACCAGTAGATGATTAAAATCAACAACAAAACTTTTAAACTGTGCAATATTGCTTTGGACATTTACCTTCCCTTCCAAGACTATCGCTATCTGAATGAGTTGGTTCTCGATTGAGATATCTCAAGTTGTTATGAGATTTTTGGATAAAAAATACTTTCAAATAGGGCAGAGTTGTCTGGAATTACTTTAACCTATTCAAACATTTTTTTTAAGAGTCGTGGTTGTCTTTTTCTTTTTTTAAGAAACTGTATCCGATAGATGCAAAATCGTTGCTTGAAAGATGAATTTCCATCAAAGGGAAAAAGAAACTTTTATGTCTCAAATTGTCACGACAGGATAATAATACTACCTAATTTTATTAGAATTAATTTAATACGTATGATCTGGTGTTCCATTTTTCATTAAAAAAATGAAAAATTACCAAGCTCCAAAATTAAATACTACTTCTTTATACACCATTGATAAACCTCTAAAAGTCATTACTTTTTCCCTCCGATTCGATTATCAATAAAAAGCTTGAGAATCGCTATGTTTTGCATAATATGTGAAAGGTAGTTAACAGGAAAGCGGTGGTGACATGTTAATCAAAAAGAAAACTAATAAAAATCTTTTCAAAAATGAAATTATGGAGAATTCAAAGTTGCTGCTTATGTAAGAAAAGGTTAGATTCAGCTACTCTGAGTTAAATCCAATTTTAAGAAATGTGGTGGAATGGCGTGGGGAATTAAAATGAGTATACTTAACCGAAAATTATTGCTTGTTTCGAAAGCCCGGGAAAAAATAAGGAGGGTTTCTAACATGAATTGCGACTCTACCCTTGAAAAATTCCATTTCTGCAACATTGAATGAAGTGATGGAGTTCCGAGGTCTTCTCAATGAACTAAAAAAAATATTTAGACTTTATAAAGGCAATGTAAATTAACCTTTTTCTTTACTTTTTCTTGTAATGCATTAAATTTAAAATTCATGGTTATTTTTTGCAAAAGGAAGTAAACTTCAGCAAATCAAAAAGGGAAGATATTTTTTGTATTTTCGCAAGAGAATCCTGAAGGTATCTGATGTGATCACGTGCATGCTTGGAGTAAGGGACCGTTCTCACTACATGCGAATTCATGGCTGCGGAGGAGGACCTGATTGCTGAACGAAACACTCACTAATCAGGTTCTCTTTCGCATCCACCTTATTTTTTTCTTCCTCGCATTCAGTGAGAATGGTAATGAAAGTGGTAATATCTGTCATTTGTCTCAGAGCGAAATGTCGGAAATCAAACGTTTGGACAAACTACTCGATGACTGCTACGCTGAAGAACATTCTACACTGTAGAAGCTGTACGACAGTGATGGTGCTTTCATTGAGTAGTATTTCCATGCTTTTGACCTGCGACATTCCACTAATTAGGGGGGAGGGCAGCGATAGTTTCAATGCATACAATTACTCTTTGTATGCAGGTGCTAACATCACACCTACAGTCTCATAATTGTTCCTTGTGAAAACGCTGAATTTATTTTACCTCTAGAATAGCTTTCGTTTTGACGCGTAATATTAAAAGAGGGGGGGAGGGTGCCAAATTTAAAATACATATCCATAATTATCAAGCTTACTTCCTTTTGTACGTTTCACTTTTGCCTTTATCTCTTCCTGTTGAATTTTCTATTCCTTTTTTCTAATTATGTATGTATATATATATATATATATATATATATATATATATATATATATATATATATATATATATATATTAATCCCTAATAGTTTTTTTCTACTGTTTCTTACAGATTTTGTTTATTTATACTGACTTGATTTCTATACATACATTACTTTTTGTAAATTTATCTACTATTTATTTTTGTACTGAGTTGTATAAGTAAGCAATGCTTGAAATTTCCTTGAAAATGCACAATAGTTTTGCTGTCTTTTATGAAATTTGATATTAAAAATGGCATTTTTTGACAACTTAAGGTTCGTATTGTCTGTTAACTAATATTTTTTTTCTTATATTTCAATAAATGTTTAATATTTAAATGTATTTTCATATTTAAAGCTTCCAATTATAAAATTTTATTCCCGTTAGTACAATGTTCAATTAACTAATAAATTTGCATTTTCATAATGATTTGCGTTTAACTAATAAAGAAAATGTAATGAATACCTTTCGCGACGAAGTGTTCTATAAATTTTGGACAACTAGATAAATTGACGTGACAAATAGCATTTCAATTTGACGAGTTTTTATGAAAAAAGTAACTCCAAAACCTAGAAATTTCGAATCGAACTCAGAAGACCAATTTTAGAGAGAGGAATACAAAAAAAAGTTTGTACAAGACACAGATGAGAGTATTACACAAGTGAATGTAATTTATGATTTGTATTTTGTTATGGATATTGTTTTTAAAGGGCAAATTATACATGATCCAAACGCTGTCCCCAAACAAGAATTCTGACATGTTTAAAACAATAGCTCATTATAGAGACAAAAATTTATTTATTTAAAATTGCAGTTGAGAAAGCTATGATGAATTTTTTCTATTTAAAAATAAAACCGTCCTCATTTTTCCCCCAGGGGGTTTGTTTTAACTCTACAATGCGGTATTTTTTTATTTTTTTTGTAAAATCTTTTATTTTTAAAATTTTGTTTCAAATTGTTACGAATATCTTATTTTCTTTAAAGAAAAAAAAGTACTTCTTTACAAATTAATGCAATTTTTAAATTTGCGAAAATGCCTAAATTGAAATATTTCGGATTTTTATAAAATTGTCTAATTTTTAAGAAAAAAATGTATCTTAAAACAGAACCAATGTCTGAATAAGATTGCAGAGTTAAGGCGAATTCGGGCCTCACGTACCCGGGTGCCCCAGTGACGTCCATCTTCCTTTATTTTGAGTTATTTCTAGAGTATATATATATTCTGAAAACTATTGAAATTTCGCTAATTTTAAAATTTTTCCTTAAAGAATAGTTTTATAGTTTTTAAATATATAACTGCAAAAATTTTTAAACTCTCATTTGCCCAAATTGGCTGTTTAAATTACTAATAGCTTCTTTCATATACTTTCGAAACTGAGTTCTGAGATCTCCATAACCGAATTATTTGCTTTAAAAGGAAGATGAACGGTATTTTGCGCGTTATCTAGTATATTATTTCAAATAGTTTTTGAAACTTTTTTTCTTCTGGTTTTCGGTGATTTAGTTGAATTTCACTAAAAGTAAATTGGATTACAAAAGTATTCTTAAAAATAATAAAGGCATCACACCTTCAAATAAATTGTTAGACAGACTTTTTAATTTTTTTTTTTTTGCATTTTACAATTTTTGTATGAAATATAGGTGTTTTCATTTTTGGGTTCTGAAAAAGTAGGAGTTATTAGAGTTTCTTCATTATCCAATTTTACTTATTTTAAAAGAACAATTCATTAGGTCAAGTTTGTATAAAAAAAAACTTTTTGAGCTTGGAAAGTTTAATGTGCCTTAAAAAAATAAACATTGGTGCTCTTTTTATGATATTCCAATGTACTTTGAATTTTAGAGCTTTCTATTGCTTTTACTAAACTGTTACTACATACTAGTTTTTACTATATGTTATATGTTTCTTTATGTATGGGAAAATCAAATTCCCTAGTTTGGAATTTTCTTTTCTAATACACATGCTTTAATCATATATGTTTAATTATTTATATTGGAAGTAAGTGTATATTAATGAGAGTAGTCATTAACCCACTTAGAACCAATTCATCTAAAAAATGTGACTAGTTAATTTTTTTAGGATCATATGAGGGTATTTTTACATCAGAACAGAACAAAAATTCAAAATCTAATATATTTGTTTTTCTACAATCGAAAGTTTCTGTGAATTTAGGAAGCATTGTGATGGAATTATGGCATTCCGTTCACGTGTTTTATAACGCACTTCCAATTTCTAAACAGAGTAATCCGCTCAAGAAAATAATATCTGGATTTGAATGATCAAAGCATATTGTAAACGTTAAGAGAAAATTACGAATCATATACTGTTTATTAAACCTACATTTTTTAAAAAAAATAAAGAAATAAAATAATCTTTATTTAGGTAATGAAATTCCTTACTGTTCCCAAGAAAATAATTTTTCCCCTTGAAAACGGATACTATAAAAAGAGTTTCTTCAACTCCAGAAACTTTCGATTTATCATTTTTAAATTTATGTATTTATATATTATGAACATGGAAAAATATAGATTTTTGTACTGCTATACTGCTGTAATGCTTCAAAGCAAATTAAATGAAAGAATGAAAATTAACGCTGTCTTTAAAAATTAATAAATAGAAAAATCCGAAGAAAAAAAATTTATGAATCCGAAATTTTTTTAAGAACTTAAGCAATATAAATGTGTTCTCGAAAATAAAAAGACCTAACAAACCAGAGTAAATATGTCAAACAATATTTTATAGTGTTTCTTTTCTTTATTAATAAATTATTGGTCGAAATTGGTAAGTATTGATATTAGCCATTGAACAGTTGTAGCAATTTTTATGGTAGCCGCTTTTTTTACATAAATGGAAATTCTAAAGGGTTAAAAAAGAACTACTGATATTTATGTAAAGTATTTCTTTTAAAGCAGTTTTCAAAAATGAAAAACACTTCAGGTTTAATTTCTAAAATGAACAATTTTCCAGATTTTCAAGTAGGTTCACGTTAACTTAAAAGTATTGTATATAACGTTTTCAACTGAAAAATTTGGACTACATTATATTAAAGTGTATTAACAAACCATTAAAAGTATTTAACACACAAACATTTGAAATAATTCTTTTTTGGGTGAAAAAAATTTGGGGATTAATCACATATTTTTAAAAATATTTAGTCACTCTGTAGCTGGCGTGACTGTTAATTTTTCCTCATATTTATGTTATTCATTTCTTTTCATTTTGGATTTTAAAAAAAGCATCAAATTTATGGGGTTTTCTAAAAATATAAAAAATGTATAATTGTATTTTATGATTATTGAGTATGATAGCTGAATGATCATTAAATTATCACACTATTGCAAAATCATTTTGATGTATTTCATTCAGCTAAGTATTTAATCATTTATTTCCAGAATACATTGATTTGCTCATGAAATTTTGTTCGGTGTAATTAAGCAGAAAATCAAAATAACTGAACAAGTACGAACGAAATAAAATTACTAAAACTCTCATTTTAAGTGTAGAAGGTTGAATTCCTTGATTTTAAAAATGCTTCATTTCAGCTTTTGCATTTTTGGAAGTAAATAAAGATACATGGTCAATTTGTCTTGCTATTTGTTTTTTTTTATAGTTCTTAAATTTTAAACGCACACGCTTTCAAATTGAAAAACAGATTCGTTCACTTAGTTTATTTGAATAACTAGAATAATATATGAACTTTATTTAACTTAGAAAATTTCATAATGACTGATGCTTTCTAATTTTAAAAGCACTTCCATGATATCATTACTATAAGCAATATATTATTAAAAAATTTTATATGTTTATTCTGATCAAATTTTTGTTTTACATTGATATGATTAATATTTTGGAGAAAAAATAATTCTATTTTATCCGCATATTGCGCATTTTATCAAATCGAAGTAAAAAATTTAATAGTTGATTTAATAAAATGTATAGTTATTTCCTTCCTGAATTTGCAAAAGCAGCTTAAATTCTGTCATAGCCAAGCAAAGTATGGTTTGCATCCTCTTATTCAAAAAACCAATATTTATAATATCTTGAAATGTAAATGTAGATGTGTCCTGTATCTAAGTATACCGGATGCATCATAAAGGTGTTTGCTATAAATGTATTTTATTGATAAGCGAAGAAAATTTTCTCCAAATTTGTCTTAAATATTTTTAATGAAGAAAAAAAATGCATTTTACGACAAGTTTGAAGGATTAATAAAAAAAATTAATGCATGAAAGGATGAAGAGGCTCAACCTCTTTTAGTTTTATTTCATTTTAATTTGTATTTAAATAATACACGATGAAAATTTTCTTCTATTATGTTATTAGAATATTTAAAAAAGTTATCCTATGTAAGGTTAATGAAGCAAAACAACTTTATATTTTGAAACTTGAAATTTATTAACAATTTTTTATTCTTTCATGGAGAAATTCTCTTTAGCTTAGTCTGTGTTTCATTATTTATGTAATTTTTTTTTCCAAAATAGAAAGTTTCAATTGAGCAATTAAACGTAGTGATTTCAATCAAAGCATAACTCTTGTTTTCTAAGAAATATTTTATTTATTTTTTTTTAAAAATATTTCGTATTCAACTAAGATCACATCTATGCAAATTAAGAATAATTTTTAAAACTTTCGATTCACTATTTATGAGCTTTTATGTGCTTCTACTATGGAGTATGCTTTTGTATTGATTCATCGTATGAGCCTACATGTTTATTGTATACTTCAGCTGTGAGGTTTTTGTGTATGTTTGTTAATGTTTCTAATATGAAGTATTTATTATAGATTTTTAATATTCTACTGTATTCTTTAAAATAGAAAGCATCTAAAAAGTGTTAGTTGGCTTAAAATTCAATTCAAGAGTTTTAAATTGGCCATAGACTGATAAAATCGGATTAGACTGTTCGCGCACATCACCCCCATACCTTCAGACAAACTCCCTCTGAAAGACCACCTTGCCCCCACTGATCACAAGAATATGAATTATTAACGTTAATTGGTTGTTGATGGATTTGTCAAGAATAATCAAATTTAATTTATTTCCTTATTCACTCAGAGGTTTTGCTACCTTCCCCCTTTATCACTACTTTGAATGAAAGGATGTCCAAGAAAGAAAGAAATGCTTAAATTTTTGTTTACTTTTCGAGATAATATTAAACAACATTAATATTTTGAAATTTAATAATTTTTAAGCAAATTTAAAACTCTAAAAAATAACAAAAGTATTTTCCTTTCTAAATTCCTAAGATAACGTGTTTACAAAAAGTTCAGTGATTCGTGTTTCTTTTACCTCGGAAAATCCGTTAACTATTTAATTACTTCAAAACTAATACGGAATTTAAACAGACGCGAATCGCTTTTCACATTTTCAGACTTAAGTGTACTTCGCTACGAAAAAGAATACTAATTTTTTTGTTGATAGTTGAAATAGATCTATCTTGAAATAGATTCTTATAGATTTGAAACAGTAAGGAGTTCAACTTACTTGGGATCAATTATTGCTATTGACAACAGAATGACTCCTACAATGAAAAACCGACTCTTATCTGGCAAATAGGGCTGTCTATGGGCTGAGAAGATTTATTAAATCTAGGTTTCTTTCTGGAAAAACAATGTTCTTAATCTACAAAACTCTTCTCGGGTCAGTCTTGACTTACGCTTCTGAAGCTTGGGCAATGAAAAACCTGGAGGAAAATTGCATCGCAATATTTGAGAGAAAGATTTTTCGGTGTATACTTGGTGGTGTATATGAAAACAATAACTGGAGAAGGAGATTTAACTTGGAACTGTACAAGACTTATATACAACTCGATATTATTAAATATATGAGAATAAATAGAATGAATTGGCTGGCCCACGTGTTTCGAATGAATGTTAACAATACAATAAAAAAAGATACTGCTTTTTAGACCCACTGGAACAAGAGATGACCGCGGTTGAGATGGAGTTCAATTCTTTTCAATGATTATAAAACAATTTGAGATCAAAGAAAAATCGAAAGTCGTTATGGAGAAATCTTCAGAGGAAGGCATTGGCACACAATGGGCTGTCTGGCCATCTATGATTATGAGTTCTGCTAAACTGAATTTCTCGTCGTAAAAAGGAAAAAAAATTCATCAACATAAACATGCAATAATTTAAAAAATTGTAATCACAAATGCAATGTCAAAATGTTCTTTAACTCTCTAGAAATGTGCTAAATTTCATATTATCTTGTCTCATAGTTTTTCGAATTATAATACGGGACTTGTTCAGCGAAAATTTTCCGAAGCAGAGTAAGACTGCGGCTATGTATGTTTTTTTTAAACAATGGAGATTTCTGTCAACTACGTTTATTTCGAATAATTTTAAATTGAACAAATATTTCTAAGCAAAGTATTTCTATTTCGATTACAGATTCAAGAACAATAAGTTTGAGTTGTCGAAATTTTATTTTTACAACTACTCATCAACTGATATTGTCAGAATTTAACTAAATTCAGTTATAAGAGATATTATATAAATTATCATAGAAGATGTGTTTTAACTTTAAATAATAAAAATAAATTAAAAATTTTGTGAGCTTTAATTAACAAAATAAAACTTGTTTATTATGAACATGTTTGTACCAATAAAAAAATGGCTTAGAAAACATTCTGCTAAATATAATTACTTTACTAATAAATAAATTATCTACTATTATAAATAAAATTACATTTAACTTATGAATAAATTAACTTATTAATTAATTATCTATAATTTGTCATATTTTTAACATAACGCATAAGGTAATCAGTCAGAATATGGTTCGTGTGATTTTATTTCAATTTTAAAGAAAACTCTCATCGCTTCTGATGAACAAAATATAAATTAAATTCCGAAATAAGAAATTTATCATCAAGGTTGCTCTGACTTAAGAGTGTCCAAGCATTTTGATATGAAATTTTATCCTTCGAAAAATAGTTTTTTTTTCTCTTTCAAGTAATAAAATAAAGGTTCTCGTTTTATTCTTCACCACAGTTTCTGTTCGCATATAAAATGCCCCAAATCTCCTCTTAGTATTAATCTATAATTTTAAAACTCTGTTAGATATTAATTATGACTAGCTAAATAATTATAGACAAAAATTTGTATTTTATCCAGCCAGCTCTCCCCAGCTGCCATTAGAGCAGTTATAGTTTAGCAGTTTATTCCCAGCTGCTAATTGGACAACTCAGCAGTCTACCTATATTATTTGTCTATGGAAAAACTTCTCTGAATGATAAGCTAACTCGATTGATTCGAGAAATTCTGTTTTATGCCGTAAAACAGAAGGTAATATTTTAAATAAATATGGATAATGAAGAGATTTGATGGTCTTCTGAGTTCAAGGTTCGAAATAATCTTTAAAAAAAATAGCACTTTCCACACTATCAATTAGTGGATAAGCTTGATTTTCCTCCCTAAGAAAAGATAGATAATCACCCTAAATTTTATACCCTTGATATTTCATTGATATTTTTGTTTTGTTTTTTGTTTAGATTTATTAAAATGGATTAAGCTAATTTAAAGCCAATCCCATTTTATTAAATTTCAATATCAAGTTAAAATATTGTGCATTTTCTTTTTTACAATGTATGACAAAGTGTAGTTTGAGTTTTATCAAAACGTTTTTAAATTATAAGATGTTATTTTTATCTGGATTGTAATTTTATGGTTAAAATTTCATTTTTGCTTAAAACATTTTAAAAAACATTTTTCGATCATTCTTACCTTTTTTTTCAATCACAAAATTTAAGACAGCAAAATTGTTGACTATAGCTTTAGTACGTCTACTTATTACCTCTTTAAAATGTTTACAATAGTTATTTCTTTAAATGTTTAATTTTCTTTCAGGGTCTAATGTAAATTATTTTTCAGGTGGAATTAATAAATTTTTTAGATTAATTTCAGTTCTCAAAAGTGTTGGTATCGTATCCATCGAGTTCTTTCACGCGGCCTTGTGTCTGATTCTAATAGATAAGAGATGAAGATGGCAGGAAATCTTGAGAAAACACTAAAGCTTCATCTTTTTCTATATTAGGTAAGGCTTGAAAAATATTTTTGAACTAATAATAATGTAGGGTAAACCAACAAGTGAGGAACATTTAATATATATTGATTAAAAATAAGAATTTGAATGTTTTTATTTAGATTGACTGGTAACAATAGCTTACTACCGAACAATAGAAAGTCAAATAGACTTCTCTTGAAAAATTTTTGAATTTGTCATCTCTGCAACACCTTGTTTCTTTGAAAAAATTATAAGGTGACTGTTTGTATAATGTTTGAAGTGGAATTAATTGCATGTAATAGTCTTATTCTTCTCACTGTGAAAAAGAGAATTCAAAATATAGTTATTGAAATTACGTTTTATTTATTTTTCAAGCATCATAGCATAATAAAGTACTGAGATAAGGGGGTGCTTATTCACTTGGATCACCAAACGATGAAAAACCAGTGAAGGAGCAAGTGTTCCTTAACTGGATTTTTTTTTCTAAGTTAATGATAATAAACTATAAACTTTAATTTTCTTATGCCTTTAGTAATGCTCCGCATCAAAAGTATGTTAAAAATACGAAGAAAAAAACTTCTAACTAGTGAGGGAACAGGCATGTTCCTTTACTTGGCATAGATTTACGAGTACCAGTGGGTGAAAGGTATGTGTTAATATGTTGACACTTTAACTTTCAATTCATGATTACATAAAAAAATTAGCATTTTCCAAGTATTTATAAGCTATAATTTCAAGAATAGGCTTGTTTTTGAATATTTGTATGGCTTATAAATTCATAAAGAGCATTAAAAAATAACCAAAATTAAGTGTTCCTTTACTGGGTGTTCATTCTCTGGTAAGAACTGTTCCTTCACTTGGTCATCTTACTACTTGTTATTTTAACCTCCAAAACTTTGAAACAATATTATGTAAGTTCTCTATTTCTTTTTTACATAATTTGCAATTAGTAACAAATATGTTGACACTGTCATTTAACTAAAATTACAAATTTTGAAATTAATATGATTTTTTAAACGGCAAACGGAGCTTAAGTGTTCCTTCACTGGTTAGTTTACCCTATTCAAGATAATTCATTTTGTGAAAATTTACTTTTCTCAACCACCTGCGTTGACAAAAAATTCACAAATGTGTTTACCAAAACAGTCAATGGCAACATTCCGTGAGACGTGTAAAATGAGATGTCTTTAGAAAACGGAAAAATCTTTTCTATTTCTTCGATACGAACCGAGAACGTCTATTTATTTCCGTGATGATAGCTGCTGACGTCTACAGCACGTCGTTGACGATTTACTTTCAAAAGCACTTTGGCTATGTGACACCTCTTTCCAAATCAAATGGTTAAATTGAAATTTTTATTTGTGAGTAGAAACAAAGAGTTAAGCTATCTCAGAATGAACGGAAATCAAGCGCATTGCAGAATATAAAACACGGGACTACTTAATAACTTTTGATCCAGTAAACAGATTTCACGTACTCAATCAAAATTTTTCAATAGGCTGTGTTGGAGTGGTATGTTACTCTACTTTGTTTCTGTCGTTTTTACTACCGTCTTTGAACAGCCGACCCAATTTTGAGTTTACGACTACTAATGTTCAACTCCGTAGCCTTGTCATTTTGAACCAACACAGAAGACAAGGAAACTGCTGAATCACTACCCCCAAAGGTATTGATTTATTATGTGTACATGGAGGACTTAGCGACTCGACAGATTTAACGTGCATCGGCCGGCCTGGAATCGAATACACGACCTCTTGGACATGGGCCCCGTGCCCAACCAGGCTATCCCGGTCCTAAGTTTCTGCCCTGTGATGGCAATCTTTGTATTTCTTTTTCGGTTAATCATTTTGTATGCTGTCCATTTGGCCAAATTATTAGACGAAGAATCAGGCGATACTATTGTTTTTATGTGACTGAAACCGGATTGTTGTTAGTGGGCATAAGAAGGCAGGCATGTATTTTTGGCAGCTGAATGGTTGCAACTTCCAATCTATTTCTTTTAAGACTTTTTGTTTTTTATGTTAACTAAGAAGCCTGACTCGTAAAAATAAGTCCTCACAAATCACTTAAGAAATACTATAATAGCAATGACTCTGCCTCTCTTATATAAAACTGCGCATTAAGGACCAAAATTCTGTAAACCAGTCTTTTGATGGAGGGTCATTTTTTTTCCATCTGATATCAATAAATATCAACAACTTTTCCCAAGCTCAAAGGGCGGGGATAGCCTGGTTGGTAGAGCACTGGGCCCATGTCCAAGAGATCGTATATTCGATTCCTGTAGGCCGAAGACTCCCCGTGTTGTAAATGGTGACTGATGCGCATTAAATCTGTCGAGTCACAAAGTCCTCCATGCTCCCATAAAAAAATCATACCTCTGGGGGTACTGATCCAAGAGTTTCCTTGTTTTCTGGATTGGCTCAAAATTATAAGGCTGCGGAGTTGAATATTAGTAGTCGCAAACCCAAAGTTGGGTCAGCTGTTCAACGACGGTAGTAAAAAAAAAGAAAAAAAAAGAGAAAAATGACGACTAAATGGATTTTGAATTAAATTTAACGCATCAGTGAGTGCAAAAAAGCATACATTAAATTCAGTTTCTGAAGGTACAAGAGAATCTGCATTAGAGTTCAAATGTAATATCCAAACTGATATCTTTCTTCAAACTGACCTCTTTCTTTTAACAATGACCCCCTCTCCCCCCCCCAATTTTTGAACCTCTGCATTAAGATGTACCTGACAATGAAAATTTAAGATAGTGGATGATCAATTGTAAGTTTCAATATATCTTGAAATTATCACCTAAAGGGTTTTTTTTTTTTCATTTCTAATAGTTCAGAAATCAGTTATTCTACAGATTATCTAGCTAATCGGCAGCTAAACAAGAATGAACCGATAAAGTGCCAAAATATTGTTTCATTTCACAAATTAATCTGCAAACTGCCTACATAATCAGCTTATCAGCTACTAGGCACTAGTTAAAGTCAAAGCAATATCTTTCTGGAAAAGCAATGTGTCTTCGTACGCTTAATTTAAAATTATAATAATTATTTATTTTCGCTATCTAAAAAATCCAGTTACATCAGTGAACGCATTAGTTGATAGAATCAATCACTTTATAAAATACAGTCGGATTTCCCTTTAACGAACTTCCATTTTCCGAATTTTTCTATGTTCCGATTTTTTTTCCGAGGAACCAAGAACATTTTGGACATTTCTTCGTAAAATAACTTCCAAATAGCGAAGTGAATTTTCTATTTAAACAAACTTTTCTTTCAGATCCTATTTCCCAAAATATTTCAGAACATTTCAAACTTGTTAACGCATTTTATGGGGGAAATGACCTTGAATTGATATACGATGCCATTCAACTTTTAGAGAAAGCAGTAAAATCCCTTTTTGTTTGCATTTCAAACGAAAAACTCGGACAAAATTAACAGATTTTTATCAGTAACAATGAAACTTAAGAATGCACTTCGTAATGTATGTTAAAAATTACTTTTATAATAAATGCAGCTATTATTTTATACGTAAATTTAGCTTCTTTTTTTTTTAGTTGAAAATGTATGTATCATGTACTGGATAATGTTTTGCACTATTCTTGCTTTCCATGCAGATTTCTGTTATGGTTAAGATTTATAAAATAAGCAATAGGTACTAGTTTACAATATAACGGTGTATCAATTGCTATTTTAATTGTGTCTAGGGTTTGTGTTTAATGTCTCTATCACACGAGAGAAAAATAAGTGCAACCGTAAGTGTAACTGCAAGTGTAAGTGAAACTCTAAGCGCAATTCCTCCGTTCGGAGTTGCCGATAGGATTGCTTAATTGCCTGAACGGTTGCATGTAATTGTGTTACCATATTTTGTTATTTATCTTTACTTTTGGCTCATATCTAATTTTATCATATGATTCTATTATATCATAGTTTCTCAACGATGTTCGTAAAGACGCTGTAGAATATTGATTGATTTTGATTTAATTTTTTACATTTGTATTTGTGTTAAGTCTTTTTTTCAGCAGCAAATTAAAATTCTGAAAACTTTATTTCCCAATTAGTGAAGTAGCATAGTATAAAAAGGAATATGATTTCTACCTCGTAATATGAGATGATATTAAGATATCATTGAATTTCATGCTGCGTCCCTAAAAAGATAAGGGGGTGAAAGGGGGATGGACTTAAATACTATCTAGAATTTTGACGATTTTTTTACGTTGATTTGAGTGACTAATGTATAAAACAGGGCTCGAAAAAACTCAGAAATTTTACCCGTCCCCGAGGACGGCTTGCCCAACAATGTACCCGTCCACCTTTGAAACTAACCCGTAGCTTCTAAATAAATAAAAATATAATTTTCTCTTATTTATTATAAACATTTATATGAATTGCATAATGAATTAGTAGTTACTTGGATTACATTATACAGTAATAAAAGAAATACTAGGTTACTAATAGTAACCTAGTATTTCTTTTATGAAGTAATTTATTTCTTTTATGATAATTATAATTTATTTTTAAAATTAATTTAAATGACAAAGGTCAAGTTATCTGGAATGTCAATTTATCAGAGGGTACTAAGTTTTTTAAATTAATCAAATATGACGTTTGCCAGCTCCACAATCAAGCCAATGATTTACAAAGGTTTCTGCACAGAAATCTGAATGAGGTTTTCCATTTAGGCAGATGTTCATAGTTGCGTTTAACGCTTCTTGTTTAAGACCAGTACGTATTGTGTTTTTTCTTTTTTTTTTCTTTGTAAGTTCATTGCTGAGAAGCCCCTTGTAAGATAACAAAAATTGAAAATGTATCACGAACATTAACGGGAAAATGGCCGTCCGCGCGGACGTCGGATTCGAGAAATTTGTTGTCCGCGGAGAATTTTTGACCGCCGAAGACGGGCGGACGGGCTGTTTTTCGAGCCCTGGTATAAAACATGGTGCGTAGCATTTTTAAAAAGTGCTTTTTAAGTAAAGTAGCATAGTATAAAAAGGATTATGATTTCTACCTCATAATATAAAATGATATTAAGATATCAATGAATTTCATGTTGTGTCCCTAAAAGGATAAGGGGGTAAAAGGGGGATGGACTTAAATACTATCTTGAATTTTGAAGATTTTTTTTTATCTTGATTTGAGTGACTAAGGTATAAAACATGGTGCGTAGCGTTTTTAAAAAGTGATTAAAGGTGTTTATTTTCGATTTTCATTTTTTAAAGGCCCTTAAAGGTGCTTTTCTTAATAAGTGTTTTTAAAAAGTGCCTTATTTTCCTTTTTCGAAAATGAGATTTATGAAAGGGAATGTCGATTTTCGCCACATATTATGTAAAAACGTACTTTTCATATTTTTCTATTTCACGTTTTCAGAATTCATTCGTCCCGCAGTGGAGTGATCGTTAAAACACGGTTCTCAGCAGATCACCGAAGTCAAGCATCACTGGCTATGGTCAGTGTGCGGGTGGGTGACCACTTGGATCAGTTTGCGTAGGGACCGAGGGAGTGCGGTATTGGTCCTCGTTAAACTGTGCTACCGCAAAGTGCTCAACTTCACTCGCAGGTCGTCGGGCTACCGAGGCGGGGGTGCCATCCCCTCCGCAGAGGATCAAAATTGTGATGGCATGTCTTCGGATCATCCTCCGGGATGTTTCCCAGACCGCCGCCAATAGCCCATTGTGCAGCTCTAGTGCGACGTAAATTAACAACAACAACAGAATTCATTCAACCATGATCAATTTCAGCGTACCGTCAGTCCATAGGGTATGAAAGCGCCAATCATTTTACAGGTTTGGTGAAATACTTGCGAGTCCGCATGTGCGTCTAGTGAGCTGGGTTCGGTGAGATTCTTGCTATCTCATGCTACATTTTGCAAGATATTCTCAATTTCAGTTTTTATTTTCCGCCCTCTGAAGTCGAACCGAAAAATCTCTTGATCATTTTTTTAATGGCTAATATAATCAAGAAAACAGTTCTTTGTCAAATTCTAGTTATTTTATCATGATCATGTAAAATCTGAGAATTATTTTGCGTTTTGTCAATTTACCTAGTGCTTTAAAATATTTTTTGAGTGCCCAAAATGCTCTTAAAAGTCGCTTATTTTTTATTGAAAGATTTGGCTCCGCACCCTGTAAAAGCATAGTTTATTTATATATATTTACTATCTAATATGCTAGCTAAGCAAGTGCGGTATCATTATCTATGTAAACACTAAATCGAATGTGAATAAAAACAAGCTGTCTGATTTAATAGTTTAACAATTCGAAAATTTATAAAAAGTTTCATGTGTAGAAAGGACGCTTTTATGGCTTATACCACTTTATGCAACTGACATTGCTATCTAATCAAGTAAGGCATTTCTTCAAATTTAATTTTTTAAGCTTAATTCAAAAACATAGTCCTTTGAAATAATTCTTTAGAAGAAATGATGGTTTAATGTATGAAATATAAAATTTTTGAATTACCTTTTACTCATAAAATATTTATAACATCAAAACTATTAGATCTATCAAATCAATTCTATTTTTTTAATTGAGTCTAAAAAAAATACATAATAAATAATGTCAGACTTGCCTATACTACAATGTCTCAGAATTTTATTTTCATCAAATTAATTTACATTACATGAAGGGATCATCAATTTTATTCATTTACACATTGCATATCAGGAATATCACTTTTATGAAAATTATTTTTTCCAATTTCTTAGTAAAATTGCTTTTAAAATATAAGAGGATTTTCAATGTCTTACTTACATTTTATTATTGTAAAATTTAAATCATTCATTATTGGTATAAGATAATTTAATTAAAAATTATAGGATTTATTTTAGGACAAATTTATTGTAATATACAGTATATAGATTAAAATTTATTAATAACTAAGAAAAAAACAATATTTTATTAAGAACATACTTTTTATGTATCATATTATTTTGTTATAGCCTTTTACGTGTTTTGTTTTGCATTTTAAATAATACAAAAATCAGTTTAAAAAATAAAACATTTATTGTCAAGTGAAACATTTAGAACATTATTCATTTGTATTTCTTATTTTTTTTAATTTCTTCCATAAAAACAGTATTACATCTCTTTCCTTCTTTACCAGACTAACCTTACAAGATTATACGAAATATCTGAAATAAAAGAAAGAAATCACTTTCATGATAAAATTTTACCAACACATTATTAGAATAAGGAAGATTAAATGCCATTAATTTGAAATCATTTAAGTCCTTAGGTATCCCTTTTAGATCTTTAATAAAGATTAAAATTTAAAAATAAAGAAATATAATCATTATTATATTTTATGTTGTAATAATGTAACAAAGTTTGGCGAGTTGCTTGGCGAATATTTCAAAGTAAAGCTTTTCGCCAGTATAATTCTTCACATGTATAAAAATAGAAATTATTTCTATTTAAAGTAATTAAAACTTTGATCGGAACAAATTATAATAAGTTTTAATTTTATGAGCTTAAAATAAATAAATATTTTAAAAGAAAATTTATCGCAAAAATAATGTACTATACTCACCGATACTAATATCGTGTGCAGGTTCCTGTTATGGTAGTACATCAACTGCATTGAGATGGTCATCTCATAGTGCGAAAGTATTTTTAATGCTTTCATTTTAAAGGAAATGTTATTATTAAACTAAAAACTTGTTCCGTCTCATCTATAAAAAGATTTCATCCGATCATCCTCTTCCTAACGTCGCCGCCATTTTTATTTACATTTGTATATGTCATCACATAAAATTGAAACGTCATAAAAAGCAAACGATCTGATTGGTTCATGAAAGAAATTGCCTGAACGGTTGCAAATATTTCATGCAACCGTGATTTCTATATCACACGAGGATATTTTTGAAGAAATTTCACTTACAGTTGCACTTACACTTACAATTACACTTGCAGTTGCACTTATTTTCTCTCGTGTGAAATAGCCATAAGTATTTCAAAAGTTGATTCTCTATTTAACGAATTTTCCATACAACGAACCGGGATTTAACGACTTCGTTGAATAGAATTCCGACTGTATAATAAAATGGTTTAAAATATTACTACAATTAAAGAAATCATTTATTTACTATCATGGGGAGAATGTCATTCAATAAAAAGAATGTCATTTTTTTATTTTAGAATCGGGTCAATGAATATGAGTTTATTCTTATCTCGCCCCGCCCTATTTTAGGGCATACGAGAGTTGATACATACACAAATCATACATTAAAAATACGTAAATCTCTAAAAGTTACATCAACAGTGAATATAAAAATCCGAATATCTAAAATACTGTTCAATACAATTCTATAAAACAAGTTAAAACCAAATAAAATAATAAAGTAGTAAAAAGGTTTTCAAAAAAATCACCCAAAAACCAATAAATGTTAAAACTTTACAGGAACATGCAAAGCAGTGATAAAATATAGAAGTTAAAATTCGATAAAAAGGTTAAAAGGTAGAACAAGTTAAGAATCAAAACAATCAGTTAAAAGTTGATAAAAACAATGCTTGTTAAATTAAAAATTTATAAAAACAATACAAGTTAAAACGTAGAGAAGTTTAAAATGAAATTAGATAGAAACACAAGACACGAACAATAGTGTTCGCAGGCTCCGAGCATAGTTAAATGTGGTTCAGAATGTCCTCCAATGTTACCTTTATAATTTTTTAACGATGTTTCTACAGACCAACTTAGCAAAGCATTGATGCAAATTTTGTCCTGCAAAATGGTTTCCACGGAGTGTCTGTAAGTGTGAGCAGTTCATGATCAAGTGTTCGATTGTCTGATTGTCCCCACAGTAGGTCAATGAATGTAGCCATCAAGTTAGTTGATAGAATTCAAGAAACAAATTTTTAAACTTTAGCGATGAGAAAGCAATTAATACACACATTACCCATGGTAATGCGGAAAACTCTTTATTCTTCACCTTAACTAACCAAAATAGTCAATCTGCAGATTTGTTCGCCAGGAGTTGGCACTTGGCTCCGCCTTCATCACATGGTATCCGACGATACAATTTCGCTGCTTTTGGGAGAATTATGTGAACAATCCTGAGCAAGGTTGCTATTTGGCGATCATATGACAAAAATATTTATTTCGCAATGTTTATGTGCATCTTTTTATCATTAAATATTTCATAAATTTGATCATATTTCTCTTTTGAGTGAAAAGTTTGTCCTTTTTGAGACATTTTTCTGAGAAAACAGCAGAGTTTAAATTTAAAGTATATTTAATTAGCTAGAGTAACGGAATGTACAATAGCAAAGAATAAAACGAAGTAAGTGACTGAAAAATAATTCACTGTTTGCGTTTGATGTGCATGAAGGGTCGTCTCATTTTCAAGCGCGGAGACGTTTCTCCTCTTACTCCCACCCTGAAATGAACTCTGCGTCCGAGGAGTTGGAGCCAAGTGCCAACTCCTGATGAACGAACTATGAAGATTCACTACTCCGTCATCGTAGTTTATCTAACGTTAAGATAATTAAGAAAGCGAAACAAAAATAAGCCACTGAGATAGAATAATTATATATCTCATCTATATCTATTCTTTCTATATCTATTCTATATCTTTGGATTGTAATGATTTCAATTTAATGATCATAAATTTTCCCTCTCAGGTTACCAAGAAAAAGAAAAGTTACAAGAAGCGATGTAAGTACCTGTCTAACAGTTTTGAAAGCAGTATTATGTAGCTGAATACTATTGGTAAGTTTAAATTGGTTTAAAAAATGTGAAGTTCTTTTAATTCCAAAAATGGTATGAGACTTTTCTTTGTTAAGGTAAGTTTAATAATAATACTTAATTATAAGGCAAGTTATTTATTTAGAGGTTCTTTTTAGTTTGATATTCTAAGTAATCGCAGAGTAGCTACTCTAATAATGCGTTTTTTCTTCGGGTTAAAAACAGACAAAATTTTGTCCGGGATTTTTTTCTGGTTCGTACATTTTTGGTAAAGCGTTCTTGATTCGAATAGCGAAGGTAGGTAGCGAAATTCATCGCTTCTACATCCGCTTCAGACTGCATGCCACGAAATTCAATCGTTCCGTCACCGCGTTGCGTTTCCTAATTTTTGTTATTTTTCCAGTCTTTTCAATTTGTTTTTTAATTTAAAATTTTTTTCTCAATTTTTCATTGTGTTCCAATTTTTTTTTTCCACAGTATCTTTTTCTGCCAATTTTTCTCCATTATGTCTTCGAAATTCTTCCCATTGTCTCTTCAAGTTTTTTTTCTCATTGTATTTTTTAATTTTTTTTTCATTGTATTTCTTTTTAGAATATTTCCATTGTTTTCCAATTTCTTTCTTTTGAAAGTTTCCATTTTTCCCCCGTTTTATATGTTCCAAGTTTCATTTTCGTTGTGCAATTTTCGACTTTTCTTTTTTATTCATTGTCCTTTTTTTAGAAGTTTTTTTTTTTTACTCTTGTGTTTTTTTCCAGGATTTTTAATAGCATTTTGCCTTTATTATAACAATTTCTCTTCAGTTGCGTTTATTCGTAGTGGTTCGTTTCTCGCCTTTTCATTGTGTTCCTTTTCGGTTTTATCATTATTTTTGTTTGTTATAATTGCTTTCCAACGCTTCATTATGTTTTTCATTGGTTCAAGGTGCTTTTTTGTACATATTTTGATTTTGTGGTGTGTTTCACTTATTGGTGGTGTTTTGTTTTCCAATTATTCATTGTGTTTGTTTTCCATTTATTCGTTGGGTTTGTTTTCCATTTATTCACTGTGTTTGTTTTCCATTTATTTACTGTGTTTGTTTTCATTTATTCACTGTGTTTGTTTTCCATTTATTCACTGTGTTTGTTTTCCATTTATTCACTGTGTTTGTTTTCCATTTATTCACTGTGTTTGTTATCCATTTTTTCGTTGGGTTTGTTTTCAATTTATCTACTGTGTTTGTTTTCCATTTATTCGTTGGGTTTGTTTTCCATTTATTCGTTGGGTTTGTTATCCATTTATTCACTGTGTTTGTTTTCCATTTATTCGTTGGGTTTGTTTTCCATTTATTCACTGTGTTTGTTTTCCATTTATTCATTGTGTTTGTTTTCCATTTATTCGTTGGATTTGTTTTCCATTTATTCACTGTGTTTGTTTTCAATTTATTCATTGTGTTTGTTTTCCATTGATTCATTGTGTTTGTTTTCCATTGATTCATTGTGTTTGTTTTCCATTGAATCATTGTGTTTGTTTTCCATTTATTCATTGGCTTTGCTTTCCATTTATTCACTGTGTTTGTTATCTATTTTTTCGTTGGGTTTGTTTTCAATTTATCCACTGTGTTTGTTTTCCATTTATTCGTTGGGTTTGTTTTCCATTTATTCATTGTGTTTGTTTTCCATTTATTCGTTGGGTTTGTTATCCATTTACTCACTGTGTTTGTTTTCCATTTGTTCACTGTGTTTGTTTTCCATTTATGCATTGTGTTTGTTTCCCATTTATTCATTGGCTTTGTTTTCCATTTATTCATTGGCTTTATTTTCCATTTATTCATTGGCTTTATTTTCCATTTATTCATTGTGTTTGTTTTCCATTTGTTCAATGTGTTTGTTTTCCATTTATTCACTGTGTTTGTTTTTCGTTTATTTATTATGTTTGCTCTTCATATTTTTAGTATGTTTGCTTTCCGTTTCTTTTTTTTTTTCGAGGTGTTTTGGGCCCTGTGTTTTTAGTCTTTTCACTATGTCTGTTTTCCGCATTTTCCTAACGTTTCTTTTCGTACCTTCATGGTGCATTGTTTTTTTTTTAATCTTTTCATGGTGTTTGTTTTCCGTTTTTATTGTTTTTATCCTCTTTTCACGGTGTCATTTTGTTTTTGGTTTTCTTTCCTCACTTTTTCATTTATTTTTTTTTTTCATTTGTTAATGGTGGTTTTTTTTTAAAATTTTCATTGAGCTTCTTAAGCAATGTTTTGTTTATTATTCCCGTTTTTACTATAGTGTTTTTCTTTTCATTTTCTTTCTATCATTTGTTTTCGCATGCTCCTTATACTTTATTTTAATTTTAAAACAATTATATATTCCAAGTTTGCTTTCAAGCTCTTGCGAAATTAATGATATTTAACAAGCTATACTATTCTTTTTAATACAACATGTTTTAGACTTTTAGGATTATTTTGAATCGTACTACGATAGAAATGGGCCCGTTTGAATGATTCAAACATGATTAATTAAATTTAGAACTGCCGGACACATTTGGATGCCGATTTATCAAGTTAAAGCAATTCCGGAAGACTTCTGCTGTAAGTATAGCATATTTATTCCTTCTGATTTTTTATAAAGCTAGAGATTAGATATATTATCAGGGTTCCCACAGCGTGGAAAAAATAAAATAGTGGTAGCTAAAATTTTTCTATTCTACTGAAAAAAACTTTAGCTTTCATTTTAGAATTTTAAAATTTAAATTTCTTTCAAATTAAATATATATTTTTATCTATATATTTCTTTCAAATTAAATATATATTTCTATCTATATATTTCTTTCAAATTGAAAATTTATTGGAAGATTAAATCATCTAGTTTTCCCTAAGTTTTGTCACCACTTTAAAAGAAATTTTACTGACAGTGGGAACCCTGATGTGTGTTTGTGTGAGTGATTTTCTCTGGGTTTTTTTTATATTCAGAAATTTAGCAATAAATTTAAGTTTAATAACTAAGAAATAAAGTAGTTAAAAGTTGAAACATCTTTTTTTTCAAGACAACGTGGTTCCGAAGAATATTGAGCAGCTTAAAATATTAATTGCGTGATAGCAATATCATACTGTTCAATGTGATGCAAAGTCAGCAAATAAGGTAAATTATTTTAATTTAAGACTCTTTAATTACTTTAAATAGATCATTCTCTGAAATGTTTAACTCCCGCTTTTTATATATGAAAGTAGTTATGACACAAATCGCATGCAGAAACCATTTAAACATTGGAAAAACAATTATTGCAAAATAAACTTATTAACTGCACATCTTTTCTAGCATTAAAAATTTTGAGTCTGTTTTTTACCATAAGATTTAACTTCCTACATTTTTGAACGAATTGAAATTAATTATGAATTTCTAATTTTGATTATTCATTAAAATTAAACATTATAATTATGTGTTTCTAATTTTAATGATTAAAATACGTGATTTCTTTATAAATCTCTTCGTAATGAACAACTAATAACTTAAATATCTCAAATTGGAAATATTTCTATTTATTAAGGGTCGTTCAAATAAAGTCTGTTTTTCTGAAGTAATCTAATTTTAGAATTTCATTTAAACAAATAATGTAACTCTTCAAAAAAAAAAACAATAGTAGATATTTCATTTTATTTTGTGAAATTTTAAGAATAATATTCTTCAGGAATCTTAGCTATTTTAGCTAATACTTTCAACATAACTACTGAAATCGTTAAAATTCTAGAAAAAAGCAATTTTTGTCCAAATTGTTTCCTTTTCCAAACTTTCATTTCAAATTTGAAATTGTTTCAATTATAATTTTTCCCAAATAACCATTTCCTTTTCTTTTTTCTTTAAAAAAAAACTTTAAATTATTATGTGATTTAAATGACATACTGAAGCATTGCTCGCCTCCTGCCTGCCCCTTGTTAACAAATATAAGCGAATTACCAATCCCCATCCCGTTGTATCCTTAAGTAGTGTTTGAACGGCTCCTATTATTGTGTTGCATAAATATTTATATAATTTTAATCAATATGTGGTATTTTTTATTTTCAGCTTTCGAAATCTTTAGGAAACCTAAATATAACCAATAGCCGACATCATAGTTTTTTTGAAGGTAAGTCATTTAAACACTCAAAGAATTTAATCTTCCTGTTCATGTTAAATAAAATATAGAATAATATAACCCATAAATTTTGAAATAATGTAAGGGTCAAAATTTTAGCTTCGCATGTCAAGTAAAATGTAAAGAAGTTTGTGCAGCAAAAGGAAAGTGGAGCATAAAGTAAAAAGGATGTAAAGCTTATAATTTTGAAAAAAGTATATTATGTAAAGCGTAAAATAAAGCACGGAGTAAAAAATAATGCGTAAAGTAAAAAGTATAATAAAATGTAAAATATAGTAAAAAAAATAAGTTAAGTGAAAACACAGTGAAATTTAAGATGGTAGAAGGTAAAATTAGTATAAAGTTGAAGCATCAAGTATAAATAAAGTAAAGTAGATACTGAAGTATAAAATGTAAAGTAAAGAAAAAAGCGTACTATAAAAAATGTGTAAACTAATAGTTAAAACGGAAAGCATAGTAAAATCTAAAACAAAATGCTTGTTAAGTAGAAAGTATAGTAAAGTAAACAGTATGTTATAAAGTAAATAGTAAAGAGAAATATAGTAGAAAATAATTTGTATTGTAAATTAAATTTAATTAAATCTACGCATTTGGAAAGTCATGAAAAATCATGGAAACTCATGAATATCGGTATTGAACAAAACTTGTCATAAAATGTCATAATTTTAACTATTTTTTAAAAAAAATCATGGTGTTCCGAATATCTGAATTTCTAACAAAATCCCACAGTCATATTTTATTAAAATATAAAATGTTTTTATCATGTTCTTTTAAAATATTGGTGTTCATTTTAAAAAATTAAAGAAAAATCACTTCTGGAGCAAATTATCTTTTTAGCAGATACCTTGTAAATTATAAAGCAAATATACAAAGTAAATTAAACTTAAAGTAATGCATAAAATCTAAAGTATGAAGTAAAGAGTAAAATATAAAATGAAAAAAAAAGGTAAAGCAAAAATAAATTCGGAGGTAAATTACAGCATCAAATATAAAGTAAAGCGTAAAGTATGTAAAAAAAAACTAATTTTTAAAATGTAGAAAAAGTGTAAAGTAAAATGTGTAACATAATGTGAAGCACAAAGTGTAACTCGAAGTTCAAAATATTAAGTGAAACGTATAAAAATAAAGTATAAAGTAAATATTAATGCAAAATATTAAGTGAAATTAATGAAGTATGCGGTAAAGTGTGATGTTAACTAAAGCGTGATGTATAAGGTAAAGTTTAAATTATAAAGTGTATAATGTAAAGCTTAAAACATTAGGTAAAAAAGTGGGTGAAAACAAAAGTGTAAATAATAGTTTATATAACTATTGCAGAGAGTTAAAAGTAAAATAAAAGATATATTATAACAGAATTTTATAGAATTATGTAAAGTGTAAAATATCAAGTAAAACGTAAAAGTAAGAAGTTAGAGAAGTAATAAAGAAAAGTAAATCATAAAATACAAAGTGGAGCAGAAAGTAAAAAGTCGTAAAATGAAAAATATTAAATTTTTTTTTAAGTAAAGCAGAAAGTTGGGGGTATAGAAAAAAATAAAATCAAATGTAAAATGTAGTAAAAGGAAAAGTTTATAGTGAAGAAGGTATGTAAATATATCAGTAAAGCATATTGTCAAATCATCAAGTAAACTATGCATACATAAAGTAATGTTTATAGTAAATTTGAATATAAACTAAAGGGTAAAAATGTAAAGTAAAGAAAAAGCGCATAAAATAAAACGTAACGTAAAAAATGTTAACTAAAATACTAAAGAGTATTGTAAAATATAAAGTTAAAGCCTAAAAAATGGCGTAAAATACAAAGTTAAGTAAAAGCGTAAAAAAGGCACGAAATATAAAATGCGTTTAAAGTAATATGCGTCAAAGCTTAACCCCGTCCCTCCCCCGCCAGGGGGCATCTGGTGATAACGTAATATGCACGTATATTTGAAGGTATAAAGTGAAATATAGTAAAAAATAAATTATAATGCAAAGTAAATACGTAAAATAAAGTGTCAAGTAAAGAATAAAATATAAATTAAAGTAGAAAAAGGGAAAAATAAAGATATATAAAGCAAAAAGTCAATAGTTAAAATAAAAACGAAATATAAATTGCAACACAAGATAAAAAGTAAAACGTAAAAAAAAATTAAGTAAAGCATAATTAAGTAAAGGCATAATTAAGAAACGCATAATTAAGTAAAGGCGCAAAATTTACGCTTAAAGCATCGCATATGAAAAGTAAACATTTAAAAGCATGAAGAAAAGTATCACGTAAAATACAAGAAAAGTATCGTATATAGTAAAATGTAGATAAATTGAAGCTCAACGAGAAGTAATACTTAAAAATAAGGTATAAAAGCATTCGCTTAAAAGTAATGCGAAAAATATACACAGTAAAATAATACATAAGTTAAAAATATGCATTAAAAAATTTAAAGGAAGTTTGAAGGAAAGAATTAAAACTATTGCATAAGAAAAGTAATACATTAGAAAATTGAATTCCGAATGGTAACAATTTTAAAAAAGTTACGCATAAAATATAATAACTCGTTAAAAAAACAGTAACGGAAGAAAAATAATTAAGAAAAGCTATTGAGTAAAATTAACGCTAAAAAAACTGAAGTGCGATAAACTGAAGCATTTTGATCTCGAGTTAAAATAACGCATAAAAAAGTAAATGAATAAAGGAATGCAAACGAACAAAAAAACGCATAAAAGAAATTCATAGAAAAACGCAAGGTGTAAATAAATACAAATACGTAAAACTAATGATCCATAAGAAAGGTAAAATTAAAGCATAAAGAAGAGTAGCTCACCATAAATAATACGCCGAGAAGTAACGCGTTAAAAAGTAAAAATTGTGCAATTTAAAGCATAAAAATCGTAATGCGATGAAGTAACTCGTAAAGATAACGAATAAAAAATAAAGCGTAGTGTATGATAACGCTTAAATTGAGCTAATGCGTGAAAGTAACAAGTAAAAGTAAAGAGCACAAAAGCAAAATAAATGCTTAAAATTGCCGCATAATAAAAGTAAAAGCGTAAAAGTAAGAAATTATTAAACTAAACAGGAAAATGCAACGCATAAAAATTTAACTCGAATTTTACAATAACATGTAAAAAAAGCGTGTATGCCGTGCAAATGTAATTCATAAGAAAGGAATGTGTTACATTTGCATGGTACATTTTCCTTCATGAAACAAATTTTTGTTCTTACATGCTTAAAATATAATAATCTGTAAGAAAAACTTTCATAAGAAAATTAACGAATAAAGTATAATGTGTTAAATTAATAATATCTCAAAAGAAAAATAAACGCGTTAAAGTTATTCATAGGGAAAAGAATGCGCTTAAGAAACACAGAAATAGAAATTCCCCATAAAATATCATAACGTGTAAAACTAGCTTATAATCTGTTTAATTAATGTCTGAAAGTTAAATAATGCAATAAAATAAGTAAATAAAAAAAGACACAACGCAATAAAATAAAGGCGTAAAAATAAAGCATAAAGAAAATTGAAGTGTAAGAAGTAAATTAATGTATGAAAAAATAAAGCGGAAGGAAAAATAATTACGAAAATCAAGCAAATAAAAGTAACACTTAAAAAACTAACGTAATAGGAAAAAGGAATGATTACTATAACACGTATAAAAAAATAGAAAAAGGAAAGCAACGCGTAAATACATACAAATACGCAAAACTAATGTACATAATTCATGATAGTTAAAAGAAAAACGCAGAAGAAAAGTAAAATTAACGCATAAAGAAGAGTAACTCACAAAAAATGAAGCACCGTAAAGTAACGCGGTAAGAAGTTAAGCATAGAAAGTAATGTAAAAATTGCCCAATTCAAAACATAAAAAATCATAATGCGGTACGAAAAAACATAATGCGAAGAATAAAAAGTAAAACGTAATGTATGATAACGCGTAAAAAGTAACGAGTAAATTGCGCTAATACGTGAAAGTTAACAGTAAAAATAAGGAGCATATACGAAAAATAAATGCTTAAAATTGTTGCATAACAAAAGCAAAAGTAACAAGTTAGGAAATTTAATGTAGTGCATAAAAAATGAAAAATGTAACGCATAAAAAATGTATCTCGATGTACAAAATGTATTGTACAATGACAGGTAAAAAGAGCGCTCCAAATTTTATTCATAAGAAAGGAATGAAATACTACAAATACACGTTACTTTTTCCTTCATAAAACAAGCAATATCGCAGGGAAGAAAAAATAACCCGTACGAAAAAACTTGTTAAAGCAATGCATAAGAAAATAAATGAATAAAATATAATAATGCATTAAATTAAAGATATCGCAAAAGAGAGATAAACTTGTTAAAGTAAAGAATAAAAATATTGAATAGTAAAATATAAATTTTAAAATTTATAAAGGAAAATAACGAGAAGGAAAGTAACGCATAACAAAAGTAAGCCGTTTGTATAATAACGCGTAAATGTAACGATAAATAGGACTAATCCTTGAATATAACAAGTAAAGGAAATGACTCATAGACAAATAAATGCTTCAATCTATTCCACAGTAAAAGTAACAAATAATAAATTTAAACACAAAAACATAACGCATAATGAAAAAAACTCGTAATTTACAACACGAACCCGTACGCCTAAAATGAATACGCTCATGTAAATAATGGGAGTAAAGCGTAAATTTAATATAGAAGGGAGGAAAAAGTTAAAGAGGAGAAAAAACATTGCATAATTAATGCATAAGAAAAGAAAAAGCGGTGAAAAGTAAAATTATCGCTAAAAAAACGTATAAAAAAAAGAAAACGTGTTAAAGTTATTCATAAGTAAAACGAAAATAAAAATTTCAGACAAAATATCATAAGGTGCAAAAATAGCTTAAAACCTGTTTAAATAATATCAGTAAGTTAAAGACCACATAAATTAAGTAAAAAGAAAAGAAATGACGCAATAAAATAAAAGCAAAAAAATAACGCATCCAGAAAAATAAAGTGGATCAATGTTTGTAAATTAAATCAGAAAAAAAGTAACGCTTGAAACACTTAACGTTAAGGAATGTTGTAAAGCAAGTATAAAATTTGTAAATGACCAGAAAGAGAAGACATAAGAAAAGGCGGAAAAGTAATTGCATAAGGAAAGTAAAGCGTATGTAAAATAACGCGTATGTAGGACTGATGTGTGAATAATAACGCATTAAATTAAAAATATCAAAAGAATTGTAAACGTGTGAAACATAACTCTTTATTAGCGCGTAAGCAGTGCAAATGTAAGCAATAATAAGGGTTAAGTGTAAATTCGCGTGGAAGAAAAAGTTCCCGAGGAGAAAAAATTTGTAAACTATAATAACGCATTAAATTAAAAATATCAGAAGAATTGTAAACGTGTGAAACATAACTCTTTATTAGCGCGTATGCAGTGCAAATGGAAGCAATAATGAGGGTTAAGTGTAAATTCGCGTGGAAGAAAAACTACCCGAGGAGAAAAAATTTGTAAACTATAATAACGCATTAAATTAAAAATATCAAAAGAATTGTAAACGTGTGAAACATAACTCTTTATTAGCGCGTATGCAGTGCAAATGTAAGCAATAATAAGGGTTAAGTGTAAATTCGCGTGGAGGAAAAAGTACCCGAGGAGAAAAAATTTGTAAACTATAACGCATTAAATTAAAAATATCAAAAGAATTGTAAACGTGTGAAACATAACTCTTTATTAGTGCGTAAGCAGTGCAAATGTAAGCAATAATAAGGGTTAAGTGTAAATTCGCGTGGAAGAAAAAGTACCCGAGGAGAAAAAATTTGTAAACTATAATAACGCATTAAATTAAAAATATCAAAAGAATTGTAAACGTGTGAAACATAGCTCTTTATTAGCGCGTATGCAGTACAAATGTCAGCAATATTAAGGGTTAAGTGTAAATTCGCGTGGAGGAAAAAGTACCCGAGGAGAAAAAAATTGTAAACTATAATAACGCATTAAATTAAAAATATCAAAAGAATTGTAAACGTGTGAAACATAACTCTTTATTAGCGCGTATGCAGTGCAAATGTAAGCAATAATAAGGGCTAAGTGTAAATTCGCGTGGAAGAAAAAGTACCGGAAGAGAAAAAATTTGTAAACTATAATAACGCATTAAATTAAAAATATCAAAAGAATTGTAAACGTGTGAAACATAACTCTTTATTAGTGCGTAAGCAGTGCAAATGTAAGCAATAATAAGGGTTAAGTGTAAATTCGCGTGGAAGAAAAAGTACCCGAGGAGAAAAAATTTGTAAACTATAATAACGCATTAAATTAAAAATATCAAAAGAATTGTAAACGTGTGAAACATAACTCTTTATTAGCGCGTAAGCAGTGCAAATGTAAGCAATAATAAGGGTTAAGTGTAAATTCGCGTGGAAGAAAAAGTACCCGAGGAGAAAAAATTTGTAAACTATAATAACGCATTAAATTAAAAATATCAAAAGAATTGTAAACGTGTGAAACATAACTCTTTATTAGCGCGTATGCAGTGCAAATGTAAGCAATAATAAGGGTTAAGTGTAAATTCGCGTGGAAGAAAAAGTTCCCGAGGAGAAAAAATTTGTAAACTATAATAACGCATTAAATTAAAAATATCAAAAGAATTGTAAACGTGTGAAACATAACTCTTTATTAGCGCGTAAGCAGTGCAAATGTAAGCAATAATAAGGGTTAAGTGTAAATTCGCGTGGAAGAAAAAGTACCCGAGGAGAAAAAATTTGTAAACTATAATAACGCATTAAATTAAAAATATCAAAAGAATTGTAAACGTGTGAAACATAACTCTTTATTAGCGCGTAAGCAGTGCAAATGTAAGCAATAATAAGGGTTAAGTGTAAATTCGCGTGGAAGAAAAAGTACCCGAGGAGAAAAAATTTGTAAACTATAATAACGCATTAAATTAAAAATATCAGAAGAATTGTAAACGTGTGAAACATAACTCTTTATTAGCGCGTATGCAGTGCAAATGTAAGCAATAATAAGGGTTAAGTGTAAATTCGCGTGGAAGAAAAAGTACCCGAGGAGAAAAAATTTGTAAACTATAATAACGCATTAAATTAAAAATATCAAAAGAATTGTAAACGTGTGAAACATAACTCTTTATTTGCGCGTAAGCAGTTCAAATGTAAGCAATAATAAGGGTTAAGTGTAAATTCGCGTGGAAGAAAAAGTACCCGAGGAGAAAAAATTTGTAAACTATAGTAACGCATTAAATTAAAAATATCAAAGGAATTGTAAACGTGTGAAACATAACTCTTTATTAGCGCGTATGCAGTGCAAATGTAAGCAATAATAAGGGTCAAGTGTAAATTCGCGTGGAAGAAAAAGTACCCGAGGAGAAGAAATTTGTAAACTATAATAACGCATTAATGTAAAAATATCAAAAGAATTGTAAACGTGTGAAACATAACTCTTTATTAGCGCGTATGCAGTGCAAATGTAAGCAATAATAAGGGTTAAGTGTAAATTCGCGTGGAAGAAAAAGTACCCGAGGAGAAAAAATTTGTAAACTATAATAACGCATTAAATTAAAAATATCAAAAGAATTGTAAACGTGTGAAACATAACTCTTTATTAGCGCGTATGCAGTGCAAATGTAAGCAATAATAAGGGTTAAGTGTAAATTCGCGTGGAAGAAAAAGTACCCGAGGAGAAAAAATTTGTAAACTATAATAACGCATTAAATTAAAAATATCAAAAGAATTGTAAACGTGTGAAACATAACTCTTTATTAACGCGTATGCAGTGCAAATGTAAGCAATAATAAGGGTTAAGTGTAAATTCGCGTGGAATAAAAAGTACCCGAGGAGAAAAAATTTGTAAACTATAGTAACGCATTAAATTAAAAATATCAAAGGAATTGTAAACGTGTGAAACATAACTCTTTATTAGCGCGTATGCAGTGCAAATGTAAGCAATAATAAGGGTCAAGTGTAAATTCGCGTGGAAGAAAAAGTACCCGAGGAGAAGAAATTTGTAAACTATAATAACGCATTAAATTAAAAATATCAAAAGAATTGTAAACGTGTGAAACATAACTCTTTATTAGCGCGTATGCAGTGCAAATGTAAGCAATAATAAGGGTTAAGTGTAAATTCGCGTGGAAGAAAAAGTACCCGAGGAGAAAAAATTTGTAAACTATAATAACGCATTAAATTAAAAATATCAAAAGAATTGTAAACGTGTGAAACATAACTCTTTATTAGCGCGTATGCAGTGCAAATGTATGCAATAATAAGGGTTAAGTGTAAATTCGCGTGGAAGAAAAAGTACCCGAGGAGAAAAAATTTGTAAACTATAATAACGCATTAAATTAAAAATATCAAAAGAATTGTAAACGTGTGAAACATAACTCTTTATTAACGCGTATGCAGTGCAAATGTAAGCAATAATAAGGGTTAAGTGTAAATTCGCGTGGAATAAAAAGTACCCGAGGAGAAAAAATTTGTAAACTATAATAACGCATTAAATTAAAAATATCAAAAGAATTGTAAACGTGTGAAACATAACTCTTTATTAGCGCGTAAGCAGTGCAAATGTAAGCAATAATAAGGGTTAAGTGTAAATTCGCGTGGAAGAAAAAGTACCCGAGGAGAAAAAATTTGTAAACTATAATAACGCATTAAATTAAAAATATCAAAAGAATTGTAAACGTGTGAAACATAACTCTTTATTAGCGCGTATGCAGTGCAAATGTAAGCAATAATAAGGGTTAAGTGTAAATTCGCGTGGAATAAAAAGTACCCGAGGAGAAAAAATTTGTAAACAATAATAACGCATTAAATTAAAAATATCAAAAGAATTGTAAACGTGTGAAACATAACTCTTTATTAGCGCGTATGCAGTGCAAATGTAAGCAATAATAAGGGTTAAGTGTAAATTCGCGTGGAGGAAAAAGTACCCGAGGAGAAAAAATTTGTAAACTATAACGCATTAAATTAAAAATATCAAAAGAATTGTAAACGTGTGAAACATAACTCTTTATTAGTGCGTAAGCAGTGCAAATGTAAGCAATAATAAGGGTTAAGTGTAAATTCGCGTGGAAGAAAAAGTACCCGAGGAGAAAAAATTTGTAAACTATAATAACGCATTAAATTAAAAATATCAAAAGAATTGTAAACGTGTGAAACATAGCTCTTTATTAGCGCGTATGCAGTACAAATGTCAGCAATATTAAGGGTTAAGTGTAAATTCGCGTGGAGGAAAAAGTACCCGAGGAGAAAAAATTTGTAAACTATAATAACGCATTAAATTAAAAATATCAAAAGAATTGTAAACGTGTGAAACATAACTCTTTATTAGCGCGTATGCAGTGCAAATGTAAGCAATAATAAGGGCTAAGTGTAAATTCGCGTGGAAGAAAAAGTACCGGAAGAGAAAAAATTTGTAAACTATAATAACGCATTAAATTAAAAATATCAAAAGAATTGTAAACGTGTGAAACATAACTCTTTATTAGTGCGTAAGCAGTGCAAATGTAAGCAATAATAAGGGTTAAGTGTAAATTCGCGTGGAAGAAAAAGTACCCGAGGAGAAAAAATTTGTAAACTATAATAACGCATTAAATTAAAAATATCAAAAGAATTGTAAACGTGTGAAACATAACTCTTTATTAGCGCGTAAGCAGTGCAAATGTAAGCAATAATAAGGGTTAAGTGTAAATTCGCGTGGAAGAAAAAGTACCCGAGGAGAAAAAATTTGTAAACTATAATAACGCATTAAATTAAAAATATCAAAAGAATTGTAAACGTGTGAAACATAACTCTTTATTAGCGCGTATGCAGTGCAAATGTAAGCAATAATAAGGGTTAAGTGTAAATTCGCGTGGAAGAAAAAGTTCCCGAGGAGAAAAAATTTGTAAACTATAATAACGCATTAAATTAAAAATATCAAAAGAATTGTAAACGTGTGAAACATAACTCTTTATTAGCGCGTAAGCAGTGCAAATGTAAGCAATAATAAGGGTTAAGTGTAAATTCGCGTGGAAGAAAAAGTACCCGAGGAGAAAAAATTTGTAAACTATAATAACGCATTAAATTAAAAATATCAAAAGAATTGTAAACGTGTGAAACATAACTCTTTATTAGCGCGTAAGCAGTGCAAATGTAAGCAATAATAAGGGTTAAGTGTAAATTCGCGTGGAAGAAAAAGTACCCGAGGAGAAAAAATTTGTAAACTATAATAACGCATTAAATTAAAAATATCAGAAGAATTGTAAACGTGTGAAACATAACTCTTTATTAGCGCGTATGCAGTGCAAATGTAAGCAATAATAAGGGTTAAGTGTAAATTCGCGTGGAAGAAAAAGTACCCGAGGAGAAAAAATTTGTAAACTATAATAACGCATTAAATTAAAAATATCAAAAGAATTGTAAACGTGTGAAACATAACTCTTTATTTGCGCGTAAGCAGTGCAAATGTAAGCAATAATAAGGGTTAAGTGTAAATTCGCGTGGAAGAAAAAGTACCCGAGGAGAAAAAATTTGTAAACTATAGTAACGCATTAAATTAAAAATATCAAAGGAATTGTAAACGTGTGAAACATAACTCTTTATTAGCGCGTATGCAGTGCAAATGTAAGCAATAATAAGGGTCAAGTGTAAATTCGCGTGGAAGAAAAAGTACCCGAGGAGAAGAAATTTGTAAACTATAATAACGCATTAATGTAAAAATATCAAAAGAATTGTAAACGTGTGAAACATAACTCTTTATTAGCGCGTATGCAGTGCAAATGTAAGCAATAATAAGGGTTAAGTGTAAATTCGCGTGGAAGAAAAAGTACCCGAGGAGAAAAAATTTGTAAACTATAATAACGCATTAAATTAAAAATATCAAAAGAATTGTAAACGTGTGAAACATAACTCTTTATTAGCGCGTATGCAGTGCAAATGTAAGCAATAATAAGGGTTAAGTGTAAATTCGCGTGGAAGAAAAAGTACCCGAGGAGAAAAAATTTGTAAACTATAATAACGCATTAAATTAAAAATATCAAAAGAATTGTAAACGTGTGAAACATAACTCTTTATTAACGCGTATGCAGTGCAAATGTAAGCAATAATAAGGGTTAAGTGTAAATTCGCGTGGAATAAAAAGTACCCGAGGAGAAAAAATTTGTAAACTATAGTAACGCATTAAATTAAAAATATCAAAGGAATTGTAAACGTGTGAAACATAACTCTTTATTAGCGCGTATGCAGTGCAAATGTAAGCAATAATAAGGGTCAAGTGTAAATTCGCGTGGAAGAAAAAGTACCCGAGGAGAAGAAATTTGTAAACTATAATAACGCATTAAATTAAAAATATCAAAAGAATTGTAAACGTGTGAAACATAACTCTTTATTAGCGCGTATGCAGTGCAAATGTAAGCAATAATAAGGGTTAAGTGTAAATTCGCGTGGAAGAAAAAGTACCCGAGGAGAAAAAATTTGTAAACTATAATAACGCATTAAATTAAAAATATCAAAAGAATTGTAAACGTGTGAAACATAACTCTTTATTAGCGCGTATGCAGTGCAAATGTAAGCAATAATAAGGGTTAAGTGTAAATTCGCGTGGAAGAAAAAGTACCCGAGGAGAAAAAATTTGTAAACTATAATAACGCATTAAATTAAAAATATCAAAAGAATTGTAAACGTGTGAAACATAACTCTTTATTAACGCGTATGCAGTGCAAATGTAAGCAATAATAAGGGTTAAGTGTAAATTCGCGTGGAATAAAAAGTACCCGAGGAGAAAAAATTTGTAAACTATAATAACGCATTAAATTAAAAATATCAAAAGAATTGTAAACGTGTGAAACATAACTCTTTATTAGCGCGTAAGCAGTGCAAATGTAAGCAATAATAAGGGTTAAGTGTAAATTCGCGTGGAAGAAAAAGTACCCGAGGAGAAAAAATTTGTAAACTATAATAACGCATTAAATTAAAAATATCAAAAGAATTGTAAACGTGTGAAACATAACTCTTTATTAGCGCGTATGCAGTGCAAATGTAAGCAATAATAAGGGTTAAGTGTAAATTCGCGTGGAATAAAAAGTACCCGAGGAGAAAAAATTTGTAAACAATAATAACGCATTAAATTAAAAATATCAAAAGAATTGTAAACGTGTGAAACATAACTCTTTATTAGCGCGTATGCAGTGCAAATGTAAGCAATAATAAGGGTTAAGTGTAAATTCGCGTGGAAGAAAAAGTACCCGAGGAGAAAAAATTTGTAAACTATAATAACGCATTAAATTAAAAATATCAAAAGAATTGTAAACGTGTGAAACATAACTCTTTATTAGCGCGTAAGCAGTGCAAATGTAAGCAATAATAAGGGTTAAGTGTAAATTCACGTGGAAGAAAAAGTACGCGAGGAGAAAAAATTTGTAAACTATAATAACGCATTAAATTAAAAATATCAAAAGAATTGTAAACGTGTGAAACATAACTCTTTATTAGCGCGTATGCAGTGCAAATGTAAGCAATAATAAGGGTTAAGTGTAAATTCGCGTGGAAGAAAAAGTACCCGAGGAGAAAAAATTTGTAAACTATAATAACGCATTAAATTAAAAATATCAAAAGAATTGTAAACGTGTGAAAAATAACTCTTTATTAGCGCGTAAGCAGTGCAAATGTAAGCAATAATAAGGGTTAAGTGTAAATTCGCGTGGAAGAAAAAGTACCCGAGGAGAAAAAATTTGTAAACTATAATAACGCATTAAATTAAAAATATCAAAAGAATTGTAAACGTGTGAAACATAACTCTTTATTAGCGCGTAAGCAGTGCAAATGTAAGCAATAATAAGGGTTAAGTGTAAATTCGCGCGGAAGAAAAAGTACCCGAGGAGAAAAAATTTGTAAACTATAATAACGCATTAAATTAAAAATATCAAAAGAATTGCAAACGTGTGAAACATAACTCTTTATTAGCGCGTATGCAGTGCAAATGGAAGCAATAATAAGGGTTAAGTGTAAATTCGCGTGGAAGAAAAAGTACCCGAGGAGGAAAAATTTGTAAACTATAATAACGCATTAAATTAAAAATATCAAAAGAATTGTAAACGTGTGAAACATAACTCTTTATTAGCGCGTAAGCAGTGCAAATGTAAGCAATAATAAGGGTTAAGTGTAAATTCGCGTGGAAGAAAAAGTACCCGAGGAGAAAAAATTTGTAAACTATAATAACGCATTAAATTAAAAATATCAAAAGAATTGTAAACGTGTGAAACATAACTCTTTATTAGCACGTATGCAGTGCAAATGTAAGCAATAATAAGGGTTAAGTGTAAATTCGCGTGGAAGAAAAAGTACCCGAGGAGAAAAAATTTGTAAACTATAATAACGCATTAAATTAAAAATATCAAAAGAATTGTAAACGTGTGAAACATAACTCTTTATTAGCGCGTAAGCAGTGCAAATGTAAGCAATAATAAGGGTTAAGTGAAAATTCGCGTGGAAGAAAAAGTACCCGAGGAGAAAAAATTTGTAAACTATAATAAAGCATTAAATTAAAAATATCAAAGGAATTGTAAACGTGTGAAACATAACTCTTTATTAGCGCGTATGCAGTGCAAATGTAAGCAATAATAAGGGTCAAGTGTAAATTCGCGTGGAAGAAAAAGTACCCGAGGAGAAGAAATTTGTAAACTATAATAACGCATTAAATTAAAAATATCAAAAGAATTGTAAACGTGTGAAACATAACTCTTTATTAACGCGTAAGCAGTGCAAATGTAAGCAATAATAAGGGTTAAGTGTAAATTCGCGTGGAATAAAAAGTACCCGAGGAGAAAAAATTTGTAAACTATAATAACGCATTAAATTAAAAATATCAAAAGAATTGTAAACGTGTGAAACATAACTCTTTATTAGCGCGTATGCAGTGCAAATGTAAGCAATAATAAGGGTTAAGTGTAAATTCGCGTGGAAGAAAAAGTACCCGAGGAGAAAAAATTTGTAAACTATAATAACGCATTAAATTAAAAATATCAAAAGAATTGTAAACGTGTGAAACATAACTCTTTATTAGCGCGTATGCAGTGCAAATGTAAGCAATAATAAGGGTTAAGTGTAAATTCGCGTGGAATAAAAAGTACCCGAGGAGAAAAAATTTGTAAACTATAATAACGCATTAAATTAAAAATATCAAAAGAATTGTAAACGTGTGAAACATAACTCTTTATTAGCGCGTAAGCAGTGCAAATGTAAGCAATAATAAGGGTTAAGTGTAAATTCGCGTGGAAGAAAAAGTACCCGAGGAGAAAAAATTTGTAAACTATAATAACGCATTAAATTAAAAATATCAAAAGAATTGTAAACGTGTGAAACATAACTCTTTATTAGCGCGTATGCAGTGCAAATGTAAGCAATAATAAGGGTTAAGTGTAAATTCGCGTGGAAGAAAAAGTACCCGAGGAGAAAAAATTTGTAAACTATAATAACGCATTAAATTAAAAATATCAAAAGAATTGTAAACGTGTGAAACATAACTCTTTATTAGCGCGTAAGCAGTGCAAATGTAAGCAATAATAAGGGTTAAGTGTAAATTCACGTGGAAGAAAAAGTACGCGAGGAGAAAAAATTTGTAAACTATAATAACGCATTAAATTAAAAATATCAAAAGAATTGTAAACATGTGAAACATAACTCTTTATTAGCGCGTATGCAGTGCAAATGTAAGCAATAATAAGGGTTAAGTGTAAATTCGCGTGGAAGAAAAAGTACCCGAGGAGAAAAAATTTGTAAACTATAATAACGCATTAAATTAAAAATATCAAAAGAATTGTAAACGCGTGAAAAATAACTCTTTATTAGCGCGTAAGCAGTGCAAATGTAAGCAATAATAAGGGTTAAGTGTAAATTCGCGTGGAAGAAAAAGTACCCGAGGAGAAAAAATTTGTAAACTATAATAACGCATTAAATTAAAAATATCAAAAGAATTGTAAACGTGTGAAACATAACTCTTTATTAGCGCGTAAGCAGTGCAAATGTAAGCAATAATAAGGGTTAAGTGTAAATTCGCGCGGAAGAAAAAGTACCCGAGGAGAAAAAATTTGTAAACTATAATAACGCATTAAATTAAAAATATCAAAAGAATTGCAAACGTGTGAAACATAACTCTTTATTAGCGCGTATGCAGTGCAAATGGAAGCAATAATAAGGGTTAAGTGTAAATTCGCGTGGAAGAAAAAGTACCCGAGGAGGAAAAATTTGTAAACTATAATAACGCATTAAATTAAAAATATCAAAAGAATTGTAAACGTGTGAAACATAACTCTTTATTAGCGCGTAAGCAGTGCAAATGTAAGCAATAATAAGGGTTAAGTGTAAATTCGCGTGGAAGAAAAAGTACCCGAGGAGAAAAAATTTGTAAACTATAATAACGCATTAAATTAAAAATATCAAAAGAATTGTAAACGTGTGAAACATAACTCTTTATTAGCACGTATGCAGTGCAAATGTAAGCAATAATAAGGGTTAAGTGTAAATTCGCGTGGAAGAAAAAGTACCCGAGGAGAAAAAATTTGTAAACTATAATAACGCATTAAATTAAAAATATCAAAAGAATTGTAAACGTGTGAAACATAACTCTTTATTAGCGCGTAAGCAGTGCAAATGTAAGCAATAATAAGGGTTAAGTGTAAATTCGCGTGGAAGAAAAAGTACCCGAGGAGAAAAAATTTGTAAACTATAATAAAGCATTAAATTAAAAATATCAAAAGAATTGTAAACGTGTGAAACATAACTCTTTATTAGCGCGTATGCAGTGCAAATGTCAGCAATATTAAGGGTTAAGTGTAAATTCGCGTGGAGGAAAAAGTACCCGAGGAGAAAAAATTTGTAAACTATAACGCATTAAATTAAAAATATCAAAAGAATTGTAAACGTGTGAAACATAACTCTTTATTAGTGCGTAAGCAGCGCAAATGTAAGCAATAATAAGGGTTAAGTGTAAATTCGCGTGGAAGAAAAAGTACCCGAGGAGAAAAAATTTGTAAACTATAATAAAGCATTAAATTAAAAATATCAAAAGAATTGTAAACGTGTGAAACATAGCTCTTTATTAGCGCGTATGCAATGCAAATGTAAGCAATAATAAGGGTTAAGTGTAAATTCGCGTGGAAGAAAAAGTACCCGAGGAGAAAAAATTTGTAAACTATAATAACGCATTAAATTAAAAATATCAAAAGAATTGTAAACGTGTGAAACATAACTCTTTATTAGCGCGTAAGCAGTGCAAATGTAAGCAATAATAAGGGTTAAGTGTAAATTCGCGTGGAAGAAAAAGTACCCGAGGAGAAAAAATTTGTAAACTATAATAACGCATTAAATTAAAAATATAAAAAGAATTGTAAACGTGTGAAACATAACTCTTTATTAGCGCGTAAGCAGTGCAAATGTAAGCAATAATAAGGGTTAAGTGTAAATTCGCGTGGAAGAAAAAGTACCCGAGGAGAAAAAATTTGTAAACTATAATAACGCATTAAATTAAAAATATCAAAAGAATTGTAAATGTGTGAAACATAACTCTTTATTAGCGCGTATGCAGTGCAAATGTCAGCAATATTAAGGGTTAAGTGTAAATTCGTGTGGAGGAAAAAGTACCCGAGGAAAAAAAATTTGTAAACTATAATAACGCATTAAATTAAAAATATCAAAAGAATTGTAAACGTGTGAAACATAACTCTTTATTAGCGCGTAAGCAGTGCAAATGTAAGCAATAATAAGGGTTAAGTGTAAATTCGCGTGGAAGAAAATGTTCCCGAGGAAAAAAAATTTGTAAACTATAATAACGCATTAAATTAAAAATATCAAAAGAATTGTAAACGTGTGAAACATAACTCTTTATTAGCGCGTATGCAGTGCAAATGTAAGCAATAATAAGGGTTAAGTGTAAATTCGCGTGGAAGAAAAAGTACCCGAGGAGAAAAAATTTGTAAACTATAATAACGCATTAAATTAAAAATATCAAAAGAATTGTAAACGTGTGAAACATTACTCTTTATTAGCGCGTAAGCAGTGCAAATGTAAGCAATAATAAGGGTTAAGTGTAAATTCGCGTGGAAGAAAAAGTACCCGAGGAGAAAAAATTTGTAAACTATAATAACGCATTAAATTAAAAATATAAAAAGAATTGTAAACGTGTGAAACATAACTCTTTATTAGCGCGTAAGCAGTGCAAATGTAAGCAATAATAAGGGTTAAGTGTAAATTCGCGTGGAAGAAAAAGTACCCGAGGAGAAAAAATTTGTAAACTATAATAATGCATTAAATTAAAAATATCAAAAGAATTGTAAATGTGTGAAACATAACTCTTTATTAGCGCGTATGCAGTGCAAATGTCAGCAATATTAAGGGTTAAGTGTAAATTCGCGTGGAGGAAAAAGTACCCGAGGAAAAAAAATTTGTAAACTATAATAACGCATTAAATTAAAAATATCAAAAGAATTGTAAACGTGTGAAACATAACTCTTTATTAGCGCGTAAGCAGTGCAAATGTAAGCAATAATAAGGGTTAAGTGTAAATTCGCGTGGAAGAAAAAGTTCCCGAGGAAAAAAAATTTGTAAACTATAATAACGCATTAAATTAAAAATATCAAAAGAATTGTAAACGTGTGAAACATAACTCTTTATTAGCGCGTATGCATTGCAAATGGAAGCAATAATAAGGGTTAAGTGTAAATTCGCGTGGAAAAAAAAGTACCCGAGGAGAAAAAATTTGTAAACTATTATAACGCATTAAATTAAAAATATCAAAAGAATTGTAAACGTGTGAGACATAACTCTTTATTAGCGCGTATGCAGTGCAAATGTAAGCAATAATAAGGGTTAAGTGTAAATTCGCGTGGAAGAAAAAGTACCCGAGGAGAAGAAATTTGTAAACTATAATAACGTATTAAATTAAAAATATCAAAAGAATTGTAAATGTGTGAAACATAATTCTTTATTAGCGCGTAAGCAGTGCAAATGTAAGCAATAATAAGGGTTAAGTGTAAAATCGCGTGGAAGAAAAAGTACCCGAGGAGAAAAAATTTGTAAACTATAATAACGCATTAAATTAAAAATATCAAAAGAATTGTAAACGTGTGAAACATAACTCTTTATTAGCGCGTATGCAGTGCAAATGTAAGCAATAATAAGGGTTAAGTGTAAATTCGCGTATAAGAAAAAGTACCCGAGGAGAAAAAATTTGTAAACTATAATAACGCATTAAATTAAAATTATCAAAAGAATTGTAAACGTGTGAAACATAACTCTTTATTAGCGCGTAAGCAGTGCAAATGTAAACAATAATAAGGGTTAAGTGTAAATTCGCGTGGAAGAAAAAGTACCCGAGGAGAAAAAATTTGTAAAATATAATAACGCATTAAATTAAAAATATCAAAAGAATTGTAAACGTGTGAAACATAACTCTTTATTAGCGCATATGCAGTGCAATTGTAAACAATAATAAGGGTTAAGTGTAAATTCGCGTGGAAGAAAAAGTACCCGAGGAGAAAAAATTTTTAAACTATAATAACGCATTAAATTAAAATTATCAAAAGAATTGTAAACGTGTGAAACATAACTCTTTATTAGCGCGTAAGCAGTGCAAATGTAAACAATAATAAGGGTTAAGTGTAAATTCGCGTGGAAGAAAAAGTACCCGAGGAGAAAAAATTTGTAAACTATAATAACGCATTAAATTAAAAATATCAAAAGAATTGTAAACGTGTGAAACATAACTCTTTATTAGCGCATATGCAGTGCAATTGTAAACAATAATAAGGGTTAAGTGTAAATTCGCGTGGAAGAAAAAGTACCCGAGGAGAAAAAATTTGTAAACTATAATAACGCATTAAATTAAAATTATCAAAAGAATTGTAAACGTGTGAAACATAACTCTTTATTAGCGCATATGCAGTGCAATTGTAAACAATAATAAGGGTTAAGTGTAAATTCGCGTGGAAGAAAAAGTACCCGAGGAGAAAAAATTTGTAAACTATAATAACGCATTAAATTAAAATTATCAAAAGAATTGTAAACGTGTGAAACATAACTCTTTATTAGCGCGTAAGCAGTGCAAATGTAAACAATAATAAGGGTTAAGTGTAAATTCGCGTGGAAGAAAAAGTACCCGAGGAGAAAAAATTTGTAAACTATAATAACGCATTAAATTAAAAATATCAAAAGAATTGTAAACGTGTGAAACATAACTCTTTATTAGCGCATATGCAGTGCAATTGTAAACAATAATAAGGGTTAAGTGTAAATTCGCGTGGAAGAAAAAGTACCCGAGGAGAAAAAATTTGTAAACTATAATAACGCATTAAATTAAAATTATCAAAAGAATTGTAAACGTGTGAAACATAACTCTTTATTAGCGCGTATGCATTGCAAATGGAAGCAATAATAAGGGTTAAGTGTAAATTCGCGTGGAAAAAAAAGTACCCGAGGAGAAAAAATTTGTAAACTATAATAACGCATTAAATTAAAAATATCAAAAGAATTGTAAACGTGTGAGACATAACTCTTTATTAGCGCGTATGCAGTGCAAATGTAAGCAATAATAAGGGTTAAGTGTAAATTCGCGTGGAAGAAAAAGTACCCGAGGAGAAGAAATTTGTAAACTATAATAACGTATTAAATTAAAAATATCAAAAGAATTGTAAATGTGTGAAACATAATTCTTTATTAGCGCGTAAGCAGTGCAAATGTAAGCAATAATAAGGGTTAAGTGTAAAATCGCGTGGAAGAAAAAGTACCCGAGGAGAAAAAATTTGTAAACTATAATAACGCATTAAATTAAAAATATCAAAAGAATTGTAAACGTGTGAAACATAACTCTTTATTAGCGCGTATGCAGTGCAAATGTAAGCAATAATAAGGGTTAAGTGTAAATTCGCGTATAAGAAAAAGTACCCGAGGAGAAAAAATTTGTAAACTATAATAACGCATTAAATTAAAATTATCAAAAGAATTGTAAACGTGTGAAACATAACTCTTTATTAGCGCGTAAGCAGTGCAAATGTAAACAATAATAAGGGTTAAGTGTAAATTCGCGTGGAAGAAAAAGTACCCGAGGAGAAAAAATTTGTAAAATATAATAACGCATTAAATTAAAAATATCAAAAGAATTGTAAACGTGTGAAACATAACTCTTTATTAGCGCATATGCAGTGCAATTGTAAACAATAATAAGGGTTAAGTGTAAATTCGCGTGGAAGAAAAAGTACCCGAGGAGAAAAAATTTTTAAACTATAATAACGCATTAAATTAAAATTATCAAAAGAATTGTAAACGTGTGAAACATAACTCTTTATTAGCGCGTAAGCAGTGCAAATGTAAACAATAATAAGGGTTAAGTGTAAATTCGCGTGGAAGAAAAAGTACCCGAGGAGAAAAAATTTGTAAACTATAATAACGCATTAAATTAAAAATATCAAAAGAATTGTAAACGTGTGAAACATAACTCTTTATTAGCGCATATGCAGTGCAATTGTAAACAATAATAAGGGTTAAGTGTAAATTCGCGTGGAAGAAAAAGTACCCGAGGAGAAAAAATTTGTAAACTATAATAACGCATTAAATTAAAATTATCAAAAGAATTGTAAACGTGTGAAACATAACTCTTTATTAGCGCATATGCAGTGCAATTGTAAACAATAATAAGGGTTAAGTGTAAATTCGCGTGGAAGAAAAAGTACCCGAGGAGAAAAAATTTGTAAACTATAATAACGCATTAAATTAAAATTATCAAAAGAATTGTAAACGTGTGAAACATAACTCTTTATTAGCGCGTAAGCAGTGCAAATGTAAACAATAATAAGGGTTAAGTGTAAATTCGCGTGGAAGAAAAAGTACCCGAGGAGAAAAAATTTGTAAACTATAATAACGCATTAAATTAAAAATATCAAAAGAATTGTAAACGTGTGAAACATAACTCTTTATTAGCGCATATGCAGTGCAATTGTAAACAATAATAAGGGTTAAGTGTAAATTCGCGTGGAAGAAAAAGTACCCGAGGAGAAAAAATTTGTAAACTATAATAACGCATTAAATTAAAAATATCAAAAGAATTGTAAACGTGTGAAACATAACTCTTTATTAGCGCATATGCAGTGCAATTGTAAACAATAATAAGGGTTAAGTGTAAATTCGCGTGGAAGAAAAAGTACCCGAGGAGAAAAAATTTGTAAACTATAATAACGCATTAAATTAAAAATATCAAAAGAATTGTAAACGTGTGAAACATAACTCTTTATTAGCGCATATGCAGTGCAATTGTAAACAATAATAAGGGTTAAGTGTAAATTCGCGTGGAAGAAAAAGTACCCGAGGAGAAAAAATTTGTAAACTATAATAACGCATTAAATTAAAAATATCAAAAGAATTGTAAACGTGTGAAACATAACTCTTTATTAGCGCATATGCAGTGCAATTGTAAACAATAATAAGGGTTAAGTGTAAATTCGCGTGGAAGAAAAAGTACCCGAGGAGAAAAAATTTGTAAACTATAATAACGCATTAAATTAAAAATATCAAAAGAATTGTAAACGTGTGAAACATAACTCTTTATTAGCGCATATGCAGTGCAATTGTAAACAATAATAAGGGTTAAGTGTAAATTCGCGTGGAAGAAAAAGTACCCGAGGAGAAAAAATTTGTAAACTATAATAACGCATTAAATTAAAAATATCAAAAGAATTGTAAACGTGTGAAACATAACTCTTTATTAGCGCATATGCAGTGCAATTGTAAACAATAATAAGGGTTAAGTGTAAATTCGCGTGGAAGAAAAAGTACCCGAGGAGAAAAAATTTGTAAACTATAATAACGCATTAAATTAAAAATATCAAAAGAATTGTAAACGTGTGAAACATAACTCTTTATTAGCGCATATGCAGTGCAATTGTAAACAATAATAAGGGTTAAGTGTAAATTCGCGTGGAAGAAAAAGTACCCGAGGAGAAAAAATTTGTAAACTATAATAACGCATTAAATTAAAAATATCAAAAGAATTGTAAACGTGTGAAACATAACTCTTTATTAGCGCATATGCAGTGCAATTGTAAACAATAATAAGGGTTAAGTGTAAATTCGCGTGGAAGAAAAAGTACCCGAGGAGAAAAAATTTGTAAACTATAATAACGCATTAAATTAAAAATATCAAAAGAATTGTAAACGTGTGAAACATAACTCTTTATTAGCGCATATGCAGTGCAATTGTAAACAATAATAAGGGTTAAGTGTAAATTCGCGTGGAAGAAAAAGTACCCGAGGAGAAAAAATTTGTAAACTATAATAACGCATTAAATTAAAATTATCAAAAGAATTGTAAACGTGTGAAACATAACTCTTTATTAGCGCGTAAGCAGTGCAAATGTAAACAATAATAAGGGTTAAGTGTAAATTCGCGTGGAAGAAAAAGTACCCGAGGAGAAAAAATTTGTAAACTATAATAACGCATTAAATTAAAAATATCAAAAGAATTGTAAACGTGTGAAACATAACTCTTTATTAGCGCATATGCAGTGCAATTGTAAACAATAATAAGGGTTAAGTGTAAATTCGCGTGGAAGAAAAAGTACCCGAGGAGAAAAAATTTGTAAACTATAATAACGCATTAAATTAAAATTATCAAAAGAATTGTAAACGTGTGAAACATAACTCTTTATTAGCGCGTAAGCAGTGCAAATGTAAACAATAATAAGGGTTAAGTGTAAATTCGCGTGGAAGAAAAAGTACCCGAGGAGAAAAAATTTGTAAACTATAATAACGCATTAAATTAAAAATATCAAAAGAATTGTAAACGTGTGAAACATAACTCTTTATTAGCGCATATGCAGTGCAATTGTAAACAATAATAAGGGTTAAGTGTAAATTCGCGTGGAAGAAAAAGTACCCGAGGAGAAAAAATTTGTAAACTATAATAACGCATTAAATTAAAATTATCAAAAGAATTGTAAACGTGTGAAACATAACTCTTTATTAGCGCATATGCAGTGCAATTGTAAACAATAATAAGGGTTAAGTGTAAATTCGCGTGGAAGAAAAAGTACCCGAGGAGAAAAAATTTGTAAACTATAATAACGCATTAAATTAAAATTATCAAAAGAATTGTAAACGTGTGAAACATAACTCTTTATTAGCGCGTAAGCAGTGCAAATGTAAACAATAATAAGGGTTAAGTGTAAATTCGCGTGGAAGAAAAAGTACCCGAGGAGAAAAAATTTGTAAACTATAATAACGCATTAAATTAAAAATATCAAAAGAATTGTAAACGTGTGAAACATAACTCTTTATTAGCGCATATGCAGTGCAATTGTAAACAATAATAAGGGTTAAGTGTAAATTCGCGTGGAAGAAAAAGTACCCGAGGAGAAAAAATTTGTAAACTATAATAACGCATTAAATTAAAATTATCAAAAGAATTGTAAACGTGTGAAACATAACTCTTTATTAGCGCATATGCAGTGCAATTGTAAACAATAATAAGGGTTAAGTGTAAATTCGCGTGGAAGAAAAAGTACCCGAGGAGAAAAAATTTGTAAACTATAATAACGCATTAAATTAAAATTATCAAAAGAATTGTAAACGTGTGAAACATAACTCTTTATTAGCGCGTAAGCAGTGCAAATGTAAACAATAATAAGGGTTAAGTGTAAATTCGCGTGGAAGAAAAAGTACCCGAGGAGAAAAAATTTGTAAACTATAATAACGCATTAAATTAAAAATATCAAAAGAATTGTAAACGTGTGAAACATAACTCTTTATTAGCGCATATGCAGTGCAATTGTAAACAATAATAAGGGTTAAGTGTAAATTCGCGTGGAAGAAAAAGTACCCGAGGAGAAAAAATTTTTAAACTATAATAACGCATTAAATTAAAATTATCAAAAGAATTGTAAACGTGTGAAACATAATAACTCGTTAATATAAAGTATCGAAAAAAAAAGTATAAACTTAAAAGTAACACAAAAAAGTATTGTAGAGTATTAAATTAGCCATAAAAAATAATGCTTAAAAGTAATAAATAAAAAATGCACGAGTAAACGAAACTCCTTAAAATAAAGCATAAAAAAATCTTGGCGGATATTGTAAAGAATTGAAAAATAATAATGCATAAATAGAACTAACGCGTAAAATAATGACGCAAAATTTTTATGTGGAAAGGTAAAAACATGATAAAAATAAATACGTAAAGGTTACGCGTAAAGGTAAAGGTTACGTAAAAAGAATGTAACGCATAAGAATTAGTAATTTGTAAATATTGCGTAGCTTGAGTAGCGCTTGAAATAAAATAACGCGTAAAAGTTAAATTCACGCATATGGAAAGTAAAACTACGTGATAAGAAAAGAAAGGGGAAAAGATAGCAACTTGGAAAACAGAGTAACATGAAAAAGTATGTAATAAAACATGTGGTAAACTTTAGCATAAAGTAAAAGTAACGCATAAAAATTTAAACGTGTGAAAGACGCTTGTGAAGAAATGTGTGAAATAGAAAATAAACTTAAAGCATAAAGAAAAGTAACGCTTAAATGTGGAAGTAACACATATGAAAAGAAAACACGCAAAATATAGGAATACCACATAAAGAAATATAACGCATAAAATATAAAAACGCGTGAATTTAAATTGTAAAGTAAAAGTAACACATGCAAAGTAAATGCTTAAATGTAAGTATAAAGAAAAGCAAACATAGCACGCTTAAAGTAAAGGTAGCGCATAAAGTAAAAACCTAAAGTATTATAGCGCGTAAAAGTAACACGTGAGAAAAGCAAAGCGTGAAAAAGTAATGTATAAGAAAAAAATCCAAAACAAAAAGAAATTATAAAAAATGAAGTGTAAAATATAAAGTAAAAATTGTGCAATTTAAATCGCATAAGTAACGCATGAAAAAGTCAAGAGATAATAAAAACGAGCAAATGTACCGCATGAATAGAACTAATGCATGAATGAAACAAATATAAGAAGTAACACGTAAGCAAAATAAACGCGTAAAATTACTGCATAATAAAAGTAAATTTGTAAATGTAAGAAAGGGAACTGCAAAAAAGCAACGCATAATAAAAGTAACTCGTAATTTACAACAACGTATAAGAGGAACTCGCGTGCCACGCAAATAAAACGCATAAGTAAAATAACGCGTGAAATATAACTACGCGTAACATGTGCAAAAATTTAATCGTGAAATTAATACATAAGTAAAGTAACGCATAAGAAAACAAAATGTAATGCATAAAAAAGAATTAGCGCATAAAGGAATGTAAAATATAGGTGAATTGAGTATAAAGAGAAGTAAAGCGTAAAAATGATGGGAAATATAACAGCATCTTCATGCTGTAATCTTCTTTATGCTTTATGACACATAAAACCGTAGATAGTAAAAAATAAAACTGTAGAGAGTAAAATATACATAAGTTTGTAAAATATAAATAAGGTAAAAAAAAGTAAGTAAAGTAAAGAGCAAAAGTAACGTACAAAGGATAGAAACACAACAGTAAGGGAAGGAGTAAAGAAAAAAGTTTGAAGTGAGTTATGAATAATAAAACGTTAAAGTAAGGGATAACCAAAAGTATAGCATAAAATGCGCAATTGTAACGCAGAAAGAAAAGTAGCGCGTTAAGTATGAGGCAGACAACAACGCATAAAAAACGATAAATGCATTAAAAAAAAGCAAATGCGTAAAAGAAACTCTTACAGAATAGTAAAATATATACAAAAAGCGTTTAAATTAATGCATAAAAATCTAACGTGTGAAAAAGTAACGCATAGGAAAATTACGCGCAAAATATATAAATTCCATAGCGCAAAGTATGGAGTAATCAATGAAGTAGATCAAAAGTAAAAGTAACGCATAACAAAATCAATGCACAAAGAAAAGTAACTCGTAAAACATAATTATACTTATAACACTTAAATGACTAATAATTATTACACGTAGATAAAATGCTTGAAGAAAAGTACCGCATAAAATATAAAGTCTAAAAGCAAGCGCGTGAAAGTAACGCAAAAAGAAAATAAAGAAATGTAACACTTAAAATATATTTAAGCGTTAAAATACGCGTATATTCCGTAAATGCTATGTGTCAACAAAATAAATCGATTACAATATAACGTGTAAAAGAGACACATAAGAAAAATAACGCTTATGGAAAATTAACGCATATAATATAAAGTGTAAGAAATCGTAAAGTAACAATACATGAAAGTAAAGTATAAATGCCACGTATAAATAAAACTAATACAAAAATGCAATGCATATAACGATTAAAAGTAAAGCACAAGAAAAGCAAACTTGAAAAAGTAACACATAAGTAAAGTACAAGTAATGCATTATGTAAAAGTAATACATAAAATATCGCAATAAATTTATTAACGATTTAAAGTTACGCATAAAAGATTAAATTCGCAAGCGCATCGGATAAATGAATATAAAGTAAAATGTATGTAAATTAACACATAAATAAAAATAAGTCGCAAAATTGATGCATGAAAGTAAACGCGTGAAAAACGCGATCTCTCGTATAAAAAGAAACAAGTTTAAGTAAACTCTATGCCGCGTAACATAAGTTGTCCATCGTTCAAAATAGTGCATAAAAGTAACGCGTTAAACGGGTAAAGGAAATACTTGTAAAAGTAATATACATAAAATTTACTTACGCGGAAACATAATTAGATGCGTAAAAGTTCATGTTTTTTTCTTTTCTTTTTTTTAATAGTGTTTTTTTCCCATTGAGCTTGTTTTACAATGTTTAATTTATCAAAACCGTTTTAACTATAGTGTGTTCTTTTTCATTTTCTTATTTTCGTTTGTTTTTGCATGCTTCTTACTTTTAATTTTAAAAGTTTGCTTTTAATCTCTTGCTAAATTAATGATAATTAACAAGCTATACTATTTTGAATACAACATGTTTTCGTTTTTTAGGATTATTTTGCATATCACTAGGATAGATAAGGGCCCATCTGGATGATGCATACACGGTTTAATGGAAGGTAGAACTGCCGGACTTATTTGGATGCTTATCTGTGAAACAATTTCGGATATTTGAAGATTTTTCTGTGAGTAAAGGACATTTGTTTCTTTTTTTTTTCGAAAACTGCCGATTATTTATTACCTGCAAATATTACCAACAATTATTTTTCAACAAAAAGAGGTTTCAAGGATAAATACTATATTCCAAAAAGTTTACCAATATAGATGGTCCCGCAGTGGACTGGTCGTTAAGACACGGTTCCCAGCAGATCACCGAAGTCAAGCATCACTGCCTACGGTCAGTGAGCGGGTGGGTGACCACTTGGATCAGTTTGCGTAGGGACCGAGTGTGAGCGGTATTGGTTCTCGTTAAACTGTTCTACCGTAAAGGGCTCGACTTCGCGTGCAGGTCGTCGGGCCACCGAAGCGGGGGTGCCATCCCCTCTGCAGAGGATCAAAATTGTGATGGCATGTCTTCGGATCATCCTCAGGGGTGTTTCCCAGACCGTCGCCAATAGCCCATCGTGCAGCTCTCGTGCGACGTAAATTAACTACAACAACAAATATAGATGCGGTCTTTTTTTATATTTTCGCTGTTTTTTTCTATTGAGAAAGCGAGCAATAAATTTTAGTTTAATATTTTGAAGTAGTGAAAACGTCGAACTTCTAATTTTTTTTTCAAGGCAACTTTGTTTCGAAAAATATGAAACAGCTTTAAATATTAATTATGTGACAGCAATATAATATTGCTCAATGTGATTCCAATGTCACCAAGACAGCAAATAAGGTAAAATGTTTTAATTTGATAATTTTTATTTATTTTAAGTAGATCATTCTCTGAAATGTTTGGCTCCCTATTTTTAAAACAAAAGTAGTTAAGATGAAATCGTTGCAGAAACCATTAAAACATTACTAAAGTTAATAATATTGGATGAACAATTAATACAATATAAACTTATTGACTGCAATTTTTTCTAGGATTAAAATTTCTGAGTCTGCTATTAATCATTGAGATTTAACTCTCTTCATTTACGAATGAAATGAAATTAGTTATAAATTTCTAATTTTGATTATTCATTAAAATTAAAAATTAATTATGCATTTCTAAATTTAATGATTAAAATGCTTGATTTCTTTATAAATGTCTTCATAATGAACAACAAATATTTTAAACATCCATCTTTACAAATAACTCCTAAAAGAGGAAATATTTCTATTTATATGATGTCGTTCAAATAAAACCTGTTTTTCAGTTTTACTTTCGCTCTCTCTCTCTCTCTCTCTCTCTCCTTGTCCACAAGAATAAGCAAATCACATCCTCTGCTTACGTAAGAAAATAACAACGCACCTCCATGCTCTACTTTTAACTTTTCCTGAAGTATTCTAATTTTAGAATTTCATTTAAATAAATAATGTAACTTTTCAATATTTCAATTTATTCTATAAAATTTTGAGAAGAATATTTTTAAGTAAACTTTCTGTTTTTCTGAAATGGCTTAAACTCTGAAACACATGAAAACAATTTTTATCCATATTTTCTCTTTCTCCAAAATTTTATTTAAAATTAGAAATTGTTTCAAGTGTAGTTTTTTCCAAATTATCATATTTTTCCTTTAAAAAAACAACTTGAAATTATAATGTGACTTGAATGACATACTGAAGTATTGTTCGCATCCTACCTGCCCCTTGTCAACAAATATAAGCAAATTACAAAATTACATCCCCTTTACTTAAGTAATGTTTTAACGGCCCCTATTATCGTGTTTCAAAGATATTTATGTAATTTTAATCAATATGTGTTTTTTTTCAGCTTTCGAAATCTTTAGGAAACATAAATCCAACCAAGTGACGTCATAGTTTTTTAAAGGTAAGTCATATAAACACTCAAAGGATTTTCTTCGTATTTATGGTAATCAGCATTTATATAAATTTTCAGAAAAATAACAGTAGTGTATGATATAAATTCAAAAATATATAGTAAAGAAAAATATAGTAGAAAATAAATTGTAGTGTAAATTAAATTATGAAGCAAATATGTAAAGTAAATTTGGCTTAAGTTAACGCTTAAAATCTAAAGTGTAAAGTGAAGAGTAAATTACAAAATGAAAAAAAAGGTAAAGTAAAAAGTTAGCTAGAAGGTAAACTAAATTACAGCTTCAAATATAAAGTAAAGCATAAAACAAACTAAAAAAGTGTAAAGAATAAAAAAACAGTTAATAGAAAATATTGTGTAAATTAAAAAGTTAATTATTGTATAAAGCAAAGGGAAACGTAAAGTAAGGGAAATATGAAATAAAGTATGCATTATATCATCGAACTTATAGTCAAGAATAAAATAATATATAAAGTCAAAAGCAAAGTATAGTAAAAAGTAATAGGCAAAGTATTGTATAGAATAATATAAAGATTAACGTACTAAGTAAAACATAAAATAAAAAGTTTGTAATTAAGAAAGAAAAATAAGGCCTAAAATACAAAGTGAAGCATAAAGTAAAAAGAGGAAAAATGCAGATTAAACAAAAAGTGTTAAGTAAAGCGAAAAGTCAGAAGTATAGCAGAAAGTATAATCAAATGTAAAATGCAGAAAAAAGAAAAGTGTATACTTAAGAAAATATCTGAATATATCAATAAAGTATAAAGTGAAATCGACAAGTAAACTAAGCATAAAAAAATGTTAGAAATATATTAGAATATAAAGTATAAACTAAAAGATAAAATGTTAAGAAAAGAAAAAGCGCATAAAATAAAACATGACGTAAAAAAATGTAAACTAAAAAACTAAAGAGTATCGCAAAATATAAAGTAAAAGCGTAAAAAGGCACAAAATATAAAATAAGGTATAAAGTAATATGCGTGTAAAGTTGAAGGTTTAAAGTAATACATATTAGAGAACAAATAATAATGTTAAGTAAATACGTAAGCTAGGCTTTAAAAAATCGTAAAATATAAAGTGTCAAGTAAAGAATGAAATGTAAAGAAAAATAAAGCAAAAAGTAAGTAAAATAAAGTTTAAAAAATAATGTAAAGCAAAAAGTATAAAATTAAAATAGAGCGGAAAATGTTAAGTAAAGGGTAAAATATAAAAGTGCGAGAGTAAAACATAAATTAATGTGTAAAGTTACAGTCAAGCCTAAATACTAAAGTAAAGTATAAAAATTGTAGCAAAATGCGTTTCTAGAAAAGTCCAATATGTATAAAATAAGGTAAAAAGTATGTTAATTGAAGCCTCAAATAAGAAAAAAAAATTGTAAAGTTAAGAGAAAAGCCTAAATTAAATGTGTGTAAAAAAGAAAATTTTAATGTCATTTAAAGTTAAACTAAATATAATATAGTATAAAGAAGACTAAGCATATCTAAAACAAAACTAAATTTAATATAAAGAAAACTAAAGCAGAATTATAAAATAAAAATGTAGGTTATAATGTTTAGTAGAAAGGAAAGTAAAACATATGTAAAGTAAAAAGTAAAGAAAAGCGAAAAATAAAAGGCATGTTACTCAAAGCGTCAACCAAGTTTAAATCGTAATATTAATCGAGTAATATAAGAATAAAGCAGAGTACAAAGTAAAGTAAACCATAGGATAAAGAGAAACAAAGCAGATAGAAAGTTAAGGGTAAAACATAATGCATAAACTAAAGTACAAAAAATTTAAAGTTTGAAATATAAAGTATCTAAAAAGGTGTATTAATTAAAGCATAAAGATAAGTAACGCTTAAAAAATAATAATACGCAAAAGTAATACATAAAAAGTAACGCTTAAGAAAAGTTAAGGAAACGTATGATGAAAAACCAAGTATAAAATGTAAAATTAAGTGAAAAAAAAATGTTAATTAAAGCATTAAGAAAAGTAACTCGTAAAATAAAAAGAGCATAACGAGTAAAAGTAATACATGAAAAAGTAGAAGTAACGCTTAAAAAAGCAAATACGTAGAAGAAATTTTGAAATAATTAAAAATTATTTTAAAAAGTGCTTAAATTAAAGCATAATATAACTAATGCGCAATAGTAAAAGTAACGCGTGAAGTATGGAGTAAAGAAAGTAGAGCAAAGCGTAATAGTAACGTATAACAAGAATTACGCATCGAGAAAAATAACTCGTAAAATATAATTACGCATGAAAAATACGAGAATCTTAGGTAAATGAAACATAACACGTAAAATAAAATGAACGGTTAAATGTTATGCAAAAAAGATTAGCCGCGCAAACATACCGCATATTAAAAAAATGTGAATAAATTGAAACAAATGAATTGAAAATAAAAACGTCAATGCGACGCATAAAAGTGAACGCGCAAAAAAAAAAACATAATTAAGCAAAGGCGTAAAAGTTACGTGTAAAAAAATAACACGTGAAAGTGAATTGTTCAATGCGTAAAAGAATGTATTACCCATAAAAGTAAAAATCACGCTTAAGAGAAGTAAACGCGGGAAAATAATGCGTGAGTGAAAAAATAAAGCGTAAGGAAAAGTAGAGAATAAAAAGTAAACTTCTAAAAACTCATAAAGAAAAGCAATAAATTAAAAAGTAAGGGAAAAAAATAGAGCAATGTACTGCACAACAACAACAAGAAAAGCCTAAGAAATGTAAATTCTTAAAATTAACTCTGTAAGAAAAGTAACACCTAAAATATAATATGTTAAAATAATAGCTCTAAAAAAAAACTCGTAAAAGTAACGCGGAATAGAAGTAAACACCTGTAAAACACAAAAGAATATTGCATAAAAAAGTGAAGTTGTAAAATTAAGAATAAAAAAAATTTAATCCACAAAAATAAAACATAATGAAAAGTAACGTTCATACAAAAATTGAAGATGTATAAGTAACGCATAAAGAAAAGTAAAGTGTACAATATGAAGGTAAAATGTTTAAAATACGATGTGTATAAAATAAAGCATAGAAAGAGTAACACGCACGCGTAAAACTGAGGCTTAAAAGTATACGAATAGTAATTGTATTTGAAAAGTAAACGTTTAAAAGCATAAAGAAAACTATCGCGTACAATATTATTAAGCGTAAAGAAAAGTGTATCATATAAAATATAAAGTAAAATGTAGATAAATTGAAGCATAAAGAGAAGTAATGCTTAAAAATAAGTCATAAAAGCATTTGCTTAAAAGTAATGCGAAAAATGTACACAGTAAAATAATGCATAAATTAAAAATACGCGTTAAAAATTTAAGGGAAGTTTGACGGAAAGAATTAAAACTACTGCATAAGAAAAGTAAAAGTAATACATGAGAAATTTTAATTCTGAATGGTAACATTTTAAGAAAAGTAGCGCATAAAATATAATAACGCGTTACAGTAACAGTAAAGAAAAAAAATAATTAAGAAAAGCAGTTGAGTTCGGTAAACTTAAACTGAAGTATTTTGATCTCTCGTGTAAAAATAACGTATAAGGAAAGTAAACGAAAAAAAGGAATGCATGCGAAAAAAACGCAGCGCGTAAATAAATACAAATACGTAACACTAATGTATATTATTCGTGAAAGAAAAGAAACGCATGAAAAAAGTAAAATTAACACATAAGGAAGAGTAACTCACCATAAATTGAAGATCGAGAAGTAACGCGTTAAGAAGTAAAGTAAAAATTGTGCAATTGCAGCATGAAAAATCGTAATGCGATAAAGTAACACGTAAAGATAACAAATTAAAAGTAAAGCGTAATATTTGATAACGCGTAAATTGAGCAAATGCGTGAAGGTAACAAGCAAAAGTAAGGAGCACAAAAGCAAATTAAATGCTTAAAATTGCTGCATAATAAAAATAAAAACATAAAAGTAAGAAATTAGAAAACTAAACAAGAAAATGTAACGCATAAAAAATGTAGCTCGCATTTTACAATGACTTGTGAAATGAGCGCTTATGCCCTACAAATGTAGTTCACAAGAAAGGAATGAATTACAATTGCACGGTACTTATTCCTTCATGAAACAAATTTTTGTTCTTACATGCGTAAAATAAAATATCGCATGGAAGAAAAATTAGTATGTTAGAAAAACTTGCAAAAGTAATCCATAAGAAAATAAACGAATAAAATGTAATAATGTGTTAAATTAATGATATCGCAAAATAAAAATAAACGCGTTAAAGTTATCCATAAGGAAAACAATGCTCTAAAGAAACACAAAAATAAAATTCCCCATAAAAATATAACGTGTAAAAATAGCTTATAACCTGTTTAAATAATGTCTGAAAATTAAAGAAATAAGTAAAAAAAGGTCATAACGCAGTAAAATAAAGGTCTTAAATATAACGCATAAAGAAAATTAATGTGTTAGAAATAAAGTAAACTAATGTATGTAAACTAAAGCCGAAAGAAAAATAATCAAGAAAAGCAAACTAGTAAAAGTATCACTTAAAAAACTGACGAAAGGCATGTAAAGCAAGCAAAAAATTTGTAAATTACCAGAAAGAGAAAGTAACTCATAAGTAGGGCCCTATAAATTATGCGTCTAGAATGCGGCGATTTTTAAAAATTATGCATGCAGAAGTTAGTCCAGAAGCTGCGTCTTCTTTCAAACTCTGTCTTTGTTTTGTAAAAATTTGGCCGTAGTAGGGTACAGCTCTTTCACAATCTTCTGAATTAGGAAGCACTGAGAGCACTTGTCTTGCTTTTTTTGTTAGTTCTGGAAATCTCTCTGAGACTACCTCTTAATTCCAGAAACTAAGTCCTGGTTTGAACATTCTTTTACATATTCTTTGTAAGCAGCATACTCGAGTTTTATATCTTGACCACTCATTCCTAGAATATTCTTGAATACATCGTCGTCTTCAATATTGAGGTTGACTATTTGCTCTGGATCGAAAACTCGAGCAGCTCTCATGAAGTTTAATGCAGGTTGACTAAACTTGGGCCCGCGTTTTTTGAATACGTCTAGTTCTGGAGAGTAGTAAGTATTCAACTTTGCAATTGTTTTGTGAAGCATTTCTTGAGGAAATACGTTGCGTGAATCTTTTCGTGAGTATGATGCCTGAGAATTACATCGAAGTTTAGACCGCAGATCAAAAATCTTATTGTAAGCTTTGTGAATAGATACACCTCATGTTTCGAAAAAGAGAAGAGTATCCATTAATATCTGAGCGTGTTCTGCAATGAACTGAAAGTCTTTGCAAACGCACTTGCTTTCCACCAAAACTTTGCACTAATTGAGACAAGCAGTGTCAGGAGTAAGGTTTATTTCCCTGCTAAAAAATTCTATTTAAACATTACAATATTCAGCATGATATTGCACTGATTTAAACCAGGAATTCCACCGTGTCTTTACTGGTGCTGGGCAAAGTTTAGCTTTCGTATTATCATCTGTTAAAAACTTTAAATAGCGGCGCTTTCTTGCAGGACAATGCTTGAACAATTTCTTAAAGTTTCCAGTGAATTTGTCCACCTCTGTCAGATTCTTGGAAAGATCTGACCAAAAAGATTCTTGGAATTGAAAAAGAAGATTTATTTCAATTGAAAAAAAACCCTTAAGGCGAAATTTATCTAGTAAACGAATACATTTTGCTGAAAAATAAAAATTATACAAATATGCTGCGATTACGCGAAAAATTGTAAATTATGCGGGTTTCCGCATATTCGCATAATTTATAGGGCCCTATTCATAAGAATAGGGTACGCTTAAAGGTAACGTTTAAGGAACGTAAAGTGTATGTATAATAATATGTGAAAGTGAGAAGTAAAATAAATATTACATAAATAAATGCTTAAAATTACTGCATAAGAAAAGAAAAAAAAGCTTATAAGTAACAAATGAAGCCAAAATGTAACGCATAAGGAAATTGTACTCGTAATTTACTTAAACACACAAAATGAGCGCGTGTGTAGAGCTAATGTAAACAATAATAAGGGTAAAGCGTAAATTTAATATCGCTTGAATAAAAAAAGTAGCAGAGGAGAAAAAAACCTGTCAACTATGATAACGCGGTAAATTAAAAATAACACAAAAGAAAAGTAAACTTAATAACTCGTGAGAATAAAATATCGCCAAAGAAAAGGATAAGTGTAAAAGTAGAGCAAAAAATTAAAATGTAAAGTATTAAATTAGTAAATGAACCATAGAGAAAAAGTACGCATAAAAGAAGAAAATAAGAAAATGTACGAGTAAACAAAACGCGTTAAAATAAAAAGTCATCGCGGATGTTGTAAAGAATAACAAAAATAATAATGTATAAACAAAACTAACGCATAAAATTATTAAGAAAAAACATGATAAAATAAATACGTAAACTGACCCCATTATAGAAAAAAACGCGTAAAGGTTACGTATAAAAATGTAACGCATGAGAACTAGTAATTCATTATTATTGCGTAGATATCAAAAGTAAAGTTTAAAATAAATGCCGAAGAAAATAAAAGCCTGAAATTAACGTATAAGGAGAGCAACGCTTGAAATACAAGTACAACACGTAAAAGTTAAAATTAAGCATATTCAAAGTAAGACAACGCTTAAAAGATGGTAACTTGGAGAGCAGAGTAACATGAAAAAGTATGTAATAAGAAATAATGTGTGTAAACTAAAGCGTAAAGTAATGCTCAAAAGTAAAAGTAACGCATAAAAATGTAAGCATGTAAAGGAAACACATGAAATGTGTAAAATACAAAATAACAATGAAACTTAAAGCATAAAGAAAAGTAACGCTTACATGTAGAAGTAACACATGAAAAGAAATCGCGTGAAATACGAGGGTTGCTATTTATATTTCTGGCCTAATAATGAAAAAACAAATGTGTAGGATCGAAATTGGTTTTATTGTTTTTCAAAATATTCTCCATGATGATCAATAGGGGAGAGTGGGGTCAATTTTAACATTTTTTACTTAACTATTTTTAACTAACAAAAAATCCAATATATTATTAGTATTAATTGACAGACGAGTAAAGTAGACTATCATCTACTAGAAAAAAATTATAAATACCTTATTTTAAATGTTATTATATTAGTTAATAACAATTTTTGACAGTCGTGCACTTGTTACAATTGTCCCCACTTACGGGGTCAATTGTAACAGTTCATAAATTCAACTAAAACATAGTAAATTATACATATTATCATAGTTGTGATATATTTTTTTTATTGATCAAAATAGTAGTGATATTTTAGGAGTAAAAATAATAATGAGCAGAGACCTAAAGGGTTAAACTTTTAACTTTAAGGGGTTAAAAATTTTAATTTATGCTGTGAAAGGTGACAAATAAAATAATGCACATGCAACATAATACACTGCTGGACAATTGCTAAGGACGGATAACACTATCATTCATAGCAACCACAAAATGAAAGGAAGCAAAATGTGGAAAATAAGAATAAATGCGGGATATAGTAAGAAGAGGTATGCGTATGCAAATTTTTTTTCCACGTCTGCTCATCACGTGATAGCGCTGATAAGGGCTTTAAAGGTTTTGACGCGAGTGGAGAGTTGTTGTTTCAAGTCAAAGTTTTACAGGAAAGATTTAGTTGACGTACTTGAAATTTTCGGCATGTCTTCCCGATATCACTTAGATGATTTTAAGCGTAGCAGAATTATTGGAAAGATCGAAGAAGGGCGAAAAATAACAGATGTTGCCAGGGAGTTCGACATCGCTCACAGCATTGTTTCACGGCTGTGGAAATCCTTTAAAACTACTGGAATGTGTAGCAGGCGGCACGGGGGAGGTCGTGTTAGAAGTACGACGTCTGCAGAAGATAGATACATTGTCCTATAAGCGAAAAGTAACAGGCGCACCACAGCTCAGCAGGTGGCAAATCAGTTTCTTGCTGCCATAGGAAAGCAGAGCTCCCGAAAAACTGTTGCCAGACGTTTGAGGGGATGAGGACTATACACCCGCAGACCTGTTGTGTGTGTCCCATTGTCCAGACAGCACCTTACTGCCCGTTTGCAATGGTGTCGTGGGCATCACAATTGAACTGAACAGGACTGGGCATGCGTACTGTTCTCAGATGAGAGTAGATTTTGTCTGTCATCGGATTGTAGACGCCAAGTGATCTGGCGCGAGAGTGGTACTGGTCATCGCCCAGAAAATATCCAGGAAAGGGACCATTATCCGACATGCAGTGTCATGGTGTGGGCCGGCATCATGATCAATGGCCGCACGCGCCTATATGTGGTTGCGAATGATGCTATGACGGACCAACGATGCATTGATGAAGTTCTACTTCCTCATGTTCGTCTTTTCCGTGGTGCTGTCGGTGATAAATTTGTTTTTATGGACGACAACGCAACATGTCATCGAACACTCGCTGTTCAGGATTGTTTAGACAGCGAGGGTATTCAGCGCCTCGTATGGCAATCACGTTCTCCAGATCTAAACCCCATTGAAAATGTTTGGGATACTTTGGGGAGGCAACTTGCTGGTCGAAACTATCCTCCGACAAACAAGAACACCCTCATCCGTGCACCGACAGAGTAATGGGATAAATTGCCTCAACAACTGCTGGATAATGTTGTGAAAAGTATGATACGAAGTGTAGAATGTTGCATCACACTCCACCGCAGACATATCCCGTACTGACACCTTTCTTCAAGTTGCCTGCTGACATTTAGATGCATTGTTCCATTTTTCTGTACGCAGCATCAAATGAACAGTTTTTTTTCTTTCAGATGTTTCATAGCTTTTGTACTTTCCAGAACAATAAATATTCTTTTTTCTAATGTCTGAACAGGGTGGCAACTATTTTTTATCCTACTAGGCCTCATGTCTCGCTTAATGTTATGCTACAATGCAATTTGTGATCCGTCCTTAGCAATTGTCCAGCAGTGTATGAATGATATAGGAAACTATTGGTGGTTCTTAAAGAGTTAAGTAATGGTTTGTAAACATAATATTATTTATTTTCGGCTGTTACAATGGTCCCTTTACTTATTGTTACAATCGTCCCCAAGACGCCATTTCAGCTTCATTTGTTAAAAACAATGCTAGTTAATTAATAAAACTAATTCTTTTTTATTGAAATGTTAATTAAGGTGTCCACTTACATACTCGGTTAATAATTTTTATTTGTTTATGCAAAATTACTTTGTTACAATATAATATTCTAATACCAAAAAGAGTGCTTACGTAGAGTGAAAATATCTTTTGTGATGTAACTCTTTCAAAAGTACATAAAAATGGTTGCCAGCAGGGGTGTACATGTAGATTTATTAAATACACCTTGTGTGCCACCTAGGAACCAAACCTAGAACCCGACACTTGAAATTTTTGCTCTGTTACAATCGTACCCTGTTACAATTGACCCCACTCTCCCCTACACTTTTGCATGCGTTTGAACCAATTTTCAAAGCACTTTTTCCAGTCCGATTGAGGTAACTCCAAAACATGCGTTTTGAATGCATCAACCGCTTCTTCGGGGGGCGAAAATCGTTGTCCACGTAATTTATTTTTGATGTGTGGGAATAAGAAGAAGTCATTGGGTGCCAAATCAGGGCTGTACGGCGGATGACCCATCAGTTCGATCTTTCGCTCTGTCAGAAATGCCTTTGTTTGAGTCGATGTGTGAGAGCTCGCATTGTCATGATGAATAATGATTCGCCTGTTCTTCTGCTTTTTTCGAATTTCTCCGATGACTTCGGGCAAACAAATGGTCGTGTACCATTCAGAATTGACCGTCCTGCGTTGCTCTAACGCTACTGTTGCCACATGACCGTTAATGCCGAAGAAACGGGCAATCATTTGTTTCGATGTGCTTCTTCCTCGAACAACTTTTGTTGGTTTTGCCTCGTCTTGGAAGACCCATACAGTTGATTGCTGTTTTGTTTCCGGCTCATATGCATAGATCCATGATTCGTCACCTGTGTAGATGTTATACACAGCCTTTGATGTACCTTGAACGTATTTTTCCAACATTTCCTTGCACCAATCGACAAGAGCCTTTTTTTTAGCGTTTGTCAGATTATGCGGGATCCAACGCGAAAAAAATTTTTTTGCGCTCAAATGTTCATGCAATATTTTATTGATGCTAGTCATACTAATGTCCAAAGACGCCTCTATCTCACGCTATGTCACATAACGATCTTGCTTTATCAGTTCACGCACAGCATCGAACTTTTCTGGCACAACAACGGATTTTGGACGACCTGCACGGGATTCGTCCTGGATCGAACATTGACCACGATTAAATTCGTTATACCAATTTTTTACAGTGCTGTAGGATGGCGCTTTATCGCTGAATAAAGAATTAAGTTCATCAAAGCACTCTTGTCTTGACAATCCACGTCGAAAATTATGAAAAATAATGGCACGAAAATGTTCATGATTCAATTCCATTTTTTGAAAGAGAAGAACTTTTCAATTTACTGTCAACAACACAAATAAAGCTAAAATGGTAAATCGTCTGCTGAATTTATGTTTAAAAATATCAAACTTTCGATTAAAATCGTCTGCGGTAGCCTAGCAACACTTACTGTTGCCAAGGCCAAAAATATAAATAGCAACCCTCGTATAGGAAAGCCTAAAGTAAAAGTACCTCGTAAATAAAATTCAGGCTTAAAGAAAAGGTAAAACATAAGATGTATAATTTAAGAAAACAACGCGTAAATGTAAAACACAAAGGAAAAACATTTAAAAGTAACGCGTAAAAGTAGAACCGACGTATGTATTAAGTAAACGCAAAAGATATAACGTGCGAAAGTAGTTAAAACTCATTAGAAAAGTGTACGTGGAAAAGAAAAGTAAATGATAAAGTAACGCATAAAAAAGTGATTGCATCAAATTAAAGAATAAGAAAAGTTAATCATAAAGAAATATAACGCATAACATATGTTAACGAGTAGAGAGTAACCCATAAATAGAACTGACGCGAAAAATTTAATAAGCGTGAAAGTAACAAGAAAAAAGCGAAGTAATTAATAAGAAAAATAAAATGCATAAGATATATGTTGTAAAATAACCGCATAATGCGTAATGTAGAATAAGGCTTAAGTAAATGTGTAAAAGTAATTCATTAAGAAAAGTATTCGATTAAAAGTAAGGAAATTTGTCGAGTAAAAGAAAGGTATAAAAATCCTAAACACGTTAAAGTTAAGAAAAGTAAAGAAGGAAGAACGTCCAATATATGATAGCGCGTAAAAGCAATGAGTGAAAAAGGGAAATTCGTAAAATATAATAACGAAAAAAGTGATCTATTAATAAAAATTATGCACAAGATAAACAAATAACGCATAATTAATTTAAATGCGTAAAATTACTGCGTAATAAATTTAAAAGCGTAAAACTCAGGCATAAATAATAGGCAGGCGGAAATAATCGAAACAACTGCATAAGAAGAGAAAGATTAGCGTCCAAAAGTAACGCATAAAGAAAGAATAGCGCGCAAAGTAATATATAATATGGAAAAATTAAAATAAGTCATAAGAAAAATTAATTAACACGAAACGTAACATGCAAAGATAGTAACACCGTAACTCGTAAAACGGAGAATTCAAAAACGTTAAACTAATGCACAAGAAAAATGCGTTAAAGTAACACGAAGAAAAGTAGAGAATAAAATGATATGTGTGTAAATTAAAGCAGAAAAAATTAAAGAATAATAAAAGTAAACGTGTAATAATATCGCATAAAATATAAATTAAATAAAACGTAAAAGAAACACATAAAATATAAAAGAATCGTAATGTATTACAAAGTAAATGCATAACGTAACGCGTAAAGTAAATGTAACGCGTAAGAAATAAAGCTCGCAAATTTATACAAAAAGGAAAAGTTTAGCGAGAAATATAACGACGCGTAAGTACGTGCGAAAAGTAACGCAAAAGAAAATTATAATTCATAAATATAAAAAGTAACGCGTAAACAAAAGTGGGGAAACTGATGCTTAAAAAAAGTAAAGTTTAAAAACGATGCAAATACGTAATAGCCTAAATATACTTGGAAATGCAATGCATAAAGAAAAAACTCGTTAAAAAAAACATAAGGGAGTTTAGGGGGCAGAATTGAAACTACTGAACAAGAAAAGTGAAAGTAACACATAAAAGTGTAAATTCCAAAAAAAACAACAAAAAAAAACTAACTCATCAATAGAACTATCAAATTAAATATAACGTTTAAAATTATCAAGAAAAAAAAATGGTAAAGCATGAGAAAAATAAATGAGTAAAATGACAGCATAATAAAGGTAAAAGCGTACATAAAAAAGTAAACTAGAAAATGTAACGCATAATAAAATTTAGTGTGTAATTTACGATAACGTGTAAAAGGAGCGCGTATGTCTCGCAAACGTAACACTTAACGTAGAATATTTCGTGAAGTTAAAATGCCGGAAAGGAAAATTAAGCGTGTAAAAGCAACGCATAAGTAAAGTGAAGGTAAAAAATAACGTGAACGAACAGTAAAGTATGAAGAATAGTAAGTGTTTATTTTAAGCATACGTAAAACGTAACGTAATAGTAACCATAAACGTAAACGTAACACAAAAAAAGTAAACTCCCGAAAATGACGCATAAAAAAAAAATATGCTCAAAATAATAATACCCGTAAAAGTATAGCGCTTAAAAGTAAAAATAACGGCTAAGAAAAATAAAATTAACCAATAAAAGTAACGCTTTAAAAATAGTAACACGTAAAACATAGTAACGTATGAAACACAGAATGAAAAAGGAAAAGTAATGCAAAATAAAAATAAACAGGTTAATATAACACAAAGTGGGGAATGAAATATATTTTATTTTATAACCGTCGTTGAACAGCCGACCCAATTTCATGGGTTTACGACTACTTACGTTCAACTCCGTAGCCTTGTAATTTTGAACCAATCCAGAAGACAAGGAAACTCCTGGATCAGTACCCCCAGAGGTATTGATTTGTTGTGGGAACATGGAGGACTTTGAGACTCGACAGATTTAACGTGCATCAGTTACCAATTACTACACGGGGAGTCTTCGGCCGGCGAGGATCGAACCCACGACCTCTTGGATATGGGCCCAGCGCCCTACCGACCAGGCTATCCCGGCCCCAGAATGAAATATAGAATAAATCGTGTATAAATTAAAAAATAAAAGCAACGCGCAAAAGGCCACTACTAAGCATAACGCATGATAAAAGTAAGCGTGTAAGAATATCGCACTGAAAATGTAACGCAATAATTATTACAAAACTAAATCGTAAAAGTCACGCGAGAAGTAAAAGGCAGAAAGTATAAAAAATGATGAGTAGTAGCGTAAATTATAATTAAATAATAAGTGAAGTATGAAGTTAACGAAAGCGTGAAACATAAAAATAGAACATATAATGTTTAGTTGATATAAAAGTAAAAAAGCTTGTAAAGTGAAACGTAAAATAAAAAGTTTGTAATGCAAAGCGTAAAGCAAATAATATAGACTGAAAAGTAAGGTAAAGTCAAGAATAAACTATAGTAAAAAGTGTATTGAAGTGTCAAATATAAATTACAGTAAAAAAGGCGTTAATTAAAGCTGGAAGAAAAGTAACGCTTAAAATATAACAATAGCGTGTGAAAGTAACGGAAATGCAAATAATACATACAAAAATAAAGCGCAAAAGTAACGTACAAATGAAAGAAACGAAACTAGAGAAGTTTACAGTAAGGAAATGATAATAATGAAAATAAATAATGAAGAAGAGAAACGTAAAAAATTAAAACGTAAAAGTAAGGGATAACTAAAAGTATCGCATGAAATGCGCAATTGTAACGCATAAAGGGAAAAAAAGCACGATAAGTATAAGGCGGAAAACAAGTAAAAGCAACAACATATTAGAAACGATAAATTCATATAAAAGCAAATGCGTGAAAGAAACTCTTACAGAAAAGTAAAATATATACAAGAAGCGTGTAAATTAATGCATAAGAAAATTAACTCGTAAAATATAAATAAAGGTATGGAGTAATCAAGGAAGTAGATTAAAAATAAAAGAAAAGCGTAACAAAAAAAAATGCACAAGGAAAAGTAACTCGTAAAAAATAAATATACTTATTAACATACAAGTCTAATTAAAACATATTAAAATCTTTCGTCATGTCTTTTATGTTACTTGTTTGTCTATTCCGGTGGTCTTTAGCAGAGAAAAAAATGTGTGAATTGTGATAATTTTGTGATTTTAAATGTTTTTTAAAACATTGCTTATGCTTTTTTTTCTTCTTTGCAGTGTTTGCAGAATAAGTAGTGGCCTTTATTCTCACGATAAGACAGAGTTGTGGCGTTAATTAAGCTGTAAATTTGTGTTGCAACATAGTTCTGGTAAGAATTTTATTCTCTTGTTCTATAAATTAAGATCTCCACGTGTTTTGACCAAAAATTAAATGTTTCAACTTTTACTTTTCAATGAAGATTCAAAAACAATTTCAGTTTTTTTTTTATACTAACTACAGTAGAGATATTTTTCATGCTTCTTTAAGAACTTTTGGTACCAGTCAATGTTACTAAAACACTTTCTTCTCAAAACTGCCAATTTCATTACACAAGAAATATTTTGTCTTAAACGTCTCCTCCAATAAACTTTATAATTTTGATGAACGCAATCTTTTTTTTTTATTTTCATTAATTTAAAGATAAATTACTCGAACCATTTTTTAAGAAAATAATGAAAAAATCGCGTTGATTTTATGACGCTACTCGAGTGATATAATCTATAATTATTTGTTAAAAATATTCGAATCAATATTTCTAAAACAGCTCTCATTAAATTCTGGAAAAGTAAGTATATATTCATTGCTAGAAAACATAACAATTTTCAAAACAAACATAAAATTTTTCTGTTAATTTATAAAACACGTTTTAAATTGCAACAAAGGTTAGTAGGAAATCGTTATTCCGCCAGAAATTTTCATTTACCCAACTGCTTCAAAAAATGTCCGAAACAAGTCTTAGCTGGTTTCTGGACAACTAACTAAGAGCTTGAATTTAATATCTTGATGTTAGTATTATTTAGAAAATCAGTATTTCAATAAATACTTTCGTTAATCTCACCACAAAAATAATGATAATAATACAATGCATATTATATGTTATATTAATATGAAAGTTTCAGCGCATTTTTAACAAAAATAACCACAATAGGAATTCTGCCTTCAAATATAAGTCTTATGTGACAAAGTAATCCTTATAAGCGTTTCCCATTTGTCAAAGGAAAATGTTTTGGATTGATAAGCAGTAATTTGACCTAGAAACAAGTTCATTTTTATCTCACTAAAATTTTTTATTTAGCTTAATAGTCAAAAATCTATGACTCGGACAAGTTAATATGAATCTTTGTCCTGGAAATCACACGTTTGAAATTTTCCTCTAAACAAGTTTTGGCACATTTTTTATAAAGTTCTAAAATTTTTTTAAAGCTTTACCTCCGAAAGCTAGCATATTGTAGGGAATTATTAGTACATTCTAATGCAAATTAAAAATATTGTTATGAGTATGGCATGGCAGAAACAAGCTATAAATAAATTTTGTACCTTAAATTCGAATTTTACCTTTAAACATTACCCTAAGCCACCAGAATGTTTCCATAAATCAAAATGTTCGTTCGTTTTATGCATTCGTTAGATCACTTGCTCAAGTGTGATTGTTTCTGTGAATGACTGAAATTGGTGGTTGTTGAGTTCCGCCGGTGAATGTTGACATTCACAATGTCCGAAATACACTGGTTATCATAAATTAAGGAAAAATCACAAAAATAGCGATAACTCTTTCAAAAGTAAGCCAAACCGTGCAAAATTTGCATATGTTGTCCACTAAGAGTAGCTGAGTAAAATTGCAATATGCAAATTAGTGGCGCTGCACTCGGCTTACGTCATCTGCCTGGAGCATAAAAGTCCAAGTTTGAGAGAAAGCACACAAATTTTACTGTGATTGCGACATTGAAAATCTGAGATAGCCAATTCGTAATAATGACCTCTAGGCATCATTTGCCTGAAGAACTACGATGGAGAGCCATCGGGAGACTAGAGGCAGGGCAGAGTCAATCAGAAGTGGCCAGATGGCTAAATGTGAGTCCATCTGTGGTTCATAGACTTTGGAGGCAATTTCAAACCACAGATTCGGCATCTAGGAGGTTCAGTCAAGGACGGCCAACTGTTACGACCAGTGCCGATGACCGATATTTGACATTAAGTGCACGCAGGAATAGAACCGCTACTCCGACACATCTTAGATCCTCTCTTGCTGCAGCCACCGGAAGGTTGGTGTCAACGTCAACTGTGCGCAGAAGGCTCCACGAAGGTGGTCTGTATGCGAGACGACCAGCCATTTGCGTGCCGCTCACATCACGCCATAGGAGAGACCGTTTGCAGTGGGCCCGACAACATGTCCACTGGACGTCAGATCAATGGAGGCCTGTTCTCTTTACGGATGAGTCCAGGTTTAGTCTAGAAAGTGACAGTAGACGTTATTTGATATGGAGAGAACCTGGGACCCGTTATCATCCATCAAACATCCGTGAAAGAGATGCATACGGAAGAGGCAGTGTCTGTGTTTGGGGAGGCATATCCTTAGGAGGGCGCACATACCTCCATGTCTTTCCAAGGGGAACCGTGAATGCTCAGGTTTATCGAGACAACATCCTTGATGCTTATGTGCGCCCATATGCCGGGGCAATTGGTGATTGCTTCCTGTTACAGGACGATAATGCAAGACCACACAGAGCTCGCATTGTTGATGATTATCTTCAACAGGAAACAATTACTCGCATGGAGTGGCCAGCTCGATCCCCGGACTTGAATCCTATCGAGCACGTTTGGGATGCTCTAGGGAGGCGTGTATCTGCCATCAATCCGCCCCCTCAGACCCTTGCCACGCTTGCAACTGCTTTACAAGAGCAATGGCTCTCACTTCCTATTGAACTGATAGACCGCATAATTGAAAGCATCACACATCGCTGTTTGTGCTGTATTGCTTCTAGAGGCAATCATATTCCATATTAAAGGTACTTTTTCTATTGCAAACCGATACTTCCAATTTGTTTATTTTATACATGTGCTAATTTCTATACTACTATTAATGTCTGATAATTTCTTTTTATGTTGTTTAATACCTTACTATGTGTTGTATATTGTGGGTAAGTTTCATAAAATTCCATGTGTAATTTCTTGAGTTATCGCGATTTTTGTGAATTTTCCTTAATTTATGATAACCAGTGTATATACTGAGTCTAGTTAAGTGCCCGGTATGCCCTTCATGAATGTTTTTTAAAGGTCAAGTGCCACTACCCAGTATGCATTTGTGGGGCGCGATTAGTTATGGACCCTGTCAACCTTCATCTACGAAAAGGTACCCAATCATTGTCTCGAGTTAAAACATCTTATATAATAATGAATTAGAATTGTATTTTTATAGTGGTAGACACACTACAGTACCCCCCCCCCCACCAGAATAATAGCTGTGATAGAATTCAATGAACGGATACCGCTAGTTGATCCATTACTTTTTTGCGAGAAGCCGGGAGAGCTGTATTAAGATAACCATACTTTCGAATGTTGATCGTGAGAGCTGTATTAAGTTCACGGTCGTCGATGGTCCTGTGTTGCTATTAGCATTCGAGTGTATGCAAGCCAACGTGTGATCGAGACTGAGTAGCAACAGCCCGAGGAGGTGGACAATGTCACAAGTAGCAAGTCAACTGTTCAATGTGGACCATCAATCGAAGTGAACGTTACTGTCAAGATAGACGTGTTCTTATCAAAGTGTTTTTTTCCGGTTAAGGTAGACATGTTCCGAAGGTGAACAATGTAGGACGAGAGTAGTTGTCGACCATGTCAAGCTTCATCTATGAAAAGATACCCCATCATAGAATCGAGTTAACACGTCTTATATACTAGTGAAATGGAATTGTATTTTCATAGGGGTACACACACTATACATTTAACCGGTATGTATGTATATATATATATATATATATATATATATATATATATATATATATATATACATAACCATCCAATGTTTAATTTTTGTGTGTATATATTGGTCCAATAAGCGAGTGATGCAAGTTAAAAGTTTTGAAGTAATCCGTTAAAAACTTCAAAAGCGGTTGTTCCAAGGATTGGCTAGTGAGAACGAGCGTAAGGTGTAACTTCTAACCTTATTATATACTTGTAGTTCTGATAATCTGTTAAAAATATTAAAGTAACACAAGACTAAGAAGCAAAAAATGAGTAAAACTATCTTAAAGAAACTGCGTTTGCACTTTTGGGGGTTTGCAAGCGAAGCATGCAAGGGCGGTAGCCTTTAGTTTTATCATTTTATATTAAAAAAAAAAAGTTTTAATACTATTCGTTAAGTGTTTAAATATTCTCCCATTAATAAACTGACCTCAAAAGTTGCCTATTTAAACTAAATGTTAAATTATTTATTTCATGCCTATTATAGAAAATAGAGAATTTTAAAGTTCTGTTAAATATTCTGCGATTAATAAACTAACGCCAAAAGTTGCCGATTCAAATTAAAGGTTAAATTATTTATTTTATGCATATTATAGAAAATCGAGAATATCAAAATTCTTGAAAGAAGTTATTTAATATTGAAATAAAAAATTTATAGAATGCTAGTTTTAACTGTTATTCTATTTGTGTTCTTATCATAATTAGTTTATAGTTGTGGTATACAGCAGATTGATCAATAAAAAGCAATAAAACCCCACCAGATTGACCAGTAAAAGGTAATTCTAATAATTATCATCGTAATTTTTATATAAAATTAGTGTCTCAATCACTGAATTCTTTTTAGCAGTTATCTTAGAATTATGTTTGCGTAAAATAAAATGCTTTTAACGGCTGGATTTCATTTAAAATTAAAGAATTCAAAACTAATTACTCAAAATATTCCTATATTCATTTTATTAAAAAATTTCAGATTAATCGAAATAACTAAATTCAATGTATGTTTTTCTTTAATTTACATAATGAAAAAAGTTCAATATAAATTTTTAACAATAAAAATCTTTACTGCTTATAAAATTAAACTTAAAATGAAAATTTTAGTAAGCATAACAAAAGTAAAATACTTTCATTTACCTAGAAGAGTTATTAGGGCAGAAAATTATTAATTTTTCAAACAAAATCATTGTAGTGCAAAATAAGTTCCAACATTTAGTAGAAAATATACTTCAATTTTAAAATATTTTTATTAAGGAAATTATAAGAGGTTTTACATAGCTTAAATATTTGTAAAGCAATTTTTAAGCTACAAAAGAAAAAAAAATTGAAACAAAATCTAATTTTGCAAGTTGTAATAATATTCTGTTAAAATATTAGGATTTTTCGAAACTACGTGAGAAAACTAGCAATAACTAAAGGGAAACACGATCGAAAAACCTCTTAGATTTGCAATAAAATCGATAATGAGGGTTAAAAAGTGATAATTTTAAATCCACGATTTAAAATTCATATGCCTTATTTATCAAGGATGGCAAATTTCTTTCACAATGGAAAAATTACCTTGATAGAAATATTTTTCTTCTAATGCAAGTGAGGAAACTCTTTCAAATAAAGAAGTATCAAGTACTATTAAAATTAAAGTTTTAAACAGTTTCTGATTACTATCTAGTCTGATAAAAGAATTCTTCAATGCATTTCTTAAAAAAAGTTTTTTTTTTTTGCTTTGTTACATATTTTTGCTCAAAATATACTTTTTGTTTAAAATGATTTTTTTTTCTTTCATCTTAGAGTTGAACAGTATATTTTTTTCATAGATATTCTTTTTTTTTTATCTGAAAGAACCTTATGTAAAGTCACATTTGCTTTAAAAATATAAAAATTTATTTATTTAGAGCTTTCAATATTGTTACAAGCTTTGCTATCTTAGTAACACTCAAACAATTTCTTATTTAACAATGTACAAAACCGCATTTTGAGAGCATTTGTTCTTCTGCATTTCATTTTATTTTTAGCTTAAACATTTTTTTACTTAAACACTTTCCCATTAGTTTCTGAAACATTTTTTTTAATTTTTCTTTTCTTTTTTAAATTATAATTTTTTTAAGTATGTTTAAAACACATTTTTATTTGTTATTTTAAACTTGCTTTAACAAAGTTTTTTTAAACTTAACTACCCTGTCACAAATTATAACAACTGTAGTCTCTTACAATGTTTTACGTTAAGACGTATGGTCAGCACACCTGGAAAGTCATGAATTTCAATCTTGATCAAAATTTGTCATGAAATGTCATGATTTTAATTATTTTTTTTAAAAAAAAATCATGAAAAGTCATGGATTTATTAGGTCATCGAAAAATCTAGTATTTAAAATGGAATTTTCCACCATCCCAATTTCATGGTGTTCCAAATGTGTAACGAATTCCCCACTCACAGTCTTATTTTATTAAAAAATAAAAGTTTTTATCTTGTTCTTTAAAAAATTATGGTGTTCTTTTAAAAAATAAAAGAAAAAACATCATTTATGGAGCGAATTATCTTTTAAGCTTCTGTGATTTCAGAACTTTTTTAAAATTTATTTATTTTTTAAATTTTTTTAATTTTATCAATTTAAAACACTAGATGAAGCAATTCAATCATTGGCGAATATTTCTTAATTCCGAATTGGGAACAGTAAAATCAGTAGTATTTCTTTCCTTTCCGATGAATAAGAAAATCATCTTGAGAATATAATTCTGTAAGAAAAAAAAAATAATTGCCGATGTATTTTTTCATAATTTTTATTGCTTAAACTCTTTTTTTACTCTGCTTTTTAAATTTAAAATCTGTAAATATGAAGAGGCCAAGTTTAACAGTTTTGTTTATACCTATCATTTCAATTAATGTTATTATAATGCTTTTTTAAATTTATTGTTGTGTTATGGTCGGAGAAAATAGTAATTTTCCTTAAGTCATGAAAAGTTTTTGGAATTAGTCATGGAAAGTCATGAATTTGAAAGTCTAAAATGTAGCAAATACCCTGTTTACGTACACGTACAGGGAAGGAGAGAGTCCCTCCCTTCTTGAGATACTTCTACGATCTCTGCATATCGAGAAAGGTTTCTTTGCTGATTTGGTTGGGTTTTTTCCCATTATTTTTTATTTTGTGCAGTGTACTTTAATGACAATAATTTTTATTTAAATGTAGTCCGGGTTTTATTAAATTTAATCTTTCTCTTTTTTATCTTTGTAAATGTTTTATTTAATACTTGTATACTTTTAAAATTTTACTATTAATAAACTGATAAATTTTAAGCTCTTTTTATTTTTATAAAAACTTGGATAAAGCCTAAATTATTTTTTTTAATTGTTAGGATTCGGCCATTAGTTAAGGAAAAGATGGTTTTAAGGTTTTTTGGGTTTACGACTAATCTTCAACTCCGTAGCCTTGTAATTTTGAACTCACTCCAGAAGACAAGGGAACTCCTAGATCAAGTTTTGGGAGAAATTTGTCCTTGTAGAGGACTTTTTGATGGAACTAACTCACATTTTTGTTACATAGAGAGGAAAACCTCTCACTGTTAGCCTCACGGCAAGGGGACTCTAACCCATTATTCGTCTACCTCTGAGGATATTTTACGTCATCACTGTGTTCGGGGTGAGCCGGTTGCGGAATTCTAACCCGGTTAACCTCATTGGAAGGCGAATGCTCTTTCCCCTGAGCTATCACAGCTCGTTGGAAGATATTGAGGAGGATGTTAAATAGTTAAAAACTGAATACTGGGAGTTTAAAATCTAAAACTGTTATTAATGGAGGACCATCCCGAGGCAGGTTCGAGTTTTCAAGGTTCTGTTACAAAACTAATGAGATTAATACTGTAGTAATAAACCACGTTCATTTTGAAGCTCTGTTTACAGACACTGTAAAAATAAATATAAAGGTATAATAGTACTCCAAGTCATTCATTTTTTAAACAATTCTCTAGACATGTTTAATCACTGTAGTATACAATATTCCTGCATAATTTGTATATATTTTATTTTTGAATTGAAATACCTGTGCTTAATGGTAATTTATAAATGATATTTAAATGTTGAAAAAGATTTTAAATTCATTTTATTTATTCTTCTTCCATATATTTTTTTTTTATCTTTAGGCAATAAGTTTGGTCTGGTATAGTTTACTCCAACCTGTGAAGTTAACCTTTGTGGTCATGCAACTCTGTCATCTTCTGCCGTTTTATTCTTTGCTTTAAGTATGCAATTTCATTCATTTCTTTTCACATTCATTTCTTTTTCTTTTAATTGCTTTCAAATTAGCATTAATTCTATTTTTTTAAAAGAATTTTTTTTTATGATTTGTTTATTGATTTCTTTTTTATGATGTGGTATTTTAACTTCTTTGTAACTTAATTTAAAACCGATATCAGTTATTAGCTATCAGCTGTGGATTGCTGAATGATTTTATATTGGTCCCCTTTTAAGACAAATTATCTTTCTTTTTAAGAAAAAATGTGTTAGTTTAAAATATATTTGACACCTTGACGCTTGTAGCTGGTGTGACAGATCACTATACGGAAATATCCCCATATATTTTTTTAGAAAACTAAAGAGTTTAGGAAACTTTTTTGAGTGCTTGAAAAGTACTTAAGAAATGTTTGTTTTTTGTTCAAAAATTTGGATAAGCACCTTGATCTTATGTGTATCCATGAGATTCTATTATTATTAAGCGTTGCTGGAGTGTTGTCAATTGGATGTCTGAGTTAAGGAACTTAAAATTTCTATCTTAAAAGTATGTTTTTAATCCACTTTTATTTCTCAATTTGCATTATCCTTGATTTATTGTGACAAGTACATTATTATTAGGAACAAAAAGTTTTTTATCGTCTGCTATGCTTATTCTTTTGTTATCTAGTAAGGAAACAAAAATTTATTTGCATGATTTCTGATCTCTCAGAGGTGATTTACCTGATGTAAAATTAAATTTTGCTTTCTTTAAAATTCATCTGCTTTTATAAGAAAATAAAAGCAAAATACTGTTTATACATATACATACTTTATTATTAGGAGGAGAATTGGAGAAGAGCATTATTTATTGTTAAGATTAGATATCTTTTTTATGAAGCAAATTGCAGCTTTCTCTTTTTACAAGTGATACATTTTTGATTCCCCAATGTTTTGAGATTTTTTTTTCTCTTCGCAATCATACATAATCATTTATTTTATTATTTTCTTTTCTTTGTTATAATCATTAATTTTGTTTTGTATTAGTTAATTAGATGATTTTAATAAATCTTTCTTTTATTATAATTTGGTTTTATTTAGCTAATTATAATTTTGGCTTAATTTCAATTAACTTATATATTTTTTTTTCTTTAGTTTAATATTTATCATTAAAATAAGATTTCCAATTTTTTTTTAATTTCACAATTTTATTCTCTTAGGTCAGGGGTCGCCAAACTTTTTCGATCATCGACCCCTATATAATTTTTCGAAATCTCCATCGACCCCCCACAAAAGTAATTTTCTGTTAATTAAAATAAAACTCTATTAGATACTGTGTTTGTACATTTATTTTATGATTTTAAACATTTATTAAAGTAATAGTACATTGTGTAACAATAGTTTTATGAAAAATATATTAATATTGAAATTTAAATACCTTATTATTAAATAATAAGTAATTATGCATAAGTAGATATAATAAGTAAAGTAACTGAAGATTTACTGCTTCTTGATCAATGAGATGGGTGTGCCTGGTGTTTTTTTGCAAGGTTCGCTATATTGGGTTCAAAATTGGTCAATTTTAATTTTCGTCAAAATTGGTCAATTTTGTAATTTTCGTAAAAAAATACAAAGTGTGCTATAGTTTTGTCGCGGGCTGTACTAATCCATATTATTAATGCTTACCTTCTTTTTTGGGCATTGATAATTAAAATTGATATCTAAACTAAACGAATGGTTTTATCGAAACAATAATTATCCAAAACTATAAAACTTTTAATAATGACACTGCAAATATTCAACGCAGTTTGCAAAGATAGCTGAAACTGCGTATGATATTTGCATTTGTAACGTCAATGCTCGTCACACGTGACATTTGGACAAATGCACATATGCATGACTTATAAACTGCGCTGTGTTCGTGCCACTGCGCGGTGGTACGTAAATACTTGTTTCACCCCAATTTACGTTTATTAATTTATGTTTTATAAAGAAACTGATATTGAGTCAATTATAAAAAATATTCACAAATTTTACATTCTTAATTTGGTATGTGTGATTTGCGTATTTAGAACTGTTTTTTCTTTTGACCCACAATCGACCCTTCCGATTCGGATCGACCCCCATTCGACCCCCTGTCTCAAATCGACCCCCGCTTTTGTTAAATAGACCCCTGGGGGTCTATATAGACCACTTTGGCGATCTCTGTCTTAGGTAATTAATATTTTGCTATTTATCCATTTTGCTTTATGATTCTTCTTCTTCGTTTTATTATTTTATAAATAGAATATCTTTACTTATTACATTTTTACTGTTTTTTCCTCCTTCTATTTTTAAGAAACTTTGTCTGTTGATTGAATATGTTTTAATTTCAATTCAATACAGATTATTTGTTCAATATTTTTAGTAATTTAAGGATTTTTATAATTTTTTGGGGGGGACTTATTTAAAAAATTGTTCTTTTATTTTATAGATTCGTCCTTTACTATCTCCTTCCTTGCAGCTTTGTTTCTTATTTTAGGATGACATTTATTTTATTGCTAAGGATTTAAATTATTAAGTTATTATCATTTATTTATCCATTTATTTATTTATAAATCTATTCATCCATTACTGATTTTCATTTACATTTTATTTTACTTCTTTGATTTTATTTATTTTATACATTACACTATTAACTGAGAAACCTTAATCGGGAACCAAAATTATAATTATGATGATACAGCATTGAAGTTAATGTTTAAAGGGGAATGTCCTCCCATTGGTGTAGGCTTACCCTATTTTATATCCTCTGAACTATTATAAATGTATACGTCTCCCATTTTTATCAAAGGGAGGAAAAAAACCTAGAAAAGGAATATTTGCTAAAAAGTCTCTTAAATTGAAAGAGAACTTATTATAGCTAAGAATGAACAACTTGCTAAAAAGGTTTTTATTGTCTGAATAAATGTTATTAATGCTTGAAATTAGAAATGTGTTTAGAATTTTGTTTTTTAAATAGTTATCTTTTTATTGTATAATTTGTAAAATCTTGCAAATTTTTTATTTTGAGGAAGTTGGCAATTATACCTTGTCGCTTAACGTCTTTGTGGATAATTAGGACAACCAAGGTTCTACATCATTAATATTTAAAGTTTTAATTTGGTATTTGACTAAATTAATTTGACTAAAATTTAATAAAGTATTAACTTTCATCATAGCTTAATGTAGTGTGTCTACCACTACAAAAATACTATTTCAATTCACTTGTATACAAGACTCGATTCCACGGTGGGGTACCTTTTAGTAGCTGATACATAGCCCACCATTTACACATTTAATCACAAATTGTTATATTTAGTCTCCCTTACGACTAGAAGCGACCGTTAATTTAACTCTATGCAGTTCAGAATTGATAAAATTAAACTGGAAACTTTAAAATGTTTTGTTCTAAAATAAGGTAATTCAGAAATTATAAGTAGTATATTTTATTATTTTGTAATAAAATTTAAAGTTTGCTCTTTTTTAATGTAGTCTCGTATACGTATGATCTTCCAAAAATATATTCCTTATTTTTTGTGTGTGTGTCTTTTATTCTTAAAGTAAAGTATTCGTAAAGTTCAGAATTTTTCTGGCACACTCGTTAACTAAGTTCAGATCTTCTTCAACTATGATAGAGGGGGAAAAAATTCGACGATGGCCTTTGATAAAGTGGCGGTCGAGAAACTATGACTATAAACGAGACTATGGCGGTCTCGTGAGGTTACACTTAGAGTTGTGAGAACATGTAATGACGAGGTAAAAATAATAGTGTACTTTTTATTGCAGGTTCTAAAGACAGATAGACTTGTAGATTAGAGATTAGTACCGACGAGTCGCAAATCTGTTTGGGAGGCATTTTACTGTTCTATGTATACCATCCTCGGCATAATACTTTCGTCTGCATTGTTCCTGTTTATGATAGATCAATATGATATAGAAGAAATTCAAGTGATTGAAAGAGTCATGACACCCACGTGATCAGAGTAAGGACTGAATAACTGATGAAATAAGCAAGATCATCTTCCATGTACGTTAAAGACAAAACTGTAAAGGCTGACCAAGTTATCTTTCTTTAACAAAAATTTCTTATTTTACAGGTTATCTTCGCGAATGTGATTAAAATGCATTGCGTGTGTGTTTCTTCCTTTATCCCAAACACATGAAGTATGGTGTTAAACAATATCATCGCAAAAATATAGATTTATATTATTAGTTAGTTGAATAGAGACAAAAGTATCACTTTTTTAACATATTTCTTATGAGAGGACTCAAAAGCTTAGTTTAAAACGCGGAAGTAAATGTTTACTTAAAGTTTCAGCCGCAATTATAAAGTCGTCTAATTAAAAAAAACTCTTACGAATAACGCGTAAAGTAAACATATAAGTGAACGGGGAAAAAAGTATAAGATTAATATAATTAAAACGAATAATTTTTATAAATAAGTAAAAGCAACGCATAAAACGTTAAAATATACTTCGAATAAACACGGTAATGCTAAGAAATGCATATGAAAAAAATAAACGTGTAAAAGAACTTATATTTTTATGCGTTACATTTAACTCATCATATTAAATCTATAAGATATGTATAAATTACTAATGCTACGTACAAATAATCATTAATATAAAAATCTAGTTTCACTCTTATAAGTTTATTAAAGTTAAGAATTAAAGATACGATTGTGTAAAAGCTGTAAGTAAATTAAACGATTAAAGGTAATGTAAAAGATATTTTCGCTTAAATAAAAGTAATATGAATTGCTTAAAAAGTTATGTACGTAAAAATAAGGGATAAGTTAAATACGTAGAATATAAAATAAGCTAACTTATTAATTGTTGAATGTTAAGAAATCATACAGATTAGAAAACAGCAGCACATTATCAATCAATAACTTTTCATCAGTAATCGATTCCACACCTTGAGTATTAGTTTTCAAACACACTACATATTTTTAGTTTCTCGAAACAACTCGCATTATTTTATCGCTGTCATTCCATTCTCTATTGTCCAAAACACGAACCCAGTATCGTTTAAGCTCATTATTATTAATGAGGAACAACAGCAATACTCTAGTCCAGTGATTCTCATCCAATGTGCCGCAGCACTTTTGTGTGCCACCAAATATTAGAAATGATACAATAAAAATTATAATGCTTTTTTTTACTATCAGTAAAGTTTAAAGTAAAGTATATATAATATTATATTTATAATTTTTCCACTCTTCAACCGAGTGAAAGTCTTTGTCGGTGATCTCTGACAATCTTAAAATAAGATGGAAGTGTTTAAATTGTATAATACCCACAATTTTAAAAAATGCTGTATGAGCTAATATACAAATTAACATAGGATAGCTAAAAAAACAAATATATAAAAAACAAGTTAATAAAGGATAAATAACAAAAATTAAGCTAACAATTAAAAAATTAGCATAAAAACTAATCACAAAAATATAACAGTTAATGTAAAAAACTAAAAGTTAATAACTATAGAAAACAAGCTAACAATTAATAACTAGCAAAGAAATAACTATTAAGAACTAATAAAAAATTTATCGAAAGATATAATTAATCCCTTAATAAATGTGCTTTTGTAGTACATATTATTTTATTTCACATTCATATTATTATCACAAATTATTTAACGCAGCGTAAAATAGGCAAGTAAACAACTTTTAATTTAATTTTTTTCATTGTGTGCCGTCAAATTTCGAATTCGTTGAAAAGTGTGCCGCAACAAGAAAAAAAAGGTTGAGAATCACTGCCCTAGTCAAATATCTTGTAATCAATACGCGAACAGACTTTATCGATTAATCCTATTGATTCTATTTTTATCGGTACTTGAACTCAGTATCATTGATTGTTGTTCGAATCTTACTTTCCCTTAAACAGTATTCTACGCTACCTGTCGATCCCCTCCGCAGAGGATCAAAATTGTGATGGCATGTCTTCGGATCATCTTCCGGGATGTTTCCCAGACAGTCGCCAATAGCCCATTGTGCAGCTCTAGTGCGACGTAAATTAACAACAACAGCAACGTTACCTGTCGAAGCGTCCACTTAATTAGACTTGAGTAATTCAACTCTCAACTGTTTTTACATCGGTTTTCTGACTTACTCTTTTTATTGGTTCTCAAGACCACAATTATTTGATCAAAACTTTATCCCTGAATTATTATTGGTATTTGAACCCGCCATCATCTGATAATTTATCGATCTTGCATTCATTTGAACACTTTTCAAAATAACTCTGATATATGCTCGAACATACTATTTGATCATCAATCAAAACTCCTATTTCAGAATAATCCGCTATGATTTGATCAATATATGAGCATATCTTTTACAAAAATTCATAACGTATACTCTTACGTACAGTACTCTTACTTACTATTCTTTATTCAGAACTGAATACCGTTTAATCAGTACTCGGAACAAGTTCATTCCGCTCTTAGAGCTACAATTTCCCTCCTCATGACGTCACGCCGCGCACAAATCTCGGAGAACGCAAGCAAAGATATGAAAACTTAGCATCATTCTCTCTGTAAAAATAAGTTCGACTTTTTCTTGAGATTAGCTTTCTAATTTTATGCAATTAACACATTATTTAAAGTTCTTGCGTGGCCATAATATTAGAAAATACCATTTTTAAACGAATACAAATATTTTACTAGCTGTTGTAAATGACGCTATAAATATATTAAAAAGTTCACTTGTAACTTTCATTAGTTAAACAAATTAAAGCAAATATCGACACTTTTTTAGCTACATATTGTTTGGTAACAATAAGTTGTGTAAAATTTCGTATCCTTATTTTAAAATATGCTGTTAATGGCAATTTGTTCATAGTTAATCATTAGGAAATACCAACCTTTAAACGCTAATTACTGAAACAAAATAATAATCTAGGTACATCAGAAATTTTACGATTGTTTATAAATATTTAAATTTAAGTAATATTATTAAAAGAAATCATAAATATTTAGAATTTGAACATTAAAACATTTGTTATGAAATTAAGAGAATTTTAATTATTTATACTTTTTATTTAATTTTCTTTATAAAATTAAATATTTATTTAAGGAGTATGTAGGAAAAAGTCAAATTTAAATTTGGTGTATGCTTGTAATGTACGTACTTTGTATAATGCCTCCACCCCTTCGGGATGTACGTACTTTTTTAAACGGCCCCAATACTCTTTTTTTTTTTTTTTTTTTTTTGTATATACATAGATTGGTGATGGAACATGCAATAGAGCGAACGCATAGTCAATACATCTCCAATCACGCTCCATATTTTTCATCGGTACCGAAACCCACTTTTATTTGATCAATATTCGAGCCAACCATCTTGAACACTTTTTCAAACTACCCACTTTTGAGTTATCGCCGATCTCTATATCTTTTTATGGGTAGTCGAACCAGCTATCTTATGTACAAGTATTCGAAGCTACTATACGTTGAACATTACTCTATTATTTGAACACTAAGAAGCTGAATGATTGTTTTTTGGTAGACTTGAACCCACTATCACGATAATCTTATTTTTCCATTAGTGCTCGATCCTGCTATCATTTGGTCAACATTTAAGTTAACTATCATTTCAACACGCTTTAATTCTCGAACCCACTAACAATGTTTTGGTATTTAAATTTGCTGTGATTTGATCAGCATTCGAGCCTTCTATTTTTTGAACATATTTCTGAACACTTTTTCCAACTCGCTCTCTTTTATGCAATACTCGAAACCACCATTTTTATGGCCTCTATCATTTAATCAATAATGGAATACTCTATCGCTCAGCAGTACTTTGAACTTTCTATCATTTGAGCAGCACAGACGCATGCTGTCATTGTTCAACACTCATATCGGGTGAATATTCTTGGAACCCCCTTTCCTTCGTTGAACTCGATTCGACATCACAATCTTTTTATCAGTGCTTGAGCTCACCGTCAATTAATCAATAATCGAACCATCGGTACTCGGAACCACTACCCCGTGGGCAACTGTTTTTACTATATCCTACTATTAATTCCTACTTCTAATTTTTCATTTATTATGCTAGTAATAGTACCAATATGGTTAAACTAGTTTTCAGCATTAAATTCCAGATTCTGCGCGATTTACTCCTCAGTGGACACTTCTGTTTAGATGTTTTTGCCAAAAGTCTCAATTTCACCGAGGATCCTCAAAATTAAATTTCTGCTCTATAGGATATGTCTAAGTTTACCAATTATTTCCCTTCCAATAAGTTTAAAATGTATGCTAGGGTTTTGATAGTTGACACCCACATTAAATAACCTTTAGCTGTCTTTATTTGTGGGCCTTCATGAGTAATTTTTAAGAAAACTTTTTCACTTACGAATAATTTTTTTAAATTTTATTATAAGAATGTAAAACAATGAAACATTATTTGCAGGGGTGGGAAAAATATCCATTTTGCCGAATAAATACTCATTTTGACCGAATGATAAATTAGAGGCAGCAATTATTCTTACATATTTATAATAAGTGGATAGCAAAAGTGTCTCTAAAAATCTTCTTGGTGATGTAGCTATAAGTTATAAATAATATAGTTGTCAACTTTTCGTATTTTCCCCCGGAAGATTTATATTTTAAGTGTTAGAAAAATTTATACTTTGATATTTTATTCAGTGTTTAATATATTTTATTTAAAAATGTTTTTGCTCGCCATCATGCCTTATCAATTTAACCATCTATATAAACTATCTGACAATCAGTCTGGTGCTAAAGAAATCTATGACAGGAGTTTAGAAATTGAGTTAGATATTGGAGTAGTATAAAATCTACAAACATGTATATTAATCTAAAGATATTTTGCAATCCGAGTACCACGCATGTATTAGAATAAAGAAATTCAATTGCAGGAGAAGGTTATATAGTAGTTAATTTTAGGTATTGAATATTTTCTGTTTTGGAATTTTTCTCTCGGAACGAATTAAACTAACAGCTGTCTCAACTATAGTGTGTTCACAGTTTGAAAAATACTATGCTTGCAAATGTCCTTTATGGATTATACAAAAAACTATTATAGTAAGCTAATTTGTATCTCTCTATTTCGGATGAAACTGTGCTTATATTCGGAAATAAGACTGCCACAACGAGTGATTGGCAATGACAAAGTGGCTACGTTAAAATGTACAGTCCGCAAAAAAAAAAGATATCACCCTGAATAACTTTCGTTCTAATGATCCGATTTTCACGAACTAAGTGTCAATCTTAATGGTTCCTGGGGGTGACTTCAAATATGCCAATTTATTAGTGCTAACTATTAATTAAGTTACGAAATCAGACACAAAAACGTACTTTCTCTGAAGAAACATATATTGTTTTTTACATATTTGGAATCTAGACACTTGAATTAGGGGGGGTAGACAAAATTTTAAAACAATTGGGTTGCAATAAAGGTTTATATATTTGGCGATAGTCCAGAAAACCGCCAAAAAAAGCCGCCTGCGCAGATAAATATTTTAAGATAACCCATTGACTGATTCAAAAGAGGAACGCTTAATTTTACTAGGTTGCTAGGCAACCAATTTCTGACTGTAAAAAAATTGAAATAATGTTTTGTGATTGCTCTGAGAGGTTTAATTAATAGTTAATAGAAAACATCTCGAAGTTTCCAGGCAATAGACAATTTTTACGTTCATTTATGTCCAAAAAGAAAAAAAAAATTATTTTAATCTCCTTTGAAAAGAAAATTTGAATCGATTTATAAGTTTTTAGAATTTAAATACAAGAACTTTTTATCTGATATTATTTAGATTATGCTATTTTTGCTATGTTTATTCGAGGATTTCATACTAAAATCAAATTAACATAACTTATAATAGCTATATACAAAATTTTAGGGATAATGATTTTTACAGCTTTAATCGAGTCTTCTAGGCATGAAAGTTTGAAGAAAAAAAAAGTGCTTGAAAAATAAAATGTAGATTGTATAGTAATTCTAATGCACATTCACAAGGTTTTCTATAATTTACGATATTTCTTTTTTCTATAACTCAATGAATTGCTGAATGTTTAGTGGCATTTTAAAAACATTGAAATATGTTATGTTTAAGAATAAGATATTGAAATAATATGTTGCATATTGTATGATTCATTGTTTAAAAAATTGCTTCCTTTTGCTAGATATTTACGTTACATGGTTTTCTTTGGATAAAGATGATTAGCAAATAGCATCCACATGTTTCGATACATTCTGAAACTTACGTTCGCAAATTCGCACACGTCGCACAGCATATTCTTCAATTACGATAAGCTACATTTACCACCAAATACTGCTACTATGATTATTTTTGTTTTCTTATATATATATGATATGATACTCTCTTTTTAAACAGAGCTCGTAAGGCCCTTAAGATACTGAAATGGGGGCACGAAAACTTAAAAGATTTTTTTTTTCCTAATGCCCGCCTGCGTTAACATCCGTCAATTCAGGCATCTACAGGGCGACAGATATCTGTGTGGCCTAAGGATTCCTAACGAGCATCAAACATTCTCAAAATTAAGTGTTCATTCACTGGAAAATTTAGTGTTTATTCAATTTAAGAACTGTTCCTTCACTTGGTTATCTTACTACTTATTATTTAAACCACCAAAAGCTTAAAACAATATTATGTAAGTTATCTAAATTTTTTTTACATAATTTGCATTTAATAACAAATCTGTCGACATGCATTTAATAACAAATACGTCATTTAGCTAAAATTACAAATTTTGAAATTTTTATGATTTTTTTTTAAAGACAAGCTAAGCTTAAGTATTCCTTCACTGGTTAGTTTACCCTATAAGATTTTGAGAAATTTGCGATGTTGTGAGAGATGCTTAAAAATGTTGACTACGTATTTTTATTAATATTTATAAAATATATATTCAAGAAATTGATGAATATTTTTTTCCAAATTTATTCATTCGTATGTATATTATTGAAATTTTATCAGTTATTGAGAAAAAAAAATAAAAAATAATCACATTAAAGAAGCACAATCTGTTGTATAATCATATTCTATCAGAAGCATGCTTTTATAAAACTCCACATTCTCTGAATAAAACGTATTTTATTCAATAAAATGTTTTATTCAAATTTCTTTACTAAATTGCAAATAGAATTTTAGACGACTAAAAAGAAACATCGTATTTTATAGCTTAAAAAAATAAAAATGAAAAGATAAGCAAACGATTATTAGCGAAAATATATGAATGAAATTTTATGCTAAGCGCGCGAAGTCAAGTTCCTCGCAAGTTTATCACATTTTAATATTAATCGCCCCATTTAATCATTTCTTCATTGTCGCCAAATTATTTTCTTAAAAATAATTAATTTTAATTTTTCTCAGCTTCTAATAAATAAAAACAGTTGAAACTTTAGATTTTTCAATTGAAAAATATGTAGATTAATATGGTATAAAAAAATTCATACCTTATAATTCAAAGATTTTTCATCTTTAATTTAATTAAATAATAAAAAATAATTAACAATTATTAAAAATTATTTTTTTCGTGAAATTATCTTTGGGTAAATAAGTTTTATGACTGGGTGAAATTTTCTTCGAATTGCTTTATTAGTTTTTAAAATATGACTAAAAATGTAAAAAGTTAATTTAACATTAAGGGGTACGAACTTTGGATCGCTCTCCTGACCAAACTATGGGGACCATATTTCCCAGATTGCGGCTACCCCCTATATTTTGAAGGTTAAAAATCCAAATATGTAAGAAAAAATATATGTTTATTCAGAGAAAGTACGTTTTTGTGTCTGATTTCGTAACTTAATTAATAGTTAGCATTAATTAATTAGCATATTTGAGGTCACCCCCAGGAACCATTAAGATTAACACTTAGTTCGTGAAAATCCGATCATTAGAACGAAAGTTATTCAGGGTGATATCTTTTTTTTTGCGGACTGTACTTAAGCTTGTATTTGGTTGGGGAAAAAAATAAAAGCAGGAATATGAAATCTTGTAAGTTTGCCGAATGGTCAGACAATATTTGTAGATGTTGTTGTTGTTGCTCATTTATGTCGCACTAGAGCTGCACAATGGGCTATTGGCGACGGTCTGGGAAACATCCCTGAGGATGATCCGAAGACATGCCATCCTCTGCAGAGGGTATGGTGCCCCCGCTTCGGTAGCCCGACGACCTGCACGCGAGGTCGAGCACTTTACGATAGAACAGTTTAACGAGGATCAATACCGCACACCCTCGGTCCCTACGCAGACTGATCCAAGTGGTCACACCCGCACACTGACCGCAGCCAGTGATGCTTGACTTCTGTGATTTGCTGGGAACAGTGTCTTAACGATCAGTCCACTGCGGGACACAATATTTGTAGAATCGTAATAATCTGGGAGATCCCAGAGTAGAGCCACTCCCACCCCGGGCCACTGATTATTTACATAGAAAATTTAAGGTAGTCACACTTTTTACGCTTTTTGAGAGTGGAAGCCTTCTATCACATTATTAAAATCAATTTCCTGCAAGATTCAATGCTCGTGATTGACAAAATGACTCATACTTTTTTAAGTCATACCATTTCGTTTTTTAATAATTTTATTCCGGAGAATGAACGTGCGACACAACATTTAGTTATCGTTAGTGAGGAAAAAATTAAAAGTGAAATGTCAATGTATGGAGATGTGTCTTCGAAATTGTTGTTCTTTACTATTTTATGCATCTCGCCTATTCCTAATTGATCTAGCTTATATTCCTAGGCCAGGTAATGCTTGAAATGTTCTAATTATTGCGCTAGTTCTTTTTTCATTCACATAAAATCTACAAAAATAATAACAGTGAAGCATTAATTCCTCAGACTTTAAAGAATTCAAATCTGAGAAAACAAATCAACTATTGATTTATACGCCATTGAAAGAAGTTTTTTTAATGACTAAATAATGTGCCCATTACTAGGAGATAAACTTTAAATAGTTCGCTACCTTGTAAAATAACATCATGTGCATTTCCATATTAAAATGTCAGGCGAGAAATTCTTGGTGGAGTACGTGTCGTCTTATCTTCATCTTTAAAATTCCGTAACATTTTCCTTGGAAATGGTGCATAGCGTTTTTATAGGTGCTTATTTTCGTTATTTATAAGCCTTTAAAGGTGCTTTTTTCATTGGGTGTTTTTAAAAAGTGCTTAATTTTCCTTTTTTAAAAATGAGATCTTTTTTCGTTACCATGTCGATTTTCACATTGTTCTATACCACGTTTCCACAATTCAATTCGGTCCATAGCGTATGAAAGCGCCAATCATTCTACATGTTTGATAAAATACTTGCGAGTCGGTATGTGCGTCTACTGAGCTGGGTTTGGTGAGATTCTAGCACTCTCGTGTGCAACTCTGCTGCATTTTACAAGATATTCTCAATTTCAGACTGCATTTTCCACCCTCTGATATCGAACCGAAAAATCTCTCGATCATTTTATAACGGCTAATACGAGGGTTGCTATTTATATTTCTGGCCTAATAATGAAAAAACAAATATGTAGGATCGAAATTGGTTTTATTGTTTTTCAAAATATTCTCCATGATGATCAGTACACTTTTGCATGCGTTTGAACCAATTTTCAAAGCACTTCTTCCAGTCCGATTGAGGTAACTCCAAAACATGCGTTTTGAATTAATCAACCGCTTCTTCGGCGGTCGAAAATCGTTGTCCACGTAATTTATTTTTGATGTGTGGGAATAAGAAAAAGTCATTGGGTGCCAAATCAGGCCTGTACGGCGGATGGCCCATCAGTTCGATCTTCCGCTCCGTCAGAAATGCCTTTGTTTGAGAGCTCGCATTGTCATGATGAAGAATGATTCGCCTGTTCTTCTGCTTTTTTCGAATTTCTCCGATGACTTCTGGCTAACAAATGGTCGTGTATCATTCAGAATTGACCGCCCTGCGTTGCTCTAACGTCACTGTTGCCACATGACCGTTAATGCCGAAGAAACAGGCAATCATTTGTTTCGATGTGCTTCTTCCTCGAACAACTTTTGTTGGTTTTGCCTCGTCTTGGAAGACCCATACAGTTGATTGCTGTTTTGTTTCCGGCTCATATGCATAGATCCATGATTCATCACCTGTGTAGATGTTATACACAGCCTTTGATGTACCTTGAACGTATTGTTCCAATATTTTCTTGCACCAATCGACACGAGCCTTTTTTTGAGCGTTTGTCAGATTATGCGGGATCCAACGCGAACAAATTTTTTTTACGCTCAAATGTTCATGCAATATTTTATTGATGCTAGTCATACTAATGTCCTAAGACCCCTCTATCTCACGGTATGTCACATGACGATCTTGCTTTATCAGTTCACGCACAGCATCGATCTTTTCTGGCACAACAACGGATTTTGGACGACCTGCACGGGATTCGTCCTGGATCGAACATTGACCACGATTAAATTCGTTATACCAATTTTTTACAATGCTGTAGGATGGCGCTTTATCGCTGAATAAAGAATTAAGTTCATCGAAGCACTCTTGTCTTGACAATCCACGTCGAAAGTTATGAAAAATAATAGCACGAAAATGTTCACGTTTCAATTCCATTTTTTGAAAGAGAAGAACTTTTCAATTTACTGTCAACAACACAAATGAAGCTATAATGGTAAATCGTCTGCTGAATTTATATTTAAAAATATCAAACTTTCGATTAAAATCGTCTGCGGTCGCCTAGCAACACTTACTGTTGCCAAGGTTTGGAATTCGACAGCATAATACAAGATTTCGTTGAATCCAAAAATCGCAAAAAAGTAATATATTAGATCATAAGATTCTGCAAAATAATTTATTGCCGTAAAATATTATATTTTTATTTGTATCTTCATAATTTTGTGCAAAATACACTTGTTGTCTTTAAAGCTAAACTATTTTTGACAACAAATTTTTTTCTCCCAAGTTTTTCGTAGGCCCTAGGCACGTGCCTAGTGTGCCTATAGGTTAATCCGGCCCTGATATCACCACAAAATTCCATCAACACAGTATTTTCTAATTTCTTTAGAAGATCACAGAGTCTAATTTTTAGAAGCTTTTCTTTTCTAAAGTTTGAAGAACGGCCATAATTTTTCCGTAACTCTTATGCAGTGCCCTTATTGCGTCTAAATGGTTGAACCACCTCGTATCCGATGAACGCTTAACAACTAGTCCATATTCTAAGCATTCAGTTAAGGTATTCCCCTGATGGGTAGAACTGGAGAAGAAAAGACCAAGTTTCTGTTAAAATCGGAAATAATCCTCTAAAAAACACCAAAAAAGAAAAAAATTATTTTATTTAACCTTGCTTGTAAACCTGAGTACTCGCTTGCCATATTTGGTGCATTATCTTATGTTTGTATTCGACAATCACTTATATTTATGCTTTGGTCATTAGTAAAAGATACTCAGATTTATGTCTTTCAGTTGGAATAAATCAAAAAAAGTACCACTGGAATTCCGTCGTCGTTCACATATCGGACAGTAAATGTCAACCAATCTAAGTGGGAAATGTCTGGTTAAGTCCAGCAAGAAAAAGGGTAAAAAATTACTCAATTATTCTTAAGTCTCCAAATAATTTCCATAATGTTGCGAGCCAATTGTTCTATCGTCTCCACAGGTTGCAAGACTTCGTTATTTAATTACTTTTACAATTCTTCTGAATACTTCTTTTGAATAATTGATTTGGTTATTCATCTGATTAGTTAAAACTCTTTCTATTAAACATTCTTTTTCTTGACAAGTAAATCATTTAGCGTGTTTGTGCTCAAGCATATTTCCATGTTCTAAAATTCAAGCTTTAGAATGTTACCGATCGTTTAAGCACTTTCAGAACTAAATGCATTGCTAGTATATGCTAAAAGGCGGCCTCAAACTTTAAGAGAGACAAAATTTTGAGTCTTGACGCATACACTATTAGTGCTTTACAATTTCAGGAAGATCACTAATTTTGTGATTAATAATTGTTATTTTTTATATATAGTTTATGACAAATGTATTAAAATTTATACTAAAAGCACTTCTAAACTTTTGCCGATCTAAAAAAGAAAAAACATTAAAAAGTATAAACACCAATTTAAGAAAAAAATTCTAATTTAAATTATTGCTCTCAAAAGGAAAACGTATTTCAGTAGTTTAACTTTTAAATCAGTCTATCGTACGTATGACATTTGAGTTCGTCGATTCAACAATAATCAAAAAATATGCGTAATAAATTTATACTCACAATGAGAACTTATTAGGTGAAATCGAAATAAAACTGATGTAGGTGATACGTTTTTATTCTCTCACGAATTAAGTAGCATAAAGCAGGAAAGAGCATGGTAACAAAATTAGTATAAGCGTGGTCCAACGGCTAAGACCATGTGCTAGAGATTTACGCATGGAGCAAGGGGGCGTTGGTTCAAACCCCTGCTGTGATCAATTTTTAATTTTTTTCTTATTTTGTTTATTTTACATTATATTATTTATTTTATGTGTTTTTCGATACATTAAAGGATCCTATAAGGAAAAAAAAATTTTATTCTTGAAATTTCAAATAATGCTTAAAGACGGGTAAAATCCCAGAAAATTAGTTTATTTTTATTATATTATTTTTTTAAACTCCCTTTACAATACTTTCATGATAGTTTAACAGGTGAACTCTGTTGATCTAAGTATAAAATCAAGGGTGTCTCTTTGTGAAAGAAAGCATACTGGAATAAAAAATAAAATAAAATAAAATGGCGGCAAAAAGTATCAAATTTCAAGCCAACCTACTTCCCTTTAATTTTAAGCTATAATTTTCAAACTCGAACCGAATATAGGCCTCCATGTGCCGGATCCCTCTACCAAAGCAAAATTTTATAACCCAATTAGGTGGGCCGCAATGGCCCCTTAAGTCTTCTGTTTAGCAGTCCGGGAGAGGGTACTTGAAGCTATGTTGTAGCGCGATCCTCGTATAAGCGTGGTCCAACGGCTAAGACCATGTGCTAGTAAATTACGCATTGAGTGAGGGGGCGTTGGTTCAATCCCCAGCTGTGGACAATTTTGAATTTTTTTTATTTTTTTCATATTTTGTTTATTTTACATTATATTATTTATTTAATGTGTTTTTCGATACATTAAAGGTTCCTAAAAGGAAAAAAAATTTTTATACGTGATATTTCAAATAATGCTTAAAAATTGGTAAAATCCCGGAAAATTAGTTTATTATTAATATATTATTTTTTTAAACTCCTTTTACAATTTTTTCATGATAGTTTAACAGGTGAATTCTGTTGTTCTAAGTATAACATCAAGGGTGTCTCTTTGTGAAATAAAGCATACTGGAATAAAAAGTAAAATAAAATAAAATGGCGGGAAAAAGTATCAAATTTCAAGCCAACCTACTTCCCTTTAATTTTAAGTTATAATTTTCAAACTCGGACCGAATATAGGCCTCTATGTGCCGGACCCCTCTACCAAAGCAAAATTTTATAACCCAATTAGGGGGGCCGCAATGGCCCCTTAAGTCTTCTGTTTAGCAAGCCGGGAGAGGGTACTTTAAGCTATGTTGTAGCGCAATCCTCGTATAAGCGTGGTCCAACGGCTAAGACCATGTGCTAGTGAATTACGCATGGAGTGAGGGGGCATTGGTTCAAACCCCAGCTGTGGTCAATTTTAAATTTTTTTCTTATTTTGTGTATTTTGCATTATATTATTTATTTAATGTGTTTTTCGATACATTAAAGGATCCTATAGGGAAAAAAAATTTTTTTTCGGGAAATTTCAAATAATGCTTAAAAATTGGTAAAATCCCGGAAAACTAGTTTATTTTTATTATATTATTTTTTTAAACTCCTTTTACAATACTTTCATGATAGTTTAACAGGTGAACTATGTTGTTCTAAGTATAACATCAAGGGTGTCTCTTTGTGAAAGAAAGCGTAATGGAATAAAAAATAAAATAAAATAAAATGGCGGAAAAAAGGATCAACTTTCAAGCAAACCTACTTCCCTTTAATTATTATGGGTCAGTATTAAGGTGTGATATCGGGCCTTGCGTTAGTTAATATTGAAAAATGACTTCGACACAGACTATTTTAGATACACATGCATAGTAAACTACAGGGCCACATTGTGTACCTCCTATGAGGTTGATATATTTTTCCTCTGCTAGGGTACTCTAGTATCCGGTGATATAATACGTGGTTCAATATAAATATTATGGGTCATTGACTTAGAATTTCCTCATTTTAACGCTTATAAGCACACTATGTACATACATAGTGAACTATAATGCCACATTGAATACCCTAGGATCTATCTTCGCTTTCTTTAACCCCATAATAAGCGTATAATTATTTCCCTCTAGTAGGGTCCACTAGTACCCGGTAATGTACATGTATTATACGTGATCCGATATAAATATTATGGGTCAATAATAAGGTAAGATGCATGTGCTGAAACAGAATATTGACTTCGAATTTCCTCATTTTAAAGCTAATAAACACACTATTATATACATACATATTAAATTTGATTGTCATATTGTGTCCCCCCTACAAAGCCTATCATTATTTCCTCTGGTAGGGTCCCGCTCAATTACCAGCAGTGGAAAGAGTTATTTGCGCATGTGCAAATTGCGTCGATATGCGATTGCTCATTCAATTTGATTGCAGTAAGAATGGTCCTTAAGAATAATACCTATATCTTGTCTTACTGAAAGGTACATACTTCTACTTAAATTTCTTTATTTATTTTATTTTATTTGTATTGTTGTCGCGCGATAGATTTAAATGTACTCACTTCAACGAATTTAATTTTTAGGTACTACCAATTATGTATTATAGTATACCATTCATAATTTATTTTCTTTTTGGTGGAAGATTTTTGTATCGTAATCTGTCATGGAATAATTGCAGTCTTGGTAACCCACAAGAAACTTTCAAAAGAAAAACATAGGAGGAACCAACTTGTAAATTTTAAGTAACTGGCAAACCTTTCACTTTCTTTTTTTTTTAAAAAAGAGATAAAAATTGTTTTTAAAACCATTTAGCGACAGATCTCGACATGGAAATATACCCTATTTAAGCGTGGTCTTAAGAAAGATTCAACTCTTAAATTAGGGGTGCAGAACCTTTTTGATTGAAGGGCCACCTGCACAGCAGGTTGACTAAGAAAGGGCCGCATATATATTTAGACATGTAGACGACAAATGTTGTAATATGTGTTCTAATTTTTTTTACCAATAAACTTAGTAAAATATTTGTAGAAAATTAAAGTGTTCAATTATTACATCTGGGTCAAAAATGAAAAAACTAATACTTTTTTAAAAAATAATTTCCATTTTTATATCATAAAAAATAGATTTATTAAAATAATTAAATAAACATTTGAAGAAGAAATGTTTTTTTTTTAAAATCGTATCACGCAATGCAAAAATTATTCATTTAAAAATAAATTATTATTAAAAAGACTGCAATGCTCACAGGAGGAAAGTAGAAAATAATATTATATATATTTAGTAATATAAATTCAAAATTTACTTTATTATTTCTTTTTAATGATTATTAGGTTTTTTTTATATAGTAAACGTACACTGACTTCTTTGCATTTCTGTTTTGACTATTTTGCACTTCTGCTTTTTTTTTAAAAAAAAGAATTATATTCAAACAAGTCAATTTCTTGATTTTTTCGATACTTTTAGTTCTAAGATTTGAGAAGGAATTTTTTTGTTGTTTTTATTACAACTCATCATTTTAACGGAACGTCCCATACTATTGATTAATTGTCACTTTTTTCTCTGTACCGTAATATAGATAACCGAGAACATAGAAAACTGAGATTTTCAGTGTTTTAGTTTTGTTTTAGGAACTCAGAATAATTTTTTTTTTCCGCTTTTATTTTTAATTAACTCTTCTCTATATAGGCATTTTTATTATGACCCAGCATTTTTCCCAATGAACGTTACTAATAAGCTTCATTTTGTAGCAATTCCTTTCTTCTATACATATGGCAATGTGAAAAATTTAAATTCGATATGCTGAATTTAGATTTTCATTTAAAAAATTAAGAAAGTCTTTTGTTTTGGTTTAGTTTTTTTTTCTTTTAAAAAAAAACTTCTCTTTTTACAGACATTTTTATTATAATGCAGCAATTTTTAGAACATTTCTGTTAGACACATTCTTGACCTGTTCTGGTAATTGGAAAACTGAGATGTTCAGCTTTAAAATTTCTATTCGGAAATTAAGATAAATTTTTATTTTCTCTGTTTCGCTTTTGTATATAATCTTTAGTTCTTATAGAGATGCATTTTCCAAAGCGCTTCTAATAGGCCTTATTTTTTAGCGTTGTTTTATGAGCACGTTTTTTTTAGAAAATATTATTCTTAGCATTGAACTTTTGGTTTCAGTGTTGCTATGCTCTGCTGAAGAATTTTATTTGGCCCCGAATATACGGTATTCGGCAGATTTTTATTTTTTTTTTTGCCGAACATTTAGTACTAGACCAAATCACAATTCGTTACCACATTCGAACGAATGATAATAGTCGCTAGTCCGAAATATTGTACCAAATACCATTCATAACTGAAATACCGCATCAAAAAGTGTTTATTTACATACGCGTATAGAAATTCGCCTCTCGTAATAACATTGCAGTTAATAATAATAACGTGGAAAAGTATAACATATAAAAAAAAAATCGCTTAAATTAATGGAACTCAGCACGAATAAAGCATGTCAAATGAGCGATTATCGATTATCTAATAAAATTATCGGAATTTTCAAATCTACCTGGGAATGCATAGCAATAACTACCCAAGGAAAACGGTTGAAAAAAAGAAAGAACTGCCAAAAGGTGATTATTTAAATGGGCGATCTGAAACTCGCATGTTGTAATAATATTGTTATAAAAATTCAGGATTTTCGAAATTATGTTGAAAAGCGGAAATAAGTGCTTAAAAAATCATTTTGATATATGATAAAATCGGCTTAAAGAAAGCGCGGTAAACATACATTTACTATAGAATCAATAAAAATTGAGAGCTTCACAACGTGATGACTCAAAAGTGCAATAAAAAAATTTAAGAAATTTTGTATATTTGAAATTTTTGTTTATTTTTTATTGAGTTCAGCAACTCTTGCGGCCCGCACCTCAGTGGTCGGAGGGCCGCATATGGCCTGCGGGCCGCAGGTTGTGCACCCCTATCTTAAATAAATAGCTATTTCTTTACAAATGTATATAAATGTAAGAAAGTGAAATGTTTATAAAGAAGTGAAATATTTAAAAAGAAATTAAGAATTTTATTTTAAAATTTTAGGTCTGTCAATCTACTATGGATAAAGAATCATCGAAATCGTTATTTTCTCTACTGTGCTGTCCTAATATATACCGAATTAACTTTGAATCCTCTAGTTTAAATGAAGTACTTTCAGTTTTCGAGGACGGAATATTACTGGATTGCTGTTCATCATCAGCAGAATATGCTCTTGTTGAATACCTCACTCGCATAGTGGAGCCAATCGGATGGAAAGCTGTCTGGAGGTCAACTAGAAAATCTTCTATTGTTGATTCAGAGTTAGATTTCATAGTGGAAGTAATACTTGTATTGGCTTTTTTATTATAAAATATGAATTTTTTATTGTCGATATAAATCTTCCTGGTAGCATTTTGATTATTCAGAGCTAGATTTCATAGTGGAAGTAATACTTATATTGGCTTTTTTATTGTAAAATAAGAATTTTTATAGTAGATATAAATTTTCCTGGTAGCATTTCATTGTTTTGTTGATTCAGAGCTAGATTTCATAATGGAAATAATATTTGTATTAGCTTTTTTATTTTAAAATATGAATTTTTATAGTAGATATAAATTTTCCTGGTAGCGTTTCATTGTTTTGTTGATTTAGAGCTAGATTTCATAATGGAAGTAATATTTGTATCAGCTTTTTTATTTTAAAATATGAATTTTTATAGTAGATATAAATTTTCCTGATAGCATTTCATTGTTTTGTTGATTCAGAGCTAGATTTCATAATGGAAGTAATATTTGTATTGTCTTTTTTGTTTTAAAATACGATTTTTTATAGTAGACATAAATTTTCCGGGTAGCACATTTCATTGTATTGAATATTTTGACCCTTTGCCTGCTGCAGGCATATATAAAAGCTTTGCTAACTGCCTCGGGTGTACATATAAGCCTTTCTGTAGTATGCAAAGTGTCACTATCAGTAAAACTACTGACACTGCTTTGGAGTGCAATAGAATGACCTTGAGAGCAGAGTTGGAAAGATTTAGGACAGAATGTAACATGCCCATGGTTTAAACTGTCCAAATCCAATTCCCTTAAATTATGTCACAATTTAAAAAAAAAATTGTGAAAAATGAAGTGTTGCTTTTTGAACCTGAAACAAAATGAAGACTTTTTGTTTTTATTAAAAAAGTTTATTATTATATTTTATATTGTATTTATTATCCTTATGCAAAGGCATAATTTATCAGTATTAAAACCATGTTTAAGAGATAAGATATTCAGTGAATTGTGGAGCTTAAAAAGTTATAAATCTTTTCATATTATATTATTTTTCTTCAATAAGTTAAAGCAACAAAAAATGAATTTTTTCTTCAATAAGTTAAAGCAAGTTGTATAAAAAGTATAAAATATTTATTGATATATGTAATTATTATGTGTACAATGGTTACACATATCAAATTTTTATATATGTTCAAGGTTTTGGACACTTTAAGACAAAAAACTCAAATCCCCTGTCCAAAACCCCAACCCTGTCTGAGAGTGTTTTCAGACAAGAATAGAAAGTAGATCATGGTTGTGCAGTTATATTGATTGTGTTTCTTTCAAGTAGTTCACACTTTTTTGCTATTATTTGACTTCTGTTTTTGTTTCTGTGTGTGAGAATTTTTTTTTTTTTTGTGAATATGTCTGAGAGTGAATTTAAGCTATTATTTTCCTTCATCTTTTGAATTTATAAATTATTTCAGATGAAGACAACTCTGATTGCAACTTGCAATTTTTTTTATTATTATGATGGGATTTTTTGTTTGGTGAAAGTAAACAGTTTTTAGATTTAAAAGTAAACAGCCTCTTTTTCTGCAATAGGCATTAAAACTATAAGCGCTTCTGTGGAAACCGGTAGTACTGGGAACTGAAAGTATAAGAGCTCATTTCTATTATAAAGTATAAGTTTATAATACTGTTTTCAAGGTCTTTAACTCTAAACAGCTATGGTTAAAATGACCAGAGTTAACATTGCATTTGGGTAAAATAGTGCTATCAAGAGTTAAAAAGTGTTTATTTTATATTAAAAAAATACCTGCATTTTTTATCTTAAAGATAGTCAGGCTATAGAAATATTCATATTTTTGACACATTTCTATTCAGTTCTTGCTGTTGTAATCTAAAAATCTTATAAAATGTCTTGAAACGTTTTCTTTTATTCCTTTTTATTTCCATTTAATTTTTAATTAGTACAATGTCCTCACAATATGTAAATTTCAGATTTGAGTAGACTATTTGTACGGTAACAATTTATTTGAGAAACTCTTTTTTACTCGACATTTGTATTCTGTGATAAAAATTCAGAGGATTGATCATTATCAAAATTTTAATAACAACCTTTTTCTATTATTCGAAAATCAATTTATGAATACAAATATTAAAATTGCATAGAAAATTACAAAGTGGGTTATTTTAATCACTGCATTTTCTTTTTTTAAAAATAAAAAAGTTGTACAGTTGTATTTAACTTAGAAAAAATTGTATTTTTTCCAACCGGTATTAATAGTTTTGAAGAAATTAAAGATTTTTTGAAGTTTATTTGGTAGATTTCATATTTATTATGTTGGTTAAAATAAATAGTTAAACGATTGTTAATTTATGTTTAGGTTGTGAATGTGGGAATAGTTAGAGGCTGGTGAAATCAGTAATCGGAGCTGACCTCAACCAGATACAGTGGATTCAGCAAGAAGTTAAAAAATGTTCTAGTGTTGCTCTACCATTAGTTGAGTTGTTTGTAATCAGTGAAGAGGACGATGATGAAGTGTATCTTAAAACAGCACTTGCTATTGAGCATGTTTGGTCACTATATCTACAAAAAAAAAATTGTCTTGCCATCACAAGAATTCTATGCAACTGAAATCGTCTGCTGCTGTGGAAACAGGAGTAAAACTATTTTGACTGAGAGAGAATCAAAGAGATAATGTTACTCCATCAATCCGCAAAAGTGCAAATCATATCTCCTCTTAACCAGCCAAAGCACGAGTATGCAGGAATTGTGATGGCTAGACTGTATATTAACTTTTATTGATACTTTGGGATTATCTGGTTGACCTGCACTAAGTACCTGTACTTATATAAGTGTTTAATAAGTAGTAATCAAAAACTTTGATTGCCATTATAACTATTTTGATTTTTAGAAATTTTTTGGAAGTTAGTATAGTTAGTTCACCATAAATGGAACTTAATAACTGCATATATCAATAAACTGTTTAATATTTATCCTCTGCTTAATATCATGAATCACTTTATCTTCTTTTTATTCTATTTTACTATTCTTTTGGACAAGTTCTTTTTTTTTCTTCTCATTTCTCTACATTTTGTTTAATTTTTTTAAGCATCAATCAGGGTGCGTAGCGTTTGTAAAAAGTACTTAAATGTGCTTTTTTGGGGATTTCGTTATTAAAAGCTTTTAAAGGTGCTTTTTTCAGCTGGCGTTTTTAAAAAGTGCTTTTTTTTCGAATAATTTTTTTTCCCTTCAGTGATATCTGGTGGATCCCATGCATTTCACGAAAAATGGGGAGTTTGGTACGTAATCATTCATGCGAACTTCATGTCGTACCCACATTATGACTTGCGCGTGCGCGCACACTTGAAACCGAAACCCGAGTGCTCCAATTCGGGTAGAGAATATCAGATCCTTATGAAATGTTTTTCTTTTTAATTTTGTTCTTGTTTATTTCATTTTACTTCTAGCGCTTTTTTTGACGTAGGGGGTTGAATTCACTCGGTGGTGTGGGAAAGTACTGATTGTTTCGATTTACGCCCGTTTCTTTTTGGGTTTTTTTTAACGCTAAAACTGTTTCAATAATATCATTGATTGAATGTGAATTTTTTGAGTGCTTGAGAATCTTTGTAAAGTGCTTGAAAAGTTTTTAAAAAGTGCTTATTTTTGATTCAAAGATTTGGCTGCGCACCCTGTCAATTGAAGAGCAAGTTTACTATATTTTATATAAAGTTTGTAGTCTTTGAAGTTATAAAACTTTTTAATAATGTTATTTTCTCATTTTTTAATTCTTTTATATTTAAATAAGATAGATGGTGGTTATTTTTTATTTATGTCTTTTAAAAGCGCTTTTTTTTATTCGGGTTTTGTAAAAAGTGCTTAATTTTCTATCTTTTTAAAAGAGATTTATTCTTGCCATATTGAGTGTCATTTTAAATTACAAAAAATGCATGATTTTCAGAATTTTCTCTGCAATATTTATCAGAAACTAGTTATTTTACCATGATTATGTAAAGTTTTTGAAATTTTTTTTGAATTTTATTAATTTTATGTTTATAAATTTAAGCCATAAAAAATTTTTTTATTACTGATCCTGATTATGATTTTTTTTTTTGAAAAGTGAGTAAAAATCTTTTTTGAGTGCGTAAAAGGTGCTTATTTTTTGTCGAAAAATCTGGCTATACACCATGATTTTTTTTTTTTTTTTTTAAACCTTAAATTTCAGTATTTTCCACAAACATGCAGAATATCTTGTTTTTAAAATGTATAACTATTGTAGATTTATGTAAGAACTTTTGTTATCATGTTGATCATTATGAAATAGACGATTACCAATGATTTGGAAAAAAATCATCTGTAGCAGGATAGGTAACTTTTTTAAAAAGTGCTTAAAGGTGCTTATTTTTGGTTTACATTTTTAAAGGTGCTTTACATATTCGGGATTTTTAAAAAGTGCTTAATTTTCTATCTTTTGAAAAAAGATTTTTTCTTTGTCGTATCAATTATCATTCTAAATAACAAAAAATGCATGATTTTCATAATTTTCGATGCAATATTTATCAGAAACTAGTTAATTTATCATGATTATGTAAAGGTTTTGAGAATGTTTTTGAATTTTATTTATTTTATGTTTATAAATCAAGAACTTTAAACGATAGAAATTTTTTTTTATTACTGCACAGATCCTAATTATGATTTTATTTTTTGAAAATGCTTAAAGTTATTTTTTTGAGTGCAAGAAGTACTTAAAAGGTACTTTTTTTTGTTGAAAAATCTGGCTACGCACCCTGCGTAGTGAAGGAAGAATACATTTAGCCTAAGGGAAACACATTATGAAACATGGCTCATTAAGAAAAAAACACAAGATATGTAATTTTATTTGTTGGCGAGTCACGTCATATAGAGAGCGAGTTCTATTGTTCTTTATTAAGTTTTTTATTGTTATCAGTTTCAGTATAAATTTTATGATTTATGTTTGGCAACGTGTATTTTCTCTCTGTCCTTTTTTTCCCTCCCTACTTTTGCTTGATAATTACTTAAGTACGAACTTAAGATACAATTAAATTAAGATACCACAGGTTAAGATTAAGATACCACAATATAAAAATTAATTTTCTATTACAATGGATAAATAGTCAATATTTAAAGCTAAGAGACTGGAAAAGTTCATGAAAAAGCACTTAAATGAATAATAACTTTCAAAAACTGGAATTTAGAAGCAAAAATTGTGCTAAGTTCACAGATAAAAATACTTCTTTTAGCATGCAACATTTTAAATCCGTAGTTGCATTACAGAGGCTGTAGATTGACGAACCATTTTTCTTGCCAAGTTTAACAGTTGATAATTCTCATAACTTAATTATTAATTAATTAATGGTATTTATTAATGTGGCAAGACTTACTCTAAGGAAATAAATAATAAGATTAAAAAAACAAACAATTCACTTTAAAAAATACCAATTAAACCCTGAAAAAACTTAGTAAGCTAAGTCTTTTCTGTAAAAAATCTGTTTTTTTTTTTTTTTTTTTTTTTTTTTTTTTTTTTTTTTTTAACATCCCTGTAAAAATTAACCTTTTTATTGGTATCAGTTTATTGTAACAATAAGTTTTCCATACAAAATCTAATAATAATTTTCATCAAATAAATTGAATAAGGTTTTATGTTTTTAATTAAAATGCATTTTAATTTTGCAGATTCTTTTTATTGCATTTGCAACGACCTTGGGGTGGTGAGGAAGATATCCAATATACGGAAGACATTTTAAAACCTCGATTGCAGCTGTATGTCTTTTTTAAAGCATATTTTTATAGTTTATTTTTGTTAATGATCTGACATTGCTTTTGTAAAAACAAATATTTTATCAGTTCAAATGACTTTGCACAATACTCCCGACCTGGTTGCCCTGCTAACCAGGCTTTGATAGCGCGGTTGGTAGGGCAATGGGCACATGTCGGAGAGATCGTGGGTTCGGTCCCCGCAGACCCAAGACTCCTGGTGTAGTAAATGGTTACTGACGCACTTTAAATCTGTCAGATCACAAAGTTTTCTATGTTCCCATAACAGATCAATACCTCTGGGGGTACCGATCCAGGAACTACCTTGTCTTCTGGTTTCGGATCAGAGTTATGAGGATACGGAGTTGAGGATTGGTAGTCGTAAACCCAGAATTGAATCCGCTGTTCAACGGCGGTTATAAAATAAAAAAATATTCAGATCTGTTGGCAACATTTAGAGTTCACTTATATCAATCACAAAATATAGATCAATTGAAATTGTATAAATAAATGAAGCAATTGTTTTAGTTGGAAAAAAAAATAGAGCATTAAATAATTTAAATCAAATTATTAAAATTTGCTAATAAAATCAGATTTTTATCCTTTGTTTTTTTTTAAAAATGTAATAATTTATGCAATTCTAAAGAAATAATTTTAGCAGATCTGAATTTCTATCATGCAGAGATAAAAATTGTATATTTTATTTAAAATCATTAGAACTAGAATTTATAATTGGCATCTCTTTCATTTGTAAATATTTTTTCTGATAGAATAATAAATGTGATAAGAGATTTATTTATTTATTTTTATTTACAATGGCAAGGCAAAAGGCACAAGTAGAGAGATGAAATAAATAACTAATACAAATGTACGTAGGATAACAAAGAAAAGAAGTCATTGCTTTAAAAGTTCTCTTGCTTCCCAATATCTTGAGGACTTAGTGTGTCCATGAAGGGCCCCACATAGAAGCAGGTGGTCTCTGCCCAATTGCTCTCCAGATTTACAAAGTGGACAAAAAGGCGTATGTGATGAGAGATAAAAATAAACTTATATATAATTATTAATTTAAAATATGCTGCATATAATTTATTTAGAGTTTCATGTTGTGTAAATATCAATGATTTAAAATTATAAAGACAATATTTTTTTAAATGTGTCATTAATGATTTTCCTCAAGAAATTTTTTGGGCTTTCAATTACCCTTGATCATGTGTATCAGAAAAGTGGAACGCTAAGAACTAGTCAAATAAAGCTTTAAATATAAAAAAATGTTAACTTTGCTGAAAGTTAAAGTTGAAATTAAAGTTTAAGTGAAAGTTAAATCACTGTAGTCATGACAGTTCCAGCAGCCTTTAAACTGAAGATCTGCCATCATCAATCAAATACACCAAATTGAGGTTCTTGTATTGATTAATCGACTGGTATGTGGAAAGTTGAGTGTTTAGTTGCTTCTCTCGTGAATAAAACATTGCTTTTTCTCTGATGTCTCATATTTCTCCAGTTTTTTATCATCATTGTTATAGTTGACCAGACAGCCCAATGTGGGACAATGCCTTCCTCGGAAGATTTCTCCATAAAAACTTTCGATTTATCTTTGATCTATAATTCTTTTCATAAATTGCAAGAATATCAGATACCACCGAATCAACCCATCTCTGCCGTGGCACTCCCCGTTTTCTTGTCGCAGAGGGTCTAAAAAGCAATATCTTTTTTTATTGTATTGTCATCACTCATTCGAATTATATGAATCAGCCCAATTCATTCTATCTATTTTTATGTATTTAATAACATCGGATTTTTATAAATCTTGTACAGTTAAATCTTCTTCTCCAGTTATTGTTCTCATTCACGTCATCAAATATACTCAGTGAAATCTTTCTCTCGAATATTGTGATACAATTTTCTTCCAGTTTTGTCACTGACCAAGCATCAGAAGCATAAAGTCCAACCTGACAAGAGTTTCATAAGTTAAGAACTTAGTTTTGCTAGATTAAATAAATCTTCTCAGCCCATAGGCACCCCTATTTGCCAAATAGTCATTTTTTAATTTTATTTCAGGAGATGTTATCAATAGTAGTAATTTATCCTAAATAAGTGCTACTTTATTATAGGGGTGTACAACCTTTTTGAGTGAAAAGTCGCTTGTACAGCAGGTCATGGGTGCAAGTCTTCCGTCCCCAGGACGGATTTCCGTCTTTCGAAAATGTCCGCGGCCGGAGGTAAGACGGAAACAAGACTCGAGGACGGAAATCATAATTTTTTTTCCTGTCCTTAAAAATATTTTTTAGGTCTACGTTATTGGTCTACTTTCTTATGTCCTGTTGTTATTTTATCAAAAGACAGATGAATAAATATTTTTTGTACAGTATTTAAACTTAATGTATTATGGTAAAGCTTTCTTAGATAGTTTGCATATGTCGAGGGAGTATTGTGTATGTTAGGTATTTCAGTCCAAAAAATTTTCAGTCCTGGCCTTTTTTCCAACTTGCACCCATGCAGCAGGTAGATTAACGAAGGGCCATCCACATATTTAGTCATGTTGGTGGCAAATATGATCATAACTTGCTGTAACTTTTTCCCCTCACCAGGAAGGTACAGCAAGTTGCTGGTCCCTCCTAATCTATAAATTGGTTCCTCTAAACATTGTATTTTCCTTTTACGAAGTAAATTGGTTGACCTGTATACTTATCATCCATATATAAGGTCGAAGTAAATTGGTTGACCTGTATACTTATTTTCAATAAAAAATTAAAACAAGTATTTCTTTTGCATTAAGAAAAGTATTACTGTGGTAAATTCATGTATTCTTTATATTGTTTTTTAATTATTATTATATTTATAACAGTCGTTGAACAGCCGACCCAATTTTGGGCAACTCCGTAGCCTTGTAATTTTGCACCAATCCAGAAGAGAAGAAAATGGATCAGTACCCCCAGAGGTATGATTTATTATGGGAACATGGAGAACTTTGTGATTCGACAGATTTAACATGTACCAGTCACCATTTACACCTTGAAAAGTGCTATGCCCATTTTTTCTTAAATATAGGTTTTGAGCTGTTTCCATATTCTTAAACACTCATTTTGTGATGTGACCGTTTCTTTAAATGGTTCATTCATTTTGAGCGCTATTCTCATTTTCTTAACTAAACCCATTTTGAGCTATGTCCATATTTTAAAACACTCATTTCAAGATATGTCCATTTTCTTACTCAGACATATTGAAATACTCCTAAAATAAAATGCTCATCAGCAAGTTTTGGAAGTCTGTAAAAGTCGTATGATCAAATGTTTCCTAAAAATAGATATTTTGATGTTCTTTTTTTCCTTTTCTTTATTGAAGAGCACACTGTTGTTCAAAATGTTGAGAGTTTTTAAGATTTTGTCAATTAATCAAAAAATTACTTGGTTCAATTTGATATATAGTTGACATAGATTGATGTAATGCAAATAGAATAATCATTTACTGTTTATAATGCACATACACAACCACTCATTTGAGTTAATGGATGCTCATTCAGGGTTGCCACTCCATAGGGAAAAACTGGAAAATACAGAGAATTTAAAAAATTACCTAATGACAGGGAATTTTTTCATTTTTTCCCTGTTTTTGAGTTGAAGATATCAAAGAAATGAGGGAGGTATTAGGTATATGGCCTCCCTTTTACACATAATAACAGTAGTATTTTTAAAAAGTGCTTAAATGTGTTTATTTTTGATTTTCGTTATTTAAAAGCCCTTAAAGGTGGTTTTTTTACTGGGTTTTCTTAAAAAGTGCTTGATTTTTCCCTTTTTTTCTTTACTGTGTCGATTTTCGCCACATGTCATGCAATAGCATACTTTTAACATTGTTCTATTCTATTTTTTTCACGCTTCATTCAGCATAATGTCAATCTAAAACGTATGAAAGTGCCAATCATTTGACATGTTTGATGAAATGCTTGCGAGTCCGTATGTGTGCCAACTGGACTGGGTTGGTTGAGATTCTTGCATTCTCATGTGCAACTCTGCTGCATTTTGAAAGATATTCTTAATTTCAAGCTTCGTTTTCCATCCTCTGATATCGCACCTAAAAATCTCTTGATCATTTCATAATGGCTAATATAATCACGAAAAGAGTTCCTTGTCAGAAATTGGTTTATTTTATCATGACCATGTAAAGTTTTTGAAAATTATTTTGCATGCTAATGTATACAGTGCTTAAAAATATTTTTTGAGTGCTTAAAACGTACTTTAAAGGTGTTTATTATTTGTTGAAAGATTTAGCTACATACCTTGTCAAAAAAGGGGTGTTATTAGGGGTATGTCCCCCTTTATAACAGTTATTTGAGCAGGAGTAATAACAAAGACTAAAAATTTGGTTATTTTTACAGTTACTTTGACATGAAGAATAACATTCTGCCCAAACCCATGATATCCAAAATAAAAATGATTCTGAAGCAAGCAACCAAAGTGCAGAGAGAGATCAACCTGATGTATGTGAGTGATTCTGAAGCTGAAATCAATGAAGAGGACTTTATGAGGACAATTGAATTGAAAGAATGAACTGCGAACTAAAATGGAAATGTTGGAGAAACCAGTAATTAGGTAATTCTTTTTCCTTGTTAGATGATTTTTCCTTTCTACAGTGGGAAATCATAGAAAAAAAATGGTGAGAATTTCTCACCCTTTCTCAAAAACAGGGTGAGATTTCAAAAAGTTAAGTAAGCTTTCTAAAAACTAAAAAAACACAAAAACTCTTGGAAAAAAATCATTTCCTTAATTATAATACATTTTTAACGTCTTCTATTTTTTAAAGCATTGAAGATTTTGAATTTACAAGGTATTTGTCCATCTTGCATAAATGCATAAAAAATTTGAACGTCTTACATGAAGAAACCTTACCTACGGTAATTGCGTGGTTGCAGAGAAATGTGTTCTGAAAGGGGCTCCGTGGTTGTGTTCTGTTGTTCGAAAAGGTTCTGAACAATACTGGTAAATAGGGAAACTAGATAACGGGGCAAATGTTGAAAATAATGAAAGATCCAGGAAGAAAAGTGAAACGGATTTTATTCTAAATGGCGTAATTCGAAGCTTTTTCCAAAATGCGAGAAATTCGCGAACTTTGAAATCGATTTTATAGAACGCGCGAATTTCTCGCGGTAATCATTTTTTAATACGAGAACAGAAAAAAATATGTTCTCGTGCTGTAGTGAAAACACTGTTTCTCGCGCGTTCTCGTGCTGTAGTGAAAACACTGTTTCTATATAAATATTCCCAAAATGTATGCTAAGGTTTAAAGATTCCTTTTTCTAAAACAATAGTGCAAGTGTTTCTATTTTATCAGAGCTTTTTCTATTTACAGTAGCTGGCCAAATTATTAGACGCACTATAAGGTTCTATGTAAAATCTTAATTATCAGGTGATACTATATGCTTAAAGGTGCTTATTTCCGATTTTCTTTTTTAAAAGCCCTTAAAGGGGCTTTTTTTATTAGGTGTTTTTAAAAAGTGCTTAATTTTCCCTTTTTTCAAGATGAGATTTTTATTTTATTTTGTTGATTTTCGCTTCGAATCATGCAAAAAGACGCATGACGGTTAAAACAAGATAAAAACCGTTAATTGTGAAAAACTTTCCTACCCTGCCTAATTATATTTTTTAGAGTGCTTAAAAATATTTTTTGAGTGCTTTGAAAGTGCTTAAAAGGTGCTTATTTTTTGTTGAATAATTTGGCTACACACCCTGTATATAGCTTTATTGTATTTACGTGACTGAAACCAGTTTGCACTTGTTTACTTTAGTGTATCAATTTAGACTATATATACAGTAGGGAACCGATTATCCGGAACGATCGGGATCATCGCTATTCCGGATAACTGATTTTTCCGGTTTTCTGAATCGCTACAAAAAGCCGTTTGTTTATTGCTAAACCCAACAAAAAAAAAATTTTTTTTGGAAATAATCGTAAAAAGAAGAAAAACCGATGAAGGAATACACTAATGATTATTTCCAAAATGATGGTAAGGTAAACGTCTTTCAAAAAAGAAAAACAAAAATGCGAAAATCTTATGAGGAAAAAAAATTTTTTTTTTTAAATGGCGCGAAAATGTATCGAATTTCGTTCCGGTTTTTTGGTTTTCCGGTTTTCTGATTTCCGGATAACGGGTTCTGTACTGTAATATAAATTTGACAATTGGATAAATTAAACAATATATTATATAAATATAGAATATTTACTATTTCAAGCATTATATTAGTAGTATATTATAATAATTAGGTCAAATTAATTACATGTTTTGCACGAGCTTATAGACAATACTTTTATATTTAAACATCTCTGTAATGGGTTTATATTCAGGAGATTTTTAATATACCTCCTATTTGTATTTATTTTTAACGTATTGCATTACAATTTTGAACCAATTGATACAGGAGCTTAAATAAATGCAAACTGGTTTCATCCTAATAAAAACAATAGAACTGTATAGTAACACCTGATAATTAAAATTTTACGTAGTTTACTGCCAAAAATAAAAAAAACTAAAAATGACCAATAAAATTTTTTAGAAATAAATACTATAACAATAATATATATTTAAACAAATTAAATTTAATATAGTGCCAGAAAGTTAAAAAAGTTTTTCACATCTTTTTTTAAAACTTTTTTTAAGGAAAAATTCATGTTTTCTGTGTTTCATATTTTTTAAGAGTAGGATTGAAAAGTATTTTAATTTGAAATTAATTCAATATAAGATTTGCAGTACAGTGAAACCCCATGTGATGAATACTCTTGCAAAACGAACACCTCTCATTACGGATAGTTTTTCATTCCCCGGTGAATCTTTTATGAATAAACCATTATGTATCCCCTCTGCAAAGCGGACCTCAATTCAGAAATCCAAATTCCAGAGGTTTCAAGAAATCATTGATCACATTTATGTATAAAAATTATTGTACTATATTTTATTTAAAAATATTAGAACTAGAATTTATACTTGGCATCTCTTTCATTTTCAAATATTTTTTTTTTGTAGAATAATAAATGTGATTAGAGATAAAAGTAAACTTATGTGTAATTCTTAATTTAAATTATGTTGCATATCATTTACTTAAAATTTCATGTTGTGAAGATATCAATGATATAAATTTGATTAATACTTCGATTATTAATGATTGCACTCAAGAAATTTTCAGGATTTTTGAGTTGGGCCCCTGCATTTATGTCTTAAAATGTTTTTTTCAAAACCAGACCCACCGTTCTCTTAATTTAAAAAGGAAAGAAACCTATTCCTACTTTAAATTCCAAAAAAATTATGCATCTTACCACCATTTTTTAAACCTTGCTTATTTTTGCTTTATCACGATTGTCACTCCATGGGTTAAACCTGGGAAATACAGGTAGTTTAAAAAATCACTTAAAATAGCAGGGAAAATGCAGATAATTTTGATTTTTTTTTCTGAACTGAGAAAATAAAGGGAATTTTGTTTCTTATTTTTGTCTTTTAAAAAATGGTGACCACTTAAAGCATAATCTTTAAAATTTTTAAGCATGATATTTCAGCTATACTAAACAATTTCATTTACTAAAGCATTATTTAAGTATGTTCAGCTCTTCCTCTTTTTTTTTGTCTAAGTTTTTCCAGCAATTAAAACTAACTAATATAGTTAGCCCAATATAGCTAACACAAGAGCACAGTAATTGTTGTGTTCTTCTTAATATATTGTGTATAATGTATACAGGGAATTTTTTTCCTTCCAGAATTGAGTGTCAACCCTGTTTAATAATAACTAAAAATATTGTTAAGCTGTTTTACTAATAAGGAATCAATCATTCTCAAGGCATTTTCCTTTGCGAAGAAATGAATGCTTGTGTGAAACATTTTGCCTTCTTTCGATCATTTCATATGGAGAACCCACTAAGTGTGAATCATATTCCTGGAGTTTAAACATCGCAATTCGTTATCAGACTTTTAAAAAAATTAACCATTGATTATTATTGATTTATGATTTGAGAATCAAATGTCATGATTCATATTCACATTTTCAAATCAAACATAATGCCCTGTATTCACATGTTTTAAAAAACCAACTATCACAGTTTGTTTTCAAGCAATGTGAAAATGAACAATACTCTTCATATATTAGTTTTCTGCACTTAATCAATATTGGTCTTTTAGAATTCTTATTCTTCTCAGTCTTTTGGATGTTTATCCTACAGTTTCTTAACAAAGTTGTTTTTTTTTTTTTTAATTGTTCAGGGATACACTGCTATTTTGAGGATAGTAATTCAAAATTACTGAATTACAATTTCTCGAAGGCTTCTAAAATTTTTTGGATTTTAGCAAAAAGGTTTCTAGAATAAAAACTACTTAAATATTCTTACATAAAACATGAAAAATGTTTTTTCTATAAACCAAGATTATTATTGATTTATGATTATTATTATTAATTTATAAATTCTTATGAAGTAAGCTAAATGTCACTATTATGAAAGAATGTCATAAGTAAACTTTTTTTTCAAGCTGACCCAACATAAGCAGAACCTGTTTTGTTTATTCTTTTTTTTATGTGTTAATTATTTCTTTGAAAAGAGTTTAATTTATTTTGTCAAGGATAAGTTTTTCAGATTTTTGGTAGCATTCAGCTTCTTTTAAAAAAAATGTCCCTTTTTTCGAACTTCTGGAAATTTTTTTTGTTCTTTACGACTTTTCGTACCTATGTAAACGCGATTCAAAAGTGCATTTACTGGATTTAAAAGTCATATCGCTATCGAATATATATGCGATTAAAAATTACGCATCACGATTCGTATTCACATAATTTACAATTTACAAATATTGATTTGTATTCAAGCGACTTGCGAATCTCACATTGGAATTCGTATTCACGCAATTTAAAGATCTCACATCAAGATCAGAATTCACACAAAAGTTTTTTAAAAAATTTATATTTATTCAGCATTGTACATAATTCAACATTTTTATTATTTTTTTATTAAAATATTGATCATGTGCTTCTGATCATGTGCTTCTGTGCATTGATCATGTGCTTCTGTGCATTGATATATGCTTCTTACATACACTTCTTGCTCAAATTTCAGGAATTTTTTCCATTATTTAAAAAAAAATTTTACATGCGACGTTTTTTAATTTCTATTTTCAGTTTTTTACAAAACTCATCCTTGTAATGTAAATGATAGAAGTTTTTATTTCTTTATTTTTTTCAGGCCGTATGTAAAAAAGAAATACACCCCGGGTAAACTCATTAAATGAAGATACAACAGTGGCATTCAAAACCAGTTACTTATATTGTTGCTAAGCAATTTACACTTTATATGATTCAAGTAAGTCAGAGACTAAAATTTATATTTTTCAAAGGCATTTTGAAAAATATCCTTTAAGAGAGTGCCATACTGCGAGATAAGCTTTTCAGCACAAATTCTCATTCATCTCCATAACTAGTTTAAGTGAAGAAAAACTGAATTCAGACAAATCTAGAGTAAGTCAAGAAGTTTCCATCTCTGGAAAAAAAATTCTAAATATCAATCTGTAAACAAATTATTGGAAAAGAACTTCATTGCGTTATCCTAAATTACTTTCTCATGTTTTATTTGAATGTTTTAAAAATTTATTACCAACATTTGAAACTTTATAGCCTACTCTACATGGTCTTAAAGGTGCTTATTTTCGTTTTTTATAAGCCTTCAGAGGTGCTTCTTTTATTGGGTGTTTTTGAAAAGTGCTTAATTTTTACTTCTCGAAAAAAAATTTTTTTTTCTTTACCATATCGATTTTCTCCTTGTATTATGCAAAAGTGTGGTTTTCACATTGTTCGATTCCACGTTTTCGCAATTTATTCAAACATGAGGCTTTTCTGCTTATCATCGGTCCATAGCGTATGAAAGCGCCAATCATTTTACTTGTTTGATGAAATACTTGTGTTGGGTTCAGTGAGATAATTGCATTGTCATTTGCAACTCTGCTGCATTTTGCAACATATTCTCAATTTCAGGCTTCATTTTCTACTCTCTGACATCGAACCGAAAAATCTCTCAATCAATTTATAATGGCTAATTTTAATCAAGAAAAGAATTCTTTGTTAGAAACTAGCTATTTTGTCATAATCACGTAAAGTCTTTGAAAAATATTTTGCATTTTTTTAATGTATATGGGTCATTCTTTTGAGAACTGTTATTTTTGATTCAAAAATTCCCAAAAAAGTAAAGTGAATGAAAAGGTTTGAAACTTTTTATATTGGTAGGCATATGTAATGGCATAATGAGAAAATCCTTTAAATTTTACTTAATATTTAAAGAAATTAATAAATTTGATAATTTTTGAGGAGAATGACGTTAATCTTCGGAGAATGATGGTTTATTTGAATACATGTGTTTCTTCATCAAGTTAAAGTATACTAAGCATATTTAATGAATATTATAATTTTGTTTTATAACTATGATAGTTTTCTAGGTTATTGAAATAGAATTGGCTGGAATGATTTTCACGCATGATAGGATTCTTTTCTGATGTTTGTTTTTAAATAGCTATGTATGTCTGGGAAATTATCATTTATATTTTCCTACAATTGGAACCGTTACCTCAATTGTTAAATTTCTTGAATGCATGGTCTTCACTTCGCCGGTATATAAAATTTTACCACTCTCGAATCTATCTCCTATTTTAAACTTTTTATGCACACCTTTCTTTCTGCCACTTTCTGATCGGCTATTCTTTTAGTTTTTTCATTGTTCTAATTAACATTTACACTGCCCGGGATAGCCTGGTTGGTAGGGCACTGGGCCCTGTGTCCAGGAATTCATGGGTTTGATCCCCGCCTGCCAAAGACTTCCTGTGTAGTAAATTGTGACTGATGCACGTTAAATCTGTCGAGTCGCAAAGTCCTCCAGGTTCTTATAACAAATCAATACCTCTGGGGGTACTGATCCGGGAGTTTCCTTGTCTTCTGGATTGGTTAAAAAATTACAAGGCTACGGAGTTGAACATCAGCATAGCATAGATTGGGTTGAGTGTTCAACAACGGTTATAAAAAAAACTCCTGTACAGGTTACTGAGCATATTGAGACTGAATCTCTTCCTTATATTTGCAACTTTAATTTTCGCTAAAACAAATATGTACTAGTATTAAATCTGTTGATAATTGTTTTTTCAGTTCATTTACTGTTTTCTACTAATTTGCAACATGCACCGTATATTTTGGTAAGTCCCCCTCTAGCTCTTTAATTAAATTGGAAGGACTAATTTCTTATTTTATCTTTATTGATTTATTAGAAATCTTTTCTTGGTTTTTAACAATATATTTCTTTTTTTTTTCTCTAATGCACACTTTTTGTACTTAAATAGTTCCTTATCATCATACTGTTTATAAATCTGCATTTTATCTTTTCAATTAGGGTATTTCCTATACAAACAGTCTTCAAAGTTGAAATCACAAGTTATTGCACACGGATGACTTATAATTAGTAATATTAATCTCATAAAGTTTTGAGATAACCATTTTCCAATTTGCATGTACTATGCATCGACACATCTTTAATTGTTGGTTATTTTACCGGAAACGTGTGCATTCTTCAAAAAGTAGGATAACTAATGCAACAGTTTGGGTTTCCATGTAAATATTTTTTTTAGTGTATCAAGCACCACTTCTTTTAGCTCTTTTATCTCTTTCTTTCTTGTTTCACATTCCTTTTTACCTGAGCACATTCTCAATTCATCTGATTAAAACAAACTATGTTTTTTGAAGTTTCATAAGTTACATAATTGTTTTTAAAAATTATCATTTGACTAATTCTTAGTGTATTCTATATTTCAGAAATCACTTTGAGGAACAGAATGCTCTATACTTTTTAAAAAATTTTCCTCTTAAAATTCCATTAAATAACTTTTTCTATGTGAGTCTTTGCTAAAATTTTAAAATTAGTTCCTACTTACAAACATAGTACTACACCGAAAACCAATCGCTTGCATACCGATGATGATATACTTTCCTTGCCCTGAAATTTATTTAGACGACTTCTTGGTTTGGGTCTTAGTTTTTAATTCTATGAAATCACTTTTTATAACAAACTCTAGTTTTTTGAACAAGTACATCAAGTATCTTTTCAATTTTGCTCAATTTTTTACGCCTAGCTCTTTCAAACGAAGTTTACTAAAATTCAAAACATTATGCAAGGAAATTCTTAATGTGATTTGTTTACTCGAAGGTCTTGGAAAATTATCATTCAATGATGGTTCATTAACATTTTTATCTGTTTCTATTAAAGCTTGTTTTTTCAACTTGTAGTTACAAGAGTTTTTCTTCCATTATTTCTTTTTCACCCTCAAGTTACAACTAGTCATCTGGGAGGCGGGTTTCACTGGTCCCCTTTTTACTTTTTTTCAGGTACATAATCCGATCTTTCTTCTTCTTTTTTTTAAAACTAAGTAGTATTCTGGATTTGTATTCATTCCTATCTTTCTTGACTTTTTTTTCTTCTATTATGTTCTCTTTTTTTCACAATTTAATTTTTAAAAAACACTGATCAGGTTAATTCAATTCATTCAAAAATATTTTTAAAAATAGTTTGACTTAATATATTCTGTAATTTTTAATGAAAATAGGAACAATTTTTTTTTTTTTGAAGTCAACAATGGGAACTAGTGAGGGAATGATATAATGGTATATATTAATTATATAGAAGAAATATTTTTATTTTTTTGTTAATCTGCATTCTGAAAGATACTTTCCCTGAAAAAAAAAGACATTAATAGGTCATAAGACAAGCATAGAGTATACTGGGGACATAAAAATGACTGTTTCTGTGAGAATGACCCATATAGTGTTTAAAAATATTTTTTAAGTGCTTAAAAGGTGCTTTTTTTGTTGAAAGATTTGGCTATGCATCCTGCATTACTAATTATAAATTATATATATTCCTAACTATATTACTGAGCAAGCCCTTGAAAATTTTTTTTGTTTAATTGAGTGAGAACATTATTGCATATGTGTTTAACAACAAGCTCGTTATAATAAGATTTCCATCTGCTATTATGAATATTGTCATTGTATATGAAGGATGTTTTATTCTTTTTAGAATTTATCTGTTGATTCTAATGGGATTCTGGAATTCGAACATAATCCTGAAACTGCCTTTAAATCCAGTTCTGCTTAAGATAAAATTATAATTTTCCCCAGTACCTACTTATGTGATACTTTAGGATGGATTGAAGAGCCTATAACAGTTCAAGGTAATTATATCTTATTTTTATATATTTTTTTTTATTTATTCAGGGACATCAGATATCGTATAAATGATCCATCCACAACCATGTGAAAATTAACAACTTTGATTTTCCCTATCCAAAAGTAAAAAGGGGTATACCTGAGAAACTCATAATCAGGCTTTCAAACACTGATAATTAGACATAATAATTCAGACTTATTTAAACCAACCACAGTGCTGGCGTAAAACATCTTCAGTGATAGACTGATCATGGGTTAGAGTCCCCTCGCCGTCTGACTAACCGTGGAAGGTTTTCGTGGTTTTCCTCTCCATATAACGCAAATGTTTGTTAATTCCATTAGAAAGCAAATTTCATCCGATACTTGATCCAGGAGTTACCTTGTCTTCGGAACTGGGTTCAAAATTACCAGGCTACAGGAACATTAGTCATCATAAATCCTAAATTGGGTTGGCTGTTCAACGGCGATTATGAAATAAAATAAAATGCAATCAGACTTGGCACTTTCGGGATGATAAATTTTTGATATTGAAATTTGGATCATATTAGAGTACAATCTTATTTATAACTTTTGTTTAGGTGCTATTTATTATTTTAATAAGTTAAATGCTTTATACTTGATTCGAAACCATCTTTGTAAGAACAAAATTTCTTATCGTTGTTATTTTATCTGTATCAAATTAAAATTATAACCTTCAATATGGCTGAAACTTTGATTTAAAATTCTAATTTATTCTCATGCCTTTATCAAAGTTGCAATTTTATTTCAATACTTTTAATTAATATCATTGACAATGAACTAGAATTATATATTTAAAATTTTAAGACACATAATAAGCTTTGTCAAACAATGATTTAATTCATTTAAGCAAAGATTTGTTTTTTATTTTCCAACAAATAACACGCATTACTTAGTTTTTATAGCAATTAAATTGATATTTTTTTTAAATGTGTTTAAAAGTAACTTTCTCATTGTGCTTGGATGTAAAAACTTCATAAATATTAAAGATCTTTGATTATTTTAACTGCTTCATTACATTTATTTACTTTCCAATTTTTCGTCCCGCAGTGGACTGATTGTTAAGACACGGTACCCAGTAGAACACCGAAGTCAAGCATCACTGGCCGCGGGTGGGTGACCACTTTGGTCAGCCTGCGAAGAGACCGAGGGTGTACCCTGAAAGAAGTTCTACTGTGAAGTGCTCAACTTCACACGTAGGTTGTTTTGCTACTGAAGCAGGGAGGCCATCCCCTCTGCTGAGGATCAAAATTCTGATGGCATGTCCTCAGATCATCCTCAGAGAAGTTTCCCAGACTCTCGCCAATAGTCCATTGTGTAGCTTTAGTATGACGTAAACAAACAACAATCCAATTCCTGCATTTTAGTTTCACGTATTTAAAAATTATGTAATATTTTATTACAAAATTATTTAATATTAGATATTTCTTTTTGAAAGAAAGAAATGTCCTCCCCTCCCAATCCAATTCGGATAAACCAATTTCTTCCAGGGTGGAAAAAACTATTCATTACTGTATGTAATCATGGTGCTTAACATTTTTAAAAAGTGTTTAAAGGTGCTTATTTTCGTTTTTTGAAAGCCCTTAAAGGTGCTTTATTCATTGGGTGTTTTTAAAAACCTTTTCGAAAAAAAGATTTTTTCTTCTTTACTATGTCGATTTTCGCTGCGCATTACGCAAAAGCGTGCTTTTCAAATTGTTCTATTCAATGTTTTCACAATTCATTCAACCACAATCGATTTCGGCGTACTGTCGATCCATAGCCAAAGAAAGCGTGAATCATTTTACATGTTTGATGAAATACTTGCGAGTCCACATGTGCGTCTACTGAGCTGGGCTCAGTGAGATTATTGCACTCTCATGTGAAACTCTGCTGCAATTTGCTAGATATTCTCAATTTCCGGCTTCATTTTCCACCCTCTGATAACGAACCGAAAAATTTCCTGATCATTTTATAATGGCTAATATAGTCAAGAAAAGAGTTCTTTGTCAGAAACTACTTATTTTTAATATGATCATGTGAAGTCTTTGAAAATTATTTTGCATTTTGTTAATGTATATAGTGCTTAAAAATTTTTTTTGAGTTCTTAAGAGGTGGTTATTTTTTGTTGAAGGATTTGACTGTGCATCTTCGTAATTCATTTAACATTTTCAGACATCATTCAATCAGTCCTTGTATCGTTTTCCTTAAATATTTTTGGAGTTGACTCCTGTAAGGAGATTGTGCTTGAAGCAGCAGGCAACAGTGATGTGTTCTTAAACTGTTGCAGCACCAGAATTGTAGAAATTGATAATGTCTTATTAAGAGTGAAGAAGGATCTGCTGAGTTGTCCACCATGGAAAACTTCACATGAAGGGATGCATTGTTGACAGTAATGCTTCTGATCATGGAATATTGCTGCTGGGAGGTGCGGAAGCAGTCTTGCAAGACACCATTGTTTGTAATTCTAAAGTAACTTGGATTTCTTTTGTCATGGTTTTATTTAAAATTGGATACACATACCTGCCAAGTCTCCTGGTTTTTAACGAAGAATCCTGTATTTTCCGACTATCTCCTGTTTACCTGTGTATTCTCGAGCCCTGTGGCAGAATCGTGGCGACATTGTCGCTGAATGTAGCCGAGTTCTTGCGGAAGGAGTTTTCCTTTGGGAAGTAAAAAATTTTGGTTTTCTTTTCTGCAGAAACTTTCGTTGTATTCTTTGTAGTTTTTACTATTGTACACAAAGTTTTTAAGTTCTATATATTTAATACGATATTGTTTATAACAACACCTGAATCTCGAAATGAAAGCACATATTTAGTAACTCCTTTTCGAAGAGTCTGGCACGCGTGATTTCGCCGTTGTTTCCTCCCCCCCCCCCAAATGTTAATGCTACGGATTTCTTGATTTTTTTAATTATTTTTTAATGTGATGATGATTTACAAAATGCAAAAAGGAAATAATTACTGTGTTTTCCATCTATAAAGTACGAAAATATTGGCCATAATATTAGAATTTTTGAAAAATGTTACGTATTCAAATAAAAAAATTATATTATTTTAACTGAAAAGTTTATTTTTTTATTATTATTATTTTTTTTTGAAGTTGATGCTTCTGTTACTTTAAATTAGTAACATGTATATTTGTTATTTTTAAAAATATCGTCTATGTAAGAAAAATGTTTGTATTAGTGAGGCAACTCACAGGAAGTCCGAAAAAATTAGGATTCTCAAATTTCCCCGTATTTATTGGAGAAATTTTTGCCGATAAAATAATTAATGATGGCAAAAATACTTCTCTTATTCCTCAACAGATGGTGCTATTTTGAGTGTTTATATTTTAAGTAATTATAAATAATTCTCTCTATTCTAAAAAAAAGTTTTTGCAGTTAATTTTGTCCCCTGAAAAACTTTTTAACTACGTGATGAAAATCTAAGATTAAGGAATCAATTCATTCAGAATCTTTCAGGGAAGACATTTAGGGCATTCAAATCTTTTACATAATTTTAAATTTTTATTTATTTTAGTTTTAAAGCACGATTTTGCAGTTAATAATGAAGAATAACCTCCGTTCACAACAGCCAATCACATGTCTGAAAACGGCAAGCTTAAAAAAGCGATTTACAAGTCTGAATTTTCTTTTTCAGAGATGCAACCAATCACAAAATAGTTAGAATTTCATTCTTCAGTTTTACAACATCTCAACTTATTTCGTATTGATATATTGATTAATCTGATTATTTGTTTTCTAAAACGTTAATTCGTAAGTTTAATCTGGTTCCGGCATATAAGATAAAGTTGAATGACAAGGAATTTAATTAATATGCAATACAGTAAATAAGCGAAGAGATATTTTATAAAAGTATTTAATGAAAAATAATAACAGCGAAATATATGCGTTTGCGAAGCGTTCTATTTACATCTCTGAATGTTGCCACCTATTTTTATGAAAGTTAAACTATTCTCTGCTATAATAAAATTAGACTTATGCGAACCTTACATTCTATTGATCTAAGTGACGATGGGATTTGTATTTTAAAAAAATGTGATAAGATTCGCTTAAAAAATGTTGACGTTATTATAAGGGACGAAGCAAGTATGATTCCCAGAAAAGCAATAGAAATGATCGATAGAACTTTTCGTGATCTTCTAGCTAATGAGATACCATTTGGTGGTAAGATAATCATTTTAGGTGGAGATTTTCGACAAGTGTTACCTGTCGTTAAAAAAGCTACACATATGCAGGTTATTAATGAAACTATAAAATACTCTTTTCTTTGGCCATTTTTTGAAATCCTCCATTTGACAATTAATATGAGAGTTAAAGCTGGTAACCAAGAATTTGCCAATTGGTTGTTGACAATTGGCAATGGAGTACTTTTACATCTTGATGCAAGCACTCCTGATCTTTATTGTAAAGATATCATTTCTTGGTTTTTTGAAAAAATCGATTGTCTTAATACTAACTTCATTAATCACATCATATTATCACCGCAAAATGATGAAGTTAACAAAGTTAATGAAAATATTTTATCACGTGTGCCAGGTGAAGAGGTTATAAGTTATAGTATTGATAAGGCCACACTATATGGAGTAGATAAATCAGACGGGAGAGAAGAAGAAGCTACTTTAAGGTATTCTATTGAATATTTAAACTCCATAAATCTTCCGGGACTGCCACCTCATCAGCTCAAATTAAAAGTTGGATGCATTGTAATGCTGATCAGGAACATATCTATTGTTGATGGCCTTTGCAATGGAACTCGATTGACTGTTCTTAAAATAGGGAAAAGAGTATTGACTTGCCAAATTGCTACTGGTAATAAAAATGGTAGTATTGTCAATCTTCCAAGAATAGAATTAAATACATTATCAAGTAATTCTTCCTTACCATTTGTGCTTTATCGACGACAATTTCCTGTTAGATTAGCTTATGCCTTAACAATTAATAAGGCCCAGGGCCAAACCTTCGATAAAGTTGGGCTATATATTGAACGGCCTATTTTTTCTCATGGTCAATTATATGTGGCATTGTCAAGATGCACAACGAAGGAGAACATTAAAATATTTATTAAAGATGATCCTGTCATTAACAATATTGTATATAGAGAAATATTATAACATATATATATAATGTCAAATTTATAAATGTATTTAGCGTAAAGAAAATGCTATTGGTGCATTGTTTATTTTAATTCCGCAAAATTAATGTTTTCATTTATAGTTATTTTGCTGAATATTATTAAAATATTTTTTTAAAAATTACCCTGTTCTTAACAATATTGCTTATTGAAAAATATTATAGTGTTTGCATATATATATATATATATATATTGAATTAAATGTGTTAAAAATATATTCATTTCTTTGGGACAAAGTCTGTATTATTGTGATTATCATTTTTTTTAAACAAGTTTCATATTAAGATTATATCTGCACATTGATGTTAATTTCTGACAATTTTGGCTCATTTAAAGAACAAATAGGACATAGAAGGAACTGTAGTCAACGAAAAAAAGTGACATTGATATTGACACACTGCTTATTCTGCATTTAAGAAAATTAATTCTTTTCGATGATAACAGTTAATATTCAGTTTAATATTGAAATATATGAAATCAAAGCATTCTTGGTTTTGCGAAGCAAACCAAGCAAGAATTGCGAAGCAATTCTCCGGGGGTTGGCGAGCGTTAGCGAGCAGGGGGCGGAGCCCTCTAGTGCTTTAAAAAAATCTAATTTAGAGATTAAGAAATATATTCATAATTTTTACTTCACAAACCAGGGGTCTGTTCAGGGCAAATTTATTACCAATTAGCAGTACCTTTACAAATTCAACTTAAGGAAAAATGGTAGTTTCACAAAATGTGCTTAAAAAAGGAAGTTCCAAGATTCTCCTCCCCGCCTTTTGAAATTTTGTTTTTGCAACTAAATCCCAGGTTAATTAAGCATATACGAATTGGTACACGTGCTTGGTCAGATAGTGCGATGTGGAAAGCCTAACTGGTCGCTTACGCCATGTTATAGCAAGCTTTTTTTTCACCGAGTTTTTTTTTTTTCTTCTTCTTCAAAACATTAAATGACTAGACTCTGTAAGCTTTATAGGAGGTTGAAATTCGAACATTATTCTAAACATTGTTCTAAATTTAAACTCACCTTTATTTTTTTATGAAGCATTTTTTCTCTGAAACTTTTTTCTATATGATCCAGTGAGAAATATTCTCATAATGAAAATAACTTTTAGTGAAATGCATGTTTTTTTTTTTAAAAAAAATTCAAGTTGAAATTTAAAAATGGACAATATATGTTATGGTTTTTTAAATTTAGATGCAATTTTAAACCCAAAATTTTAATATAGCAAAATTATCTTTGAATATATGGGGAAAAATTTATAAAAATGTACCAGTCATAAATGATTTTTATTTGTAGTCACAGTATTTGGAAATATCTTTTATATTTACCACCATATTTTTGTGTTTATTTTTTAATATAATTTTTAATTTTCACAAATTATGCCTAAATTTTCACAAAATAGGTACCTCTCATAAAAACCTAGACAGACCCCTGCAAACTGTAAGTGCTTATAATACATATTTCGAATTTTGAATTTCTCTTTTTGAATTACATGATTATGCATGATGTATCAAAACTCAATTTGTAACCTGAAATATGTTACTGATAAAATATTCGTTATTTCATTTCTCCAATGTTGCAGGTATGGATACATTTATAAATGGTGACTGGATTAAAATATAATTCATTTTAAATTTGTATCATATTTTCGATACTTACATTTCTTACTTACCTATTATTAAAGAAACCTTTTTGTTGAAAATGTGGATGTTTAGCAGTAGATGTGCTTCAAGATGAGAAAAAGGGATAGTTTGTGACTAGGGGGGGGGAAGCAGAGGGTAATAAAAAATGTGACTTCAAGCATTTTGATGAGATAAAAAAATCAGCAGATACATAATTTTTTTTTTTTTTTATCAAAGTAGAACATGTATTCTGTGTATCCTATTTTTTATTACAAATGTGACATCAAGCATTTTGATGAGATAAAAAAATCAGCAGATACATAATATTTTTTTTTATCAAAGTAGAACATGTATTCTGTGTATCCTATTTTTTATTACAAATGTGACATCAAGCATTTTGATGAGATAAAAAAATAAGCAGATACATAATTTTTTTTTTTTATCAAAGTAGAACATGTATTCTGTGTATCCTATTTTTTTATTACAAGCAAGTTATCCGCGCACCTGAAAAGTCATGATTTTCACTATTTTTTTTAAAAAAATTCAAAGAAAGTCATAAATTTAGGTAGCCGAAAAATCTAATTTTTAAAATGGATTTGTCTAACAATATCCCCACTCAGAGTCATATTTTATTAAAATATAAAATGTTCTTGAAAAATTTCACAAGCATATGATAAATTTGATCTTAGAAGAGATTTATATAATAAAACTTATGTTTTTCTATGAATTACAGTAGATTTTAATTATTTTTGAATTTCATATAACATTTACTGACTTTAGTTATTCTTCTTTGTATTTCCATTCTAATATTGTTCCTCCTGTTGATTACAGAACCCAAGTAAACGAAATTGTCAACTACCTCAAATTTACATTCTTCAATTTCTAAATGGGTGTTGAGAAAATTGATGAGTTTTAATTTTATCAATTATTATTAAATTTTCATTTTCTCTACATAATCTTTTTTTTTTCAATTATGTTCTGATTTCTAATAACCTAATTGATTTCTAATTGATAATAATAATTTCTAATAATTTGTAGAAAGATGGTATCCAAATGAAATCTTTAAGTTCATTACACTTACAATCTTCAAATATTGAGCACAATGAAAGGTATGGACTGCATGTAGAGGCAGGAGGTGAATTTCGGCTGAAAGCTTCCCTGAATTGCTGATTTCTGATTCTCACATAACTCAAAATGGTTCTTATGGAATCTTCTTGAACAATGTCCCAATGACAGACATATCATTGCAGAGACTGAGTGGCGATTTCGCGATTCTCAATTTGTAAGTATTCTACGAGCACAAATTTCAAAACGATGATTCACACTAACTATTTCCACTAAGGAAAATTTCTTACATTTATTAATATTAAGAATATTGTAATTCAACAAGAAGTTCTCCAAAATATTAAGTTAAATTTATGTATGTAAATGAAGGATGTATCTTTTTTTCTTTTCTTTTCTTTTTTTTTTTTTGTTGGAAAAACAGGGTGGCCACCCACCTGGAAAACCTGGAATTATCAGGGAATTTTTTTTACTGGAAAAAATCTGGGAAAGTCAGTGAAATGTTGATAAAAACCTTGAAAAATCAAGGAATTTTAAAGAAAAGCTGGAATTATTTTACCATCTGTTATATCCTCTTTATTTAGACTGAAATCAAGCAGTTGAAATATCATAAACTTAGTAATACTTTTCTTGCATTCTTTCCCTGATAAACCAGAATGCCATATGAAACTGTTGCTAAATGAATGGCAAAATCTTTGACCTCTTTGGGAGATGAAGCAGTTTAGGAAAGGCAAAAATTGTAATAGAGGTGGAAGGATATTTGTGCTTCCCAGGCTGAATTCATTCAAGTTTGTTCCAATGCTTTGGGGGTATTTTTCTCTTTTAACAAAATGTTTTAGTGTTTTTAACTTTTAAAAAACTAGTTGGTTATAATTTAATAATAGATTTTATCTTGCACTATTTTCTGAAAGCTTTTGTCTTCTCATCCAATGAATTATTTTTTCTTGGCAAAGCCAACCAATCACTCATTTTCTTGAATTGCTAATAGCAAAATTACAATTGTTGCATTGATGCTAATTTTCTGAATTTCATTTTAACCTTTTATAGTAGGGGTGCACAACCTTTTTGAGTGAAGGGCCACATGCGCAGCAGATTGACTAATGAAGGGCCGCATGCCAAAGGGAACACCCAAAGTATTTAGACAAACATATTCATAGCAATTTTAGGTAGTAATTGTTATAAAAACATTGTTTTAACCACTAAATTCTTTTTCTAAGTTAACCTTGTAATATCTTAGCATAAAATTAAATACTTTTAAATGTTTAAAGTTAAAAACTTCTAAACTAAGAAAAAACTGAGCCTTCTAAGAAAAAACAGAATCAGTTAATCAGAAGAAAATTTAGATAAATTGAAATAATTAAAAAACTATGGGAAAATACATGTTTTTTAAAAGTCATATTACATAATACATAAGTTCATTTTAACATAAATTTTAATTTTAAAAAATTTGTTCATAGAAATAAATTTAAAAAATATGTTCTAGTTATTAAAATAAATACAAGTTAAATACTTTGATTTAAAGAAAGTTTATAGGGTTAAAAATGATAAAAATTGAAACAAAACCCCATCTGCGGAAAATAAGATTTAGCATTTAGAAGGGGAATATACTTAAACTTTAAAACATTTATTTTAAATTAATGATAGGAAGCAGGGGCAGAGAGAGGGAAGAAAGAAAGAAAGCATTAATCTTGAATAAACTATTTTCCTTAATAATAAAAAACTATTAAGATACTTGTTTAAAATTTTTTATGGCGAATATTTTTTTAACATGACACTTTCTATTTACAATTAATACACATATGCAAAAACAATTAGTAACATTTACATTACTTAACGAAACTTATTTTGATTATATTTTTTACTGTTAAAATTTAATGATATACAAATCATTTCCCAGCGTACAATCATAAATGATATGAAATGGTGAAAGTATAGCATAAGAAAATGGTTAAAAAATTTTCTTAATGGTTATCCTCTAATTTGCTAAATTTTTAAATATTGGGATAATTTTATTCACTTGATCATGTGATTCACTTGATCATGCTTTTTCGAGCCATTAAATGAATTTGTTAAAAGACTGCTCTGTAATTTTGAACAGACCAAATTTATTCTGGAAAACAGTCTTATGACAGAAGCTGTTGTTGTGGGTAGTATTAAATTCGGGCAAAAAACTTAATCACTTTTGGAATAGATGGTGTTCTTCATTTCCATATTTTTAAATCACGTGAATACAAATAGCGATGTGTTATTTTATAATTGCCTAAATACTAATTGTTATGTGTGCTTTTCAAATTGCGCAAATATAAAACGCAATGTGTGCTTTTCAAATTGCGTGAATACGAATTGAGATGTACAATTTTAAATTGCGAAAAGACTACTCACAGCGCATGATTTTTAAAATGTGTGAATATGAATCGCGATATATGGTTTTTAAATCGCGTGAATATGAATCGCGATGGATGATTTTTAAATCTCGTTATTTTTAATACGAAATGCGCTGCGCAATTTAAAGATCGCGTAAATACGAATTACGATGTGTGAATTTTAAATTACGCGAAGAATTAAAACATGTGATTTTTAAAACGTATAAATACGAATCTCGACATGTGATTTTTAAATCATGTAACAACAAAAAGAATAGGTTGAGTCTGTGATGTTAACTTGCACTTGTTCATGGGACTAAAGAAATATACACGTGCTTTGAATTATTTTTTAGCAAAGGGGAACGCGTTTAATATAAATGTACACAACTTGTTTTTATTTTTCATTTTTATTCTTTTTAGGAAGGTATCGATTTTGCTAAAATACGTAATTACTTTTTAAGTTCCAAAAAAAAAAAATTAAAACAGTATCGAATTTTAAGAGTTGTAATATTGTGCTAAAATATCAGGATATTCTAAATTACAAGTAAAAAGACGTTCGAAAAACCTCTTATATTTACGTAAAAATCGACACAAATACAGCACATAAAAAGTAATTATTTTAATGCGCGATTCAAAACTCGCGTGATGTCAAATTATATGAAAAATATAAATTTTTTTTAAATCACGGGTAAAAAGCGTAGTAATAACTACAAAGGAAATTATCAAAATACCTTTATATTTGCGGTGAAATTGGTGTAAATAAAACGTGTCAAAATTTTATGTATTTAAATGCGAAATTAAAGTATCAAAATAGCGTATAAAAAATATCGGACTTTCAAAATCTTGTAGAGATGTGTAACAATTGCCAAAATAACGATTGAAAAATATTTTGATTTGCAATAAAATTGGCACAAATAAACCACGTCAAAAAATGGTTATCTAAATGAGCGATTATTTAATCGCGATTTGCAATAATATCGTGCCAAAATATCAAAATTTTAAAAGTCATGCGGAAATGCGTAGCAACAACTGCCGAAAAAGATTAGATTTTTCATGAAGTTTGCACAAATAAAGCGTTTCATAACTTTTTAAAAATCGCGATTTCAGAAAATACGTGAAAATGGGCAGCAATAACTACCGGAAAGTCACTGAATTTACGATAAAATCAGAGCACTCGAAGAGAGTCAAAAGTAATAACTAAAATTAGAAATTTGTATATCGTAATAATGATGTGTTCAAAATAATGGTATTTTCAAAACTATGCCTAAATCTGTAGAGGTAACGATCGAAAAAAAGCGATCGAAAACTACATTGAATGAAATTGGGTGCGTCAAAAAACTAAATGCATAAATTTAAAATTTCCGAATTTTTTTTTCATTTAAAAAAAAATTTAATTATTTTTTTTCATTTTGTTCAGATTGCGGTAGGGGGCCGCACATTAAGGGTTGGCGGGCCGCATTTGGCCCGCGGGCCGCAGGTTGTGCACCCCTATTTCATACCATGTTTTATTGAAATGAAAAAGGTTCTTTTATGAACTAGATTTCAACATTAAATGTTTCTGTTGTTGGTAAATATTTGATTTTTGATTCAAAATTCGTATTGTGTATTAATCACAATGTTGACAGTTTGTAAATGTTTCGCATGCATTTCAGAGATATTTCCGAAACTGTTTCTCCTTTTACCCTAAAAAGCTGGCAAGAAACAAAGAAAGTATGAAAAACATTTTAAATGATGTATAAACTTAGAATATAAATTTTTATTAATTATATTTGTTTATTAGAAAGAAGGAAAACGAAACCTTGTATTTTTATTCTGCACTGTACAGGTACAGGTTTCAAGTTGGGCAACCAGATGACCAGAATTTTAAACCTAATATTAAACAAATAAGGTATCATTTTCAAAGTAAAAAATCGAAGATTTAGAAATAATGACTTATACCTAAATATAAATTTTGATCAAGTTACAGATTATTAAATGAAAGGCAACATCATTTGAAATTTTTTTTTATTTTTAAAAATTCACTCTAATAATGGAAAGGAAAGAAATAATAATTGAAGTGAACTGTAACAAAACAGGTTATTAACAGGCACAAATGTGTAGAAAAATTTAACATTTTGATTTACAAAAAAAATTCTCATGCACTTATTGGTATTTTAAGTACGATACCAAGATACATAATTAATCGTACTGTGCAACTAAGATTTAGAATAATTAAGTTATTTTTTCTGTTTAAAGCAAAATTTTGATAATAAATATTTTTATTGTAAATTAATAATTGTTTTTGCATCAGATACCACTGCTTTTCTTTTTATTACATTTGTTTTTACTTATTTCCATATCTTATTTTGCTTTTTCTTTATAAAATGAAATATAAATAGAATCCATCTAAATATTCATTTAGGTTAGTTTTCAATAATGTATTTCACTGCAGTAACCTATTAAAATTTGTTTAACTATGCTGTGCTTTAAGTTATTTATATTATGAATTAAAATTGATCAGTGAAGTTTTCATATATATATTTTTAATTTACTTTTATTTTGTTTATTTATGTGACGTAAGCAACTCAGTTTAAATTTTTTGAGAAACAATTAAACTTTATTTAGAACATTTTAAATCAATCATTTTGCTTAGAGCTTGAAAAATGTATGTATTTAGAAAGAAAAAAATTCAGAACATTTTGTAGTTATTTATTTATTATTTTGAGTAAAGAAAATTTGTATTTTAAAAAAATAATAAACACAATACCACAATAACACACATCCTATTCAATTATTAGGTAAATGAGATACAAATTGCTAGTAGCTATTAGGCCTGTAATTGGCAGATGAAACTGGAGAGGGGATATTAAAAAGGGATAAAAATTTATTCTAGTATTCATAGAAAATATTTTCTTCATAAATTTGGCTCATCTCTAATGATACAACCTATGCTCTTTCTCGTTCACCGTTAGCTATGCCACCAAATGCAAGTTAAAGGTACATCTAATAATATAATATTGTCTCCTTTGAAACATCAAATATAATAGTTTGTAAGAACTGTACAAAAGGATCATTTAATTTTATGCAGGCAATAAATAAAGCTATTATTTTTCCTGTGCAATCTTTTTTTTTTTTACAGGAAAAATTGTTATAGACTAATAATACAGTAAAAAATTGTCCCCCCCCCTTCTTTTAATGTACATAGACATTTTTCAATACATTTTTTTATTGTATATTAAAATAATACATGGTGTTAATAGTTTTTTTTTTTTCAAATATTAATTCATTAATAAAATTCAATTAATTAATTTTAGTTTTATAATATTAATAAAAAGTAACTAAAATAAAATTTTTATATTAATTGTTGTGTAATATTTTTGCCATTATGTTACTTTGTATTGTAATAGTAAATTTCTTTCGTTATTCCACAGTTTCCGTGGTTAAGACATACTGTCGAGAAGAGTGGTAGTAACGGAGAAAAGGGTATTAGCGTCTCCTCGACCTGCAAAAGTAATGTGTTCAAGGCAAGATCTTTTCAAGAAGAGTTGCCTAAACCAGAAGAGCTTAACTATTCAGCCTTAAGTGAGCTTCTGAACGTGGTTAACTTGAGCATGGAACGGGAAACACAGCATCTCTACAATTAACATTCTCTCCTTTTTCTGCCTGTAAGTTGTATAATAAAAACCAGAATTCAAGAAGTTGATATAAACAGATTTTTTGAGAATCTATGAAAGAAAATTCTTTAAAATTATATTGATTGACTAATATAATATTTTCATGTGACTATTTTTCTATAAACAGTAATTGATTCTTTTTTCATTCATGTTTTTATAATTGTGCAGTATTTTTATAAGTAAATAGTGTAATGTGAGACACCGAAAATTTCAGTATTGAATAATGAAAATGTTATACATTTCTCTTTTCATAGCTGCCAACTCTACTGGATTTTGCCAGTTTCTCCCGCTTTACTGGTCTAATCCAATCTCTCCTAGTTTTTGTACATTTTAGAAAAGTCCCTAAAATTAAGTTTCCTAAAAAATCCCTATTGAAATAGAATTTTCCACAGTTTATTGCTTTGCGTGAATATTTAAATTAGTGTTACATAATAAAGCGAGCTTCATTTATAGTATTCAATTTGAAACTATTTTTCTTATTGAAAAATTTTTTGGTTTATTTTTATTCGAATTCTCTCTTTTTAAATTAATTAAAACATCTTTAAACTATCAATAATAAAATACTATTAAAAATTGTGAGGTAACATAAGTTAAAAGCATTTCAAGTCCGTTTAATGTCAATCATAACTGGTAAATATAAAATTTTTGTATTTTGATGACAATAAAAATCCCTAAAATTCCCTATATGTAAAATATTTAGTATATTATGCAGTAAATATCATAGAATTTATATTTTGTGAAATCTACAGTATTTTTTCCAGTCCATATTCGCAGCAATGCTCTTTTGTACTTTGTTCCTACTTTACTATTTCAGTTTTTATTTTTTTTGCTGTCAAATAATTTTTATGGAGAACTATTATATTTTTGCCCTTTTTTATACTTTTTAATTTAGTATGGTAGCATAACATTTCAATTTTTTTTCCTGTAAAATACGGTATTATTAAAAATTTGTTGATTTTCCGCGCATTTTTATTGTGTATGAATTATAGAAAAATAGAATGTTCTCTCTGTATCTACTACTTTCACAAGATCTGACCAGAAATTTTGGTATAAATTGAAAGTTTCCTAGTTTTTGTGTAATTTTAGAAAATTCGCTGATATTCGAAAAATTTGATTTAAAAAAAAACTCCTTATAAAAATAGTTTTTTATTAAAATTTTTGTTTTCTTGAGACTTTGGCAGTCATAGTCTTTAAATATCCTTGAGAAGTGCTCGACTTTCAATTTTCATAGGCTATTGGAAATAATTGTAAATTCCTTGAAGTTGCTTAGAAATTCTTTAAAATGAAAAATTTTGTCACCAAAAAATTTTCAAGTTACATTTAATTAGTGCAATCATGGGGCAAATGTATGCTCATAAAAAGGGTTCATTTTTAAATAGGATAACTGTTATTTTTTTATACCATGAAGTTCAGAGAACTGGAAGTAAAAAAATTTTATTGACCCATAAAATTTAAATTTAAGAAAAAATTGAGAAAATTTTCTTGACTCTTGAGTGGGCATTTATTGCAATTAATTTCAACCTGTGTCGTCTGTTTCAATGGCAAAATGTTTTTTTTCCTTAAGTATTTCAATATAGATTTTAAAATATTTACATCCTCTTTATTTTTTTCTCCCTGAAGCTTTGTGCTTTTTTTTTCCTTGAAAATTCTTAAAGCTCTGAAGCTTTATTTTGAAAATAGAGAAAGTGAGCCCTGTTTAAATCAGTAATATTATCAAACAATAAAGAAAAGATCATTTATATTATGAGTTGAAAACTTTTAAATATTTTATTTATTTATTTTTATTGAGAACTTATTATTTTTAAATCAGTTCAAAATATTTGTTTAGCTCTGAAAGTGCTAGTCACAGCCAACTTAAGTGAATGCAATTTTTATTTCTATTTAAAAAATGTAAATAGCATAAATAAAAATATTTATAGTCAAGTCTGTCTCAATCAGACGAAACCTTTTTTTTAAAACTGTATCTCTCCAACAGAAAAATTTATATTCATAATGTTTTTGTTTTTAATTTTTTATTATGAAAATTTCAGTTTTCATGAAGTTATGCCCACTTTTTATACAGTATGCAATAATTTTTATAGCACATAAGTAATATCACTAACAGAAATTAAAAGAAAATTTAGAGTTATTAAAGTTAAGCAGATTTTCATTTTGTCTTTTGAAATATCCTTAAAATTATTCTCCTGGAACATTTTATGCATTTCACGACATTTATATATTATCTTAAATTGTTTGTACTGCAAACTATCATAAACTAACATTATTGCAGCAAAATTATATTTATAGTTATTAAAGTAATATAGTTTTGGCATTTAATATTTCCCTTTATATTAAAAGAATTTCCTGTATAGACCATTTTGTGTATTCAATAGTTACCAAAAATTATCAGTTTCAGAAAATCTATAAGAGATTCATATCAGAAAATTTGATAAAACTGATATCTAAACTAGTTTTCTATTCTTTAGTTCTATATATACAAAAATTTGTTGGATTTTGATTGGGGTGGTTCGCTTAAACATTGGTTTACGGCAACATATGGGTCCTCATAATTTAATTGACATTGATGCTAAAAATAGATATCAAAGGCAGTAATTATAGAACATTACTTGGTATTATAAGTAAAATGGAAAATGGAAAGAATAGCTGTTTTTCCATAATTTATTCCCATAAGAAACATTATTCATAGTATTTAATAATTTGTAAATTCTGATCGAAATGCATATTTGATCAATTGTATTAAGAGTTTCTAAATATATGCAATATTATCAAAATAAAACATTTAATTCACTTTCTATAAGTTGTCTTGTTTTAGAAAAACGATAAGGATAAAAAACATTTAATAATATTAATTTTATTCAAATGCTTATTATTTTACTAATTAATATTTTATTTGTCAAAATTTCAGAAAATAAATAGCAGTTAGAATTTCGATCTGAAATGGGAATCTTCTTCTAAAATATGCATTGCATAGCAACCAATTCTTAATACCTGTCTGTTAAGAATTTGAAATAATCAAAATAAAAGAAATTGTTTAAAATATTCAAATCAAAATTCTCACTTTTTTTTTATTGTGATGCGGTTACATTAAAAGCACTTCCTAAAGGGTCTTCACTGAAAGGAAGACTAGCTGCAACATTGGTATCAACAAAGGGATCTACAAAATAAGAGATTATTCTAGACACTATATATTCCTGAATAGCATTAATTATCAATCAAAAATTTCTCATCATTAAGAAATTATTAAGTGAAATAAACTATAAAGCTGAAACATACATAAATTCAGTTTCATTAAATTAAATAAAAAGCAAACTTCAGAAAATAATAATTAAAACCTTAATTATGCAAAAACTATTTATAGTAAGAAATATCATTTAAAGAGTGTAACAAAATCATTAGAGTTAAAAAGCAAAGAGCAACATTTTTAACTTAAAGAAAGAAATAATTTATAACTAAAACTTTATAACTCTGAAAAAAAAAGAATCAAATAGAAATTGCCATTATCAATGAGACGTTTAGACACCAGCAATTCTAAGATAAATACAGGAACTTATTTAAAGTATCATTAAAAATTTAATTATGAGTTAAAATAAAATTCTCCAAAACAATATTAAGACAAAATAAAATTTTCATATAAAATAATAAGACATAATAGAAGCCTTTAAAAATATATATATTAAAATTATAGTGTTGTCTCCAAGCCATAATACAAATGTCAGCAATAGAATTGTTTATATCAATAGCTATTAACAACCTATTCACATACTGCAGGTTCACATCCATTGTTAAGTTATTTTAAGGTGGAAAAAAAATCATACACTTTTTTAAAATTTACAAATATGCCATATAACATGTGCTTTTAGATATGTATATATTTACTCTGAGGATTGGCTAAAAAATGTTTTGCTTTTTAGTTTGAAATTTCAATTTAAATTTCAATTTTCAATTTCAATTTATATATATATATATATTATTCCATAGTCAATCTTTTTTTTTTTCAAAAAAAGTATGAGTAAAACAGGTATGAGTAAACAATTCGTTATTTTGTATCAAATTGAAACATTTTATTATTTTTATGAATATTTTTTTTAATTTGCCAAATTATTAACTCCTTGAGAGACTATTGTTTGTTGATACATTATAACAATACTACTATATATTATATAATTGAATTAAAAATATATTAAGTAAAGCTTCAAATTAAACAATCTATATGAATTAGTTTTGAAAAATATATAATTTTCTTTGACTACTTGTTAACAACTACAATTTAATTAATTACATTAAATTTGGTATCAACCAAATCAAATTGAATCTGAATTTATATAACAAACAAATAAACCAAACTAACATAACTGCATGTTTAGAGAGATATCAAAAACTATTATTATTATTTCAAGATAATTTTCCAATTTGATTTCCACATATTTGCATGTTGAGTAATAATTTATTCTATAAGTATGCTAGAGTTGACATAATTCTCTTAATGCCTCATAGAGCACGGGGCCACATGTTTAGAGCACTAATCTGGTGCATATTTTGAGAATAATAAGAAAGTTTTAAAACTTTCTCTTCAAGGAAATAGATGGGGAAAAATTATTACCTGAAAATCATTGACAGGTGTTGCTACAGCTGGTTCAACTTCATCAAAGGTTTTTGGAACCTTAAAAATATTTCAAGCATTATTAAAAATTATTTAGCTAGCTAAATGACAAATACAGTTTCATACAGTCTAATATAGAATCAAAGTACTAATATAAAAATAATTGCAAATACTTTTAGACAAACCATACAGATTTTAATATTCGTAGTGTGAAGAAACTAAACCTATAAAAAAATTGTATCCAAATTTCTAACAAATGAAGTTACCACAAAGTTGCATAAATTCGATAATATGGAAATTATAAATTTGATTTAATGTATTTCATGAAGACGAAAAAATTTAAAAGTAATAAGTTTAGACTTGTATAATCTAATTAATTTAACATCTGCCAATTCAATAGCAAAAACAACAATAATAAATTTAATAAATATCATTGTGTAAACAAATATTTTCTGTGAAATATAAACCATTTTTTTTAGAAGAGGGATTAAATGATGTATGAACTGAGAACTAACTTTTTGAAACAAAACACATTTTTTATACCTCTGATGCAGTCAGGTACTGTTTGCACATTTGTGGAATAGTAAAGTGATTATATTGAATACTTCATTCACTATTTTCTTCAAGTTGATTACAGTAAACACTTGAAAACTACCTTTTGAATATGAAAAAAAGATTGAACATTGAATAAAGCTGAAAAGCCCGAATTTTGAAAGTTAATTGGTATGTTTGTTAATAAGTATGGAATTTTTTTCTCTGCACTTGCACTTAGTGTATATTTTTAATTATGCTCCGCAAGAAAATTTTCCCCTTACTTATGAAAGTAACACAAAGCATTGAATGTATGAAATATGATACAATGCATTCAGTAAAGGAGAAAGTAAAAACTTAAATTTTTTTTCTAAAATAAAATAAAAGCCCATATAGGCGATAATACCAACTATTTTTTCATGAATTGCAATAGATGTAAAGCTTAATGGCAGAAGAATTAGAATCGGTCATATTGCACCAAACACAAATGTAACAACCATCAAAACTAAATATGACTAGGTCTAAGTTATGAGACCAGTACTTTTTAATAAAAGGGACGCTTTAAGGTGTTATCTTTTAAAGAAACACACAAGAGTAGAATAATTAAAATACCATATATCAAAATGTATATATCAAAATTTTGAGACCCTAAAATTTTACAAAAATTAGGGGCTCAATTATTCTCCAGCAGTGAAGATGGACATTAATTGATAGAGAAATATTGATGCAATATGATCGATGTGATAGATATGAATAACTCTGTATGGATTTACCCCTTTCAAAAAAATTTTTAATATGTTATATACAATTAATTCTCATTTTCGTTCATAATATTTTTTTTTACATATAAAGGTTTTCTTTTAAAAAACAATACTTATTGTCACAAAAAAAAACATGACAAATATAAAAAATCAAAATATTTTTTCCCAGAATATTTAAAAAAATAAGACATTTGCCTTTAACATTTAGATGTTTGATAATTATATTTAAAAATTATATGGTTTAAAATTAGAACAGAAATGTAAGCATTGTATTTAATATATGAAATTAGTTGGAATTAGAATTTTTTTTATGTATGTAAACAAATTACAATAATTAAAACTTGCATGGACCTTTATAATGTGAATAAAAGATAAACACAATAAATGTTTCTAAGTGATAAATAATCTAATCAAAACTAAATGCATACTTACAGTAGGTGAAATATTAACTATGTCATCATTAGGTGTAGAAAAACCATTCAAAGTAAAGTCTGACATACTTCGGAAATCACCAAAAAAAGCCGCATTATCCATATGCTTGATAGCTTTACTCATTAACCTATGTTGCTCTTGTATTTGGTCAATTTTCATTTTAATCTAGAAGAAAATAAAACAAACAAGGAAAGTTAAGTAACTGTCTTCAACAAAAAAATATACAGTCAAATTAAGTATTTTAAGCTATCAAGTTTATCATTATGTTTATTTTCAAAAACTTACTAATGCAGCAAATAATATAATTGAAAAGTGCAGCCAAGGGATATGATAATTACAATTTTAGTGAATTATCTCCTTAACAGACAGACAAAAAATAAATTGCTTATCCATATCCTTGATAGCTTCACTCATTAACCTGTGCTGTATTGTATTTGATCAATTTTAATTTTGATCTGGACAAAAATTCACAAGCAAGGCAACTTTAATTGTTTTCAACAAAATATCTACAAAGACGAATTAAATTGTAAATATTTTAAGCTGTAGAGTTTTTTCAACAAGTAGCTCAAAGCTCAATTTTCAAAAACATAATAATGCAGCAGAGGATATAATTGAAAAGCATAACGCAGGAATATTATAAGTACAATTTTCGTGAATTATCACTTTAGCAAATATGCAAAAAATTAAATTGCCTACATAAGCTTTATAGTTATTTTGAAGAAAATTAAATAGAAAAAGGATAAAATAAGGCTGTGTTTATATCGTTTTTTTTCCTCCAGAAAAAACAAATTATAAAATAAGCTTTAAATTTATTTAAAAAATAAAGAAATGAATAAGTAGGGACAAGTAATAAAGATTTATTGTGTTTTTTACAGTGGATAAATTTCAGTGCCTCAAACTCAATCTTCGAACCAAATAAGCAGAATGAAATGCAGAAAATATATGTGTTAGATTAAGCGAGAATGATGCATTTGTGTTTTCATGCATTGTTTTTAATTTACTATTGTTATCACATTAAAGTGGATTATTTGTCTTTTATAATTTCAAGTGTTTTTAAAAATAAGCTAAAATTTAATAAACAATATTAAGTAATATAAAATTATTTACTTGGATTATCTGAAGGGTGCTACCTTGTAAAGAAGAAGTCAATGCATCAAATTGAGTTTTGCTTGAATTTAGCTTGCTTTCCATCTGGGACTTATTTTCCTTAACTCATTCAATTCCACCCGCTTTTGATTCAGTTCCCTTTCTTGTATCTAAATAAGTATAAATTTAATTGTTCAAGCATTTATATACTCTAAATTTAGTATCAATATATTAAAATAATTTCATTTAATTAATCTTAACAAATTAAAAGACTAAATATTTGACAAAATCAATTTAAATTTTTAGCAACAAACCTTTAATTCCATTTCCTGTTCTTCTTCCTGTTTTTTCATAGCATCAATCTGTTAAGGAGAAAAAAACATACATGATTAAAAAAATAGGATGGAACTGTGTTTTCAACAAAAAAAGTTGTATGTTCTAAAAATACCAATTCAGTTTATGGCATATAGTGCAAAGAATAAAATTTATCGAAATATATTTTTTAAAAAATAAGTTTTTTTTGTTAAATTATTTTGAAATAAGGAGAAACAGAACTTGAACTTTTTGATAGTGTGGTAAAAACAGGGTGGTCACTCAAATCAGGTTTCAAATTTCCCTGGTTTTTCCAGTAAGAATCTTAAAACTTCCAGGTCAGCGTGTTTTCTTTTCTCATAACGCGCAGGTGGGTACAAGAAAAGTTTCAATATTATAAAGTATTTTATTTGAAATGTTATTTTTTTAATATATCATCTTGAATAGATGTGAAAAAATATGTTTAGCTTGTAGAATATATTACTTTTAGTGAATAAAAAATGTTTTAAAGTGTTAGTTTTGTAGTTTTTGCACAAAATGTACCAAATAGCAAATACAGTGATCCCAAAAAAATTAAATTGCCTTCTATTTCCAGTTGGAGTGGATGGATCAATGTGTATTGTACAATTTTCCATCTTGCAAAAGTTAGTTGAAAAATCACTAATTTTAATCGAGCAAGAACCACGATTATTTTGAAAAGAATTAGAAATTGCAATTTTTATTTACATTAAAGTTCAAATTCAAATTTGTTTATTTTCTCAATATGGCTTAAAAGGAATATATAAAAACTAAAACGTTCTAGATACTTCAATTGTTTTAAATATTTTGGAATACGGTCTTTTTTTTTCTTTTTCCAAAATGGACTAAGATCAATTTCTGAATTCGAGCAAATCTTTTTTTGAAGAACAACCTCTTGTGCTCTTTTTGTTAAAAATTTATAGCCTTATAGTTAGGAACAATTATCCACGAAATTAATTAGTAACGCTGATGTGTGATAATTAGTTAATAACGCTTTACTGTATGAAAAACTTTGTATCGAAACTAGTAAACAATTTGAAAAAAAGAACTTGGATACTTTTTTTTAAAGGGAGTTGAAATTTTTTGCTTTGATAAGTGGGTGTTAGGGAACCTAAGATCAGAATTACTAAGATCTGAGCTATTAATTATTTTTTTTTCTTATCTTGGCTTTTACACATTACCAACTTTTTACTCTTACAAAGTATAGTTTTATACTTAATTATTACTCACAACCCCAGTTATTCATATTGTGTTTTAATACGTTACTAGTAAAAAAAAATTTAAAAGGAAATTGCACAATTACTATATTTAAAGGCAATATGAAGACATAGTTTCAATGCCCTGATGGCTCAGGGTATAGAGTGCTTGCCTTCCAATAAGGTGAAACGGATTCGAATTCCTGCGATGGCTGGTCGATTCGAATTCCGCACCCGGCTTGCATCGACCCTAGTGCTGGCGAAAAATATCCTCAGTGGCAGACGAATCATGAGTTAGAGTCCCCTTGCCGTCAGATAAACCGCGGAAGGTTTTCGCTGTTTATCTGACTCAGTTTTCCTCTCAGGTAAATTCTCGGTTTCCTCTCAGTTTAATGCAAATGCGTGATTGTTCTATCAAAAAAAGTTCTCCATAAAGGTAAATTTCTCCGAATACTTGATCACGTGTCTTCTGGTTGGGGTTCAAAATGACAAGGCTACGTAGTTGAACATTTGAAGTCGTAAATCCAAAATTGGGTTGGCTGTTCAACGACTGTTGTAAAATAAAATTGTCAAGGAAAATCACGATGGCGCAGCGGAAAATAAATTCCCTTCCCTACCTATACCATTTATGATCCAAATACAAGAAATTTGTATTTTACCTTCAAACGTTAGCCAGCGATCAGTGCCGAAATAAATTTTTGATAACTTTTGACCAATAAATCACCTTTAAACATCAGCTCATTTTATTTTCTAGCCGGCCTTGAACATTGAATCCGTAGCCAATGTCAGCTCCAATATCCGGACAAACTAGCCCTCGTGAAGGACTTTTTAATATAACTAACCTACATTTGTGTCATATGGAGTAGAAAACGACGAAAACATCCAACGGTCAGCCGGCAGCAAGGTAACAACATTGGCTCATTGTAGGAAGATGTTAGTTTATAAAAATGAAGGGAAATTAAGAATCTTTCATAAGCATTGCTTATTACTTTCCTCTCTTTTCGTAAGAAAAAATAAGCTTGGAAGCGTTCGTTATATTTGCAAAAAAAATTTCATGTAGCATGAAGTTGAAGTATTACAAAATGCAGATCTATGACGTAACTTAATCTCATCATAAAAACAATATATTTTGGTAAATGCATGGGAAGCAATTAGATTTCATACGAAATTATTATCAGTTCAAAAGGTTTTTTAGATATAAAAAATATTAATAAATAAAAAAAATATTAATTAAGTTTGAATTTCGCAAAGCAAAAACAAAAAAAGGTGTGGTCAAAACACTCCTCAGCTGATTTCTGATCGATAAACCACAAGTTTAGATTTCAATTTCCTTTCAAGAAAATCACAAGAAAAACGTAAAGTTTTGTTTGCCCATCCACAAAATTAGTTTTGACTAAAACAAATTTCAGTCAGTTTATTATTTAGAAACTTCAATCTTGAATTTCGCACTCAAACTAAATTATGGCCTAGAAACGACAAATTATAATTTGACCTCTAAACGTTTCTTCAGTGTTTCCCAAACTAATGACTTTTGTGTACCCTTTCTAAATTTTCGTAACGCTGTGTACCACTTATAAAAAAATTAATGCAGTTTTTTTTAGTATAAGAAATTGCACAAAAGTTACAAATCACAACTGGCTGTTGACACCACTAATTATTAGCTGTTAACTCTGCAAAAAATAGCCAATAGAAAAGTACGTAATCGTAAATTTTTTATGGTTAGCTTTGTTTTTAAATAAAATTTTTTGAAATTTTCGTTTGTTGCAAATTATTTTGCATAAGAACGCGTACCCCCCATAAACTGTTCCCGTACCCCTGTGGATACGCGTACCACACTTTGGGAAACACTGCGTTAGTCCGTCGTAGCATATCGTGATCCCAACTAAAAATAATGGGATTTTAGGGTCGCATGTTAACAATGCTCATAAATAAGGGCTGAGTTAGAAATCTGAATTCATAAATTACAGCCGATTTCCCTTAAAATTATATCAAATACAAGGATATTGCTTAAACTTAAATTTACTTCTGGTTTCAGTTGGCATGGAATTCAACCATAGCTCAGCATTTTACTGGATTTTAAAGACTGTCAATAAGATATCTGGTGAAGTGTAAAGTAATTTAGATCAGATTATTTTAATGAAAAAAAATTAAAAAATTACTCTGTGCAGAACAAACACTTCATTATAATACACTAAATATATATTTAATGAGTTTTAAAACCACTTGCATTTAAATAAACATAAAAGTAAATGAGTAAAATTGAAATATGTTTATTACCAGTAATTTTTTTTTTTTTGCACAGTTAATGGAAAATTATAATTTAAACATTTATAATTTAAATATGATAATCTACATGCAATAAAAACTTCATTAACACTTAAAACTATCTTTTAAAAAATACCACAATCTAGAGAATATATTTATAATAATATTCAGTCCTAGCAGCAAAGGAAAAACAAATTTAAAAAAAACATAGGACAACCATTTAAGTGACTGGTAGCAAATTTAAGCCTGATGCCTTTTACAAATATGACAGAAAAAGCATTTTTAATTTATAAGATTTCAAAAATACTAAAGTTTGAAAGAAGTTTTTTTTTCTACTCTTGAATCATCTGCATCTCTTTTTTTTGGGAGGGATTATTTGATTTAAAGAATTTTTTGTAGTACACTCATTGTAAAGGTGTTCTCGCAATTCAATGTAATTTATTTTTTAAAGTTAATTACACTTCAAAATTTAAATATACTATTATTTAATTCAAAATTTTAATATATTACAAAAGCACTTTTCGGTATGTTGTTATTTTAATTATTTAAATTGCTGAAGTTAAAATTATTAATTGCTTGAAAATTAATTCTCATATTAGCGATTGTTCACACTTTTTTTTACTATATTTGCTTCAAAATCTTTCGAATTAATCACGCGTGAATTTCGGAATCAAAATGCTCATCAATGTTAAAAAGACTCTTAACCAATTCATTCCTTTAGAATTTAGAAAAATTTATTCTAATATTTTTTTCTCTCTTTTTATTAATCTTTAATATTTTCCATATTTTCTCAGCCTTTTTAACTTAAGTGCATAGATATTATATATTGTTAGTTCAGACACTCCCATAGAAAATTCATACACACAAGCAAAAAGGAATATACACAACTATAATAGAATTCCTTGATCAAGATAAGTAAGAATACTCACTACATATTCATCTTCATAGCCTTCTTCATCATCTGGTTCCCCACTGTTTGAATCACAATTTTTAACTAAGTACTTTAGTGTGTTACTCAATGTTCCAAGTACTGAAAGACATAAGTTTCAATATAAGTACACAAAGCAATGTTAAGTAGTTCTTACGCTTTTTAACACAAAATTGAAAACTCTTATCGCTAATCGCTAATGTCAAAACTTCTATACTTAGTGCAATACTTTAACTGACCTGACACTGATGTTAAAAATTTTAATGAATGAGAAAAAACATATTTAATTAAAAAAATTTCTATTATTTTGAATAATATTGTGATGCTATTATAGGGATTACATACTTCCTAGCTTTTAAAATTTCTTAATTTCACACACAGCTTTCTTAATTTCACACCTAGCTTTTCAAAGATGGTTGAAAGAATATTTTAATTTATTTAAAAAGAGAATCTTCATCCTTATTATACTTCATTATGTTATACTTACTTAAATATTCAAGCAAGCAATATTCTGTGCAAAATTTTTATTTAAATAGGGCTTTTTTTCAGGAAACTTACTCAATTTCAGGAAATTTTCAAAGATTTGCAAAAACGATTGGAATTTTAAATAATCCAGTAGAACAGGAGAAACTGGAAAAATCCAGCAGTCTACTGGAAAATCCAGTAGAGTTGGCAGCAATGTTTTTATTTCTATGAAATCGATTTTCTATTTTTTGAAAATTGTTCTTAAAATTGTTCAAAGAGTAGAAAAAAAATTATTGTTTAGTTAGAACTTGATTAGATTAGTTATTGGTAGTTAAAGGAAAAAAACTTATTTTAAAGAATATGTTTTCTTTTCTAAGTTTTAAAGTTTTTTTTTAAGAATAAGATTACGTAAACTCCTGAAAACCATAATTTTTAGAACTTAATCGTAAGACTGTAATAGATTATTGAATATATACCACTGCATATAGTTTGCCAAAAGTAAGAAATCTCCTAGACATTCGTCTGGAGCATGTGGCTGTGACTATGGTAATGAGGTATAATTATTTTAAGTAGGGTTGTGGGGTCACTGTTTAGAACAGGTTTTAGCTCTGGTCAGCAAGAGAAAGGGTAGCTTTTTCTTCTGTGTTAACCCTATGGGGAAGTGAAAGTACTCTCCCTGAAATGCACTACTCTTGTTTCCATAGCAGCAGATGGCCTCAGACTTTGCGGTGGGGGGAGTTTTTACCGTGTACAAATTATACATAGCATGCAGATCCAAAAACATTGGGAATTAAATAAAACTTACCAACTAAAGGATCATTGGGTAAGCTGATGCAGGCATATGCTGCACCAGGAGCACTGTACTGTAATTTTGAGCAAAGAGAGTAACAAACCACTTTAAAACCTTCACTGGGGTCAACCTGAACATAAACGTTCTCCAACACTTGATCTGACAAGGTGTTCGTACAGTCAAACTGAAACAAGAGTGCTTTTCTTTAAGAGCTTTTCAATTATTTTGTTACTACATGCAGGAAAATATATTTTGAAGAAAGATTGCATTAATAGCACATCATTATATCATGAAATATTTTAATATTATGGGATGAATAATTCTGAGAAAACTAAACGGAAAAAATACGTTTGAATTTTTTTCCCTTTTCGTTTTATAATTGACATGGAAGAAAAGCATATTTTGTAGTGATTCTGCTAGATTTTATAAACTATGGGTTCTGAGGATCTCGGACAATCAAATTTCAGTGTCCCTTTTTTAGGAAAAACAGATCCTCCTTTAAAACAATACGTTAATAGATTTAAAATAACAACATAGATTTAAAATAATCAGCGAATAGAAAAGCAATGATCATCCAATGATTAGGACTGGGCCATAAATCGCAAACTATCAATTTAATGGACAAATCGTCATGGCTATATAGTTGCGGTTGTTTCTTACAAGCATCGGAAATCTGATTTAAGCCGCCGATATAAGACGATTGTGATTTGGCGATATAACATGCGAGGATCTTTGCCCCCGCTGACATAGAAAATTTTGATTTCATCTAGCTACGAAGATGTTGGTTTTATCTTGATAGGAAATCTTGATGGCTTCGTGATGTTGAATGGCAAAGAGCGAATTGCATCAGAAGTCAATGACTTTGTGCTAGAATCAGCGTTGAAGAGTAGAATACAATGCACAGTTTTTTTTTTGTGCTTTTACATTTCCTCAAGATTGTATAACTAGCTCTCTAAAAAACAATATCAAACATATTCTTGAAAAAAAAATTGGATGACTAGAGCTGTTAGGTAAGAAAAGAAATTTCATTAAAAGGAAGAGATAAAATAAACAATGCATACTAAGCAGAACGAATATTAAATACTTTAAGCTTATAAAGTTACTGACAAGTGTTTATGCAAAAGATTAAAGCAGAGATCAGAACTACAAAAGGAAAAAAACTGTAAACTTCGATGCTACGAATAATTTTAGTAAGTTACTATGCGTGATAATACCTTTAATTAAGAAAATCAATTTCATTTTGTATTGAATATAGTGAAGAAAAAATAAAAAGGTAGAAAAAAGCACTGCAGTTTTTTTTTTAAAAAATAAAAGTAATTCTCTAATAAATAATTCAAAATAATATTTATAATAAATGATTCTCTAAAGTAAATAATTCAGAAAATATCTAAACCGTTGGTTTTAAATGTTTATTTAAGCCAATTCACAGTTCATGTCTCCCTCCCTTATCACAATTTCAAGAAACCCCTTCTTAAAGATAAGGGTATTTATTTTATTTCAGTAGAACAGCATTTCATCTTCCCCTCATCTTTTGTTTTCCCAGACGTATTGTCTTGTTTTGACGGTCACGTCCGGGTCACCAATGTGGGGATAGAAGTTATAGACAATTTCAACCTTAATCTATGGTAAGGTACCCCAACATAGAATCGAGTTATCATGTCTTATATACTAGTGAATTGGAATTTTGTTTATGTAGTGGTAGATACACTACAGTTCCATAACAAATGATATTCTTATTACATTAAAAGGGCTAGTTGAGACAGTTTATGAGACTATCAGAGTTTTACATCTATCGTTCACAAATCCCTGTGGCAGAATTTTTTTGGGCTTTCTGCGAACTGCGAAAATATCTTTATGCTAGGTACTTTTAATAATAACAAATACACATGTAACTAATTTAAAGTAACAGAAGCGTCAACCTCAAAAAAAAAAAAAAACTTTTTGGATAAAATAAAATAATTTTTCAAATTGAATATGTAATATTAATTTTATTCCAATATTATGAGCAATATTCTCGCATTTTGTAACAGGAAAACACATTAATTATTTACTTTTTTGCATTTTGTGTATCATCACATTAAAAAAAAAAGTTGCAATATCTGTAACTAAAACTACCACAAAAAAAAACAAAAAAAATGGATCAACGGCGAAATCACGCAAGTTGGACTCTTCAAAAGAGGTTACTAAATGTGTGATTCCATTTTGAGATTCAGTAATTGTAATAAATAATATCGTATTAAAAATATTGGTTTTTAAAAACAATGTGAAAATCAATAGTAATAAATGTATAAAAAATTTAATTTAGCGGAAAAGAAAACTAAATTTTTTACTTCAATATTCTTTTTTTTTAATTATTATTCTCAAAAGAGAATAGAAGAATCATAAGCATTTTTTCCTCACTCAGATGCACGAGAAAGCCATCTTTAAAATATAATTCTGAAGAAAAAATAAAACCTTTCAAAAATTTCTGCAGAAAAAAAAAAGACAAAATTTTTTACTTTACAAAAGAAAAATCTTTCTGCAAGAATTCGGTATTGTTCTGCGACAACGCCGCCACGATTCTGCCGCGGGGTCAGAAATTATACCAATAGTTAAAAACTAATAATTTGGTGAAAATACCTCAAACATCACATTTGATGTTTATGCATAAAACTTGCTATATTGCAAAAACTGATGAAGTACAGATTCAATACCATTGCCAACAATGAATATTTGCAATCACTTAGAAACAATTTTCTGTCTGTAATACAAACTTTCTATTGTTTGCAGTTAATGGTCCCAGGAGAAATGATAGAGGTTCAACTACAAAAAAAGATTTCTTACCTGCAACCAACACAATGTGATTCGTGAATGTGTGCGCATCTAACAACAAACTCAGTCTCGGATTCAGTGAGTTCAACAGAAAGAGAAGATTTAAAAAAATTCAAAATAAAAAATAATATTTTTGAAAACCACGTTTTTGTAGTGGAGAATAATAATTAAAAAAAATTGAAAAACGAAAAACGTGGGGCGCATGAAATACATAACAGTAATGTTATATTAGTGTGTGTATGTGTGCTCTTGAGAATATGTGTATGCATATCTGTAATTGTAATTGTATCTGAATGTGGATGTGGAATATGTTTGTGTATATGCATATGTATGTGGATGTATATGTGGCTGTGCATGTGTATGAGTAAGAAAATTTGTATATCTACTGTTATGTATTTCATGTGCCCCACGTTTTTCGTTTTTCAATTTTTTTTTAATTATTATTCTCCACTACAAAAACGTGGTTTTTAAAAATATAATTTTTTATTTTGAATTTTTTTATTTTAAATTATAATTTTTTTAATTTTTAATTTTTATTTTATATTTTTAAAAAATTATTACTTTTCAATTAATATTCTTCATTACAAAAAACGTGTTTTTAAAAATATATATTTTTATTTAGATTATTTTTCTTAGTCAAAAGTAGTCAAGACTACTGCAAGACCACTACTAATACAGGGTGTCTATAAAAGAACTCCGGGGTTTTAAAAATTCATATCTCACTAACTATAAAAGACAGCAAAATTTAGTCGATTTCTCTGAAAAGAGTAGCTCAAAAAGTTTTACTCATACCAATTGGGAATGCTTGTATCAACTGTTGGCGACGCTGCAGGGCGTTGACCTTGAAATGACGTCGCGAAATTTGAAATGATGGCTACTCCGCAACAAAAGGCTCAATGTGCTATTTGGCTCATAGAAACGAAGTCTTTAGTTACCGTACAAAGTGCAGAGAAAATTCGTGATGTTCAACATCTCAGGGAACGAATAGTCAATTGTGTGGCAACCGTCCCCCCAGACATGCTCGCCAGGACATGGGAAGAGGTAGAATACCGTTTAGACGTCTGTCGTGCCACTAACGGGGCGGGGCTCATATAGAACTTTACTAAGTGTAAAAAAAAACTTGAAAATGTAAGCTTTTCAGTCATGTATAAAACATGTATGTATGTTTTTTATTTCATTAAAATATTTTGCCTCAAAACCCCGGAGTTCTTTTATAGACACCCTGTATAATAGAACTTTCATTTTAAATTAGGGATACAAAAATCTCACGATCGCAACGAACTATAGGGGGCGTTGTTGTATGAGACCAATACCTGCGATTTCAATATGAACAGTCATTCATTTACTCTAGAGACGTCGTTAATGTAGCACGTAGCATTGCAACGTTCCTTCTTTATTGTGGCTAATTAAATTTAAAAAAGAAAAATGCTTGATATTCTTTCTTATACAAACGAAAACAAAATGGTATCTCTTTTTATTAGAGAAGGAATATCCAAAACACATCGGAAAAATATTTGTACATAACAGAAAAAAATATGTATAATCTTATAAGAGTTAAAACCTAATGCCCGAGAAATAGTATTACTAAATTTAATGATATAACATGAAAGGCCCATTTAAACTTTACATTCTATAGTTTTAAGAATCATATTACTTCAAACATTAAAATGAACAAAAAGTATACATAAGCCTCATAATTTTATGAAATTTAATTTTATAAACAAAGTTTTTTGACAACAATTTTTATCAAAAAATTTCACGTTTCAATAAAAATCATTATTTAGAAACTAAGAAACGCAAAATAAAGAATGCTGACGAAACAAAAACAAAAAAAAACAATTCTTTTTTGTCGCCATTTTTAGTGCTGCGAAAATTCGTCTTTGGGATTTGCCAAAAACAAAACAAGATGCAATTTTATTTTTTCAGGAGGGAAATATTTTACCGAAAAAACGAAAATGTACCAATTTCCACAACATAAAACTTTATCTTGGTAAACATACGTTTTGGAAATGTTATTTCATTTGGAATCTTATTTATCAGAGTTCATATGGCAATATGATTGTTTTGAATCTATGCTAAACTCTATATCTCTATATCTCTCTCTCATTTTCCACCGAAATCCGATTAACTATTTTGATTTTAAATAAAGTGTTTTATTTTATAAATTGTCTCAAAAATTTTAAGTGTAGATTGGCGGCACTTAAAAACCGCCAAATCTGTAGCGGCGGTGGCGTTAATACGTAAGTACCGAATTTTTATTCCATACTTTTCTGAATCATATTACTTCAAACAATGGAATATACAAGAAGTATACACAAACACATAATGTTATACCATTTAATTTTTCAAAAAAGGTATTTTGAGAACAATTTTTATCAAAAAATTATAAACTAAAGAACGGAAAATAAAGAATTCTTAGGATAAAAAAACGATTTTAGGAATTCTTTACATTGAAATAAAAACTTTCATATTGTTTCTTTTTTTATTATTCTTATAGTTCTTAATCAGACGTAAAAAACCATTCTGTAGAGAACCATCATCAAATGAAAAAAAAATATTTACAAGCAAATTTTTTATTGTAAAAATCATTGCACTTACCTGATTTATAATTCCCGGAGAATTCCAAAATGATAAGTTCCTTGTTTGAAAACTTTATTCTCAAATAATGGATACATAGTTTATCCCTTCATTACTTTTAGATAACATAATACACAGCAAAATTTTGTAATTGATATGAATTTGAATATGTAGCTAAAAACAGAATAGCTGAATTCTAGTTGAACTTATTCTTTCAAAACTAAAAAATACTTACCAAGAAAACGATTAAAATTAATTAAGAATCAGCACAAATGGCACTATTTCAAGTAACTTGGATAATTTTTTATTGTTGTTTTCCGAATTATATGGATACAGAAATATATACTATTCTATAACGAAGAAGAATATGCTATAACTATTACAATTCTGTATGTTCTGAATTCATATTTATTCACTGGAATGACGAAAGCAATGTTGACTTCACTTTAATTCGTAATGAATTGAAGACAGAAGAAATGCATTTTACCTTAATGCACACATCTGTAACAGTATCCGAAATCGGAAGTCATCAGTTGCAAGTTTGTTGATAATAGAAATTAAAAATTATTGAGGAATTTTTCTTCAAATGTTTGGCGTGTTCTGTTCCTGAAAGATTTACTAATATTTTGGAGATTTTTTCAAGTTCTTCGGCCTTTTCCTTAGGGAAATTTTGTTTCTTATTTGCTGCTAAAAAATGTCGTCTGATTCTGTCAATGATTTTGATGGAACTAAATGAAAACGTGATAAATTAATGTCTGATATTTACAGGCTCCCGCTAGACGGCGTACTCGAGCGTTGCGATCGCGAATAGAAAAACAATACCTTTACGACTTTTATTAGTTTTATGCTGATGACCACCAAAACAATCTGGAAATGAATGAGGAAAAACTGGATCCTACCACGTGATTTTTCAGCCAATAAAAATACTCCGACAGTAAAAATCTTTTCATATGACACGTAATACTAATTTGAAATAATGGAATCAACAAAAGACAATCTCAAAAATATTTTTTCTTAAATTTTAATTTTATTTTACTTTGTATGTCTTTTTTCTCTTCATTTTCATGCATTGTCATCCAATTCTGAACTATGTGCCAAATTTGAAGTTTGTAGCAAGTCGGGAAGTTAGTTTAAAATCGATTACAAAATTCCACCCGGACAGACATACACGAAGGCAAGTTTATATAAACGTGGTAATAAAATAATTAATAAATGTGCCCTTATTTTTTAAAGTGCAGGTAAGTCCTTTCTTAATATCAATCAAAATATTTATTTGTGAGCATTTGAATGAATTGAAAAGTATTGGCAAGGGTTAATAGATTTGGATGCTTTTTCTTCCATAGGGGTGCACAATCTGCGGCTCGCCGACTGCTTATGTGCAGAATGCGAAAGCTTTTGAACGCAATCATATCTGCCAACATTGGCGAAATAAAATAACGGAGATTTTACTAGCTACATATTTTAGGCTATGAGTAAATTATGCCTAGTCATGCAAGTCAGAAAGAGAAATTAAAAATCGGAAATAATATAAACACTTACATTTAGTGAAGTAAAAAATATGTATATAAATATTAATCTGAAGAAGATTTTTTTAAACCATTATTTATAACTACTTAAACTATTAACACTCAGCATACTGCAGTACTGGGTATTGCATTATCTGTTGAAGAATGTGAGAACTATTTTTGACACTAGCAGATATTTTATCGGCAATTTTTTTAAAAAATTTCTTTAACAAATACTGAGAAGTTTGAGAATATATTGGTAAACAGGAAACAGACATGAAATACAGGAGTCTTCAAACAGGATTCTTCGAACAGGAGACTATTCAGGTATGCAAAATAAAAAATTTTTTCTCCAAAATTTCTTAAAAAAAATGATGAAAGATTTAAATTGCTATTTTGAGTTATTACTTTTTAACGTATACAAAAGACGTTTCGATCCTTCTTTCGGCAGTTACAACTACTTATGTCCGTACAATTTTTGAAATCCCGAAACGCTTAATACGATATTTTGACTAGTGAGTTATCGATCGCATATTTGATTAATCATTTTTTGACGCGATTTACTTCTGCCGATTTCATCGAATATCTCTGGATTATTCTGCAGTTATAGCAACGTATTTTCGCAAAGTTTTAAAAATCTTGAAATTTTAAATGTGATAATATTTTTAATCCTGAAGTTGAATCACACATTTAAATAATCTTTTTTCTCTACACTTTCTTTGCAAGCTTTATCGTAAATATGAAGGATTTTTTTCAAATAGTTATTCCTACGCTTTTCCACCTGAGTTCAAAAAATAGCTTTTTCACGAGTTTTTTTCTGACGTAAATCTAAATTACTTTTAAGTAGTTATTACCACTTTTCAACGAGATTTCAAAAAATTGTCATTTTTTATTACGGTATTATTAGACACTCAAGTTTTAAATTGTCCTTAACATGTTGCCAGGTATATATATTAATATAAATTTAAAAAAAATCACAATAGACACACAATTGGTTATCTGAAATGTTCTGTGAAAAAGTACAATAAAAACAGAAAAAATAAAAGTTAAACCCTTATATCGTTACATGGCATATGTCTATTTATGTTGGCTGCTTGATCAGAGCTCCGATGCATCAAGATGATAGCTGCTGCACCGGTGCACAGACATATGCCTTAAATTGAGCTTAGAAACTATGCATACTCCAGACGTTCTGGAAAAACACCATTTTTATCTGGAAAACAAGCGAGACAGCTATTTTCCTACAAAACAGTAGGCTGCCAAAATAAATATCAGGCTGTGTGCAGAATTATTAATTGTTATTGAAAAATGAATTAACTTACTTTTTCAGCATCGCTTGTAGTGGAAATTATTCAATAAAAGAGAAGGGCACAAATGTTGCACTAACCGGAGAATGTTACATATGCAGTTTAAAATTCAAGGCACTTATACTTTAGCTTTATTTTTCTTGGAGCAAGAGTTTAAAAAAATTGTGTTAAACTAAATAAAGAAAAGGATAAATACGTCACCTGCAAATATATTTTGAAGTGAAGCAGCAGCTTTATCTTTGGACTTCCCAATGGTGGAAACATCTGAAAATGACAAATCAACAATATCAAATAATCATCATACTTACATACACAGGATATCTGCAACATTTTAGTTTTTCAAATTCATGACTTTCCAGGACTAATTTGAAGAGCTTTTCATGACTTAAAGTTACTATTTTCTCCGACAAAAACGCAACAATAAATTTAAAAAAAAGCATTATAATAACATTAATTGAAATGGTAGGTATAACCAAAACTGTTATACTCTGCGTCTTCATATTTATAGATTTTAAATACAAAAAAAAAAAAAAAAACAGATTAACGAAAGAGTTGAAGCAATAAAATAGCTGAAAAAAATACAAAAACAATTTTCTTTCTTTTTCTCTGCAAGATTATATTCTAAAGATACTTTTCCTGTTCATGGGAAAGAAACGAAAGACTCTAATTTTTCCAAATAAAAAAATAATAATAATAAAAGTTCTGAAATCACAAGAAGTTTAAAAGATTATTCGCTCTAGAAAGAATGTTTTTTTCATTTTTTTGAAAGAACACCATAATTTTTACAAAACATGATTAAAACATTTTATATTTTAATTTTATTTTTATATTATAAAATATTAATGTGAGTGGGGATTTTGTTACAAATTCAGATATTCGCAACACCTTAAAATTGGAGGGGAAGAGGGTAAGTTTCATTTCAAAAATTAGATTTTTCGGTGACCAAAAACCATTACTTTCCATGATTTGTTTATAAAAAATAGTTAAAATCGTGTCATTTCATGACTAATTTTGCTCAATAACGAACTTCATGAGTTTCCATGATTTCTCATGACTTTTCAGGTACGCAGATACCCTACATACACTAACACATAATACATACACTTAAATTCTAGTCAAAAGAAACTTACCAGCTTTCTTATCTTCTATCAAAGGTTGAATAGCCACGGGCACAATATTGATATCGTCGAGCAATTCTGAAGGTCCTAATGAGTACTGATAAGCTTTTTCCAAACCAACAATGGAAACTGACAAACCTTAAAAAAATGCGTTGATGAGCAGTGAAAAGGAGCACTTTCGTCGCCTCGTTATTGCAAAATCATGTGGAACATTCAAAGATCATAGTTGAAAACCTTAGACAGGGTAAAAATTAGTTGAAATTAGCTCATTATGTTTTGTATTGTAAATGCTAGTCTATTCACGAGAGATCGGTGGTTTGTATCCCAGCTGAGGAGATTGAATTTCATCAAATATTATTTTGCAAGTGGATAAATGTTTATTAATTATTTATAAGTTATTTTCAATTAAAATTTTTTTAAAAAAAAACTTAAAATTTATAAGAACAAAAAAAATTAATCGATGCTTAATATTTTCAATTAAAACATAAGGATTATTTTTCATTTAAAAAAAAAATTATAATAAATATGTTTTAATAACTAAATTTTTTTTATTTATAATAAATTTAAGTTCTTATTAAACTTAATTATGAAAATATAAACAAAACTATATTATCAGGCTTGCTCAAAAATAAAAAGGACTATTTATTACTTAACTATAATCCATTAAATTTCAAATAATCAGAATGCATTCGAAATTAATTTTGTATTTTTAATAGAATGATTTTTCAGTTATGTAATAAGTAGTTTTTCTTTCTTTTAACTAGTCGAACATACTTTTGTTCGCATATTCATAACTAAATTTAATAAAAATTTAAATTATTTATTATAAAATTGAAAAAAAATTCAGTTAGTTTATCAAAAAATTTTAAATGACAATTAAAAAAGGAATCCATACATTTTGATAAAAAAGAATAAACTATTAAATACTTAGTTTTTTTGCTTCTAAAATTTAAAATTTTTTTAAAAATAATTTAAATTAAAATCTAATATAAACTGAATAAAAAATACCAAATAGTTCTTAGAACAGAAATTTGGAGGTAAAAATCAAATGCCCCATCTGAAATTTGAACCCCCCCCCTCCACAGCTTCTCCGGCAGAAAGCGGATAGCCTAACCATTAAACCACAAATCCACAAATTGTTAGTTTAAATGAATTGAAACCTTAATGTAACTTTTTTTAACCCCAAAGCAGATCTGACAGTTAACTTTTACCTTATCTAATGCTTTCAACCATACTTTTGCATTTAAGAGTAATTTTATTTTAATAGAAATTGAACAGATGTGTACTTCATGTGTTAGTGAAAAAGGACAAGCAGCATTTAGTAACATCAGCTTAAAACAATATGGCATAAGTAGGAAACCATTTTTACACTAAAAAATTACGCTTTTTCAAAATATAATCCTGTATATTCAAATCTTCTTCCTCTAAATTATTGCAAATATAAATTTCAAAACTTTACCAGGGTTTTCACTCAAATCTGGGAAAAAAATTTCCTGTACATATTGCAGGCTGCGTAGACAAATCTCCCAACAAAAAAATAAGCACCTTTAAAGTGCTTTTTAGGAACTCAAAAAATATTTTTAAGCACTAAACACATTAACAAAATAATTTTCGAGGACTTTACATGATCATGATTAAATAACTAGTTTCTGACAAAAACTCTTTTCTTGATTATATTAGCCACCATAAAAAGATTGAGTGATTTTTCAGTTCATCAGAGGGTAGAAAATGAAGCCTGAAATCGAGAATATCTCAAGAAAATGCAGCAGAGTTGCACATGAGAGTGCAAGCATTTCAACTAATCCAACTCAGTAGACGCGCATGCAGAACCCCAAGTATTTCATCAAATATGTCACGATGATGGGTGCTATCATACGCTACGGACAATCAGCATGCCGAAATGAATTGTGGTTGAATGAATTGTTAAAACGCTGAATAGAACAATGTTAAAATCATGCTTTGCATAATACGCAGCGAAAAACTACATGGTAAAGAAGAAGAAAAATCTTCGAAAGGGGAAAATTAAGCACTTTTTAAAATTACCTCATGAAAAAAGTACTTTTAATTACTTTTTAGAAACGAACATCGTAAATAAGCACCCTTAAGCATTTTTTAAAAACTCTACACACCATGCATTATTCGCAATATATTAAAAGGAAACACAATTACTGTGCTCTTGTGTGAGCTATATTAGGCTAACTATGCTAGTTTTAATTGCTGCAAAGACTTAGAGAAAAAAATAAGGAACAGCTGAACATAGTTAAATAATGTTATAGTAAATGAAACAGATTAGTATAGTTGGAATAACAACCTATGCCATAGATTATGCATTGAGTGGTCACCATTTTTCAAAGACGAAAAGAAACTAATTTCCTTGTATTTTTCAAAATTGTAAAGAAAAATAAAAATAAAAATTTTCTGTTATTTCAGGTGATTTTAAAATTTCCTATATTTCTCCTGTTAAGTGGCAACCCTTGATAATTAGGAAACTGTACATATTTTCTATTCGGAAACCATCTCTGGCATAGTTGATTTTAGACTGAAAAATTAAGCTTTTTTAAAACATCACTTCATACCTACTTCTATTAAACTATTGTGAATATAAATTTCAAAGCTTTATTTATAAATTCAATAAAGAAAAGAGATGTACCATTCAAGATGAATTGGGAGTAAAGTCCTTTTTGCTTCTTTCTGATTTAGGATATTTAAATAGTAGGTTGCTCTGTCTCTCACTTCATCATCACAATCCAGGAGGCTTCTCTGCAGAAGAACTAAAATATTTGGCAGAAGCTCTTCACAGTGACCACCAAACTTAGCCAAGGAACTGACAGTAGCTGCAGAATAAATGTATATACTTTCAAAACAATAATCAATCACATGAATGTAAATACCCGCCTGCCAACATTGAAGAAATAAAATAACAGAGATTTCACTAGCGACATTTATTAGGTTACGAGTAAAGTTTTGATACATCATGCATAATTATATAAGTCAAAAAGGGAAATTCAAAATTGAAAATAATATAAGCACTTACATTTAGCAAAATAATATGTATGATCTTAATCTAAAGAAGATTTTTTAAACCATTATTTATAAATTATTTTATAACCGTTGTTAAACAGCCTACCCAATTCCTTGAGTTTACGGCTACTTATGTTCAACTCTATCGCCTTGTCAAATTGAACCCAATCCAGAAGACAAGGGAACTCCTGGATCAATCAAATACTAGGTGAAATTTGCCTTCATGGAGGACTTTTTGAAGGAACTAACCCACATTTGCATTGCATGGAGAGGAAAACCACGAAAACATCCCACAGTTAGCCTGACAGCAAGGAGTACTTAAACTGTTAACACTCAACTTAGCAATAACATGTGCTAGCAATAGCACTATCTGTTGAGGAATAAGAGAAGTATTTTCGCCACCAGCGGATATTTTATTGGGTAAAATTTTTTTTAAATAACTTTCTTCAAAAAATACAGAGAAATTTTAGAATATATTGGTTAACAGGTTATAGTCGTAAAATACAGGAGTCTTCGTTAACCACTTGGCAGGATGGTAACAGGACACTTGGCAGGTATGCAATAATAAAATTCGAAAATATCGTTTTGCCTCACAAGAGATTAGGGGCATTGAGAACAAAAAATACAAATATTAAATAAGGTTGTTCAATTTTTTTTTCATTTCAAAACATTTTATAAAAGTAATTTTATGTTAAAGTTACAAATATTATTTTTCTTCTATATATATGGAATATCTCAACCTGGTCACCATGCTATAAACTTACAAATCAAACGAATTCTTGAATATTTCTTTTCTTCTTAAAATTATGTGCCATGTAAATAAATGTCTTCATTGCTCCATTTTGATTCACAATTTTGCCATATTTTATACTAAATTTCAATAAAACACCCACTTACACAAATGTTTTATATATACCTAATATTTGTATTTTTTTAAGGATCAGCATGCACTTATGTATGTGCATATATAATGACAAAAACTACAACCAAATAATTGCCTTTACATTAAAACCTTTGAAAAAGAAACAAAATGCATAAAACTCAGGAAAATGAAGAAAGAAAAAATTGCATTATAAACGAACTAATGCTGTTAACATTTAAGTTTTTAATAACTATGTCTAACACATGCTGTGTTAGATAATGTGGTTATTAGGTATCAAACTATTTTTATTCCATGATGATTTACATTTATTAATTATCACTAATTATTTTGGTACTTTTTAAGTCGTAAATAGACTAAAGACAAATCTTCCCCACACTAGCAAACAAACCACAGCGCCAAAGAAGAGAAGCTGTCTATTTTTCCAGAAGTCAATGAGTGCAACAGTTTGCCAAACCAATGAGCTGAGACTGTGCAAACTACAAACTAGGTTGAAGAAGAAAACTAACTGTCACTGCTGGTTCAAAAAATGTCCCTCTGTTTATGTTTTAGTGCAATTTTTACTTGTAAAGTAAAAAGTAATATGAAATTGTTTTTTTTTAGTGACATTTGATAGACTATATTACTTCAATAAATGTATCAAACTTAAGAGATATGCTAAATCAATCATTTATTATTCCTAATCAAACTTATCATCTTCCAGTTTAATTTCTTTATGCTTCTTTCACAGGTTAAAATTAATTTTTACTCAATCATTCTTAGCGATATTAATTTTTGTTCTTCATGACGTGTTTAACATAATTAAATTTAACTATGCCATTACGTTTAAGGAAAAATTTCTACAGTTATATCCTTCGGTAGCAGAAATCCTCCAGTAGATGATTTTTCATCTAAGACTTCTTTATATTTTTTAAAAAGTAAACAGAGAGGACTCCTTTTTAAAAACATCACTTAATTTAAATAAAGAACTGAATAGAGAAAGAACAACAATTAAAGATTGTTTTCCCCCTGTTACTTGATTTCTGGCTAAACTTAAAGATTTATTCCAGTTTTTTTTTTTTTTTTTGCAGGATGAGTAGCCAAATTCTTTAACAAAAAATAAGCACCTTTTAAGCACTTTTCAAGCACTTTAAAAAAATATCATAATCACGCAGAGTTGGGAAGTTTTTGACAATTGATGGTTTTATACAGTTTTATTTGCTTGCTAGTGACAAAGAGGACGGCGCGTCACCAACTATGAAATGAAGAAGAGAAAAAAAGCTTTTCTATCGCCATTAGAGAAAAAAATTTGACAATGTTTAGTCACTCCCTGAAATCAGCAAAAATTCGGAAGATTTTTCGGAAATAAATGTTTGACTTAAATTAAAATTTCATAATGCAATGTAAATCAGAAAATAACATTTAATTTTTAAAGTTTTTTTTGTCTAAGATGTAAAATAAACAATATTTAATTGGACAAAAAAGTTACTCACACTTTGATAATTTTTGTAATAATTTGGTAAGTAAAGTGTTAAGTACAGGGAAAGTTAGATACAACAAATACTGCATGCAACAAAAAATTCGCTATTACGACAAATTTTCAAGTTACTAACAAAATTTTGTCATTAAAGATCTCAAAAACATTTATATAACAATTTAAAAATTTCTATCTTACCACTGTAGAAATTTGTAAGCCCAACAAACAATTTCGGCTCTACTTTTATCGATTAAAAGGAAACGGCCAAAACTAACTTTCGTCAAACATTATTCTTCTTTATCTTTGAATATCATCGGGAAAAAAATTTCATTTAGTCTACTAATCCATTAAAATTATTACCAAAACAAATTTTAGCAAGCTTTCCTCTCCTATAAACCACAGTTGTAAAATAGGTACAAAATAAATGAATTTGTTGGCAAACCAATCAAAAATGAGTGTACAGAACAATTTTTAGCTTTCTTTTTGCCTAGTAAGTCAAATGTTTCATCCTAATAATAGTGCTTTGTAGGAAATCGTAGTTCCACGTTGGTTTGATAAAATTTATTGTCTAAGGTTCTTTTTGTCTTTCAGATTTTGCACATTTGCTTTTGCCACGGTATTTGAATAGTAATAGACGAGGACTGTTCCGAATTTTTTTCGTGTCTCAAGTTCACGGAGTTTCTTCAAACTCTCCTTAGCAAGTGTTAAAAACTACAAATTTAAATTGTGCCTTCAAACGTCAATTTTTTTTAATAAAATATTCAGAGCTCGTGGCTTAGCAAAAATTTGCATCAATTCTCCTACCAATACAAAAAAGTCATAACTTTTTATACTCAGGAGACACAAGTCAGAATTCTACTTTCAAATGCTTGCTCATTGTAGTAATTCGTGACTCAACAAAAAATAGAGTAAATTTTAGTGTCCTACGTCAGCACCACTTATAACCTCCCCCCCCCCCTTTGTCAGAAAAAATAAGCAAACCACAAAGCTCTTTTCTTTATATTTGAACAGTCCAAAAATTTCTGAATTGCGTAATTAAAATTCTTACCAGAACTATCATGCAGCGGAAAATACTTTTCTTCTTTTTCATGTCAAGACACGTCCGCAAAATGCAAACATCGCTTATCAGCATTTCACAAGAAACAATTAAAATTAATACTGCTTAATTTACAACTCTGTTAATGTATTATGTGTAAAATTTATTATAAGCACTGAACAACTTTAATTCTATGAACCTAGACATTCTCATATTTCTGTCTATATCTCTATAACTGTCTATTTTGCCCGCTAAGCAAAGATATAATATCAGCTAGAAAAGTAATATAAAGCACGATTTGTTAGAGAGGATTATGTTGTAGAAACATTCAGTGTACTTAATAATCTTGAACGCTTAAACAAAGCTTTGTTAATTAACTATCACGTATCTAATAAAGTCAGTAAATATTATAAATTGTGATCATTGACTTCTCTGTCAAAGCGCATTGTCTAACTATAAATAATAAGTACTGTAACTAATTCAGAATATGCTTGTAAAACGTTTGCTTAGTAATTCGTATGTGACAGAATTTTTCTGCAACAATGTAAAAGATAATAAATTAATTGCATGTTAACAAACTTGCCATGCTGAAACAATTAAAAATAAATAATCAGCTACATTTCACATACAGCTCAATTGAAACCATTACATTGTAGAATGTTTAAAGTTTAATACAAACAATAATGCTACGGTATTAAAATTTCACGTTCAAAATATTGTAAAACAATGAATTATATTTTTATATAAATTTCTTGAATATAGACTAATGTGTATGTTTTTGATGCATCATCATTCATATTGATTTGTAAATGATTAAAAAAATATACAATAATATGGTCTATTCAAAATGTTGTTTATGATGAATGAAGAGCTGAAAAAAAATACGAAAATTTCCTGTTGTTTTCATATAAGCTTGTGCGATGTATGAGAATTAAAAGCATCGTATTTGCTACATTTAGTTATCAGAATATGCTTGAATTTTCACTCCAACCAAAAAGTAGAGCTGAAAATTTAAAATTTCAGTTAGCAGCCTGGTAGACTATAATGTCATAGCAGCTACTTTTTCCTTGTACACTAAACATACTACGTAACATAACACTAAACATAAACATACACTAAACATTTCCATGTACACTTAATCTATACCTATTTCTACCATTGCCTGACAAATGACCGGACTTTATAATTCTTAATTGAATGTATGAAATATTCACGTATTGAAGAAAATTAATAAAAAAAACTTTATTATAATTAAACAAAATTGTATATTGCCAATTTTTATGTATTTCAAACACAAAGAATAAGAATTTTTAATTCATTGCTCAACGCTTTTTTGTCATAAACAGGATGTTTACATTGTACACTTTCCTTTTCTTCTAATTATCATTATATCCTTAATTTTTATAATTATCCTTATAATTAATATTATTTCTTCTAAGAACTTGTGCTGTCTTGTTTCTTTTGACATTTTTCTGGGTGAAAACTGACAATTAGTTAAAAATGAGGTAAGGCTAACAAAAAAAAATATAAGCTATTTACCAAAACATTTAGTTTTTGTCCCTTTTTTTTTAAATGCAAAAATGCCAATCTAAAATGTTAGGTCCTTTCCTGAAATTTGAATTCACAGTTATTGTGATTGAACAGTTTTTGCAGAAATGTGCAACTCATCGCATGCAATACGTTGTACACGCGTTACATCGTAATTTCTGATTCGATAACCTTCGAAAGCAATAGATTGTTCTCCCAGTCAAATGACCGGTTGTGGTACAAATAGGTATACGAGAAGTATTATTCAAAGGAAACAAAATATTAAAAAAATAATAGAATATTAACTGTATATAATTGATCGAAAATGTCATGAAGTCACAGGTGGAAAAACGATAAGATAAGCGCCTTTTCGATGCAAAAGTTCTTAAACAGTCATTTGACCGGCTATGGTATGTTTAGTGTCAACCTAATAAGTTGGTGACCGTTTTCAATAGATCCAAAACGATGCCATTTGAGACATTTAAAAGCCACATTTTACAAACTTTTTTCTTTCCTTGACTAAATTATGTTTTTTTTAAAAAAAATTCCTACTGGAAATAATCTAAGGCTATAAAAATTTTATTAAGCAATAAAAATAATAAATAGGTAACAAAATTTAGTTAAGCATACTGATTTTTGAAGACCGTTGTGTGAAAATATTTGGGAGGGGCAAAATATATTTAATGTATATATTATAACTTGGAAATTTTTGAACTGTTAAAAAATTCTCCTACATGATTTTTTTCAACCAAGAATTGGTCGATTTTTAACTCCTTAAGTATCAGGCAAAAGCAGAGACGAAAGATTCTTTTAAATCTTTTATAGATTGCGAGATAGAACAAATTTTAAAAAAAATCAGTACTTTAAACAATTTATGTTTGCATACAGTCGCTTTTCAACACCAAAATACCATACATCAATTTCAAACCTAACTCTGTTGGGCTGAAGTTCAATTTATATAATTTTCGCTTTTTTTAACTATGAAAGTTAAATCTTTGCTCATAACGATAGCCCACTCATTTTGGAATCGTAAACTCGAAATCACCTCGTTACGATGACTATATCAATTGTTTTTCGGTAGTTCACCAGTAAAAAAAAAATATGTGACCAAAAACGTTTCAGAAAATGTATGACTTGAAAATGAGAAGTTTGAACTTTCTCAAATGTTAGGTCATTGTAATAATACGTTAGTCGAAGAAAAATTATCGTTAGTACTCTAACTAAAAAAAAAAAAAGGTGCGACCAAATCAAGTAGATATTAATTTACTTTTGATCTAGAAATGAAAAGCTTGAATTTTTCCACTAAACATTAACTCTGTCTAAGGAATCATTAGCTCTACAAAAGTTTTCGTTAATCCAAATACCAAAATAAGTTAAATACAGAACAAATGTCTGCTCATTTATGGTCAAGAAAACAGCTTGAAATTTGAAGATGTTTGAAATTTGCCTTCAAACGTTAATTCATGGTAAGAAAACGTAAGCACTACGTTAGTGGAATAAACTTTTATTAAGCTTACCGTTTAAACTTTTTAACGATATTCTGATCTAATTACAAATTTGAATTTCGCATCTAAACACTAGTCCACTGAAGGAATTTGTTAGCCCAACAAACAATTTCGGCTCTACAATCATCAATTAAAAGAAACGGCCAAAACTAACTTTCGTCAAACCTTAAATTTAGTTCAGACCACTAATTCATTAAAGTCATTGCCGAAACAAGTTTTAATAAACTTTTCCTTCTAAACCCACTATAAAATAGATACAGCGCAAAAGTAAATGAAGTTGTTGGCATACCAACTAAAAATGAGTAACATGCAAAATAACGTTTAGTTTACTTTTGACCTAGAAAGTGTAATGTTTCATTTTAATGATAGTGCTCTGTAAGAAATCATAATTCCTCGTTGGTTTGATAAAATTTATAGTCTGGAGTTCTTTTTATCTTTCAGATTTTACACATTCGTGTTTGCCAATGCATTTGAATAGTTATAGACGAAGACTGTTCTGAATTTTTCTTTACCTTTCAAGTTCACGGAGTTTTTAATTTAATTTTATATCCGTCGCTGAACAGCCGACCCAATTGTTTGTGGTTTGCGACTACTATTGTTCAACTCCGTAGCCTTGTAATTTTGAACCAATCCAGAAGACAAGGAAACTCCTGGATCAGTACCCCCAGAGGTATTGGTTTGTCATGGGAACATGGAGGACTTTGCGACTCGACAGAATTAACGTGCATCAGTCACCATTTACCACACGGGGAGTCTTCGGCCGGCGGGGTCGAACATGCGAACTCTTGGACATGGGCCCAGTGCCCTACCAACCAGGCTTCTTTTATTCAATATATATTTATATATATTTATATTATTCAATATATAATATATTTTTTCTCTCTAGCAAGTGCTGAAAACTACAAATTTAAAATTTGCCTACAAACGTTAAATTTTTTTAGAAAATATTTAGCGTTGGTAGCTCAACAAAAATTTGCATTAATTCTCCACCGATACAAAAAAGTTATAACTCAAAAAGTTTAGGCAAATTATTATTTAGGGAAAAGTTTTTTTGACATAGAAATCACAAAATTGAGTTTTGTCCTAAAATGTAAGCTCGCTGCTGGAAACTGTTAGCCCTACACTACCAATCGAAAGATATAGCCAAAACAAGTTTTAGCTGATTTTACCTAAAAGCCTCAACTTTTAAAACTGCCTTCCAATGATAGCCTTTTTGTTAGAAATCAGTCAATGATAGCCTCAAAAAATATTCGCGATCAAAACCACCAAAACAGGTTTAACCAATTTTTAACTTTGCTTCTAAACTATAGACCATTATGGAAAATCGTTTGCTTAAGTTTTCCTGATAAAATTAGACAAAATAAGAAAAAAAATTCCAAATGACAGTTCATTTAAAGGAAATTTTATGTCCACGTTAGCTCGACAAAATATTTCGATAGCCCAGCCGTCGAAAATAGCTCTGACCATAACAAGTTTTAGGGAACTCTTGAACTAGGAAACGTTAAACCAAAAAATTTGGTCGAATTGTGTTTTAATTAGTTCGTTACCTAGAAATCATGAGCTTGATTATCGAGTCAAAACTTTAGTTCATTACAGTAAATCATAAGACCAACAACTTTATGATCTAGTAGCAACAAAAATATAAATTTTAACTTCAAACGTTAACCCATTGTAATAAAATTGCTAGCACATTTTAGATAAATTTAAAGTTTTGTTAGAAAATTATTCTTAAAGAAAGATATGACCCAAAACAAGTTTCAGCTAATTTTTGACTAAGTAACCATTAGTTAGAATTGTAGGCCAAAAGGAAGGTATCGTAAGCCAAACAAAAAAAAATTGTTACTTAACTAATGAAAAAATGATGTTATTTTCGCTTACATTTGACGAAGAAAAATTGAATTTCGTTCCCGAACGTAAGCGCATTTTACAAAATTGAAAGGCTGGGACAGCTCAACAAAAAATTTCGCTAGCAAGCTCACCAAAACATTTTACAGCTGAAAAAAAGCTCCAAAAATATTTTAACTAATATTTGACGCAACCACACTTTTGAATCAAACTTTAGACGTTTATGGAAATTTGTTGGCCAATGTTACTTTATTTTTTGTTCTTTTTATAACCGTCGTTGATCAGTCAACCCAATTTTTTGAATTTACGACTAATAATGTTCAACTTCAAAGCGTTGTAATTTTGAACCCAACCCAGAAGACAAGGGAACTCCTGGATCAAATATTGGCAGAAATTTACCGTCGTGAAGGACTTTAAGATGGAACTAACCCGCATTCGCGTCACATGGAGAGGAAGATCACGAGAATCTCCCACGGTAAGCCTGACATCATCACGGTATGTCAATCAGTGCTTCCAGCGATTTTTCCTTTCATGAACGCCATTCACATTTTTAATATTCGGTATGTCCATCAGTGCTTCCTGCGATTTTTACTTTGATGAACGTCATTATCATTTGATGAACGCCATTCCCATTTTTAATATTCGGTATGTCCATCAGTGCTTCCTGCGATTTTTACTTTGATGAACGCCACTACCATTTGATGAACGCCATTCCCATTTTTAATATTCGGTATGTCCATCAGTGCTTCCTGCGATTTTTACTTTGATGAACGTCATTATCATTTGATGAACGCCATTCCCATTTTTAATATTCGGTATGTCCATCAGTGCTTCCTGCGATTTTTACTTTGATGAACGCCACTACCATTTGATGAACGCCATTCCCATTTTTAATATTCGGTATGTCCATCAGTGCTTCCTGCGATTTTTACTTTGATGAACGTCATTCCCATTTTTAATATTCGGTATGTCCATCAGTGCTTCCTGCGATTTTTACTTCGATGAACGCCACTACCATTTGATGAACGCCATTCCCATTTTTAATATTCGGTATGTCCATCAGTGCTTCGAGCGATTTTTACTTCGATGAACGCCATTACCATTTGATGAACGCCATTGCCATTTTTAATATTCGGTATGTCCATCAGTGCTTCCTGCGATTTTTACTTTGATGAACGCCACTACCATTTGATGAACGCCATTCCCATTTTTAATATTCGGTATGTCCATCAGTGCTTCCTGCGATTTTTACTTTGATGAACGTCATTATCATTTGATGAACGCCATTCCCATTTTTAATATTCGGTATGTCCATCAGTGCTTCCTGCGATTTTTACTTTGATGAACGTCATTCCCATTTTTAATATTCGGTATGTCCATCAGTGCTTCCAGCGATTTTTCCTTTCATGAACGCCATTCCCATTTTTAATATTCGGTATGTCCATCAGTGCTTCCTGCGATTTTTACTTTGATGAACGTCATTATCATTTGATGAACGCCATTCCCATTTTTAATATTCGGTATGTCCATCAGTGCTTCCTGCGATTTTTACTTTGATGAACGCCACTACCATTTGATGAACGCCATTCCCATTTTTAATATTCGGTATGTCCATCAGTGCTTCCTGCGATTTTTACTTTGATGAACGTCATTCCCATTTTTAATATTCGGTATGTCCATCAGTGCTTCCTGCGATTTTTACTTCGATGAACGCCACTACCATTTGATGAACGCCATTCCCATTTTTAATATTCGGTATGTCCATCAGTGCTTCGAGCGATTTTTACTTCGATGAACGCCATTACCATTTGATGAACGCCATTGCCATTTTTAATATTCGGTATGTCCATCAGTGCTTCCTGCGATTTTTACTATGATAAACGCCACTCACATTTTCTATATTCGGTATGTCCATCAGTGCTCCCTGCGATTTTTACTTCGATGAACGCCATTACCATTTGATGAACGCCATTCCCATTTTTAATATTCGGTATGTCCATCAGTGCTTCCTGCGATTTTTACTTCGATGAACGCCATTAAAATTTGATGAACGCCATTCCCATTTTTAATATTCGGTATGTCCATCAGTGCTTCCTGCGATTTTTACTTTGATGAACGTCATTACCATTTGATGAACGCCATTCCCATTTTTAATATTCGGTATGTCCATCAGTGCTTCGAGCGATTTTTACTTCGATGAACGCCATTACCATTTGATGAACGCCATTCCCATTTTTAATATTCGGTATGTGCATCAGTGCTTCCTGCGACTTTTACTTTGATGAACGTCATTACCATTTGATGAACGTCATTACCATTTGATGAACGCCATTCCCATTTTTAATATTCGGTATGTCCATCAGTGCTTCCTGCGATTTTTAATTCGATGAACGCCATTACCATTTGATGAACGCCATTCCCATTTTTAATATTCGGTATGTCCATCAGTGCTTCCTGCGATTTTTACTTTGATGAACGTCATTACACTTTGATGAACGCCATTCCCATTTTTAATATTCGGTATGTCCATCAGTGCTTCGAGCGATTTTTACTTCGATGAACGCCATTACCATTTGATGAACGCCATTCCCATTTTTAATATTCGGTATGTCCATCAGTGCTTCCTGCGATTTTTACTTCGATGAACGCCATTCCCATTTTTAATATTCGGTATGTCCATCAGTGCTTCCTGCGATTTTTACTATGATAAACGCCACTCACATTTTCTATATTCGGTACGTCCATCAGTGCTTCCAGCGATTTTTACTTTGATGAACGTCATTACCATTTGATGAACGCCATTCCCATTTTTAATATTCGGTATGTCCATCAGTGCTTCCTGCGATTTTTACTTCGATGAACGCCATTACCATTTGATGAACGCCCTTCCCATTTTTAATATTCGGTAGGTCCATCAGTGCTTCCTGCGATTTTTACTTTGATGAACGTCATTACCATTTGATGAACGCCATTCCCATTTTTAATATTCGGTATGTCCATCAGTGCTTCCTGCGATTTTTACTTCGATGAACGCCATTACCATTTGATGAACGCCATTCCCATTTTTAATATTCGGTATGTCCATCAGTGCTTCCTGCGATTTTTACTTCGATGAATGCCATTACCATTTGATGAACGCCATTCCAATTTTTAATATTCGGTATGTCCATCAGTGCTTCCTGCGATTTTTACTTTGATGAACGTCATTATCATTTGATGAACGCCATTCCCATTTTTAATATTCGGTATGTCCATCAGTGCTTCGAGCGATTTTTACTTCGATGAACGCCATTACCATTTGATGAACGCCATTCCCATTTTTAATATTCGGTATGTGCATCAGTGCTTCCTGCGACTTTTACTTTGATGAACGTCATTACCATTTGATAAACGTCATTACCATTTGATGAACGCCATTCCCATTTTTAATATTCGGTATGTCCATCAGTGCTTCCTGCGATTTTTAATTCGATGAACGCCATTACCATTTGATGAACGCCATTCCCATTTTTAATATTCGGTATGTCCATCAGTGCTTCCTGCGATTTTTACTTCGATGAACGCCATTACCATTTGATGAGCGCCATTCCCATTTTTAATATTCGGTATGTCCATCAGTGCTTCCTGCGATTTTTACTTCGATGAACGCCATTACCATTTGATGAACGCCATTCACATTTTTAATATTCGGTATGTCCATCAGTGCTTCCTGCGATTTTTACTTCGAAGAACGCCACTCACATTTTCTATATTCGGTATGTCCATCAGTGCTCCCTGCGATTTTTACTTCGATGAACGACATTACAATTTGATGAGCGCCATTCCCATTTTTAATATTCGGTATGTCCATAAGTGCTTCCTGCGATTTTTACTTCGATGAACGCCACTCACATTTTCTATATTCGGTATGTCCATCATCCATCAGTGCTTCCTGCGATTTTTACTTTGATAAACGTCATTACCATTTGATGAACGCCACTCCCATTTTTAATATTCGGTATGTCCATCAGTGCGTCCAGCGATTTTTACTTCGATGAACGCCATTACCATTTGATGAACGCAATTCCCATTTTTAATATTCGGTATGTCCATCAGTTCTTCCTGCGATTTTTACTTCGATGAACGCCATTCCCATTTTTTAAATTCGGTATGTCCATCAGTGCTTCCTCCGATTTTTACTATGATAAACGCCACTCACATTTTCTATATTCGGTACGTCCATCAGTGCTTCCTGCGATTTTTACTTTGATGAACGTCATTACCATTTGATGAACGCCATTCCCATTTTTAATATTCGGTATGTCCATCAGTGCTTCCTGCGATTTTTACTTCGATGAACACCATTACCATTTGATGAACGCCATTCCCATTTTTAATATTCGGTATGCCCATCTGTGCCTCCTGCGATTTTTACTTTGATTAACGTCATTACCATTTGATGAACGCCATTCCCATTTTTAATATTCGGTATGTCCATCAGTGCTTCCTGTGATTTTTACTTCGATGAAAGCCATTACCATTTGATGAACGCCTTTCCCATTTTTAATATTCGGTATGTGCATCAGTGCTTCCTGCGATTTTTACTTTGATAAACGTCATTACCATTTGATGAACGCCACTCCCATTTTTAATATTCGGTATGTCCATGAGTGCGTCCAGCGATTTTTACTTCGATGAACGCCATTACCATTTGATGAACGCAATTCCCATTTTTAATATTCGGTATGTCCATCAGTTCTTCCTGCGATTTTAACTTCGATGAACGCCATTCCCATTTTTTAAATTCGGTATGTCCATCAGTGCTTCCTGCGATTTTTACTATGATAAACGCCACTCACATTTTCTATATTCGGTACGTCCATCAGTGCTTCCTGCGATTTTTACTTTGATGAACGTCATTACCATTTGATGAACGCCATTCCCATTTTTAATATTCGGTATGTCCATCAGTGCTTCCTGCGATTTTTACTTCGCTGAACGCCATTACCATTTGATGAACGCCATTCCCATTTTTAATATTCGGTATGTCCATCAGTGCTTCCTGCGATTTTTACTTCGATGAATGCCATTACCATTTGATGAACGCCATTCCCATTTTTAATATTCGGTATGCCCATCTGTGCTTCCTGCGATTTTTACTTTGATGAACGTCATTACCATTTGATGAACGCCATTCCCATTAATAATATTCGGTATGTCCATCAGTGCTTCCTGCGATTTTTACTTCGATGAAAGCCATTACCATTTGATGAACGCCTTTCCCATTTTTAATATTCGGTATGTGCATCAGTGCTTCCTGCGATTTTTACTTTGATGAACGTCATTACCATTTGATGAACGTCATTACCATTTGATGAACGCCATTCCCATTTTTAATATTCGGTATGTCCATCAGTGCTTCCTGCGATTTTTAATTCGATGAACGCCATTACCATTTGATGAACGCCATTCCCATTTTTAATATTCGGTATGTCCATCAGTGCTTCCTGCGATTTTTACTTTGATGAACGTCATTACCATTTGATGAACGCCATTCCCATTTTTAATATTCGGTATGTCCATCAGTGCTTCCTGCGATTTTTACTTCGATGAAAGCCATTACCATTTGATGAACGCCTTTCCCATTTTTAATATTCGGTATGTGCATCAGTGCTTCCTGCGATTTTTACTTTGATGAACGTCATTACCATTTGATGAACGTCATTACCATTTGATGAACGCCATTCCCATTTTTAATATTCGGTATGTCCATCAGTGCTTCCTGCGATTTTTAATTCGATGAACGCCATTACCATTTGATGAATGCCATTCCCATTTTTAATATTCGGTATGTCCATCAGTGCTTCCGGCGATTTTTACTTCCATGAACGTCATTAACATTTGATGAACGCCATTCCCATTTTTAATATTCGGTATGTCCATCAGTGCTTCCTGCGATTTTTACTTTGATGAACGTCATTACCATTTGATGAACGCCATTCCCATTTTTAATATTCGGTATGTCCATCAGTGCTTCCTGCGATTTTCACTTCGATGAACGCCATTACCATTTGATGAACGCCTTTCCCATTTTTAATATTCGGTATGTGCATCAGTGCTTCCTGCGACTTTTACTTTGATGAACGTCATTACCATTTGATGAACGTCATTACCATTTGATGAACGCCATTCCCATTTTTAATATTCGGTATGTCCATCAGTGCTTCCTGCGATTTTTAATTCGATGAACGCCATTACCATTTGATGAACGCCATTCCCATTTTTAATATTCGGTATGTCCATCAGTGCTTCCTGCGATTTTTACTTCGATGAATGCCATTACCATTTGATGAACGCCATTCCCATTTTTAATATTCGGTATGTCCATCAGTGCTTACTGCGATTTTTACTTTGATGAACGTAATTACCATTTGATGAACGCCATTCCCATTTTTAATATTCGGTATGTCCATCAGTGCTTCCTGCGACTTTTACTTTGATGAACGTCATTACCATTTGATAAACGTCATTACCATTTGATGAACGCCATTCCCATTTTTAATATTCGGTATGTCCATCAGTGCTTCCTGCGATTTTTAATTCGATGAACGCCATTACCATTTGATGAACGCCATTCCCATTTTTAATATTCGGTATGTCCATCAGTGCTTCCTGCGATTTTTACTTCGATGAACGCCATTACCATTTGATGAGCGCCATTCCCATTTTTAATATTCGGTATGTCCATCAGTGCTTCCTGCGATTTTTACTTCGATGAACGCCATTACCATTTGATGAACGCCATTCACATTTTTAATATTCGGTATGTCCATCAGTGCTTCCTGCGATTTTTACTTCGAAGAACGCCACTCACATTTTCTATATTCGGTATGTCCATCAGTGCTCCCTGCGATTTTTACTTCGATGAACGACATTACAATTTGATGAGCGCCATTCCCATTTTTAATATTCGGTATGTCCATAAGTGCTTCCTGCGATTTTTACTTCGATGAACGCCACTCACATTTTCTATATTCGGTATGTCCATCATCCATCAGTGCTTCCTGCGATTTTTACTTTGATAAACGTCATTACCATTTGATGAACGCCACTCCCATTTTTAATATTCGGTATGTCCATCAGTGCGTCCAGCGATTTTTACTTCGATGAACGCCATTACCATTTGATGAACGCAATTCCCATTTTTAATATTCGGTATGTCCATCAGTTCTTCCTGCGATTTTTACTTCGATGAACGCCATTCCCATTTTTTAAATTCGGTATGTCCATCAGTGCTTCCTGCGATTTTTACTATGATAAACGTCACTCACATTTTCTATATTCGGTACGTCCATCAGTGCTTCCTGCGATTTTTACTTTGATGAACGTCATTACCATTTGATGAACGCCATTCTCATTTTTAATATTCGGTATGTCCATCAGTGCTTCCTGCGATTTTTACTTCGATGAACACCATTACCATTTGATGAACGCCATTCCCATTTTTAATATTCGGTATGTCCATCAGTGCTTCCTGCGATTTTTACTTCGATGAATGCCATTACCATTTGATGAACGCCATTCCCATTTTTAATATTCGGTATGCCCATCTGTGCTTCCTGCGATTTTTACTTTGATGAACGTCATTACCATTTGATGAACGCCATTCCCATTAATAATATTCGGTATGTCCATCAGTGCTTCCTGCGATTTTTACTTCGATGAAAGCCATTACCATTTGATGAACGCCTTTCCCATTTTTAATATTCGGTATGTGCATCAGTGCTTCCTGCGATTTTTACTTTGATGAACGTCATTACCATTTGATGAACGTCATTACCATTTGATGAACGCCATTCCCATTTTTAATATTCGGTATGTCCATCAGTGCTTCCTGCGATTTTTAATTCGATGAACGCCATTACCATTTGATGAACGCCATTCCCATTTTTAATATTCGGTATGTCCATCAGTGCTTCCTGCGATTTTTACTTTGATGAACGTCATTACCATTTGATGAACGCCATTCCCATTTTTAATATTCGGTATGTCCATCAGTGCTTCCTGCGATTTTTACTTCGATGAAAGCCATTACCATTTGATGAACGCCTTTCCCATTTTTAATATTCGGTATGTGCATCAGTGCTTCCTGCGATTTTTACTTTGATGAACGTCATTACCATTTGATGAACGTCATTACCATTTGATGAACGCCATTCCCATTTTTAATATTCGGTATGTCCATCAGTGCTTCCTGCGATTTTTAATTCGATGAACGCCATTACCATTTGATGAACGCCATTCCCATTTTTAATATTCGGTATGTCCATCAGTGCTTCCGGCGATTTTTACTTCCATGAACGTCATTAACATTTGATGAACGCCATTCCCATTTTTAATATTCGGTATGTCCATCAGTGCTTCGAGCGATTTTTACTTCGATGAACGCCATTACCATTTGATGAACGCCATTCCCATTTTTAATATTCGGTATGTCCATCAGTGCTTCCTGCGATTTTTACTATGATAAACGCCACTCACATTTTCTATATTCGGTATGTCCATCAGCGCTCCCTGCGATTTTTACTTCGATGAACGACATTACAATTTGATGAGCGCCATTCCCATTTTAAATATTCGGTATGTCCATCAGTGCTTCCTGCGATTTTTACTTCGATGAACGCCACTCACATTTTCTATATTCGGTATGTCCATCAGTGCTTCCTGCGATTTTTACTTTGATGAACGTCATTACCATTTGATGAACGCCATTCCCATTTTTAATATTCGGTATGTCCATCAGTGCGTCTTGCGATTTTTACTTCGATGAACGCCATTACCATTTGATGAACGCCATTCCCATTTTTAATATTCGGTATGTGCATCAGTGCTTCCTGCGACTTTTACTTTGATGAACGTCATTAAAATTTGATGAACGCCATTCCCATTTTTAATATTCGGTATGTCCATCAGTGCTTCCTGCGATTTTTACTATGATAAACGCCACTCACATTTTCTATATTCGGTACGTCCATCAGTGCTTCCTGCGATTTTTACTTTGATGAACGTCATCACCATTTGATGAACGCCATTCCCATTTTTAATATTCGGTATGTCCATCAGTGCTTCCTGCGATTTTTACATCGATGAACGCCATTACCATTTGATGAACGCTATTCCCATTTTTAATATTCGGTATGTCCATCAGTGCTTCCTGCGATTTTTACTATGATGAACGTCATTACCATTTGATGAACGCCATTCCCATTTTTAATATTCGGTATGTCCATCAGTGCTTCCTGCGATTTTTACTTCGATGAACGCCATTACCATTTGATGAACGCCATTCCCATTTTTAATATTCGGTATGTCCATCAGTGCTTCCTGCGATTTTTACTTCGATGAATGCCATTACCATTTGATGAACGCCATTCCCATTTTTAATATTCGGTATGTCCATCAGTGCTTCCTGCGATTTTTACTTTGATGAACGTCATTACCATTTGATGAACGCCTTTCCCATTTTTAATATTCGGTATGTCCATCAGTGCTTCCTGCGATTTTTACTTTGATGAACGTCATTACCATTTGATGAACGCCATTCCCATTTTTAATATTCGGTATGTCCATCAGTGCTTCCTGCGATTTTTACTTCGATGAACGCCATTACCATTTGATGAACGCCACTAACATTTTCTATATTCGGTATGTCCATCAGTGCTTCCTGCGATTTTTACTTCGATGAACGCCATTACCATTTGATGAGCGCCATTCCCATTTTTAATATTCGGTATGTCCATCAGTGCTTCCTGCGATTTTTACTTCGATGAACGCCATTACCATTTGATGAACGCCATTCACATTTTTAATATTCGGTATGTCCATCAGTGCTTCCTGCGATTTTTACTTCGAAGAACGCCACTCACATTTTCTATATTCGGTATGTCCATCAGTGCTCCCTGCGATTTTTACTTCGATGAACGACATTACAATTTGATGAGCGCCATTCCCATTTTTAATATTCGGTATGTCCATAAGTGCTTCCTGCGATTTTTACTTCGATGAACGCCACTCACATTTTCTATATTCGGTATGTCCATCATCCATCAGTGCTTCCTGCGATTTTTACTTTGATAAACGTCATTACCATTTGATGAACGCCACTCCCATTTTTAATATTCGGTATGTCCATCAGTGCGTCCAGCGATTTTTACTTCGATGAACGCCATTACCATTTGATGAACGCAATTCCCATTTTTAATATTCGGTATGTCCATCAGTTCTTCCTGCGATTTTTACTTCGATGAACGCCATTCCCATTTTTTAAATTCGGTATGTCCATCAGTGCTTCCTGCGATTTTTACTATGATAAACGCCACTCACATTTTCTATATTCGGTACGTCCATCAGTGCTTCCTGCGATTTTTACTTTGATGAACGTCATTACCATTTGATGAACGCCATTCTCATTTTTAATATTCGGTATGTCCATCAGTGCTTCCTGCGATTTTTACTTCGATGAACACCATTACCATTTGATGAACGCCATTCCCATTTTTAATATTCGGTATGTCCATCAGTGCTTCCTGCGATTTTTACTTCGATGAATGCCATTACCATTTGATGAACGCCATTCCCATTTTTAATATTCGGTATGCCCATCTGTGCTTCCTGCGATTTTTACTTTGATGAACGTCATTACCATTTGATGAACGCCATTCCCATTAATAATATTCGGTATGTCCATCAGTGCTTCCTGCGATTTTTACTTCGATGAAAGCCATTACCATTTGATGAACGCCTTTCCCATTTTTAATATTCGGTATGTGCATCAGTGCTTCCTGCGATTTTTACTTTGATGAACGTCATTACCATTTGATGAACGTCATTACCATTTGATGAACGCCATTCCCATTTTTAATATTCGGTATGTCCATCAGTGCTTCCTGCGATTTTTAATTCGATGAACGCCATTACCATTTGATGAACGCCATTCCCATTTTTAATATTCGGTATGTCCATCAGTGCTTCCTGCGATTTTTACTTTGATGAACGTCATTACCATTTGATGAACGCCATTCCCATTTTTAATATTCGGTATGTCCATCAGTGCTTCCTGCGATTTTTACTTCGATGAAAGCCATTACCATTTGATGAACGCCTTTCCCATTTTTAATATTCGGTATGTGCATCAGTGCTTCCTGCGATTTTTACTTTGATGAACGTCATTACCATTTGATGAACGTCATTACCATTTGATGAACGCCATTCCCATTTTTAATATTCGGTATGTCCATCAGTGCTTCCTGCGATTTTTAATTCGATGAACGCCATTACCATTTGATGAACGCCATTCCCATTTTTAATATTCGGTATGTCCATCAGTGCTTCCGGCGATTTTTACTTCCATGAACGTCATTAACATTTGATGAACGCCATTCCCATTTTTAATATTCGGTATGTCCATCAGTGCTTCCTGCGATTTTTACTTTGATGAACGTCATTACCATTTGATGAACGCCATTCCCATTTTTAATATTCGGTATGTCCATCAGTGCTTCCTGCGATTTTCACTTCGATGAACGCCATTACCATTTGATGAACGCCTTTCCCATTTTTAATATTCGGTATGTGCATCAGTGCTTCCTGCGACTTTTACTTTGATGAACGTCATTACCATTTGATGAACGTCATTACCATTTGATGAACGCCATTCCCATTTTTAATATTCGGTATGTCCATCAGTGCTTCCTGCGATTTTTAATTCGATGAACGCCATTACCATTTGATGAACGCCATTCCCATTTTTAATATTCGGTATGTCCATCAGTGCTTCCTGCGATTTTTACTTTGATGAACGTCATTACACTTTGATGAACGCCATTTCCATTTTTAATATTCGGTATGTCCATCAGTGCTTCGAGCGATTTTTACTTCGATGAACGCCATTACCATTTGATGAACGCCATTCCCATTTTTAATATTCGGTATGTCCATCAGTGCTTCCTGCGATTTTTACTTCGATGAACGCCACTACCATTTGATGAACGCCATTCCCATTTTTAATATTCGGTATGTCCATCAGTGCTTCGAGCGATTTTTACTTCGATGAACGCCATTACCATTTGATGAACGCCATTCCCATTTTTAATATTCGGTATGTCCATCAGTGCTTCCTGCGATTTTTACTATGATAAACGCCACTCACATTTTCTATATTCGGTATGTCCATCAGCGCTCCCTGCGATTTTTACTTCGATGAACGACATTACAATTTGATGAGCGCCATTCCCATTTTAAATATTCGGTATGTCCATCAGTGCTTCCTGCGATTTTTACTTCGATGAACGCCACTCACATTTTCTATATTCGGTATGTCCATCAGTGCTTCCTGCGATTTTTACTTTGATGAACGTCATTACCATTTGATGAACGCCATTCCCATTTTTAATATTCGGTATGTCCATCAGTGCGTCTTGCGATTTTTACTTCGATGAACGCCATTACCATTTGATGAACGCCATTCCCATTTTTAATATTCGGTATGTGCATCAGTGCTTCCTGCGACTTTTACTTTGATGAACGTCATTAAAATTTGATGAACGCCATTCCCATTTTTAATATTCGGTATGTCCATCAGTGCTTCCTGCGATTTTTACTATGATAAACGCCACTCACATTTTCTATATTCGGTACGTCCATCAGTGCTTCCTGCGATTTTTACTTTGATGAACGTCATCACCATTTGATGAACGCCATTCCCATTTTTAATATTCGGTATGTCCATCAGTGCTTCCTGCGATTTTTACATCGATGAACGCCATTACCATTTGATGAACGCTATTCCCATTTTTAATATTCGGTATGTCCATCAGTGCTTCCTGCGATTTTTAATATGATGAACGTCATTACCATTTGATGAACGCCATTCCCATTTTTAATATTCGGTATGTCCATCAGTGCTTCCTGCGATTTTTACTTCGATGAACGCCATTACCATTTGATGAACGCCATTCCCATTTTTAATATTCGGTATGTCCATCAGTGCTTCCTGCGATTTTTACTTCGATGAATGCCATTACCATTTGATGAACGCCATTCCCATTTTTAATATTCGGTATGTCCATCAGTGCTTCCTGCGATTTTTACTTTGATGAACGTCATTACCATTTGATGAACGCCTTTCCCATTTTTAATATTCGGTATGTCCATCAGTGCTTCCTGCGATTTTTACTTTGATGAACGTCATTACCATTTGATGAACGCCATTCCCATTTTTAATATTCGGTATGTCCATCAGTGCTTCCTGCGATTTTTACTTCGATGAACGCCATTACCATTTGATGAACGCCACTAACATTTTCTATATTCGGTATGTCCATCAGTGCTTCCTGCGATTTTTACTTTGATGAACGTCATTACCATTTGATGAACGCCATTCCCTTTTTTAATATTCGGTATGTCCATCAGTGCTTCCTGCGATTTTTACTTCGATGAACGCCATTACCATTTGATGAACGCCACTCACATTTTCTATATTCGGTATGTCTATCAGTGCTTCCTGCGATTTTTAATTCGATGAACGCCATTACCATTTGATGAACGCCATTCCCATTTTTAATATTCGGTATGTCCATCAGTGCTTCCTGCGATTTTTACTATGATAAACGCCACTCTCATTTTCTATATTCGGTATGTCCATCAGTGCTCCCTGCGATTTTTACTTCGATGAACGACATTACAATTTGATGAGCGCCATTCCCATTTTAAATATTCGGTGTGTCCATCAGTGCTTCCTGCGATTTTTACTTCGATTAACGCCACTCACATTTTCTATATTCGGTATGTCCATCAGTGCTTCCTGCGATTTTTACTTTGATGAACGTCACTACCATTTGATGAACGCCATTCCCATTTTTAATATTCGGTATGTCCTTCAGTGCGTCTTGCGATTTTTACTTCGATGAACGCCATTACCATTTGATGAACGCAATTCCCATTTTTAATATTCGGTATGTCCATCAGTTCTTCCTGCGATTTTTACTTCGATGAATGCCATTAAAATTTGATGAACGCCATTCCCATTTTTAATATTCGGTATGTCCATCAGTGCTTCCTGTGATTTTTACTATGATAAACGCCACTCACATTTTCTATATTCGGTACGTCCATCAGTGCTTCCTGCGATTTTTACTTTGATGAACGTCATCACCATTTGATGAACGCCATTCCCATTTTTAATATTCGGTATGTCCATCAGTGCTTCCTGCGATTTTTACTATGATGAACGTCATTACCATTTGATGAACGCCATTCCCATTTTTAATATTCGGTATGTCCATCAGTGCTTCCTGCGATTTTTACTTCGATGAACGCCATTACCATTTGATGAACGCCATTCCCATTTTTAATATTCGGTATGTCCATCAGTGCTTCCTGCGATTTTTACTTCGATGAATGCCATTACCATTTGATGAACGCCATTCCCATTTTTAATATTCGGTATGTCCATCAGTGCTTCCTGCGATTTTTACTTTGATGAACGTCATTACCATTTGATGAACGCCATTCCCATTTTTAATATTCGGTATGTCCATCAGTGCTTCCTGCGATTTTTACTTCGATGGATGCCATTACCATTTGATGAACGCCATTCCCATTTTTAATATTCGGTATGTCCATCAGTGCTTCCTGCGATTTTTACTTTGATGAACGTCATTACCATTTGATGAACGCCATTCCCATTTTTAATATTCGGTATGTCCATCAGTGCTTCGAGCGATTTATACTTCGATGAACGCCATTACCATTTGATGAACGCCATTCCCATTTTTAATATTCGGTATGTGCATCAGTGCTTCCTGCGACTTTTACTTTGATGAACGTCATTACCATTTGATGAACGTCATTACCATTTGATGAACGCCATTCCCATTTTTAATATTCGGTATGTCCATCAGTGCTTCGTGCGATTTTTAATTCGATGAACGTCATTACACTTTGATGAACGCCATTCCCATTTTTAATATTCGGTATGTCCATCAGTGCTTCGAGCGATTTTTACTTCGATGAACGCCATTACCATTTCATGAACGCCATTCCCATTTTTAATATTCGGTATGTCCATCAGTGCTTCCTGCGATTTTTACTTCGATGAACGCCACTACCATTTGATGAACGCCATTCCCATTTTTAATATTCGGTATGTCCATCAGTGCTTCGAGCGATTTTTACTTCGATGAACGCCATTACCATTTGATGAACGCCATTCACATTTTTAATATTCGGTATGTCCATCAGTGCTTCCTGTGATTTTTAGTTCGAAGAACGCCACTCACATTTTCTATATTCGGTATGTCCATCAGTGCTCCCTGCGATTTTTACTTCGATGAACGACATTACAATTTGATGAGCGCCATTCCCATTTTTAATATTCGGTATGTCCATCAGTGCTTCCTGCGATTTTTACTTCGATGAACGCCACTCACATTTTCTATATTCGGTATGTCCATCATCCATCAGTGCTTCCTGCGATTTTTACTTTGATAAACGTCATTACCATTTGATGAACGCCACTCCCATTTTTAATATTCGGTATGTCCATCAGTGCTTCCTGCGATTTTTACTTCGATGAACGCCACTACCATTTGATGAACGCCATTCCCATTTTTAATATTCGGTATGTCCATCAGTGCTTCCTGCGATTTTTACTTCGATGAAAGCCATTACCATTTGATGAACGCCTTTCCCATTTTTAATATTCGGTATGTGCATCAGTGCTTCCTGCGATTTTTACTTTGATGAACGTCATTACCATTTGATGAACGTCATTACCATTTGATGAACGCCATTCCCATTTTTAATATTCGGTATGTCCATCAGTGCTTCCTGCGATTTTTAATTCGATGAACGCCATTACCATTTGATGAACGCCATTCCCATTTTTAATATTCGGTATGTCCATCAGTGCTTCCGGCGATTTTTACTTCCATGAACGTCATTAACATTTGATGAACGCCATTCCCATTTTTAATATTCGGTATGTCCATCAGTGCTTCCTGCGATTTTTACTTTGATGAACGTCATTACCATTTGATGAACGCCATTCCCATTTTTAATATTCGGTATGTCCATCAGTGCTTCCTGCGATTTTCACTTCGATGAACGCCATTACCATTTGATGAACGCCTTTCCCATTTTTAATATTCGGTATGTGCATCAGTGCTTCCTGCGACTTTTACTTTGATGAACGTCATTACCATTTGATGAACGTCATTACCATTTGATGAACGCCATTCCCATTTTTAATATTCGGTATGTCCATCAGTGCTTCCTGCGATTTTTAATTCGATGAACGCCATTACCATTTGATGAACGCCATTCCCATTTTTAATATTCGGTATGTCCATCAGTGCTTCCTGCGATTTTTACTTTGATGAACGTCATTACACTTTGATGAACGCCATTTCCATTTTTAATATTCGGTATGTCCATCAGTGCTTCCTGCGATTTTTACTTCGATGAACGCCACTACCATTTGATGAACGCCATTCCCATTTTTAATATTCGGTATGTCCATCAGTGCTTCGAGCGATTTTTACTTCGATGAACGCCATTACCATTTGATGAACGCCATTCCCATTTTTAATATTCGGTATGTCCATCAGTGCTTCCTGCGATTTTTACTATGATAAACGCCACTCACATTTTCTATATTCGGTATGTCCATCAGCGCTCCCTGCGATTTTTACTTCGATGAACGACATTACAATTTGATGAGCGCCATTCCCATTTTAAATATTCGGTATGTCCATCAGTGCTTCCTGCGATTTTTACTTCGATGAACGCCACTCACATTTTCTATATTCGGTATGTCCATCAGTGCTTCCTGCGATTTTTACTTTGATGAACGTCATTACCATTTGATGAACGCCATTCCCATTTTTAATATTCGGTATGTCCATCAGTGCGTCTTGCGATTTTTACTTCGATGAACGCCATTACCATTTGATGAACGCCATTCCCATTTTTAATATTCGGTATGTGCATCAGTGCTTCCTGCGACTTTTACTTTGATGAACGTCATTAAAATTTGATGAACGCCATTCCCATTTTTAATATTCGGTATGTCCATCAGTGCTTCCTGCGATTTTTACTATGATAAACGCCACTCACATTTTTTATATTCGGTACGTCCATCAGTGCTTCCTGCGATTTTTACTTTGATGAACGTCATCACCATTTGATGAACGCCATTCCCATTTTTAATATTCGGTATGTCCATCAGTGCTTCCTGCGATTTTTACATCGATGAACGCCATTACCATTTGATGAACGCTATTCCCATTTTTAATATTCGGTATGTCCATCAGTGCTTCCTGCGATTTTTACTATGATGAACGTCATTACCATTTGATGAACGCCATTCCCATTTTTAATATTCGGTATGTCCATCAGTGCTTCCTGCGATTTTTACTTCGATGAACGCCATTACCATTTGATGAACACCATTCCCATTTTTAATATTCGGTATGTCCATCAGTGCTTCCTGCGATTTTTACTTCGATGAATGCCATTACCATTTGATGAACGCCATTCCCATTTTTAATATTCGGTATGTCCATCAGTGCTTCCTGCGATTTTTACTTTGATGAACGTCATTACCATTTGATGAACGCCTTTCCCATTTTTAATATTCGGTATGTCCATCAGTGCTTCCTGCGATTTTTACTTTGATGAACGTCATTACCATTTGATGAACGCCATTCCCATTTTTAATATTCGGTATGTCCATCAGTGCTTCCTGCGATTTTTACTTCGATGAACGCCATTACCATTTGATGAACGCCACTAACATTTTCTATATTCGGTATGTCCATCAGTGCTTCCTGCGATTTTTACTTTGATGAACGTCATTACCATTTGATGAACGCCATTCCCTTTTTTAATATTCGGTATGTCCATCAGTGCTTCCTGCGATTTTTACTTCGATGAACGCCATTACCATTTGATGAACGCCACTCACATTTTCTATATTCGGTATGTCTATCAGTGCTTCCTGCGATTTTTAATTCGATGAACGCCATTACCATTTGATGAACGCCATTCCCATTTTTAATATTCGGTATGTCCATCAGTGCTTCCTGCGATTTTTACTATGATAAACGCCACTCTCATTTTCTATATTCGGTATGTCCATCAGTGCTCCCTGCGATTTTTACTTCGATGAACGACATTACAATTTGATGAGCGCCATTCCCATTTTAAATATTCGGTGTGTCCATCAGTGCTTCCTGCGATTTTTACTTCGATTAACGCCACTCACATTTTCTATATTCGGTATGTCCATCAGTGCTTCCTGCGATTTTTACTTTGATGAACGTCACTACCATTTGATGAACGCCATTCCCATTTTTAATATTCGGTATGTCCTTCAGTGCGTCTTGCGATTTTTACTTCGATGAACGCCATTACCATTTGATGAACGCAATTCCCATTTTTAATATTCGGTATGTCCATCAGTTCTTCCTGCGATTTTTACTTCGATGAACGCCATTAAAATTTGATGAACGCCATTCCCATTTTTAATATTCGGTATGTCCATCAGTGCTTCCTGTGATTTTTACTATGATAAACGCCACTCACATTTTCTATATTCGGTACGTCCATCAGTGCTTCCTGCGATTTTTACTTTGATGAACGTCATCACCATTTGATGAACGCCATTCCCATTTTTAATATTCGGTATGTCCATCAGTGCTTCCTGCGATTTTTACTATGATGAACGTCATTACCATTTGATGAACGCCATTCCCATTTTTAATATTCGGTATGTCCATCAGTGCTTCCTGCGATTTTTACTTCGATGAACGCCATTACCATTTGATGAACGCCATTCCCATTTTTAATATTCGGTATGTCCATCAGTGCTTCCTGCGATTTTTACTTCGATGAATGCCATTACCATTTGATGAACGCCATTCCCATTTTTAATATTCGGTATGTCCATCAGTGCTTCCTGCGATTTTTACTTTGATGAACGTCATTACCATTTGATGAACGCCATTCCCATTTTTAATATTCGGTATGTCCATCAGTGCTTCCTGCGATTTTTACTTCGATGGATGCCATTACCATTTGATGAACGCCATTCCCATTTTTAATATTCGGTATGTCCATCAGTGCTTCCTGCGATTTTTACTTTGATGAACGTCATTACCATTTGATGAACGCCATTCCCATTTTTAATATTCGGTATGTCCATCAGTGCTTCGAGCGATTTATACTTCGATGAACGCCATTACCATTTGATGAACGCCATTCCCATTTTTAATATTCGGTATGTGCATCAGTGCTTCCTGCGACTTTTACTTTGATGAACGTCATTACCATTTGATGAACGTCATTACCATTTGATGAACGCCATTCCCATTTTTAATATTCGGTATGTCCATCAGTGCTTCGTGCGATTTTTAATTCGATGAACGTCATTACACTTTGATGAACGCCATTCCCATTTTTAATATTCGGTATGTCCATCAGTGCTTCGAGCGATTTTTACTTCGATGAACGCCATTACCATTTCATGAACGCCATTCCCATTTTTAATATTCGGTATGTCCATCAGTGCTTCCTGCGATTTTTACTTCGATGAACGCCACTACCATTTGATGAACGCCATTCCCATTTTTAATATTCGGTATGTCCATCAGTGCTTCGAGCGATTTTTACTTCGATGAACGCCATTACCATTTGATGAACGCCATTCACATTTTTAATATTCGGTATGTCCATCAGTGCTTCCTGTGATTTTTAGTTCGAAGAACGCCACTCACATTTTCTATATTCGGTATGTCCATCAGTGCTCCCTGCGATTTTTACTTCGATGAACGACATTACAATTTGATGAGCGCCATTCCCATTTTTAATATTCGGTATGTCCATCAGTGCTTCCTGCGATTTTTACTTCGATGAACGCCACTCACATTTTCTATATTCGGTATGTCCATCATCCATCAGTGCTTCCTGCGATTTTTACTTTGATAAACGTCATTACCATTTGATGAACGCCACTCCCATTTTTAATATTCGGTATGTCCATCAGTGCTTCCTGCGATTTTTACTTCGATGAACGCCACTACCATTTGATGAACGCCATTCCCATTTTTAATATTCGGTATGTCCATCAGTGCTTCGAGCGATTTTTACTTCGATGAACGCCATTACCATTTGATGAACGCCATTGCCATTTTTAATATTCGGTATGTCCATCAGTGCTTCCTGCGATTTTTACTATGATAAACGCCACTCACATTTTCTATATTCGGTATGTCCATCAGTGCTCCCTTCGATTTTTACTTCGATGAACGCCATTACCATTTGATGAACGCCATTCCCATTTTTAATATTCGGTATGTCCATCAGTGCTTCCTGCGATTTTTACTTCGATGAACGCCATTAAAATTTTATGAACGCCATTCCCATTTTTAATATTCGGTATGTCCATCAGTGCTTCCTGCGATTTTTACTATGATAAACGCCACTCACATTTTCTATATTCGGTACGTCCATCAGTGCTTCCAGCGATTTTTACTTTGATGAACGTCATTACCATTTGATGAACGCCATTCCCATTTTTAATATTCGGTATGTCCATCAGTGCTTCCTGCGATTTTTACTTCGATGAACGCCATTACCATTTGATGAACGCCCTTCCCATTTTTAATATTCGGTAGGTCCATCAGTGCTTCCTGCGATTTTTACTTTGATGAACGTCATTACCATTTGATGAACGCCATTCCCATTTTTAATATTCGGTATGTCCATCAGTGCTTCCTGCGATTTTTACTTCGATGAACGCCATTACCATTTGATGAACGCCATTCCCATTTTTAATATTCGGTATGTCCATCAGTGCTTCCTGCGATTTTTACTTCGATGAATGCCATTACCATTTGATGAACGCCATTCCCATTTTTAATATTCGGTATGTCCATCAGTGCTTCCTGCGATTTTTACTTTGATGAACGTCATTACCATTTGATGAACGCCATTCCCATTTTTAATATTCGGTATGTCCATCAGTGCTTCGAGCGATTTTTACTTCGATGAACGCCATTACCATTTGATGAACGCCATTCCCATTTTTAATATTCGGTATGTGCATCAGTGCTTCCTGCGACTTTTACTTTGATGAACGTCATTACCATTTGATAAACGTCATTACCATTTGATGAACGCCATTCCCATTTTTAATATTCGGTATGTCCATCAGTGCTTCCTGCGATTTTTAATTCGATGAACGCCATTACCATTTGATGAACGCCATTCCCATTTTTAATATTCGGTATGTCCATCAGTGCTTCCTGCGATTTTTACTTTGATGAACGTCATTACACTTTGATGAACGCCATTCCCATTTTTAATATTCGGTATGTCCATCAGTGCTTCGAGCGATTTTTACTTCGATGAACGCCATTACCATTTGATGAACGCCATTCCCATTTTTAATATTCGGTATGTCCATCAGTGCTTCGAGCGATTTTTACTTCGATGAACGCCATTACCATTTGATGAACGCCATTCACATTTTTAATATTCGGTATGTCCATCAGTGCTTCCTGTGATTTTTAGTTCGAAGAACGCCACTCACATTTTCTATATTCGGTATGTCCATCAGTGCTCCCTGCGATTTTTACTTCGATGAACGACATTACAATTTGATGAGCGCCATTCCCATTTTTAATATTCGGTATGTCCATCAGTGCTTCCTGCGATTTTTACTTCGATGAACGCCACTCACATTTTCTATATTCGGTATGTCCATCATCCATCAGTGCTTCCTGCGATTTTTACTTTGATAAACGTCATTACCATTTGATGAACGCCACTCCCATTTTTAATATTCGGTATGTCCATCAGTGCTTCCTGCGATTTTTACTTCGATGAACGCCACTACCATTTGATGAACGCCATTCCCATTTTTAATATTCGGTATGTCCATCAGTGCTTCCTGCGATTTTTACTTCGATGAAAGCCATTACCATTTGATGAACGCCTTTCCCATTTTTAATATTCGGTATGTGCATCAGTGCTTCCTGCGATTTTTACTTTGATGAACGTCATTACCATTTGATGAACGTCATTACCATTTGATGAACGCCATTCCCATTTTTAATATTCGGTATGTCCATCAGTGCTTCCTGCGATTTTTAATTCGATGAACGCCATTACCATTTGATGAACGCCATTCCCATTTTTAATATTCGGTATGTCCATCAGTGCTTCCGGCGATTTTTACTTCCATGAACGTCATTAACATTTGATGAACGCCATTCCCATTTTTAATATTCGGTATGTCCATCAGTGCTTCCTGCGATTTTTACTTTGATGAACGTCATTACCATTTGATGAACGCCATTCCCATTTTTAATATTCGGTATGTCCATCAGTGCTTCCTGCGATTTTCACTTCGATGAACGCCATTACCATTTGATGAACGCCTTTCCCATTTTTAATATTCGGTATGTGCATCAGTGCTTCCTGCGACTTTTACTTTGATGAACGTCATTACCATTTGATGAACGTCATTACCATTTGATGAACGCCATTCCCATTTTTAATATTCGGTATGTCCATCAGTGCTTCCTGCGATTTTTAATTCGATGAACGCCATTACCATTTGATGAACGCCATTCCCATTTTTAATATTCGGTATGTCCATCAGTGCTTCCTGCGATTTTTACTTTGATGAACGTCATTACACTTTGATGAACGCCATTTCCATTTTTAATATTCGGTATGTCCATCAGTGCTTCCTGCGATTTTTACTTCGATGAACGCCACTACCATTTGATGAACGCCATTCCCATTTTTAATATTCGGTATGTCCATCAGTGCTTCGAGCGATTTTTACTTCGATGAACGCCATTACCATTTGATGAACGCCATTCCCATTTTTAATATTCGGTATGTCCATCAGTGCTTCCTGCGATTTTTACTATGATAAACGCCACTCACATTTTCTATATTCGGTATGTCCATCAGCGCTCCCTGCGATTTTTACTTCGATGAACGACATTACAATTTGATGAGCGCCATTCCCATTTTAAATATTCGGTATGTCCATCAGTGCTTCCTGCGATTTTTACTTCGATGAACGCCACTCACATTTTCTATATTCGGTATGTCCATCAGTGCTTCCTGCGATTTTTACTTTGATGAACGTCATTACCATTTGATGAACGCCATTCCCATTTTTAATATTCGGTATGTCCATCAGTGCGTCTTGCGATTTTTACTTCGATGAACGCCATTACCATTTGATGAACGCCATTCCCATTTTTAATATTCGGTATGTGCATCAGTGCTTCCTGCGACTTTTACTTTGATGAACGTCATTAAAATTTGATGAACGCCATTCCCATTTTTAATATTCGGTATGTCCATCAGTGCTTCCTGCGATTTTTACTATGATAAACGCCACTCACATTTTTTATATTCGGTACGTCCATCAGTGCTTCCTGCGATTTTTACTTTGATGAACGTCATCACCATTTGATGAACGCCATTCCCATTTTTAATATTCGGTATGTCCATCAGTGCTTCCTGCGATTTTTACATCGATGAACGCCATTACCATTTGATGAACGCTATTCCCATTTTTAATATTCGGTATGTCCATCAGTGCTTCCTGCGATTTTTACTATGATGAACGTCATTACCATTTGATGAACGCCATTCCCATTTTTAATATTCGGTATGTCCATCAGTGCTTCCTGCGATTTTTACTTCGATGAACGCCATTACCATTTGATGAACACCATTCCCATTTTTAATATTCGGTATGTCCATCAGTGCTTCCTGCGATTTTTACTTCGATGAATGCCATTACCATTTGATGAACGCCATTCCCATTTTTAATATTCGGTATGTCCATCAGTGCTTCCTGCGATTTTTACTTTGATGAACGTCATTACCATTTGATGAACGCCTTTCCCATTTTTAATATTCGGTATGTCCATCAGTGCTTCCTGCGATTTTTACTTTGATGAACGTCATTACCATTTGATGAACGCCATTCCCATTTTTAATATTCGGTATGTCCATCAGTGCTTCCTGCGATTTTTACTTCGATGAACGCCATTACCATTTGATGAACGCCACTAACATTTTCTATATTCGGTATGTCCATCAGTGCTTCCTGCGATTTTTACTTTGATGAACGTCATTACCATTTGATGAACGCCATTCCCTTTTTTAATATTCGGTATGTCCATCAGTGCTTCCTGCGATTTTTACTTCGATGAACGCCATTACCATTTGATGAACGCCACTCACATTTTCTATATTCGGTATGTCTATCAGTGCTTCCTGCGATTTTTAATTCGATGAACGCCATTACCATTTGATGAACGCCATTCCCATTTTTAATATTCGGTATGTCCATCAGTGCTTCCTGCGATTTTTACTATGATAAACGCCACTCTCATTTTCTATATTCGGTATGTCCATCAGTGCTCCCTGCGATTTTTACTTCGATGAACGACATTACAATTTGATGAGCGCCATTCCCATTTTAAATATTCGGTGTGTCCATCAGTGCTTCCTGCGATTTTTACTTCGATTAACGCCACTCACATTTTCTATATTCGGTATGTCCATCAGTGCTTCCTGCGATTTTTACTTTGATGAACGTCACTACCATTTGATGAACGCCATTCCCATTTTTAATATTCGGTATGTCCTTCAGTGCGTCTTGCGATTTTTACTTCGATGAACGCCATTACCATTTGATGAACGCAATTCCCATTTTTAATATTCGGTATGTCCATCAGTTCTTCCTGCGATTTTTACTTCGATGAACGCCATTAAAATTTGATGAACGCCATTCCCATTTTTAATATTCGGTATGTCCATCAGTGCTTCCTGTGATTTTTACTATGATAAACGCCACTCACATTTTCTATATTCGGTACGTCCATCAGTGCTTCCTGCGATTTTTACTTTGATGAACGTCATCACCATTTGATGAACGCCATTCCCATTTTTAATATTCGGTATGTCCATCAGTGCTTCCTGCGATTTTTACTATGATGAACGTCATTACCATTTGATGAACGCCATTCCCATTTTTAATATTCGGTATGTCCATCAGTGCTTCCTGCGATTTTTACTTCGATGAACGCCATTACCATTTGATGAACGCCATTCCCATTTTTAATATTCGGTATGTCCATCAGTGCTTCCTGCGATTTTTACTTCGATGAATGCCATTACCATTTGATGAACGCCATTCCCATTTTTAATATTCGGTATGTCCATCAGTGCTTCCTGCGATTTTTACTTTGATGAACGTCATTACCATTTGATGAACGCCATTCCCATTTTTAATATTCGGTATGTCCATCAGTGCTTCCTGCGATTTTTACTTCGATGGATGCCATTACCATTTGATGAACGCCATTCCCATTTTTAATATTCGGTATGTCCATCAGTGCTTCCTGCGATTTTTACTTTGATGAACGTCATTACCATTTGATGAACGCCATTCCCATTTTTAATATTCGGTATGTCCATCAGTGCTTCGAGCGATTTATACTTCGATGAACGCCATTACCATTTGATGAACGCCATTCCCATTTTTAATATTCGGTATGTGCATCAGTGCTTCCTGCGACTTTTACTTTGATGAACGTCATTACCATTTGATGAACGTCATTACCATTTGATGAACGCCATTCCCATTTTTAATATTCGGTATGTCCATCAGTGCTTCGTGCGATTTTTAATTCGATGAACGTCATTACACTTTGATGAACGCCATTCCCATTTTTAATATTCGGTATGTCCATCAGTGCTTCGAGCGATTTTTACTTCGATGAACGCCATTACCATTTCATGAACGCCATTCCCATTTTTAATATTCGGTATGTCCATCAGTGCTTCCTGCGATTTTTACTTCGATGAACGCCACTACCATTTGATGAACGCCATTCCCATTTTTAATATTCGGTATGTCCATCAGTGCTTCGAGCGATTTTTACTTCGATGAACGCCATTACCATTTGATGAACGCCATTCACATTTTTAATATTCGGTATGTCCATCAGTGCTTCCTGTGATTTTTAGTTCGAAGAACGCCACTCACATTTTCTATATTCGGTATGTCCATCAGTGCTCCCTGCGATTTTTACTTCGATGAACGACATTACAATTTGATGAGCGCCATTCCCATTTTTAATATTCGGTATGTCCATCAGTGCTTCCTGCGATTTTTACTTCGATGAACGCCACTCACATTTTCTATATTCGGTATGTCCATCATCCATCAGTGCTTCCTGCGATTTTTACTTTGATAAACGTCATTACCATTTGATGAACGCCACTCCCATTTTTAATATTCGGTATGTCCATCAGTGCTTCCTGCGATTTTTACTTCGATGAACGCCACTACCATTTGATGAACGCCATTCCCATTTTTAATATTCGGTATGTCCATCAGTGCTTCGAGCGATTTTTACTTCGATGAACGCCATTACCATTTGATGAACGCCATTGCCATTTTTAATATTCGGTATGTCCATCAGTGCTTCCTGCGATTTTTACTATGATAAACGCCACTCACATTTTCTATATTCGGTATGTCCATCAGTGCTCCCTTCGATTTTTACTTCGATGAACGCCATTACCATTTGATGAACGCCATTCCCATTTTTAATATTCGGTATGTCCATCAGTGCTTCCTGCGATTTTTACTTCGATGAACGCCATTAAAATTTTATGAACGCCATTCCCATTTTTAATATTCGGTATGTCCATCAGTGCTTCCTGCGATTTTTACTATGATAAACGCCACTCACATTTTCTATATTCGGTACGTCCATCAGTGCTTCCAGCGATTTTTACTTTGATGAACGTCATTACCATTTGATGAACGCCATTCCCATTTTTAATATTCGGTATGTCCATCAGTGCTTCCTGCGATTTTTACTTCGATGAACGCCATTACCATTTGATGAACGCCCTTCCCATTTTTAATATTCGGTAGGTCCATCAGTGCTTCCTGCGATTTTTACTTTGATGAACGTCATTACCATTTGATGAACGCCATTCCCATTTTTAATATTCGGTATGTCCATCAGTGCTTCCTGCGATTTTTACTTCGATGAACGCCATTACCATTTGATGAACGCCATTCCCATTTTTAATATTCGGTATGTCCATCAGTGCTTCCTGCGATTTTTACTTCGATGAATGCCATTACCATTTGATGAACGCCATTCCCATTTTTAATATTCGGTATGTCCATCAGTGCTTCCTGCGATTTTTACTTTGATGAACGTCATTACCATTTGATGAACGCCATTCCCATTTTTAATATTCGGTATGTCCATCAGTGCTTCGAGCGATTTTTACTTCGATGAACGCCATTACCATTTGATGAACGCCATTCCCATTTTTAATATTCGGTATGTGCATCAGTGCTTCCTGCGACTTTTACTTTGATGAACGTCATTACCATTTGATAAACGTCATTACCATTTGATGAACGCCATTCCCATTTTTAATATTCGGTATGTCCATCAGTGCTTCCTGCGATTTTTAATTCGATGAACGCCATTACCATTTGATGAACGCCATTCCCATTTTTAATATTCGGTATGTCCATCAGTGCTTCCTGCGATTTTTACTTTGATGAACGTCATTACACTTTGATGAACGCCATTCCCATTTTTAATATTCGGTATGTCCATCAGTGCTTCGAGCGATTTTTACTTCGATGAACGCCATTACCATTTGATGAACGCCATTCCCATTTTTAATATTCGGTATGTCCATCAGTGCTTCCTGCGATTTTTACTTCGATGGACGCCATTACCATTTGATGAACGCCATTCACATTTTTAATATTCGGTATGTCCATCAGTGCTTCCTGCGATTTTTACTTCGAAGAACGCCACTCACATTTTCTATATTCGGTATGTCCATCAGTGCTCCCTGCGATTTTTACTTCGATGAACGACATTACAATTTGATGAGCGCCATTCCCATTTTTAATATTCGGTATGTCCATCAGTGCTTCCTGCGATTTTTACTTCGATGAACGCCACTCACATTTTCTATATTCGGTATGTCCATCATCCATCAGTTCTTCCTGCGATTTTTACTTTGATAAACGTCATTACCATTTGATGAACGCCACTCCCATTTTTAATATTCGGTATGTCCATCAGTGCGTCCAGCGATTTTTACTTCGATGAACGCCATTACCATTTGATGAACGCAATTCCCATTTTTAATATTCGGTATGTCCATCAGTTCTTCCTGCGATTTTTACTTCGATGAACGCCATTAAAATTTGATGAACGCCATTCCCATTTTTAATATTCGGTATGTCCATCAGTGCTTCCTGTGATTTTTACTATGATAAACGCCACTCACATTTTCTATATTCGGTACGTCCATCAGTGCTTCCTGCGATTTTTACTTTGATGAACGTCATCACCATTTGATGAACGCCATTCCCATTTTTAATATTCGGTATGTCCATCAGTGCTTCCTGCGATTTTTACTATGATGAACGTCATTACCATTTGATGAACGCCATTCCCATTTTTAATATTCGGTATGTCCATCAGTGCTTCCTGCGATTTTTACTTCGATGAACGCCATTACCATTTGATGAACGCCATTCCCATTTTTAATATTCGGTATGTCCATCAGTGCTTCCTGCGATTTTTACTTCGATGAATGCCATTACCATTTGATGAACGCCATTCCCATTTTTAATATTCGGTATGTCCATCAGTGCTTCCTGCGATTTTTACTTTGATGAACGTCATTACCATTTGATGAACGCCATTCCCATTTTTAATATTCGGTATGTCCATCAGTGCTTCCTGCGATTTTTACTTCGATGGATGCCATTACCATTTGATGAACGCCATTCCCATTTTTAATATTCGGTATGTCCATCAGTGCTTCCTGCGATTTTTACTTTGATGAACGTCATTACCATTTGATGAACGCCATTCCCATTTTTAATATTCGGTATGTCCATCAGTGCTTCGAGCGATTTATACTTCGATGAACGCCATTACCATTTGATGAACGCCATTCCCATTTTTAATATTCGGTATGTGCATCAGTGCTTCCTGCGACTTTTACTTTGATGAACGTCATTACCATTTGATGAACGTCATTACCATTTGATGAACGCCATTCCCATTTTTAATATTCGGTATGTCCATCAGTGCTTCGTGCGATTTTTAATTCGATGAACGTCATTACACTTTGATGAACGCCATTCCCATTTTTAATATTCGGTATGTCCATCAGTGCTTCGAGCGATTTTTACTTCGATGAACGCCATTACCATTTCATGAACGCCATTCCCATTTTTAATATTCGGTATGTCCATCAGTGCTTCCTGCGATTTTTACTTCGATGAACGCCACTACCATTTGATGAACGCCATTCCCATTTTTAATATTCGGTATGTCCATCAGTGCTTCGAGCGATTTTTACTTCGATGAACGCCATTACCATTTGATGAACGCCATTCACATTTTTAATATTCGGTATGTCCATCAGTGCTTCCTGTGATTTTTAGTTCGAAGAACGCCACTCACATTTTCTATATTCGGTATGTCCATCAGTGCTCCCTGCGATTTTTACTTCGATGAACGACATTACAATTTGATGAGCGCCATTCCCATTTTTAATATTCGGTATGTCCATCAGTGCTTCCTGCGATTTTTACTTCGATGAACGCCACTCACATTTTCTATATTCGGTATGTCCATCATCCATCAGTGCTTCCTGCGATTTTTACTTTGATAAACGTCATTACCATTTGATGAACGCCACTCCCATTTTTAATATTCGGTATGTCCATCAGTGCTTCCTGCGATTTTTACTTCGATGAACGCCACTACCATTTGATGAACGCCATTCCCATTTTTAATATTCGGTATGTCCATCAGTGCTTCGAGCGATTTTTACTTCGATGAACGCCATTACCATTTGATGAACGCCATTGCCATTTTTAATATTCGGTATGTCCATCAGTGCTTCCTGCGATTTTTACTATGATAAACGCCACTCACATTTTCTATATTCGGTATGTCCATCAGTGCTCCCTTCGATTTTTACTTCGATGAACGCCATTACCATTTGATGAACGCCATTCCCATTTTTAATATTCGGTATGTCCATCAGTGCTTCCTGCGATTTTTACTTCGATGAACGCCATTAAAATTTTATGAACGCCATTCCCATTTTTAATATTCGGTATGTCCATCAGTGCTTCCTGCGATTTTTACTATGATAAACGCCACTCACATTTTCTATATTCGGTACGTCCATCAGTGCTTCCAGCGATTTTTACTTTGATGAACGTCATTACCATTTGATGAACGCCATTCCCATTTTTAATATTCGGTATGTCCATCAGTGCTTCCTGCGATTTTTACTTCGATGAACGCCATTACCATTTGATGAACGCCCTTCCCATTTTTAATATTCGGTAGGTCCATCAGTGCTTCCTGCGATTTTTACTTTGATGAACGTCATTACCATTTGATGAACGCCATTCCCATTTTTAATATTCGGTATGTCCATCAGTGCTTCCTGCGATTTTTACTTCGATGAACGCCATTACCATTTGATGAACGCCATTCCCATTTTTAATATTCGGTATGTCCATCAGTGCTTCCTGCGATTTTTACTTCGATGAATGCCATTACCATTTGATGAACGCCATTCCCATTTTTAATATTCGGTATGTCCATCAGTGCTTCCTGCGATTTTTACTTTGATGAACGTCATTACCATTTGATGAACGCCATTCCCATTTTTAATATTCGGTATGTCCATCAGTGCTTCGAGCGATTTTTACTTCGATGAACGCCATTACCATTTGATGAACGCCATTCCCATTTTTAATATTCGGTATGTGCATCAGTGCTTCCTGCGACTTTTACTTTGATGAACGTCATTACCATTTGATAAACGTCATTACCATTTGATGAACGCCATTCCCATTTTTAATATTCGGTATGTCCATCAGTGCTTCCTGCGATTTTTAATTCGATGAACGCCATTACCATTTGATGAACGCCATTCCCATTTTTAATATTCGGTATGTCCATCAGTGCTTCCTGCGATTTTTACTTTGATGAACGTCATTACACTTTGATGAACGCCATTCCCATTTTTAATATTCGGTATGTCCATCAGTGCTTCGAGCGATTTTTACTTCGATGAACGCCATTACCATTTGATGAACGCCATTCCCATTTTTAATATTCGGTATGTCCATCAGTGCTTCCTGCGATTTTTACTTCGATGGACGCCATTACCATTTGATGAACGCCATTCACATTTTTAATATTCGGTATGTCCATCAGTGCTTCCTGCGATTTTTACTTCGAAGAACGCCACTCACATTTTCTATATTCGGTATGTCCATCAGTGCTCCCTGCGATTTTTACTTCGATGAACGACATTACAATTTGATGAGCGCCATTCCCATTTTTAATATTCGGTATGTCCATCAGTGCTTCCTGCGATTTTTACTTCGATGAACGCCACTCACATTTTCTATATTCGGTATGTCCATCATCCATCAGTTCTTCCTGCGATTTTTACTTTGATAAACGTCATTACCATTTGATGAACGCCACTCCCATTTTTAATATTCGGTATGTCCATCAGTGCGTCCAGCGATTTTTACTTCGATGAACGCCATTACCATTTGATGAACGCAATTCCCATTTTTAATATTCGGTATGTCCATCAGTTCTTCCTGCGATTTTTACTTCGATGAACGCCATTCCCATTTTTTAAATTCGGTATGTCCATCAGTGCTTCCTGCGATTTTTACTATGATAAACGCCACTCACATTTTCTATATTCGGTACGTCCATCAGTGCTTCCTGCGATTTTTACTTTGATGAACGTCATTACCATTTGATGAACGCCATTCCCATTTTTAATATTCGGTATGTCCATCAGTGCTTCCTGCGATTTTTACTTCGATGAATGCCATTACCATTTGATGAACGCCATTCCCATTTTTAATATTCGGTATGCCCATCTGTGCTTCCTGCGATTTTTACTTTGATGAACGTCATTACCATTTGATGAACGCCATTCCCATTTTTAATATTCGGTATGTCCATCAGTGCTTCCTGCGATTTTTACTTCGATGAAAGCCATTACCATTTGATGAACGCCTTTCCCATTTTTAATATTCGGTATGTGCATCAGTGCTTCCTGCGACTTTTACTTTGATGAACGTCATTACCATTTGATAAACGTCATTACCATTTGATGAACGCCATTCCCATTTTTAATATTCGGTATGTCCATCAGTGCTTCCTGCGATTTTTAATTCGATGAACGCCATTACCATTTGATGAACGCCATTCCCATTTTTAATATTCGGTATGTCCATCAGTGCTTCCTGCGATTTTTACTTCGATGAACGCCATTACCATTTGATGAACGCCATTCCCATTTTTAATATTCGGTATGTCCATCAGTGCTTCCTGCGATTTTTACTTTGATGAACGTCATTACCATTTGATGAACGCCATTCCCATTTTTAATATTCGGTATGTCCATCAGTGCTTCCTGCGATTTTTACTTCGATGAATGCCATTACCATTTGATGAACGCCATTCCCATTTTTAATATTCGGTATGTCCATCAGTGCTTCCTGCGATTTTTACTTTGATGAACGTCATTACCATTTGATGAACGCCATTCCCATTTTTAATATTCGGTATGTCCATCAGTGCTTCGAGCGATTTATACTTCGATGAACGCCATTACCATTTGATGAACGCCATTCCCATTTTTAATATTCGGTATGTGCATCAGTGCTTCCTGCGACTTTTACTTTGATGAACGTCATTACCATTTGATGAACGTCATTACCATTTGATGAACGCCATTCCCATTTTTAATATTCGGTATGTCCATCAGTGCTTCCTGCGATTTTTAATTCGATGAACGTCATTACACTTTGATGAACGCCATTCCCATTTTTAATATTCGGTATGTCCATCAGTGCTTCGAGCGATTTTTACTTCGATGAACGCCATTACAATTTCATGAACGCCATTCCCATTTTTAATATTCGGTATGTCCATCAGTGCTTCCTGCGATTTTTACTTCGATGAACGCCACTACCATTTGATGAACGCCATTCCCATTTTTAATATTCGGTATGTCCATCAGTGCTTCCTGCGATTTTAACTTCGATGAACGCCATTAAAATTTGATGAACGCCATTCCCATTTTTAATATTCGGTATGTCCATCAGTGCTTCCTGCGATTTTTACTATGATAAACGCCACTCACATTTTCTATATTCGGTACGTCCATCAGTGCTTCCAGCGATTTTTACTTTGATGAACGTCATTACCATTTGATGAACGCCATTCCCATTTTTAATATTCGGTATGTCCATCAGTGCTTCCTGCGATTTTTACTTCGATGAACGCCATTACCATTTGATGAACGCCCTTCCCATTTTTAATATTCGGTAGGTCCATCAGTGCTTCCTGCGATTTTTACTTTGATGAACGTCATTACCATTTGATGAACGCCATTCCCATTTTTAATATTCGGTATGTCCATCAGTGCTTCCTGCGATTTTTACTTCGATGAACGCCATTACCATTTGATGAACGCCATTCCCATTTTTAATATTCGGTATGTCCATCAGTGCTTCCTGCGATTTTTACTTCGATGAATGCCATTACCATTTGATGAACGCCATTCCCATTTTTAATATTCGGTATGTCCATCAGTGCTTCCTGCGATTTTTACTTTGATGAACGTCATTACCATTTGATGAACGCCATTCCCATTTTTAATATTCGGTATGTCCATCAGTGCTTCGAGCGATTTTTACTTCGATGAACGCCATTACCATTTGATGAACGCCATTCCCATTTTTAATATTCGGTATGTGCATCAGTGCTTCCTGCGACTTTTACTTTGATGAACGTCATTACCATTTGATAAACGTCATTACCATTTGATGAACGCCATTCCCATTTTTAATATTCGGTATGTCCATCAGTGCTTCCTGCGATTTTTAATTCGATGAACGCCATTACCATTTGATGAACGCCATTCCTATTTTTAATATTCGGTATGTCCATCAGTGCTTCCTGCGATTTTTACTTTGATGAACGTCATTACACTTTGATGAACGCCATTCCCATTTTTAATATTCGGTATGTCCATCAGTGCTTCGAGCGATTTTTACTTCGATGAACGCCATTACCATTTGATGAACGCCATTCCCATTTTTAATATTCGGTATGTCCATCAGTGCTTCCTGCGATTTTTACTTCGATGGACGCCATTACCATTTGATGAACGCCATTCACATTTTTAATATTCGGTATGTCCATCAGTGCTTCCTGCGATTTTTACTTCGAAGAACGCCACTCACATTTTCTATATTCGGTATGTCCATCAGTGCTCCCTGCGATTTTTACTTCGATGAACGACATTACAATTTGATGAGCGCCATTCCCATTTTTAATATTCGGTATGTCCATCAGTGCTTCCTGCGATTTTTACTTCGATGAACGCCACTCACATTTTCTATATTCGGTATGTCCATCATCCATCAGTTCTTCCTGCGATTTTTACTTTGATAAACGTCATTACCATTTGATGAACGCCACTCCCATTTTTAATATTCGGTATGTCCATCAGTGCGTCCAGCGATTTTTACTTCGATGAACGCCATTACCATTTGATGAACGCAATTCCCATTTTTAATATTCGGTATGTCCATCAGTTCTTCCTGCGATTTTTACTTCGATGAACGCCATTCCCATTTTTTAAATTCGGTATGTCCATCAGTGCTTCCTGCGATTTTTACTATGATAAACGCCACTCACATTTTCTATATTCGGTACGTCCATCAGTGCTTCCTGCGATTTTTACTTTGATGAACGTCATTACCATTTGATGAACGCCATTCCCATTTTTAATATTCGGTATGTCCATCAGTGCTTCCTGCGATTTTTACTTCGATGAATGCCATTACCATTTGATGAACGCCATTCCCATTTTTAATATTCGGTATGTCCATCAGTGCTTCCTGCGATTTTTACTTCGATGAAAGCCATTACCATTTGATGAACGCCTTTCCCATTTTTAATATTCGGTATGTGCATCAGTGCTTCCTGCGATTTTTACTTTGATGAACGTCATTACCATTTGATGAACGTCATTACCATTTGATGAACGCCATTCCCATTTTTAATATTCGGTATGTCCATCAGTGCTTCCTGCGATTTTTAATTCGATGAACGCCATTACCATTTGATGAACGCCATTCCCATTTTTAATATTCGGTATGTCCATCAGTGCTTCCTGCGATTTTTACTTTGATGAACGTCATTACCATTTGATGAACGCCATTCCCATTTTTAATATTCGGTATGTCCATCAGTGCTTCCTGCGATTTTTACTTCGATGAAAGCCATTACCATTTGATGAACGCCTTTCCCATTTTTAATATTCGGTATGTGCATCAGTGCTTCCTGCGATTTTTACTTTGATGAACGTCATTACCATTTGATGAACGCCATTCCCATTTTTAATATTCGGTATGTCCATCAGTGCTTCCTGCGATTTTTAATTCGATGAACGCCATTCCCATTTTTAATATTCGGTATGTCCATCAGTGCTTCCGGCGATTTTTACTTCGATGAACGTCATTACCATTTGATGAACGCCATTCCCATTTTTAATATTCGGTATGTCCATCAGTGCTTCCTGCGATTTTTAATTCGATGAACGCCATTACCATTTGATGAACGCCTTTCCCATTTTTAATATTCGGTATGTGCATCAGTGCTTCCTGCGACTTTTACTTTGATGAACGTCATTACCATTTGATGAACGTCATTACCATTTGATGAACGCCATTCCCATTTTTAATATTCGGTATGTCCATCAGTGCTTCCTGCGATTTTTAATTCGATGAACGCCATTACCATTTGATGAACGCCATTCCCATTTTTAATATTCGGTATGTCCATCAGTGCTTCCTGCGATTTTTACTTTGATGAACGTCATTACACTTTGATGAACGCCATTCCCATTTTTAATATTCGGTATGTCCATCAGTGCTTCGAGCGATTTTTACTTCGATGAACGCCATTACCATTTGATGACCGCCATTTTCATTTTTAATATTCGGTATGTCCATCAGTGCTTCCTGCGATTTTTACTTCGATGAACGCCACTACCATTTGATGAACGCCATTCCCATTTTTAATATTCGGTATGTCCATCAGTGCTTCGAGCGATTTTTACTTCGATGAACGCCATTAACATTTGATGAATGCCATTCCCATTTTTAATATTCGGTATGTCCATCAGTGCTTCCTGCGATTTTTACTTCGATGAAAGCCATTACCATTTGATGAACGCCATTCCCATTTTTAATATTCGGTATGTGCATCAGTGCTTCCTGCGACTTTTACTTTGATGAACGTCATTACCATTTGATAAACGTCATTACCATTTGATGAACGCCATTCCCATTTTTAATATTCGGTATGTCCATCAGTGCTTCCTGCGATTTTTAATTCGATGAACGCCATTACCATTTGATGAACGCCATTCCCATTTTTAATATTCGGTATGTCCATCAGTGCTTCCTGCGATTTTTACTTCGATGAACGCCATTACCATTTGATGAACGCCATTCCCATTTTTAATATTCGGTATGTCCATCAGTGCTTCCTGCGATTTTTACTTTGATGAACGTCATTACCATTTGATGAACGCCATTCCCATTTTTAATATTCGGTATGTCCATCAGTGCTTCCTGCGATTTTTACTTCGATGAATGCCATTACCATTTGATGAACGCCATTCCCATTTTTAATATTCGGTATGTCCATCAGTGCTTCCTGCGATTTTTACTTTGATGAACGTCATTACCATTTGATGAACGCCATTCCCATTTTTAATATTCGGTATGTCCATCAGTGCTTCGAGCGATTTATACTTCGATGAACGCCATTACCATTTGATGAACGCCATTCCCATTTTTAATATTCGGTATGTGCATCAGTGCTTCCTGCGACTTTTACTTTGATGAACGTCATTACCATTTGATGAACGTCATTACCATTTGATGAACGCCATTCCCATTTTTAATATTCGGTATGTCCATCAGTGCTTCCTGCGATTTTTAATTCGATGAACGTCATTACACTTTGATGAACGCCATTCCCATTTTTAATATTCGGTATGTCCATCAGTGCTTCGAGCGATTTTTACTTCGATGAACGCCATTACAATTTCATGAACGCCATTCCCATTTTTAATATTCGGTATGTCCATCAGTGCTTCCTGCGATTTTTACTTCGATGAACGCCACTACCATTTGATGAACGCCATTCCCATTTTTAATATTCGGTATGTCCATCAGTGCTTCCTGCGATTTTAACTTCGATGAACGCCATTAAAATTTGATGAACGCCATTCCCATTTTTAATATTCGGTATGTCCATCAGTGCTTCCTGCGATTTTTACTATGATAAACGCCACTCACATTTTCTATATTCGGTACGTCCATCAGTGCTTCCAGCGATTTTTACTTTGATGAACGTCATTACCATTTGATGAACGCCATTCCCATTTTTAATATTCGGTATGTCCATCAGTGCTTCCTGCGATTTTTACTTCGATGAACGCCATTACCATTTGATGAACGCCCTTCCCATTTTTAATATTCGGTAGGTCCATCAGTGCTTCCTGCGATTTTTACTTTGATGAACGTCATTACCATTTGATGAACGCCATTCCCATTTTTAATATTCGGTATGTCCATCAGTGCTTCCTGCGATTTTTACTTCGATGAACGCCATTACCATTTGATGAACGCCATTCCCATTTTTAATATTCGGTATGTCCATCAGTGCTTCCTGCGATTTTTACTTCGATGAATGCCATTACCATTTGATGAACGCCATTCCCATTTTTAATATTCGGTATGTCCATCAGTGCTTCCTGCGATTTTTACTTTGATGAACGTCATTACCATTTGATGAACGCCATTCCCATTTTTAATATTCGGTATGTCCATCAGTGCTTCGAGCGATTTTTACTTCGATGAACGCCATTACCATTTGATGAACGCCATTCCCATTTTTAATATTCGGTATGTGCATCAGTGCTTCCTGCGACTTTTACTTTGATGAACGTCATTACCATTTGATAAACGTCATTACCATTTGATGAACGCCATTCCCATTTTTAATATTCGGTATGTCCATCAGTGCTTCCTGCGATTTTTAATTCGATGAACGCCATTACCATTTGATGAACGCCATTCCCATTTTTAATATTCGGTATGTCCATCAGTGCTTCCTGCGATTTTTACTTTGATGAACGTCATTACACTTTGATGAACGCCATTCCCATTTTTAATATTCGGTATGTCCATCAGTGCTTCGAGCGATTTTTACTTCGATGAACGCCATTACCATTTGATGAACGCCATTCCCATTTTTAATATTCGGTATGTCCATCAGTGCTTCCTGCGATTTTTACTTCGATGGACGCCATTACCATTTGATGAACGCCATTCACATTTTTAATATTCGGTATGTCCATCAGTGCTTCCTGCGATTTTTACTTCGAAGAACGCCACTCACATTTTCTATATTCGGTATGTCCATCAGTGCTCCCTGCGATTTTTACTTCGATGAACGACATTACAATTTGATGAGCGCCATTCCCATTTTTAATATTCGGTATGTCCATCAGTGCTTCCTGCGATTTTTACTTCGATGAACGCCACTCACATTTTCTATATTCGGTATGTCCATCATCCATCAGTTCTTCCTGCGATTTTTACTTTGATAAACGTCATTACCATTTGATGAACGCCACTCCCATTTTTAATATTCGGTATGTCCATCAGTGCGTCCAGCGATTTTTACTTCGATGAACGCCATTACCATTTGATGAACGCAATTCCCATTTTTAATATTCGGTATGTCCATCAGTTCTTCCTGCGATTTTTACTTCGATGAACGCCATTCCCATTTTTTAAATTCGGTATGTCCATCAGTGCTTCCTGCGATTTTTACTATGATAAACGCCACTCACATTTTCTATATTCGGTACGTCCATCAGTGCTTCCTGCGATTTTTACTTTGATGAACGTCATTACCATTTGATGAACGCCATTCCCATTTTTAATATTCGGTATGTCCATCAGTGCTTCCTGCGATTTTTACTTCGATGAATGCCATTACCATTTGATGAACGCCATTCCCATTTTTAATATTCGGTATGTCCATCAGTGCTTCCTGCGATTTTTACTTCGATGAAAGCCATTACCATTTGATGAACGCCTTTCCCATTTTTAATATTCGGTATGTGCATCAGTGCTTCCTGCGATTTTTACTTTGATGAACGTCATTACCATTTGATGAACGTCATTACCATTTGATGAACGCCATTCCCATTTTTAATATTCGGTATGTCCATCAGTGCTTCCTGCGATTTTTAATTCGATGAACGCCATTACCATTTGATGAACGCCATTCCCATTTTTAATATTCGGTATGTCCATCAGTGCTTCCTGCGATTTTTACTTTGATGAACGTCATTACCATTTGATGAACGCCATTCCCATTTTTAATATTCGGTATGTCCATCAGTGCTTCCTGCGATTTTTACTTCGATGAAAGCCATTACCATTTGATGAACGCCTTTCCCATTTTTAATATTCGGTATGTGCATCAGTGCTTCCTGCGATTTTTACTTTGATGAACGTCATTACCATTTGATGAACGCCATTCCCATTTTTAATATTCGGTATGTCCATCAGTGCTTCCTGCGATTTTTAATTCGATGAACGCCATTCCCATTTTTAATATTCGGTATGTCCATCAGTGCTTCCGGCGATTTTTACTTCGATGAACGTCATTACCATTTGATGAACGCCATTCCCATTTTTAATATTCGGTATGTCCATCAGTGCTTCCTGCGATTTTTAATTCGATGAACGCCATTACCATTTGATGAACGCCTTTCCCATTTTTAATATTCGGTATGTGCATCAGTGCTTCCTGCGACTTTTACTTTGATGAACGTCATTACCATTTGATGAACGTCATTACCATTTGATGAACGCCATTCCCATTTTTAATATTCGGTATGTCCATCAGTGCTTCCTGCGATTTTTAATTCGATGAACGCCATTACCATTTGATGAACGCCATTCCCATTTTTAATATTCGGTATGTCCATCAGTGCTTCCTGCGATTTTTACTTTGATGAACGTCATTACACTTTGATGAACGCCATTCCCATTTTTAATATTCGGTATGTCCATCAGTGCTTCGAGCGATTTTTACTTCGATGAACGCCATTACCATTTGATGACCGCCATTTTCATTTTTAATATTCGGTATGTCCATCAGTGCTTCCTGCGATTTTTACTTCGATGAACGCCACTACCATTTGATGAACGCCATTCCCATTTTTAATATTCGGTATGTCCATCAGTGCTTCGAGCGATTTTTACTTCGATGAACGCCATTAACATTTGATGAATGCCATTCCCATTTTTAATATTCGGTATGTCCATCAGTGCTTCCTGCGATTTTTACTATGATAAACGCCACTCAAATTTTCTATATTCGGTATGTCCATCAGTGCTCCCTGCGATTTTTACTTCGATGAACGACATTACAATTTGATGAGCGCCATTCCCATTTTAAATATTCGGTATGTCCATTAGTGCTTCCTGCGATTTTTACTTCGATGAACGCCACTCACATTTTCTATATTCGGTATGTCCATCAGTGCTTCCTGCGATTTTGACTTTGATGAACGTCATTACCATTTGATGAACGCCATTCCCATTTTTAATATTCGGTATGTCCATCAGTGCGTCTTGCGATTTTTACCTCGATGAACGCCATTACCATTTGATGAACGCAATTCCCATTTTTAATATTCGGTATGTCCATCAGTTCTTCCTGCGATTTTTACTTCGATGAACGCCATTAAAATTTGATGAACGCCATTCCCATTTTTAATATTCGGTATGTCCATCAGTGCTTCATGCGATTTTTACTATGATAAACGCCACTCACATTTTCTATATTCGGTACGTCCATCAGTGCTTCCTGCGATTTTTACTTTGATGAACGTCATCACCATTTGATGAACGCCATTCCCATTTTTAATATTCGGTATGTCCATCAGTGCTTCCTGCGATTTTTACATCGATGAACGCCATTACCATTTGATGAACGCCATTCCCATTTTTAATATTCGGTATGTCCATCAGTGCTTCCTGCGATTTTTACTTCGATGAACGCCATTACCATTTGATGAACGCCATTCCCATTTTTAATATTCGGTATGTCCATCAGTGCTTCCTGCGATTTTTACTTCGATGAATGCCATTACCATTTGATGAACGCCATTCCCATTTTTAATATTCGGTATGTCCATCAGTGCTTCCTGCGATTTTTACTTTGATGAACGTCATTACCATTTGATGAACGCCATTCCCATTTTTAATATTCGGTATGTCCATCAGTGCTTCCTGCGATTTTTACTTTGATGAACGTCATTACCATTTGATGAACGCCATTCCCATTTTTAATATTCGGCATGTCCATCAGTGCTTCCTGCGATTTTTACTTCGATGAACGCCATTACCATTTGATGAACGCCACTAACATTTTCCATATTCGGTATGTCCATCAGTGCTTCCTGCGATTTTTACTTTGATGAACGTCATTACCATTTGATGAACGCCATTCCCTTTTTTAATATTCGGTATGTCCATCAGTGCTTCCTGCGATTTTTACTTCGATGAACGCCATTACCATTTGATGAACGCCACTCACATTTTCTATATTCGGTATGTCCATCAGTGCTTCCTGCGATTTTTAATTCGATGAACGCCATTACCATTTGATGAACGCCATTCCCATTTTTAATATTCGGTATGTCCATCAGTGCTTCCTGCGATTTTTACTATGATAAACGCCACTCACATTTTCTATATTCGGTATGTCCATCAGTGCTCCCTGCGATTTTTACTTCGATGAACGACATTACAATTTGATGAGCGCCATTCCCATTTTAAATATTCGGTATGTCCATCAGTGCTTCCTGCGATTTTTACTTCGATTAACGCCACTCACATTTTCTATATTCGGTATGTCCATCAGTGCTTCCTGCGATTTTTACTTTGATGAACGTCATTACCATTTGATGAATGCCATTCCCATTTTTAATATTCGGTATGTCCTTCAGTGCGTCTTGCGATTTTTACATCGATGAACGCCATTACCATTTGATGAACGCAATTCCCATTTTTAATATTCGGTATGTCCATCAGTTCTTCCTGCGATTTTTACTTCGATGAACGCCATTAAAATTTGATGAACGCCATTCCCATTTTTAATATTCGGTATGTCCATCAGTGCTTCCTGCGATTTTTACTATGATAAACGCCACTCACATTTTCTATATTCGGCACGTCCATCAGTGCTTCCTGCGATTTTTACTTTGATGAACGTCATCACCATTTGATGAACGCCATTCCCATTTTTAATATTCGGTATGTCCATCAGTGCTTCCTGCGATTTTTACATCGATGAACGCCATTAACATTTGATGAACGCCATTCCCATTTTTAATATTCGGTATGTCCATCAGTGCTTCCTGCGATTTTTACTATGATGAACGTCATTACCATTTGATGAACGCCATTCCCATTTTTAATATTCGGTATGTCCATCAGTGCTTCCTGCGATTTTTACTTTGATGAACGCCATTACCATTTGATGAACGCCATTCCCATTTTTAATATTCGGTATGTCCATCAGTGCTTCCTGCGATTTTTACTTCGATGAACGCCATTACCATTTGATGAACGCCATTCCCATTTTTAATATTCGGTATGTCCATCAGTGCTTCCTGCGATTTTTACTTCGATGAATGCCATTACCATTTGATGAACGCCATTCCCATTTTTAATATTCGGTATGTCCATCAGTGCTTCCTGCGATTTTTACTTTGATGAACGTCATTACCATTTGATGAACGCCATTCCCATTTTTAATATTCGGTAAGTCCATCAGTGCTTCCTGCGATTTTTACTTCGATGAATGCCATTACCATTTGATGAACGCCATTCCCATTTTTAATATTCGGTATGTCCATTAGTGCTTCCTGCGATTTTTACTTTGATGAACGTCATTACCATTTGATGAACGCCATTCCCATTTTTAATATTCGGTATGTCCATCAGTGCTTCGAGCGATTTTTACTTCGATGAACGCCATTACCATTTGATGAACGCCATTCCCATTTTTAATATTCGGTATTTGCATCAGTGCTTCCTGCGACTTTTACTTTGATGAACGTCATTACCATTTGATGAACGTCATTACCATTTGATGAACGCCATTCCCATTTTTAATATTCGGTATGTCCATCAGTGCTTCCTGCGATTTTTAATTCGATGAACGCCATTACCATTTAATGAACGCCATTCCCATTTTTAATATTCGGTATGTCCATCAGTGCTTCCTGCGATTTTTACTTTGATGAACGTCATTACACTTTGATGAACGCCATTCCCATTTTTAATATTCGGTATGTCCATCAGTGCTTCGAGCGATTTTTACTTCGATGAACGCCATTACCATTTGATGAACGCCATTCCCATTTTTAATATTCGGTATGTCCATCAGTGCTTCCTGCGATTTTTACTTCGATGAACGCCACTACCATTTGATGAACGCCATTCCCATTTTTAATATTTGGTATGTCCATCAGTGCTTCGAGCGATTTTTACTTCGATGAACGCCATTACCATTTGATGAACGCCATTCACATTTTTAATATTCGGTATGTCCATCAGTGTTTCCTGCGATTTTTACTTCGAAGAACGCCACTCACATTTTCTATATTCGGTATGTCCATCAGTGCTCCCTGCGATTTTTACTTCGATGAACGACATTACAATTTGATGAGCGCCATTCCCATTTTTAATATTCGGTATGTCCATCAGTGCTTCCTGCGATTTTTACTTCAATGAACGCCACTCACATTTTCTATATTCGGTATGTCCATCATCCATCAGTGCTTCCTGCGATTTTTACTTTGATAAACGTCATTACCATTTGATGAACGCCACTCCCATTTTTAATATTCGGTATGTCCATCAGTGCGTCCAGCGATTTTTACTTCGATGAACGCCATTACCATTTGATGAACGCAATTCCCATTTTTAATATTCGGTATGTCCATCAGTTCTTCCTGCGATTTTTACTTCGATGAACGCCATTCCCATTTTTTAAATTCGGTATGTCCATCAGTGCTTCCTGCGATTTTTACTATGATAAACGCCATTCCCAGTTTTAATATTCGGTATGTCCATCAGTGCTTCGAGCGATTTTTACTTCGATGAACGCCATTACCATTTGATGAACGCCATTCCCATTTTTAATATTCGGTATGTCCATCAGTGCTTCCTGCGATTTTTACTTCGATGAACGCCACTACCATTTGATGAACGCCATTCCCATTTTTAATATTCGGTATGTCCATCAGTGCTTCGAGCGATTTTTACTTCGATGAACGCCATTACCATTTGATGAACGCCATTCACATTTTTAATATTCGGTATGTCCATCAGTGCTTCCTGCGATTTTTACTTCGAAGAACGCCACTCACATTTTCTATATTCGGTATGTCCATCAGTGCTCCCTGCGATTTTTACTTCGATGAACGACATTACAATTTGATGAGCGCCATTCCCATTTTTAATATTCGGTATGTCCATCAGTGCTTCCTGCGATTTTTACTTCGATGAACGCCACTCACATTTTCTATATTCGGTATGTCCATCATCCATCAGTGCTTCCTGCGATTTTTACTTTGATACACGTCATTACCATTTGATGAACGCCACTCCCATTTTTAATATTCGGTATGTCCATCAGTGCGTCCAGCGATTTTTACTTCGATGAACGCCATTACCATTTGATGGACGCAATTCCCATTTTTAATATTCGGTATGTCCATCAGTTCTTCCTGCGATTTTTACTTCGATGAACGCCATTCCCATTTTTTAAATTCGGTATGTCCATCAGTGCTTCCTGCGATTTTTACTATGATAAACGCCACTCACATTTTCTATATTCGGTACGTCCATCAGTGCTTCCTGCGATTTTTACTTTGATGAACGTCATTACCATTTGATGAACGCCATTCCCATTTTTAATATTCGGTATGTCCATCAGTGCTTCCTGCGATTTTTACTTCGATGAACGCCATTACCATTTGATGAACGCCATTCCCATTTTTAATATTCGGTATGTCCATCAGTGCTTCCTGCGATTTTTACTTCGATGAATGCCATTATCATTTGATGAACGCCATTCCCATTTTTAATATTCGGTATGCCCATCTGTGCTTCCTGCGATTTTTACTTTGATGAACGTCATTACCATTTGATGAACGCCATTCCCATTTTTAATATTCGGTATGTCCATCAGTGCTTCCTGCGATTTTTACTTCGATGAAAGCCATTACCATTTGATGAACGCCTTTCCCATTTTTAATATTCGGTATGTGCATCAGTGCTTCCTGCGATTTTTACTTTGATGAACGTCATTACCATTTGATGAACGTCATTACCATTTGATGAACGCCATTCCCATTTTTAATATTCGGTATGTCCATCAGTGCTTCCTGCGATTTTTAATTCGATGAACGCCATTACCATTTGATGAACGCCATTCCCATTTTTAATATTCGGTATGTCCATCAGTGCTTCCGGCGATTTTTACTTCGATGAACGTCATTACCATTTGATGAACGCCATTCCCATTTTTAATATTCGGTATGTCCATCAGTGCATCCTGCGATTTTTACTTTGATGAACGTCATTACCATTTGATGAACGCTATTCCCATTTTTAATATTCGGTATGTCCATCAGTGCTTCCTGCGATTTTCACTTCGATGAACGCCATTACCATTTGATGAACGCCTTTCCCATTTTTAATATTCGGTATGTGCATCAGTGCTTCCTGCGACTTTTACTTTGATGAACGTCATTACCATTTGATGAACGTCATTACCATTTGATGAACGCCATTCCCATTTTTAATATTCGGTATGTCCATCAGTGCTTCCTGCGATTTTTAATTCGATGAACGCCATTACCATCTGATGAACGCCATTCCCATTTTTAATATTCGGTATGTCCATCAGTGCTTCCTGCGATTTTTACTTTGATGAACGTCATTACACTTTGATGAACGCCATTCCCATTTTTAATATTCGGTATGTCCATCAGTGCTTCGAGCGATTTTTACTTCGATGAACGCCATTACCATTTGATGAACGCCATTCCCATTTTTAATATTCGGTATGTCCATCAGTGCTTCCTGCGATTTTTACTTCGATGAACGCCACTACCATTTGATGAACGCCATTCCCATTTTTAATATTCGGTATGTCCATCAGTGCTTCGAGCGATTTTTACTTCGATGAACGCCATTACCATTTGATGAACGCCATTCCCATTTTTAATATTAGGTATGTCCATCAGTGCTTCCTGCGATTTTTACTTCGATGAACGCCATTAAAATTTGATGAACGCCATTCCCATTTTTAATATTCGGTATGTCCATCAGTGCTTCCTGCGATTTTTACCATGATAAACGCCACTCACATTTTCTATATTCGGTACGTCCATCAGTGCTTCCAGCGATTTTTACTATGATGAACGTCATTACCATTTGATGAACGCCATTCCCATTTTTAATATTCGGTATGTCCATCAGTGCTTCCTGCGATTTTTACTTCGATGAACGCCATTACCATTTGATGAACGCCATTCCCATTTTTAATATTCGGTATGTCCATCAGTGCTTCCTGCGATTTTTACTTCGATGAATGCCATTACCATTTGATGAACGCCATTCCCATTTTTAATATTCGGTATGTCCATCAGTGCTTCCTGCGATTTTTACTTTGATGAACGTCATTACCATTTGATGAACGCCATTCCCATTTTTAATATTCGGTATGTCCATCAGTGCTTCGAGCGATTTTTACTTCGATGAACGCCATTACCATTTGATGAACGCCATTCCCATTTTTAATATTCGGTATGTGCATCAGTGCTTCCTGCGACTTTTACTTTGATGAACGTCATTACCATTTGATAAACGTCATTACCATTTGATGAACGCCATTCCCATTTTTAATATTCGGTATGTCCATCAGTGCTCCCTGCGATTTTTACTTCGATGAACGCCATTACCATTTGATGAACGCCATTCCCATTTTTAATATTCGGTATGTCCATCAGTGCTTCCTGCGATTTTTACTTCGATGAACGCCATTAAAATTTGATGAACGCCATTCCCATTTTTAATATTCGGTATGTCCATCAGTGCTTCCTGCGATTTTTACTATGATAAACGCCACTCACATTTTCTATATTCGGTACGTCCATCAGTGCTTCCAGCGATTTTTACTTTGATGAACGTCATTACCATTTGATGAACGCCATTCCCATTTTTAATATTCGGTATGTCCATCAGTGCTTCCTGCGATTTTTACTTCGATGAACGCCATTACCATTTGATGAACGCCCTTCCCATTTTTAATATTCGGTAGGTCCATCAGTGCTTATTGCGATTTTTACTTTGATGAACGTCATTACCATTTGATGAACGCCATTCCCATTTTTAATATTCGGTATGTCCATCAGTGCTTCCTGCGATTTTTACTTCGATGAACGCCATTACCATTTGATGAACGCCATTCCCATTTTTAATATTCGGTATGTCCATCAGTGCTTCCTGCGATTTTTACTTCGATGAATGCCATTACCATTTGATGAACGCCATTCCCATTTTTAATATTCGGTTTGTCCATCAGTGCTTCCTGCGATTTTTACTTTGATGAACGTCATTACCATTTGATGAACGCCATTCCCATTTTTAATATTCGGTATGTCCATCAGTGCTTCGAGCGATTTTTACTTCGATGAACGCCATTACCATTTGATGAACGCCATTCCCATTTTTAATATTCGGTATGTGCATCAGTGCTTCCTGCGACTTTTACTTTGATGAACGTCATTACCATTTGATAAACGTCATTACCATTTGATGAACGCCATTCCCATTTTTAATATTCGGTATGTCCATCAGTGCTTCCTGCGATTTTTAATTCGATGAACGCCATTACCATTTGATGAACGCCATTCCCATTTTTAATATTCGGTATGTCCATCAGTGCTTCCTGCGATTTTTACTTTGATGAACGTCATTACACTTTGATGAACGCCATTCCCATTTTTAATATTCGGTATGTCCATCATTGCTTCGAGCGATTTTTACTTCGATGAACGCCATTACCATTTGATGAACGCCATTCCCATTTTTAATATTCGGTATGTCCATCAGTGCTTCCTGCGATTTTTACTTCGATGAACGCCATTACCATTTGATGAACGCCATTCACATTTTTAATATTCGGTATGTCCATCAGTGCTTCCTGCGATTTTTACTTCGAAGAACGCCACTCACATTTTCTATATTCGGTATGTCCATCAGTGCTCCCTGCGATTTTTACTTCGATGAACGCCATTACCATTTGATGAACGCAATTCCCATTTTTAATATTCGGTATGTCCATCAGTTCTTCCTGCGATTTTTACTTCGATGAACGCCATTCCCATTTTTTAAATTCGGTATGTCCATCAGTGCTTCCTGCGATTTTTACTATGATAAACGCCACTCACATTTTCTATATTCGGTACGTCCATCAGTGCTTCCTGCGATTTTTACTTTGATGAACGTCATTAACATTTGATGAACGCCATTCCCATTTTTAATATTCGGTATGTCCATCAGTGCTTCCTGCGATTTTTACTTCGATGAACACCATTACCATTTGATGAACGCCATTCCCATTTTTAATATTCGGTATGTCCATCAGTGCTTCCTGCGATTTTTACTTCGATGAATGCCATTACCATTTGATGAACGCCATTCCCATTTTTAATATTCGGTATGCCCATCTGTGCTTCCTGCGATTTTTACTTTGATGAACGTCATTACCATTTGATGAACGCCATTCCCATTTTTAATATTCGGTATGTCCATCAGTGCTTCCTGCGATTTTTACTTCGATGAAAGCCATTACCATTTGATGAACGCCTTTCCCATTTTTAATATTCGGTATGTGCATCAGTGCTTCCTGCGATTTTTACTTTGATAAACGTCATTACCATTTGATGAACGCCACTCCCATTTTTAATATTCGGTATGTCCATCAGTGCGTCCAGCGATTTTTACTTCGATGAACGCCATTACCATTTGATGAACGCAATTCCCATTTTTAATATTCGGTATGTCCATCAGTTCTTCCTGCGATTTTTACTTCGATGAACGCCATTCCCATTTTTTAAATTCGGTATGTCCATCAGTGCTTCCTGCGATTTTTACTATGATAAACGCCACTCACATTTTCTATATTCGGTACGTCCATCAGTGCTTCCTGCGATTTTTACTTTGATGAACGTCATTACCATTTGATGAACGCCATTCCCATTTTTAATATTCGGTATGTCCATCAGTGCTTCCTGCGATTTTTACTTCGATGAACGCCATTACCATTTGATGAACGCCATTCCCATTTTTAATATTCGGTATGTCCATCAGTGCTTCCTGCGATTTTTACTTCGATGAATGCCATTACCATTTGATGAACGCCATTCCCATTTTTAATATTCGGTATGCCCATCTGTGCTTCCTGCGATTTTTACTTTGATGAACGTCATTACCATTTGATGAACGCCATTCCCATTAATAATATTCGGTATGTCCATCAGTGCTTCCTGCGATTTTTACTTCGATGAAAGCCATTACCATTTGATGAACGCCTTTCCCATTTTTAATATTCGGTATGTGCATCAGTGCTTCCTGCGATTTTTACTTTGATGAACGTCATTACCATTTGATGAACGTCATTACCATTTGATGAACGCCATCCCCATTTTTAATATTCAGTATGTCCATCAGTGCTTCCTGCGATTTTTAATTCGATGAACGCCATTACCATTTGATGAACGCCATTCCCATTTTTAATATTCGGTATGTCCATCAGTGCTTCCTGCGATTTTTACTTTGATGAACGTCATTACCATTTGATGAACGCCATTCCCATTTTTAATATTCGGTATGTCCATCAGTGCTTCCTGCGATTTTTACTTCGATGAAAGCCATTACCATTTGATGAACGCCTTTCCCATTTTTAATATTCGGTATGTGCATCAGTGCTTCCTGCGATTTTTACTTTGATGAACGTCATTACCATTTGATGAACGTCATTACCATTTGATGAACGCCATTCCCATTTTTAATATTCGGTATGTCCATCAGTGCTCCCCGCGATTTTTAATTCGATGAACGCCATTACCATTTGATGAACGCCATTCCCATTTTTAATATTCGGTATGTCCATCAGTGCTTCCGGCGATTTTTACTTCCATGGACGTCATTAACATTTGATGAACGCCATTCCCATTTTTAATATTCGGTATGTCCATCAGTGCTTCCTGCGATTTTTACTTTGATGAACGTCATTACCATTTGATGAACGCCATTCCCATTTTTAATATTCGGTATGTCCATCAGTGCTTCCTGCGATTTTCACTTCGATGAACGCCATTACCATTTGATGAACGCCTTTCCCATTTTTAATATTCGGTATGTGCATCAGTGCTTCCTGCGACTTTTACTTTGATGAACGTCATTACCATTTGATGAACGTCATTACCATTTGATGAACGCCATTCCCATTTTTAATATTCGGTATGTCCATCAGTGCTTCCTGCGATTTTTAATTCGATGAACGCCATTACCATTTGATGAACGCCATTCCCATTTTTAATATTCGGTATGTCCATCAGTGCTTCCTGCGATTTTTACTTTGATGAACGTCATTACACTTTGATGAACGCCATTTCCATTTTTAATATTCGGTATGTCCATCAGTGCTTCGAGCGATTTTTACTTCGATGAACGCCATTACCATTTGATGAACGCCATTCCCATTTTTAATATTCGGTATGTCCATCAGTGCTTCCTGCGATTTTTACTTCGATGAACGCCACTACCATTTGATGAACGCCATTCCCATTTTTAATATTCGGTATGTCCATCAGTGCTTCGAGCGATTTTTACTTCGATGAACGCCATTACCATTTGATGAACGCCATTCCCATTTTTAATATTCGGTATGTCCATCAGTGCTTCCTGCGATTTTTACTATGATAAACGCCACTCACATTTTCTATATTCGGTATGTCCATCAGTGCTCCCTGCGATTTTTACTTCGATGAACGACATTACAATTTGATGAGCGCCATTCCCATTTTAAATATTCGGTATGTCCATCAGTGCTTCCTGCGATTTTTACTTCGATGAACGCCACTCACATTTTCTATATTCGGTATGTCCATCAGTGCTTCCTGCGATTTTTACTTTGATGAACGTCATTACCATTTGATGAACGCCATTCCCATTTTTAATATTCGGTATGTCCATCAGTGCGTCTTGCGATTTTTACTTCGATGAACGCCATTACCATTTGATGAACGCAATTCCCATTTTTAATATTCGGTATGTCCATCAGTTCTTCCTGCGATTTTTACTTCGATGAACGCCATTAAAATTTGATGAGCGCCATTCCCATTTTTAATATTCGGTATGTCCATCAGTGCTTCCTGCGATTTTTACTATGATAAACGCCACTCACATTTTCTATATTCGGTACGTCCATCAGTGCTTCCTGCGATTTTTACTTTGATGAACGTCATCACCATTTGATGAACGCCATTCCCATTTTTAATATTCGGTATGTCCATCAGTGCTTCCTGCGATTTTTACATCGATGAACGCCATTACCATTTGATGAACGCCATTCCCATTTTTAATATTCGGTATGTCCATCAGTGCTTCCTGCGATTTTTACTATGATGAACGTCATTACCATTTGATGAACGCCATTCCCATTTTTAATATTCGGTATGTTCATCAGTGCTTCCTGCGATTTTTACTTCGATGAACGCCATTACCATTTGATGAACGCCATTCCCATTTTTAATATTCGGTATGTCCATCAGTGCTTCCTGCGATTTTTACTTCGATGAATGCCATTACCATTTGATGAACGCCATTCCCATTTTTAATATTCGGTATGTCCATCAGTGCTTCCTGCGATTTTTACTTTGATGAACGTCATTACCATTTGATGAACGCCATTCCCATTTTTAATATTCGGTATGTCCATCAGTGCTTCCTGCGATTTTTACTTTGATGAACGTCATTACCATTTGATGAACGCCATTCCCATTTTTAATATTCGGTATGTCCATCAGTGCTTCCTGCGATTTTTACTTCGATGAACGCCATTACCATTTGATGAACGCCACTAACATTTTCTATATTCGGTATGTCCATCAGTGCTTCCTGCGATTTTTACTTTGATGAACGTCATTACCATTTGATGAACGCCATTCCCTTTTTTAATATTCGGTATGTCCATCAGTGCTTCCTGCGATTTTTACTTCGATGAACGCCATTACCATTTGATGAACGCCACTCACATTTTCTATATTCGGTATGTCTATCAGTGCTTCCTGCGATTTTTAATTCGATGAACGCCATTACCATTTGATGAACGCCATTCCCATTTTTAATATTCGGTATGTCCATCAGTGCTTCCTGCGATTTTTACTATGATAAACGCCACTCACATTTTCTATATTCGGTATGTCCATCAGTGCTCCCTGCGATTTTTACTTCGATGAACGACATTACAATTTGATGAGCGCCATTCCCATTTTAAATATTCGGTGTGTCCATCAGTGCTTCCTGCGATTTTTACTTCGATTAACGCCACTCACTTTTTCTATATTCGGTATGTCCATCAGTGCTTCCTGCGATTTTTACTTTGATGAACGTCATTACCATTTGATGAACGCCATTCCCATTTTTAATATTCGGTATGTTCTTCAGTGCGTCTTGCGATTTTTACTTCGATGAACGCCATTACCATTTGATGAACGCAATTCCCATTTTTAATATTCGGTATGTCCATCAGTTCTTCCTGCGATTTTTACTTCGATGAACGCCATTAAAATTTGATGAACGCCATTCTCATTTTTAATATTCGGTATGTGCATCAGTGCTTCCTGCGACTTTTACTTTGATGAACGTCATTACCATTTGATGAACGTCATTACCATTTGATGAACGCCATTCCCATTTTTAATATTCGGTATGTCCATCAGTGCTTCCTGCGATTTTTAATTCGATGAACGTCATTACACTTTGATGAACGCCATTCCCATTTTTAATATTCGGTATGTCCATCAGTGCTTCGAGCGATTTTTACTTCGATGAACGCCATTACCATTTGATGTACGCCATTCCCATTTTTAATATTCGGTATGTCCATCAGTGCTTCCTGCGATTTTTACTTCGATGAACGCCACTACCATTTGATGAACGCCATTCCCATTTTTAATATTCGGTATGTCCATCAGTGCTTCGAGCGATTTTTACTTCGATGAACGCCATTACCATTTGATGAACGCCATTCACATTTTTAATATTCGGTATGTCCATCAGTGCTTCCTGCGATTTTTAGTTCGAAGAACGCCACTCACATTTTCTATATTCGGTATGTCCATCAGTGCTCCCTGCGATTTTTACTTCGATGAACGACATTACAATTTGATGAGCGCCATTCCCATTTTTAATATTCGGTATGTCCATCAGTGCTTCCTGCGATTTTTACTTCGATGAACGCCACTCACATTTTCTATATTCGGTATGTCCATCATCCATCAGTGCTTCCTGCGATTTTTACTTTGATAAACGTCATTACCATTTGATGAACGCCACTCCCATTTTTAATATTCGGTATGTCCATCAGTGCTTCCTGCGATTTTTACTTCGATGAACGCCACTACCATTTGATGAACGCCATTCCCATTTTTAATATTCGGTATGTCCATCAGTGCTTCGAGCGATTTTTACTTCGATGAACGCCATTACCATTTGATGAACGCCATTGCCATTTTTAATATTCGGTATGTCCATCAGTGCTTCCTGCGATTTTTACTATGATAAACGCCACTCACATTTTCTATATTCGGTATGTCCATCAGTGCTCCCTTCGATTTTTACTTCGATGAACGCCATTACCATTTGATGAACGCCATTCCCATTTTTAATATTCGGTATGTCCATCAGTGCTTCCTGCGATTTTTACTTCGATGAACGCCATTAAAATTTGATGAACGCCATTCCCATTTTTAATATTCGGTATGTCCGTCAGTGCTTCCTGCGATTTTTACTATGATAAACGCCACTCACATTTTCTATATTCGGTACGTCCATCAGTGCTTCCAGCGATTTTTACTTTGATGAACGTCATTACCATTTGATGAACGCCATTCCCATTTTTAATATTCGGTATGTCCATCAGTGCTTCCTGCGATTTTTACTTCGATGAACGCCATTACCATTTGATGAACGCCCTTCCCATTTTTAATATTCGGTAGGTCCATCAGTGCTTCCTGCGATTTTTACTTTGATGAACGTCATTACCATTTGATGAACGCCATTCCCATTTTTAATATTCGGTATGTCCATCAGTGCTTCCTGCGATTTTTACTTCGATGAACGCCATTACCATTTGATGAACGCCATTCCCATTTTTAATATTCGGTATGTCCATCAGTGCTTCCTGCGATTTTTACTTCGATGAATGCCATTACCATTTGATGAACGCCATTCCCATTTTTAATATTCGGTATGTCCATCAGTGCTTCCTGCGATTTTTACTTCGATGAAAGCCATTACCATTTGATGAACGCCTTTCCCATTTTTAATATTCGGTATGTGCATCAGTGCTTCCTGCGATTTTTACTTTGATGAACGTCATTACCTTTTGATGAACGTCATTACCATTTGATGAACGCCATTCCCATTTTTAATATTCGGTATGTCCATCAGTGCTTCCTGCGATTTTTAATTCGATGAACGCCATTACCATTTGATGAACGCCATTCCCATTTTTAATATTCGGTATGTCCATCAGTGCTTCCTGCGATTTTTACTTTGATGAACGTCATTACCATTTGATGAACGCCATTCCCATTTTTAATATTCGGTATGTCCATCAGTGCTTCCTGCGATTTTTACTTCGATGAAAGCCATTACCATTTGATGAACGCCTTTCCCATTTTTAATATTCGGTATGTGCATCAGTGCTTCCTGCGATTTTTACTTTGATGAACGTCATTACCATTTGATGAACGCCATTCCCATTTTTAATATTCGGTATGTCCATCAGTGCTTCCTGCGATTTTTAATTCGATGAACGCCATTACCATTTGATGAACGCCATTCCCATTTTTAATATTCGGTATGTCCATCAGTGCTTCCGGCGATTTTTACTTCGATGAACGTCATTACCATTTGATGAACGCCATTCCCATTTTTAATATTCGGTATGTCCATCAGTGCTTCCTGCGATTTTTAATTCGATGAACGCCATTACCATTTGATGAACGCCTTTCCCATTTTTAATACTCGGTATGTGCATCAGTGCTTCCTGCGACTTTTACTTTGATGAACGTCATTACCATTTGATGAACGCCATTCCCATTTTTAATATTCGGTATGTCCATCAGTGCTTCCTGCGATTTTTAATTCGATGAACGCCATTACCATTTGATGAACGCCATTCCCATTTTTAATATTCGGTATGTCCATCAGTGCTTCCTGCGATTTTTACTTCGATGAACGCCATTACCATTTGATGAACGCCATTCACATTTTTAATATTCGGTATGTCCATCAGTGCTTCCTGCGATTTTTACTTCGAAGAACGCCACTCACATTTTCTATATTCGGTATGTCCATCAGTGCTCCCTGCGATTTTTACTTCGATGAACGACATTACAATTTGATGAGCGCCATTCCCATTTTTAATATTCGGTATGTCCATCAGTGCTTCCTGCGATTTTTACTTTGATAAACGTCATTACCATTTGATGAACGCCACTCCCATTTTTAATATTCGGTATGTCCATCAGTGCGTCCAGCGATTTTTACTTCGATGAACGCCATTCCCATTTTTTAAATTCGGTATGTCCATCAGTGCTTCCTGCGATTTTTACTATGATAAACGCCACTCACATTTTCTATATTCGGTACGTCCATCAGTGCTTCCTGCGATTTTTACTTTGATGAACGTCATTACCATTTGATGAACGCCATTCCCATTTTTAATATTCGGTATGTCCATCAGTTCTTCCTGCGATTTTTACTTCGATGAACGCCATTCCCATTTTTTAAATTCGGTATGTCCATCAGTGCTTCCTGCGATTTTTACTATGATAAACGCCACTCACATTTTCTATATTCGGTACGTCCATCAGTGCTTCCTGCGATTTTTACTTTGATGAACGTCATTACCATTTGATGAACGCCATTCCCATTTTTAATATTCGGTATGTCCATCAGTGCTTCCTGCGATTTTTACTTCGATGAATGCCATTACCATTTGATGAACGCCATTCCCATTTTTAATATTCGGTATGCCCATCTGTGCTTCCTGCGATTTTTACTTTGATGAACGTCATTACCATTTGATGAACGCCATTCCCATTTTTAATATTCGGTATGTCCATCAGTGCTTCCTGCGATTTTTACTTCGATGAAAGCCATTACCATTTGATGAACGCCTTTCCCATTTTTAATATTCGGTATGTGCATCAGTGCTTCCTGCGATTTTTACTTTGATGAACGTCATTACCATTTGATGAACGTCATTACCATTTGATGAACGCCATTCCCATTTTTAATATTCGGTATGTCCATCAGTGCTTCCTGCGATTTTTAATTCGATGAACGCCATTACCATTTGATGAACGCCATTCCCATTTTTAATATTCGGTATGTCCATCAGTGCTTCCTGCGATTTTTACTTTGATGAACGTCATTACCATTTGATGAACGCCATTCCCATTTTTAATATTCGGTATGTCCATCAGTGCTTCCTGCGATTTTTACTTCGATGAAAGCCATTACCATTTGATGAACGCCTTTCCCATTTTTAATATTCGGTATGTGCATCAGTGCTTCCTGCGATTTTTACTTTGATGAACGTCATTACCATTTGATGAACGCCATTCCCATTTTTAATATTCGGTATGTCCATCAGTGCTTCCTGCGATTTTTAATTCGATGAACGCCATTACAATTTGATGAACGCCATTCCCATTTTTAATATTCGGTATGTCCATCAGTGCTTCCGGCGATTTTTACTTCGATGAACGTCATTACCATTTGATGAACGCCATTCCCATTTTTAATATTCGGTATGTCCATCAGTGCTTCCTGCGATTTTTAATTCGATGAACGCCATTACCATTTGATGAACGCCTTTCCCATTTTTAATACTCGGTATGTGCATCAGTGCTTCCTGCGACTTTTACTTTGATGAACGTCATTACCATTTGATGAACGTCATTACCATTTGATGAACGCCGTTCCCATTTTTAATATTCGGTATGTCCATCAGTGCTTCCTGCGATTTTTAATTCGATGAACGCCATTACCATTTGATGAACGCCATTCCCATTTTTAATATTCGGTATGTCCATCAGTGCTTCCTGCGATTTTTACTTTGATGAACGTCATTACACTTTGATGAACGCCATTCCCATTTTTAATATTCGGTATGTCCATCAGTGCTTCGAGCGATTTTTACTTCGATGAACGCCATTACCATTTGATGAACGCCATTCCCATTTTTAATATTCGGTATGTCCATCAGTGCTTCCTGCGATTTTTACTTCGATGAACGCCACTACCATTTGATGAACGCCATTCCCATTTTTAATATTCGGTATGTCCATCAGTGCTTCAAGCGATTTTTACTTCGATGAACGCCATTACCATTTGATGAACGCCATTCCCATTTTTAATATTCGGTATGTCCATCAGTGCTTCCTGCGATTTTTACTATGATAAACGCCACTCAAATTTTCTATATTCGGTATGTCCATCAGTGCTCCCTGCGATTTTTACTTCGATGAACGACATTACAATTTGATGAGCGCCATTCCCATTTTAAATATTCGGTATGTCCATCAGTGCTTCCTGCGATTTTTACTTCGATGAACGCCACTCACATTTTCTATATTCGGTATGTCCATCAGTACTTCCTGCGATTTTTACTTTGATGAACGTCATTACCATTTGATGAACGCCATTCCCATTTTTAATATTCGGTATGTCCATCAGTGCGTCTTGCGATTTTTACTTCGATGAACGCCATTACCATTTGATGAACGCAATTCCCATTTTTAATATTCGGTATGTCCATCAGTTCTTCCTGCGATTTTTACTTCGATGAACGCCATTAAAATTTGATGAACGCCATTCCCATTTTTAATATTCGGTATGTCCATCAGTGCTTCCTGCGATTTTTACTATGATAAACGCCACTCACATTTTCTATATTCGGTACGTCCATCAGTGCTTCCTGCGATTTTTACTTTGATGAACGTCATCACCATTTGATGAACGCCATTCCCATTTTTAATATTCGGTATGTCCATCAGTGCTTCCTGCGATTTTTACTATGATGAACGTCATTACCATTTGATGAACGCCATTCCCATTTTTAATATTCGGTATGTCCATCAGTGCTTCCTGCGATTTTTACTTCGATGAACTCCATTACCATTTGATGAACGCCATTCCCATTTTTAATATTCGGTATGTCCATCAGTGCTTCCTGCGATTTTTACTTCGATGAATGCCATTACCATTTGATGAACGCCATTCCCATTTTTAATATTCGGTATGTCCATCAGTGCTTCCTGCGATTTTTACTTTGATGAACGTCATTACCATTTGATGAACGCCATTCCCATTTTTAATATTCGGTATGTCCATCAGTGCTTCCTGCGATTTTTACTTTGATGAACGTCATTACCATTTGATGAACGCCATTCCCATTTTTAATATTCGGTATGTCCATCAGTGCTTCCTGCGATTTTTACTTCGATGAACGCCATTACCATTTGATGAACGCCACTAACATTTTCCATATTCGGTATGTCCATCAGTGCTTCCTGCGATTTTTACTTTGATGAACGTCATTACCATTTGATGAACGCCATTCCCTTTTTTAATATTCGGTATGTCCATCAGTGCTTCCTGCGATTTTTACTTCGATGAACGCCATTACCATTTGATGAACGCCACTCACATTTTCTATATTCGGTATGTCCATCAGTGCTTCCTGCGATTTTTACTATGATAAACGCCACTCACATTTTCTATATTCGGTATGTCCATCAGTACTCCCTGCGATTTTTACTTCGATGAACGACATTACAATTTGATGAGCGCCATTCCCATTTTAAATATTCGGTATGTCCATCAGTGCTTCCTGCGATTTTTACTTCGATGAACGCCACTCACATTTTCTATATTCGGTATGTCCATCAGTACTTCCTGCGATTTTTACTTTTATGAACGTCATTACCATTTGATGAACGCCATTCCCATTTTTAATATTCGGTATGTCCATCAGTGCTTCCTGCGATTTTTACTTCGATGAATGCCATTACCATTTGATGAACGCCATTCCCATTTTTAATATTCGGTATGTCCATCAGTGCTTCCTGCGATTTTTACTTTGATGAACGTCATTACCATTTGATGAACGCCATTCCCATTTTTAATATTCGGTATGTCCATCAGTGCTTCGAGCGATTTTTACTTCGATGAACGCCATTACCATTTGATGAACGCCATTCCCATTTTTAATATTCGGTATTTGCATCAGTGCTTCCTGCGACTTTTACTTTGATGAACGTCATTACCATTTGATGAACGTCATTACCATTTGATGAACGTCATTACCATTTGATGAACGCCATTCCCATTTTTAATATTCGGTATGTCCATCAGTGCTTCCTGCGATTTTTAATTCGATGAACGCCATTACCATTTGATGAACGCCATTCCCATTTTTAATATTCGGTATGTCCATCAGTGCTTCCTGCGATTTTTACTTTGATGAACGTCATTACACTTTGATGAACGCCATTCCCATTTTTAATATTCGGTATGTCCATCAGTGCTTCGAGCGATTTTTACTTCGATGAACGCCATTACCATTTGATGAACGCCATTCCCATTTTTAATATTCGGTATGTCCATCAGTGCTTCCTGCGATTTTTACTTCGATGAACGCCACTACCATTTGATGAACGCCATTCCCATTTTTGATATTCGGTATGTCCATCAGTGCTTCGAGCGATTTTTACTTCGATGAACGCCATTACCATTTGATGAACGCCATTCACATTTTTAATATTCGGTATGTCTATCAGTGCTTCCTGCGATTTTTACTTCGAAGAACGCCACTCACATTTTCTATATTCGGTATGTCCATCAGTGCTCCCTGCGATTTTTACTTCGATGAACGACATTACAATTTGATGAGCGCCATTCCCATTTTTAATATTCGGTATGTCCATCAGTGCTTCCTGCGATTTTTACTTCGATGAACGCCACTCACATTTTCTATATTCGGTATGTCCATCATCCATCAGTGCTTCCTGCGATTTTTACTTTGATAAACGTCATTACCATTTGATGAACGCCACTCCCATTTTTAATATTCGGTATGTCCATCAGTGCGTCCAGCGATTTTTACTTCGATGAACGCCATTACCATTTGATGAACGCAATTCCCATTTTTAATATTCGGTATGTCCATCAGTTCTTCCTGCGATTTTTACTTCGATGAACGCCATTCCCATTTTTTAAATTCGGTATGTCCATCAGTGCTTCCTGCGATTTTTACTATGATAAACGCCATTCCCAGTTTTAATATTCGGTATGTCCATCAGTGCTTCGAGCGATTTTTACTTCGATGAACGCCATTTCCATTTGATGAACGCCATTCCCATTTTTAATATTCGGTATGTCCATCAGTGCTTCCTGCGATTTTTACTTCGATGAACGCCTCTACCATTTGATGAACGCCATTCCCATTTTTAATATTCGGTATGTCCATCAGTGCTTCGAGCGATTTTTACTTCGATGAACGCCATTACCATTTGATGAACGCCATTCACATTTTTAATATTCGGTATGTCCATCAGTGCTTCCTGCGATTTTTATTTCGAAGAACGACACTCACATTTTCTATATTCGGTATGTCCATCAGTGCTCACGCGATTTTTACTTCGATGAACGACATTACAATTTGATGAGCGCCATTCCCATTTTTAATATTCGGTATGTCCATCAGTGCTTCCTGCGATTTTTACTTCGATGAACGCCACTCACATTTTCTATATTCGGTATGTCCATCATCCATCAGTGCTTCCTGCGATTTTTACTTTGATACACGTCATTACCATTTGATGAACGCCACTCCCATTTTTAATATTCGGTATGTCCATCAGTGCGTCCAGCGATTTTTACTTCGATGAACGCCATTACCATTTGATGAACGCAATTCCCATTTTTAATATTCGGTATGTCCATCAGTTCTTCCTGCGATTTTTACTATGATGAACGTCATTACCATTTGATGAACGCCATTCCCATTTTTAATATTCGGTATGTCCATCAGTGCTTCCTGCGATTTTTACTATGATGAACGTCATTACCATTTGATGAACGCCATTCCCATTTTTAATATTCGGTATGTCCATCAGTGCTTCCTGCGATTTTTACTTCGATGAACGCCATTACCATTTGATGAACGCCATTCCCATTTTTAATATTCGGTATGTCCATCAGTGCTTCCTGCGATTTTTACTTCGATGAATGCCATTACCATTTGATGAACGCCATTCCCATTTTTAATATTCGGTATGTCCATCAGTGCTTCCTGCGATTTTTACTTTGATGAACGTCATTACCATTTGATGAACGCCATTCCCATTTTTAATATTCGGTATGTCCATCAGTGCTTCCTGCGATTTTTACTTTGATGAACGTCATTACCATTTGATGAACGCCATTCCCATTTTTAATATTCGGTATGTCCATCAGTGCTTCCTGCGATTTTTACTTCGATGAACGCCATTACCATTTGATGAACGCCACTAACATTTTCCATATTCGGTATGTCCATCAGTGCTTCCTGCGATTTTCACTTTGATGAACGTCATTACCATTTGATGAACGCCATTCCCTTTTTTAATATTCGGTATGTCCATCAGTGCTTCCTGCGATTTTTACTTCGATGAACGCCATTACCATTTGATGAACGCCACTCACATTTTCTATATTCGGTATGTCCATCAGTGCTTCCTGCGATTTTTACTATGATAAACGCCACTCACATTTTCTATATTCGGTATGTCCATCAGTACTCCCTGCGATTTTTACTTCGATGAACGACATTACAATTTGATGAGCGCCATTCCCATTTTAAATATTCGGTATGTCCATCAGTGCTTCCTGCGATTTTTACTTCGATGAACGCCACTCACATTTTCTATATTCGGTATGTCCATCAGTACTTCTGCGATTTTTACTTTGATGAACGTCATTACCATTTGATGAACGCCATTCCCATTTTAAATATTCGGTATTGCCATCAGTGCTTCCTGCGATTTTTACTTCGATTAACGCCACTCACATTTTCTATATTCGGTATGTCCATCAGTGCTTCCTGCGATTTTTACTTTGATGAACGTCATTACCATTTGATGAACGCCATTCCCATTTTTAATATTCGGTATGTCCTTCAGTGCGTCTTGCGATTTTTACATCGATGAACGCCATTACCATTTGATGAACGCAATTCCCATTTTTAATATTCGGTATGTCCATCAGTTCATCCTGCGATTTTTACTTCGATGAACGCCATTAAAATTTGATGAACGCCATTCCCATTTTTAATATTCGGTATGTCCATCAGTGCTTCCTGCGATTTTTACATCGATGAACGCCATTAACATTTGATGAACGCCATTCCCATTTTTAATATTCGGTATGTCCATCAGTGCTTCCTGCGATTTTTACTATAATGAACGTCATTACCATTTGATGAACGCCATTCCCATTTTTAATATTCGGTATGTCCATCAGTGCTTCCTGCGATTTTTACTTTGATGAACGCCATTACCATTTGATGAACGCCATTCCCATTTTTAATATTCGGTATGTCCATCAGTGTTTCCTGCGATTTTTACTTCGATGAACGCCATTACCATTTGATGAACGCCATTCCCATTTTTAATATTCGGTATGTCCATCAGTGCTTCCTGCGATTTTTACTTCGATGAATGCCATTACCATTTGATGAACGCCATTCCCATTTTTAATATTCGGTATGTCCATCAGTGCTTCCTGCGATTTTTACTTTGATGAACGTCATTACCATTTGATGAACGCCATTCCCATTTTTAATATTCGGTATGTCCATCAGTGCTTCCTGCGATTTTTACTTCGATGAATGCCATTACCATTTGATGAACGCCATTCCCATTTTTAATATTCGGTATGTCCATCAGTGCTTCCTGCGATTTTTACTTTGATGAACGTCATTACCATTTGATGAACGCCATTCCCATTTTTAATATTCGGTATGTCCATCAGTGCTTCGAGCGATTTTTACTTCGATGAACGCCATTACCATTTGATGAACGCCATTCCCATTTTTAATATTCGGTATTTGCATCAGTGCTTCCTGCGACTTTTACTTTGATGAACGTCATTACCATTTGATGAACGTCATTACCATTTGATGAACGTCATTACCATTTGATGAACGCCATTCCCATTTTTAATATTCGGTATGTCCATCAGTGCTTCCTGCGATTTTTAATTCGATGAACGCCATTACCATTTGATGAACGCCATTCGCATTTTTAATATTCGGTATGTCCATCAGTGCTTCCTGCGATTTTTACTTTGATGAACGTCATTACACTTTGATGAACGCCATTCCCATTTTTAATATTCGGTATGTCCATCAGTGCTTCGAGCGATTTTTACTTCGATGAACGCCATTACCATTTGATGAACGCCATTCCCATTTTTAATATTCGGTATGTCCATCAGTGCTTCCTGCGATTTTTACTTCGATGAACGCCACTACCATTTGATGAACGCCATTCCCATTTTTGATATTCGGTATGTCCATCAGTGCTTCGAGCGATTTTTACTTCGATGAACGCCATTACCATTTGATGAACGCCATTCACATTTTTAATATTCGGTATGTCTATCAGTGCTTCCTGCGATTTTTACTTCGAAGAACGCCACTCACATTTTCTATATTCGGTATGTCCATCAGTGCTCCCTGCGATTTTTACTTCGATGAACGACATTACAATTTGATGAGCGCCATTCCCATTTTTAATATTCGGTATGTCCATCAGTGCTTCCTGCGATTTTTACTTCGATGAACGCCACTCACATTTTCTATATTCGGTATGTCCATCATCCATCAGTGCTTCCTGCGATTTTTACTTTGATAAACGTCATTACCATTTGATGAACGCCACTCCCATTTTTAATATTCGGTATGTCCATCAGTGCGTCCAGCAAATTTTACTTCGATGAACGCCATTACCATTTGATGAACGCAATTCCCATTTTTAATATTCGGTATGTCCATCAGTTCTTCCTGCGATTTTTACTTCGATGAACGCCATTCCCATTTTTTAAATTCGGTATGTCCATCAGTGCTTCCTGCGATTTTTACTATGATAAACGCCATTCCCAGTTTTAATATTCGGTATGTCCATCAGTGCTTCGAGCGATTTTTACTTCGATGAACGCCATTACCATTTGATGAACGCCATTCCCATTTTTAATATTCGGTATGTCCATCAGTGCTTCCTGCGATTTTTACTTCGATGAACGCCTCTACCATTTGATGAACGCCATTCCCATTTTTAATATTCGGTATGTCCATCAGTGCTTCGAGCGATTTTTACTTCGATGAACGCCATTACCATTTGATGAACGCCATTCACATTTTTAATATTCGGTATGTCCATCAGTGCTTCCTGCGATTTTTACTTCGAAGAACGACACTCACATTTTCTATATTCGGTATGTCCATCAGTGCTCCCGCGATTTTTACTTCGATGAACGACATTACAATTTGATGAGCGCCATTCCCATTTTTAATATTCGGTATGTCCATCAGTGCTTCCTGCGATTTTTACTTCGATGAACGCCACTCACATTTTCTATATTCGGTATGTCCATCATCCATCAGTGCTTCCTGCGATTTTTACTTTGATACACGTCATTACCATTTGATGAACGCCACTCCCATTTTTAATATTCGGTATGTCCATCAGTGCGTCCAGCGATTTTTACTTCGATGAACGCCATTACCATTTGATGAACGCAATTCCCATTTTTAATATTCGGTATGTCCATCAGTTCTTCCTGCGATTTTTACTTCGATGAACGCCATTCCCATTTTTTAAATTCGGTATGTCCATCAGTGCTTCCTGCGATTTTTACTATGATAAACGCCACTCACATTTTCTATATTCGGTACGTCCATCAGTGCTTCCTGCGATTTTTACTTTGATGAACGTCATTACCATTTGATGAACGCCATTCCCATTTTTAATATTCGGTATGTCCATCAGTGCTTCCTGCGATTTTTACTTCGATGAACGCCATTACCATTTGATGAACGCCATTCCCATTTTTAATATTCGGTATGTCCATCAGTGCTTCCTGCGATTTTTACTTCGATGAATGCCATTACCATTTGATGAACGCCATTCCCATTTTTAATATTCGGTATGCCCATCTGTGCTTCCTGCGATTTTTACTTTGATGAACGTCATTACCATTTGATGAACGCCATTCCCATTTTTAATATTCGGTATGTCCATCAGTGCTTCCTGCGATTTTTACTTCGATGAAAGCCATTACCATTTGATGAACGCCTTTCCCATTTTTAATATTCGGTATGTGCATCAGCGCTCCCTGCGATTCTTACTTCGATGAACTCCATCACCATTTGATGAACGCCATTCCCTTTTTTAATTTTCGTATGTCCATCAGTGCTTCCTGCGATATTTACTTTGATGAACGTCATTACCATTTGAAGAACGCCATTCCCATTTTTAATTTTCGGTATGTCCATTAGTGCTTCCTGCGATTTTTACTATGATAAACGCCACTCACATTTTCTATATTCGGTATGTCCATCAGAGCTTCCTGCGAATTTTACTTTGATGAACGTCATTACCATTTGATGAACGCCATTCCCATTTTTAATATTCGGTATGTCCATCAGTGCTTCCTGCGATTTTTACTTTGATGAACGTCATTACCTTTTGATGAACGTCATTACCATTTGATGAACGCCATTCCCATTTTTAATATTCGGTATGTCTATCAGTGCTTCCTGCGATTTTTACTTTGATGAACGTCATTACCATTTGATGAACGTCATTACCATTTGATGAACATCATTACCATTTGATGAACGCCATTCCCATTTTTAATATTCGGTATGTCCATCAGTGCTTCCTGCGATTTTTACTTCGATGAACGCCATTCCCATTTTTAATTTTCGGTATGTCCATTAGTGCTTCCTGCGATTTTTACTATGATAAACGCCACTCACATTTTCTATATTCGGTATGTCCATCAGAGCTTCCTGCGATTTTTACTTTGATGAACGTCATTACCATTTGATGAACGCCATTCCCATTTTTAATATTCGGAATGTCCATCAGTGGTTCCTGCGATTTTTACTTTGATGAACGTCATTACCTTTTGATGAACGTCATTACCATTTGATGAACGCCATTCCCATTTTTAATATTCGGTATGTCTATCAGTGCTTCCTGCGATTTTTACTTTGATGAACGCCATTTCCATTTGATGAACGCCTTTCCCATTTTTAATATTTGGTATGTCCATCAGTGCTTCCTGCGATTTTTACTTTAATGAACGTCATTACCATTTGATGAAAAATCATTTCCATTTCATGAACGCCTTTCCCATTTTTAATATTCGGTATGTCTATCAGTGCTTCCTGCGATTTTTACTTTGATGAACGTCATTACCATTTGATGAACGCCATTCCCAATTTTAATATTCGGTATGTCCATCAGTGCTTCCTGCGATTTTTACTTTGATGAACGTCATTACCATTTGATGAACATCATTACCATTTGATGAACGCCATTCCCATTTTTAATATTCGGTATGTCCATCAGTGCTTCCTGCGATTTTTACTTCGATGAACGTCATTACCATTTGATGAACGCCATTCCCATTTTTAATATTCGGTATGTCCATCAGTGCTTCCTGCGATTTTTACTATGATAAACGCCACTCACATTTTCTATATTCGGTATGTCCATCAGTGCTTCCTGCGATTTTTACTTTGATGAACGTCATCACCATTTGATGAGCGCCATTCCCATTTTTAATTTTCGGTATATCCATCAGCGCTCCCTGCGATTTTTACTTCGATGAACGCCATTACCATTTGATGAACGCCATTCCCATTTTTAATATTCGGTATGTCCATCAGTGCTTCCTGCGATTTTTACTTTGATGAACGCCATTACCATTTGATGAACGCCATTCCCATTTTTAATTTTCGGTATGTCCATTAGTGCTTCCTGCGATTTTTACTATGAAAAACGCCACTCACATTTTCTATATTCGGTATGTCCATCAGAGCTTCCTGCGATTTTTTCTTTGATGAACGTTATTACCATTTGATGAACGCCATTCCCATTTTTAATATTCGGTATGTCCATCAGTGCTTCCTGCGATTTTTACTTTGATGAACGTCATTACCTTTTGATGAACGTCATTACCATTTGATGAACGCCATTCCCATTTTTAATATTCGGTATGTCCATCAGTGCTTCCTGCGATTTTTACTTCGATGAATGCCATTACCATTTGATGAACGCCATTACCATTTTTAATTTTCGGTATGTCCATTAGTGCTTCCTGCGATTTTTACTATGATAAACGCCACTCACATTTTCTATATTCGGTATGTCCATCAGTGCTTCCTGCAATTTTTACTTTGATGAACGTCATTACCATTTGATGAACGCCATTCCCATTTTTAATATTCGGTATGTCTATCAGTGCTTGCTGCGATTTTTACTTTGATGAACGTCATTACCATTTGATGAACATCATTACCATTTGATGAACGCCATTCCCATTTTTAATATTCGGTATGTCCATCAGTGCTTCCTGCGATTTTTACTTCGATGAACGTCATTACCATTTGATGAACGCCATTCCCATTTTTAATATTCGGTATGTCCATCAGTGCTTCCTGAGATTTTTACTATGATAAACACCACTCACATTTTCTATATTCGGTATGTCCGTCAGTGCTTCCTGCGATTTTTACTTTGATGAACGTCATTACCATTTGAAGAACGCCATTCCCATTTTTAATATTCGGTATGTCCATCAGTGCTTCCTGCGATTTTTACTTCGATGAACGCCACTCACATTTTCTATATTCGGTATGTCCATCATCCATCAGTGCTTCCTGCGATTTTTACTTTGATACACGTCATTACCATTTGATGAACGCCACTCCCATTTTTAATATTCGGTATGTCCATCAGTGCGTCCAGCGATTTTTACTTCGATGAACGCCATTACCATTTGATGAACGCAATTCCCATTTTTAATATTCGGTATGTCCATCAGTTCTTCCTGCGATTTTTACTTCGATGAACGCCATTCCCATTTTTTAAATTCGGTATGTCCATCAGTGCTTCCTGCGATTTTTACTATGATAAACGCCACTCACATTTTCTATATTCGGTACGTCCATCAGTGCTTCCTGCGATTTTTACTTTGATGAACGTCATTACCATTTGATGAACGCCATTCCCATTTTTAATATTCGGTATGTCCATCAGTGCTTCCTGCGATTTTTACTTCGATGAACGCCATTACCATTTGATGAACGCCATTCCCATTTTTAATATTCGGTATGTCCATCAGTGCTTCCTGCGATTTTTACTTCGATGAATGCCATTACCATTTGATGAACGCCATTCCCATTTTTAATATTCGGTATGCCCATCTGTGCTTCCTGCGATTTTTACTTTGATGAACGTCATTACCATTTGATGAACGCCATTCCCATTTTTAATATTCGGTATGTCCATCAGTGCTTCCTGCGATTTTTACTTCGATGAAAGCCATTACCATTTGATGAACGCCTTTCCCATTTTTAATATTCGGTATGTGCATCAGCGCTCCCTGCGATTCTTACTTCGATGAACTCCATCACCATTTGATGAACGCCATTCCCTTTTTTAATTTTCGTATGTCCATCAGTGCTTCCTGCGATATTTACTTTGATGAACGTCATTACCATTTGAAGAACGCCATTCCCATTTTTAATTTTCGGTATGTCCATTAGTGCTTCCTGCGATTTTTACTATGATAAACGCCACTCACATTTTCTATATTCGGTATGTCCATCAGAGCTTCCTGCGAATTTTACTTTGATGAACGTCATTACCATTTGATGAACGCCATTCCCATTTTTAATATTCGGTATGTCCATCAGTGCTTCCTGCGATTTTTACTTTGATGAACGTCATTACCTTTTGATGAACGTCATTACCATTTGATGAACGCCATTCCCATTTTTAATATTCGGTATGTCTATCAGTGCTTCCTGCGATTTTTACTTTGATGAACGTCATTACCATTTGATGAACGTCATTACCATTTGATGAACATCATTACCATTTGATGAATGCCATTCCCATTTTTAATATTCGGTATGTCCATCAGTGCTTCCTGCGATTTTTACTTCGATGAACGCCATTCCCATTTTTAATTTTCGGTATGTCCATTAGTGCTTCCTGCGATTTTTACTATGATAAACGCCACTCACATTTTCTATATTCGGTATGTCCATCAGAGCTTCCTGCGATTTTTACTTTGATGAACGTCATTACCATTTGATGAACGCCATTCCCATTTTTAATATTCGGAATGTCCATCAGTGGTTCCTGCGATTTTTACTTTGATGAACGTCATTACCTTTTGATGAACGTCATTACCATTTGATGAACGCCATTCCCATTTTTAATATTCGGTATGTCTATCAGTGCTTCCTGCGATTTTTACTTTGATGAACGCCATTTCCATTTGATGAACGCCTTTCCCATTTTTAATATTTGGTATGTCCATCAGTGCTTCCTGCGATTTTTACTTTGATGAACGTCATTACCATTTGATGAAAAATCATTTCCATTTCATGAACGCCTTTCCCATTTTTAATATTCGGTATGTCTATCAGTGCTTCCTGCGATTTTTACTTTGATGAACGTCATTACCATTTGATGAACGCCATTCCCAATTTTAATATTCGGTATGTCCATCAGTGCTTCCTGCGATTTTTACTTTGATGAACGTCATTACCATTTGATGAACATCATTACCATTTGATGAACGCCATTCCCATTTTTAATATTCGGTATGTCCATCAGTGCTTCCTGCGATTTTTACTTCGATGAACGTCATTACCATTTGATGAACGCCATTCCCATTTTTAATATTCGGTATGTCCATCAGTGCTTCCTGCGATTTTTACTATGATAAACGCCACTCACATTTTCTATATTCGGTATGTCCATCAGTGCTTCCTGCGATTTTTACTTTGATGAACGTCATCACCATTTGATGAGCGCCATTCCCATTTTTAATTTTCGGTATATCCATCAGCGCTCCCTGCGATTTTTACTTCGATGAACGTCATTACCATTTGATGAACGCCATTCCCTTTTTTAATTTTCGGTATGTCCATCTGTGCTTCCTGCGATATTTACTTTGATGAACGTCATTACCATTTGATGAACACCATTCCCACTTTTAATATTCGGTATGTCCATCAGTGCTTCCTGCGATTTTTACTTTGATGAACGTCATTACCATTTGATGATCGTCATTACCATTTGATGAACGCCATTCCCATTTTTAATATTCGGTATGTCCATCAGTGCTTCCTGCAATTTTTACTTTGATGAACGTCATTACCATTTGATGAACGCCATTCCCATTTTTAATATTCGGTATGTCCATCAGTGCTTCCTGCGATTTTTACTTTGATGAACGTCATTACCTTTTGATGAACGTCATTACCATTTGATGAACGCCTTTCCCATTTTTAATATTTGGTATGTCAATCAGTGCTTCCTGCGATTTTTACTTTGATGAACGTCATTACCATTTGATGAACGCCATTCCAATTTTTAATATTCGGTATGTCCATCAGTGCTTCCTGCGATTTTTACTTCGATGAACGCCATTTCCATTTGATGAACGCCTTTCCCATTTTCAATATTTGGTATGTCCATCAGTGCTTCCTGCGATTTTTACTTTGATGAACGTCATTACCATTTGATGAAAAATCATTTCCATTTCATGAACGCCATTCCCATTTTTAATATTCGGTATGTCTATCAGTGCTTCCTGCGATTTTTACTTTGATGAACGTCATTACCATTTGATGAACACCATTCCCACTTTTAATATTCGGTATGTCCATCAGTGCTTCCTGCGATTTTTACTTCGATGAACGCCATTACCATTTGATGAACGCCATTCCCATTTTTAATATTCGGTATGTCCATCAGTGCTTCCTGCGATTTTTACTTTGATGAACGCCATTACCATTTGATGAACGCCATTCCCATTTTTAATTTTCGGTATGTCCATTAGTGCTTCCTGCGATTTTTACTATGAAAAACGCCACTCACATTTTCTATATTCGGTATGTCCATCAGAGCTTCCTGCGATTTTTTCTTTGATGAACGTTATTACCATTTGATGAACGCCATTCCCATTTTTAATATTCGGTATGTCCATCAGTGCTTCCTGCGATTTTTACTTTGATGAACGTCATTACCTTTTGATGAACGTCATTACCATTTGATGAACGCCATTCCCATTTTTAATATTCGGTATGTCCATCAGTGCTTCCTGCGATTTTTACTTCGATGAATGCCATTACCATTTGATGAACGCCATTACCATTTTTAATTTTCGGTATGTCCATTAGTGCTTCCTGCGATTTTTACTATGATAAACGCCACTCACATTTTCTATATTCGGTATGTCCATCAGTGCTTCCTGCAATTTTTACTTTGATGAACGTCATTACCATTTGATGAACGCCATTCCCATTTTTAATATTCGGTATGTCTATCAGTGCTTGCTGCGATTTTTACTTTGATGAACGTCATTACCATTTGATGAACATCATTACCATTTGATGAACGCCATTCCCATTTTTAATATTCGGTATGTCCATCAGTGCTTCCTGCGATTTTTACTTCGATGAACGTCATTACCATTTGATGAACGCCATTCCCATTTTTAATATTCGGTATGTCCATCAGTGCTTCCTGAGATTTTTACTATGATAAACACCACTCACATTTTCTATATTCGGTATGTCCGTCAGTGCTTCCTGCGATTTTTACTTTGATGAACGTCATTACCATTTGAAGAACGCCATTCCCATTTTTAATATTCGGTATGTCCATCAGTGCTTCCTGCGATTTTTACTTCGATGAACGCCATTACCATTTGATGAACGCCTTTCCCATTTTTAATATTCGGTATGTCCATCAGTGCTTCCTGTGATTTTTACTATGATAAACGCCACTCACATTTTCTATATTCGGTATGTCCGTCAGTGCTTCCTGCGATTTTTACTTTGATGAACGTCATTAAAATTTGAAGAACGCCATTACCATTTTTAATTTTCGGTATGTCCATCAGCGCTCCCTGCGATTCTTACTTCGATGAACTCCATCACCATTTGATGAACGCCATTCCCTTTTTTAATTTTCGGTATGTCCATCAGTGCTTCCTGCGATATTTACTTTGATGAACGTCATTACCATTTGAAGAACGCCATTCCCATTTTTAATATTCGGTATGTCCATCAGTGCTTCCTGCGATTTTTACTTCGATGAACGCCATTACCATTTGATGAACGCCTTTCCCATTTTTAATATTCGGTATGTTCATCAGTGCTTCCTGCGATTTTTACTTTGATGAACGTCATTACCATTTGATGAAAAGTCATTACCATTTGATGAACGCCATTCCCATTTTTAATATTCGGTATGTCCATCAGTGCTTCCTGCGATTTTTAATTCGATGAACGCCATTACCATTTGATGAACGCCATTCCCATTTTTTATTTTCGGTATGTCCATCAGTGCTTCCTGCGATTTTTACTATGATAAACGCCACTCACATTTTCTATATTCGGTATGTCCGTCAGTGCTCCCTGCGATTTTTACTTTGATGAACGCCATTACCATTTGATTAACGCCATTCCCATTTTTAATATTCGGTATGTCCATCAGTGCTTCCTGCGATTTTTACTATGATAAACGCCACTCACATTTTCTATATTCGGTATGTCCGTCAGTGCTCCCTGCGATTTTTACTTTGATGAACGTCATTACCATTTGATGAACGCCATTCTCATTTTTAATATTCGGTATGTCCATCAGTGCTTCCTGCGATTTTTACTTTGATGAACGTCATTACCATTTGATGAACGCCATTCCCATTTTTAATATTCGGTATGTCCATCAGTGCTTCCTGCGATTTTTACTTCGATGAACGCCATTACCATTTGATGAACGTCTTTCCCATTTTTTATTTTCGGTATGTCCATCAGGGCTTCCTGCGATTTTTACTTTGATGAACGACATTACCATTTGATGAACGCCTTTCCCATTTTTAATATTCGGTATGTCCATCAGTGCTTCCTGCGATTTTTACTTCGATGAACGCCAATACCATTTGACGAACGCCATTACCATTTGATGAACGCCATTCCCATTTTTTATATTCGGTATGTCCATCAGTGCTTCCGGCGATTTTTACTATGATAAACGCCACTTACATTTTCTATATTCGGTATGTCCATCAGTGCTTCCTGCGATTTTTATTTTGAACGTCATTACCATTTGATGAACGCCATTCCCATTTTTAATATTCGGTATGTCCCTCAGTGCTTCCTGCGATTTTTACTTTGATGAACGTCATTACCTTTTGATGAACGTCATTACCATTTCATGAACGCCTTTCCCATTTTTAATATTCGGTATGTCTATCAGTGCTTCCTGCGATTTTTACTTTGATGAACGTCATTACCATTTGATGAACGTCATTACCATTTGATGAACGCCATTCCCATTTTAAATATTCGGTATGCCCATCAGTGCTTCCTGCGATTTTTACTTCGATGAACGTCATTACCATTTGATGAACGCCATTCCCATTTTTAATTTTCGGTATGTTCATCAGTGCTTCCTGCGATTTTTATTATGATAACTGCCACTCACATTTTCTATATTCGGTATGTACATCAGTGCTTCCTGCGATTTTTACTTTGATGAACGTCATTAACATTTGATGAATGCCATTCCCATTTTTAATATTCGGTATGTCCATCAGTGCTTCCTGCGATTTTTACTTCGATGAACGTCATTACCATTTGATGAACGCCATTCCCATTTTTAATATTCGGTATGTCCATCAGTGCTTCCTGCGATTTTTACTTCGATGAACGCCATTACCATTTGATGAACGCCTTTCCCATTTTTAATATTCGGTATGTTCATCAGTGCTTCCTGCGATTTTTACTTTGATGAACGTCATTACCATTTGATGAAAAGTCATTACCATTTGATGAACGCCATTCCCATTTTTAATATTCGGTATGTCCATCAGTGCTTCCTGCGATTTTTAATTCGATGAACGCCATTACCATTTGATGAACGCCATTCCCATTTTTAATATTCGGTATGTCCATCAGTGCTTCCGGCGATTTTTACTTCGATGAACGTCATTACTATTTGATGAACGCCATTCCCATTTTTAATATTCGGTATGTCCATCAGTGCATCCTGCGATTTTTACTTTGATGAACGTCATTACCATTTGATGAACGCCATTCCCATTTTTAATATTCGGTATGTCCATCAGTGCTTCCTGCGATTTTCACTTCGATGAACGCCATTACCATTTGATGAACGCCTTTCCCATTTTTAATATTCGGTATGTGCATCAGTGCTTCCTGCGACTTTTACTTTGATGAACGTCATTACCATTTGATGAACGTCATTACCATTTGATGAACGCCATTCCCATTTTTAATATTCGGTATGTCCATCAGTGCTTCCTGCGATTTTTAATTCGATGAACGCCATTACCATTTGATGAACGCCATTCCCATTTTTAATATTCGGTATGTCCATCAGTGCTTCCTGCGATTTTTACTTTGATGAACGTCATTACACTTTGATGAACGCCATTCCCATTTTTAATATTCGGTATGTCCATCAGTGCTTCGAGCGATTTTTACTTCGATGAACGCCACTACCATTTGATGAACGCCATTCCCATTTTTAATATTCGGTATGTCCATCAGTGCTTCCTGCGATTTTTACTTCGATGAACGCCACTACCATTTGATGAACGCCATTCCCATTTTAAATATTCGGTATGTCCATCAGTGCTTCCTGCGATTTTTACTATGATAAACGCCACTCACATTTTCTATATTCGGTATGTCCATCAGTGCTCCCTGCGATTTTTACTTCGATGAACGACATTACAATTTGATGAGCGCCATTCCCATTTTAAATATTCGGTATGTCCATCAGTGCTTCCTGCGATTTTTACTTCGATGAACGCCACTCACATTTTCTATATTCGGTATGTCCATCAGTGCTTCCTGCGATTTTTACTTTGATGAACGTCATTACCATTTGATGAACGCCATTCCCATTTTTAATATTTGGTATGTCCATCAGTGCGTCTTGCGATTTTTACTTCGATGAACGCCATTACCATTTGATGAACGCCTTTCCCATTTTTAATATTCGGTATGTCCATCAGTGCTTCCTGCGATTTTTACTTTGATGAACGTCATTACCATTTGATGATCGTCATTACCATTTGATGAACGTCATTCCCATTTTTAATATTCGGTATGTCCATCAGTGCTTCTTGCGATTTTTACTTCGATGAACGCCATTACCATTTGATGAACGCCATACCCATTTTTAATATTCGGTATGTCCATCAGTGCTTCCTGCGATTTTAACTTTGATGAACGTCATTACCATTTGATGAACGCTATTCCCATTTTTAATATTCGGTATGTCAATCAGTGCTTAATGCGATTTTTACTTTGATGAACGTCATTACCTTTTGATGAACGTCATTACCATTTGATGAACGCCATTCCCATTTTTAATATTCGGTATGTCTATCAGTGCTTCCTGCGATTTTTACTTTGATGAACGTCATTACCATTTGATGAACATCATTACCATTTGATGAACGCCATTCCCATTTTTAATATTCGGTATGACCATCAGTGCTTCCTGCGATTTTTACTATGATAAACGCCACTCACATTTTCTATATTCGGAATGTCCATCAGTGCTTCCTGCGATTTTTACTTTGATGAACGTCATTACCATTTGATGAGCGCCATTCCCATTTTTAATTTTCGGTCTGTCCATCAGCACTCCCTGCGATTTTTACTTCGATGAACTCCATCACCATTTGATGAACGCCATTCCCTTTTTTAATTTTCGGTATGTCCATCAGTGCTTCCTGCGATATTTACTTTGATGAACGTCATTACCATTTGATGAACACCATTCCCACTTTTAATATTCGGTATGTCCATCAGTGCTTCCTGCGATTTTTACTGCGATGAACGCCATTACCATTTGATGAACACCTTTCCCATTTTTAATATTTGGTATGTCCATCAGTGCTTCCCGCGATTTTTACTTTGATGAACGTCATTACCATTTGATGAAAAATCATTACCATTTCATGAACGCCATTCCCATTTTTAATATTCGGTATGTCCATCAGTGCTTCCTGTGATTTTTACTATGATAAACGCCACTCACATTTTCTATATTCGGTATGTCCGTCAGTGCTTCCTGCGATTTTTACTTTGATGAACGTCATTACCATTTGAAGAACGCCATTCCCATTTTTAATTTTCGGTATGTCCTTCAGCGCTCCCTGCGATTCTTACTTCGATGAACTCCATCACCATTTGATGAACGCCATTCCCTTTTTTAATTTTCGTATGTCCATCAGTGCTTCCTGCGATATTTACTTTGATGAACGTCATTACCATTTGAAGAACGCCATTCCCATTTTTAATTTTCGGTATGTCCATTAGTGCTTCCTGCGATTTTTACTATGATAAACGCCACTCACATTTTCTATATTCGGTATGTCCATCAGAGCTTCCTGCGAATTTTACTTTGATGAACGTCATTACCATTTGATGAACGCCATTCCCATTTTTAATATTCGGTATGTCCATCAGTGCTTCCTGCGATTTTTACTTTGATGAACGTCATTACCTTTTGATGAACGTCATTACCATTTGATGAACGCCATTCCCATTTTTAATATTCGGTATGTCTATCAGTGCTTCCTGCGATTTTTACTTTGATGAACGTCATTACCATTTGATGAACGTCATTACCATTTGATGAACATCATTACCATTTGATGAACGCCATTCCCATTTTTAATATTCGGTATGTCCATCAGTGCTTCCTGCGATTTTTACTATGATAAACGCCACTCACATTTTCTATATTCGGTATGTCCATCAGAGCTTCCTGCGATTTTTACTTTGATGAACGTCATTACCATTTGATGAACGCCATTCCCATTTTTAATATTCGGAATGTCCATCAGTGGTTCCTGCGATTTTTACTTTGATGAACGTCATTACCTTTTGATGAACGTCATTACCATTTGATGAACGCCATTCCCATTTTTAATATTCGGTATGTCTATCAGTGCTTCCTGCGATTTTTACTTTGATGAACGCCATTTCCATTTGATGAACGCCTTTCCCATTTTTAATATTTGGTATGTCCATCAGTGCTTCCTGCGATTTTTACTTTGATGAACGTCATTACCATTTGATGAAAAATCATTTCCATTTCATGAACGCCTTTCCCATTTTTAATATTCGGTATGTCTATCAGTGCTTCCTGCGATTTTTACTTTGATGAACGTCATTACCATTTGATGAACGCCATTCCCAATTTTAATATTCGGTATGTCCATCAGTGCTTCCTGCGATTTTTACTTTGATGAACGTCATTACCATTTGATGAACATCATTACCATTTGATGAACGCCATTCCCATTTTTAATATTCGGTATGTCCATCAGTGCTTCCTGCGATTTTTACTTCGATGAACGTCATTACCATTTGATGAACGCCATTCCCATTTTTAATATTCGGTATGTCCATCAGTGCTTCCTGCGATTTTTACTATGATAAACGCCACTCACATTTTCTATATTCGGTATGTCCATCAGTGCTTCCTGCGATTTTTACTTTGATGAACGTCATCACCATTTGATGAGCGCCATTCCCATTTTTAATTTTCGGTATATCCATCAGCGCTCCCTGCGATTTTTACTTCGATGAACGTCATTACCATTTGATGAACGCCATTCCCTTTTTTAATTTTCGGTATGTCCATCTGTGCTTCCTGCGATATTTACTTTGATGAACGTCATTACCATTTGATGAACACCATTCCCACTTTTAATATTCGGTATGTCCATCAGTGCTTCCTGCGATTTTTACTTTGATGAACGTCATTACCATTTGATGATCGTCATTACCATTTGATGAACGCCATTCCCATTTTTAATATTCGGTATGTCCATCAGTGCTTCCTGCGATTTTTACTTCGATGAATGCCATTACCATTTGATGAACGCCATTCCCATTTTTAATTTTCGGTATGTCCATTAGTGCTTCCTGCGATTTTTACTATGATAACCGCCACTCACATTTTCTATATTCGGTATGTCCATCAGTGCTTCCTGCAATTTTTACTTTGATGAACGTCATTACCATTTGATGAACGCCATTCCCATTTTTAATATTCGGTATGTCCATCAGTGCTTCCTGCGATTTTTACTTTGATGAACGTCATTACCTTTTGATGAACGTCATTACCATTTGATGAACGCCTTTCCCATTTTTAATATTTGGTATGTCCATCAGTGCTTCCTGCGATTTTTACTTTGATGAACGTCATTACCATTTGATGAACGCCATTCCAATTTTTAATATTCGGTATGTCCATCAGTGCTTCCTGCGATTTTTACTTCAATGAACGCCATTTCCATTTGATGAACGCCTTTCCCATTTTCAATATTTGGTATGTCCATCAGTGCTTCCTGCGATTTTTACTTTGATGAACGTCATTACCATTTGATGAAAAATCATTTCCATTTCATGAACGCCATTCCCATTTTTAATATTCGGTATGTCTATCAGTGCTTCCTGCGATTTTTACTTTGATGAACGTCATTACCATTTGATGAACACCATTCCCACTTTTAATATTCGGTATGTCCATCAGTGCTTCCTGCGATTTTTACTTCGATGAACGCCATTACCATTTGATGAACGCCATTCCCATTTTTAATATTCGGTATGTCCATCAGTGCTTCCTGCGATTTTTACTTTGATGAACGCCATTACCATTTGATGAACGCCATTCCCATTTTTAATTTTCGGTATGTCCATTAGTGCTTCCTGCGATTTTTACTATGATAAACGCCACTCACATTTTCTATATTCGGTATGTCCATCAGAGCTTCCTGCGATTTTTTCTTTGATGAACGTCATTACCATTTGATGAACGCCATTCCCATTTTTAATATTCGGTATGTCCATCAGTGCTTCCTGCGATTTTTACTTTGATGAACGTCATTACCTTTTGATGAACGTCATTACCATTTGATGAACGCCATTCCCATTTTTAATATTCGGTATGTCCATCAGTGCTTCCTGCGATTTTTACTTCGATGAATGCCATTACCATTTGATGAACGCCATTACCATTTTTAATTTTCGGTATGTCCATTAGTGCTTCCTGCGATTTTTACTATGATAAACGCCACTCACATTTTCTATATTCGGTATGTCCATCAGTGCTTCCTGCAATTTTTACTTTGATGAACGTCATTACCATTTGATGAACGCCATTCCCATTTTTAATATTCGGTATGTCTATCAGTGCTTGCTGCGATTTTTACTTTGATGAACGTCATTACCATTTGATGAACATCATTACCATTTGATGAACGCCATTCCCATTTTTAATATTCGGTATGTCCATCAGTGCTTCCTGCGATTTTTACTTCGATGAACGTCATTACCATTTGATGAACGCCATTCCCATTTTTAATATTCGGTATGTCCATCAGTGCTTCCTGAGATTTTTACTATGATAAACACCACTCACATTTTCTATATTCGGTATGTCCGTCAGTGCTTCCTGCGATTTTTACTTTGATGAACGTCATTACCATTTAAAGAACGCCATTCCCATTTTTAATATTCGGTATGTCCATCAGTGCTTCCTGCGATTTTTACTTCGATGAACGCCATTACCATTTGATGAACGCCTTTCCCATTTTTAATATTCGGTATGTCCATCAGTGCTTCCTGTGATTTTTACTATGATAAACGCCACTCACATTTTCTATATTCGGTATGTCCGTCAGTGCTTCCTGCGATTTTTACTTTGATGAACGTCATTACCATTTGAAGAACGCCATTACCATTTGAAGAACGCCATTACCATTTTTAATTTTCGGTATGTCCATCAGCGCTCCCTGCGATTCTTACTTCGATGAACTCCATCACCATTTGATGAACGCCATTCCCTTTTTTAATTTTCGGTATGTCCATCAGTGCTTCCTGCGATATTTACTTTGATGAACGTCATTACCATTTGAAGAACGCCATTCCCATTTTTAATATTCGGTATGTCCATCAGTGCTTCCTGCGATTTTTACTTCGATGAACGCCATTACCATTTGATGAACGCCTTTCCCATTTTTAATATTCGGTATGTTCATCAGTGCTTCCTGCGATTTTTACTTTGATGAACGTCATTACCATTTGATGAAAAGTCATTACCATTTGATGAACGCCATTCCCATTTTTAATATTCGGTATGTCCATCAGTGCTTCCTGCGATTTTTAATTCGATGAACGCCATTACCATTTGATGAACGCCATTCCCATTTTTTATTTTCGGTATGTCCATCAGTGCTTCCTGCGATTTTTACTATGATAAACGCCACTCACATTTTCTATATTCGGTATGTCCGTCAGTGCTCCCTGCGATTTTTACTTTGATGAACGCCATTACCATTTGATTAACGCCATTCCCATTTTTAATATTCGGTATGTCCATCAGTGCTTCCTGCGATTTTTACTATGATAAACGCCACTCACATTTTCTATATTCGGTATGTCCGTCAGTGCTCCCTGCGATTTTTACTTTGATGAACGTCATTACCATTTGATGAACGCCATTCTCATTTTTAATATTCGGTATGTCCATCAGTGCTTCCTGCGATTTTTACTTTGATGAACGTCATTACCATTTGATGAACGCCATTCCCATTTTTAATATTCGGTATGTCCATCAGTGCTTCCTGCGATTTTTACTTCGATGAACGCCATTACCATTTGATGAACGTCTTTCCCATTTTTTATTTTCGGTATGTCCATCAGTGCTTCCTGCGATTTTTACTTTGATGAACGACATTACCATTTGATGAAAAATCATTACCATTTGATGAACGCCTTTCCCATTTTTAATATTCGGTATGTCCATCAGTGCTTCCTGCGATTTTTACTTCGATGAACGCCAATACCATTTGACGAACGCCATTACCATTTGATGAACGCCATTCCCATTTTTTATATTCGGTATGTCCATCAGTGCTTCCGGCGATTTTTACTATGATAAACGCCACTCACATTTTCTATATTCGGTATGTCCATCAGTGCTTCCTGCGATTTTTATTTTGAACGTCATTACCATTTGATGAACGCCATTCCCATTTTTAATATTCGGTATGTCCCTCAGTGCTTCCTGCGATTTTTACTTTGATGAACGTCATTACCTTTTGATGAACGTCATTACCATTTCATGAACGCCTTTCCCATTTTTAATATTCGGTATGTCTATCAGTGCTTCCTGCGATTTTTACTTTGATGAACGTCATTACCATTTGATGAACGTCATTACCATTTGATGAACGCCATTCCCATTTTTAATTTTCGGTATGTTCATCAGTGCTTCCTGCGATTTTTACTTCGATGAACGTCATTACCATTTGATGAACGCCATTCCCATTTTTAATTTTCGGTATGTTCATCAGTGCTTCCTGCGATTTTTATTATGATAACTGCCACTCACATTTTCTATATTCGGTATGTACATCAGTGCTTCCTGCGATTTTTACTTTGATGAACGTCATTAACATTTGATGAATGCCATTCCCATTTTTAATATTCGGTATGTCCATCAGTGCTTCCTGCGATTTTTACTTCGATGAACGTCATTACCATTTGATGAACGCCATTCCCATTTTTAATATTCGGTATGTCCATCAGTGCTTCCTGCGATTTTTACTTCGATGAATGCCATTACCATTTGATGAACGCCATTCCCATTTTTAATTTTCGGTATGTCCATTAGTGCTTCCTGCGATTTTTACTATGATAACCGCCACTCAAATTTTCTATATTCGGTATGTCCATCAGTGCTTCCTGCAATTTTTACTTTGATGAACGTCATTACCATTTGATGAACGCCATTCCCATTTTTAATATTCGGTATGTCCATCAGTGCTTCCTGCGATTTTTACTTTGATGAACGTCATTACCTTTTGATGAACGTCATTACCATTTGATGAACGCCTTTCCCATTTTTAATATTTGGTATGTCCATCAGTGCTTCCTGCGATTTTTACTTTGATGAACGTCATTACCATTTGATGAACGCCATTCCAATTTTTAATATTCGGTAAGTCCATCAGTGCTTCCTGCGATTTTTACTTCGATGAACGCCATTTCCATTTGATGAACGCCTTTCCCATTTTCAATATTTGGTATGTCCATCAGTGCTTCCTGCGATTTTTACTTTGATGAACGTCATTACCATTTGATGAAAAATCATTTCCATTTCATGAACGCCATTCCCATTTTTAATATTCGGTATGTCTATCAGTGCTTCCTGCGATTTTTACTTTGATGAACGTCATTACCATTTGATGAACACCATTCCCACTTTTAATATTCGGTATGTCCATCAGTGCTTCCTGCGATTTTTACTTCGATGAACGCCATTACCATTTGATGAACGCCTTTCCAATTTTTAATATTTGGTATGTCCATCAGTGCTTCCTGCGATTTTTACTTTGATGAACGTCATTACCATTTGATGATCGTCATTACCATTTGATGAACGCCATTCCCATTTTTAATATTCGGTATGTCCATCAGTGCTTCCTGCGATTTTTACTTCGATGAACGCCATTACCATTTGATGAACGCCATTCCCATTTTTAATATTCGGTATGTCCATCAGTGCTTCCTGCGATTTTTACTTTGATGAACGCCATTACCATTTGATGAACGCCATTCCCATTTTTAATATTCGGTCTGTCCATCAGCGCTCCCTGCGATTTTTACTTCGATGAACTCCATCACCATTTGATGAACGCCATTCCCATTTTTAATTTTCGGTATGTCCATTAGTGCTTCCTGCGATTTTTACTATGATAAACGCCACTCACATTTTCTATATTCGGTATGTCCATCAGAGCTTCCTGCGATTTTTTCTTTGATGAACGTCATTACCATTTGATGAACGCCATTCCCATTTTTAATATTCGGTATGTCCATCAGTGCTTCCTGCGATTTTTACTTTGATGAACGTCATTACCTTTTGATGAACGTCATTACCATTTGATGAACGCCATTCCCATTTTTAATATTCGGTATGTCCATCAGTGCTTCCTGCGATTTTTACTTCGATGAATGCCATTACCATTTGATGAACGCCATTACCATTTTTAATTTTCGGTATGTCCATTAGTGCTTCCTGCGATTTTTACTATGATAAACGCCACTCACATTTTCTAAATTCGGTATGTCCATCAGTGCTTCCTGCAATTTTTACTTTGATGAACGTCATTACCATTTGATGAACGCCATTCCCATTTTTAATATTCGGTATGTCTATCAGTGCTTGCTGCGATTTTTACTTTGATGAACGTCATTACCATTTGATGAACATCATTACCATTTGATGAACGCCATTCCCATTTTTAATATTCGGTATGTCCATCAGTGCTTCCTGCGATTTTTACTTCGATGAACGTCATTACCATTTGATGAACGCCATTCCCATTTTTAATATTCGGTATGTCCATCAGTGCTTCCTGAGATTTTTACTATGATAAACACCACTCACATTTTCTATATTCGGTATGTCCGTCAGTGCTTCCTGCGATTTTTACTTTGATGAACGTCATTACCATTTGAAGAACGCCATTCCCATTTTTAATATTCGGTATGTCCATCAGTGCTTCCTGCGATTTTTACTTCGATGAACGCCATTACCATTTGATGAACGCCTTTCCCATTTTTAATATTCGGTATGTCCATCAGTGCTTCCTGTGATTTTTACTATGATAAACGCCACTCACATTTTCTATATTCGGTATGTCCGTCAGTGCTTCCTGCGATTTTTACTTTGATGAACGTCATTACCATTTGAAGAACGCCATTACCATTTTTAATTTTCGGAATGTCCATCAGCGCTCCCTGCGATTCTTACTTCGATGAACTCCATCACCATTTGATGAACGCCATTCCCTTTTTTAATTTTCGGTATGTCCATCAGTGCTTCCTGCGATATTTACTTTGATGAACGTCATTACCATTTGAAGAACGCCATTCCCATTTTTAATATTCGGTATGTCCATCAGTGCTTCTTGCGATTTTTACTTCGATGAACGCCATTACCATTTGATGAACGCCTTTCCCATTTTTAATATTCGGTATGTTCATCAGTGCTTCCTGCGATTTTTACTTTGATGAACGTCATTACCATTTGATGAAAAGTCATTACCATTTGATGAACGCCATTCCCATTTTTAATATTCGGTATGTCCATCAGTGCTTCCTGCGATTTTTACTTCGATGAACGCCATTACCATTTGATGAACGCCATTCCCATTTTTAATATTCGGTATGTCCATCAGTGCTTCCTGCGATTTTTACTATGATAAACGCCACTCACATTTTCTATATTCGGTATGTCCGTCAGTGCTCCCTGCGATTTTTACTTTGATGAACGCCATTACCATTTGATTAACGCCATTCCCATTTTTAATATTCGGTATGTCCATCAGTGCTTCCTGCGATTTTTACTATGATAAACGCCACTCACATTTTCTATATTCGGTATGTCCGTCAGTGCTCCCTGCGATTTTTACTTTGATGAACGTCATTACCATTTGATGAACGCCATTCTCATTTTTAATATTCGGTATGTCCATCAGTGCTTCCTGCGATTTTTACTTTGATGAACGTCATTACCATTTGATGAACGCCATTCCCATTTTTAATATTCGGTATGTCCATCAGTGCTTCCTGCGATTTTTACTTCGATGAACGCCATTACCATTTGATGAACGCCTTTCCCATTTTTTATTTTCGGTATGTCCATCAGTGCTTCCTGCGATTTTTACTTTGATGAACGACATTACCATTTGATGAAAAATCATTACCATTTGATGAACGCCTTTCCCATTTTTAATATTCGGTATGTGCATCAGTGCTTCCTGCGATTTTTACTACGATGAACGCCAATACCATTTGACGAACGCCATTACCATTTGATGAACGCCATTCCCATTTTTTATATTCGGTATGTCCATCAGTGCTTCCGGCGATTTTTACTATGATAAACGCCACTCACATTTTCTATATTCGGTATGTCCATCAGTGCTTCCTGCGATTTTTATTTTGAACGTCATTACCATTTGATGAACGCCATTCCCATTTTTAATATTCGGTATGTCCCTCAGTGCTTCCTGCGATTTTTACTTTGATGAACGTCATTACCTTTTGATGAACGTCATTACCATTTCATGAACGCCTTTCCCATTTTTAATATTCGGTATGTCTATCAGTGCTTCCTGTGATTTTTACTTTGATGAACGTCATTACAATTTGATGAACGTCATTACCATTTGATGAACGCCATTCCCATTTTAAATATTCGGTATGCCCATCAGTGCTTCCTGCGATTTTTACTTCGATGAACGTCATTACCATTTGATGAACGCCATTCCCATTTTTAATTTTCGGTATGTTCATCAGTGCTTCCTGCGATTTTTATTATGATAACTGCCACTCACATTTTCTATATTCGGTATGTACATCAGTGCTTCCTGCGATTTTTACTTTGATGAACGTCATTAACATTTGATGAATGCCATTCCCATTTTTAATATTCGGTATGTCCATCAGTGCTTCCTGCGATTTTTACTTCGATGAACGTCATTACCATTTGATGAACGCCATTCCCATTTTTAATATTCGGTATGTCCATCAGTGCTTCCTGCGATTTTTACTATGATAAACGCCACTCACATTTTCTATATTCGGTATGTCCATCAGTGCTTCCTGCGATTTTTACTTTGCTGAACGTCATTACCATTTGATGAAAAATCATTTCCATTTCATGAACGCCATTCCCATTTTTAATATTCGGTATGTCTATCAGTGCTTCCTGCGATTTTTACTTTGATGAACGTCATTACCATTTGATGAACACCATTCCCACTTTTAATATTCGGTATGTCCATCAGTGCTTCCTGCGATTTTTACTTCGATGAACGCCATTACCATTTGATGAACGCCTTTCCAATTTTTAATATTTGGTATGTCCATCAGTGCTTCCTGCGATTTTTACTTTGATGAACGTCATTACCATTTGATGATCGTCATTACCATTTGATGAACGCCATTCCCATTTTTAATATTCGGTATGTCCATCAGTGCTTCCTGCGATTTTTACTTCGATGAACGCCATTACCATTTGATGAACGCCATTCCCATTTTTAATATTCGGTATGTCCATCAGTGCTTCCTGCGATTTTTACTTTGATGAACGCCATTACCATTTGATGAACGCCATTCCCATTTTTAATATTCGGTCTGTCCATCAGCGCTCCCTGCGATTTTTACTTCGATGAACTCCATCACCATTTGATGAACGCCATTCCCATTTTTAATTTTCGGTATGTCCATTAGTGCTTCCTGCGATTTTTACTATGATAAACGCCACTCACATTTTCTATATTCGGTATGTCCATCAGAGCTTCCTGCGATTTTTTCTTTGATGAACGTCATTACCATTTGATGAACGCCATTCCCATTTTTAATATTCGGTATGTCCATCAGTGCTTCCTGCGATTTTTACTTTGATGAACGTCATTACCTTTTGATGAACGTCATTACCATTTGATGAACGCCATTCCCATTTTTAATATTCGGTATGTCCATCAGTGCTTCCTGCGATTTTTACTTCGATGAATGCCATTACCATTTGATGAACGCCATTACCATTTTTAATTTTCGGTATGTCCATTAGTGCTTCCTGCGATTTTTACTATGATAAACGCCACTCACATTTTCTAAATTCGGTATGTCCATCAGTGCTTCCTGCAATTTTTACTTTGATGAACGTCATTACCATTTGATGAACGCCATTCCCATTTTTAATATTCGGTATGTCTATCAGTGCTTGCTGCGATTTTTACTTTGATGAACGTCATTACCATTTGATGAACATCATTACCATTTGATGAACGCCATTCCCATTTTTAATATTCGGTATGTCCATCAGTGCTTCCTGCGATTTTTACTTCGATGAACGTCATTACCATTTGATGAACGCCATTCCCATTTTTAATATTCGGTATGTCCATCAGTGCTTCCTGAGATTTTTACTATGATAAACACCACTCACATTTTCTATATTCGGTATGTCCGTCAGTGCTTCCTGCGATTTTTACTTTGATGAACGTCATTACCATTTGATGAACGCCTTTCCCATTTTTAATATTCGGTATGTTCATCAGTGCTTCCTGCGATTTTTACTTTGATGAACGTCATTACCATTTGATGAAAAGTCATTACCATTTGATGAACGCCATTCCCATTTTTAATATTCGGTATGTCCATCAGTGCTTCCTGCGATTTTTACTTCGATGAACGCCATTACCATTTGATGAACGCCATTCCCATTTTTAATATTCGGTATGTCCATCAGTGCTTCCTGCGATTTTTACTATGATAAACGCCACTCACATTTTCTATATTCGGTATGTCCGTCAGTGCTCCCTGCGATTTTTACTTTGATGAACGCCATTACCATTTGATTAACGCCATTCCCATTTTTAATATTCGGTATGTCCATCAGTGCTTCCTGCGATTTTTACTATGATAAACGCCACTCACATTTTCTATATTCGGTATGTCCGTCAGTGCTCCCTGCGATTTTTACTTTGATGAACGTCATTACCATTTGATGAACGCCATTCTCATTTTTAATATTCGGTATGTCCATCAGTGCTTCCTGCGATTTTTACTTTGATGAACGTCATTACCATTTGATGAACGCCATTCCCATTTTTAATATTCGGTATGTCCATCAGTGCTTCCTGCGATTTTTACTTCGATGAACGCCATTACCATTTGATGAACGCCTTTCCCATTTTTTATTTTCGGTATGTCCATCAGTGCTTCCTGCGATTTTTACTTTGATGAACGACATTACCATTTGATGAAAAATCATTACCATTTGATGAACGCCTTTCCCATTTTTAATATTCGGTATGTGCATCAGTGCTTCCTGCGATTTTTACTACGATGAACTCCAATACCATTTGACGAACGCCATTACCATTTGATGAACGCCATTCCCATTTTTTATATTCGGTATGTCCATCAGTGCTTCCGGCGATTTTTACTATGATAAACGCCACTCACATTTTCTATATTCGGTATGTCCATCAGTGCTTCCTGCGATTTTTATTTTGAACGTCATTACCATTTGATGAACGCCATTCCCATTTTTAATATTCGGTATGTCCCTCAGTGCTTCCTGCGATTTTTACTTTGATGAACGTCATTACCTTTTGATGAACGTCATTACCATTTCATGAACGCCTTTCCCATTTTTAATATTCGGTATGTCTATCAGTGCTTCCTGTGATTTTTACTTTGATGAACGTCATTACAATTTGATGAACGTCATTACCATTTGATGAACGCCATTCCCATTTTAAATATTCGGTATGCCCATCAGTGCTTCCTGCGATTTTTACTTCGATGAACGTCATTACCATTTGATGAACGCCATTCCCATTTTTAATTTTCGGTATGTTCATCAGTGCTTCCTGCGATTTTTATTATGATAACTGCCACTCACATTTTCTATATTCGGTATGTACATCAGTGCTTCCTGCGATTTTTACTTTGATGAACGTCATTAACATTTGATGAATGCCATTCCCATTTTTAATATTCGGTATGTCCATCAGTGCTTCCTGCGATTTTTACTTCGATGAACGTCATTACCATTTGATGAACGCCATTCCCATTTTTAATATTCGGTATGTCCATCAGTGCTTCCTGCGATTTTTACTATGATAAACGCCACTCACATTTTCTATATTCGGTATGTCCATCAGTGCTTCCTGCGATTTTTACTTTGCTGAACGTCATTACCATTTGATGAAAAATCATTTCCATTTCATGAACGCCATTCCCATTTTTAATATTCGGTATGTCTATCAGTGCTTCCTGCGATTTTTACTTTGATGAACGTCATTACCATTTGATGAACACCATTCCCACTTTTAATATTCGGTATGTCCATCAGTGCTTCCTGCGATTTTTACTTCGATGAACGCCATTACCATTTGATGAACGCCTTTCCAATTTTTAATATTTGGTATGTCCATCAGTGCTTCCTGCGATTTTTACTTTGATGAACGTCATTACCATTTGATGATCGTCATTACCATTTGATGAACGCCATTCCCATTTTTAATATTCGGTATGTCCATCAGTGCTTCCTGCGATTTTTACTTCGATGAACGCCATTACCATTTGATGAACGCCATTCCCATTTTTAATATTCGGTATGTCCATCAGTGCTTCCTGCGATTTTTACTTTGATGAACGCCATTACCATTTGATGAACGCCATTCCCATTTTTAATATTCGGTCTGTCCATCAGCGCTCCCTGCGATTTTTACTTCGATGAACTCCATCACCATTTGATGAACGCCATTCCCATTTTTAATTTTCGGTATGTCCATTAGTGCTTCCTGCGATTTTTACTATGATAAACGCCACTCACATTTTCTATATTCGGTATGTCCATCAGAGCTTCCTGCGATTTTTTCTTTGATGAACGTCATTACCATTTGATGAACGCCATTCCCATTTTTAATATTCGGTATGTCCATCAGTGCTTCCTGCGATTTTTACTTTGATGAACGTCATTACCTTTTGATGAACGTCATTACCATTTGATGAACGCCATTCCCATTTTTAATATTCGGTATGTCCATCAGTGCTTCCTGCGATTTTTACTTCGATGAATGCCATTACCATTTGATGAACGCCATTACCATTTTTAATTTTCGGTATGTCCATTAGTGCTTCCTGCGATTTTTACTATGATAAACGCCACTCACATTTTCTAAATTCGGTATGTCCATCAGTGCTTCCTGCAATTTTTACTTTGATGAACGTCATTACCATTTGATGAACGCCATTCCCATTTTTAATATTCGGTATGTCTATCAGTGCTTGCTGCGATTTTTACTTTGATGAACGTCATTACCATTTGATGAACATCATTACCATTTGATGAACGCCATTCCCATTTTTAATATTCGGTATGTCCATCAGTGCTTCCTGCGATTTTTACTTCGATGAACGTCATTACCATTTGATGAACGCCATTCCCATTTTTAATATTCGGTATGTCCATCAGTGCTTCCTGAGATTTTTACTATGATAAACACCACTCACATTTTCTATATTCGGTATGTCCGTCAGTGCTTCCTGCGATTTTTACTTTGATGAACGTTATTACCATTTGAAGAACGCCATTCCCATTTTTAATATTCGGTATGTCCATCAGTGCTTCCTGCGATTTTTACTTCGATGAACGCCATTACCATTTGATGAACGCCTTTCCCATTTTTAATATTCGGTATGTCCATCAGTGCTTCCTGTGATTTTTACTATGATAAACGCCACTCACATTTTCTATATTCGGTATGTCCGTCAGTGCTTCCTGCGATTTTTACTTTGATGAACGTCATTACCATTTGAAGAACGCCATTACCATTTTTAATTTTCGGAATGTCCATCAGCGCTCCCTGCGATTCTTACTTCGATGAACTCCATCACCATTTGATGAACGCCATTCCCTTTTTTAATTTTCGGTATGTCCATCAGTGCTTCCTGCGATATTTACTTTGATGAACGTCATTACCATTTGAAGAACGCCATTCCCATTTTTAATATTCGGTATGTCCATCAGTGCTTCTTGCGATTTTTACTTCGATGAACGCCATTACCATTTGATGAACGCCTTTCCCATTTTTAATATTCGGTATGTTCATCAGTGCTTCCTGCGATTTTTACTTTGATGAACGTCATTACCATTTGATGAAAAGTCATTACCATTTGATGAACGCCATTCCCATTTTTAATATTCGGTATGTCCATCAGTGCTTCCTGCGATTTTTACTTCGATGAACGCCATTACCATTTGATGAACGCCATTCCCATTTTTAATATTCGGTATGTCCATCAGTGCTTCCTGCGATTTTTACTATGATAAACGCCACTCACATTTTCTATATTCGGTATGTCCGTCAGTGCTCCCTGCGATTTTTACTTTGATGAACGCCATTACCATTTGATTAACGCCATTCCCATTTTTAATATTCGGTATGTCCATCAGTGCTTCCTGCGATTTTTACTATGATAAACGCCACTCACATTTTCTATATTCGGTATGTCCGTCAGTGCTCCCTGCGATTTTTACTTTGATGAACGTCATTACCATTTGATGAACGCCATTCTCATTTTTAATATTCGGTATGTCCATCAGTGCTTCCTGCGATTTTTACTTTGATGAACGTCATTACCATTTGATGAACGCCATTCCCATTTTTAATATTCGGTATGTCCATCAGTGCTTCCTGCGATTTTTACTTCGATGAACGCCATTACCATTTGATGAACGCCTTTCCCATTTTTTATTTTCGGTATGTCCATCAGTGCTTCCTGCGATTTTTACTTTGATGAACGACATTACCATTTGATGAAAAATCATTACCATTTGATGAACGCCTTTCCCATTTTTAATATTCGGTATGTCCATCAGTGCTTCCTGCGATTTTTACTACGATGAACGCCAATACCATTTGACGAACGCCATTACCATTTGATGAACGCCATTCCCATTTTTTATATTCGGTATGTCCATCAGTGCTTCCGGCGATTTTTACTATGATAAACGCCACTCACATTTTCTATATTCGGTATGTCCATCAGTGCTTCCTGCGATTTTTATTTTGAACGTCATTACCATTTGATGAACGCCATTCCCATTTTTAATATTCGGTATGTCCCTCAGTGCTTCCTGCGATTTTTACTTTGATGAACGTCATTACCTTTTGATGAACGTCATTACCATTTCATGAACGCCTTTCCCATTTTTAATATTCGGTATGTCTATCAGTGCTTCCTGTGATTTTTACTTTGATGAACGTCATTACAATTTGATGAACGTCATTACCATTTGATGAACGCCATTCCCATTTTAAATATTCGGTATGCCCATCAGTGCTTCCTGCGATTTTTACTTCGATGAACGTCATTACCATTTGATGAACGCCATTCCCATTTTTAATTTTCGGTATGTTCATCAGTGCTTCCTGCGATTTTTATTATGATAACTGCCACTCACATTTTCTATATTCGGTATGTACATCAGTGCTTCCTGCGATTTTTACTTTGATGAACGTCATTAACATTTGATGAATGCCATTCCCATTTTTAATATTCGGTATGTCCATCAGTGCTTCCTGCGATTTTTACTTCGATGAACGTCATTACCATTTGATGAACGCCATTCCCATTTTTAATATTCGGTATGTCCATCAGTGCTTCCTGCGATTTTTACTATGATAAACGCCACTCACATTTTCTATATTCGGTATGTCCATCAGTGCTTCCTGCGATTTTTACTTTGCTGAACGTCATTACCATTTGATGAACGCCTTTCCCATTTTTAATATTCGGTATGTCCATCAGTGCTTCCTGCGATTTTTACTTCGATGAACTCCATTACCATTTGGTGAACGCCATTCCCATTTTTAATATTCGGTATGTCCATCAGTGCTTCCTGCGATTTTTACTTCGATGAACGCCATTACCATTTGATGAACGCCTTTCCCATTTTTTATTTTCGGTATGTCCATCAGTGCTTCCTGCGATTTTTACTTTGATGAACGTCATTACCATTTGATGAAAAATCATTACCATTTGATGAACGCCTTTCCCATTTTTAATATTCGGTATGTCCATCAGTGCTTCCTGCGATTTTTACTTCGATGAACGCCAATACCATTTGACGAACGCCATTACCATTTGATGATCGCCATTCCCATTTTTAATATTCGGTATGTCCATCAGTGCTTCTTGCGATTTTTACTTCGATGAACGCCATTACCATTTGATGATCGCCATTCCCATTTTTAATATTCGGTATGTCCATCAGTGCTTCCTGCGATTTTTACTTTGATGAACGTCATTACCATTTGATGAACGCCATTCCCATTTTTAATATTCGGTATGTCCATCAGTGCTTCCTGCGATTTTTACTTTGATGAACGACATTACCATTTGATGAAAAATCATTACCATTTGATGAACGCCTTTCCCATTTTTAATATTCGGTATGTCCATCAGTGCTTCCTGCGATTTTCACTTCGATGAACGCCAATACCATTTGACGAACGCCATTACCATTTGATGAACGCCATTCCCATTTTTTATATTCGGTATGTCCATCAGTGCTTCCGGCGATTTTTACTATGATAAACGCCACTCACATTTTCTATATTCGGTATGTCCATCAGTGCTTCCTGCGATTTTTATTTTGAACGTCATTACCATTTGATGAACGCCATTCCCATTTTTAATATTCGGTATGTCCCTCAGTGCTTCCTGCGATTTTTACTTTGATGAACGTCATTACCTTTTGATGAACGTCATTACCATTTCATGAACGCCTTTCCCATTTTTAATATTCGGTATGTCTATCAGTGCTTCCTCCGATTTTTACTTTGATGAACGTCATTACCATTTGATGAACGTCATTACCATTTGATGAACGCCATTCCCATTTTAAATATTCGGTATGCCCATCAGTGCTTCCTGCGATTTTTACTTCGATGAACGTCATTACCATTTGATGAACGCCATTCCCATTTTTAATTTTCGGTATGTTCATCAGTGCTTCCTGCGATTTTTATTATGATAACTGCCACTCACATTTTCTATATTCGGTATGTACATCAGTGCTTCCTGCGATTTTTACTTTGATGAACGTCATTAACATTTGATGAATGCCATTCCCATTTTTAATATTCGGTATGTCCATCAGTGCTTCCTGCGATTTTTACTTCGATGAACGTCATTACCATTTGATGAACGCCATTCCCATTTTTAATATTCGGTATGTCCATCAGTGCTTCCTGCGATTTTTACTATGATAAACGCCACTCACATTTTCTATATTCGGTATGTCCATCAGTGCTTCCTGCGATTTTTACTTTGATGAACGTCATTACCATTTGATGAACGCCTTTCCCATTTTTAATATTCGGTATGTCCATTAGTGCTTCCTGCGATTTTTACTTCGATGAACTCCATTACCATTTGGTGAACGCCATTCCCATTTTTAATATTCGGTATGTCCATCAGTGCTTCCTGCGATTTTTACTTCGATGAACGCCATTACCATTTGATGAACGCCTTTCCCATTTTTTATTTTCGGTATGTCCATCAGTGCTTCCTGCGATTTTTACTTTGATGAACGTCATTACCATTTGATGAAAAATCATTACCATTTGATGAACGCCTTTCCCATTTTTAATATTCGGTATGTCCATCAGTGCTTCCTGCGATTTTTACTTCGATGAACGCCAATACCATTTGACGAACGCCATTACCATTTGATGATCGCCATTCCCATTTTTAATATTCGGTATGTCCATCAGTGCTTCTTGCGATTTTTACTTCGATGAACGCCATTACCATTTGATGATCGCCATTCCCATTTTTAATATTCGGTATGTCCATCAGTGCTTCCTGCGATTTTTACTTTGATGAACGTCATTACCATTTGATGAACGCCATTCCCATTTTTAATATTCGGTATGTCCATCAGTGCTTCCTGCGATTTTTACTATGATAAACGCCACTCACATTTTCTATATTCGGTATGTCCGTCAGTGCTCCCTGCGATTTTTACTTCGATGAACGCCATTACCATTTGATGAACGCCAATCCCATTTTTAATATTCGGCATGTCCATCAGTGCTTCCTGCGATTTTTAGTATGATAAACGCCACTCACATTTTCTATATTCAGTATGTCCATCAGTGCTTCCTGCGATATTTACTTTGATGAACGTCATTACCATTTGATGAACGCCATTCCCATTTTTAATTTTCGGTATGTCCATCAGTGCTTCCTGCGATATTTACTTTGATGAACGTCATTACCATTTGATGATCGCCATTCCCATTTTTAATATTCGGTATGTCCATCAGTGCTTTCTGCGATTCTTACTTTGATGAACGTCATTACCATTTGATGAACGCCATTCCCATTTTTAATATTCGGTATGTCCATCAGTGCTTCCGGCGATTTTTACTATGATAAACGCCACTCACATTTTCTATATTCGGTATGTCCATCAGTGCTTCCTGCGATTTTTACTTTGATGATCGTCATTACCATTTGATGAACGCCATTCCCATTTTTAATATTCGGTATGTCCCTCAGTGCTTCCTGCGATTTTTACTTTGATGAACGTCATTACCTTTTGATGAACGTCATTACCATTTCATGAACGCCATTCCCATTTTTAATATTCGGTATGTCTATCAGTGCTTCCTGCGATTTTTACTTTGATGAACGTCATTACCATTTGATGAACGTCATTACCATTTGATGAACGTCATTACCATTTGATGAACGCCATTCCCATTTTAAATATTCGGTATGTCCATCAGTGCTTCCTGCGATTTTTACTTCGATGAACGTCATTACCATTTGATGAACGCCATTCCCATTTTTTATTTTCGGTATGTTCATCAGTGCTTCCTGCGATTTTTATTATGATAACTGCCACTCACATTTTCTATATTCGGTATGTACATCAGTGCTTCCTGCGATTTTTACTTTGATGAACGTCATTAACATTTGATGAACGCCATTCCCATTTTTAATATTCGGTATGTCCATCAGTGCTTCCTGCGATTTTTACTTCGATGAACGTCATTACCATTTGATGAACGCCATTCCCATTTTTAATATTCGGTATGTCCATCAGTGCTTCCTGCGATTTTTACTATGATAAACGCCACTCACATTTTCTATATTCGGTTTGTCCATCAGTGCTTCCTGCGATTTTTACTTTGATGAACGTCATTACCATTTGATGAACGCCTTTCCCATTTTTAATATTCGGTATGTCCATCAGTGCTTCCTGCGATTTTTACTTCGATGAACTCCATTACCATTTGGTGAACGCCATTCCCATTTTTAATATTCGGTATGTCCATCAGTGCTTCCTGCGATTTTTACTTTGATGAACGTCATTTCCATTTGATGAACGCCATTCTCATTTTTAATATTCGGTATGTCCATCAGTGCTTCCTGCGATTTTTACTATGATAAACGCCACTCACATTTTCTATATTCGGTATGTCCATCAGTGCAGTATTTAGTGTCATTATTTAGTTTACTTTAGTATTTAGTTTACTTGCCATGGTTATTAATAGGGGTACATACCTTCTTTTCTTTAGCATGAATTTAAGAGGGAAATTCCTTTTATCTATAGATGATTTTTCTTTGCATATTCTGCGCTAATTAATTACACGTAATACTTATTACGTGTAAATAAATTTTTATCTCATTTTGTACCACTTCTTTTAATTTATGTAAAAACAAAACTTTTTGAATTCTGAATACTGGCGAAAAGCCAGAAGAATTTTGCGCATGCAATTCTTACATTGCTAAAAAATATTAGGTTGCTCTATTTCAATAGCGAGCAAAAAGATGCGGAAAAATCTGCAAAGGAAATTTAAGGGCTGTAGTTCCCGATTTTAATCATAAAAAAACTACAATTATCATTAAATCATGCATATTAATTCAAAACTATTGTTTAAGAAAGTATTTTTGGTATTTATTAGGTTTTTGGGTATGTACCCTACTCTCTGCCATTGAAGCTTTTTCACTTTTGAAAATGATAATACTGATCTTATAGTATTAAACGATAATATTCATTTAGGTCTAACATCTTCACAAATCTTGCTTAGATTTCTCTCTCTCTCTTTTTCTTAAATAAAAAACTGAATTATTTCTTTCATTATTAACACACATATTATGTTCATAAAGGAACAATAACTTTATCCTACGCAACAGCATTTTTAATTAACCGTTTGCGAACCGTATTAACTTCAAAACTTGCAAAAAATCATAATGTTTTTGCAACTTAAGGATCGAAAAACAAACTCTTATACTACTTTAGTTTCTTTATTCATTGTTGGGCATTAAATTTAATTCTGAATTCATATCTTCAAAATATATTTTGCCCCCACAACAAAATTTAGAAAATACTTCATTTTAAGTTTTTACTTTCAAGAAATTTCGTAAAAAGTAAGCCACTGTTGAGCGCGAATTACATGACCTGCATATAAACATTAATAATTCTACTACCAATTTTGACGCAATGGATCGACGTTCTTTGTGAAGAATTCAATTATTCTACACAAACTAATCAAAGTAAAGTAATCCTATAAGTTTCTCACATCAAATCATCTTCCTGAACTTAATACTTAACCACCTGTTAATCAAAATTCTGTTGTCAATTTTTCTTCAGTTACGTTAAATAATAACGAACTCAGTGCTCTTAAATAAACATTTTATTCTACTCTCCCATCCTTAATACCCAAGTTGATTTTTTCTATTAAAAAGGCTTTTGCATTTAGCGATGTCAGAACCACAAAAAAGAACCAATTAAATATTTGATTGTCAATACTGTTGACTTAAATTCGCGCCCTTAGAAAAACTGCTCTTTCTGAATTAAAATTTCGATAGTATTGGTATTATTCGTTAATAGTAATTAGCAGTATTGGTACTCGGTAGCATTGGTAGTTTACCTCGGATATTATTATTACTAAAAAGGATAAAAGGAAACAAATTGTAGTTCTAGACAAAGTTAAATATATCTACAGAAATCCTAATATTTAATATATGAAGGCCCATATAGAGTATTATCTAAAGATTTAAGGAGTTTAAGAAAATTATATCTGCCATTAAAATTGATGTAATAATTCCTAGGCATTTGGAATTTCCTCTTAAATATAATAATTCACACCGTGCTAGATTTTAAGCTTCACCTATAGTTCATAAGGCTTAGGCTCCTTTTAGGCCCATTCCTTCCAATACTGGCAAAACCTCTATAAATTAGCTAAGCACATTATTTCAAGTTTATCCAGATTTTCTAGTTTAAATGTATTTACTGTCAAAAACCCGTATGATTTTGTTACTAGTTTCGTACGTTCAAACCAAATGAAAACATTAGTCACTTTTGGAGCAAATTTTTTGTTCGCTAACGTTCCCATTGTTGATGCTTTAATTGCATCGAAAAAGAGTCTAAAAAGAGTTTCCTTTCAGTCAAGTTGAAATTGACGATTACTCGCATTTACTAAGAACAATACACTTTCACTTTTAATGATAAATTTTAGCTTATGATTGTGAGTTCTGTTGCAATAGGTAATCTTTTCAACCTTTTTCAAGTCAGTTATTTTGAAATAATATACTTTAATTAATTCACCTGTTATAGACAATTGTTTCATATTGATGGCCATAGATCATGTTTTAAATATTATGAATACAATAGATTCAATAGCATTTAATTCTCGTTTAAACAAGAAAAAAAATGCTTACTTTACTTAGTCTTATTCGTAATTGCAATGAATTTCTCACTTCTGTTAATCGGTAATCATTGACCTCCTGAACAAAAGATTGCTGCCTTGCGCTCTCTTATTTATCGGGCTTCTGACATTTGTTCCAATCGTTATAAGCAAAAAGGAAAACTTGTTTAGCTTAAATCTCTATTGCTGTTGACAGTGGACTTCCATCGAATATTATTTATTCCTTCAGCAGAATATTAACCCAATAAGATATGTATCTAATTCTAACTAAAGTAAAATTAAAAGTAAAAAACTGCGTACTTTTATTTTTCGAATATGGTTCCTTTGGTTTTTCGATAATTTGAGGAAAAAACTACAAATATGCTACGAAAATATCGAAATAAGTTTTAAAAGTTATTAAAAAAATTTTCGCGAGTTTTTTCGCTGACTAATTTTTTGGAACACTTATGATAATTGATATTTCCTCAAAGGGAGAGGTAGACATTTTTTAACACACGTCGAGTGCTGCAAAAATTGAGTGGTGTGTGACAGTCATCCGCCACAGGTTAGTGACAAGCACCCGCCACAGGTTTGTGACAAGCACCCGCCACAGGTTTGTGACAGGCACTCGCCCAGGTTTGTGACAGGCAACTGCCACATCTACCTACCGACCATCATCCACCGACAGGCAACCGTCTTTTATTAATATTTACCATAATATCAATCATATGCAGCCCTTCTCAAAACTATTTAAGCCGATGAAGTAACTTATCTATTGCCTATTATTTTTTTAATTCGAAACAGTTAATTGATAGAACTATCAACACATCACACGAATGTTGAAACATAAGACTAAAGAATTACCCCTTAAAAGAAAATTGAAGTGTATGTTTATAAGACAGTAACTTTTATTCAAGATATTTTCCAAAACATACATTGGCAAATAGTTATGCTACCCAATATATTGATGCTTTTGAGCCTTTTTTCCCAGGCTGAGAAGAAAAGTGGAACATTTCCATTTATAAATGACTGGTTGCGAAAGCAGTCATCAGTTTGGTAGAATGCCGAGCAAAGTATGAAACGCGTTACAAGTCTTGTAATATCTGTACAATATTACAGTGTATAATATTATGAAAAGGCGCAGATACATTGTTATTTGAGTATAGTAATTTTTCTTTCTTAACTTCGCTTGATCGCATTCTGTTTTTGTATTTACAAAACATGTTACTTCAGTATTTATGCTGTCAAGCTAAAGAAAATGCAAGAATTATTTAAGGAGAGGTGAGAGATAGAGAAAGTGTGAATGGGCTGCACTTTCCATGTCAAATGTGGGATTTTAATTTTAGACTATGTCAACCTTCATCTATCAAAAGATGCCTCTAAATAGAATCAATAACCTGTGATATATACTAGTGATTTGGTATTTAATATTTGTAGTGGCAGTTACACCACATCAAGCATTTTAATTAAGATGTTTTTTGAGCAAGTAAGCGTCAGGATGTGTCTATTTCTACAATGAAATAAATTGGGCGTGAATATTTCTACTCTTTAATTGAATGCCTATATCTACCCAATATCCTTCCAAGGTGAAGAGTAAGAAACAATTACCATTATAATCAATATTGAGCTGTAAAGAGTTCACTTCGCCAAAACTATTATAACTACAATTTGATATTCAACTGAATTTAGTATAAGATAACAGGGCTATTAAATTTCTTTAAGCTTCTCTACTGCCTGATCTGATACTATGATAAAAGTGAATTTAGTAAATGCATATTTAGAAAATTGCATCATAGCTACCAAGCAGCTGTTAAAATCTAAATGGATTTAATTATTATGTTTCGAAATGGAAAAGTATTTTAAAGCTAAAAAGATTATTTGGCAATCAGAAATGAAAACAGAACTTGCAGAATGAAATTTCATTGAAATAACCGCATTGGGAGAAACAAAGGCAGGTGCCACGTGGTAGTCAATTTTGGAGGAATCGGCAGACTAAAAGTTTAATGGAAGGCGTGAAAATAATTTTTTTTCCTATATATTACAGGTGAAGTGAGTTTCTTTGGCTGATTATCGAAAATTTCAATGGTATGAAATAGAATATTGAGCAAAGGAGGAAATGGAACACAGATAAAGAAAGCCTGTCTTCAGTACTGTTCCTACTTTACGGAACATGATGCAAAGAATTATTCAAAAGCATTATGAAATGCCTGATATAAAAAGTGCTGCCTTACACATGAGTTAATGAAATACTTATTGCATGGCCTGAAGTGTGTAAAAAACTTCTAAAATGTTTCGAAGAGTTCTACGATTTTTTTACGGGGTAACATATTACAAGACTTCATTCGTTTTGCCAGCCAACAATTTATAAGAAATTATTCTAAATACTTCGAAGGAAGTATTTAGAATCTTTGTTGAATTTCTAGTACCTGCTTGATAGCAAAATCCAGGCCTGTTTTCTCTCCGTGATAAATTTTTGCCTAAGTAAACAATTTTCATTGTATTACTTCCTGTAGATATTTATAACCCAGTACAAAATGTTCTAAAAATATGCAATTAGTTGATAATCTACCTTGGGAACATTTGCATTTGATGAAAAATCTTGACTCTATTTCAGAAACACGCGTTCAGTTCATCAAAATGTTGGTTCAAGTTTGTGACACAGAATAATTGCGACCATGTATACATAATTTAACAGTGCTTAATAAATGTAACAAACTCAATCAAAATGACACAAGGGAAATTTAAGTTGTTTTTTGTTTAAAGTTACAGCCCACAGATAACAGTACGATGTATGCAGTAAAAATGGAGGTATCTTTATGAAGGTACAGTCAGTCCCCAAAGTCTACATACACCCGCTAATATTCGCAGATATAGCTCTTTATTCATATTTTTGAATATACAACTTTATTTTCGTTAACATCTTGGATAATAACTCATATCTAACAAAAAAATTATGAACAAATTCGTTAAAATATAACGAAAATTAACAACATATTAAATTATATAGTCACAGAAGTCTACATACAGAGACAGAACAATACAAACTTTCAGAATTAAATGCCAAAACATGTAACATTAATATTTTGTAGGACTTCCCTTTGAAGTAACAACTGCCTGAATTTGGTTTGGCATCAACATAACCAGATTTTTTGTCGTCTCAGGTGTAATTTGAGACCATGCAAGCTCTACTGCCTTCTTTAGGGCTACCTTGCTTGTTACCGATTGCTCCCGAACTCTCCTATCAACTTCCTCCCAAAGGTGCTCGATGGGATTAAGGTCTAGGGACTGTGGCGGCGAATGGAGCTGTTTAGGCGTCTTGTAGAGTAGCCATTCCTTAACAATCTCAGCTGTATGTTTTGGGTCGTTGTCTTGCTGGAAGACAAAGTTGTTCCCAAGTCCCTATTTTCGAACCGATGGAAGCAGATTGTCTTGCACAAACGTCAGGCAATCAAATCGATTCATAATGCCATCAATGAACACTAAATTGCCAACTCCAGCTTCCGCCATTGCTCCCCAAACCATTACACTGCCTCCACCATGTTTCACAGTTGGAGTCAAATTCTCGGGATTCATTTCTGTGTTTTTTTTCCTCCAGATTTTTCCACGGCCATCACTCCCGAACACGATGTACTTACTCTCGTCTGTAAAAAACAACTGTTTTCCAAAAATTAAAATCTTGGTCAATATGTGCAGAAGCAAAATCAAGTCTCTTTTGTTTGTTAGTAGATGAAATGAACGGCTTTCGTCTAGAAACTCTAACATTGTAGCCGGCTGATCGAAGAATTCTACAAACAGTTTCTGGATGCACTTTCTTTCCTGTAGCTGCTGCAATTTGATTCGCTAATTTTGGAGTTTTCGGATTTTTCTTCACTTTTCTTACTATGGTTCCTGCATCACGATCATTAAGCTTCCTTGGACGACCACATCGATATTTGTTAAGCACATTTACACGCATAACATAATTTCTGTAGATTGTTTGAACAGTTGACCGACTTTTTTTTACAATTTCTGCAAAAAATTTCTTTTCACATTTCATTCTTACAATCATATTTCGAAGTTCTAAAGATGTTTCCTCTCCCTGACTCATTTTGTTGAAGTTACAATGTCAAAAAATCTCGGGAAATGAAGATTAGAATAGATAACGAAACATGTAACATCAAACTAAGACAATCTTCCAAAATAACTTCGTATGCAATTTTTTTTCCAATCAGGTGTATGCAAAGTTTTGCGACTTGATAATTACTATACAAATCACAAAATTACCTAGAAATTATTATTTCTGAATATTTTTATTACGGAAAATTTTTTTTTTTAGAGAAAACTGAAGGAGTGATATGATTTTTAAAATTGAAATTTGTTTTTTGAGAAACCTTTATTTTGATCAGTGTATGTAGATTTTTGTGACTGACTGTATCTGTTCCATTTTAATTATTTGCCATTTCCTAGAACATATGTTTCTGTTGATCAGATAGCAGAAGATAAAAGGTTCCTTTTCATAGAGTATTTGAATGTAACAAAATTATTTGGTTTTAAATTAAACAGATGTAGGTCTTTTTCTTGAAAATTATTGAAGGAAAAAAAAGTGAAAACACTATCTGCAATTGCAAATCTCTTAAGAAATTGGCAGTTTGAGAGTTGAAAATCTAATACCACAAAATCATTAAGTTTCTCATGTTCCCATTATCTTTACAGGTATAAAGTGACCACATTTTCATTGAGACAAAGCGGGACAAATGGGATGAAATGAGAATTGCAATTTAGTTATATATATATTTTATTGTATACATTCATATACTTGTACAAAAATGTATTTATTATTAAATATTGGTGACTATAAAAATATTTGTAAAAGATTATAATTTGAACATCATGATTTTTAGTCAAATTAAATTTTTTATTTAAAAAAAATTATGATTTTCTTTCACGGTCATATTTTTGATCCGAGTGAATACTTTGCAATAGATTCGGATCATTTATTAAAATGTCGTGAAATATTTCACATGAATTGGTCAAATTATATTTTACACTTAATATAGATTTTAAAGTTTTAATGTTCAACTGCGTTTTTTCAGTTGTCCATATTTTATTGATACTAGAAAAAACACGTTCTGTTGTTGCATTTGTTCCCGGAAGGGAGAGCGCGAATTCTACATTTTCAAAATATTTTGATAAGGAATATGATTCTGTTTAAAATGAAGGAATAACTCCGCCCATTTTTTGTCTGTTTCCACATTTGCAGAGAACCAACATTTAATTTTTTCATCTGTAACATATCTTTTTACCAATGACACCTCATCAAAAAGATCATTTTCGCAAATATTATTTTTCGGAAAATGGCTACTAATATATTCAAAAGATTTTTCCACATATTCCCATAAAATCTCCTTTTTTAATGTCACCCAATGAAAATTTTTAACATCTTCGAATTGAACTGTCCACTCTTCAAGATATTCCAAGGAGTAATTGTAAAAATTTTTGACATGCTTCAGAAAAATCAGGTCGTTTAATGGCACCTAGTTCTTCCTACCTAGTGACGTCTTTTCGAATAATTAAAAGAACGTAATCGTTATCAATTCTTTCTCGTAATTTTGTTTTTAAAATATTAATTTCATTTGACACTTCCGTAATTGAAATTTTGTCCCCTTCAATAATTTTCACAGCATTGTGAAATAATGTAGCTTGGTTGTGAATGAACTGAAGCCAAATTTGTGACGTGTCATTTTCAAAAAAGAGCTGCAATATTCTTGGACATTTATCTTGTGATAAAAAGTATGATTTTAATGGTTCGTATATTTTGAAAACATTTTCTACAGCTGGTAAAAGAGCTAGCCATCGTGTTTCGCTGTAACCAAGAATTCTTTTATATTCGATTTCTGCGTTTTCACAAAAATCATTCTAACTTTCAACACTCACAGTATATATATAAAAATACGAATAAATTTTTACAATAATATTTTCAACATCAACTGGAAGTTAGTCAGATGCTGTTTGAATAGTATTATGTAGAATGTGAGCTGCACAACCTACTCCAATAATTTTTTGGTTCAAATGTTCTTTAAGTTTCGTGAAAACGTTATTGATGCCTCTTCTAGCTTTTCCACCAAAATTTGAGTTAGTGTTATCCGCACATAGGCAATAATTTTATCGTTCAAATTATTCTTTTTCAAAATAGTACTTATTGAATCAAAAGTTATTTGTGAAGTTTCACCCGGCAATGAAACAAAATCTTATATTCTTATTTTAATTCCTGTTTCTGGATCAAAAAATCTAACAATTGTGGGAAATAATTTTAAATCTTTGTGGTTGGAAGCATCAGAATATATGGATATAAATGAGCATTTTTCTAATTCTTTCTGCAATTGTGAAAACGAATATGGTGAAAAAACATTACAAATAATTGCTTCGGTTTTTGTCCTTGCACATGCAAATTTTTTGTCGAATAATGTTTTGATCATTTGCGACGTACAATCCATTGATCTGAAACTTTGATTGTGGTTTATGGTGTGGAAAGCAAATAGCCCTTCCGCTAATGCTAGCTGTTTTTCCGTGTTGCCAAAGCTAGTACTGCGAAAAAACTGTTCCATTTTAGACGAAGAAGCGGCAGCGGCATTATTCAAAAGTCTTTTGTGCCTCTTTGTCGCTAGATGTTTAGTAATATCGTTTTTTCCACCATGTGAGACCGGAAATTCCGCAATGCATTTATCACACCGTACCATATAGACTATTTTACTTTTTTTAATAAATAGAAATTCTCTGCTTAGCTCTTTATTAAATTTGCACTCTCTTTTTTTACTCATCTTTTATTCTGTGGATAATACTAGAAATAGATTAAAAAATTTACTACAAAGGCTAAAAAAGAGTATTAAATTTCACCTTATTGGCCGTTACGTTGTAGCAACTATTGCTCTACCACTTCCTTCGTCAATCGAATAATGAGTCAAACAAAAAACCGCACTCTCTATCGGCAGTCTGCACTTATCTGAATTAAGCCGAGACGTAACGACAATGATCGAACACCACCGAGTAAATCTAACTCGGTACTTTGCCTAATTTAGTTTACTCTGCATGCATTTTATGTGGGTTTTTCTTATGTATTTTCTATTTCTTTATATTTACCAAAATACTTAAAAAATAATAGGTAATATATTTTTACAGTACATTTAAAATAAGAAATGCAGATATTTTCTAAAAAGCGGGAGATTTTTAAAAATCGGTGGGACGCGGGACAGTCCACCAAAAAGCGGGACTGTCTCGTCAAAATCGGGACGCGTAGTCACTTTATACTAGTATCAGCAGCAGTATGTTAGAGTTGGGCCTTCGGTATCAACAATGTGATGTGATATATATATAAAAAACAGGGTCAGTGATGGGAATACTAATAATATTAGTACAGCAGACATGATGGTATATATTATGCCTAATGATCCGCCACTAGTTTATAAAAGCAGAAAGAAATATTTAAAAATACATTTAACACAAAAGTTTGGCTTGTCATGCAACAAAATATTTTATAATCTGTTGTAATTCAAAGATGCATCACTTCAAAAGTTTTGTGAAAATTAATAATTTTTTAAACTCTTTGCTTTGTTTTAAAAAAATTTTAGAAAAGTCTCTCATTTAATTTTGAAATATATTTATTTTGTAGAAGGGTGGTTCTATCTTCAAGTTTCAATTCATTAAAATTTTTAAAAATTATTCGTAATTCCTTTTAAATTTTATTTTTGATCTTCCATTTAGTGCATATGCACTTTACATACACGTCACTTTGCATTACGTTCACTTTACAAATTTTATAATCTGCGCTATATGCAGCTAAAAAAATCATTAAATAATTACTTTCATTAATTCATATGGAAAAAAATGCTACAATGCTTCAAAAATATAGCAGTCTTCATGAATGACTTTTTTCTATAACGAGATATAATTTTTTGCAAATTTCTTGCTTAAATATGAAACTAATTATTTCATAATTAGAAGTTACTTCCAAGAACATGGAGCAACTTTATAACGTTCAGTAAAATATTGAACTATTTCCGTCCTTTTTTTTTTTAATTTTCCCTATTTTGCTCCTGGTTTTTCAACTCCTCTCACATGATTCCTATCCCTATTACGAACAGCAATGAAACTAAATATTTCTTTTTTCCTTTATGTTTCGATCAGAAAATTTTTTAAAATGCTACAATGCATTTACTAGCAATAAAATTCTATAAGCAATTGATAATACAGTTGGTTTAAGGACCTTAACTCTTCTATCAAAAAACTGATGACTAAAATGAAATGCAAATCACTTAACTTAGGTGCCTGGGGTTTTTTCCTAGGCTTTCGCGCAGGTAAGAATTGGTTAAATGGAAATAGTTTTGTTTCTCTCTCTAACAGATTTGTCTCACATAAAATGCTCTACAAACGATTATTAAACTATGACATTTTTATTATGAAATACCCCATAAAGGATTGCAGTTAAGGATTTTATAAAATTTATTTTTTAATTTCAATCCGACCTTGTATATGTCAGAATCAGATTGAATATTTCGTTTTTAGCAAAAGTGTACGTATGATACTTCAGAAATTGTAGAAATGTTTGCATCTTGCCATTCCAGCTCTTTAATCATTGCCTGTTGTTGTCATTCGATAGTTCTCATGTGTGAAATTGCGAGGTGCAACCGACTGTTTTGAGATCATTCATGTTCCTTAATCCATTGTGTTCATCAAAAGTTTGTAATGGGCATTTAAAAATATTTGGAATTTCGTAATGTAATGGTCAGAATTTTTTTTCATAGTTTGATTGTATTCAGGAGAATTTTTGGGTCCACATTGTATTCATGAGATCTTTAGAATTAGTCTGTGAATATTTTTTTTTTTTTGCCAATGCGCTTATTTTAATGCAATTAAATTTTCAGCAGACAAGAGACAAAACTGACCTAATCTCTGGATATCCTTTGCGAAATTGGCAGTATTTTTCTTTCCTTCATTACTTATTTGGTAAACCATGCTGATTAATGTGGTATGGCTTGTTGAGGAGATGACAGACTTTATTACTTCGTCAACAGTTCTATTTCTTCGTTAAATAGAATTGTGTTACGAAATAGTATTCAGTTTGCTCGCCATGCTTATTAATAAAGATACATATCTTATTTTCTTCAACATGAATTCAAGAAGCAGATTTCTTTTATCTATCACAGCCCATTAGGTGTTTTAAAATGGTAGAGAACTTAATGATTTTTATTTGTTTTTATTTTTAAAAAAACTTCGCAAATGATAAAAACTAAAAATGACAATAATATCTCATTTAATTTTGAACATTTCCTAAAACTAGCATGTGGGTACCAATTTCATTTAATCGTACTTCATCAGAGCTGAAGTTAGTTACAAATAGATGCTCAAATGAAAAATGGTTTATATTTTAGCATGGAATTTTAAAATTGGTGCTAAGAATATTAACCACGGCCTTAGAAATTATGAAACTATAATTTATCGTCCACTAAACTACACTTGCAAATCGTAAGAATTTATTCTACATTTTCAAAACGTAGCGTAGCTTCTTTAACTTGAACCACTGTATTATCTACACCTGTTTTTTTGTATACATGGTTATATTTTTTTCTACCACGTTCTTCCTATCTCAATGTATTCCTAAAAAGTTTTTGCTGTAAAAAAGTTCTATAACTTTGGTAAATTTATTTAATAAGATAAATTAATGGTTAAAAATAAAATTTGAAAAAGTAATAATTGAGAAAAATCCACCTTTTCTGGACAGCTTTTCGATATAATTTTAACTTTTTATATCTTAACCAAAATTTATTTTTTACTAAACAATAAGGAAACTAAGAAAAGTTAGCAACTTGTTCTAAATATTCTAAGTAAAACTAACCTTAGAGCAGATGAAGAGATTATGGGATAATAATCGAGTTTTGACTTAACAATTGATCGGTAGATCTATTGTTATCTATTAGTACTGAATTGGCTCCTTATGATGTGGGATATAATATTTTGAGAATAATTAATCTTTGTAGATACTCAACGTATGATCAAAGTGTTAAATCAAAGATAATGCTCAACACTTCATTTAGCACTGGAAATCGTTAATGCATATCTGGATGGAATTACGGAAATGAGGCGTTTGTTACTGAGAACTATTTAAATCTGTCATCGTAAATTCTTATTAGTAACCATATGGAGTTGTTTTTCAATAGTATGCATATTGGTAGCAAGGTAGGTGGCAGGCTAAACGAAAATAACCTACAAAAATCTACCTAGTCGGCAAAGCTGATAAAATCTAGTTTATTTTGATCAGTTAGTTTCAATTTTTGGTGCAAGAGCCAATTATATACCATGCCTAATACTAAGAGTATCTTAGAATTCCGGTTAAAATTTTTGAAAAGTACCTGATGTCATTGAGATACTTAATAAGGATTCGATATAGAGTGTCACTAAGGAAGATAGTTGAATAAAGAAAAGGGTAATTAAAATATCGTCTTTTAATTTTTAAATTAGTACATAATGTCAAGATGGGCTTTATGGTTAATGGCTCTCTTCAACTCGAGTAAGCAGACACTGGCTCTTTTAGTAAAATGTATCAATTAATTCATCTTGTATGACTAATACCTACATAATTTGTTTATAAGAGCCTCAATATTTCTGGAGCGATTCAGGGTAATAAATGCGTAAATTAACGATTTTATTTCATGCATTATTAAATTCCGTCTGCCTATAGGTACTTAAAATAATTGTTATTATGGGTTGAACATCATGTTGTAATATAGACCTGTTAGAAAGATTGTAACTGAATTTTGCTATAGAATCGATTTTTTCAATTTCTGAGATTCCTACATACCTCCGAAATCCAGAAAAACAAAATTCTAAAATCTTTATAATCAAGATTAATTAAGGTAGATTTTGAATAGCTACCAAGCAGCTGTTAAAATCTAAATGAATTTAATTATTATGTTTCGAAATGGAAAAATATTTTAAAGCTAAAAAGATTATTTGTCAATCAAAAATGAAAACAGTACTTGCTGAATGAAATTTCATTGAAATAACCTCATTGCGTGAAATAATGGTAGTCAATTTTGGAGAAATCGGCAGACATGGGTTTAAAAGTTTAATGGAATGCGCAATTAATATATTACAGGCGAAGTGAGTTGCTTTGCTTGATTACTGGAAATTTCAATCATATGAAATAGAATATTGAGCTAAGGAGGAAATGGAACTGATAAAGAAAGCTTGTCTTCAGCAATGTTCCTGCTTTATGGAACATTATGCATAGAATTTATTCAAAAGCATTCTGAAATGCCTGATATAAAAAAGTGCTGCCTTACACATGAGTTAATGAAATAGTTAATGCATGGCCTGAAGTGAAAGAAAAACTTTTAAAATGTTTCGAAGAGTTTTTTTACAGGATAACATTTTACAAGAGACTTCATTCGTTTTGACAGCCAACAATTTGTAAGAAATTATTCTAAATACTTCAATGGAAGTATTTAGAATCTTTGTTGAATTTCTAGTATCTGCTTGATAGCAAAATCCTGATCTGTTTTCTCCCCGTGATAAACTTTCGGCTAAATAAACAATACTCATTAAATTACTTCTATCTGATATTTATAACCTAGTAACAAATGTTCTAAAAGTATGCAATTAGTTGACGATCTACATTGAGAACATTTGTATTTGATGAATAATCTTGATTCAATTTCAGAAACATGCATTCGGTTCATTAAAATGTTAGTTCAAGTTTGTGACACAGAATAATTGTGACAATGTATACATAATTTGACAGTTTTTTATTTAAAAAAATACAAAATCATCTATAAAAATGTTTGAGTCATGCTCAAATCTCTGTATTCCCTTCCCTGATTTGCCAGTTATCTCTAAAATATTAAGCACTGCAGACAACAGCATACAATGCATAATAAATGCAACAAACTGAATCAAAATAACAAGAGAAATTTAAGTTGTTTTTTGTTTAAAGTTACAGCACAGAGAGAACAGTACGATGCATGCAGTAAAAATGCTGCATGAATATGAAGGTAAAAAAAAGGTATCTGTTCCATTTTGATTATTTGCCATTTCCTGGAACATATGTCTTTGTTGATCAGACAGCAGAGGATAAAAGGTTCGTTTTCAGTGCGTATTTGAATGTAACAGATGTTAAATGAAACAAATGTAGGGCTTTTTCTCTAAAAAGAAAAAAAAGAAGTGAAACACTATCTGCAATACCAAATCTTTTACGAAATTGGCATTTTGAGAGTTGAAAATCTAACCTCCCAAAATCATTAAGTTTCTTATGCTCCCATTATCTGTACTAGTATCAAAAGCAATATGTAAGAGTTGGACCTTCGTTATCAACAATGTGATGATATATATATATATATATATATATATATATATATATATATATATATATATATATATATATATATATATATATATAAACATGGTCAGTGATGGGAATACTAATAATATTGGCACAACAGATGGTATATATTATGCTTAATGGCTCGTCACTAGTTTATAAAAGCATAAAGAAAATTTTAAAATCAATTTTAACACTAAGACTGGCCAGCTATATTTCAAGCATTTTATAATATGTTGTAATTCAAAGATGCATTACTTCAAAAGTTGAGGAAAAAATTAACAATGATTTTTCAACCTCTTTGTCTTGTTTTAAATAAAAGTCTGCCATTTAATTTTGAAACATTTCTATTTTTTTAGAAGAGTGGTTTAATCTTTAAGCTTCAATTCAATTCGTTTTTAAATTTCATACTTGATCTTCCATTTAATGCATGTGCACTTTACATACACGTCACTTTGCATTGCGTTCACTTTACACATTTTATAATCTGTGCAATAGACAGCTAAAAAAATTCCTTAAATCATTACTTCTATTAATATGTATTGTTAAAACTACACTGCTACAATGTTTCAAAAATATACCAGCGCTTATGAATGATTTTATAAAAAAGTAATTTTTCTTTAACGAGATATAATTTATTGCAAATTTTATGCTTGAGTTCAATTATTTCAACAAATGAAATGAATGAAAACAATTACAGTCAAACCCCGCTATAGTGAACCTTCAAGGGACCGAAATTTTGGTTCACTATAACCGGGAGTTCACTATATCCGTTGCACAGATAATTTAACTAATGATTCCTAAACTGCTCCCTTTTATTACACATTATTCAAATAAATGACTGAAAAATATTATGTAGTAGCAAAAAATGTGTTATTTTTCACTACTCTTCGTCTTGCGTACAAAATAAAATTAGTCATCTTTAGCTGATGAGCAATCCTCAACATCAGATATGGAAACACTTCCGAAAATCAGCCGAAGACAGAAAAAAGTTCATTATATCCAACTTCCTCACTATTTTGTTTCACTATATCCACAAAAAATAACAAAATAACATTACACCTGTATAGTAAGGCACGGGACCAAAAATTTCGTTCACTATATCCGAGAGTTCACTATAAACCGTGTTCACTATAGCTGGGTTTGACTGTATTACAAACTGGAAGTCATTTCTGAGAACATTGAGTAACTTTATTACGTTCAGCAAAATACTGCGCTATTTTCGACTTTTTTTTTTTTAAATTTTCCCAATTTTGCTCTTCGTTTTTCAACACCTCTCACATAATTCCCATCCCTATTACGAACAGCAATGAAACTAAATATTTCTTTTTTTTCAATAAGTTTCTATTAGAAAAATTGTTAAAATGAAGTGAAATTTCTCCAGCAATAAAATTCTATAAGAAATTGGTAATACAGTTGGTTTAAAGATCTTATCTCTTCAACAAAAACTGATGACAGCAATGAGATGCAAATTACTTAACTGGGGTGGTAGGTGCCTGCGATCGTTCTCTGGCTTTCGCTCAGGTAAGAATTGATTAAACATTGTAATGGAGATAGTTTCATTTCTTTTTCAAACAGATTTGTTTTATACAAAATGTTCTATGAAAACAAACGATTATTAAACTATGATATTATCATAAAATGACCGCATTGCAATTAAGGGTTTTTATAATATTTATTTTATTATTATTTCAACTATGCGTGTTCTTCCAGTATTGCATGTCGTGCTCGTCTCTCTCGAAACCTTTCAATAATTCGACCCTGTATATTTCAGAATCAGGTTGAATATTTCGTTTTCTGCAAACGTGTAAGTATGATACATCAGAAATTGTAGAAATGTTTTCATCTTCCCATTATAGCACTTTATTCATTGCCTGTTGTTGTCATTTGATAGTTCTCATGTGTGATATTACGAGGTATAACCGAAAATCATCAAATGACAGTTTTGAGTTCATTCATGTTCTTCAGGGTGTTATATTCATCAAAAGGTTGTAATGGGCATTTAAGAATATTTGGAATTTCGTAATGTGAACGAGTAGTTTGTATTTTTGAAATTTGCTGAGAAGCTTTCAGCAAGCACGTTTGCAATTTAATGTCCGTTATTTTCTTAGAATTTCTCTCTAGAAGACATAATGGCGTGGAAATGTAATGCTCAGAATTTTTCTTCATAGTTCGATTGTATTCAGGAGAATATCTGGGTCCTCTTTGTATTCATTAGATCTTTTGAATTAGTCAGTGAATATTTTTCTTGCTAATGGCGAGCCTTATTTTAATGTTATTAAATTTTCCGCTGGTGGAGGCAAAACTGACGCCAGCCTAATCTCTACATAATATTTGCGAGATTGGCAGTATTTTTTATTTCTTCATTACTTATTTTTCATACATAATGTGGCATGGCTTGTTGAGGAGACTTTGTTACTTTTTCAACAGCTCCATTTTTTCGTTAATTAGAACTGTGTTACGAAATAGTATTCAGTTTGCTGACCATGCTTATTAATAAGGGTACATATCGTCGCTTTGAAACTAAACCGTGGTAACCGTGGCTAATTTTTCAGGAGAGCGATTTATATTTTTTCAAGATGGCGAATCGCTCCAATGCGATAACGATTTATCTGCTCTCTAAATTAATTTTATGGAACTTATGAAGATAACACGCTGTTTCTTTAAAAGGGTGATTTTTTTTTACAGAAAATGACCCAAATATTTCATTTTTCGATTTTTTTTTAGTTACTATGGTTTAGTTTCAAAACGACGATATAGACTTTGAAACTAGCAAATAATACATATTCAATGCTAAACACTACAAGAAAAGTGATAAAGATGAATTAGGCATAGCATTTGATGAATTGGAAAAGAAAAATCTTGGTTTAAGGTTTATAATAGTTTAATTTCTTTATAGAATGGGGAAACATTGGACAAAAAGAAATTATATTTAAAACAAAAACATTATAGAATAAAAAGATTTTTTTTAAAAAAATAATACTTTATAGGGAAATTAAAGATTTAAAATAATTTCTATGACTGATGTTTGCATAGAATGAACATGAATTCAAGAGGCGAATTCCTTTTATCTATGCATAATTTTTCTTCGCGTATTATACACTAATCATACTTTTTGCGCATACTAATAACAAAATTTTAAAAAAAAATTCCATCTCATTTTATACAGCTTCTTTCAATTTATATCCACACACAGCTTTACTTTGAGGGTTTAATGTGCTTGTCTGCATTCATTGTTTCACCATGGTTTTAGAAATTTTTGTTTGAGACAACTAATATGGTTGTTTCAGTTTCTTATGAAATCAGATTGGCAGTAGGCGTGGGATAAGCATTTTTTAGAAAGGAAGACACATTTTACCCCTCAAAAAATATTTGCTTTTGATACAGACATCTGTTCAGGTTAGTAAAAAAATATTTTTAAGTTCATAAGAAAGAAAAAAGATTTTTTAGTTTAAAAAATTGGATTGAAGGATTTTAAATACACCCGCCACAGGTTTGTGACAGGCAACCCGCCCAGGTTTGTGACAGGCAACCCGCCCAGGTTTGTGACAGGCAACCCGCCCAGGTTTGTGACAGATACCAACCCAGGTTATAGACATCTATTCAGGTTGCAGTTCGATGTATAAGTTTAAAAGCGTAAAGAGTAAATTTAGCATTAATAGCCCGGATAAAAATTTTTCAACAGGAAAAATTAACCGTTTTTAAAATTTAGTTTGAAATAAACTTGGGTGCCTGATGAACGGAACAACATTTTGGTAAAAAATAGAAACGCTAGACTGCAGTTTACCTAATATCACTTCCTCATTGAACACAAGCAACAAGTTTATAAAATTAGAACCATCCGTATATAGTGCGTGAAAGTCGTTAAAATTACATATTTAAGCATAAAAATAACTGTTGTAAATCATTAGAGATGTTTTTTCCTTAGTCAGACGTTGTTTAACACAGGAATCTGTTGGACTGACTATAGTTTATTTACGTTTTTGAATCAAAAAATGTAAATCAAGAAATGTAAAAACCTTTAGTTTTGCAAATTTTCGTACTTTTGTTTGTTATAACTGGCGTTCAATAGCCTGCATATAAGATGCTTAGCAAGTAAATTAAAAATTAACGATGAATAAATTACCATGAATGGCTAAATAGATTCGTTAATTGTTATTAAAGCAAAGAAATGCTTATCACGCATGATATATCTTTATCTTGAAGAAAATTATCTGATGAAATTACTGTAAGCTTTAGATCAAGTCAGTTGAAAAGTATTTGATAAAACAAATTTTTTTGCTCATACTTATAACAAAAAAAAAAAAATGATAATTATAATCTCATTTTATGCAGCTGCATTCAATTTATGTATTCTAAGTACTGGCGAAATGCCAGAAGAATTTCGCACATGCAATTCTTACATAGCTAAAAAATATTTGGTTGCTCTATTTCAATAACGAGCAAAAAGATTCGAAGAAGTCTGCAAGGGCAATTTAAGGGCTGTAGCTCCTTAATTAAAACATTAAATAATTGCAATTATCATTAAATCATGCATATAAATTCAAAATTACTTTTTCAAATACACTTTTTGGTATTTATTAGGTTTTCGGGTAATACGTGCACCCTACTCTCTGCATTTGAAGCTTTTTCACCGTAGCAGCAGTATTTATTGTTTCATCCACATTTGCAAAGGATAATACTGATCTTATAGTGTTAATACAATATTCTTTTAAGTCAGTTAACTTAAAATTTATAATATCTTTACAAATCTTGCTTAAGTGGGATAGATTTTTCTATCTCCTTTCTTAAATAATGAAAAAAAAATTAATTATTTCTTTCATTAATATCACATGTTCATAAAAGAAAAATAATTTTATCCTGCACAGCAGCAATTCTCACAAACTTCATTTTAAATTAACCATTTGCGAACCTAAATTTACCATTTTTAATTAACCATTTTTAAACATCAAAACTTGTAAGAAATCACAATGTTTTTGAATTTAAGGCTGGCAAAACAAACTCTTGTGCTACCTAAGTTTCCTTATTCATTGCAGGAGCATTAAATCTTATTCTAAATTCATATCTTCAAAATATTTTTACCCTAACAACAAAATTGAGAAAATACTTTATTATGAGTTTTTACTTTCTAGAAATTTTGTAAAAAGTTAGCCATTGTTGAGCGCGAATTACATGACTTGCATATAAATATCAAAAATTCTACTTCCAATTTTGACATAATTGATCGACGTTCTTGGTGAAGAATTGATACACAAACTAATTCCAGAAAAGTAATTCAATAAATTTCTCCAATCTAATCATATTCCTGAACTTAATACTTAACCACCTGTTAATTAAAATTTTGTTGTCAATTTTTCTTCAGTTACGTTAAATAATAACAAACTCAGTGCTCTTAAGGAAACATTTTATTCTACTCCCCCCCCCCCTTAATACCAAAGTAAATTTTTTCTATTAATAGAGCTTTCGTATTTAGTGATGTCAGAACCGCAAAAAAGAATTAATTAAGCATTTGATTGTCAATACTGTTGACTTAAATTCGCGACCTTAAGAAAACTGCTCTTTCTGAATTAAAATTTCGATGGTATTGGTATAACTCATTAGTATTCAAAAGTTTTTTTATTTTTTTTTTAATTTCCTATGATTTGCACAATTAGTCTTTCCGATGAGCAAACCTAGTGCGTTCTCCAGAAGTGGTATCCACTCTTTCAGGACCACCACAATGGGTGAGATACCGTTGGATAGTATTCAAAAGTAATTAGTAGTATTAGTACTCGGTAGCATTCGTAGTATTAATTAGCAGTAATGATACTCGGTGGCATCGCTAGTTTAATTCGGCCATTACTATTACTAAAGCGGATAAAAGGAAACAAATTGTAGTTCCAGACAAAGTTAAATATCTACAGAAATCCTAATATATATTAGATGACGGCCCATATAGAATATTGCGTAAAGATCTAAGCTTTAACGAGTTTCAGAAAATTGTACCTGCCATCAAAACTGCTGTAATTATTCCTAGAAATCTGAAATTTCCTCTTTAATAAATAATTCACACTCTGCTGGGTTCCAAGCTTCACTTAAAGTGCATAAGGCTCCTTTTAGAGCCATTGTTTCCAATATTGTCATCACCTTTTAGAAATTAGCTAAGCATTTTATTTCAAGTTTATCCAGAATTTCTAGTTTAAATTTATTTACTGTTAAAAACTCGTATTATTTGGCTGACGGGCTTCGGGCATTGAAACCAAATGAAAACATAATAGTCGCTTTTGATGCAAACTTTATTTCACTAGCGTTCCCATTGTTGTTGCTCTAATTGCATCGAAAAGAGACTAAAAAAGGGGTTCCACTTTAGCCAAGCTGAAATTGACGATTACTCGCATTTACTCAGAACAATACACATTTAATGATAAATATTAGCTTATGATTGAGATCTCAGTTGCAATACGTAATCTTTTCAATCCCTTTTTAAGGAACTTGTATATGCGTTATTATGAAATTATATACTTTGATTAATGAATTCACCTGTTATTGACGATTGTTTGATATTGATAGCCATGAATCATATTTGCAATGTTATGAATTCACTAGATCGCCTTTATTTGGCGTTAAAACAAGAGAAAAAATTTTTTTACCTTACTTAGGCAGTCTTATTCGCAATTGCAATGAATTCCTCACTACTGTTAATTGGTAACCATTGACCTCCTAAACAAAATATTGTTGCCTTACGCTCTCTCATATATCGGGCTTCTAACAGTTGTTCCAATCGTTATAAGCTGAAAGAAAAGCTTGTTTAGCTTAAAGTTCCACTGCTGTTGATCGTGGATTTCCATCTAATATTATTTATTCCTTCTACAGAATATTAACCCAAGAAGCTGTCTAATTATGAAACGAAAATTAGTTGCTAAGATTTTGAATGAATTTAGTTTTAAAGTAGTTTCGTTCCCTGTAAACAAACTAAATTTCATGAACCCTAAAAAATATTGTAGATATGTTGATAAAAAAATAGAACTGTTGATATATTATTATCAAGAATAATTATAATTTTTTTAAGTGTGATCGTGCGTATATGGGGCAAATTAAACTTACTCATAAATTTAAACTCAAAGCACAAGAAATATCTGTAAAAATGAGGATACTAAACGATCTTCGATTGTTCCAGAATTGGAGTTCTAATCCTATGTTCTGCTGCTATCAGCATTCAACTTTATCTACTGACCTTGAGTTCTAGGAATCGTTTACCATTTTGAAAAATTCTAATAATTTCAATAAGCCTTCTTCCTCCCGTCAAAATGCCTGTTTGAAGTTTGTGAGGAGTTTAGAACGATTTATTTCTTATGCCGGATTCATGTTTATATACCAGTCTTTATACCATATGAGAGTACTGGACATATTTGCAATGTGTTTAGAGCTAGTTTATTTCAAACTTTATTTCAGCGCTCTTCAAACATGCCAAAAATTAATACACACAGTACTGGACATATTTGCAATGTGTTTAGAGCTAGTTTATTTCAAACTTTATTTCAGCGCACTTCAAACATGCCAAAAATTAATACACACATTGTATATACATTTATTTTTATATAATCCTTTTCAATAAAAACTAGACACTTTTATAGTCACTTTCTTTAAGATACTGCAACCATTAAGAGGTTCAGTAACTTGCTAGTATCCCACCTTTTCAAAAATTTTGGAAATCTACTCTATTTCAATCTTTTGTACTCTAGGGTTTCCATTAAGACCGCTTCACTCCTGTTTTTTTTAAATCACTTTTTTTAATTTTGCTCTCCTGTCTCTATTGCTTATCTCTTCACTTTTCTACTGTCATTTTGTGTTTAGACTCTGAGGAAGATCCTTGTTTAGAGGATCGGACATTAGTATTCTGTACTTTTATTTGAGCTTTATTCAAGTTGGTTTTAAGTATATCTTATACGCCTCTTGAATTACTAAAGGCTCGACAAAAAATAATTTAACTAAAATTCAGCGTAACAAATTTAAGTGCTAAACTTTTCTTGAGAATAAAAAGTTTTCCTCTAATAATCCCATATGAGTAAATTAATCATCATAATGCTTCGTGAAATTTTTATATTAATTGTGCATCTAAAGTAAGTTTTGACAGAAAATTATAATGTGCCAGTTTTCTTAAGTTAATTAAAAAAATACATTATTAGATTATGTACCTAGCTTGCCGTGGTATAAATATATTAAATGCATAGAACCCAGTGGAAAAGAAAAGGCTAGCTAAAGCATTGGTATCAATTAGTCATAATAAAAATCAATTATCAAATTGTGTCATCGACATATTTCATCAGCATTTTACTTTTTTTAAAAAACTAGCTGAAATCAAAGGAACATCTAAGCTTTTGGTTTTTATCACAACTAAATTTCATTCACAATAATTTAGAAATTTCAGAAAAGGACCACTTTTGATCTTTGTAGCATTGAATAAACAACAGAGCTTTACTTTATTAATTGTAAGCTATTAGTTATTATATCATCAATTACTCCAACTAACTGTGCTCCTAACCTAAGTCATCATTTGGTATATTTTATAAAATTTACTTTATTTTCTGTACCAATGTAAAACGGAAGAATATTAGAGACAACTTATAATACAATACTGGACAATTCCTTCAAAAAGAGCCAAAATATATGTATATAAAATAGAAATAATAAATGTATTTTCAAAATGCTGACAGTTGTGTTTTGGCTACTGAGCTGAAATAATTCGCACGTTATTTCACTCATTTTGTTCAACCACAAGTGGTAATATTTTAATATGTAAATGTGTATTGTTTGTTTTTGAATTAAAGCAATTTTATTTCATAATATGTTGGTTGAAGATAACTCAATCTACAAAATAACCATCCTGTTCTAGCCATTGGGTTAAAGATTTACATTTATTTTTTAAGCAATGAATATAGTCCTATTGTTTTGATAAATTTGATAAGATTGTGATGTATTGGGCTACCTAGTAAGGATTCAAGATCAAGCTTAGAGCAGAAAATGAATTCGTTCCTCAAATGTTTGAATCGTTCTGTGGGGAAAAAATCATAATAGCATTGATACTTCAGAGCAGTAATAAACAACTTAAACATCTAATGTAGATAATTAAGAAGCAAGAATGCCCACTATCTTTAGAAATTGATCATTAGGGCATATTTTCTCTGTAGAAGTGGGTAGCCATGCTGTTTGAGATTCGGGTCTCTCACAGAAAAAATAAGCAACGACTTCTAGTCAGAAAAATGGAAGTTAAGAGTGGCCAAGTCTTTGCTTTCTAAATCATACAGATGCCATATGTTTCAAAGACAGTTTTCTCACTTCATTAAAATGACTTTTTCTAATATTTACCATAACATCAATCATGTGCAGACCTCCTCAATACTATCTAAGCCGATAAAGTAACTTGTCTTTGGCCCATTAATTTTTAATTCGAAACAGTTAATTGATAGAACTGTCAACGTAGCACACGAATGTTGAAACAGAAAACTTTTATGAATTACCCTTTAAAAGAAAATTGAGGTGTATGTTTATTAAGTCAGTAACTTGTATTCAGGGGATTTTCCCTCACATTCATTATTAAATAGCTATGCTACCCAATATATTGATGATTTTGAGCACCGCAGACTAAGAAGAGGAGTGGATCATTTCCATTTATAAATGATTGGTTGCGTAAGCATAACCATCAGTTTGGTAGAATGCCGAGAAAAGTATGAAACGCTTTACAAGTCATGTGATATCCGTACAATATCACAGTGATAAGATTATGCGAAAGTATATATATCTTGTTATTTGATTATAGTAATTTTTTTCTCAGCTTTGCTTGATCGTACTCTGTTTTTGTATTTACAAAACGTGTTACTTTAGTATTTGTTGATGCAGTGATTCCTTTAACTCTAGCCGAAGAAAATGCAAAAATTATTTAAGGAGTGGTGCGAGATAGAGAAAGCGTGAATGGGCAGTACTTTCTATGTCAAACACTTTAATTAAGATGTTTTCTGGACAAGTAAGAACCAGGTTGTGTCTATTTCTCCAATGAAATAAATTGGGTGAGAATAGTTCTACTCTTTTATTGAATGCTTATATGTTCCTGATATCCTTCCAAAATGACGAGTAAGAAACAATTGCCATTATAATCAATATTGAGGGGTTAAGAGTTTACTTCGCCAAAACTATACAATTTGATATTCAACGGAATTTAGTACAAGATAACAGGGCTATTAAATTTCTTTAAGCTTCTCTACTGCCTGAACAGATGCTATGATACAGGTGAATCTACAGTTAATGCATAATTAGAAAATCGCAGCATACAATTATATAAAAATGAAAGAAAATGCTTAGTAATGGATCAAAGTATTGATATTATTAGGTGAAAAAAAATAAGGAAATTGCCATCGCCTCCAGTCTACAGTTTTTGTCAAAAAAGGCAATATATGTATATATCGCTCATTGATATGTTTAACATCGAACAATTAAAAGCGGCTAAAAGGGTAACCAATTGCCATTAATGGAAATAAAGATTCCACCCTCTATCTTCTACTACTATCAATATATCTATCAATATAATAATTCTAAAAAAATGTATTATTATGTGCTTAACCAAATTTTTCTTTCTTCTACGTTTAGTACTTAACAGTTTTAAGAAAGAGACATATGGCGCATCTGTATTAAAAATGCATAAGAAATATTTCGACCTAGTGTAACTGTCAGACGTAATTCTCAAGCATATGACAGTGCTACTTAAACGCTTTTTAAAAGGAAGCTTTCATAATATTGCTGATTAACAACAACAACAAAATGTCGATCCCACTCTCAGTTGAGCATTATTTTATTTTTATAAATATAATGCTCCTTAATACAAGTGAATTGTAGTTATAAAAAGGAAGCTATTTAATAGTGCATACATTACTTGGCAAAGACAAATGAGCTTTAATGGCCGATTTCTAATCAAGATGAATTTAAAGGATTTTATAAAAGAAAGAGAAGTTGTGAAAAGCAGTTTCTTAGCCGTTCTCGATAAAAAGAAATTAGAATAATGACTCCATTATTGAAATGAAAGTTTCTACTAAAGTCCGTAGAGCAATTTATAATATATCGAGCACAAATTCTGGAAAATGTATATCATAGATCTTATAACTCTGCTGCGATTGGTAACTAGGGTAGTGTTGAGCCAGGATCTATTTTCAAATTTGCATCCATGTTTACTTGGTAATAGAAAACTTATTAATGCCAACTTATTAAACTATTTAAAAATATATTTTATGCAAATTCTCTAACAATTATTAAGTGCATAAGAAAGCCTGAAATGGAACAGCTCTAAAATATTGAATTACTAGGCGAAGGAAAACCTTTAATATTTATTCCGATAAGTAAGTAGGGTGGCACTTCGATAGCTCTCTATTAGTTACAGACTTACATATCATACACCTTTTTGATTTTCTTTAATGCAGTGACAAATGTCAAGATATTCAGGCTTATGATGCATAACACTTAGCATCAACTAATGGTATGAGTCTTTTGACTACCATTCTAATAAGGAAGATTTGTTCACATGAAACTGACGTATTTTCAATGTTGGTAGAACAGAGGTCAACGCGTTAAGTATGGATTTATAATACAGCTTGAATCTATTATGAAATAGTAATTCATGTTTACGTTTTTAGAGAAAAAAAGAATGTCTACATACAAAACAAATAGATACTGGATATGTTACGATTCAATTTTGTACTAAAGGTAGATATAGGTTATTTGACTTGCAACCGATATTTAAAAAAATCTTATAACCATGACATTGCTATTCAAGATAAATTTGATTCAAATCCCCAAACTTTTGTTATCTGAAAGAATTAGTAATACATCAGTCCTTGGGTATTGAGGTAGTTGGAGAAAAAAAATCCTGTTTCATATTTCCCTATTATTACTTTTTACGAGAAAGAATTTTCTCGGTGATATGGAAGTTAAAATCAATTAGTGTTTGCTGAAATATTTTTCGTTTTACATTTTTCCAGATTTAAAACGCATCTTCATATGATAATCAAACACTTATATATCAGCGATAATTTTTTATATGCAGAGGTGGCAAGTTAGATAGTTATTGTTTTCTACCTCACCCTTATTGAAGGAATTGCAGCAGGGAAGTGATATCTGAATTATAATTACATGAAAAAATATTTTTTTATGCTTTGTCCGAATATCAACACATCATATGAAATTCGAGTATTTATATAATTGTACTATTTGTTTATATGTATGGGTAGTAATATATATTGTTGGATACATAATTATACCCATCAATCCACTATAATGGACATCTTAATGGGTTTTTTTAAATTTTAGATTTCGAAGGATGGGTATTAATTTGATTGATTTTAAATCTTCGAAAAATTCTTCTTTATATTTATTTTGTTAACACGTTGAATGCAGAAGTTTCTTTGGAGCTGCCATCGTACTTTTCAAGCTACAGCTCACGCTTTTCTTAAAGTCTATTGAGTTTTCAGTATTTGTATAACGGCAGAATTCTATGCTTTACTTTGAGGGTTTAATGTGCTTGTCTGCATTCATTGTTCCTCCATGGTTTAGGAAATTTTTGTTTGAGGCAACTAATATGGTTTTTTCAGTTTCTTATGAAATCAGATTGGCAGTAGGGGTGGGATAAGCCTTTTTTAGAAAGGAAGAAACATTTTACCAATTAAAAAATAGTTGCTTTTAATAGACATTTGTTCAGGTTAGTAAAAAAAATATTTTTAAGTTCATAAAAAAGAAAAAAGATTTTTTAGTTTAAAAAATTGGATTGAAGGATATAAAATACACCCGCCACAGGTTTTTGACAGGCATCCGCCACAGGTTTGTGACAGGCATCCGCCACAGGTTTGTGACAGGCACCCGCCCAGGTTTGTGACAGATACCCACCCAGGTTACAGACATCTATTCAGGTTGCAGTTCGATGTATAAGATTAAAAGTAGAGTAAATTTAACATTAATAGCCCGAATAAAAATTTTTCAACAGGAAAAATTAACCATTTTTTAAGATTTAGTTTGAAATAAACTGGGGTGCCTGATGAACAGAACAACATTTTGGTAAAAAATAGAAACGCTGGACTGTAATTTTTCTTCTATCACTTCCTCATTAAACACAAGCAACACGTTTATAAAATTAGAACCATCCGTAGTACTTGAAAGTCGTTAAAATTACATATTTGAGCATAAGAATAACTGTAGTAAATCATTGGAGATGTTTTATCCTTAGTCAGACGTTGTTTAACACAGGAATCTGTTGAACTGCCTATAGTTTATTTATGTTTTTGAATCAAAAAATGTAAATCCCTTCAGTTTTGCCAATTTTCGTACTTTTGTTTGTTATAACTGGCATTCAATAGCCTGCATATAAGATCCTTAGCAAGTAAATTCAAAATCAACGATGAATAAATTACCATGAGCGGCTAAATAGATTCGTTAATTGTTATTAAAGCAAAGAAATGCTTATCACGCATGGTATATCTTTATCTTGAATAAAATTATCTGATGAAATTACAGTAAGCTTTAGTTCAAGCCTGTTAAAAAAAGTTAAGTTAAGTTAACTTTATTTCATCAAAAGTTTCTGATGAAATAAAGCCCTGATATTGTACATCATTAGGCTTTTAAAGTTCCGTCACTTTTGGTTAGGAAAGTTTTCAAAATCAAAATGCAACAATACTGCTTATAAAAAAAACTGCCAATTTGTTCCTAATAGTAAAATCTTGTTTATTGTGGCATGGAACTTTTTGAAATCTCTTTATTCGATGAGATTTGAATGCTTTATAAGTCATAAGCTAGTCTCATCTCTATTACTCGCTAGTGCTATGTAATGAACTGGGAGGAACGTATTTTCAATGTTGGTAGAACAGAGGTTAGAATCTATTATGAAATAGTAATTCATGTTTACTTTTTTAGAGAAAAAAAGAATGTCTACATACAAAACAAATAGATACTGAATATGTTACGATACAATTTTGTACTGAAGGTAGATATAGATTATTTGACTTGCAACCTATATTTAAAAAAATCTTATAACCATGACATTGCTATTCAAGATAAATTTGTTTCAAATCCCCAAACTTTTGTTATCTGAAAAAATTAATAATACATCAGTCCTTGGGTATTGAGGTAGTTGGATAAAAAAAAATCCTTTATCATATTTCCCTATTATTACTTTTTACTGGAAACAATTTTCACGGTGATATGGAAGTGAAAAGCAATTATTGTTTGCTAAAATATTTTTCGTTTTACATTTAGCCAGATTTAAAACGCATCTTCATATGATAATCAAACATTTATATATCAGCGATAATTTTTTATATGCAGTGGGGGCAAGTTAGATAGTTATTGTTTTTTACCTCACCCTTCCTGCAGGAATTGCAGCAGGGAAGTGATAACTGAATTATAATTACATGAAAAAATATCTTTTATACTTTGCCCGAATATCAACACATCATCATATGAAATTCGAGTATTTATATAATTGTACTATTTGCTTATATGTATAGGTAGTAAAATATATTGTTGGATACATAATCAAGGATATGGTTATTTATGCTTTTTTTTTTGCGTAAGAGCAAAATCAGGATACATTGCATCCAGCTTTTAGTCAATATAAAAGCATGATTTAAAGTACAGGGAAGTATCCTTTATCTTTAAGAATCTGAGTAAGATTTCAGTGAGAAGCTTTACAAAGTAAATAAAATAAGGGGAAGAAAACCACTATTAAACTAACGACTTCTCTTATTTTTTTAAAATTAGAACACAGTGTCAAGATTCGCTTTATGGTTAATGGTTCTCTGCAACTAGAGCAAACAGCTGCTAGCTCGCTTAGTAAAAAGCGTCTATGATTGGTGTTTATGAATGATGAATGGCGAATTTGTTTTCTATTTGAAATACTAATAACCTTCCTGGAATTATTTCTTTTAAAAGGAGCGACCTACGGTCCAATTTCAAATTTGTTGTAGATCTTTGGGTTCCATTTAATCTGCCAATTGCTAAAATATCTTACTTTCTTAATTACGCAAAAGCAAAAAATGAGTGAGCTTGATCTACAGATTTTTTGTAGAGAAACAATAATTTTCGGAATAAATCCTATCTTCTAAACAAGGTGGATACCTTGTTTAGAAGATAGGATTTATTTTGATTTTTCGTTAGATAAATACTTTGGGCTTTTTTTAGTTTTGGAGTTTCAGATTAGCAATTTTTAGATAGAATTTTTAGATTAGCAATTACATTTGATACACCCGCCACAGGTTCGTGACAGGCACCCGCCACAGAGGTTTGTGACAGGCACCCGCCCAGGTTTGTGACAGGCAACGCGCCCAGGTTTGTGACAGATACCCACCCAGGTTACAGACATCTATTCAGGTTAGTGTTCGATGTATAAGCTTAAAAGTAGAGTAAATTTAACATTAATTGCCCTAATAAAAACTTTTCAACAGGAAAAATTAACCATTTTTTAAAATTTAGTTTGAAATAAACTGGGGTGCCTGATGAACGGAACAACATTTTGGTAAAAAATAGAAACGCTAGACTATAGTTTTTCTTATATCACTTCCTCACTGAATTCAAGCAACACGTTTATAAAATTAGAACCATCCGTATATAGTGCTTGAAAATCGTTAAAATTACATATTTGAGCATAAGAATAACTGTTGTAAATCATTGGAGATGTTTTATCCTTAGTCAGATGTTGTTTAACACAGGAATCTGTTTGACTGACTATAGTTTATTTATGTTTTTGAATCAAAAAATGTAAATCCCTTTAGTTTTGCCAATTTTCGTTCTTTTGTTTGTTATAACTGGCATTCAATAGTCTGCATATAAGATGCTTAGCAAGTAAATTCAAAATTAACGATGAATAAATTACTATGAGCGGCTAAATAGATTCGCTGATTGTTATTAAAGCAAAGAAATGATCACGCATGGTATATCTTTATCTTGAATAAAATTATCTGATGAAATTCCAGTAAGCTTTAGTTCAAGCCAGTTAAAAAGTATTTGATGAAATAAAGCCCTGATATTGTACATCATTATGCTTTTAAAGTTCCGTCACTTTTGGTTAGGAAAGTTTTCAAAATCAAAATGCAACAATACTGCTTATATAAAAACTCCCAATTTGTTCGTAATAGTAAAATCTTGTCAATTGTGGCATGGAACTTTTTAAAATCTCTTTATTCGATGAGATTTGACCACTTTTAAGTCATAAGCTAGTCTCATCTCTATTACTCGCGAATGCTGTGTAATGAACTGGGAGGAACGTATTTTCAATGTTGGTAGAACAGAGGTTAGAAACTATTATGAAATAGTAATTCATGTTTACTTTTTTAGAGAAAAAAAAGAATGTCTACATACAAAACCAATAGATACTGGATATGCTCCGATTCAATTTTGTACTAAAGGTAGATATAGGTTGTTTGACTCGCAACCGATATTTAAAAAAATCTTATAACCATGACATTGCTATTCAAGATAAATTTGTTTCAAATCTCCAAACTTTTGTTATCTGAAAAAATTAGTAATACATCAGTCCTTGGTTATTAAGGTAGTTGGAGAAAAAAAATCCTGTATCATATTTCCCTATTATTACTTTTTAATAGAAAGAATTTTCTCGGTGATGTGGAAGTGAAAAGCAATTATTGCTTGCTAAAATATTTTTCGTTTTTCATTTTGCCAGATTTAAAGCGCATCTTCATATAATAATCAAACATTTATATATCAGCGATAATTTTTTATATGCAGAGGAGGCAAGTTAGATAGTTATTGAGTGATTTATGGTCTTTGGAATCTATTGGTATTTTAGACCCCATTGAGCACGCGAAAAAAAGTACTGAATATTCCAGGGTCTTGGAAGAGTTAAAAAATAGTATAAAAATTCTGCCAGACGGTAGATACGAACTCTATTTGCCATTTTAATCAACAATAATGGCCGACAAATAAGGAATTATCTATAGGGCGTCATTGAAAGATGTGCTATAGATAAATTATATCTTGAGGATTATAAAGCTGATTTTCAGAAAATTTAGGTATAATTGAAAGAGTTACTTATAATTTTGATACTGGTTTTCCTAACCGGCCAGTAATTAAAAATAATTCGTTGACAACGAAAATTTGAGCAGTGTTCTTCGCTTCATGAAATGATTCAAAAAGGAAGAAAAAATTTTTAGACATTGCTGAGTAGTTTCTGGGGTAACTTCGAGTCTATTTTTATTTGCGGTTCTCCTCTTGTTGATAATGTAGGACCGGAATATGAGTGTTTGGTCCAAACTTTAAGGCAGATAATTGTGTGTCTGGTGTTCATTCTGAGGCGGAATTAAAGAATTTTGTAAAAGATGCTAAAAATATTTTTGCGACAAGATGTTTCAATTTAAGGAATTGAGAGAGTAATGTTGATTGCGCATTCGGTGAACATTACAGATATTAAGACCACCTTTTGGAGTGATTCCATGATGGCGTTCTACTGGAGTACAGAACGAGGGGACTGGACAATTTTTGTGTCAAACAGAGTGAGTGAGTCTTTTTCCGAATAATGAATGACGTCATATATAAGAAAAAATGAATCCAGCAGATTCAATTTCACGCGGGTGCACTCCAACACAATTAATTAAATCTCGATGGTGGGAGGGTCCAATATGGTACCGGTAAAATTCAAACAATTAGCCTCTCACTGAATTAATTTGTACTAAATTTCCTGAAATATTAAATGAGAAAGGAAAGGTTACTTTTTGTAACATAACTTTGTCAGAACAAGCAATACCTTGGTGTGCTGTTAAATTTTCGAATTTTCATAAAATTATCCGATTAGCTACATGGGTACTAAGATTCATTAACAACAGCAGAAAACTGGTCAATGAAAGGCAAACAGGCAAATTGTCTTTTACTGAGATAAGGAATGCTGAGATTCTTTTATTTCAATTAGTGCAATCCAAATTTTTCGAAGAGGTTAGATTAATTCCCAATTTATGTGCCTTCAAAGAAGAGAAAAGTTAATTTTTCGTGTCAGGACTAGAATCACAGAACGAATTGATAAACCACTTTTCTTATATCCTATTCTTATTCCTGATAAGTGTATATTTACTCAAAAACTCGTTGAACATTTTCACAGGAAAAATCATCACGCAGGAAGTCAATTACTGCTCCGCATATTTCGAGAAAAGTTTTGGATTTTAAGAGGACAAAAAACAGTGAGAAGTATTTAAAAAGGGAAAGATGGAGAATTGAGAGCTGTCAAATTAAAGACCTAGGGCAATATATTAATACGTCCCTTACTAGGAATTTATCTGTTAGATCTTTGGGAAGAAACTTTTACCAGCTTATGTTCCTGTGAAGGCTCCAGTGTTAAAATATCTTACTTTCTTAATTACGTAAAAGCAAAAAATGAGAGAGTCTGATCTATAGATTTTTTGTAGAGAAACAATAATTTTCGGAATCCACCATGTTTAGAAGATAGGATTTATTTTGATTTTTCGTTAGATAAATACTTTGGCCTTTTTTTAGCTTTGGAGTTTTAGATTAGCAATTTTTAGATAGAATTTTTAGATTAGCAATTACATTTGATTTCCTCAAATTTGAGGAAAAAGTCCTCTCACATTTAAATTTGCTGAAAAGTATTAAAATATTCAAAAGTTGGGAATGAGAAAGCTTTTAGTATACTATCATCAGGACCAGGCGTGGTAATTTTTCTGCAATCTTTAGCCCAACTTGTGTCATAATAGAATTATACCCATCAATCGGCTATAATGGACATTTAAATGTTTTCTTTTTCAATTTTAGATTTCGAAGGATGGGTATTAATTTGATTGATTTTAAATCTTTGAAAAATTCTTCTTTATATTTATTTTGTTAACACGTTGAATCCAGAAGTTTCTTTGGAGCTGCCATCGTACTTTTCAAGCTACAGCTCACGCTTTTTTAAAAATCTATTGAGTTTTCTGTATTTGTACAACGGCAGAATTCTATGTTTTACTTTGGGGGCTTAATGTGCTTGCATGCAGTCATTGTTCCTCCATGGTTTAAGAAATTTTTGTTTGAGACAACTAATATGGTTTTTTCAGTTTCTTATGAAATCAGATTGGCAGTAGGCGTGGGATAAGCATTTTTTAGAAAGGAAGACACATTTTACCCCTCAAAAAATATTTGCTTTTGATACAGACATCTGTTCAGGTTAGTAAAAAAATATTTTTAAGTTCATAAAAAAGAGAAAAGATTTTTTAGTTTAAAAAATTGGATTGAAGGGTTTAAAATACACCCGCCACAGGTTTGTGACAGGCACCCGCCACAGGTTTGTGACAGGCAACCCGCCCAGGTTTGTGACAGGCAACCCGCCCAGGTTTGTGACAGGCAACCCGCCCAGGTTACAGACAGATACCCACCCAGGTTACAGACATCTATTCAGGTTGCAGTTCGATGTATAAGTTTAAAAGTAGAGTAAATTTAGCATTAATAGCCCGGATAAAAAATTTTCAGCAGGAAAAATTAACCATTTTTTAAAATTTAGTTTGAAATAAACTGGGGTGCCTGATGAACGGAACAACATTTTGGTAAAAAATAGAAACGCTAGAGTGTAGTTTATCTTATATCAGTTCCTCATTGAACACAAGCAACACGTTTATAAAATTAGAACCATCCATATATACTGCGTGAAAGTCATTAAAATTACATATATGAGCATAAGAATAACTGTTGTAAATCATTGGAGATGTTTTATCCTTAGTCAGACGTTGTTTGACACAGGAATCTGTTGAACTGACTATAGTTTATTTATGTTTTTGAATCAAAAAATGTAAATCCCTTCAGTTTTGCCAATTTTCGTTCTTTTGTTTGTTATAACTGGTATTCAATAGCCTGCATATAAGATGCTTAGCAAGTAAATTCAAAATTAACGATGAATAAATTACCATGAGCAGCTCAATAGATTCGCTGATTGTTATTAAGGCAAAGAAATGCTTTTCACGCATGGTATATCTTTATCTTGAATAATATTATGTGATGAAATTACAGTAAGCTTTAGTTCAAGCCAGTTAAAAAGTATTTGATGAAATAAAGCCCTGATATTGTACATCATTAGGCTTTTAAAGTTCCGTCACTTTTGGTTAGGAAAGTTTTCAAAATCAAAATGCAACAATACTGCTTATATAAAAACTCCCAATTTGTTCCTAATAGTAAAATCTTGTTTATTGTGACATGGAACTTTTTGAAATCTCTTTATTCGATGAGATTTGACAGCTGTTAAGTCATAAGCTAGTCTCATCTCTATTACTCGCTAGTGCTATGTAATGAACTGGGAGGAACGTATTTTCAATGTTGGTAGAACAGAGGTTAGAATCTATTATGAAATAGCAATTCATGTTTACTTTTTTAGAGAAAAAAAAGAATGTCTACATACAAAACCAATAGATACTGGATATGCTCCGATTCAATTTTGTACTATAGGTAGATATAGGTTATTTGACTCGAAACCGATATTTAAAAAAATCTTATAACCATGACATTGCTATCAGATAAATTTGTTTCAAATCCCCAAACTTTTGTTAACTGAAAAAATTAGTAATACATCAGTCCTTGGTAATTGAGGTAGTTGGAGAAAAAAAATTCTGTATCATATTTCCTTATTATTACTTTTAAATAGAAAGAATTTTCTCGGTGATGTGGAAGTGAAAAGCAATTATTGCTTGCTAAAATATTTTTCGTTTTTCATTTTGCCAGATTTAAAGCGCATCTTCATATGATAATCAAACATTTATATATCAGCGATAATTTTTTATATGCAGAGGAGGCAAGTTAGATAGTTATTGAGTGATTTATGGTCTTTGGAATCTATTGGTATTTTAGACCCCATTGAGCACGCGAAAAAAGTTCTGAATATTCTAGGGTCTTGGAAGAGTTAAAAAATAGTATAAAAATTCTGCCAGACGGTAGATACGAACTCTATTTGCCATTTTAATCAACAATAATGGCCGACAAATAAAGAATTATCTATAGGGCGTCACAGAAAGATGTGCTATAGATAAATTATATCTTGAGGATTATAAAGCTGATTTTCAGAATATTTAGGTATAATTGAAAGAGTTACTTATAATTTTGATACTGGTTTTCCTAACCGGCCAGTAATTAAAAATAATTCGTTGACAACGAAAATTTGAGCAGTGTTCTTCGCTTCATGAAATGATTCAAAAAAGAAGAAACAATTTTTAGACATTGCAGAGTAGTTTCTGGGGTAACTTGGAGTCTATTTTTATTAGCGGTTCTCCTCTTGTTGATAATGTAGGACCGGAATATGAGTGTTTGGTCCAAACTTTAAGGCAGATAATTGTGTGTCTGGTGTTCATTCTGAGGCGGAAATAAAGAATTTTGTAAAAGATGCTAAAAATATTTTTGCGACAAGATGTTTCAATTTAAGGAATTGAGAGAGTAATGTTGATTGCGCATTCGGTGAGCATTACAGATATTAAGACCACCTTTTGGAGTGATTCCATGATGGCGTTATACTGGAGTAAAGAACGAGTGGACTGGACAATTTTTGTGTCAAACAGAGTGAGTGAGTCTTTTTCCGAATAATGAATGACGTCATATATAAGAAAAAATGAATCCAGCAGATTTATTTTCACGCGGGTGCACTCCAACACAATTAATTAAATCTCGATGGTGGGAGGGTCAAATATGGTATCGGAAAACTTCAAATAATTAGCCTCTCATGCGTGAATTTTAGTTTAGCGTTTTTAGATTAGCAATTACATTTGATTTCCTCTAACTTGAGGAAAAAGTCCTCTCACGTTTAAATTTGCTGTAAAGCTTTAAAATATTCAAAAGTCGGGAATGAGAAAGTTTTTAGTATGCTATCATCAGGACCAGGCATGGTAATTTTACTCCAGTCTTTAGCCCAACTTGTGTCATAAAAGAAGTATACCCATCAATCGACTGTAATTACATTTTAATGTTCTTTTTTTTCAATTTTAGATTTCGAAGGATGGGTATCAATTTGATTGATTTTAATTCTTTGAAAAATTCTTCTTTATATTTATTTTGTTAACATGTTGAATACAGAAGTTTCTTTGGAGCTGCCATCGTTCCTTTCAAGCTACAGCTCACGCTTTTCTTAAAGTCTACTGAATTTTCAGTATTTGTATAACGGCAGAATTCTATGCTTTACTTTGAGGGTTTAATCTGCTTGTCTGCATTCATTGTTTCACCATGGTTTAAGAAATTTTTGTTTGAGACAACTAATATGGTTTTTTCAGTTTCTTAAGAAATCAGATTGGCAGTAGGCGTGGGATAAGCATTTTTTAGAAAGGTAAACGCATTTTACCCCTCAAGAAATAGTTGCTTTTGATGCAGACATATGTTCAGGTTAGTAAAAAAATATTTTTAAGTTCATAAGAAAGAAAAAAGATTTTTTAGTTTAAAAAATTGGATTGAAGGATTTTAAATACACCCGCCACAGGTTTGTGACAGGCACCCGCCACAGGTTTGTGACAGGCACCCGCCCAGGTTTGTGACAGGCAACCCGCCCAGGTTACAGACATTTATTCAGGTTGCAGTTCGATGTTTAAGCTTAAAAGTAGGGTAACTTTAACATTAATAGCCCATATAAAAAATTTTCAACAGGAAAAATTAACCATTTTTTAAAATTTAGTTTGAAACAAACTGGGGTGCCTGATGAACGGAACAACATTTTGGTAAAAAATAGAAACGCTAGACTGTAGTTTATCTTATATCACTTCTTCATTGAACACAAGCAACACGTTTATAAAATTAGAACCATCCGTATATAGTGCGTGAATGTCGCTAAAATTACATATTTAAGCATAAAAATAACTGTTGTAAATCTTTGGAGATGTTTTATCCTTAGTCAGACGTTGTTTAGCACAGGAATCTGTTGGACTGACTATAGTTTATTGATGTTTTTGAATCAAAAAATGTAAATCCCTTTAGTTTTGCCAATTTTCGTACTTTTGTTTGTTATAACTGGCGTTCAATAGCCTGCTTATAAGATCCTTAGCAAGTAAATACAAAATTAACGATGAATAAATTACCATGAATGGCTAAATAGTTAGTTAGTTTGTTATTAGTTATTGGCACAAGAGCCAGTTGTGGCTATATCGCACCTACAACTTGGTCTTAATTAAATATCTATATTGATGTATCAAAACCAGTGGCTTTGAGATATGAGAAGATGTTGCCGTGGGAACTGTTACCAATTAATAAAATCAATGATGGATTAAAGCAACCGATTAGGCGTTGTCTCTGAATTTTAAATTTTTTACATTTGGTTAAAATGTGTTTCACAGTGAGCGGTTCCTTACAATGGGAACACTCTGGAGCAGGCTCATTTAGTAGAAGATGTCTGTGATTAATACGAATATGTCCGATACGTAAAGTTTAAAACAACTTCTAGCTTTAGAGGTAGATTAAGATGTGTATAAGGTTGTAGGTTGCAATAGATACTATGTAGTTTATTATTTGTCTCATTATTCTAGTTTCTTTGCAATTCTAAATACAAGGTACATTTGATAATATTTTTAACGTCTGATAACGTTGATTTGGGATCAGTTAGGTTATTTGTTGATTTTGCCGCCCGATCTGCTTATTCATTTCCTAGAATGCCAGTATGTCCAGGTATCCATGAAGAAATTACTTTGTACCCAGAAAGTTTTAAAGTGCTGTAGAGATGAAAAATAGAATTAATAATAGAATGAGATTTATGATTACAGTTTAACAATGTTTCAATACAGCTTTTCGAAACGCTATATATGTACCATTTCTTTAGTGGTTGAGATGAAATAAACTGTAAAGCCAAGAATATTGCGTGTGCCTCACTTGTAAAGACTGAACAAGATGGGGGAAGTTTTTCTGAAACAATGGATCCATTAGCCACAACAGCTGATGCTGTGCGAACATTAGTTTTTGAGCCATCAGTAAAGACCGGATTAAAATCTGCGTATTGATCTCGGTGGTAATTGAAAATTTGTTGATAAATAATGGATGATGTTTGTTCTTTAGCAATCCAAGGAGGATGCGGTTTACATACTGGTAAAATATCAAAATCCTCGATGGAAAATCTGCTAAGAACGGCTAAATAGATTCGTTAATTGTTATTAAAGCAAAGAAATGCTTATCACGCATGCTATATCTTTATCTTGAACAAAATTATGTGATGAAATTACAGTAAGCTTTAGTTCAAGTCAGTTAAAAAGTATTTGATGAAATAAAGCCCTGATATTGTACATCATTAGGCTTTTAAAGTTCCGTCACTTTTAGTTAGGAAAGTTTTCAAAATCAAAATGCTACAATACTGCTTATATAAAAACGTCCAATTTGTTCCTAATAGTAAAATCTTGTCTATTGTGGCATGGAACTTTTTAAAATCTCTTTATTCGATGAGATTTAGCCACTTTTAAGTGCATAAGCTAGTCTCATCTCTATTACTCGCGAGTGCTATGTAATGAACTGGGAGGAAAGTCCCGGTACCTCGGGATTGTGACAACCGTGTTTACTCACAAGTAAACCCCCTGAGGAATTATTTAGATCATAATTAACTCCTTCTGACAGAAAATTAGATAAACATTTTTATAAAATGCTTTGTGGTGACAAATAAGATTATTTAACTTAAAAAATTGCGAAGTAAAAAGAATTATACGCTAAAGATACTAGTCTCGTAGTAGGCCTGAGGAAAAACTATTCGATTCCCAATTTAAAAAATATATACGACAATTTTGCTGATTGATTCCAATACTTTTAAAATTTACTTAAAAAAAATAGATCGATAATTGTGAAACTACAAGACTTCACCCTACAAGATTTACTACTGACACCGGGATTTCTCAAAATAAAAATTTCATTATGTAAACTTGTTGAGTTTCTTTTTCAACGAAACTCATCATGGAAGTAAATACTTCGAACGAGACGTCACGGAAAATTTGACATTGCTGGTTGATTCTCAGTATTCCTATGATTTAATGATTACATATAGGTAATATCAGTTTCCGTTGAAATGCCAAAGCATTTTATAACAAGAAATACGAGTACAATAGCTTAAAAGCATAGCGACAGCAGTAAAAAGAAACTGAAATATATATTTTTACAAAAATTTGAACGATGTGGATTAATACTCTATAATAAGTATTCTAACGAATTTACTGCCAATAAAGATAACTCAAAAGCTTTTTGTGATCACTTGGTGAAATGAAGCAATTTGAGATCTGCTATTAATTTTTTGTTGTTGTTGTAAAAAAGCTTTAATATCCAATGTAGGGTATCGCGTTTTTATTAACTCTTTTATGCTGATTTCGGTACAGAAGAATTCAAAAATGGTTTAGAGCTTTGGTAAAGGGTAATCGTGACTATAGAGTTCCTTATAATTCTGGGTGACTCTTCAAAATAGACTTTGTTGGTGTTTATAAACCAAACTTGAAACATGTCAAGCAATGCTGTTATAGTAGAAAGGCTATGATAGTATGTACTTATTTTTAAACCAGCTGAGAACGTGAATCTTACGATCTCTCTAACAAACTTCATTTATATATTAGTTGAGAGATTGATTGTTAACAGATTACTGCTTGTTCGATGAAATAGATGTTATTTAAGAAAAGCAAACAGGGTCTGGTAGATATGCTGAACATATTGGTCCGCTCACAATAAAAGACGGCCTTCAGAGAAAGCAAATATAGTATTTGTGGGCTTAAATGCATTTAACAGAGTTTAGGAAAATGGCTTGCTAAAAAAACTGGCATTTCTGACAACTTACATACAAGTAGATTAAATGTCTTCTTAAGCAACGTTTCATAAATGTTAAATATAGTCAGACTGTGTTGGGTCGAAACAATCAGGGTTTAACTTAAGACAAGAGACTGAATCAGAGTTTTTTTTTAATATGATGAATTAATCGATACTAATCTCAAATATGTCCCAGGTATAAGCATCTTATTATTTGTTGATGACGTGTTATGGAGTGCTTTGAATTGGGATAGCGTATTTCAACAGGCATTTAAGTATTCTTTACACCTTGACCAATGAAAAAAAATACTTTACTTTCATAATTTATATAACCTATACAAATCAGCACTATTTTGATTCCAGTACTCGCTTTCTCAGCACTTTGATTTCGCCAGTAAAATCTTAATATACCAGATAAACGCTTTTATGTCAAAATTATCTTTAATTTTTGCTTCACGCAAATTCCATGATCTTAGGCATTATATGTTCATATCATCGAAAAGTCTAGTTACGTAATTGCCCTCATTATACTCAAGTGTGACTATAGTGAATAGTAAGCAAACCATAATCTAAATAAAACAATCACTGGGGTACCTCGGGATTGTGACACCCGTGTTTACTCACAAGTAAACCCCCTGAGGAAATATTTAGGTAGTAATTAGCTAGTTCTGCCTGATAATTAGTTAAAAAAATTTAAAATGCATTACGGTAAACAACAAAATTATTTTACTCAAAAAAATTGCAAAGTAAAAAGTAATACGTTTAAAATACTGGTCACGTAGTGTTCCTGAGAAAAAAACCAGAACATTTTTTGAAACAGTAAACGCATACCAGACTTTTTTTAAAAGAGCTAGCAACAAACTACGAAAAGTATAATTTGTTCTACTTATGTATAATTAAAAAACAGTTTAGTTGCAGTTTCCAGTATGATTTAATTAATGGAAGACTAGGAAACAATTCTTAATAATTTGAGATTAATATATAGAAATTTGTATTTTTCTGTTGCAATAAGAAAATGAGTATCAATTACTTCAGGGAAGGGCAAATTACGCCTCGTGGCCAACTGTGGCCCACCAGTCGTCGATCGATTGTGGTCGATTTGTTCCCTATCTTTCATAGCAAAATTTAATTTAAATTTGCTAAATAAATCAAAACTTCCTTTTAAACTCCTAGTAAGCAAACCATAATCTAAATAAAACAATCACTGGGGTACCTCGGGATTGTGACACCCGTGTTTACTCACAAGTAAACCCCCTGAGGAAATATTTAGGTAGTAATTAGCTAGTTCTGCCTGATAATTAGTTAAAAAAATTTAAAATGCATTACGGTAAACAACAAAATTATTTTACTTAAAAAAATTGCAAAGTGAAAAGTAATACGTTTAAAATACTGGTCACGTAGTGTTCCTGAGAAAAAAAAACAGAACATTTTTTGAAACAGTAAACGCATACCAGACTTTTTTTAAAAGTGCTAGCAACAAACTACGAAAAGTATAATTTGTTCTACTTATGTATAATTAAAAAACAGTTTAGTTGCAGTTTCCAGTATGATTTAATTAATGGAAGACTAGGAAACAATTCTTAATAATTTGAGATTAATATATAGAAATTTGTATTTTTCTGTTGCAATAAGAAAATGAGTATCAATTACTTCAGGGAAGGGCAAATTACGTCTCGTGGCCAACTGTGGCCCACCAGTCGTCGATCGATTGTGGTCGATTTGTTCCCTATCTTTCACAGCAAAATTTAATTTAAATTTGCTAAATAAATCAAAACTTCCTTTTAAACTCCTAGTAAGCAATCCTCAATCTAAATAAAACAATCACTGGGGTACCTCGGGATTGTGACACCCGTGTTTACTCACAAGTAAACCCCCTGAGGAATTATTTAGGTCAAAATTAACTATTTCTGACCGATTACATATCACAGAAATAAATACTTAAGATGTAAAATTTCGATACACACAATTCGCTTTCTTTATAACATGATGGTTAAGAAGTGGTGGGAAATTAAAGCACTTTTGGTTGCTTTGATAGTTGAATATCTAGTATTCGGCGATTTCATCATTTAAAATTAAATCATTTATCAGACGCATGAATGGAGTTTCAATTTAAGAAATTCCTCTCGTGCAATTCTTTTGAGTTTGAAAAAATACTTGATTGGGAATAGAAAATCACTTATCTTTGGAGAAATCAATGCCCACTTAAGTGATTGTGAGTTAGCTGACAGCATTGGTTGAGATTCTAATTGTATTGATTTCATTATAGAGAAACCTCACCAACCTTTCTTTCAATGGAAGTGTCACACCTAATTTACTCCTACCCCTTCGAGCTATGTCAAGCAAATTTTGGCATGAATTGATAGTCTTAGGGGGACAACAAATGACACAATGTGTACGCAGATGGTTCGGCCGGAAATTCGAAAAGAAATGCCCATGCTAAATCCTACTCGAGTATATTTCAGTATTAGCTATCCTGTTGAGAAGTACTGTGACAATTTTAAAGGAAAAATAACAGTACATCTTCGTCGATTGATAAATTAGAAGAAAAAACAGTATTGATCCCGATTCCTTATCAATTCTCAAGCTTCTATTTTGTTGATTGCAGATTCAAAATATCATGATAACGCCCAGGTTCATTACCAGCAGAATGAAGCGTTTTAAACTTAAGAAGTCCAGGGATAGCATCACCCTCCAGTGAATTCCTTTTTGAAATTGAGCAGGCAGGAAAAACGGCCGATTATGGATCTCTAATGTTTAAACATAATTCTCCTCTGGGTAATATTAAGAAAATTATCAACAGCAAACTGAAAGGTGACACAGTCTCTTTATATTAAGATTCAATAGCAGATAAGGGCGAAATATCCTGCTCAATTAAATTCCCAACTGCTTGCTTTCATTTGGTTATTGAGCAATTACAAAAACACTTATATCAAAATAGAGTCAATGATTTTTTTATCTTCTGAGAAACCAGGATTATGTGGATAGTTATTACTTAAAGAAGTTTTTATTTTTGAGCTATTTAATGAAAATTCTATGGGCGTTAACTTTTATGCTTCCTGATCATTTTACTAATGGCAGAGAAGCCGCATATGGTAGTAAGATAAAAAAAAAAGTAAATTATCATTTTGGAAGCGATGACTTATTGCAAGGTTTTCCAATTTTAAACAATCACTTAGAATAATTTAAGCACTCGTAAAAAATTATATTTAGGTTTGTGTTTATTGTCTTAAGTATGGATTAAAACTCAATATCGGTCACAGTGCAACCAGTAAAAAATGCGAGAGATATCTGTGGGAAAGAGATTTATAATAAAAAGAATGAATTATGGTTAATAAGTTAAACAGTATTATTATCTCTCATATAAATCTTGCTCATACCAAGATCGCAAATATTCAACACTCCACAGACTTCATACAAAACCAAGTTATGATTGGATCAATTAACGAACCATACTATGATAGTGAGAATAGAATTACTGGTTTTCAAAATGACATCAAAATAATCGCAGCAGATAGCAAACCAAGATGTGCTGTCCTAATTAGAAGACACTAGGCAGTGCCTTTTCCAATACTAGTGAGTAGAGATATGGTGATTATTGAGGTCACTTATAACAATTTGTACTTTTATTTTGTTTCTATATACATTCCTCCCTCTGCCGATCTATCGATTCCCCTGGATCAACTGCAATACTTTATTCCTCGGCATCAAAATAGTATTTTTATTATTAATGGCGATTTCAATGCCAAAAGTACCCTTTGGGGTAATGTAAACGATCAACGAGGTCAACAAATGATTGATTTTATCTTTTTAATGGACTTGGATATTGTTAACAATCCTGACTCTCTACCCACCTTTTCATCCGTTATTGGAGAAAGTTGGATTGATTTGACACTAATCACACAAAATGTCAAGATTGATAATTGGAGAGTCATGGATCAGGAAGCGTTGAGCGATCATAGACTTATTCTTATGGAATTAAACGAAGCACTTCAACCGAAACTGAGTACATGTCGTATTAATTATTCAGACATTGACTTATTTAACTTTTCAATTAAAACTAAAAAACTGATTGATAGTTGTAGAAATAGATTGGAGGAGGTTGATACTTGTTCGAAAATTGATTCTTATATTGAAGATGTAATGGATGCAATGGTAAAGGTTTGTGGTCAATCTAGAAAACAGGTTGGTAAATCTTTTATTAAGTGCCCGAGATGGTGGTCTTTAGACCTCTCAATTCAACGCAAGAAACTGAGAGCGAAAAGAAGGCTTTTCCAAAAATAGACCGATCCCACCATTAGAAAACTAAAGCAAATTGACTTTAAAAGAGAAAAGTCGTTGTACACAAAAAGTATAAGAGAACAAAAGAGGTCGACACTGCGCAATTACTTGGAGAAATTAACCAACCAGAACTGTTTTGGGCCTGACTACAGAATTGCAAAGGGGGCAACTTCTTCAACGACATCCTTACAAAGGCAGAGGCGACCGGATGGCACCTTAACAGAAAGTAAACTGGAAACCATAAATTATATTTTGGACTACCATTTTGCTCGATGCCCAGACATTTCACTGCCAAACACTATAAGCTGCGATTTGGAACAGCCTTTTTCGGACACGGAAATTGAACAGGTGGTAGTGAATTTGAAGCCAAATAAATCTCCGGGCATTGACGGAATACCGTCAGAAATATGGAGAACCGTTCATCGCCTCGAACCAGTATGGTTTAAAAACGTTTTCAACAAATGCCTCCAACTCGAGTACTTCCCCGTGAGATGGAAAAGAGCAAAGATAATCCTTTTGCCAAAACCTGGCAAGGATTTGGCTCTTCCTGATGCCTATAGGCCATTATCTCTTCTGCCCACATGGGGTAAGATACTCGATAAGCTTCTTACAAATAGATTGACATTTTTTCTTGAATACAACAACCTTCTACAAAACGATCAACATGGCTTTAGGACTAGAAGATCGACTACTACGGCACTTAAATCAGTCCTAAATATCATCGAACAAGCCAAGGCTAAAAAGCATCATACACTTGGTGTTTCTCTTGACATCAAGGGGGCGTTCGATGGCGTCCTGTGGAACGGAATTGTGGAAGAAATTATTGAGTTGAATTGTACCAAGACACTTACAAACATGATGAAGAGTTTTCTTGATCAAAGAGTTGTCACATTTCAGCTCAGTGACCAAAACATTGACAAGACAGTATGTAGGGGTGTGCCGCAGGGTTCGTGCCTTGGGCCATTCCTGTGGCTCACTGTAGCAAACAAAATACTTCGTAAAACTAAAGCGGATAACGAGTATGTCATCGCATTTGCTGACGATTTCTTTTCAATGGTTACTGGCACAATACTTAATAATCTGGGCCCTTGGGCCACAGAAGTTCTAAAAGACTATCAGTCTTGGGCTAAACATTTTGAACTTTCTTTCAGTAATCAAAAAAACCAAAGCTATAGTCTTTCCAATAGCAAATAAATATACCAGGAAACCAACCGTCAAGCTCTGCGATATTAACATTCCCATTGAAGTTAATATTAATTACCTTGGGTTCCTTTTAAGTACACAGCTCTCCTGGTTACCCCATTTAGAAAAAGTTTTTGATAAAATTACTGTCTTTCAAGCTAAACTCAACCGACTATCTGGCGTTGACTGGGGAATCGACCCAAGAACAAGGAAATATATGTTTCAAACATCTGTTTTAAAAATCATCACTTATGGTTCCGAAATCTGGTACAATAATAATGTCAGAACTCTAAATAAAATTAAAAAGATTGAACGTGTACCACTTTTGAGTCTCACAAAGTCTACAGAACCTAATCTACAGCGGCCCTTCAGGTCTTAGCTGGTACAGTACCTTTAGATTTAACAATCCAAACAGAGGCAAAACTTGCAGATATCTATTTACATGAGGATTCTATAAATTTTAAACAAGAACTTCCACTTAAGCATCCTGCTGATTATTTTTCTATTCCATTTAATTACATTTTACCAAGTGATGAAACAATACAAATTTATACAGACGGGTCCCGCTTGATTCATGAAGGCGACTTCAGAGTCGGCTGTGCCTTCGTCGTATATTTAAATGGTAACTATTTCGATCATTACTGCTTTAGGTTGAGCGATCAATCAACTGTATTTAAAGCCGAACTCTGGGCGATTCTTCAGTCTATTTACTGGATGTACTGGATTCAGTCTATTTACTGGACTATTAACTACATGTTCCATGTAACAATACGGTCAGTGTCCATACCTACAATTTTTAAGGACAGTTTATAAATTATAATGGAAACATATTTTCATATTTCTGTAGAAATTTTAACATAAATGAAAAATAAAATGTGAAAAAAATGATGAAAAAATAATAATAAATACAATAGAAACTTTTATATCAATCAGCAACACAATTGAAAAATTCTAATTTTCATCTTCAGAACTCAAAGAAACATGAATTTAAATGTTGCACTGAGTAAGTTTGCAAGTTTAAAAAGAGCCAATGTGTTTAATATTACCAAGGGTTTCTCCAAACATTTTGTGAAAGGTCCTGTTTTTATAAAATTTTAAGAAAACTACTCATAATTTGTGAATAAAAAATAAGCGTTAAGTCACATTATGTCAACCAGGTTTTATGAATTTATGCAAATAGGGTCCTGTTATTGCAAAAATTGCTAAAAACCTTTTCGAGAATTTCTTAAATTGCAAATAGATTCTGCTCAACAATTGCTGCTACTAAATTAGAGATGTAACATACAAATATTTGGTATTTAGCCTATACTGGTCAACACAGAATATTCAATTCGGACGAATAATAAAAAAAAACAAATTCACTCACATTTTTAATAATTTTAATTGACATATTTTAAATATTGCAACTTATTTACGTATCACTTTCAATGTGTTACGCATTAAGTAAATTTAAACAATTCTTCAATTCATAATATTTTATTTAAAAAATTGCCAGAAATGAATTTTTGTTTACATAATATTCTATTAATTAAATTTTTAAATAAATATAAATTGATCAATTATTCATTTACAAAAAAAATTATCATTTAATATCAATAAGAATGCACATACGATGTTTCTAAATTTAGAAATATTTTCTTAGAGTACTACATTTGGAATTTAAACTTAAGGAAACTTGAAAAACTTTGTTCGTTTCGAACCATCTTTTTGTCCCCCCAGAAGGGTTTATTCGATTAACAAAACAGTAATGAAGGTAAACAAATCAGTGAAGGGTCCGATTAAAAGATAAATTATTTTGTGAAATTGTCCGTTAACGGAGGACCCAAATTTCTTCTAAACAGACCTCTGATTACAAAACTAAAAGAAAGTAATAATTATGTAATATTAAACATGGTTCTAATGAGGAAGATTAACATTTATAAAAATATTTGCAATGATATTGCCCATCAAACTTTTCAAACTTCTACACTAAAGAAATGTGTTTCTTTGATAACCATTCTCAACATTTATACTTATTCAATGGTCATACTTCATTTTTATTCAGCTATAATTCAGCTATTTTATTCATTTTAATCTAATTAATTCACTAAACAAATTCAGAGCTAGACTATAACACGGCACTCCAGGCCTGTGAATCCAAATATTTTTATTAATCTAAGTATAAAATCTAATTTTAAAAAATATTATATATAAAAAAATGAAAAAACTATTATTAAAATTTCAAAAATATTTGCAGTGTTTCTTTTATTAGATATTCAATTGTTAGTGAACAGTATTCTGCCAAAAAAAGGTCAATTATTTAGAGTACTGTAGTTAGAAAAATTTGGAATAACTGGTTTAAAACCACATAAACTGGAAGACAGTTTACTACAAAAGATTAGCCTGTAGTGAATTAAGTGAGAAGACTCGCCTGTCAAAGCCATGTTTATTAACATGAGAAATATAATTATATATTAATTAGCACTAGGTATAAAGATTTCTTACATGGGTTTTAAGATGTTGTATTAATTTATTTATATATTAAGATAACACACTAACGTATGTTTTACATTAATATACATTTGAAATTAAACTTCTTCGAAGAACTTCACTTTATCAAGAAAGTGAAAATGCTATTATTGAATTACTGGTTCTCTGTTTGCTTATTTAGGATTAGGTCGAATTAAAAACTCATAATGAAAGTCAAATCACTCGCTCTTGATGGAAACCGCGGCAATTATTTCCCAGGAAGAACTTAGTAATTCCTGAACTGCAGGTTTTGGATTTCTTTGATTTAAAAGTTTTACCATATACATCTAATTTCTATTTTAACATATTTGATTGAGAATATTTTCATTTTAGCTGAATACTAATTCTGTTTACTATTTTTCTGTGTACTAGTTTTGTTTATTGAAACATTTGTATGGACTAAACACAATATTTCACATGTTTTTGAATCAGTACTAATAATTTGGTTACATATTTTTAGTATTTTAGTTTAGAAAAAATTTATAAAATTAAGCACTTAAAAACTTTTTTTTAAACGAGATTTTATTATGTATGCATAAAAAAGAAAGCAGATAGGATTGCAAGATTATTTATAAGGCAAATACAACAAATAATACCTTTTATTCTCCAGCTTGGATGTGAAGTAATCGGCTGAACAGCTTCATTCATCAACTGATAATTTTCGGAATCAGATACACGTTCCTTTATAACTTCCACTCTAAAAAAAAACACTTCATTTTTAAAGAAAAAGTGCCACGTCAAACTCGAAGAAAATATAATTGCATGAAACATTGGAAATACACTCTATAACAAAAAATCGACGCACCAAGAAGGAGTTGTCCGATTGAAACGAAAATTGATGGATAGGAAGACAATGTACAGAACAGTAAATGATTAAAATTTCAGAACAATTGAATAATTTATTACGGAGTTACAGAAACAAGTTCAATAAGGTGTTGACCCGCCTCTAGCCTGGATACAAGCTGCCACACGGCGTGGTATAGACCGATAAAGCTTCCGGATGGTCTCTTGCGGTATTTCCTGCCAAATTCGATCCAATTGTCGAACGAGGTCATCAACATTCTGGTGCCAGATGCAATCGCTTTCCCTTCATATCCCAGACATGCTCGATGGGAGAGTGATCTGGTGATCTAGCAGGCCAAGGAAGAGTTTGACATGCTTGCAGACAGTTCATAGCAACACGTGCCGTATGTGGTCTGGCATTGTCCTGCTGAAAAACCAGCCCAGGGAGCTGCAAAAGGAACGGTAGCAAAACAGGTCTTAGTATGTCGTCGACGTACCGCTATGCCGTAAGTGTACCTCTAATGACGACCAAAGGGGTCCGGCTGTCAAAGGAAATGGCACCCCAGACCATAATGCCTTGTTGAGGGCCGGTGTGGCGTGCAATAGTGAGGGCAGGATCCCCCCCTCTGCCCTGTGCGTCTCCAAACACGTCTTCGATGATCGTCAGGACGCAGTTGGAAACGGGATTCGTCGCTAAAGACTATACGTCCCCAGTCGGCATCATTCTAGCCTGATCGAGCGTCGATTTTGCGCGTCTTAGTGCGCTCTTGGTGCGTCGATTTTTTTGTTATAGAGTGTATAACACAGCAAGTATTAATTTTTTGAGTAACAAAGTTAACTCAGTTAATTAAGTTGGTAAAAAAGGGCGTCATAATCAATTGTTAAGACAAAATAATTCAGGCAAAAACCTTTAAAATTTAAACAGCACTTCAATACTTTAGACAAAATGATTAATCATTTAATCAAGGGCCAGGATAGCCTGGTTGGTAGGGCGCTGGGCCCATATCCAAGAGGTCGCGGGTTCCATCCTCGCCGGCCGAAGACTCCCCGTGTAGTAAATGGTGACTGATGCACGCTAAATCTGTCGGGTCTCAAAGTCCTCCATGTTCCCACAACAAATCAATACCTCTGGGGGTACTGATCCAGGAGTTTCCTTGTTTTCTGGATTGGTTCAAAATTACAAGGCTACGGAGTTGAACGTAAGTAGTCGTAAACCCATGAAATTGGGTCGGCTGTTCAACGACGGTTATAAAATAAAATCAAATCATTTAATCATTTTGTCTAAAGTATTTAAGGAAAACATTTCTCTACAAGATCATAATTTTTTAGCAATTACATTTCATAAAAAACTTGAAAAATTTAAATACTTGTGTAGTCACATTGAACGCACATTTCTGTGAAATTTAGAAACAGTATAAAGAAAGAAGCGAAGTACATCGAAAGGAGATTAAGAAACTGCCTTCCTCAATGCATGAAAAAGTAGAGCAAAATCAAAGTGTAATTTAAGAAAAAAAGTCCAATTTTCAAAAAAAAAAAAAAAAAAAAAAAAGAAGTTATATAAAATGTTTATAAAATGTTAAGCATTAAAGAAGTAAACTAATGATAAAATACAATAGTTATTCAAATAAACTAAATAAAGGCTTATTTGAATTGTGGTCTGACCCCACATATTAAAATATGCAGTTAGCGTCACTTCCATATTCATGTAAGTCATTGCTATTTTAAGAACAGTAAATTATAGCCTATTTCAGATGCAAAACAAAATAGAAAAGAAAGTCATTCATTTACAGTATACGACGGAGATAAAAAAAGCAAGGCAAAAATTTTTTTGCGTAATTTCATTAAAAATAAACAAATTAGTAAACAAATAATAATAAGAAATGGTGGCCGTGATGCAGATGCATAAACAGTTATTTGACTTTTCAGATATGGGTCGCAAATCAGTGCTAGGAGAGACTTCCCGGATGAGACGCACTTTTATCATTAAACAAATTTTTAAACCCCAGATTCTGTTTACCCTCCAATCAATGCTGGAAATTGTTGATCATCACCAAGATGCAAAGTTAATCATGATCTGGGGCGGAACTTCTGAAAGCGGCATAACACCTCGGATTTTTGTCGATGAAGGTGTTAAAATAAATCAAAATGTGTATATGCTAGACATATAGTTCTCTTGCAGGCATTCAGCGTTGTAAACTGGATGCTTCAACAGCGCTCCACACTAGCTCAGAAGGCCAAAAAGATAAAAGAGTGGTGCATTTTCTGGACATGATTGAATGGCCACCCTAACTGCCGGATCTCACTCCCATAGATTTCAGTGTATGGTCCTTACTAGGTTCTTCAGTTTATGGCAAGTCTAGACTCTGCACTAAACCACACAAAAGTTTATTAATCTATTTATTATTAAGTCACATTAAAAAAATGTTTGTGCTGTTTCTTGTAGCATTACTTTATTAGAGGTATAGGATTAAAATCTCATAATGAACAAAAATGGACCAGAACTGCTATTCTAATAAAAACTTAATATAGGCAAAAATTAAATAAGCCTGATTGAACCTGAAATTAAGTGCTTATACCAAATGAGAAAAGTCGAAATAATTAAACAAATCCAATTTAAAATGATTAATTTAGAAATTATTTAAAAGAATCAACTACGAAATCATCGTGGCAATTTACTTTTCAAACTATTACAGAATTCATCTTTTAGCTTTTTGATAGTAAAATATAAGCAAATATAGTAAAATAAAAAACAATAAACAACTGCTCAAAAACAAAAATCCAGAAAATTGAACAGAAAAGAAAATTCCATTTTTGGAAAAGTTCAGGTGGATATTTGAAGTGAATTATTTTGCACTCGTAAGAAGGAAACATTTTTTTAAAGTATTAAAACCATTTTATAATTACTTGGTGGTGCTTCAGTACTGATGCTTGAGCTTCCCATGTAGATTAAGGGTATTTAAAAACACCGAGAGAAGGAATTTTCAATCGCTGATACAAACACAAATTGAAGTTCCACAAATATATATATTTTTTATATGTATTTTTTAAGATAGGAGATTAAACATCAATAAAAAAAATTTTTTAAACAGATAAAAAGATTGACATAAATAAAAATAATTATCAATATACTTTAGCACCAGAACATTATATTCATGAAATAAAGAGTTGAAACAATGGTTCCGGCTTAAATTTGTTTGTGATAAAATTCATTTATAACTTTATAACATTTATAACTTTAAAGTTGGATCAATTGTTTTAATTGGGATTTATAAATTTTATTACAAATATGACACTTCAAGAGTATGTAGAGTAATTTAAGTTCACTTAGTTACTTTTTTGAACTATTTTTCAAGAAGTGAAAAACCATTAGTTTTTATAGATACTATGTAAAATTTATTATTATAACTCAAATTTATGTAACACATGAAATTTTGATTACGTCAAATAGTTTGTAAGAACTATGATAAAGACTAAAATTTTCACAATAAATCAGACAAAAGTATTTTTCTGCAGAACAAAAGAGTAAGAAATCAATACATTCATTCAATTTTTTTCCTACATAAAGTAATTGATAATGACTTTAAATATGTCTATTTATTAATCTATTAATTCTAAAAATTTAAAAGATTATATTGTGCACATTAATGTTAAAGATAGCAGCAAAATATCTTGGGAACTCATTGGGCCAATATTTACCAATCTTGGCTCAACAAAGTTTTAAAGGGCTATTATTTTGCCAATATTGGACCGATATAGAAATGTTCGATTCACCCGATATTTTATAGCCACTCTTCAGTCCATGTTTACCCGATATAAATTGTCTAATTCACCAGATATTTCATTTCCCTTTTTTACCCAATATCGGCTCTATTCAGATTTGTGCATCCAATATTTTAAAGACGTTATTCAGCCCATATCGGTTCGATATGGAAGATTTTGACTCAACCGATATTTTATAGTCATTATTCAGCCAATATAGATCATAGATAAAATTTTACGATTCACCTGATATTTTAAAGCCGTTATATAGTCAACGTGGGTCCCATATAGAATAGTTCGATTATTCCAATATTTTAGCAGTTATTCAGCCAAAATAGACCCCATTTGTGAAATTGTCGAATTGACCAGATATTTTATAGTCATTACTCAACCAATATAGGCCATATATAGAATTGTTCAATTCACCCGATATTTTATAGCCACTTTTCAGCCAAAGTTTACGCTATATAGAATTGTCCAATTGATTCGATATTTTATTGCCCTTATTTCGCCAATATCGGCCCTACACAGATTTGTTAAATTACTATTACTATGTTACTTCATTAAATTTGTTGCATGTCGGTTCGATATACAAGTGTCCGATTCAACCGTTGTTTTATAGCAGTTATTTAGGCAATATAAACCCTAATTAAAATTGGACGATTGACCCGATATTTTTTAACCGTTACTCAACCAATGTAAACCCCATTTGAAATTGACCAATAAACCAGATATTTTATAGCTGATAAAAAAAACCTAAAAGGTAAAATAATAAGCGCTTTTCTCTAAAATAATACTAGGTTTTCAAATCTCATGGGATAATAGCTATCAATATAATTCTAGAGCTACTTCTATAATATGATCAAAACATGTAATGCTTCTTGGTAATTCGAGTTTCTACTATCAGAACTTGTCATTTTGAACAAGGTAAATGTTTTATTTTATAACTGCTGTTGAACAGCTGATCCAATTCTGGGTTTACGACTACCAATGTTCAACTCCGTAGACTTGTAATTTTGAACCTAGTCCAGAAGACAAGGGAACTCCTTGATCAAGTATTGGGAGAAATTAGCAATTTGATTTTAATAGAAAATATTCACATTTTCGTGGATAGCACAAACATATTTTATATAGTGTTTTACCTACGCATAAAATATGGATAGGTCGTAGTACAGCAAAACTTAGGTTTGCTAATTTTTATGTTTTTATGCATCTGCTTTGATACTTGATATGCTTTCATCATGGTGCGCATTGTGGGCTTTCTGTCAATTTTCTTTGACAGTCATGCACTACCAGAAGTCTGGCAAGAAAGTTAATCAGATAAGTAGAAATTGAGTACAATTTTTTTTTTGTTTCACCAGAAACTTGATTACTAGGCTATTTCTTTTGTTTTGGTAGTAAGGTTACAGAGTACGCAAAGAACAGTGCAGCATTTTCTTGGAGATACAGGTAATGCACTGTTTGTTTTTTTAATAGCTTTCCCCTATGCTTAAGGAATATAATAAAGAGAATATCCTTACCGAATTTCTACTGATTGTATCAGTGCCTTTTTATTTTTCCTTTGTCTTCTTTTTTTAAATTTATCTATATCTCGGTTAAGATTTTTTTTTTCAAAATATTTCTGCTATCATCAATTTTCGTTTAATATTCCTTATCTTTTTCCTTACAAATATCTTTTTGTTTTGGAACATTCTAGTTCTATATTCTCTCATTCTTTCTGCTGCTGTCTTTCCCATATTGACTACTCACTTAAAAAACTTTTAACTATAAACTAAAGACAATTTTAAATGAAAATGGCACAGCTTTGTATAAAAAGTGTGCTCTAATAGTGGAGGAACTGGTTTCAACTAGTTGAACTGAGATGCATTAGCACTTGTTTGCATTCCTAGAGTTCCTTTTTAATGGTCAACCTATCAATTTTGTGTAACTGAGGGGACATTTAGTTTTGTCCACTCTGTTATATGAGAAACTTTGGAATTTTTAATTTTTTTTCTTCGAAAATATAACATAACATAGTTGTACTAATAGACTTAATTGTAAAAACCAAATATTATGTTAAAAAGACTTTTGTGTAATGAATAAAATAAACTTAAAATAATAATTGTAACAGAGGGGACAGTATATATTAAAGATAATTTCTGATATAAAAAATAAGAAAAAATGTTTTTTGGCGATAATTACAGCATAATTAGACGACTCAGGAACAATTTATTGTGCAATATGAATCAAACTACATGTAAAATCGTAATATTTTTAATAACTTATTCTTGTTTAAAATAGACAGTTTTATTTCGTAGAATGAGTCAAAAGCATGAATGCTGTCTATTTATGATACATTTTACAATAATCATACATAACTCTAAAAAATTACTTTTGAATTCATAAATTACAGCAAATTTCCTTTAAAATGATACCAAATACAAGGACATTGCTTATACTTTAAAGATTCCCTACTGGTTTCAGTTGGCATAGAATTCAACATGCCTCTATCACTGAGGATATTTTATGTTAGCTCGCACTCGGTACGACCTGGGTGCGGAATTCGTATCGACCAGTCGTTGCTGGGATTCGAACCCGGTTCACCTCATTGGAAGGCGAACGCTCTATCGTCTGAGCCACCAAGACCCTAGGTGAAAATGTTTGTAGTTATCATTTCCTGGGTAAGGACTGAGTGTTTAAGTGGATTGTGCCTTGCATCTTCTAAGCCAACTCTAAAATGTAGCTGATAGCTCAAGTGTCGCTTTTGCAATCTAACATCCTGCAATATCAAGAATAAGAATAAATTTTTAAGGCCCTTTACGTCGCTTAATTTTCTAGCCCAAATCAAACTGTATTACCCCAAAAAGCTGGATACCGTATTACCCCAAAAAGCAGAAGCAATTTTCCCTTTTTAAGCAATGTGTGCCTAAATCTTCTATTAAGTAATTAATTTTCAAATTATTTGGATCAGCTCAGATTTTAAGACAAAGCATTTACGCAGTGGTTTTCTTATTTCATGATAAATAATCCTGAGCAAAAAAATTAATTTCAATCCTGTACAATTTCACCAAAATGTTATATGAACTATCAGAAGTTTAATAGACAAAGAAAATTATTTTTTCCAAACGTGAAGGCTTATATTGTACTTGGACTATTTTGAAAAACAGAAAACAAAAATGAGCAAAAGAAGAAAGATCTATAAATGGTAGATTTGTTTGTGTTGTAAATCACTCATTAAGAAACTAGATACAGAAATGTATATTATTAAAATATTTCAAATCTTTCCCGGTTCAATAGATTTAAATACGAAACTGGTCCTTGATTGCAAGTTTATAATGGTCCATATATTTTTAGACAATGGTCTTAGAATGGCTTTCGATATCAGGTCGAGACTGAGGTGTTTAAGTTTCGTAATAATAGGTCGTAGAATGATTTTATATTCTGGTCAAATATTTATTTTTATGTAGTAGGACCTTTTATGGGTTTACAAAATAGAGTCACTTTTGGGATGTCTAAATGATTTAATATTGACTCTTTATATGCAATGAAGAATAATGGTACAGCAAATACTTACTCAAGTGTGGTAAATTAATACTTCTTCCTTTTCTCTTTGAAGTTCGTTAAAGTAAATGGGATAATTTCTTGGAAAAGAACAGGTCAACCGGCATTTCACAAAAGTGGTAAATTTTCGTTTCGAAAAAAAATCTCCTCCTTGGTAATTCTAACAAATCCTGTCAACTCGTGAATAAATTGTCTGTAATTATGAAATTGCAATCAGAAAGTGAAAAAAATGGAAAAAATAAAAAAATAAAAAACAAAGATGTGCCTCACCTTTCCACAGTTTATGTATTCCACAGCAGCTTCTCGGGAGAAATAATAAGTGTAAACTTCAATTTCACATAACGCACCAAAATTTGGCTCTGCAAAGAATATTTAAATTGACAAATAAAGAACAAGGATATTAATTGTTAATTATACGTTGAAAATTCAGGGTAGCTGCAAACAATTAAGAAACAAAAAAAAAATCCATTTTTTGAAAAGGATCATGCATTTCAATTCTGTCTTATTCTTAATCATAAAATACAATATGCCTTTCACATTTCGGAAACCTTTGTTATGTCGAATACTTTTTGAAGTCAAAAATTAATCTTTTCAAAAAAATCACAGCGTACCACCACTCAACAGTACTGCGTCCCCCTGTGGCAGAATTTTTCGTGTTTTCTGCGAGATCCTCTTTAATATTAATGTCTTTCTGAAAGATAATTTTAACAATAACAAATATACATGTTACTAATTTAAAGTAACAGAAGAGTCAAGTTCAAAAAGAAAAAAAAAACTTTTGGGATCAAAAAAAGTAATTATTTTTAATTGAATATGTAATACTTTTTATTCTAATAATATGGGCAATATTCTCATATATTGTAGGAGGGAAAACACAATTATTGTTTCCTTTTTCGCATTTTGCAAAATATTATCACATTAAAAAAAATCTTGAAATCCGTAGCATTAAATGCCGAAAAAAAAAACTACAAAAAACAAGCGAATCAAGCAGACTCTTCAAAAAGGGGTAACTAAATGCTTGTTTTCATTTCGAGATTCAGTTGTAATCAATAATATCGTATTAAAATTATCGGATTTTAAAAGCTGTGAGGAAATCAATAGTAATAACTGCATAAAAAATAGAATAAAAATTTCTACAGAAAAGAAAACCTAATTTTTTTACGTCCCGAAGGAAGAATCTTTCTTCAAGAACGTTCTGCAACAATGTCGCAACGATTCTGCCGCGGAGGACTCTGATAGTTTATTAAGACTACAAAGGAAAATATTATAAAAACAGTGTGTATGAGTTGAAATTAAAAATATTTCAAATATATCCAATTTCATTTAAAATGTATCCAATATATTTCATTTAAAATATATCCAATATTAATTGAAATGATTTATTAAAAAAATATGCAGGTGACATATTTTAATCATTTTGCAAATAAACTATTAAAATCAACATCACCAGGTCTGTTTCATAACATACTAGTGGATTCTAGGCACAGTGAATAATTTTAAGAACTTTCACAGTCAATAAAGGGAAAAACTATTGCACTTATTAATAAAGTTAAAATGACTGCAATATTATCTATTCATGATTGATATAAATAATAAACTTGAATATTAATCTTGAATATTATCTTACTTTTAAATAGTGATAGATATTGAATTTAAGAGTTCTGAATGGATTTTTCACTTTTAAAAAATGCAAATTATTTATTGACTTTAAAATAAAAAATATCTTAAAACAATAAAAATTCAAAATATTCTAAAAATATATATAGCTTCAAATTGATCACTAGTTTTAGGGATTTTTTTAAAAGTTCATTAAACTAGTTAGTGAACTTGAATAAACCAGAAAAAGGAGAAATTAGGAAAATCTAACAATTTATTAGGGACTTCACTTAAAATTAGTTGGAAAAATTTAGAAATGTGAGCAGCTTCTGTTGGAAAATAAATAATTATGAAAAAAATTGCTCAATAAATAACAATAGAAGTACTGAACTCAATTATATTATAATCATAATTTTAATTGCATCTTTTTTTCAACATTTGGAAAAGAATCTAATGACTGGCATATCAATAATATTCTTTCATTAAAAAAGCAATGCCGATTAATATAATGAAAAAAAAAATCATTTTACACTATGGGTGTAATTTTATTTGGAAGCATGGAGGAAACAAATCAATTAATATTTCAACTGAGCTTATTCAGTTATTCTTAATATGTAGGCTTTATGAACACACAAATGACTAACAGATAATTTTTTTTGATTTTTATAAAAAGTTAACAAAAGGTACTTGTTTTTACAAAATCAATAAAAATAATTTATAAAGAGTTTTCGAAATTAAACTTTAATATTGTAATATAGTGAAACAATAAAATGTTTTACAAAAAGGAACATGACATTGTAATTATAATAAAAAACAAGTAATTTTATCTCATTTCATAATGATACTAAAATTTAGATTTTCATTCTAGTAAATTTATAATTACCTTTCTCCTTCAGACTTTCAAGGGATTCTTCGAGGACGATCTCGCTTTGTACCTCCTCAATTTCTGCTGTCCTTAAAATAAAACATTGTTTAGCTGTAAGTAATTGCATTAAAAAAAAACTTTAAACAATATATAAATAACTATACCAGAAATTTTAGGGAATGAAATTTGATAATATATTATTTCCTCGATTTTATTAATTAATTTCATAAATCATCCATTTTTTTACCACATTTATTTTACCCATTAAATATCCCCACATAAAAACAACGAACATTTTTTTTAATGATTTGAGGTTCAAAATATGTCTATGCATACTTAATATCTTCTAAAAAAAAATAAAGATTTACTAAGTATCAAATTAAAAGTTAAACAAAAAAACTTTTGACTCCTTTCTAAAAAAAAAAATTGCATACACGAATTACAATACAACAAAAAGTAAATTATTTAAAAAAGCTAGATAAAAGCATTTTTAAATTTTACGAACCAACTTAAGAAAATTTAAAAAAGAAGCTTTAAACAGAAAAATAGGAAATATTTAAAATAAAAACTGGTATTCATGAAATTAAGCTTACCAATTTAATTTTTTTTCCACGGCAGGTTGTTCTTTGTATAATCGTGTTCCATAAAAGTACCAGTACTTATTGCCATCATTATCACATCCTAATATTTAGGCTCTTAAAATATCCGAATCCCTATTCTGAAAATAATAAGGATCAAACAAATAAATAATGCAAAATCATGTGTTATATTATAATAATTCATTCAGAATAAAATCAAATTTTGAAACAAAATTCCTAAAAAAATATTTTTTTTAAAAAAATTTGTAATATTGTTTATTTTTAACTTTGAAAATGAAATTTCTAAAATACACCACTGTTTATTTTTAACTTTGAAAATGAAATTTCTAAAATACACCACTGTTTATTTACTCTTAAAATGTTAGTCATAATTTTTATCAAAACTAAAAGCAAGTAGCTTCTTTGCCGTGTCAAACAAAATTTTCAAATTTTTTTACCAGTCTTCAACTTATGGAGAGTTAGAAAATTTAGTTACATATTTGCGATTTTTGAGATAGATTGTTGTTGCATATATTTTCAAAAAAATTTAAATTTTTAAAAGCAACTATGTTAATGTGGCAGTATATACAAAGAGATTAGAGTAAAACAGCTATAACCTCATTTTTTTTCTTGAGTACTATTATTAAACAAGCAATTTACAACTCAGTTATTTTCACGAAATGGTAGCAAAATGAGCAGAAGCATCTTAATTGTCTACATGAAAATCGTGGTGTTTTTCATCGAAAATGCTCTGCTGGAAAATTTTAAATTTGTGGCTTATACATAACTGTCATCATGGATAGGAAAAATTCCGGTAGATTTTACGAAATATAAATTTCACGATAATTGTTGCATAATGAACTAAATACACATAGGGAGTATTAGGGATTTTTATAGTCATCAGAATAGAGAAACTGAAATATTTTCCACTTATGATTGACATTAAACGTACTTGAAATGTTATCTATTAAGTTTGCTCCTAATTTTGAATATTAATAGGCATATAATATATCAAAGATATTCAAAAGATTTTTTGTAATTTAAAAAGAGTTCTGACCTACACCTACCATTATTTTATGCAAGCGATTGGAGACCTACACCTCGGGAATCATTGGAAATTACCAATGCGGATTCCAGAAAGGAAAAACAACAACTGACCAATTGCATACTATCAGGCAGATCTTGGAGAAAACCAAAGAGTATAACACTGACACATACCACTTATTTATTGACTTTAAAGCTGCCTACGACAGCACCAACCGAAGAAAACTACTTGAGGCTATGTTGGAGTTTAACATCCCAAAGAAGCTAATCAGCCTCACAAGAATGACACTCAAAAGAGTTTCGTGCAGAATAAAAATCTCGTCAAGTCTCTCTGAACCATTCTTCACCGAAAAAGGCCTGAGACAGGATGATTCCCTTTCTATTTAACATAGCTTTGGAAAAGGCCATTAGAGACTCTGGTATCAACACAAATGGAACAATCTTACAAAGAACTGTCCAACTACTCGCTTTTGCTGATGATATCGACATAGTTGGAAGAACAAAACGCTCAGTCATTGACGCTTTTGTAGCGCTTGAGATTGCGGCGAAGGAGATGGGACTACTTATAAATGCAGACAAAACCAAGTTTTTGATCGCAACAAATAAAACTCCTGATCGATCTCCTCTGGAGATAATGACTTACTCTTTTGAAACTGTTAACCAGTTCAAGTACCTAGGAACCTTGATCTCTAGCCATAACAACCTGAAAATCGAAATAAATAACAGAATTTCCATGGCTAACAGAAGTTTCTCCGGCCTCAGAAACCAACTGAAATCCAAGTTCATCAGTGTGAAGACAAAGTTAAACATCTACAAAACTTTAATCAGGCCTATAGCTACGTATGAAAGTGAGTGCTGGACCCTAAGCAAAACAGAGGAGGAGAAAGTGCTAATTTTTGAAAGAAAAATTTTGAGGAAAATCTTTGGATCTCTTCAAGAGAATAACGTATGGAGAATTCTTTACAACCACGAAATTTACAAAAAATATGACAAATTCGGTGGGACCGACATTGTGAGAACTATTAAAGCATCACGCATTAGGTGGCTGGGCCACCTCTTCAGAAATTCTGATGCCGTCCCTGCCAAAAAAGTGACTTTTTCCACAATTGAAGGGACGAGACGTAGGGGATGACCACCTACAAGATGGATAGACGACGTTGAAAAGGACCTCAAACTATTGGGAGTCAACCGATGGCGGGCCGCCGCACCGGACAGGACCAGATGGAGGAAAATCTGCGAGTCAGCCTTGGCCTGTGAAAGGCTGTTGCGCTTATGAAGAAGAAGAATAAAAATAAACTGAACATTTTTGGACAAAAGAAGTTTTGAACTGATTTCTATAAATGAGGTTCACTTTATTATGTATTAGTAATACTTATTTTAATATTTAAACAATCAAGCAATAATCTGTTCAAAAATTCTATTTCAGTAGGGATTTTTTAGGAAATTTACTCAATTTTAGGGAATTTTCTAAAATGTCCAAAAACCAGGATTTTAACAATTTTATTTAAGCCAGTAGACCAGGAGAAACTACTAAAATCCAGTATCTACTGAAATTCCAGTAGAGTTTGCAGTTATGATTATATTAGCCCTGCATAAGCACTCATCCAGAGTGATTGGTTTCTTTTCAGGACTTTTAACCCTTTAACTATAAACCTCAACTCAACTTATAACAATATCGGACTTCGTCCCTGAACAATTTGGTTTATTCCAACACATGTGGATAAGCACTATTCTGTCATGGAGATGTTTTAACATTCCTTCATTATAAATCTACAATTCAAAGTTATCTTACTGCAATGCATGGTTAGATAGAAGATTTATCTATCAATCTATACAAACTAATCACTAAAAGATATAACTAGTTCGTACGCATTTACTGTGGTACAACACACTTGCATACAACTATTTGAATTTTTGTTAACAAAAAAAAGTTAATAAGGTGAGTTTAAATGAAAAATTACAATACAGAAAGTGTGCAACTTTCACAATTATTATGAAATATGATAATTTGTGGCGATAACGCAAACCAAAACATGAAACTGAAAATCAGTCATCTGAAACATCATACCATTCCATCTTGTTGAACTGGGAGGCATAATATTATATGTGATGTTCCAAGTCAAATTTGGTTCCATACATATTTTAATAAAACCATAATCTATCACAAAAATTAAATTTCAATAGAATTTCAATTCAATGTATAAGCATAATGTCTTAAAATTCTAACAAGTTTAACTGAAACTCAACTTCTACGAAACTAACACGATTAAACTTTATAGAAAATAACATAGCAACAGAACGAACATAAAAAATGCAGAGTTGGAATCAAGACAAAAAATTTAAATTAATTTTGTACCTTCATGGCTTCTGCAGCATTATTTCCATCCAGGCGCATATAACATAAAACAAATGGCACGTATAGCACAATCAGCCTGAATCCCAAAAACTGGTGTTGATCTTATAAAACCAGAATATCTGCTAAAACTATTTTCTTGCAAACTGAAATGCTCCAAAAAAACTATTTTCTTCCTTCCTCCTGATTTTTTTTCTGAACTCTCTTTTCTAAAAATAAAAATATATGTATATTCGCATAAATTACATGCATTTTATTTAGAGCTGCTTCAACCAATCTGAGGTATTTCAATAAAATCTTCAAAAAAGTTAAAACTTTATTTTTATGCATTGCAGAACCTAATTCAATAGGAATGAAATATTGTAAACATTTTTTAAACCATTGGGATTCATTAACTCATTATTTATGGAAAAAATTCCCTTAATATCCAAAGGAATCATCGCAATAGTCATTGCAAATACCAATGAAATTTTATCCATTTAAACCATTAAAAACTAAAAATCACATGCATCAATACAAAATTCATTATTCTTCCTAATTACAATATGAAATCATTATCTTGCCAGCTGTTTAGAAAATGGGAAAAAATGCGAGAAAGCTTCACCACAATATGCCATTTATCTTACAACAAGGAAAAACAGGTTTTGCAATGCAAGAAGAATGCAGGTCAAGATACGATTTTTTGCATGCAGAACCATCAGTGAGTTATACTATATTACGATATACCCACTCATTAATATGCTTACAAACCAAACTCTTGAGTTAAAAGAATTCAACACTTTTAAGAATTTTTAACAAAAGACTGTTTATTGTAAACCAACCCTTTGAAATAATTACTTTTAAGAGCTTTCGACCACAAAATAAATCAAAATTCTCATTAAAATTGTATCTTAAAAAATTTTAAAAATATTACAAATGATAAATTTTAATAAAACTTCCCTATTAAGGGACCACTCCCAAAAAATAACATGTAATCGCTACAATGTTTTTTTAAATTGATTCTTATTTTTCGAATATAATCAATTATAAGCTTATTGCTGTGTTCATGAATTTTAATTAGTAAGATTGCATTAATACTTCCAGTACTTTTAAAATGTCGTTTTAAAAATCTTATATTTCAGTTGGATTTTTCAAAATGTAAGGAAAGAAAGTGGAATCTTTGCACATGCATCATCTGTAAAGAATACTTATTTAATATGGATTACTATTTTTTTCAATAAACATGATAGTAAGGAATATGCTATTTATTCCTAGCTCTAAAATACAATCTTAAAAACTACATTTCATTGCAAATATATTAAATACAAAAAAAAATTGAAATAAATATTTATTTATTTTAACCTCTTTTTCAGTTGTTAATACATAATTCTATATTTAATAATTTTTACATATTTGCATTTACAATACATTAAATCAGTTTCTTAATGCAGTATTAGTTTCAATTTAGAATTGTTATGATTTATTTATAACAACACTTAATCTACAATTACATTTTTAAAATTTAATTACTTACAAATTGAAAGTTTTCAATTTTCAAAAAAAATAATTTAAATAAAATAATTAATTTTTTATTACAGAAAAAAAAGATGTCGAACCTTGATTTCAAGAATAAGGCTAGCATTGTTTAGGGTAATTCTTAGGAATTACTTAATCCATTTCATTCAATTTTCGTATTTAGGTATTGTATTCTTTAAAATGATGTAAAAATTTGCATATTGTTGACTTTTGACAATTTTTAAATAAAACAATGAAAATATATATTTATTAAAAATTTTCTTTTGTATGGAATTATCAATGGATAAATTAATTTAATAATTGAAAAAAAAATGTTTTTCATTTCTTTAAGTTCTCGTGATATTGCGAATTAAGAAGTAAGTATAATTGGCATTAAAAGAACGCTATATAGCATGGGAGAAACTTTTCATCATAAATTCTCATTGATTAACCATGACTAATTTAAAATTTAATGGGCAGAAAAAGTGAATTCAGACTAATCTGGAGTAAGACATGAAGCTTCGAATACTGAAAAGAAATTCTTAAAATATCAGAGTGAAAATAAAGGAGAAGATAATATAGACTTACGCAATGACGAAATTATCTTTCAATAATTTGTTTGCATTGATATTTTTAACTTTTTTCAGAGATTGAAACTTCATGGATTACTCTTGGTTTCCCAGAACACACTCTATCTTTTAAATTAGTTATGAAAAGGAAAGAATTTAAAACTGGTACTATACTATAACAAAGGCAGCTGTTAGCAAAAAATAATAAACTATATAATTTTTTATATCAGAATAACTTTGCTTAGAACAGCAAGTTATTTTGCAAGTTTGCTTAGAAAAGCAACTGAGCAAGTCAAGTTTTTATGGTACTGCTGCCTTAAAAAAAAACCAGCTTCAATTTGCTAATATCTCATTATACTATAGCGTATCAACAACTACAAAAATACTACTCCAATTCACTAGTATACAAGACATGTTAACTCGATTCTACGGTGGTGTACCTTTTCATAGATGAAGGTTGACATTGTCGATAGCAACTGGCCCACATAGGTGACCCGGACGTGATCATATCACGTCCGGGGGTCAGCACAATACCAATGCATATTTAAAATTTGTAACGACCAAAATCAAATAATTTTAAAGTAATGTTTCAATATTTCCGTAATGGCAAAGATAAGTTTCAGCCTGTATGTAGCAATACGCACTATTAAATATATATATATATATATATATATATATATATATATATATATATATATATAGATATATATATATATATATATATATATATATATATAGATATATATATATATATATATATATATATATATATATATATATATATATATATATATATATATATATATATATCCAGCTTTATATGTATCCAGATATCATATGTATGTATATATATATATGTATCCAGAGCTTTAAGACATGGATGAATAAGCTTCCTAAAGTCCATCCGCTTACAATATGCTTAACGAAGCGATCTGTGATTCATTATGATTTGTGTTTAAATTTACGAGTAAAATTTTACCCATTCATAAGATGTAATTTATAAATTCTAACAGAGTCAAATGAAACGCAGCATAAATAAAGGTTTGCCATGTTTTGAGTTTTTTTTAAGCTCAGACTTAAGAGTCAGTTGGAAGTAGTAACCCGGTAGTCTTACGGCGATGTCAATCGGCATATATAAAATAGTGACACTTACGTGCCCTGGCAGCAGGTAGTGGAGTAGCTGGAGCAGGAGGTGGAGTAGCTGGAGCAGGAGGTGGAGTAGCTGGAGCAGGAGGTGGAGTAACTGGAGCAGGAGGTGGAGTAGCAGGAGCAGGAGGTGGAGTAGCAGGAGCAGGCGGTAGAGTAACTGGAGCAGGAGGTGGAGTAACTGGAGCAGGAGGTGGAGTAGCTGGAGCAGGAGGTGGAGTAACTGGAGCAGGAGGTGGAGTAACTGGAGCAGGAGGTGGAGTAACTGGAGCAGGAGGTGGTGTTGAAGCTGGTACAAGAGGTGGAATCCCATCCTGCATGTGAGGAAAATGAAAATTTCTAATTTATTACTCACAAATGCATTCATTTAATGACTAAACATATTTAATACAGCCAAATAGTGTATTTTGTAATTGGTATTAAACCTTTGTACGGCTACTTTTTCTAGAAATTAAAATATTTTGAAAAGTCAATTTATATTTTTAAAAGTTAAAATATTTTCTGGTTTGATAATGATTTGTAAAACTAAATCCATTTAGCATAAAATTCAAATAACACTTAAAATTAGGTTTTTTAAATTAATTTTTTTATAGGAGAGTGGTTGGTAAATTTTACCTACTGTAGAGAATTAACCAATGAACCAAATTTTCAAATTGAAGCTAGAATGAATTGAATCAAATTTATAAATACTAGGTTTATAGGTATATACTAATTTTCCGTCTTTCTAGTGTTAAAAACATACTCCTTCATTTTTTTCTGAAGCTATAACTGACCACCCAAATCATTGGTGGAAAATTTCACCCACTCTACATTTAAGAACTAAGAAAATGTGTGGGATGTACATGGCCTTATAAAGAATTCATCCACTTATTTATATAAACTAAGTTCTACAACTACTGCTCTCCAAATCCTGCTAGACAAGGAAACTGAGTAAGCACTGTGAAAAAATACTGCGCTTCAAATACTGCATTCATGTGTATCCTCAGGTATAGGCACCCATATCCACAGGTATAGACACATGTATACACACATACACACGTATATACACGCATACATACGTATATACACACATATATATATAGAGAGAGAGATGAATTATATTATGTAAAATTATTAGAAGCGCTGTAGTGGAATTCGCACTGAAACTTCTATTTCAGTTTTGAGAAATGTAGGTGTTAGTTTATTTTCTCTGGTTGTACCTCGAGCAGGTAGTGGACACTTGTAATCCGACTCTTTTTTTCTAAAACAATAACGTTTGCTATTTGTTCATAATTCTGGTGTGATTATTTGACTATTGATTTAACACTAGAACCAGAGAATGGATCTTTTTGACCCAAAATCACAATAAAAAAATATTTAAATAGAGTTGATTACGAAAAATATTCTTTCTTTTTTTCTTAAACCTATAATTAAATCCACTAAAAAGTTCTCTCTGTAGGTGTATTAATATGACTGAAGTCAAAAACATTGACGCAATTGAGTAAGGGAAAAAATATTCTTAGCCGGCAAAAATAAATTAGAAAAATAAATTTAAAACTGTTATATATCAGGTAAAAATATTAAAAAAGAACTTATAGATTCCATTGTTTTTAAATGCCATACATCATGTTTAAATAGTGTATAATAATGTAAAACATTAGCCTACCGTTGGCTGCTCATTTTGCTCTGCAAGCATCGCTCTTAACCTTGCATTTTCCTGAGCCAAACGCTCATTCTCCTTCTGAGAGTCACTCAAGCGATTTGCCAAGTCTAGCTGCGTGACATAAGAATAGAAAGCACTTAAATTAAAGTGAAAATGAGTGGTAAAAGAATTTTAAAAACTACATCAAAAAGCATCATGTTTAACAGCCATCAAATTATGTAATAGCATTTGGTGTTCTTAAACTGTTTGACAATCTGTTGTAACAATTGACAGGCAGGATGGTTGGCATAAACACGTATGATGCATATAGTAACTAATTAAAAATCTCGAATGTACCATTCCGAAAGTAGTCATCAAATGTCTTTTCATACATGGGTAATAATAATAAAAATATAGATTTTTTTTTTCTTTAGTAAACACGAAGAATAACTTAACAGGAGGTGACCGGTTTGCTTTACAATCAGCAAAGTAAAGTAATATAAGATGAAGTAATGTAATTCTCTTCTCTATAATTCTGTTTTAATAACAGACGTAAGGAAAGTTATCATTCTTCTTTCAGCATTGCTAATTTAAACAGCATAAATATTAATTTTCTCCGAAACATTTTCACAATAGAGGAAGACCAGCAGTTTTTTTCCGATTTATAAATAAACAAAATTTGTATCTTTCATTTCTGTCTTTTGATGGTGTTTTGAAAAATTTGTCATAATAACGGAAATCTTATATCAATATTACACAAAGTTTATAGTGTAGTTATGTTACAGATGCATTTTAATACATTGTTTTGTGCCTATTCAATATGCAAATCCTATTACATTGCAAAATGTAAATGATTAAAACTGCTGAAATTTTTCATTCGAGTTATTTAAGGCCAATTATTAAGGCCAAAGTAGTCGAAGAATAGTGAATGAAAAAAGTGATTTGGGTTCGCAAATCGATTTCATTGAATTTTTGAGTGAGAGGAATGGTAATGAAACAGGTTAAAAGGTTTAATTCATGCATTTTGGCTTTGGAAGAAACAATTCAAAAAGTTTAATTTTTTCTGTCTAACCAATTTCTTTTAAATTTTGAACATTTAAAATAACATAGTTTGAAATAAAGAAATAAATTTTCTATCTTACTTTTTTTTCAATACAAATTGAATAACAAATATTTATACATTTTACTGTATGGAGTTATTAAAAAGTACAAAAGTTGTTTAATTCACTTTTAATATTTTTAGAGACAACGATTATAAAGATTAAGGAATTTCTTACTGTTTTCCTTACTAGAACCATAGTTGCCACATTTTGCGATATAAAAAGTGTTCATTCAAAGAAGGAAAGTTTTGTGTGTCGTATTAAGTTTAAAATAAATGTTTTTTTCCCCCTTATGTCGCATCTAAATTATGTATCTAAAATAATCTTTGGAGTTGAAAAACATCCTTAAATACATGGCAGTGACTACGCTGGTCACAAATAAATTATGGAAATACTTTCCTCATTATTTGAATAGATACATTTCTGGTAAGTAGAATTGTATCATAATATAAAACTGAATGTTTAACTTGAATGACACAGTACAATGTAAAAAATTCCACATAATGACAAAATATTTAATACATCACTTCAAAATAATTCATTTATAAAACAATATATTACCTTCTTTTAAGATATGATGCAAAAATAATTGCTTTTTTAAAATATATCTGGCCAAAAGTATCCGAACACTCTAAAAAAAGTTAGTCCAACCAAAAACTACTCCAGCAACCATTTCGTCAAACCGCAAGTCTTTTAATGTAGACTGCTTTAAGAGAAATAGGCTTGCATTGCTCCATCATGCAGTTAACAAATAATACCAGTGGCCGAACCACGAAATAGTATACCACTAAAAATAACCTGGTTGATGGTAGATCGTCCACAAGTTTATATGACAAATGAATTGGAGATTGCTCCCTCTCTGGTTCAGGTCAAAATTACGCTCTGTGGATGAAGCCTTCTAAACCAGGCTGTGTGTGTGGCTGAAGTCGTATTCTCGGCCATAGATGGCGCCACTGAAAAGCAAGAAATTCCACAACTGTCTCAAATTCACTTGGTTTCATCAAGCAGGCTTGCTGGTATTGGCAAGTGGCATTAGAAACACCAGCACCACGAAATAATGACTTAGTTGGAGTGTCCGAATACTTTAGTCCTGGCAGTTAACAAAGTTTCTAGTTTCAAGAAGCAATAAAAAATTCTTACGTTTTGAGACTCGGTGATAGATAGCGAATCTTTCAAGACAGATATCTCTTCTAATAAGGACTAAAAGAGAAAACAAAGTAAAATCTTACTTAGGAAGTCATACATAAAATTTGAAAGCATAAAAAATAAATAATGATAAATACAATTTTTTTTCTTTTTTCATCTCAGGCAAATAAAGTTATATTTATTAGTTTAAGTGAACTTTGTTCTAAAACAATACGAGGTAAACTTAGTAAGTACATCAAAGGGTTCCATAAACGAAGTCTGTCTAAATGACTAATAAAATAACGATTTTTTCGTGAGAATTTTCGCTTGTTATTTAGGACTTCAGGATCTGCCAACTGAATCCTTCTAACGATACTCTCGATCTTATTCTTTTCGTGGCCGAATACTTTCGCAAAGTTGCCTTTTTCTGTTGCCTCGAAACAAACTTTCCTAATCTATTTAAGTTTAAAAAAATCCTTTATACATAGCTTTCTTGAATTTAAGGAATGCTCTGAAATTTTTTCGTCTAAATTTAAGTTTATATATTTTTTTATTTTATGTTTTTTTTTTTTTTTTTCAAAAGACAGACAATATTTAAAGTTAATAAAAAAATATCTGTCACGTATCTATTAAGTATGTTGTGACAATGAGAACAGTTTACTAAAACTTTGCTACAACGATTGTTATCTAATTAAAAAATAAAACTAAAGTTTTAGCAGCATTTTACCTAGCTTAAATACATAATTATCATGTCTCGATATTATTCCGGAAAAATCGTTGAACATAAACAAAATATCTATGATTCCCTCATACGTAATATTTTTAATTAGTTTTCTTTTTTTCGAAAAAGAAAACTATCGTTTGAGTTCCTACTGGGATCCTTTATTCGACTCCCTTTATCTACTCGAATTGAAATGCCAGAGTCTGGTTTTGAACCTAACACGTTTTGAAACTTTTTTATTGAAATATTTCGCTTTATAAGCAGCAGATAACATTAATTGCGATTCTTGGAAATAAATTACAGTTTTGAATCCATTGCTTAAAAAAGTATTGCTTGTAATTAAGACTTTATATTACCCTTAAACATAGTTTTTCAAAGCACCAATGGAAGTAAAAAAAAATCCAGAGTTTAAGATCCTTACACTTGAAGTAAAGCTAAAATTTTAAACTATATATTCCATCTTTGCTGTGAAGAATTATCTGGGCTTTAGAACAGAAAAATAGCTTAAATATCTTAAAAAGTATTAAACTCTTTTTGAGAAAGTTTTAAACTCCCTTTGGTGAAATTTTTCCACAAAGATCAATTTTATAGAAAACAATGTTTTATTTTTATTTTTTACAAACTATTATGGGCCCAGATAATGCAGAATTTGAGTAAGTTTTCAAATATTATGAAATTAGATCACAAATGTTTATCATTTTCTCAAAACTTCGTCTTTTCTCCCTACTGAGATTTTGCGCCTATTTTCAGAATTAGCATAAAAGCTAAAAATTGGACAAACATTCAGGGGTTACAAACTAGCATATTATTCGCAAAAAAAAAGTATAATTTTTTGCTATAACAGAAACTTTGAAAAACAGCGTTTTCATATATACGAACAAGAATGTTCACAATATGATGTTGTTATTGAGTAGACCTCTAAAGAAAATATTCATTTTTCTTCCTCTCAGCTGCATATAAGTAATTTTTATAACTCTTTTTGAAAAACATTTTCACCAACTCTAAACTTCGAATTAAGTTTTGAAAAATTTTCAAATACGCTGTGCGGAAAAAAATACGGAACGCCGTGAATAATTTTTGATCGGTACTCAATCTTAATGGTTCAAGGGGGTGGTTTCAAGTATGCTAATTAATTAGTACCGACGATATTTTAAATTACAAAATCAGACACTAAAACGTACTTTCTCTGAACAAAAACACCTTTTTACAGAGGATTATGATTTCTAACTAGCAAAACATAGCTGTTAGGCGCAATCTGAGTGATAGTTTAGTCAGGAGAGTGTTTCAAAGTTTGAACCACTTAATGTTAATTTTAGTTTTTTTGAATTTCCCCGCGTATAGAGATATTTGAATGAATAGAAAATTTCTCGCCCTCAATTATGAATTTCTTTTAAAACCAAAAGAGTGCAAAAAATTGCTTTTAATGCTGCATATTTCCGAACGTAAGCCGAAAAGTTTTTCGAAATCTCTTCTTATAAACGGACATCTTTAACAGAAATATTCTGTTTAGCATAATCATTGAATATTACGAAAAATACTTACAAAACTAGATCTTTGAAAACGGAATTCCTACAAAGTTTAAAATTAGAAGAAAAATTGCAAGGAATGTTTTAATTTTTCAGCTTAACTTTGTTTTGGGGAATATACAAACAAAAGGAATAAAAAAAAATTCCATAAATTCCGTAAAGTTCGGCAAATTCCTGTTCAGTCATTTTAATGTCTGGATATTCCGATGTAATCATCTTTACTTGAGTTTTCATAGTGACCTTCAATTCTATTCATATTGTTAGTTATCGTTTAAAAGAACTAATTAAATATTCGCTTCTCTTACCCACTGCGAGAGCATTAATTTCCAACATTATACCTTATTTATATTAGTCTTTAATTTTAGGGGGAATTCCGTCGACATCAACCCGAATTGGCTTAGATTCGGAAATATATGCTAAATATATTTGTTATATATTTTATTACTTTGATTTTATTTTATTTTTATTTTATTATTTTATTTTATATTTCAAAGAACTTTTAAATATCAAAATATACACAAAATTTTAAAGAATGTAATTATATAGCGAAATACAAAATTTGTGCGAAATCGGTCAAATAGTTCCCGAAAAAGTGAATTTAAAATATCTGACTTTTTTAAGTTATTTTTTAAGGAATTAAGATCAAGTTAAAGTACTGAAAAAGCTAATTACTAAATCAAAAGTAATTTAGGCTGATTTATTATTTTTAGGGCACTGTACATAAAGCATTACTTTGCTGTATTCCATCATCATCCATTGTATCAATAAAATATATGAGAAATGTTATTTAAATAAATTTATGTTATAATGCATAAAAAAAAAGATATACAGAATATTGTTTTCTTACAGAATTCTCCTCGTCAACGCGGGAGCAATCGTGCGGCACAAAATCAACAGTCCTAAAATAGAAAAAGAGAAGAATTTAAAAATAAATTTTCTTATACAGTTAAACCCCACTATAGTGAAACTTTAAGAGACAGAAATTTCAGTTCACTATTACCGGGATGTCACTATGTCCAATCTACAACCAATTTTAATTAATGGTTTCAAACTTCCCCTTTTTATTATATATTATTTATATAAATAACTAAAAAAAATGCAATACAAAAATGACGAAAATTATTCGTAGCAACAAAAATGTGTTAACTTTTATTTTTTATTACTCTTCGTCTTGAATACAAAAAAAAGGAAAAAAAAAAGAATTAGTAATCTTCGGCTGATGAGCAATCCTCCACATCAGAACATTTCCCGACTCTCAGATAATTTTTCTAGAATTTATAATCCGCTAATTATTCAGCTTTTTAAACCTGTCGGCATAAAAGTAGTCTCACCAAATCGCTCAGAAAAATGCATCTGCTTTGGCCTGAAGCATTTATCCTGGAAGAATGCGGTTTTTTTTAATGCTGAACCAATTCAATAATGAAACAAACAAGAAAAAATGCATACTGCCACATTCCATGGTATAGATGGTTTTAAAAATCGGTATATCCTAGAGTTCACTATAAAAAGTATTTATAGCGGAGTTTGACTGTATTATGAATAATACTGAAAGATATATAAATGATGAGTTGATCTTAAGGACAAAATCAGTTTGATAAAGTTTTGTAAAAAAGCTTAAAGTAAAACTAAGAGTAGTTTCCATTGAACCAATAAGAGTTCAAATATGTGATTCTCCACAAACAAAAATGCATATAAAATTTTTATTAACAATTTTTTTAGCTAATTCTTATTATCCATATCCGAACGATCTCAATTGAATTCACGGATAGAAATATTTCATAAAACGTTACATTTTAAGAACACAAGAGTCATAATGCAAAACTGACTCACTAAATCAAGATTCTCTTTAAAAACTATATCAATAGAACGACCCAAAGTTCCAAAGTTACATTTAAATAAATGTTTAATTACGTTAAATAAGATACTTTTGAAGAAATCAATTTATATATGTTCAGGATTAATCTGAAGTGTGCGGAAAGAGGTTAAAAGAACTTGAGTTTTTTTTTAATTACCTCGTATGATGGTATATTATATATCAATTAGCAATAATCTCTCAGTATGTAATTCATATGATTTCAAAATATTTACAAAAATGATGAAATACGTCATTATATTATGCAATTTTCCTTTTAAAAAAAGCTTTTAGTGATTATCATATTACATATGATTAGGGCAATTATTGGAAACAGAAAATTTTTGGAAATTCGATATATGAAATGAAAGTATTAAGTATGAAATGTGCGAGGTTTCTTACTACAAAACTCAAATTTATTCTTGTATATTAATTCATTTTGAAAAGTAATTAATCGATAATTAAATAATTCCTAAACTTTCACACAGGCTCAATTTCGTATAGCAATGATTTTACCTGCTTTTTTTTTAATTTCTTTCTTGTTTTAAGCTGCTTTTTTTCCAGCGGCTTTTCTTGTTACCAGAGAGAGCATCAATTCTCAAGCTTGACGGAGAATGTATTTTCTTAAGTCTAATTTTTTTCCGCAGAACAATTTTTTAGTTGCCTCCCCCCTTTAAAAAATATAGGAAACAAAAGAATCTGTTGAATAATTGGAGCGGTTACGAAAAACTTTTTTAACTCTACTTTGCTTCCAACATTTAATTCGAGAAAACCTCTATTAAGATTCTCATCTCACAACAATATCAATATTCTAATCACACTACAGTACGATCATCAATAAAATGAAATAGTTGTTTAAAACATAAAAGAAAAACGTTTTACGTTATGTTTTGAAAGTAAACCTTACGTAAAACAATGTTCTGTAATAAATTTTTAAAAAAAGCACTATATAAAAATAATTTTTACTGATTTAGCAAATACAGTAAAAAAAATTTAGACCTTGAAAATATTGATCCCAAGAAAATTAAACAAATGTCATATATTTACTTTGGGGGAGGTTCTCTCCCTGGTGACTTCTCATCAGGATATCTCTTTACGATTAATGAAGACCTGCGATGTTCTGGGCGCTACAAAATACAAAAAGAATGTTGAAAACTTATTGATAGAGCTATGTAAGAGTAGAAATACCACGAAATTGGATATAGCCAAAGAAATATTTCCTTTTCAAAACTCGCCAGAGGAAAAAAAAAAATTTTTTTTTGATATTATAGTAATAATTTTTTACGTCACATTACAGCTGCACAAAGGGATATTTGCAAGGGTCGGGAGCTGACCTGAAGACTTGCCATCATAAATTTTATCTTCCGAAGAAGGGATGGACCTCTCTTTTTTGAACAACTCTTGGTCCCGCTTGTCATTAGAACAGTTTAACGAAGACCGATACCGCGCACTCTCGGCCACTTCACGAAATGATCAAAGTGGTCACCCAGCCACTCATTGATCACTGCCGCAAGTCCTTGATCTCCCAGAATAGTCTTACGGTCAGTCCTTTGTGCTACTTTTTTAAACGGAAAAATGAACTTAGAATGATATAAATTTTAATATGATTCAAAAAGCATTGACATGAAAAGTCTGATTAGTAACATAACCTCTCTATAACAGGAAAGATTCATTTTTCCTTTCTATAACGGAACTGAAATTCTAGGGAAAAATCCGTTGCAGCATTCAAATAATAACACCTTAGTCGTAAATTGTAATAGAGTAATCATGAGGGAATGTTTTAAAAACTGCATGAAAAAATTTCAAATGGGTCAACAAACCTATGAAATTAATTTATAGTAATTTGTAACTTCCTTTTTCAAATTTTCATAACTTACTAAAAACAAATGTAGCATTTATTTAGCCATTCCATTTATATAGTACAGTTAACTTCGCTATTGCTTTCAGAAAGAAAATAATGTTTTCATTTATTTGCAAACAAATAATCTCTTCTTCGTACTATTACAAAGCTCAATATATATTAATGCATTACTGAATATCCATTTCATCTATCGGGGTAAAATTGAATGAATTTAGTTATTCTTAGCTTTAAGGAATTTGCAAAATGCATAAAATAGAATTTAGCTAAAAAATTTACTACAAAAAAGGTATTAATTCTTTTAACAATTCAAATAGAAAATATTACTTTACTTACTACAGGCTCACTGTTACTCCTGCGCCTATAATCTCTAAAAATGTGCGCTATGTCAACACATTCATCTACAGTCAACCTACTGCAAAGAATATAGCATTTATTGAACAATAATTTTACATTAAATTAAATGAAGGCTAATCATTATTGTGATGCCCCGGAAGGCATTTCTCAACTTTTAAAATTTCTTTGACTTCATAAATTTTTAACAGTTCTTAATCCAATTTTAAATTGAAACAGATTATTTAATTTTTATTACATTTAAAAAAAATTAATATCAATATTTTATTTTCTTCTTATCAATCCATGTAACTGCTAACATTTTGATTCAATACCCAATGCATAACTCGCGATCAAGCATCTATTTTTAACTCTTTGAAATTTCTCTTGCCACAGTTATATTAATTCTCACGATCTTTATGGTGATTGAGTGAAATTATTTAAACTTTAATATGAATAACGTGGGATTGACTTAGTTGGATATTTTATCTTTCGATGAATTTCCAGCAATGCATTGGATTTCTTCTCACGCCCCTAACTGTCCGTTGGGAACAATTCAATCACCTGGGTGTTAGAAAAGAGGGGATTCAACCCCAAGAATAATCTTTAAAAAATTCTTCATCTTAAAGGAATCTCTTCGTCCTTTCAAAAGAAACATCCTCATGTTTTATCATCATGGCTATGATGTAATAATATTTCCTAAATTAAGCATCAATTTAAAAGAAGAAAAAAATCTCAATTTCCTCGAATCGTAAGAAGCTCAACTGTTCCAGAAATTACTACAATGGCCATTCATGATAGGGGAAATTTTTGATTCCTTCAGTCAATGATTAGTTTAAGATTGTGATACTTTTTCTGTTTGCTTTACCCAATAAAAGTTTGCTGAAACTGCAGGGGAAAATGATTTAGGAGGTTGAGTTAAAATCTGGGATGAATGCTATAGTTAAATATTAATAAATTTAAAAATTGTTTTTAACAAAAAAACTGCAATGATTTTACCTCCACCATAAAAGCTTGAGCGATTTTCCAAATACAGTTATCAATTACTGAATGATAGAGTAATTCTTATGTTTAAAAGAGAAAAATTATCACTTTTACAAATTAACCAAAGCTGTAAAATTGAAAAAAGTATACATTTTTTACCAATTAAATTCATTTTATAGCGACAAGAATCTTTATTTCCCTTAAGAAAAAGTCAAATAAGGCATTTTAATATTTACTCATTATTTTACAATTCAATGTCATTAACATTTCGTAAAAATCCTCGATCAAAATTTTTAAATAAAAATTTTGTTCGCTACCAATTAATAGGAATCCATTCTAAAACTCATTGTCTCATAATTGGAACAGAGAATTAATACTCTATTACGCTAACTGTAGAAAAATGCTTACAGAGGATAAAAAAAAAGTTATTGGTAACTGTTACTCCAAATTACTTGTAATTCTTAAATACAAATGACTCAAATTCCAAAATAAATTCAATGATTTTCCAAAAGATAATGTCCATATTTCACACGGGGTAATTTAGTTGTCATGTATAACTAAAAAGCATTGGTAAATATTCAAATAACTATTCTCTCATCTAAATAAAAAAAATTATGAAAATGCGATCATACCAATTGTCTTATTTTCCTTAGTCTTTTAAAAAGCAGTGAAGAGGAAAAAAAACGCTTCAATTTTCAAAAACAATTACCAACTAGAGAAACTAAAATTTCAATTTGAAATTTGCATTTTTTTTACTTAGTTTGCTTTAACTGTAATCGTGTGGCAAGTTTCTAAACAAAAAGCGACATTGACTATGAAAAAGGGTATTGAAAATTATAATATATAAAAGAAATTGATAATAAAGTGTAACACAAAAATTGAAAAAAAAAATACTTACTGTTGTTGGGTTGATCCACTGGTACCAGGTTCCGCCTGCAAGAGAAATGCGAAAGTTGTAAAACAAAGCATTCATTTCTCTTTTTTTTTCACCAGATTCACAACTAATTACATGTTTATAAATTAACTAAAAAAAAGAATAAACTTTTTCATAATATCTTGCGAAGTTAATTATGTCATTTTTAAAACATAAGGGTTTTAGGTACTTATTGAAGCAAATTAACAAAATAACTTCCACTCGAATATTGCAAAAAATTAAGTATCTCAACCCGAACAAGCTATTTCGTAACAAATTTATAATTGAGAAGATATTTTAACAGCTTTAAATTTTAGTTGCTAATATATTTAGAAGCCCCAAACTTTAGTTATCGTTCAGAAAACTACATGACTGACTACATCAGAAAATTACATGACTAAACTAGTGCAAATACATCACTAAAAACGTGCTTGTTTTTTTTAACGATAATTTTTTGCAATAAAGTTATTAAATTGATTTTAATGCGCATCAAAACATGCGCTGTCAATAAAGCTAAAAAAAGATGGAAGAAATAAATAAAACTGTAACATTATAAAGGTAACTATAACTACTCTATAACATCAAAAGTAGAAAAAAAGTGTGACTGCCTCCCCTTTAGTTTGTCTCAACATCAAAAATGGTGGCACAACTACTTTTTCTTAACAGTATACTTTAACACAATAGGTCACTCTCGGTGCCTCATGATACCAGGAGAATGTTCTTTTATACAATAAAGTATCCTTTTCTATTATTAAGGAACACTAAAATTCGTAATTACAGTAACATATGATCCACACAAGAGAGAGTAAAACTATTTTTTACCTTGCAGCAAAATTCATTCATTCGAGATGAGTGCATACAATATTTCTTAAAATAAAATTAGTCTGTTAATCAAGCATACTCACAACGCAAAGAAAATACAAATTCGAACAAGGTTTAACTGAAACGAAGAAATGAAATAATTTAAAACTATTTTGTACATTTATATTGATAAATTTTTTTTGTAAGAACGTAATTATCTTTCTTAAGCTAAATACATGCCTTTTTAAAACAGTTAACTTCTATTTCCGTGAAATGTTCAGCATCGTGTGAGACGAAAATAAACGTGCACCTTCTCTGCCCAATTGTAAATAATGCCGTCCAACTGTTTCCAAACATACACCAAAATTAGCACATATAACTCATGAATGGAGTAAAGGCATCTGAGCTTGGTGTGAGCAGTGAACAATTATAGGATTTTAAATTTAACTATACCCTTTAAAGTAACGTTCGATTCTGCATTAACTTGAAATTACATACAATGTTTCTAGTTTTTAGAGCTTTAAAAAAGTAAATATTTTTTAAAAGCCTTTAAAAATGAAAATGTTGAGATATATTCCTCTCATTCATTGAATTCTTGAAATGAGAAAAAAAACACGATGCAAAAAGTGTATAATAAATAGAATTAAATTTTCTATAGATGATTTTTTCTAAATTAACACATACTATAAGAAAATTATACTTTCATAGACTATTTGTTCAATTGACTAAATTTTGATTTGGTTTTAGCGTTGTATCTGAAAATTTTACTGATCTAGTATCAGGCGCATTAATAATAAAAAATTGTTCTTTGTACACATGAAACCATTAAGAAAATGAAAAAATTTCCACAGGGTTTCGCTTTAATTTTTTATTCAGAATAAGAAAAGTATAGTATTTGATTCAGTAATAGAAAATAAATAAGAAACAAAATCTCACTTGTCTAGATAACTATGTTAGACTTGTGAATAGGAATAAGTTGTTTTTTTTTATAATTAAAACCTAAATAGCTTCTGAACTTTTATTTCAAACGATTGATTTCATTTGATTTTGCGAAAAAGAATAATTCAGAAATAATACCTCACTTGTCAAGGTAGCAATGTTTAAGTTTGCTTCGCGCGTTTTCTTCCCGAATGTTAACCCTTATTTTACAAACAAGGAAAGAATGAAACCATTCTCTTAATTTTAATAAATATTGATACATAGAAAATCCACTTTATTTAAAACTGTCTTCATTAAATTAACAAAACAATATTGCTTTTTTAAAGATAAAGGCTTACTTTCGACTTTGAAAGTTGCATGCAAGTTATTTGTTCATATATTTAACTCTTTGATGACAACATTTCATAAACAAAAAAATCTCTATCTCTTCTATCGATTACGTTAGAGATGACGATTACTTACAGGTCAAAAAGGCGATCGAAAAAAAAAAGTGTTTATACTTCTGAAGGTACTGTAAATAACCTTCCCACTCTCAATATGGTACAAAAAATCAGGATGCTTCAAAGCCGCGATGGCTCAGGCGATACAGCGTTCGCCTTCCAATGACGCGAACCGGGTTCGATTCCTAGTCGATACGAATTCTGCTTCCGGCTTGCACTGACCACAGTCCTGACGTGAAATATCCTCAGTGGTAGACGGAGCATGGGTGAGATTCCCCTTGCCGTCTGGCTAAACTTAGGTTCTCGTGGTCTTCTTCTCCATGTAACGCAAATGCGGGTTAGCTCATTCAAAAAATCCTCCACGAAGGCAAATTTCTCCCAATACTCGATCCAGGAGTTGCCTTGTCTTCTGGATAGGGTTCAAAATTACAAGGCTACGGAGTTGAACATTAATAGTCGTAAATCCATAAAATTATGTCAACGACGGTTATAAAACAGTTATGTGTATCCTCACCTACTGAACGTAGTGCAAATAATTGCGTGTAGTAACTCTACCAAACTTCTAAAATTTCATACTTTTAAACCTGTTTTAACAAACAAGCATATTTTAGAGAGTACGAATTTTACAATGCTTTTTTCTTCTTCTGGTCAAACTATTTTGAAATAAAAAAGGATAACTTTAACTGAAACAAAAATAACTAGGCCCTTGTCCAAGAGGTCGTGGGTTTGATCTCCACGGGCCAAAGACTCCCCGTGTAGTAAATGATGACTGGTGCACGTTAAATCCGTCATGTCATAAAATCCTCCACGTTTCCATAACAAATCATGTCTCAGGGGGTACTGATCCAGAAGTTTCCTTGTCTTCTGGATTGGATCAAAATTACAAGACTATGGAGTTGAACATTGGTATCCGTAAACTCAAAATTGGATAGGCTGTTCAACGACGGTTATAAAATAAAAATTTATAACAAATTCAGGAATATGTAGGGCCAGATGCAGTTGGACTAGCAAAAAGTTAAATTTAGTTTTTCGTCAGAAACTTGTATCTACTTTTGCGTGTATTTGTAACAAACTCGAATACCTCTTAAAATCTTGAACATCTTTGTTAAACTTTTTTTAAGTCAAAGGAACATTAGAATATGGAAGCACTTTTTAATGACCTGATCATAACACATTATTTTTACTCTATTATTATATTTTACATAGATTATGTTTAAAGTATTATTACATTTTAAATTATCATTAATTATTATATAATTAATAATAATGTAAATAATGATAATAACAATGTAAATTAATTATATTATTGCATTCTCATGTAGTTGAAAAGCTCAACGCTTCTTCATATTAGTCTTAGAAAGATAAGAAAAAAAAAGCTTTCACTCTTTGCTAATCGAATTGATCCATCAATATTAAAAAATTGAAAAATAAAAACTTTAGTTGTTAAATGTGCAGCTATAAAACTAAAACAGAAAATTCCAACTATAATATTTTTTACAGGATGCTATAAAAACTAAAATATTGAAATGAGTATTACCAACCTTTAATTAGTTACAACATTTTTAACAAATAAAACTATTCTGTGTAAATGAACAGGGTGTTTATACTCTTAAACTAGAGTCTAATAATGGAAAGAGCACCAAATTTGGTTGAGACAGCACGATAATGGAAATAATTTTTCCCCTTCAAAACTTTGCCCATATGGCAAGCAAATTTTATCCAAACAAAGCTTTAAGTGTTTAAGTGGCTTCTTAAAACTCTTTGATTAAAAAAGTCTTATTTAATAAATTAAAAATTAAGGGAATCTTATTGTTCGCCATGAAAATTAGGCTTGAAATTTGAAAACATGTTCGCCTAGACGAAATGACCCGTTAGGTAAAAAGGTCTTCACCTGTGAATCTTCAGACACCTGTGCTGATGTTCCACCAGAAGCCTCCAGTGATTCATCACCACTCACATTAATGACTGGGACACTGAAAAATAAAGAATTATATATTAGTTTGATTTCAGTGTAAATATGCAAGTTACTTATAAATGGCAAAGTTACTAATTCATTTTAAACCGTTGATTTTTCATACGAAATTAAAATAACAATGCCCATATTTTTATTTCGCACGATCAAAAGAAATCTATATTCATGATTTTTCAATCACGACCTGCTTCTTTCAATTCTGGAATTCTTTAATTCATTATTTGATTTAATGTCTACATTATTTAAGCGAATTTTTGAAATTCTCAATTTCTTATTCTACTTATATCGAATGACGTCACTCAATTATTAAAATCTCAATGAAGTTCAAAATTTCTGATTTAATGTTTTTTTCCCTCCATTTTCGAACTTTTCTCTTTGAGTTTTAAAAAGTTTTAAAAGAAATGCATGTACTGGGTGTGAAGGGAGAGCATAAAATTGAAAAAGTGTTGTTTTGCTTAGTTAATTGTGATAATAAGTAATATTAGTGTTATGGAAATAGACACCTTATATAGAGCAGTGATGGGTTTCAACTTGACTTGGGAGTAATGATTGCCCGAGGGCAATGCTGACTGACCACATTGCTAGAATGATGCCCTAAATCACGAAATAGTGGAGCTTAAATCTTCATGTGGAGGAGATATTAAACTTTTATAAACTAATAAAAGTACTCAAAAATTACTTAATTTGCGTAAAACGGAATAGAGCTGAAAGATGCATAAATCAAACGATGAATCTGTTTTTTACCTTAAGAACTCTTGATGAAATAAAGAATATCATTTATAAAAGCTGTACAAAGATTAATTAGTGTGAAAGAAGGAATGAACTGCTGCTTTAATTTGTGCATTTAGTCGAGCATAAACTTACTTATTCAAGCTTAGATCTTGCATTTCTTCATCAGCATCATCAGTGCTAAGATCTTCCTATAAAGGGACAACAAGATTTTACATAACATTGAAGTTTACATTAATTTAAATTTAACCGAAACTTCCACAAGTTACCAGTATGCGTAAAAATTAGAATATTGCAAAAACTTAATGAATCGCAAATCACAAATTTGAATAAAGTGTAAAATTTAAACCTTAAGTTGAAGTCTATTTTAAAAACAACTAATATTTAGGGGTCCTGGGCAAATGCTTCTCAGATCATGCTACATTCAGGCCCTGACAAAATAGTGTAAGATAATTATCATGTAGAAAAATGACCTATCAAACCAATAATCTAAGCTCAATAAGATTATATTCATAAGAGAATTTGATTTATCTTCATTTAACTTTTAAATACTTCGCAGCTTAGCTAATTTACAAACTTTAAAATTTAATTGCAAAACTTAATCCCGCATTTCGATAAAAGCTGCTATAGTGAAAAAATTAAATAAAAAATCTTTTCTTTGTTCAATATTTAATAAAGAAAATTTTAAAAAATAAAAGTATTATAATATAACAATGTAAATAATTAAATATTACAATAAATCTCAAATGTTAGAGAACACATTCTCATAGTTTACAATTGTTGAAAGGAATCCGAGAGGTGTTTTTAAATTAAGAAAAACTTCCTTAAGGTCACAGTAAGTGCATTACATTTCATTCTGTTCGTTTGAAAACAAAAATTATTTGAGATCTGAAATATTCTGAAAAATGTGCATCGAATTAGTATTTGCTGTATGCCTATAAAAGTTAATGAGATTGGAAAAAAATTGATCTGTAATTTCAATATTCGAATACCTTTGAGAGCGAAAAACAAGATTTTATCTAATTTATCTATTAAACTACTTTTGAATTATTTCAACAATAGCGTAGTTCTACTAGCAAATAATTCAGTTTAATCAAAAATTAGTTTCACTGAGAGTTCACGTAAGCTTTTTAATAATCTTAAATATTTCATTGCTTATATGAAGTGAGCACAAGCACTGAGTGAAAAGAATAACTTTCTTTCCCCAATTATCAGATTTTCAAGTTTTAGGACTCAATCTTAATGGTAAGAGAGGATGATTTCAATTATGTTTATTAATTATTGTAAATACTATTTTAAAATATGAAATCAGACACAAAAATCGAACTTTCTCTGAATAAACATGTCTTTCTTTTTGCTGATTTGGATTTTTGATCCCCAAAATTTAGGAGCTGAAACCATATGAAAAATATAAACCCAATAGTTTGGTCAAGAAAATAGTCGAAATCTGGTCTCCTTAATGGTAATTTCACTTTCTGCGTCTTTCGTAGAATTTTTTTAAGTGAATTGAAACTGATTTGCATACAAGTATATAATTCGTTTTTCCTAAGAAAACTCCATGCGAAAAAAAAAGTTTTAGTAAGTATTTATTACTTTATTTATGAATAGTCGAACAAACTTCGAATTGTAAGGTTTAAAACTTTTAGACCAGGAATTCCTGGATGAAGCATTTTGAGAAATTTGCATTTGTGGAGAACTTTTTGATGGAACTAATCAGTCTATGCGTTACATGGAAGGAAAAATCACGGCCTCTAACGGTTAGCCCGATGACAAAAGGATTAACCCGTTACCCGTCTACCACTGAGGATATTTTACGTCAGCACTGTGGTCGGTGCGAAGTGTATGCGGAATTCGTATGGATTAGCCTTCGCTGGGATTCGAACCAGGTTCACCTCATTGGGGAGGCGAACGCTCCGTCTCCTGAGCCACCACAGCGTTCTGATTTGGTTTTTCTCGACTAAATAACTTAATCTCTGTAATCAATTTTTTAAAAGAAAATGTTTTAACTAAAAGTAAGGGGGAATAGGATAAGGCCGGGTACTTCGACCGGGATGAAAAAAAAAACATTTTTTAGACCGCAGACACTGGATTACACTTTACTAGTCAAGAAAACTTATCATACGAGCGTCCTGTTGTTGCTTTAATTTATGGCGTCTGTATAAATAACCTTTTTCTAACTTAATTTATCGGTCAGTAAAATTGTATGGAGTGTTTTACGTCCAGCTTATTATTCGTTTACTAAAGATAACTTTAAGATACAATAAGGATTTCCCCCAATGGCAGCCCTGTTTCGATAAGACTTAGAGTAAGACTGGGTAATCTCTAACTGTGTATTGAATCCACGAAAGCTGAAGTGCAGTGGAGTAAACAGGCAACTACATTGACGAAAACTATACTAACTACAACTATATTTTTCAGGGAATAATAAGAAATGGTTAAGAAATATAACAAGACAATTGAAACAGCATTTCAAAATACACTTACTAGCACCATAGCCTGGTTGAGATCAACAGCTTGGGCTTGATTAGCCGCAGCTACCTCATCTTTCATTTGTGACAGCATTGATTGCCGAGCTTGTTTTCTCTCCTCTTTCCTGTAAGAAATACAGCCCCGAAATATAAATGCTTTGATTATAGCATTAGATGAATAATAAAATGTGTTTTTTGCTGAATTTAACTTGAAACCAAATTCAATTGAGAAAAAAAAGAAAATAAAACATTCGCATAGTGACTGACGTCACAGCTCAAAATTAAATATGCTGAGAAGTAAATGAATTGATAACTTAACATATTAAATAATTAATCAAGAATAAATATTTAAAAGAATAATTATCGATCATTAATTAACTTATTGTTTAGTTTTTAATTATTTAGTAATTACTAAATATTTACTTATTAATAATCAAAAATTATTTAATTACTTAATAATAAACAATTAATTTCTTTTCAATGAAATATTTATTGGTAACTAAATTATTTATTAAACATAATTAATTGAAAATGATTATTACAAAATTATTGATCATTTAAAAATTAATTATCGAATTAACAAATTAGAATTGACTTATTAATCGAACATGTATTTACAAATTCTTTTCTTTTTGTTGGTTTTCTTCTTTTTAACTTAAAAAATTGTTAAACTTATTTCGTGAACAAGTATGAATGTGTATCAAACAAATCAAATCGATAAATGAGTGAATTACAAAGAATTATATTTAAGAGGTTCACTCTGTTCTATGCAAATTTTTGAAGCATTAAATTTAAAGTTAATACAAAAATACTATTAATAATGGTCACCTAAATAAAATTGTTTAAAGTTTCTTCAAAATGAATAATAAAAAATCCACTAGCCTTTCCTCACGTCGTTCCTCTCTTCGTTCCTCCACGTTCTTGATGGGTGATTTTTTAACCTTCTTCTCCATTATCAACTTCTCTAAAAATAAGACAAGTAAAATTGAGATTAAAATTATTCTTCTAAATAAAATCTCCAAATAACATTGACTAGATACAAATTTATATTGCAACAGTATCTAATGTAATTTTATAACATAATGTGTTTCTTAATCTGAGTTCAGTAGAAAATTTGGAGCGAGTATCTTAGAATGTTTTTGCTACAAAGCAATGCATACAATATTTTTCACGACAAGCTATTTTCCCAGGCAACGAAATTAAACTTGACTGTTAGAAATTTCTCGAAAAATAGTTAAAAACCAATTTTTTCAATTGTCATTTTCAAACAGACAAATAACCATAGATTCAAACTGTTAACAGTGAGAGAAACCTTAACTACTTTCATCTAACACGATTAAACGACCAGAATTTCATCAAACCAACTGAAAGTTCCAACAGCTGGGAGGTCGCGGCCAACAGTTTGAAAGTTCCAGTAATCACACTACAATATTTCTTCTTCATAAAACACACCTCTTCCAATGTTCAACATCTAACCAAAAGCTCCAATTAAATTTCTTTTTTCATCCGGATTTGAAACCATGCTAGTTGTAAATGGTTAGAAAAACCATATACTTTTGTGTTTAGTATGGGTTCATATCCATACTATCTGTAAATGATTTCAAAATTGTAACTTATCCTTAATGTGAAGTTTACGGTTAATTGGGTGGACTGACCGGTTATTTTACCATAATTTTAGAATGAAATTTTAATAGTGTTTAAAATATAGCTAAGGTGTTTTTTAAATCTTGACAAACTTCAAAATTCACGATATCGAAAATGGTCGAAGCTCAAAATGCGTATTTAAGAAAATGAACTATAGAAAATGAATTATATATACGCGTTAAAAAAAATGGATAATTCGCCTTCCAATGAGGAGAAACGGGATGGAATCCCAGCGATGGTTGGTCGATATGGATTTAGTATCCATCTTCGACCGACCACAATGCTGATGCAAATTATCATGGGCTAGAGTCCCCTAGCAGTCAGGTTAGCCGAGGTAGTTTTTCGTGGTTTTCCTCTCCTTGTAGCGCAAAAGCCGGCTAGCTCCATCAAAAAGTAGTTCACGAAGGCAAATTTCTTCCAATACTTGATCCAGGAGTTCCCTTGTCTTCTGGATAGGGTTCAAAATTACAAGGCTACGGAGTTGAACATTGGTAGTTATAAACTCAAAGTATTGGGTCTACTGTTCAGCAACAGTTGTAAAATAAAATACATTATGTTTAAATCTTATACTAAACAAGCTTTTAGCTAATTAGTAAATTTCATATGTTTTTATTTTTTAGGTTTGTAGGTTTAACATTTCATAAAAGTATCAGTTAACAGTTACTAACAAAATATGAGTATTTTCTTACAAACACCACACTGATAATTGTAATGCTATTATTAAAATTAAAAATTAATTTTCTAGTAAATAAAAGCATGTGTCAAAACTGAGAGAATTGTTTTACCAAAAATTTATAAATTTTTAAAAACAAAATATTTTTACATAACTCAGATAACATTTCAGCTTGAAACGTATCGTCTGATTTTTAATACAATTTGTTTTACGTTGAATATTGAAAAGAAGCATGCATGAATAAAATTAATCATCGGAAATTCACATTTTACTAGAAAATTTGTTTCATACTAGTTATAATGTAAATTACTTTATCTTTTGAAGGTTAAAAATTTTTTAATTACTGAATTGTTAAAAATTACTAAATTAAAAAAAATTACTTAATTGAAGGTTAAAAATTACTAAATTACTAAAATTACTTAATTGAAGGTTAAAAATTACTAAATTACTAAAATTACTAAGGACAACAAAATCGCTTTTTTGTCCAACATTGGTAAATATAGAAAAACACTACACGATTTTATTTAAATCAATCCAATCACTTCCCATAAGTTAAGTTTAGGTTTTGAATGATTTAACCCTGATAAAACATTTTTCATTTTCTATATCTTTTTTTTAAAATAGTTAAAACCTACGTTTAACGAAATTGTGCTTATAAATTCTATAGAAAAATTCGATTTATTATGAAGTCTACAATTAGCAGATGTCTCCTTTTCATAGCAAAGTTTTACGTTTATCCTTCTACATTTAAACAGTCAACTTTCTTCAGAGACTTTAAAAAAGAACATTTTAACAAAGTCTACAAATAAAAAAAACCAAGCATTTATTACAGTTAGGAGAAAATTAAATCTGCGTGAACTATATCTTGTACGATCTTTGTTTGATAAAAATTCGAAACATTTTAAATTGTTTTGCATAAATGTTTCAATACTCATGTATAATTCGTTCACCTGGAGCTGGCACTTGGCTCCACCTCCTCGGACAAAGAATTCCTTTTACACGGGAGGAGAAACTTATCCGCACTTGAAATAGAGACTACCTTTGATCTGTGCCAAACGCAAACAGCAATTTCTTTTTCAGTCACTTACTTCGTCTTATCATCTGCTATTATACCTTTCGCTAGTCTAGCTAATTAAATATATTACAGCAAAATGCCACGAAAAAGGACAAACTATTTACTCAAAAGTGAGAGAAAACATCAAATTTATGAAACATTTAATGTTAAAAAATGCACATTATGATTGAGAAATAAATATTTTTATCATACTATCACTAAATAGCAACCTTGTTCATATCCTTCTCCCAAAAATAGCAAAATAGTATTGTCGGATACCACGTGATGAAGGCGGAGTCAAGTGCCAACTCCTGGTGAACGAACTATAGTTGACATTTTAGTGATGCTTGGAACCGTCCGGGTAAAGAGATTTAATTTGTACCAGGAATAAGACAAAATTTTAGAATCCGGTACATCTCTAGGTTCAATAAAAAAGTTTCTTTGATAGACACCCAAAGCATTAATTTTACACATCTCATATGGCATCCAAAACTATAATTAAGTTCATTCATTTTTAGCTTATACACACAAAAATCAAATAACAAAAAAGCTCAAAAAATTCTGCTTATACGCGAAAAATTGAAATAGAGACTGGAAGCCACGTCAGGAATTCTGGTGTAAAACCAAATTTGAAAAAGATGCTAAACAAATTTTTCTTCATCTATATAACTAATTTAAAGTTAAGGCATAGTAAGCTATGAAGTTTCAATTGCTGAGCAAAAAAATTAAAATATCAATATTCAAATAAATTACTAGAATACTGATACCAATAGTCATACTAAATTATCCTCACATAATCTGATTATATTTTATTATTTTAAAATTTCTTTTCAGCACACAGTGATACATTTTGTTTATCCAAAGATAATTTCGTACAAAAAATATTTTTTATTAAGTACCTTATTATTTATTTTAACAATAGCCGGAAAAACTTTGCATCATTTACAAAATTACGACATCAAAATGACATCATTTTAAAGAATGCAATTTCTTATGGCAAAATATTAGAGAAATCGGTTTTATTATATATTCTGTAATATAAGTCGAAATTTTAAATTCTTCAATAACTATTCGAATGATTTTGCTCAAATTTCGTATTTTGCCACGTAAAATTTTATATTCTTTAATAAGATGTAAAAATATATAACCAACATTTTTTTTTACTATTATGGAGCAAAATAATAAAATATTTACTAAAAGTTATATTTCGCATGAAATATCCTTAGATAACTAAAATTTACAATTATGTTCAAAAATTTTCAATTCATTAAAATGTTTGATATGCAGTGAAGCACATAAAAGTAAAATTAAGGAGTTCAAACTTTGGATCGCTCTCCTGACCAAACTATGAGGACCCTATTTACCAGATACCCTATATATTTGGGGCCAGAAATCCAAATCCATTGAAAAAAGGGTATATTTATTCGAAGAAAGTACGTTTTTGAGTCTGAATCTTAAAAAAAATTTATGCACTAATTAGAATATTTGAAGTAACTCATTTAAATCAAACGTTATTCAAGTAGGTCAGTTTTTTTGAGTACATAAATTTGCATACAAAAAACATATGGATATACATATATATACACGTACATACTCACACATTCATACAGGGAGCAATGAAAAAAGATATCACCCTGAATAACTTTCATTCAAATGATAGAAATTTGGAATTTGAGCTTTTAGACCTTGATATATGTATTGTTTATCTGACATTATTTTAGTTTATTATGTTGTTTTTAATTCATTTTTACGAGCATTTCATACTAAAATCAAATTTACACAACTTATTATAACTATAATCAAAATTTAAGAGATAATCATTTTTATAGCTTCGATCGAGTCTTCCATGCAAAGTTTCGTGAAAGTGCAAGAAAAAGATTTTATAGTAGTTATACTAATGCACATATTTTACAGTTTTTATACATTTTACAATAATTAACAAAGTTCCTTAAGGTACTGAAATTGTGGCCCAAAAACTTCAAAGTTAATATATTAAATTTCATTTACTCAAAATATATGGTCTCAAAATTTTAGTTTTAAAGTTAAAGATAACTTCATAAATGCAATATTGATGCCACGGTTCTCTTACTTTTTAAGGACCACGTGAATCCTGTTGAAATATTAAAATGCATATGTTTACTTTTAAGAACATAAAAGTCTTATCAATATAATGATCAAGACCCATATATGAAACAGTTTAATTGATGATTAAAACTTCACTGGCTTAAAAAAATTAAGGGGGAATAAAAGTAGATATGTTTCGAGCGTTCAAATATATGCTCCCATTCTCAAAACTTGACAGGAGAGAATGACTAGCGACATTAATTTTTGAATGTTCAAAACATGTCTAAAATTGTTATCATCTATTATATTTTAAATCAATGAAGTTTTTTGTTTTAATATTTAGTTTTCTGGGATTATTCATTTAATAACACAGTATATTAGATTACATCAGGTGGATATTAAAACAAGTTTTACGTAAGAAAAAAGGCATAGGTTCTTAGACAATTTTTTTTTACAGCTAGCCTAAATAAAAAATTTTAAAAGACATAAAAATTATTTTTACAATTGAAATATCAAAAAATGAATGTGAAAATAGAATATCCCCTATCACCAAGAATCAAAATTAAATTTTCAAACAATGTAGCCTTTGAATTCTTCTCTAAGTTGTTTGAAAATGTATTTTATTTATAGATTCCTGAGTTTATTTCACATATACTTTAGTCGTACTTCAATCTAGAGTTGAAAAAATAATTTTCTTAAGAGTAAACTTTTTTCAATATTATTTTTAAGAAATAACTTTCTTAAAGTTTACATTCTAGTATTTAAGTTTAAGCGTCAAAATAAAATTGAGGTTTGAACTTGTTGATTACAAAAAAAAAAACAACAATATAATAAAAGTTGAATCACAATAAAAAAAGACAATTTATCATTATTTTTTTAAAAAATTGTATGTTTAGTAAATAGTCAGCTGTTTTGCAAAGAATAATTTTAAGCACCTAGCTGGTTGAAAATAATTCAAAGTTTTCTTTTAATAAAAACTTGACAGTAAAAAAGAAATTTTAATTTAAAAAAAAACGTTACTTAAAGTACTAAAAAAATGCATTAATATATTAATGAAAAATAACATACACGCTCGGACAGGTAATTAAAAATGTATTTTAAAATTAAGACGATTTACAACATGTTGAGAAATTTATTACGTATTATATTATTAACAGAAATTATTAGCTACGTATTTATATTATTAACAGTTATATAACAAGTTATTAGTAAATATAAACAATAAAAAAAATTTACTTCATGGCGGGATTCATTCAAAAAAATAATTTATGCATTATTATTTGTACATTTTCTTGCTAATAAAAAAGTAGTTAAAGAGCATTTAAAATAGCACCCTTGTGCAATATATTGTAAAACAAAATTTTCAATTACTCACCCGATATTCACAGTATAAATCACAATCGATTTTCACGCACTACACTTAATACTAACAATTTCAACTCTAAACTGATCTACTATAATAACACTACCAATCGATACTGATCACAATAAACTAAATCGTCGTTAAATATTTCAAAACTCAGAGCACAATAATAATATAATTGGCATTGTTTTCAAAACAAAGCCAAGTATTTATACTAAAGGGATACCACACTAAATATGACAAAATGTCGCCATATGTTGGCAATATTGGCATAAAAAAAATATATTTATTACTGCATGCGACATAAAATTTCAAAGAAAGCATCCAATGTGATGTCTCAGTGGCTTAAGGAAAAGATTGGCGTCTGCTGAGCCTGTGGTCCGGGGTTCGAGACCAGCTGCAGGCTTATTCCACAGGAGAATCAAGACGTAATAAGTCTGTCGTTGCCTTTCGTCATTTTATTTACTTACTATCATTTCTTCCAATTTTAAAATAAAACTTTCAATGCACTTAAATTGCACATTCTGAAGGCAATAAATTTATTACATCATAAATATTATCACTAACAGTTTGATTTGAATTTGTAAATATACATGGATTGTATTGTTCTTAGAAAATTTAAAAAGTGGGGTATATATATATATTACATATATATATATATATATATATATATATGTAATTAAAAAATTTCAAAAATTTTGTTTAAAGATATTGTTTTTTGTTGAGTTTTTACGTCTAGTATCGTATAAATAAATTTTTAGTTTTTGACATGCAAATTTAGCCAGACTGTCAGCTATTTAATTTTCAAACTCGGACCGAAAATAGGCCTCTATGAACCGAACCAAACTAACAAAGTAACTTTTTATGGATAGATTAGGGAGGTCGCAGAGACCCCTTACGTCTAACCCGGCTGCAGTCAATTTTAAAAAATTTTTATTTTTTTTTCTTTAGTTTATTTTACATTACATTACATATTTAATATGTTTTTCGATGTATTAAAGGATCCTATGTATAAAAAAAAAATTTTTTGTTCGGAAAATTTCAAATAATGCTAAAAAACTGGAAAAAAACGGAAAATTAGTTTGTTCAAATTATATTATTTTTTTTAACTCGTTTTACGATATTTTAACGACAGTTTAGCATAGGAAAGGTGTTCTATGTATAAAATCAATTTTCTTTCCTTGTAGAAGAACGCATAATGGAATAAAGAATAGAATAAAATAAAATGGCGGGAAACAGGCTCAAATTTAAAGACTGCTTAACTCCCTTGAATATTAAGCTATAATTTTCAAACTTGGATGGAAAGTAGGTCTCTATGAACCGAACCACCCTACTAAAGTAAACTTTTATAGATAGATTAGGGAGGTAGCAATTATCCCTTACGTATTTTGTTTAGCTAGACGGGAGAGGGCAATTAAGGCTATGTAGTTGCACGAACCCCGTATAAGCGTGGTCCAACGGCTAAGAACATGTGCTAGTGACTTGCGATTGCAGCGAGGGGGGACGGGTTCGAACCTCACCTGTGGTTAATTTTTAAAATTACTTTTCTTTTGTTTCTTTTACATTATATTATTTATTTAACGTGTTTTTCGATGTATTAAAAGATCCTATGCATAAAATAAAAATTTATTTGCTCGGGAAATTTCAAATAATGTTTAAAAACAGGAAAAATACCGGAAAATTAGTTTGTTTATAGTATATTATTTTTTTAAACTCGTTTTACGATATTTTCACGACAGTTTAGCATAGGAAAGGTGTTCTATGTATAAAATCAATTTTCTTTCTTTGTAGAATAACGCATAACGGAATAAAAAAAAGAATAAAATAAAATGGCGGGAAAATGGCTCAAATTTCAAGGCCTCCTAACTTCCTTGAATATTAAGCTATAATTTTCAAACTTGGACCGAAAGTAGGTCTATATGAACCGAACCACCCTACTAAAGTAAAATTTCATAGATAGATTAGGGAGGTAGCAATTATCCCCTACGTCTTTTGTTTAGCGGGCCGCGAGAGGGCAATTAAAGCTATGTAGTAGCACGAACCCCGTATAAGCGTGGTCCAACGGCTAAGAACATGTGCTAGTGACTTGCGATTGCAGCGAGGGGGGACGGGTTCCATCCTCGGCTGTGGTCGATTTTTAAAAATTTTTTTCCTTTGTTTATTTTACATTATATTATTTATTTAACTTGTTTTTCGATGTATTAAAAGATCCTATGCATAAAATAAAAATTTATTTGCTCGGGAAATTTCAAATAATGCTTAAAAACAGGAAAAATCCCGGAAAATTAGTTTGTTTATAGTATATTATTTTTTTTAACTCGTTTAACGATATTTTCAAGACAGTTTAGCATAGGAAAGGTGTTCTATGTATAAAATCAATTTTCTTTCTTTGTAGAATAACGCATAACGGAATAAAAAAAAGAATAAAATAAAATGGCGGGAAAAAGGCTCAAATTTCAAGGCCTCCTAACTCCCTTGAATATTAAGCTATAATTTTCAAACTTGGACTGAAAGTAGGTCTCTATGAACCGAACCACCCTACTAAAGTAAAATTTTATAGATAGATTAGGGAGGTCACAATTATCCCTTACGTCTTTTGTTTAGCTAGCCGGGATAGGGCAATTAGAGCTATGTAGTAGCACGAACCCCGTATAAGTGTGGTACAACGGCTAAGAACATGTGCTAGTGACTTGCGATTGCAGCGAGGGGGAACGGGTTCGAACCTCGGCTGTGGTCGATTTTTAAAAAAAATTTTCTTTTGTTTATTTTACATTATATTATTTATTTAACCTGTTTTTCGATGTATTAAAAGATCCTATGTATAAAAAAAATTTTTATTTGTCCGGGAAATTTCAAATAATGTTTAAAAACAGGAAAAATCCCGGAAAATTAGTTTGTTTATAGTATATTATTTTTTTAAACTCGTTTTACGATATTTTCACGACAGTTTAGCATAGGAAAGGTGTTCTATGTATAAAATCAATTTTCTTTCTTTGTAGAAGAACGCATAACGGAATAAAAAAAAAGAATTAAAAAAATGGCGGGAAAAAGGCTCAAATTTCAAGACCGCCTAACTCCCTTAAATATTAAGCTATAATTTTCAAACTTGGACCGAAAGTAGGTCTCTATGAACCGAACCACCCTACTAAAGTAAACTTTTATAGATAGATTAGGGAGGTAGCAATTATCCCTTACGTATTTTGTTTAGCTAGACGGGAGAGGGCAATTAAGGCTATGTAGTTGCACGAACCCCGTATAAGCGTGGTCCAACGGCTAAGAACATGTGCTAGTGACTTGCGATTGCAGCGAGGGGGGACGGGTTCGATCCTCGGCTGTGGTCGATTTTTAAAAAATTTTTTCCTTTGTTTATTTTACATTATATTATTTATTTAACCTGTTTTTCGATGTATTAAAAGATCCTATGCATAAAATAAAAATTTATTTGCTCGGGAAATTTCAAATAATGCTTAAAAACAGGAAAAATCCCGGAAAATTAGTTTGTTTATAGTATATTATTTTTTTTAACTCGTTTTACGATATTTTCAAGACAGTTTAGCATAGGAAAGGTGTTCTATGTATAAAATCAATTTTCTTTCTTTGTAGAATAACGCATAACGGAATAAAAAAAAGAATAAAATAAAATGGCGGGAAAAAGGCTCAAATTTCAAGGCCTCCTAACTTCCTTGAATATTAAGCTATAATTTTCAAACTTGGACCGAAAGTAGGTCTATATGAACCGAACCACCCTACTAAAGTAAAATTTCATAGATAGATTAGGGAGGTCGCAATTATCCCCTACGTCTCTTGTTTAGCTAGCCGGGAGAGGGCAATTAAAGCTATGTAGTAGCACGAACCCCGTATAAGCGTGGTCCAACGGCTAAGAACATGTGCTAGTGACTTGCGAATGCAGCGAGGGGGGACGCGTTCGAACCTCGGCTGTGGTCGATTTTTAAAAAAAATTTTCTTTTGTTTATTTTACATTATATTATTTATTTAACCTGTTTTTCGATGTATTAAAAGATCCTATGTATAAAAAAAATTTTTATTTGTCCGGGAAATTTCAAATAATGTTTAAAAACAGGAAAAATCCCGGAAAATTAGTTTGTTTATAGTATATTATTTTTTTAAACTCGTTTTACGATATTTTCACGACAGTTTAGCATAGGAAAGGTGTTCTATGTATAAAATCAATTTTCTTTCTTTGTAGAATAACGCATAACGGAATAAAAAAAAGAATAAAATAAAATGGCGGGAAAAAGGCTCAAATTTCAAGGCCTCCTAACTTCCTTGAATATTAAGCTATAATTTTCAAACTTGGACCGAAAGTAGGTCTATATGAACCGAACCACCCTACTAAAGTAAAATTGTATAGATAGATTAGGGAGGTCGCAATTATCCCCTACGTCTTTTGTTTAGCTAGCCGGGAGAGGGCAATTAAAGCTATGTAGTAGCACGAACCCCGTATAAGCGTGGTCCAACGGCTAAGAACATGTGCTAGTGACTTGCGATTGCAGCGAGGGGGGACGGGTTCGAACTTCGGCTGTAATCGATTTTTAAAAATTTGTTTCTTTTGTTTATTTTACATTCTATTATTTATTTAACCTGTTTTTCGATGTATTAAAAGATCCTATGCATAAAATAAAAATTTATTTGCTCGGGAAATTTCAAATAATGCTTAAAAACAGGAAAAATCCCGGAAAATTAGTTTGTTTATAGTATATTATTTTTTTTAACTCGTTTTACGATATTTTCAAGACAGTTTAGCATAGGAAAGGTGTTCTATGTATAAAATCAATTTTCTTTCTTTGTAGAATAACGCATAACGGAATAAAAAAAAGAATAAAATAAAATGGCGGGAAAAAGGCTCAAATTTCAAGGCCTCCTAACTTCCTTGAATATTAAGCTATAATTTTCAAACTTGGACCGAAAGTAGGTCTATATGAACCGAACCACCCTACTAAAGTAAAATTTTATAGATAGATTAGGGAGGTCGCAATTATCCCCTACGTCTTTTGTTTAGCGGGCCGGGAGAGGGCAATTAAAGCTATGTAGTAGCACGAACCCCGTATAAGCGTGGTCCAACGGCTAAGAACATGTGCTAGTGACTTGCGATTGCAGCGAGGGGGGACGGATTCGATCCTCGGCTGTGGTCGATTTTTAAAAATTTTTTTCCTTTGTTTATTTTACATTATATTATTTATTTAACCTGTTTTTCGATGTATTAAAAGATCCTATGCATAAAATAAAAATTTATTTGCTCGGGTAATTTCAAATAATGCTTAAAAACAGGAAAAATACCGGAAAATTAGTTTGTTTATAGTATATTATTTTTTTAAACTCGTTTTACGATATTTTCACGACAGTTTAGCATAGGAAAGGTGTTCTATGTATAAAATCAATTTTCTTTCTTTGTAGAATAACGCATAACGGAATAAAAAAAAGAATAAAATAAAATGGCGGGAAAAAGGCTCAAATTTCAAGGCCTCCTAACTTCCTTGAATATTAAGCTATAATTTTCAAACTTGGACCGAAAGTAGGTCTATATGAACCGAACCACCCTACTAAAGTAAAATTTCATAGATAGATTAGAGAGGTCGCAATTATCCCCTACGTCTTTTGTTTAGCGGGCCGGGAGAAAAGCTATGTAGTAGCACGAACCCCGTATAAGCGTGGTCCAACGGCTAAGAACATGTGCTAGTGACTTGCGATTGCAGCGAGGGGGGACGGGTTCGAACTTCGGCTGTAATCGATTTTTAAAAATTTGTTTCTTTTGTTTACTTTACATTCTATTATTTATTTAACCTGTTTTTCGATGTATTAAAAGATCCTATGCATAAAATAAAAATTTATTTGCTCGGGAAATTTCAAATAATGTTTAAAAACAGGAAAAATACCGGAAAATTAGTTTGTTTACAGTATATTATTTTTTTAAACTCGTTTTACGATATTTTCACGACAGTTTAGCATAGGAAAGGTGTTCTATGTATAAAATCAATTTTCTTTCTTTGTAGAATAACGCATAACGGAATAAAAAAAAGAATAAAATAAAATGGCGGGAAAAAGGCTCAAATTTCAAGGCCTCCTAACTTCCTTGAATATTAAGCTATAATTTTCAAACTTGGACCGAAAGTAGATCTATATGAACCGAACCACCCTACTAAAGTAAAATTTCATAGATAGATTAGGGAGGTCGCAATTATCCCCTACGTCTTTTGTTTAGCGGGCCGGGAGAGGGCAATTAAAGCTATGTAGTAGCACGAACCCCGTATAAGCGTGGTCCAACGGCTAAGAACATATGCTAGTGACTTGCGATTGCAGCGAGGGGGGACGGGTTCGAACCTCGGCTGCGGTCGATTTTTAAAAATTTTTTTCTTTTGTTTATTTTACATTATATTACTTATTTAACCTGTTTTTCGATGTATTAAAAGATCCTATGTATAAAATAAAAATTTATTTGTTCGGGAAATTTCAAATAATGCTTAAAAACAGGAAAAATACCGGAAAATTAGTTTGTTTATAGTATGTTATTTTTTTAAACTCGTTTTACGATATTTTCACGACAGTTTAGCATAGGAAAGGTGTTCTATGTATAAAATCAATTTTCTTTCTTTGTAGAAGAACGCATAACGGAATTAAAAAAAAGAATTAAAAAAATGGCGGGAAAAAGGCTCAAATTTCAAGACCGCCTAACTCCCTTAAATATTAAGCTATAATTTTCATACTTGGACCGAAAGTAGGTCTATATGAACCGAACCACCCTACTAAAGTAAAATTTTATAGATAGATTAGGGAGGTCGCAATTATCCCCTACGTCTCTTGTTTAGCTAGCCGGGAGAGGGCAATTAAAGCTATGTAGTAGCACGAACCCCGTATAAGCGTGGTCCAACGGCTAAGAACATGTGCTAGTGACTTGCGATTGCAGCGAGGGGGGACGGGTTCGAACTTCGGATGTAATCGATTTTTAAAAATTTGTTTCTTTTGTTTATTTTACATTCTATTATTTATTTAACTTGTTTTTCGATGTATTAAAAGATCCTATGCATAAAATAAAAATTTATTTGCTCGGGAAATTTCAAATAATGCTTAAAAACAGGAAAAATCCCGGAAAATTAGTTTGTTTATAGTATATTATTTTTTTTAACTCTTTTTACGATATTTTCAAGACAGTTTAGCATAGGAAAGGTGTTCTATGTATAAAATCATTTTTCTTTCTTTGTAGAATAACGCATAACGGAATAAAAAAACGAATAAAATAAAATGGCGGGAAAAAGGCTCAAATTTCAAGGCCTCCTAACTTCCTTGAATATTAAGCTATAATTTTCAAACTTGGACCGAAAGTAGGTCTATATGAACCGAACCACCCTACTAAAGTAAAATTTTATAGATAGATTAGGGAGGTCGCAATTATCCCCTACGTCTTTTGTTTAGCTAGCCGGGAGAGGGCAATTAAAGCTATGTAGTAGCAAGAACCCCGTATAAGCGTGGTCCAACGGCTAAGAACATGTGCTAGTGACTTGCGATTGCAGCGAGGGGGGACGGATTCGATCCTCGGCTGTGGTCGATTTTTAAAAATTTTTTTCCTTTGTTTATTTTACATTATATTATTTATTTAACCTGTTTTTCGATGTATTACAAGATCCTATGCATAAAATAAAAATTTATTTGCTCGGGAAATTTCAAATAATGTTTAAAAACAGGAAAAAACCCGGAAAACTAGTTTGTTTATGGTATATTATTTTTTTAAACTCGTTTTACGATATTTTCACGACAGTTTAGCATTGGAAAAGTATTCTATGTATAAAATAAATTTTCTTTCTTTGTAGAATTTAATATATGTAGGATCCTTTCAAATGTAGAAAAACACATTGAAAAAATAATATAATACAAAATAAGCGGAAGAAAAAAAAAGAAATTTTCTTGAAAAGTTGCTGAACCTGGGAATCGAACCAGCGCCCCTCAACCCAGCTGTCGGTTAATTGTCCGGAGTCTTGACCACCACACTACTCGAAGACGAGAAACCTGCAACAATTTCGCTTCAAAATTCCTCTCACAGTCAGCTATGCAAATGAACTTTGAGGCCCTCCCCTGCACCCCCTAATTCACATATAAAATTTTTATCCAACAGAAATGTTAGGACCATGAACCCCTACTTAGGGACCGAGTTTAAAAATTATAACTTAATAATGAAGAAAGTTAGACGGCTCCAAAATTCGAACCCTATCCCGACATTTTATATTATTTTTTAATTATTATTCCATTATGCGTTCTTTAACAAAGAAAAATACATGATTCAAATTATAGAACACCTTACGCATGATAAACTGACGAATATATTGTAAAAATAATTTGAAACAATGGAAATAAACCAATTTTCCTAGATTTTTGAAGTTTTTAATTGTTTTTCGCCATTTTCCCAATTAAAAAAAATTATTTCCTATATGTAGAACTCTTTTAAATGTAGAAAAACACATTGAAAAATTAATATAATGCAAAATAAGTGTAGGAAAAAAAAAGAAATTTTCATGAAAAGTTGCTGAAACTGGGAATCGAACCTGGTTCCCCTCACCCCAGCCGTCTGTTAATTGTTTGGCGTCTTGACCACCACGCTACTCGAACACGAGAAGCCTGCCACAATTTCGCTTCCAAACTCCTCTCACAGTCAACTATGCAATTGAACTTTGAGGCCCCCCTTGCACCCCCTAATTCACATAGAAAAATTTCCTTCAGCAGAAATGTTAGGACCATAGACCCCTACTTACGGACCGAGTTTGAAAATTATAACTTAATAATGAAGGAAGTTAGACGGCTCCAAAATTCAAACCCCATCCCGCCATTCTATTTTATTTTTTTATTATTATTTCATTATGCGTTCTTTAACAAAGAAAAATGCATGATTCTACTGATAGAACACCTTACGTATGATAAACTGACGAATATATTGTAAAAATAATTGAAAACAATGGAAATAAACCAATTTTCCTGTATTTTTCCAGTTTTTAATTATTATTTGCCATTTCACCAATTGAAAAAATTCTTTTCCTATATGTAGGACCCTTTCAAAGGTAGAAAAACACATTGAAAAAATAATTTAATGCAAAATAAGCGGAAGAAAAAAAAAGAAATTTTCTTTAAAAGTTGCTAAAACTGGGAATCGAACCTGCGCCCCTTCATCCCAGCCGTCGGCTAATTGTTCGGTGTCTTGACCATCACACTACTCGGACACGAGAAGCCTGCCACAATTTCGCTTCAAAATTCCTCTCACAGTCAACTATGCAATTGAACTTTGAGGCCTCCCCTGCTCCCCCTAATTCACATATAAAAATTTCCTTCAGCTGAAATGTTAGGACCATAGACCCCTACTTAGTTACCGAGTTTGAAAATTTTAACTTAATAATGAAGGAAGTTAGACGGCTCCGAAATTCGAACCCCATCCCGAAATTTTATTTTATTTTTTTATTATTATTCCCCTATGCGTTCTTTAACAAAGAAAAATGCATGATTCAACTCATAGGACATCTTACGCATGATAAACTGTCGAATATATTGTAAAAATAATTTAAAACAATGGAAATAAACCAATTTTCCTGGATTTTTCCAGTTTTTAATTGTTATTCGCCATTTCACCAATTTAAAAAAATTATTTCCTATATGAAGTACCCTTTCAAAGGTAGAAAAACACATTGAAAAAATAATATAATGCAAAATAAGTGTAGGAAAAAAAAAGAAATTTTCTTGAAATGTTGCTGAAAATGGGAATCGAACCTGCGCCCCTCACCCCTGCCGTCGGTTAATTGTCCGGTGTCTTAACCATCACACTACTCGAAGACCAGTCGCCTGCCACAATTTCGCTTCAAAACTCCTCTCAAAGTCAGCTATGCAATTGAACTTTGAGGCACTCCCCCTGCACCCCCTAATTCACATATAAAAATTTTCTCCAAATGAAATGTTAGGACCATGGACCCCTACTTAGGGACCGAGTTAGAAAATTATAACTTAAAAACGAAGGAAGTTAGACGTCTCCGAAATTCGAACCCCATCCCGACATTTTATTTTATTTTTTTATTATTATTCCATTATGCGTTCTTTAACAAAGAAATATGCATGATTCTACTATTAGAACACCTTACGCATGAGAAACTGTCGAATATATTGTAAAAATAATTTAAAACAATGGAAATAAACGAATTTTCCTGGATTTTTCCAGTTTTTAATTGTTATTCGCCATTTCACCAATTTAAAAAAATTATTTCCTATATATAGGACCCTTTCAAAGGTAGAAAAACACATTGAAATAATAATATAATGCAAAATAAGCGGAAGAAAAAAAAAGAAACTTTCTTGAAAAGTTGCTGAACCTGGGAATCGAACCTGCGCCCCTTCATCCCAGCTGTCGGCTAATTGTCCGGTGTCTTGACCATCACACTACTCGGACACGAGAAGCCTGCCACAATTTCGCTTCAAAATTCCTCTCACCGTCAACTATGCAATGGAACATTGAGGCCTCCCCAGCACCCCCTAATTCACATATAAAAATTTCCTTCAACTGAAATGTTAGGACCATAGATCCCTACTTAGGGACCGATTTTGAAAATTATAACTTAATAATGAAGGACGTTAGACGGCTCCGAAATTCGAACCCCATCCCGACATTTTATTTTATTTTTTTATTATTATTCCATTATGCGTTCTTTAACAAAGGAAAATGCATGATTCAACTCATAGGACATCTTACACATGATAAACTGTCGAATATATTGTAAAAATAATTTGAAACAATGGAAATAAACCAATTTTCCTGGATTTTTCCAGTTTTTAATTATTATTCTCCATTTCACCAATTTAAAAAAATTTTTCCTATATGTAGGACCCTTTCAAAGGTAGAAAAACACATTGCAAAAATAATATAATGCAAAATAAGCGGAAGAAAAAAAAAGAAATTTTCTTGAAAAGTTGCTGAAACTGGGAATCAAACCAGCGCCCGTTCATCCCAGCCGTCGGCTAATTGTCCGGTGTCTTGACCATCACCCTACTCGGACACGAGAAGCCTGCCACAATTTCGCTTCAAAATTCCTCTCACAGTCAACTATGCAATTGAACTTTGAGGCCTCCCCTGCACCCCCTCATTCACATATAAAAATTTCCTTCAGCTGAAATGTTAGGACCATAGACCCCTACTTAGGGACCGAGTTTGAAAATTATAACTTAATAATGAAGGAAGTTACACGGCTCCGAAATTCGAACCCCATCCCGACATTTTATTTTATTTTTTTATTATTATTCCATTATGCATTCTTTAACAAAGAAAAATGCATGATTCAACTCATAGGACATCTTACGCATGATAAACTGTCGAATATATTGTAAAAATAATTTAAAACAATGGAAATAAACCAATTTTCCTGGATTTTTCCAGTTTTTAATTGTTATTCGCCATTTCACCAATTTAAAAAAATTATTTCCTATATGAAGTACCCTTTCAAAGTTAGAAAAACACATTGAAAAAATAATATAATGCAAAATAAGTGTAGGAAAAAAAAGAAATTTTCTTGAAATGTTGCTGAAAATGGGAATCGAACCTGCGCCCCTCACCCCTGCCGTCGGTTAATTGTCCGGTGTCTTAACCACCACACTACTCGAAGACCAGTCGCCTGCCACAATTTCGCTTCAAAACTCCTCTCAAAGTCAGCTATGCAATTGAACTTTGAGGCACCCCCCTGCACCCCCTAATTCACATATAAAAATTTCCTTCAGCTGAAATGTTAGGACCATAGACCCCTACTTAGGGACCGAGTTTGAAAATTATAACTTAATAATGAAGGAAGTTACACGGCTCCGAAATTCGAACCCCATCCCGACATTTTATTTTATTTTTTTATTATTATTCCATTATGCGTTCTTTAACAAAGAAAAATGCATGTTTCTACCATTATAACACCTTACGCATGAGAAACTGTCGAATATATTGTAAAAATAATTTAAAACAATGGAAATAAACCAATTTTCCTGGATTTTTCCAGTTTTTAATTGTTATTCGCCATTTCACCAATTTAAAAAAATTATTTCCTATATATAGGACCCTATTAAAGGTAGAAAAACACATTGAAAAAATAATATAATGCAAAATAAGCGGAAGAAAAAAAAAGAAATTTTCTTGAAAAGTTGCTGAAACTGGGAATCGAACCTGCGACCCTTCATCCCTGCCGTCGGCTAATTGTCCGGTGTCTTGACCATCACACTACTCGGACACGAGAAGCCTGCCGCAATTTCGCTTCAAAATTCCTCTCACAGTCAACTATGCAATTGAACTTTGAGGCCTCCCCTTCACCCCCTAATTCACATATAGAAATTTCCTTCAGCTAAAATGCTAGGACCATAGACCCCTACTTAGTTACCGAGTTTGAAAATTATAACTTAATAATGAAGGAAGTTAGACGGCTCCGAAATTCGAACCCCATCCCGACATTTTATTTTATTTTTTTATTATTATTCCATTATGCGTTCTTTAACAAAGAAAAGTGCATGATTCTACTATTAGAACACCTTACGCATGAGAAACTGTCGAATATATTGTAAAAATAATTTAAAACAATGGAAATAAACCTATTTTCCTGGATTTTTCCAGTTTTTAATTGTTATTCGCCATTTTTCCAATTTAAAAAAAAAATTTCCTATATGTATGACCCTTTCAGAGGTAGAAAAACACATTGAAAAAATAATATAATGCAAAATAAGCGGAAGAAAAAAAAAGAAATTTTCTTGAAAAGTTGCTGAACCTGGGAATCGAACCTGCGCCTCTTCATCCCAGCCGTCGGCTAATTGTCCGGTGTCTTGCCCATCACTCTACTCGGACACGAGGAGCCTGCCGCAATTTCGCTTCAAAATTCCTCTCACCGTCAACTATGCAATGGAACATTGAGGCCTCCCCAGCACCCCCTAATACACATATAAAAATTTCCTTCAACTGAAATGTTAGGACCATAGACCCCTACTTAGGGACCGATTTTGAAAATTAAAACTTAATAATGAAGGAAGTTAGACGGCTCCGAAATTCGAATCCCATCCCGACATTTTATTTTATTTTTTTATTATTATTCCATTATGCGTTCTTTAACAAAGAAAAATGCATGATTCTACTATTAGAACACCTTACGCATGAGAAACTGTCGAATATATTGTAAAAATAATTTAAAACAATGGAAATAAACCAATTTTCCTGGATTTTTCCAGTTTTTAATTATTATTCGCCTTTTCACCAATTTAAAAAAAATTTTCCTATATGATGGACCCTTTCAAAGGTAGAAAAACACATTGAAAAAATAATATAATGCAAAATAAGCGGAAGAAAAAAAAAGAAATTTTCTTGAAAAGTTGCTGAAACTGGGAATCAAACCTGCGCCCGTTCATCCCAGCCGTCGGTTAATTGTCCGGTGTCTTGACCACCACACTACTCGAAGACCAGACGCCTGCCTCAATTTCGCTTCAAAACTCCTCTCAAAGTCAGCTATGCAATTGAACTTTGAGGCACCCCCCCCCTGCACCCCCTAATTCACATATAAAAATTTTCTCCTAATGAAATGTTAGGACCATGGACCCCTACTTAGGGACCGAGTTAGAAAATTATAACTTAAAAACGAAGGAAGTTAGACGTCTCCGAAATTCGAACCCCATCCCGACATTTTATTTTATTTTTTTTATTATTATTCCATTATGCGTTCTTTAACAAAGAAATATGCATGATTCTACTATTAGAACACCTTACGCATGCGAAACTGTCGAATATATTGTAAAAATAATTTAAAACAATGGAAATAAACAAATTTTCCTGGATTTTTCCAGTTTTTAATTGTTATTCGCCATTTCACCAATTCAAAAAAATTATTTCCTATATGTAGGACCCTTTCAAAGGTAGAAAAACACATTGAAAAAATAATATAATGCAAAATAAGCGGAAGAAAAAAAAAGAAATTTTCTTGAAAAGTTGCTGAACCTGGGAATCGAACCTGCGCCCCTTCATCCCAGCTGTCGGCTAATTGTCCGGTGTCTTGACCATCACACTATTCGGACACGAGAAGCCTGCCACAATTTCGCTTCAAAATTCCTCTCACCGTCAACTATGCAATGGAACATTGAGGCCTCCCCTGCACCCCCTAATTCACATATAAAAATTTCCTTCAGTTGAAATGTTAGCACCATAGACCCCTACTTAGGGACCGAGTTTGAAAATTAAAACTTAATAATGAAGGAAGTTAGACGGCTCCGAAATTCGAACCCTATCCCGAAATTTTATTTTATTTTTTTATTATTATTCTATTATGCGTTCTTTAACAAAGAAAAATGCATGATTCTACTATTAGAACACCTTACGCATGAGAAACTGTCGAATATATTGTAAAAATAATTTAAAACAATGGAAATAAACGAATTTTTCTGTATTTTTCCAGTTTTTAATTGTTATTTGCCGTTCTCCCAATTTACAAAAATTATTTCCTATATCTAGGAACCTTTCAAACGTAGAAAAACACATTGAAAAAATAATATAATGCAAAATAAGCGGAAGAAAAAAAAAAGAAATTTTCTTGAAAAGTTGCTGAACCTGGGAATCGAACCTGCGCCCCTTCATTCCATCCGTCTGTTAGTTGTCTGGTGTCTTGACCACCACGCTACTCGAACACGAGAAGCCAGCCACAATTTCGCTTCCAAATTCCTCTCACAGTCAACTATGCAATTGAACTTTGAGGCCCCCCCCCTTGCACCCCCTAATTCACATATAAAAATTTCCTTCTGCAGAAATGTTAGGACCATAGACCCCTACTTAGGGACCGAGTTTGAAAATTATAACTTAATAATGAAGGAAGTTACACGACTCCAAAATTCGAACCCCATCCCGCCATTTTATTTTATTTTTTTATTATTATTCCATTATGCGATCTTTAACAAAGAAAAATGCATGATTCAACTCATAGAGCACCTTACGCATGCTAAACTGTCGAATATATTGTAAAAATAATTTAAAACAATGGAAATAAACCAATTTTCCTGGATTTTTCCAGTTTTTAATTGTTATTTGCCATTTTCCCAATTTAAAAAGATTATTTAATATATGTAGGTCCCTTTCAAATGTAGAAAAACACATTGAAAAAATAATATAATGCAAAATAAGCGGAAGAAAAAAAAGAAATTTTCTTGAAAAGTTGCTGAACCTGGGAATCGAACCTGCGCCCCTTCATCCCAGCTGTCGGCTAATTGTCCGGTGTCTTGACCATCACACTATTCGGACACGAGAAGCCAGCCACAATTTCGCTTCAAAATTCCTCTCACAGTCAACTATGCAATTGAACTTTGAGGCCTCCCCCTCACCTCCTAATTCACATATAAAATTTTCCTTCTGCAGAAATGTTAGGACCATAGACCCCTACTTAGTTACCGAGTTTGAAAATTATAACTTAATAATGAAGGAAGTTAGACGGCTCCGAAATTCGAACCCCATTCCGACATTTTATTTTATTTTTTTATCATTATTCCATTATGCGTTCTTCAACAAAGAAAAATGCATGATTCTACCATTAGAACACCTTACGCATGAGAAACTGTCGAATATACTGTAAAAATAATTTAAAACAATGGAAATAAACCAATTGTCCTGGATTTTTCCAGTTTTTAATTGTTATTCGCCATTTCACCAATTTAAAAAAATTATTTCCTATATGTAGGACCCTTTCAAATGTTGAAAAACACATTGAAATAATAATATAATGCAAAATAAGTGTTGGAAAAAAAAGAAATTTTCTTGAAATGTTGCTGAATCTGGGAATCGAACCTGCGCCCCCTCACCCCGGCCGTCGGTTAATTGTCCGGTGTCTTGACCACCACACTACTCGAAGACGAGAGGCCTGCCACAATTTCGCTTCAAAGTTCCTCTCAAAGTCAGCTATGCAATTGAACTTTGAGGCACCCCCCCTGCACCCCCTAATTCACATATAAAAATTTTCTCCAAATGAAATGTTAGGACCATGGACCCCTACTTAGGGACCGAGTTTGAAAATTATAACTTAATAACGAAGGAAGTTAGACGTCTCCGAAATTCGAACCCCATCCCGACATTTTATTTTATTTTTTTATTATTATTCCATTATGCGTTCTTTAACAAAGAAATATGCATGATTCTACTATTAGAACACCTTACGCATGAGAAACTGTCGAATATATTGTAAAAATAATTTAAAACAATGGAAATAAACAAATTTTCCTGGATTTTTCCAGTTTTTAATTGTTATTCGCCATTTCACCAATTCAAAAAAATTATTTCCTATATGTTAGACCCTTTCAAAGGTAGAAAAACACATTGAAAAAATAATATAATGCAGAATAAGCGGAAGAAAAAAAAAAGAAATTTTCTTGAAAAGTTGCTGAAACTGGAAATCGAACCTGTGCCCCTTCATCCCTGCCGTCGGCTAATTGTCCGGGGTCTTGACCATCACACTACTCGTACACGAGAAGCCTGCCACAATTTCGCTTCAAAATTCCTCTCACAGTCAGCTATGCAATTGAACTTTGAGGCACCCCCCCCCCTGCCCCCCCTAATTCACATATAAAAATTTTCTCCAAATTAAATGTTAGGACCATGGACCCCTACTTAGGGACCGAGTTTGAATATTATAACTTAATAACGAAGGAAGTTAGAAGTCTCCGAAATTCGAACCCCATCCCGACATTTTATTTTATTTTTTTATTATTATTCCATTATGCGTTCTTTAACAAAGAAAAATGCATGATTCTACTATTAGAACACCTTACGCATGAGAAATTGTCGAATATATTGTAAAAATAATTTAAAACAATAGAAATAAACCAATTTTCCTGGATTTTTCCAGTTTTTAATTGTTATTCGCCATTTCACCAATTTAAAAAAATTATTTCCTATATATAGGACCCTATTAAAGGTAGAAAAACACATTGAAAAAATAATATAATGCAAAATAAGCGGAAGAAAAAAAAATTTCTTGAAAATTTGCTGAAACAGGGAATCGAGCCTGCGACCCTTCATCCCTGCCGTCGGCTAATTGTCCGGAGTCTTGACCATCACACTACTCGGACACGAGAAGCCTGCCACAATTTCGCTTCAAAATTCCTCTCACAGTCAACTATGCAATTGAACTTTGAGGCCTCCCCTTCACCCCCTAATTCACATATAGAAATTTCCTTCAGCTAAAATGCTAGGACCATAGACCCCTACTTAGTTACCGAGTTTGAAAATTATAACTTAATAATGAAGGAAGTTAGACGGCTCCGAAATTCGAGCCCCATCCCGACATTTTATTTTATTTTTTTATTATTATTCCATTATGCGTTCTTTAACAAAGAAAAATGCATGTTTCTTCCATTAGAACACCTTACGCATGAGAAACTGTCGAATATATTGTAAAAATAATTTAAAACAATGGAAATAAACCAATTTTCCTGGATTTTTCCAGTTTTTAATTGTTATTCGCCATTTTTAAAATTTAAAAAAATTATTTCCTATAGGTAGGACCCTTTCAAAGGTAGAAAAACACATTGAAAAAATAATATAATGCAAAATAAGCGGAAGAAAAAAAAAGAAATTTTCTTGAAGAGTTGCTGAAACTGGGAATCGAACCTGCGCCCCTTCATCCCAGCCGTCGGCTAAATGTCCGGTGTCTTGACCATCACACTACTCGGACACGAGAAGCCTGCCACAATTTCGCTTCAAAATTCCTCTCACAGTCAACTATGCAATTGAACATTGAGGCCTTCCCTGCACCCCCTAATTCACATGTAAAAATTTCCTTCAGCTGAAATGTTAGGACCATAGACCCCTACTTAGGGACCGAGTTTGAAAATTATAACTTAATAATGAAGGTAGTTAGACGACTCCGAAATTCGAACAACATCCCGACATTTTATTTTGTTTTTTTATTATTATTCCATTATGCGTTCTTTAACAAAGAAAAATGCATGATTCTACTATTAGAACACCTTACGCATGAGAAACTGTCGAATATATTGTAAAAATAATTTAAAACAATGGAAATAAACCAATTTTCCTGGATTTTTCAGGTTTTTAATTGTTATTCGCCATTTTTCCAGTTTAAAAAAATTATTTCCTATATGTAGAATACTTTCAAATGTAGAAAAACACATTGAAAAAATAATATAATGCAAAATGAGCGGAAGAATAAAAAATAAATTTTCTTTAAAAGTCGCTGAAACTGGGAATCGAACCTGCGCCCCTTCATCCCAGCCGTCGGCTAATTGTCCTTTGTCTTGACCATCACACTACTCGGACAAGAGAAGCCTGCCACAATTTCGTTTCAAAATTCCTCTCACAGTCAACTATGCAATTGAACTTTGAGGCCTCCCCTGCTCCCTCTAATTCACATATTAAAATTTCCTTCAAATGAAATGTTAGGACCATAGACCCCTACTTAGTTACCGAGTTTGAAAATTATAACTTAATAATGAAGGAAGTTAGACGGCTCTGAAATTCGAACCCCATCCCGACATTTTATTTTATTTTTTTATTATTATTCCATTATGCGTTCTTTAACAAAGAAAAATGCATGATTCTTGCATTAGAACACCTTACGCATGAGAAACTGTCGAATATATTGTAAAAATAATTTAAAACAATGGAAATAAACCAATTTTCCTGGATTTTTCCTGTTTTTAATTGTTATTCGCCATATCACCAATTTAAAAAAATTATTTCCTATATGTAGGACCCTTTCAAAGGTAGAAAAACACATTGAAAAAATAATATAATGCAAAATATGCGGAAGAAAAAAAAAGAAATTTTCTTGAAAAGTTGCTGAAACTGGGAATCGAACGTGCGCCCCTTCATCCCTGCCGTCGGCTAATTGTCCGGTGTCTTGACCATCACACTACTCGGACACGAGAAGCCTGCCACAATTTCGCTTCAAAATTCCTCTCACAGTCAACTATGCAATTGAACATTGAGGCCTCTAATTCACACATAAAAATTTTCTTCAGCTGAAATGTTAGGACCATAGACCCCTACTTAGTTACCGAGTTTGAAAATTATAACTTGATAATGAAGGAAGTTAGACGGATGTTCTATGTGTAAAATCAATTCTCTTTCTTTGTGAAGGAACGCATAATGGAATAAAAAATGAAATAAAATAAAATGGCGGGAAAAAGGCTCAAAATTGAAGACCGACTAACTCCCTTGAATATTAAGCTATAATTTTCAAAGTCGGACCGAAAGTAGGCCTCTATTTACCGAACCAACCTACTAAAGTAAAATTTTATAGATAGATTAGGGAGGTCGCAGTGACCCTTTAAGTCTTTTGTTTAGCTAATCGGGAGAGGGTAATTAAATCTATGTAGTAGCACGAACTCCGTATAAGCGTGGTCCAACGGCTAAGACCATGTGCTAGTGCCTTATGATCGGAGCGAGGGGGGACGGGTTCGATCCTCGGCTGCGGACAATTTTTAAAAAAAAAATTTCTTTTGTTTATTTCACATTATATTATTTATTTAACGTGTTTTTCGATGCAAAGAAGTATCCTATGTATAAAAAATAATTTTTTTTTTGTTTGGGAAAGTTCAAATAATGCTTGAAAACTGGAAATATCCCGGAAAATTAGTTTATTTATATAATATTATTTTTTTAAACTTGTTTTACAATACTTTCACGTTGGTTTAGCATAAAAAGGTGTTCTATGTGTAAAATCAATTCTCTTTCTTTGCAAAAGAACGCATAATAGAATAAAAAATAAAATAAAATAAAATGGCGGGAAAAAGGCTCAAATTTGAAGACCGCCTTACTCCCTTGAATATTAAGCTATAATTTTCAAAGTCGGACCGTAAGTAGGCCTCTATTAACCGAACCAGTCTAATAAAGTAAAATTTTATAGATAGATTAAGGAGGTCGCAGAGACCCCTTAGGTCTTTTGTTCAGCTAATCGGGAGAGGGCAATTAAAGCTATGTAGTAGCACGAACTTCGTTTAAGCGTGGTCCAACGGCTAAGACCGTGTGCAAGTGACTTACGTTCGGTGAGAGGGGGGCCGGGTTCGATTCTCGGCTGTCGTCAATTTTTAAAAAAAATTTTCTTTTGTTTATTTTACATTATATTATTTATTTAACGTGTTTTCGATGTAATAAAGTATCCTATGTATAAAAAATATTTTTTTTTTGTTTGGGAAAGTTAAAATAATGCTTGAAAACCGGAAAAATCCCGGAAAATTAGTTTATTTATTTAATATTATTTTTTTAAACTTGTGTTACAATACTTTCACATTAGTGTAGCATAAAAAGGTGTTCTATGTGTAAAATCAATTCTCTTTCTTTGTGAAGGAACGCATAATGGAATAAAAAATAAAATAAAATAAAATGGCGGGAAAAAGGCTCAAATTTGAAGACCGCCTTACTCCCTTGATTATTAAGCTATAATTTTTTGAGTCGGACCGAAATTAGGCCTTTATTAACCGAAAAAGTCTACTAAAGTAAAATTTTATAGATAGATTAGGGAGGACGCAGTGACCCCTTAGGTCTTTTGTTTAGCTAATCGTTAGAGGGTAATTAAAGCTATGTAGTAGCACGAACTCCGTATAAGCGTGGTCCAGCGGCTAAGACCATGTGCTAGTAACTTATGATCGGAGCGAGGGGGGACGGGTTCGATCCTAGGCTGCTGTCAATTTAAAAAAAAAATTTCCTTTTGTTTATTTTACATTATATTATTTATTTAACGTGTTTTTCGATGTAATAAAGGATCCTATGCTTAAAAAAATAATTTTTTTTTGTTTGGAAAAGTTCAAATAATGCTTGAAAACTGAAAAAATCCCAGAAAATTAGTTTATTTATATAATTTTAATTTTTTTAAACTTGTTTTACAATACTTTCACGTTAGTTTAGCATAAAAAGGTGTTCTATGTGTAAAATCAATTCTCTTTCTTTGCGAAGGAACGCATAATGGAATAAAAAATAAAATAAAATAAAATGGCGGGAAAAAGGCTCAAATTTGAAGACCGCCTAACTCCCTTGATTATTAAGCTATAATTTTTTGAGTCGGACCGAAAGTAGACCTCTATTAACCGAACCACCCTACTAAAGTAAAATTTTATAGATAGATTAGGGAGGTCGCAATTATCCCTTAAGTCTTTCGTTTAGCTAATCGGGAGAGGGTAATTAAAGCAATGTAGTAGCACGCACTACGTATATGCGTGGTCCAACGGCTAAGACCGTGTGCTAGTGACTTACGATCGGAGAGAGGGGGGGACGGGTTCGATCCTCGGCTGCCGTCAATTTTTAAAAATTTTTTTATTTTTTTTATTTTACATTATATTATTTATTTAACGTGTTTTTCGATGTAATAATAGATCCTATATATAAAAAATGTTTTTTTTTAAGTTCAAATAATGCTTGAAAACTGGAAAAATCCCGGAAAATTAGTTTATTTACATAATATTTTTTTTTAAACTTGTTTTACAATTCTTTCACGTTAGTTCAGCATAAAAAGGTGTTCTATGTGTAAAATCAATTCTCTTTCTTTGTTAAGGAACGCATAATGGAATAAAAAATAAAATAAAATAAAATGGCGGGAAAAAGGTTCCAATTTGAAGACCGCCTAACTACCTTGAATATTAAGCTATAATTTTGAAAGTCGGACCGAAAGTAGGCCTCTATTAACTGAACCAGCCTACTAAAGTAAAATTTTATGGATAGATTAGGGAGGTCGCAGTGACCCCTTAGGTCTTTCGTTTAGCTAATCGGGAGAGGGTAATTAAAGCAATGTAGTAGCACGCACTACGTATATGCGTGGTCCAACGGCTAAGACCGTGTGCTAGTGACTTACGATCGGAGCGAGGGGGGCCGGGTTCGATCCTCGGCTGTGGTCAATTTTTAAAATTTTCTTCTCTTTTGTTTATTTTACATTATATTATTTATTTAGCGTGTTTTTAGATAAATTAAAGGATCCTATATATAGAAAAATATATTTTTTTATTCGTAAAATTTTAAATAATGCTTGAAAACTAGAAAAATCCCGGAAAATTAGTATGTTTATATCAAATTATTTTTCTAAACACGTTTTACGATATTTTCACGACAGTTTAGCATAAGGAAATTGTTCTATGTATAAAATCAATTCTCTTTCTTTGCGAAAGAACGCATAATGGAATAAAAAGTAATATAAAATAAAATGGTGGGAAAAAAGGCTCAAATTTGAAGACCACCTAACTCTCTTGAATATTAAGCTATAATTTTCAAACTTGGACCGAAAGTAGGTCTATATGAACCGAACCAACCTACTAAAGTAAAATTTTATAGATAGATTAGGGAGGTCGCAGTGAACCCTTATGTCTTTTGTTTAGCTAATCGGGAGAGGGTAATTAAAGCTATGTAGTAGCACGATACCCGTATAAGTGTTAATTTTTTTTACTTGTGAAATTTAAGTAATACTTAAAAACTGGAAAAATTGCGGAAAATTAGATTATTTATATTATATTATTTTTTTTAAACTTGTTTTACAATATTTTCACGATAGTTTAGCGTAACAAAGGTGTTCTATGTATAAAATAAATTGTCTTTCTTTGTGAAAGAACGCATAATGGAATACAAAATAAAATAAAAATAAGATGGCGGGAAAAAGGTTGAAGACCGACTAACTCCCTTTATTTTTAAGGTATAACTTTCAAACTCCTACCGAAAGTAGGCCTCTATGAGCTAAACCACCCTATTGAAGGAAATCTTTAAAAATTAGGAGGGCCGCAGTGGCCCCTTAAGTCTTTTGTTTATCTCACGGGGAAAGAGTACTTGAAGCTAAGTAGTAGCACGACCCCGGTTTAAGCATGGTCCAATGGCTATGACCAAGTGCTAGTGACTTAGGCCTAGAGTGAGGGGGCGCGGGTTCAAAATCCGGCAGCGTGCAATTTTTAAATTTTTTTTCTTTTGTTTATTTTACATTATATTATTTATTGAATTTGTTTTTCACTATATTAAAGGATCCTATATATAAAAAATAATTTTTTTTTTTCGGGAAGTAACAGATCCCTAACTCTTTTGCTCAAACGCAATTCTTCGTAGTGGTGTGAAAAGTTAATTTTGTGTCTTTATGGTCTTTATTATTTCACTGACAGTCTATAAAGTTAGACACCTGTTTTAAAAATATTGCAATCGCATAATTTCATTTTTAGAAACAAGAAAAAAAATAATTATTAACAAATTTTGGTGAACATTCTAAAAACTAAATGAATTTCTTCAGTATAAAATTCAAAAAATGGAAAAAAATCTCAATTATTTTAGCATGAAAATATGCATTGAACTTTTCGTGCAGAATATGTTAAAGTATGCTAGAATTTATACGGTTTGAAAAAATAGAATAATAATCAAATACGCTATGTAGTCAAAAATTCTCGCCGATCTAAATATTTTTATTAATTCCTTATATCTAAGGTTAAAAAGGAAAAATAATCAACCATAAAAAAAAATTCAAAAAACGAGAGCAAATTGTTGTTTTTTTCTTCTTTTTTTTTAGAAATATAATATTGCATTACAACTTACTAACGTATCTGGCTATGAAAAATTCCTTTCATACGATTATTTAGTATATTAAACTTTAGTTTCTTTCCGCGTTCGAAAATTATAAGTTTTTATTAAAGGGGGATACGGGGTATTTTGCATGCGTAGTGTCGGAGCTTAATTTTGTTCCGTTCTTCAGCTACTATTCGTTTTTTCCAAAAATAAAATAATGATTTTTGGATACTAGATGAAAAATTGAAAAATAAATTTTAAAGAAAGATTAAAAAATTAACCCTTAACCGGGATTAACTCTGGACCCCACGGACTACACATATTTGTGTGAACTGACCATGCAGCGCCTCGCACGCTGTAGAGCCGAATCTTATGCCTAAAGAACTTTTCTGTGGTTTTTCAACGGAACCTATTTTAGCTCAATGGACCGGGATCAAAACCCGGACCCTTCGGTCTACAAATTTCTAACTAGAACGCGGCACTTCTGGTCATGCCACGCCTCACATGCCGAATATTATGCCTAAAGAACTTCTCCGCTGTTTTTCAACGGAACGTATTTTGACCCTTTGTGGTAAAAAATTCTTTTGTTACGATTATTTAGTATATGAAGCAATAATTTCTGACCGAGTTTGAAAGTTATAAGTTAATATTAAGAGGAGATATAGGGTCATTTGTAAGCGTAGCGTCGGAGCCGAAATTTATCCGTTTTTTTTTAGCTGTTATTCCTTCATTTCAAAAGAAAAATAATAAGTTTTGGATAAGGAACACTTTATTCACTTTAAAATATTGAAAAAAAATAAAATAAAATAAATTTTTAAAAAATTAAAAATTACCCCTTGACCTGGATCGAACCCCGGACACTTCGGTTCACAAATTTTTAATTACAAATTACTAATTCGGCTAACTAGCCTGCTGCGCTTCTGACCATGTCTCCTCTCACAGGCTGTTGCCCCGATTTTTATGCCTATAGGCATAAAAATCGCAGAAAAAACGCTGTGTTTTTTTCACGGAACCTATTTTGGCCCATTGTGAGGCACCTAATTTGTCTATAAAAAATTTCTTTTTCACAATTGCTTAGTATAATAAACTATAATTTCGGGCCGAGTTCAAAAATCATAAGTTTATATTAAGTTCAGATATTTGGCCGCGTAACATCGGAACCAAAATTTATCCGTTTCTTATCTATTATTCTCTCTTTTCAAAAGAAAAATAATAAGTGCTTTATAAAGAACACTTTATTCACGTTAAAATATTGGAAAATAAATTTTTTAAAAAAATATGAAATAAAATAAATAAAATTTTATTATTTTTTTTATTTCTTTTTAAATAAATATTAAACGCTGTTTAAAAATTACAAATAATTTTTTGGTAAAGAAAACTTTGTTCACGCTAAAATATTGAAAAGGAAATAAAAAAATAAAATAAAATTTTAAAAAAATTTGAAATTAACTTTTGACTATATTACGCTCAGGTCATCTAGCTACCAAAGCAGGGGATCCATCCCTTCTCAAAATTGCGATGTCATGTCTTCGTCATGCCTTTTAAGTATTATATTTTTATTATTAAAATAAAAAGTAATAATTTATGTCATTTTCTTTAATCTTCTACCTTCTTTAAATTTTGCTCAGCGAAGTCTCGCTACTATTTTCCATACCACCTTATTTTGACAGCGCTGTCAAAAAGCACGCGAACTCAACTAGTATAATGGAAACTATCTGACACCTTCTGCAAAAGGTCCAAACTGCGATGGCATGTCTGAAAAACTTTTAATGGATATTTTCTCTCCCTTTCTTAAGCCCATTGTGCAGCTCTAGTGCGACGTAAATGAACAAATCAATCAATCTCTCCCTTTCTTAGTGCTTCTGTATAGTCCCGCAGTGGACTGATCGTTAAGACACGGTTCCCAGCAGATCACCGAAGTCAAGCATCACTGACTGCTGTCAGTGTGCGGGTGGGTGACCACTTGGATCAGTCTGCGTAGGGACCGAGGGTGTGCGGTATTGATCCTCGTTAAACTGTTTTACCGTAAAGTGACCACTCCACTTTGCGTGCAGGTCGTCGTGCTACCAAAGCGTGGGTGCCATCCCCTCTGCAGAGGATCAAATTGTGATGGCACGTCTTCGGATCATCCACAGGGATGTTTCCCAGACCGTCGCCAATAGCCCATTGTGCAGCTCTAGTACGGCGTAAAAGAACAACAACAACAACAACAACTTCTCTATATGCGAGTGTTTTGTTTTAGCCCTTCCCTCGAGAAATAATCATTTACCCAGGTTATGCTTCACATCTCTCCATTCGCGAATTTATCCTAAACAGTGAGAATGCCCCTTGAGGTTAAACAACTACACGGATCATTTATTTTAAGATTAAAGAACTCATGTAACAGAAATAGAAAGTCATAAACGTCGTAATCAAAACAAACAGAATAAAAATTCGGCAGAAAATTTAAATTTTTGTTTGTTTAAATAAGCTTTGAGAAATGAGATTAAAATTTTCTAATATTAAAAGACTATGAAGAATGGACCTCATTGAAGAAATCCTTATCTTAGGAATTCCTTTAAAGAACATTAAGCATATGTATTATCTTTAAAGAACATTTATAACAGGTATGCTTTTGATGAAGCTATATGCTTGGTTAGTTTTATTTCCACCCACTAAATGTTTAAATTAGTCATGGAACTAATATAAATGTTTAGTGGTATGCCATGCTTATTGTATTTTCTACTATAAATCACATTTTGAAATCTTAATCGCAAATTGCATACTGGTAATTTTTATAATGAAATGCTGTGAAGCATTAATACTCAAGCAAACTCTTTGATTCTATGTTATGTAGGTTTTATAATTCTGTATAAAGCTTTAATAATGCAAATATAGTTATTTAAAAAGAGAATTGTAAAAAAATTTAACTTTCTGTTATATAAAAAATTGCAATTAGTTTAAAGTCAAATATGTTTATGTACGAATGGATTGCTAATCAATTCTATTTGGTTTTTAGTATCACCCATTTAATTTAATTTGTTTCGGTTTTATTCATTTTTTTGTAATGTCCTGGAAAAAATAAGTTTTTTCCTGTAAATATTCCTAACTACCAAAGAAAAGCAAAATTTCTTGATAATCGGGAATAAAATTTTCTTTACTATCTTTCTATTTTTCTCCAGAAGGACTCTCTTTCAGCTTGCCCTTTGATTTTTGAGCCCACACATTGTATGGTGAAAGTTTTTTTTTGTTTTGGTAAATTCTTTTACCCTTAACTGTTGAAACCATTAGTTTTGTCACACCTTGTAACTACTAGCAGCTATGTAATTGATTTTGGTTGTATGAGCCAAATTTTTGATTTCTTTTAAATAAAACCTAGTTTTGTTTGCAGATATTAATAATTGAAGTTTATTATTTTTATAATGTTTTAATTAATGACGTTTTAATGTTTTAATTAATTAATGTTTTAATTAATGACGTGCTTAACAATTAATGACGTTTTTTCAAATATGTTTGTTAAAACATGACTTTAAAACCGAAATTCCTCATATTTTCTTACGAAAATTAAAAAATATAACTTGAGATTTAATTATAAAAAGGTCATTTATTGCAGATTCTTTAATAATAAAATATTTTTTGATTTGTTTCACCAGGTAAACTCAAGGAACAACATAAACGGCATTTAGGCGCAAGGTCCACGCCTATGTGTCGTGTTTATTTCGTTTATAGTTGCGTTTTTGTAACATTTTTATGAAACTAAATATGTTAAAATCAACGGTAATTGAAATAAATAGCAAAAGTTATTATTATTTTTTGAGTAAAATTAATGGAGAAATATGTCTGAGGTAAATTTTGACTATAATGAGTTGGCATGCCTGATCAGTGGCAGCTATGTTTTGTTAATCTTTATTTTGTTTAATTGAACTTCTTAAAAAATGTGTTTCTCTTAATCTAACATAAAGTCATTAAAAAGACCGAGAAATAACAATAAATAACAAAATTTAATTATTTTAACTTTATTAATTGCTTTGGTACAGGCTTGTGCATGCTGATTAATATCGACTTATTGATTACTAGCTGTACCCGTTCACACGTTGCTGTGATTAATGATCAAATGTATACAATACATCAGAATGGAAATTAATAATAAAATTATCCCTACTTATATGTCATTTGAATATAATGAAACGTAGATATACATAGTTGATGGTAGAATAAACATGTTTCTTCACTTGTGATATTAAACAATATTGCAAACGATATCATCATGAAATGAATGATATTTGATGATTGATGGTGAACTTTATCTTAGTAGTGCTTGTAAATATACAAAAATTTTTCTTTTCCTATCTGGTGCAAGAAAAAATAAATTTGATGGTTTTCCAACTCGTGAACACGCAACGTACAGCTGTCCATGTGAGAAGCATGGATTTGTCAAATTTAATCCACATACTTGCAATGATTGTCCCTGTGCTTTGCTAATGGTCATTGCAAAGGCTAATCGTACTGGAAACAGTAGACGTTTGAATTCAAATATAGTATCCGTTGGTATCATGGGAATGCGTGGTATTAGTTCATGTTCTCCTTGGTGTTTTCCATTTAAAATGGTTGCCTCAATTATGTTATTCATTAATTTTTTTACTGATAGCCTAGTCCCATTGCATAGTCGCGGTAACTTTATGTTTCGTAGAAGGATGATTGGGGAACCAATTTTCAAAGATAAAATATGCGGTGGCATTCCTGGTAGATCCAATGAATTTAAAAATTCTATTGGATAATTAGCTGATTCATCTTGATCAACAGTATCTATGGATTTATATGTTGTTTCTTCATCAGGTATTTCATTTTCAATTTTGCAGTTTATTAAATTCACATCAATGTTTTTGGCTGCCAATATAGCACGCTCACTAACCCATTGATTATTTTTATAATTCTGCGATAAATTTGGAAAAACTTTTGAAATCAATTCATCAGTGGATTTTACAATGTGACGAAAGTTTTCTGGTAATGTAATACAGTGTGTGGATTGGTCCACTTCTATTTTACCATTCCCAATATCTAACAATTGTTTTATAAATCATTCAGAAGATTCATCTTGTTGTAATTGAATACGCATATTGGTCTTTAAGGATATTTTCTCCACATACCGCCATAACACTGATGATTTGAGACATGCATTCAATTCATCTGCTGGTGTTGAACGGGGTATGACTGGTAGAGTTTGTCTAAAATTACCAGCTAGCAAAATGAGTGCACCACCAAAGAGCTGCTCATTTCCTCTCAAACCTTTTAATGTGAGATTGAGTGCTTCTAATGATTTCTTGTGTGCCATGGTGCGTGGTCATATTTAATAAATCAGTGCAGATTTTTGCATACGCCGATGATGTAGATATCATCGCAAGATCTAGGACAGCACTGAGTGAAAATTTTTTGGCACTGGAAAAATCAGCTAGAAAAATTAACTTAAGAGTGAATGTCGAGAAAACAAAATATATGTATTGTGGTACAATGGAAACCATCCCTAAATTGTTTGAATTACGTTCTTTTAAATTTGAATCTGTAAAAAATTTTACGGTCAGAAATAAACTATCAAAATGACATCAATCCTGAAATCAGAAAAAGAATAATCGCAGCCAATCGCTGCTTCTATGGTTTAAGATCATTATTGAAATCTCACTTAATAAAAAGAAAGACTAAGATCTTACTTTATAAGGTATTACGTCAGTTTTGATTTATGCTTCAGAGACATGGACTTTAACAGAAAGGGAAGAGAAGTTATTAGCAACCTTCGAAAGGAAGGTCCTACGAACCATCTTTGGCCCTATACTCGATAACGACAACTGGAGGAATATATAGGATCTTTGATGGCGATGATATAATTAAATCTATTAAATTAAGTAGAATGAGATTGGCCGGGCATGTAGTGAGAATGAGCCCAGAACGAACAGCATTGAGAGTCTCTAATGCAACCCCCTCCAATAAAAGGCCCAGAGGAAGGCCCAAAAAGAGATGGAAGGACTGTGTGGATGAGGATTTTGCCATCCTAAAAGTAAAGAACTGGAAAACAATTGCTGGGAGAAGGGCAGAATGGGAAAAGCTTTTGAGGAAGGCTCAGGCTCACAAAGGGCTGTCGTGCCAATGCTGATGGTATGTCAGAGAAAGTTTCTTAACAAAACCACCAAAAAAAAAAAAAAAACAGAAAGTATCTACAAGAATTTCCCCCTACCTAAAAGAAATCCCCCCTAGAAATTCTAGATAATTGCCTGTTTGAGACAATTTATGAATAGATAGGGGTCTGTTGATATTTGACATTTTAAAAAAAGAGGACAAAAGAGCCCAGTGCCATAAATACGATAAAGATAATTTTAAAATGCTAAGACCATTTTCCCATATCCTTTCCCTTAAGGAGGCTATTTTTGGGGTATCAAATGACTACGTGTGTGATGTTGAGGGAGAATCATCTTTATCATTTAACAGTGAGAAGAAAAAAAATGGTGGGAAGAGTGTTTTATTGCTTATTGAAGGAAAGGGTGGCCGTGACATTTCTTGTAGTTCTCTAAACACCTGTTTTATTTTTTTATACAGTGCATTTTTTTGTGTGTATTTTACATTTTACTAATTTTCTTTTAATTATATAATATAATAAGTTGCACTATGTAAAAATAAGAAAGAGAGAAAAAGAATTAAAAGTTATGGCAACAAAACAGAAATATTTTCTCAAAATAATGGACCCTGGCTTCCCAATTATTGGGGGGGAGGGGGTCCGGACCCCTATGGTTCCAACGCCAGTGAATGCTACAACTGTTTAAAAAAAGGCTTTTGTGTTTTTATTTACTCACAAAATCGGGATTTTATTTTTCACATATATACAAAAACAGGAACTGAGTTCTACAATAATTTTAGATTCGGAGAAATGCGAAAAGATTTTTCTCAAAATATCAAAAACAGGCTCTTATTTTATTTTCTCGAAATATTGATTAAATTTTTTTTAATTTCACAAAAACCGGTTCTGTAGTATAAAGACTCGAATAAAACTTTACAAAATTAGCAATTATAAGTTCTAGATAAATAAAAGTAACATTAAAAAAATAAAATTAGGTACCTTATGTATTAAAAAAAAAATAGCAGCAGTCTCAAAAGCCTTTCACAGCTTTAATATAAATTCAAAGATCTGCTGCAATTCTAATAACAATGCATACCCATAAATGGATTTTTTAAAAAATATATTCTAGTTTTACTTGACCTTTTCTATGTAGTCAATAAATTAAAACTGTCTTAAACGATAGCATTTCTGTTTTGTGTAACTTTGCAACGACTGATACTATATAATATCTTTATTAACATATATTATTTTTTAGCAGCAGAACTGAATGATTGAAGTCAGAAAATGTCTGCAAGCTACCACTATTTTGATTTTTAAATGTAAGTAATGTACACTGGTAAATTCAGTTTTTAATCATTTCATTAAAATAGTATCCATCTATCTATATATAATATCCCCATCCCCCACAAAATGAATTTTGAAATAAAAAGATTTTCAAAACTCTTTTTCGTTTTTCAAAAGCCCTTAAAGAGGCTTTTTTTCATGGGATGTTTTTTAAAGTGCTTAATTTTTCCTTTTCTAAAATGAGGTTTTTTCCTTTACCGTGACGATCTTCGCTGCGTATTATGCAAAAGCGTGGTTTTCACTTTCTTCTATTCAACGTTTTCATAATTCATTCAACCACAATCCATTTCGGGGTACCTTCGGCCCGCAACGTATGATAGGCCCCCCAATCATGTTACATGTTTGATGAAATACTTGGGAGTCTGCATGCGCATCTACTGAGCTCAGTTCGGTGAAAATCTTGTACTCTTATGTGCAACTCTGCTACATTTTGCAACATATAACATAGGACGTTCTGATGGAACTAACCCGCATTTGCATTACATGGAGAGGAACATCACGAGAACCTTCCACGGTTAGCCTTACGGCTAGGGGTCTCTAACCCATGATCCGTCTACCACTGACGTAGGTTAACATTCACCTGTTGACATTTTCTTCATTTCGATCACTAACAGTAATATATGCATTTCAACATTTTTTGCTGATTCGGAAGATCATTAGTTTTATTTGTTAAAAAAAATTTCTTTCACGCATCAGTTTTTAAAAGTTGAAATGCATCACTCAGTGGAAATTTATGAACTGTTTTATTTGTTGTTTAATTATTCAGGCAAACATTTTGTTTTCCCGATTGAGTAAAAATGCTTTAAAAATATTCTTTGGGTTAAGTTTAAGCTACATTTGAAACTGTTTCAACTGTCTAAGGTCAAAAATATTTCTTAAACAGAAAAAACTAGTTATTGGTACTAATTTTATTGGTACTCATTAAGTTAAGGACCAACAAATTTAATTTTTAAAATTTTTTTACAATAAATTCTAAAATGAACTATGTTAACTAATAAGCAAGTGCTTTAAATTTAGCTCATTAAAGAACGTTTAATATTTCTTATAAGTTTGTAAATAAATTTACGAAGCGGAAATAAAAATGCTTTATTAACATATTCAAAACATAGAATTCCAATTCTTTCAAAGGGCCCCTAATTCCTGTGCCCCTCTGGGCCCCAAACATGAACAGGGCTGCGTGCTGGTTTATAATACAGTACAGAACCCGTTATCCGGAAATCAGAAAACCGGAAAACCAAAAAACCGGAATGAAATTCGATAAATTTTCCCGCCATTTTTTTAAAAAAAAAATTTTCCTCATAAGATTTTAGGATTTTTCTTTCTTTTTTGAAAGATGTTCACCTTACCATCATTTTGGAAATAATCATTAGTGTATTACTTCATCGTTTTTTCCTCTTTTTAAGATTATTTCCACACAAAAAAAATTTTTTTTAGTTGGATTTAACAATAAAAAAATGGTTTTTTGTAGCGATTCAGAAAACCGGAAAAATCAGTTATCCGGAATAGCGATGGTCCCGATCATTCCGGATAATCGGTTCCCTACTGTATAACATCCTTTTGTTAGAGAGTAACAAAAATTTTCATCAGATTTGATCAAAAATAAGTTTTAACTCATTTTTGTTATAACAACCACATTAGTTTTGGTGGCTCAGAAGATAGAGCGCTTGCCTTTCAATGAGGTGAATCAGGTTCGAATCCCAGGGATGGCTGGTCGATAAATATTCCGCATCCAGCTTGCACCAACAACAGTGCTGACATAAAATATCCTCAATTGTAGGCAGACAATCCCCTTGTAGTCTGTCTCACCTTGGGAGTTTTTCGAGGTTTTCCTCTTTGTGAAACTCAAACACAAAGACAAATTTCTCCCAATACCTAATCCAGGATTTCTCTTGTCTTCTGGATTGGGTCTAAAATTACAAGCTTATTGAGTTGAACATTAGTAGTCATAAACCCAAAATTAGGTGGACTGTGTTCAACGACACTTATAAATGAAATTATAAATAATGATTTATAAAATCTTCTTTAGATTAAGATTTATATACATATTTTTTAATTTTTCTAAATTTATGTGATTATATTATTTCCAATTTTGAATTCCTCTTTTCGATTTACATGATTATGCATGATGTATCAAAACATTACTCATAGCCTAAGAAGGTTGCTAGTAAAATATCCCTTATTTTATTTCTCCAATGTTGATAGATATGTCAATAATTTTAAATACATATTTTGTCATTATAAAATTGTTGTTGCCATTCAATGGAGTAACAACGTTTAAGTTTAATTGATTCTGTGAAACACTATTAATTTAAATGGCGATGAATAAATATCCACATATCATTGCATTATTACATTGTATTATTTACATATCATTGCAAAAGCAAAAATATCTGCATGAAGTATTAATGTGAGCAAGTTAAGGTTAAGTAATGATGATTCTTAAAGGCTTACAATAAAATAAATCATCTCCAATTCCATGTTTTGATAATTTTCATAAGTAGCTTAATAAAGTAATTTATTGAATAAGTTGAGATAAAAGATTGGAAAAAATTTTCCTCCATCTTTTTCTTAAAGATACATTAAACATTGCTATAATTAAAAGAACTACAGGGAATGAGGTAATTTTTTGAACTTTACACTTTATTTTTCCTTTTTTTAAATTTTTTTTTCTGTATTCATTATTGTATTTTTTTTCAATCATATTTTTTTATATTAGCAGAAAAATTTTAACAAAAATATTGATAACTCATTGAAGATATTTTCATTTAATATTATTTTACTTAAAACTCTATGTAATATTAAAATAAGTAATGAAAGTATTTTATTCTTTATTTATTGATAAATAATTTATATGCATGTGTTACTATTTTATATATATATGTATTAATATACCTCATTTATAATTTTATACTTTTAAACAACTTGTCTAAATATTTCGCATTTAATTCAAATTAATTCAATGGATGAAAAAGAAACAAAAATGCTTATATCAAGCTAAGATTGTTACATTTTACATGCGTAATGCTGACGTAATCTTGAATTTTCATTAAGTGGTGTTGTAAAGTAATATGTAAGCATATTTAAAATCTTAAGTTACTATTTTTTTAAATCACAATAACTCAACAACGATGCATATTTTTGAATTGTTAATCAAAAATATCATTTAATAGCTAAGACGTTACTATAAACTTTCTTGAAAGGTTCAGTAACTTTTAATTTGGGACTTAAGGTGTCATTTTGCTCTTTGTTTTTCATAAACTGAAATATAAAAGAAATATTTAAAAAAAATCATTGTTTCTAGAAAGCACAGGTTTTGAAAATGAAGAATCTGATTTTAACTATTTGTTACTGAGATTACTGCTATCTAGTTGTGCATATTATTATCCTTTTTTTTATAAACATTTAATTTTGCTTATTTTTGATTTTGATTTGGTGAATTGACTTTTTTTGGGGGGGGGGCATTTTTATTGTTACCTTTTAGATACTAATTTAGTAAATTTGATAATTTTTCTTAAATGGTATTGAAAGTATTAATGTCAGATTTGCATTATCATCGTGTTCAACTTATTCTATTAACTTTATTTTTGTTCTTTTAACTGCAATGTATTGTCCCCTTGAGATTTATTATAGCCACACAAAATACTAAATCAAATTTCAAAAAGGTTTCCTACTTTATAAAAATTTCATTAATTTACGATAAAAATATATTTTATTGATGTTAATAATTGTGGTTGTCTATTTATATTTTCACTTTACTGTTATTTCTTGAAAGGATGTTATCAAAGCAACTTCAACCGAGCAAGTCCACCATTCAGTTTATAGAGATCCAGTTTTTACAAAGATAAGCTTTAAGTCTGAAGTGAAAAAACCAGGACCTGTAAGTTCGTTTTTTTCAATTAATTCCTACTATTAGTTCACACTCTTCCCTGTATCTTGTTCAAATTTTCAATCGTTCATAAAATACTTTTTATTCATCCATTCCAGTTTAAATATTTGTAGTGGATGACACTTGATGTTAATATAATTTTTTTTCAAATATTAATTCATTCATTAAATTTAATTAATTAATTTAAGTTTTATATTGGAGAAAAAACTGTATTTTTTATTAAAACGTAACTAAAATGAAATTTTTCTTTTGAGTAGGAATTTACTTTAATTTTTTGCTCTATATTACTTGTTTCACCTTTTTGTATTGAGGTCATGTCTATTAAAAAGTTTTAGGTGTTCATTTAGTAATTTTTGTTGATGATTCCAGTTTTATAATGTAATTTCTGTAAATTGGGAACAAATATTCTATAAACTAAGTAAGTTTTATTAAGGGCTCAATTCCTTTCACTTTCTTAATTTCCCTAACAAAAGAAAGTGTCCTTAAATGTCCTTAATCATTAAACATTTCTATAAATGTCCTGAAGGTCCGGATAGCCTGGTTGGTAGGGCACTTTGCCCATGTCCAAGAGTTCGTGGGTTCGATCCCCGTCGACCGAAGACTGTGTAGTAAATGGTGACTGATGCACGTTAAATCTGTCTAGTCGCAAAGTCCTCCATGTTCCTATAACAAATCAATACCTCTAGGGGTACTGATCCAGGAGTTTCCATGTCTTCTGGATTGGTTTAAAATTACAAGGCTACGGAGTTGAATATTAGTAATCGTAAACCCAAAATTTGGCCGGCAGCTTAACAATGGATAAAATAAAATAAAACATAAATGTCCTGAAATTTTTGTATTTTCCAAATTTTTGTTGAAGTTAAAAGCAAGAATAAATATTTATCTAAAAAAATTGAAGAATATTCAAATTCAAAAATTTAGTTTTATGAAAACAATGTAGGTAACAAAATGAATGCTTAAGTTTTCATAGCGTGTTAAGTATGGTATTATTCTACTTCAGTTGAGACAACCCTTAGCTTGGTGGTATCGAACAGTGGTGGCCAAGCTCCTTGATAGTCGAGCCATTTTTCAAAATGTGAAATTTGTCGCAAGATGTAATTAAACACGTATTTAAAAGGTATTAAAATAATTTGTTTTACAGAAATTACATTTATTGAAAGCATATAAGTAAAAGTACAAAATGTGTGCATTGAATTTAAATATTAAACACATTTATTTTACTTCTCTTGATAATTCTTTGAAATTTGGTGAATAATTGGTGACAACACTTCTCAGTAATTCTTTAAGAGGCTGGTTAGGTAATACTGATGATTTGGATTTCACGAATTTTAAAGTGGAATAAAATGATTTACATAAGTGCGTTGTTCCGAACGTTGAAATATTTCGACAAGCTGCCTTTTTTTTATCGGTATGAATTTTGGAATTTTTGAATCATCTCTTAAAAGCCCAACAAGACTGATTTTTTTACCCATAATTGCCGGAGCTCCATCACTTGCAATGCTTACAAGTTTATTAAGAGGCTCATCAAAAGTTTTCATTATGGAATCTATTGCGTTTTTAATATCCACACAGCGGGTTGATTCTTGAAGTGCTAATAAATCTAATTCTTCTTTAATAACGAAGTCAGGTGAAACAAAACGTTTGAAAACTGCCAATTAGGAGGAAGATCTGTGATATCTGTTGATTCGTCAAAGGCTGAACTGAATGCAATATAGTTCCTCAAATCATTTTTTAATTAATTATATGCAAGAGATGTATTAATCGCAGTTATGCGTTGTTCGGTTGTGTGTCTCGAGATGGGACTTTGCGAAACAACTTGGTGCAATGCTGCATTATTTGGATCTAAAACTTTAAGTACATCTTCCAAGTTTTTTTTTAATAAACTCTCCATACGGGCGTTTTGCACAAGCAATATTCCAGGCTATAACAAAACTGGCTTCAGCCACATTATTAGCTTGATTGCTTAAAGGTCATCAAAATTGACTGTTGCTTATTTAAATTTTATTTTAAGGAAGCAAATTTGTCTTATCTTAATTTGGAATTCGGTGGATGCTGATTAGGAAACTGGGGATGATTTGTTTCATAATGTCGACTTAAATTGCTAGCTTTATAATTTTTGACCGTAGAATTACAGATGACACATAATGCTTTTCCGTTATTGTCAATAAAAAGGAAATTCTCCCTTTCATTATTAAAAATTCGAATTTCTTGCTCGTATTTTCTTTTTTTTTATTTTCGTTCTCTGGCGTCATATTTTTAAAAGAACTGGAAATAAATAAAGAAATTTGAAAAATACAAGTTTTGTGTTATTAAAACAATAATAACACGTGTTACATACTACGAAACACATTTAGTTAACCCTCCGAAAAATCCAGATTGCAAATTACATCCGTAGCAAGAGTGATACAAATTGTTTCCTCTAGAGCACAGTGCCAACTGCCCGTTGCAATGAAAGTTTACAAATTCAAAATCGGTCTGGAGTCGGTCGATTGCACCACTGCTTATGTTCGTTCGTGCAGTTTTCGATTAGTAATATCATTCTTAACTTGAACGGAAATGAAATTAGTTACAACGTTACACTTAGCCTTTCATATTTGTTGTCAGTAATTTAAAATACATTTTGAAACACATACGGAACGATAATAATTTTTTTAAAATATAATAGCACAAAAATGAAAAGGGAACTCGGATACACTTATCGTGAGCCACAAATAATCCTTCAAGAGCTCGTGAGCCACAGGTTGCCCCCCCCCCTGGTATAGAACACTCCATGTGGGAGAAATATATAAAAAGCTCTTATCTTTCTTTTTCTCCTCCATCACTATGTCATACTCTACAATCTCTCTCTCTCTCTCTCTCTCTCTCTCTCTATATATATATATATATATATATATATATATATATATATATATATATCTGGGGTCTGTTTAGAAGAAACTTGGGTCCGTTAACGGACCCTTCACAAAATATCTTTTCATAAAAACGGACCCTTCACAAAATAATTTATCTTTTAATCGGACCCTTCACAAATTTGTTTATCTTCATTATTGTTTTGCTAATCGAATAAAACCTTCCCAGGGGGGCGGGAGAGAAAGACAGATGTAAACAAACTAAAGTCTTGTCTTCGGCAGACGCTTCTTCCTTTATTCGTCCGAAATAAATATTCTGCGTTCAGCAGTAAAAGCTAAATACGAAATATTTGTATGCTGCCCCTCTCATTTAGTTGCAGCAATTGCTGTTTATTTTTGAAAATTTAATTTTTTTTATTTATTATAATTTTACAGTGTTAAGCATAATCTTGTATGTCTTTACAATTTAAAAACTCCTTGAAAAAGTTTTTTTGCAATAACGGACCCTATTTGCACAAATTCACAAAAGCGAACCCTGGTTGAAAGAATGTGACTTAACGTTTATTTTATATTCACAAATTACGAGTAATTTTTTCACAATTTTACAAAAACGGACCTTTCACAAAATGTCTGGACAGACCCCTGTATATATATATATATATATATTATATATATATATATATATATATATATATATATATATATATATATATATATATATATATATATATATATATATATATAGATGGCTAGATGAGGTAGAGGGAGATTTAAAAAAAATCAAAAATTGGAAGATGAAAGCTGTAGAGAGGAAAAAGTATAGTTTTGTAGTAAAGAAGGCCAAGTTCCGTCGTCATGTCAAATATCAAATTCTAAGCAATTTAAGTAATAGTTCAAGATCAAGTGTTAAGTTAGAAAGTTTTTTCCTTATTGAAATTGATAATTTGCTAAGAGTGAAAAGTGAAACGTAAACTTATAAAGGTAGTCAGTTTATTAACATGCTAAGTTATCATAGTTTGGTAAATAAATGAAATAAAAATTCATATTCTAATTTATTCTTTCTGGGTTTTTTTAGTTTGTTCTGGGAAAAAATTTATTCCTAATCTGGCTGCAGAAAGACAATTAGTAAAATCTAGATCTCAGCTGATGGTATTTTTTGTTTTATGTATATTTTTATATTAGATTCTTTATTAAATAAATATAATTTATTTAATCTTTAAAAAATAAACATCAGTTAATGCGTGATTTTTTATGCAAAACTACTTATTAAGTACAGTGCATCAAGTTCAAAAAAATACTTTAATAATTTTTGATGCAACTAAATAATAAATAATAGAACAAGAAATAATTTCACAAAATTATGATTTGTATGAAATTCTTCAGATTTGTTCAATTTTGTCGTATTTTCTAAAATAGTTCTTAAGACATATGCAAAAAGTAAAATTATCATTAAGGAACCGAACATTTGACTGGTTTCTTTTGGGATTAGATTTAAGAGATGTCCTCCTTGAGTGTTAAGATATAAAGGTTATTTAAAGACGCTTTCGTGACTGATTTTTCTGTTTTAAATATCGTCTATACAAATTTCTTTGCATAATTTAGATTGTTAATAATGTTAATAATTCTAAAGTTATTAACATTTTATGTTAGTACTGAAAATCTAATCATTAAGTCAAACTTTTTTCAGCTGTTACTTTCTTTCTTTGGCTCATTAAAACTTTTAGTATTGTAGCTTTCGTTTTAGATTTGTTTGCAGTAAGTAAATAAGATTTTGAGTATTGAAAATTATTTAGTAAAAATCATCAATTAGTTTAATCGTTTTCTAGTTTCTGAATAATTTGTTTTATTTGTTTATACCAGGCATAATAAAGTAAGAAAAAGTAATAGTAAAATAAGAATCTATTTCAGTTTGTTTGATAGATTTGCTTTAGCATTTTATTAAAACTTTAAATTCTGCAGTAAACTGTATTTTTCAGTCTTATCTTTTAGATTTGTAAAAAACGCACTTTTATTGATAGATATTTTTACTAAATTATCTGTTGACAAATTTGTAAGGTGTTATTGCACTGCTTCAGTCTATATCATGCAATATATATGACAGATTAAAACTTGAATCAAAATCGCTTTTTTAATTATGAATTAAAATTCCTTTACAAAAATTTTATTAGAAAGACTTTGTAAAAAAATATTCTACCCAACAAAACTGTAGGATATGTAATTATTGAATAACAAAAAATTCAAGTACGTAAACTATGAAAATGGGTTATTGTTCTGTGAACTTTTTTTTAAAGATTATTCCACTTTAGTTGAAAACAAATTCAGAAAGCTCTAAAATTATAATGCAAGTAATATTAGTTCACAATAATATTCCTTGCATTTTGTTTTTCTAATAACTTAAATTTCCTTTTTTTAATAAATCATGAACTCCTAAAACAGTTTTGGCATTTATAATTTGTTTTCAGCAAAAGGAAATGTTATTTTATAGTTAAAATTTTTTAGCTAGAAAATTTTAATGTTTTAACTGATACAAATAAAATACAACTAATTTCATGTAAAAATTAGAGAAGACAGAAACTAGTGGATATTAAACAGTTTAAGGTATCAAAGAAAGTGCATGCTGTATCACAGAGTTATTTAAAAAGCATTGCTTGTTTATTTATTTAGTTACTTTTCCTTGCACCAAAAAGTTAAATTTAGCTGAATTTTTCTTTTATAGAACTTGAAGAATGAAGTGTTTGTTGATGTAATTGAAAAAATAGTGGTCCATATTTCCGAAGAGGTAATAAATTATTCGATAACAAAACTGTTAGTTTAAAATTTTACAACATGTCTTAGTTAATTTATCCATTTTATATGAATTAACGTTAAAAAAATTAATATGTTTCCCATTCTATGAAATGAAATGATTGTAGAAAAAAATGTTTTGCATAAAACATTTTTTTAATGCAAGGAATATTCATGCATATTTTATTTTTTCATGCATGTATTAAAATTTTTTTTATTTATAATGTGACAGATATTTATTTTGAAGCCCATTTGCTTTAGTAATATAAAAATGTATTATTTTGTAAGAACTTTGAATATCGTTGCTTTAGCAATCCCCCAAAAGTCCTATTTTTTTTTTCTTTCTACAAATACTTTGTAGAAATAAATATATAGAAAGAATAGTCATATTTTTTTTTCTACAATTATTTTCTTAATGCAAGAAATATTCGTGCTTATTTTATATTTTCATGTATGCGTTAAAATTGTTTTTATTTACAATGTGAAAGAAATTTGTTTTAAAGCACTTTTACTTTAGAAATATGAAATATTTAATTTCATAAGAGCTTTGAATATTGTTACAAATTTTGCTGCTTTAGCAACCCACCAATAATCTTATTTTTCTTTGTACAATTGTTTTCCTTCTACAAATACATTGCATTAAAAAGGAATAGTCTTATTTTTCTTTCTACAAATACTTTTTTTAATGCAAGGAATATTCATGCAGATTTTATTTTTTCATGTATGCATTAAAATTGTTTTTATTTACTAAGTAAAAAATAATTATTTCAAAGCACATTTACTTTAAAAACATAAAGATGTATTATTTTGTAAAATCTTTGAATATTGTTACAAGTTTGGCTGCTTTAGCAACCCCAAAAATAGTCGTATTTTTCTTTCTACAAAAAAAACCTTGTTGGAAATTTTTGTTTTTAATTCTGCAAGTGAGCGTTAAACTGCATGAGACTTTGCTGGAAACACTTTTTTATCAATATCTTTTTAGTGAGCTAAAATAATTGCCAATTTATGTTCAGTTGCTGTAAGCAAATAATTTGTTTTAATCTTATGGTTTTTGTACTAAGATATAAGTGCTTCCCTGACTTAGAATTTTCTATCTCAATTTCTGAACTTAACAAAGAATAATGTTTAAAAAAAACATGCTTAAAATAAATCTTTTGTTTAATGTGAAAAGCAAGTGTTTTAAAGGGATATTCTGGTTAGCAGTGTGCGGGACTCGTGTTTGTGAAAACGGGATCTGCGTGTGGCAGAAGTCAAATTCTTGGCTATAGATTGTACCTCTAGAAAATAAATGCAATCACACCCTAATGGCCTACAACAATAATAAGTGTTTTAAACATAACTCTGATTTTCAAAAACAGCAATTATTACCAAGCCAATTCCTACTCATTCTTCGTGAAACGTTGGCTGTACGTGTATAGCTTTAACGTGTATGACTGAAACATGTATAGCTTTAAAATTATATTAAGAGAAGACCTATGAACTTATTACTTTTTTTTCTTATAATGTTACCACTCTTAAAACCTTTTGATTTGTTGAATTTGATATTTTTACAATTTTACAAATTATTCCTTATCTGGAAATTTTCTGAATATCATTTTTTCGTTGCTTTTCCTAAAAGTGCAGTGACATCATTTCTTAGATATTCATAAAACAATGTTGAGTTATTTCAAGATGTTTTGTTGTACTGGGGGATTGTTGAAAAAAATTGAGGCTATTTTCTTTTTTATTCGAAATTATTTTCTATTCAATTTATTGCTTTATTTTTCCTTTCTATGTGTAGTTTTTTTGGAAAATAACTATTTCAATATTTTTTTTTTATTAAAACGATTGAGAATTACCAATGTAAATACCATCTGAAATAGCATTTTGAACTGATAAGTAATTTTTTTTTTGTAGTATACTATTTTCCTTAAAAAAAAAATTTTAAAAATCAGGATATGCTTTTTAATATTGGTATTTCTTTAAATTTACTTCTCTCTAAACACAAAACTTTCAAGAATAAAGAAAAATTTGAAGATTATTGCTTAAGACTGAAGTGACTAAGAATTATCAATCTAAATGACTGCAGCTCTTTGTCAATTCTTTGAGTGTTCTAATTAATAAAGTTTTGATATATTGTATATATTGTAAAGTTATATCTATACAATCAAACCTCTATTTAAGGATGACACTAAATCCTGATAATAAATTCGATGCATGGAAAATTCGTTAAAAAGGAAATACCTTTTTAAATACTAACACAAAACAGGTTTTAAATTCATAAACACTAGACATAATTAAAATAGCAATTGATGCACCTTTATCGTGTAAACTAGTATATACTATTTATTTCATAAATTGTAAGCAGGAATAGAGGTAAACATTATTCAGTGTTATACTATCATGTTACATACGTTTTCAACTGAAAAAAGATTAATTTATGCATAAAATTATAGCTGTATTTATTATAAAAGTAATTTTAAACATACATTACCACATTTGTTCTTAAGTTTAATTGCTACTGATAAAATCTGTTAATTTTGTCTGAGTTTTTTGTTAAGAATGCAAACAAGGAAGTAAAGGGATTTCACTGCTTTCTCTAAAGGTTAAATGGTCTCGAAAATCAATTCAAGATCATTTTCTCCATAAAATACATCCACAAGTTTGAAATATTTTGAGAAATAAGGATAGGTGGTTCTCAAAGAAAAATTCATTACATAGAAGTCCGACTGTGTATGTATATATATATATGTATATATATATATATATATATATATATATATATATATATATATATATATATATATATATATATATATATATATATATATATATATATATATATATATATATATATATATATATATTAGGAAAATAGTTTGAAACACAGATAAAGTCTAAAACAATATTGCATAACATTTTATAAGACTAAAAAGGATAATTGTGAAGTAGCTTCTTCACTATCTGCGCCATATCAATTGAGTTCTATAAAATTGTCTTTGTACAGTCCAAAATTTAGTTAATGTAATATGAAAATTTTCTTTCTTTTTTTGAAAAAAACTTGTGTTCTGATTTGTATAAATTTTTTTTTCTAACTTTGGATCAAATATTTTAAGCAAGATATGATCTCTTGACTTTTTAAATGTAATTTACTTTGTGGTAATTTGGAAACTTTGAATATTTTTTTTTCGGAAATAATGTTTGTAGTAGTTTTTAATTAAAAAAAAGTAGTTTCGCCTTATTTTACTTATTGTAAATGTATCATTCAATTTTTAAGCATAGCTTGATGAATTTTTTATCATTTAAAAACTTATTAATTTTCAGGGAATAATTCTTAAGTACAAACTGCATGGAATGATGCTCATGAAAAGCTTCTTACTGCTTAGTCTTAAAATAATTGTGAATTTAGAAGATAATTTAAAACAAGGTGACATAATGAAAGGTAATTTTTATTTTAGAAAAATTTTTTAACTTGTTGTTTTTTATGTTTTTTAAAAATTTTGGTAGATTAATTTTTTTTACTAATTCTTATTTATTTACTGTTCTGCTATTTATAAGTAACAAGCTTTTAAAAAAAAGAAATGTGTAATTTCTTATTTTCATATATTGTATCTGTATGAAATTATAAATAACAATAATTAACTCTTTAACTGTTTAACATTTGTTTTAGATTATTTTAAGTGTTTTTTATGAATGAATAATTCTTTTCATTGATAATTATTTTGAATGCATGTTTCTTTTGAAGTAAACATTTGTAATAATTTTTGTTTTTAGTGCATTGTTAATACATGATGGTTGTGAACGCAGTGCGTAGCTTTTCTAAATAGGACTTATTTTTGATTTGCGTTTTTTAAAAAACCCTTACAGGTGCTTTTTTTTATTTGGGATATGTAAAATGAGCTTAATTTTTCTTTGAGATTTTTTCTTTGCCTTGTTGATTGTCATTTTAAATTGCAAAAAAGATATGATTTTTACAATTTTCTCTGCAATATTTATCAGAAACTAGTTATTCCATCATAATTATGTAATGTTTTTGAAAACTTTTTTGAATTTTATCGATTTTATGTTAATAATTTAAGAACTTTAAACAATAAAAAAAAAAAAAATTTGCCGCACAGTTCCTAATTATAATTTTTTTTGAAAGTGATTTAAAATATTTTTTGAGTGATAAAAAAGTACTGGCGCTTATTTTTTGTTGAAAAATCTGACTGCCCACTCTGTATGCAATTTTGTTTCCCCTGACGTTCGAGTGGTGATAAAGAGAATTTTTAATCAATTTTTTTAAAAATAACTATTTTTTTAATATAAAAAAGTTATTTTTCTTATCCATTACTTTTTCAATCTTCTCTCTGCCTGATTTGTTTTCATTCTTGAACTATGTATTTTTCCCATGGTGTGTAGCATTCTTAAAGATTGCTTATTTTCGAATTTTAAAAGCCCCTGAAAGTGCTCTTTTTATTGATTGTTTTTAAAAAGTGCTTAATTTACCCTTTTTGAAAATGAGATTTTTTTTCTTTACCATGTCGCCTTTCGTCACATATTATGCAAAAGAGTGGTTTTCACATTGTTCTTTTCAACGTTTTCACAATTCATTCAAGCTCAATGCATTTCCGTTGATCAGTAGTGTATGAAAGCGCCTATCATTTTACATGTTTGATGAAATACTTGCAGGTCCGCATGTGCGTATACTGAGCTTGGGTTCAGTGAGATTCTTGGACTTTTATGCACAACCCTGCTGCATTTTGCAAGATATTCTTAATTTCAGGCTTCATTTTTCACCCTCTGAAATCGAACTGAGAAGTCTCTCTTTTCTTTTATGGTGGCTAATATAATTAAAAAAAGTGTTCTTTGTCAGAAACTAGTTATTTCATCATGACTATAGTTTCTTTGTCTGAAAATTACTTTGCATTTTGTTAATGTACAGTCCGCAAAAAAAAAAAAGATACCACCCTGAATAACTTTTGTTCTAATGATCGGATTTTCACAATCTAAGTGTCAATCTTAATGGTTCCCGGGGGTGACCTCAAGTATGCTAATTAATTAGTGCTAACTATTAATTAAGTTACGAAATCAGACACAAAAACGTACTTTCTCTGAATAAACATGCATTTTTTTTTTACATATTTGGAATCCTGACCCTTAAAATAGGGGGGGTAGACAAAATTTCGAAAAAAATGGGTTGTAAATTAGGTCGCAATAAGGATTTATATATCTGGCGATGGTTTAAAAATATGCCAAATTACCTCGCCATGGAAGGGGAAATAATTTATAACAACCATAAAGAAACTGAATGAATGACAAGATGGGAAAAGATAGTGCTTCTCGTTGCTAAGCTTTTTTTTTTTTTTAAATCTCCTTTAAAAAGGAAATTTAAATAAATTAATAAATTATTTTTGATTCTCCAAGATTATAGAATCTTTGACTTTTTATCTGACATTATTTATTTTTTTAAAGCTGTTTTAATGTAATTTGTATGACAGTTTTGAATTAAAACCAAATTTTCATAAGTTATCATAAATTTATGAAGAGTTGTAGGGTTAAATGCTTTTGCCCCTCACTTCGAGTTTCTTAGGAAAGGAAAAAAAAGTGATCAAGCAAAGGTGGACCTGAAAAAAGATAGCTATTCTGATGCATAATCGCAAAATTTTATAGAAATCACGGCATTTATTTTCGATAAAATTGTAAAACTTAATAAATGTTATATGGCATTTTAAAAGCATTTTGATATATATATATATATATATATATATATATATATATATATATATATATCATAATAAATGAAAACAAAAAAAACACGATGAAAATTACGAGTTGATGTTATTTACACACTCCTTTCGTTAGTTCTTTAAAAAACATGATTAAAAGAAAATTAGGTTTATAATACCCTTAATTAAACAAGAGTAACTATTGTTACAGTTTTTACAATACTTTTTCAACTCTGACACTCTTTTCATGAGATAACTTCTTTTGCCAACGATTTTGTCCCTTTTTTTTGTTAGTTGAAACCAGCTTTCGCATTCTTGTAATTTTTACATTTTATCTTTGAAATTTCAATCTCGAAAGACATGCATGAAGTGACGCCTAGTCCAAAGAATCTAAGTTAAATAGTTGTAAGGCCGATTATTACGAAAACAATTAACTACTCTGGTTCAATGAAACAATTACAGTAAAACTTGTGTAAGTTGACCACTTCATGTGCCTTGTTTTAGTGGCCAACGTAGACAAGTGGTCAACTTATAGAAGGGGTGGGACATTGTTTACTTTTTCGTTTCCTACATGTTGCTATACATTTAAATTTTTTTTTTTTACTTGACTTAAGAATTTGATTTAGCAAATGGCCAAATGAATATCTCAAGAAATGTGTTTAAACCTAAACGAACTTCAATTTGTTACACAGAAATAATTTTAATATTTAACTAACTTTTTAAAAAAAATTATTTTGTTAGTTATGCATGTGAAGTGTTTAATAAAAATAATTTCTTAAAATATCAGAACACGAAAACATTGAAAACTTTAACAAAACAAAATTATTTTAACACTTCAAAATTTATTCTGTTATTACTACACATATAAGCCTATTTGCTCACTATTGCAACTGGTAGAGCAACTTTTCAACTAACACACCTGTTTTCAATGAATGAATGAACGAAATGGTCAAAAGCTGACTCCCTCCAGTTTCCCCAGATGGTCAACTCACAAAAGGGTTTAGATTAGCTTTTTACACTATTTCACCAAACAAGTGAAATATTAACATACATTGCAAAATGATAGAAAATGTTCTGAATTTTTTTTTCTGGTCAACTTATGAGGGTTTTAGAATAGAATTTCATAATACTCCTAGACAAAATTAACTTATTTCAGTGGTCAACATACAAGATAGACAGGTGGTCAAGTTACAAAGGTTTTGCTTCTTTATTATGTAGGAAAATTTCCGTTCTTGATAATTGAGGTCAACTTATTCAGGTGTAAAACTTACAAGTGTGGTCAACTTGGCAGGTTTCACTGTATAAATAAATCCTTAATATTCTTGTTTTTTTATTACGAAATATTAGGAGAAATTTGAATACATAATTTCTTCAAAACGTGTGTTAAAACTATGATTATAAGTTATTTAAGAAGAAGAAAGTCAAATGGAGTAAAAGAGCAATTTTTGAGATGATGATTCTAAAAATAGCACGTTTTTCAAATCTTTTTACAATTTTTTATTTTAGTAGTTGTTTAACAAAACAAGGCATATCGAACATTTTCCTGATATAGCAATATTTTTTTGAACTGTGCAAAAGTTGAGAAATCATACAAACAACTTTTAAAGCAAATATTTTCAACTTTTTAAGACAAAAGGGTAACTTAAAAGGGTTAGCGCACAAGATTTTCTTTGAATGTTGAATTAAAATTGCATGCCCATAGTTTTTTGTTCATTTAAAAAACAAAACAATCTGTTAAATTTTTCCCCTGTGCGCACATACGCATTAACTTTTCATTACTCGAATAAATAAGAAGCAATAAAAAAAATAAAATTAATAATTTATCTTCATTTTTCGTAAACAATAGTATTTTTAGTAAATAGTCAGCTGTTCTGCTTCGAATAATATTGTGTGTGATCAGTAGAATATTTTCAATTTCTTAACAAGATTTAATTCTCAGATACCTGGCAATAATTCTAAGTTTTCTTTCAATAAGAACTTAGCAATAATTTAAAAAGTAATTTTACTTTAAAGAAAAACATAAATTAAAGTACTTAAACGATTGATTAGTATATTATTGGAAAAAAATATACATAATAGAATTTTTAAAAAAATTGCATTAAAATTCAATAAAAAAGTTTGAAAAATAATTCTGCGAAACACGCACAGACAGGTAATTTACAAATTTATTTTAAGATTAAGGCGATATATAAGATGTAAAGAAGTTTTAAAAAACTCTACTCTAAACTCAGCTGCACGACAGCCCATGGAGGGCCAAGGCCTACTGTGCCCATCTCAGTTTTCTGGACCTTGGGCTCTGGGGTGCAGGAGCAGATGTTCCGGTCAGGTGGTCAGCCGAACGCGGAACCCCCAGTATTTAGTTCCCAATCATGCTTGGTACTTATTTATCGACCCACTGAAGGGATGAAAGGCTGAGTCAGCCTTGCCCGGCCCGAGGAACGACAGCGCGAAGCGCTACCGCTCAGCCACTGGACGAAGTTTTAAGATGATTAAAAATGTTGACTACGCATTCGTATTAATAATTATAAAATATATATTCAAGAAATTGATAAATATATTATTCCAGATCTATGCATACGTATGTATATTATTGAAATTGTATCAGTTATTGAAAAAGAAAATCAAAAATTTAAAAATAATCACATTAAGTAAGCACAATCTGGTGCATAATCATATTCTATCAGAAGCACGCCTTTATAAAACTAGACATTCGTTGAATAAAGTGTTTTTTATTCAAAATGTTTTATTTATTATTTCTTTACTAAATTACAAATAAATTATTAAATGACTAAAAAGAAACATCGTATTTTATAGTTTGAAAGAAATAAAAATAAAAAGATTAGCAAACGATTATTAGCGAAAAAAATATGAATGAAATTTTACACTACGCGCGAGAAGTCAAGTTCCTCGCAAGTTTATCACATTTTAATATTAATCGCCCCATTTAATCATTTTTTTATTGTCGCCAAATTATTTTTTTAAAAATAATTAATTTTAATTTTTTTCAGCTTCTAATAAATAAAAACAGTTGAAACTTTAGATTTTTCTATTGAAAAATATGTAGATTATTATGGTATAAAAAAATTCATACCTAATAATTCAAAATTTTTTCATCCTCAATTTAATTAAATAATAAAATATAATTAATAATTATTAAAAATTATTTTTTTCATGAAATTATCTTTGGGTAAATGAGTTTTATGAGTGGGCGCAATTTTCTTCAAATTGCTTTATTAGTTTTGAAAATATGACTAAAAACGTAAAAAGTGAGATTAACATTAACGGGTACGAACTTTGGATCGCTCTCCTGACCAAACTATGGGGACCATATTTCCCAGATTGCGGCTACCCCCTATATTTTGAAGCTTAGAAATCCAAATATGTAAAAAAAAATACATGTTTATTCAGAGAAAGTACGTTTTTGTGTCTGATTTCGTAACTTAATTAATAGTTAGCACTAATTAATTAGCATATTTGAGGTCACCCCCAGGAACCATTAAGATCGACACTTAGATCGTGAAAATCCGATCATTAGAACAAAAGTTATTCAGGGTGATATCTTTTTTTTTTTGCGGACTGTACATAGTGCTTAAAAAGTACTTAAAAGGTTCTTATTTTTTATTGAAAGATTTAGCTAGATACACTGTTTCCTCATCACTTTAATCTTCCTAGTGTTTCTGATGTTTAGTTAGTTATGGTTGAGGTATTTGATAGAATATGAAAAACAGGTTCTTTCTAATTTTGATCTTAGATCCCATGAATTTTATCAAGCTTACCTCTATGACTTTGAATCTCTGTCTATTAACCAGGTCTTTTATTTATAGTGTCTTTTCTTATTAAAATTCGTTCTCCTATTAAATTTTTTTTAATCGAAGCATTTTATAAGTTTTATATATAGTTAGATTCGACATTGCTATGTTTTTACATGGTTAATTACTTTTAACTTCTTCATAAAGATGGGCCCAGGTCATTAGACCTATGCCTAGCAAGCAAAAGTTCATTGTTCTCCACAGATTTATGCAAAAATTATTAAATAAAAAAATATATGTTTTACTATTTAATTAAATATTTCAATTTTATTTTAATTTTTATATTCAGATAACATTTTTACTGTTAATTTTTTCTCTCTTGGAAATTGTAATGGAAATATATGAAAAATTAAGTCTGATTTTAGTTGGGATTGTTTATTATTAACCTATTATTATTTTTTTTTTATCTACATGGGCTCATCTTTTCATTGAGACATGGTTTTATTCGGATCCACAGAACATGGACAAAATATAGATTCACAATTCTCTGTTTTATTATTTTTTTATTGATTTTTTTTCCGTACTTACTCTTAGTTTCTATTCTTAGTTTCTATAATTTCCTTCTTGATGCTAAGGCCGCTGACCAGACTTAAATCAAATTGACATTTATTTGAAAGTTTTACTTGCATGTAATATTAAAAAGCTAAATCAGTTTATTGACATTAACTCACTATTTAATTAAAAATTGACACTAGCTCACTATTTAATTAAAAATAACACTAATTTTGTTTTTAAGATACAATTATGAATTAAAATAAGAGTAAACATTAAAAAAAGTTTAATAAAGAGTAAATATTAATACTACATGTATTTAAATCATATGGTTAAATGTAACGAAAAAGTATTTTTTTATTCAAAATTTTTCTATTATTAGTATTCTTTTTTTCTTTTACCTATTTATTCTTTGTTTTTATTTAGTTTCCTTCTTGATGCTAAGGCCACTTTACAGATCAGAATTAGATCGAAATGATTATATGTATTTGAAAGTTTTGCTTAGATGTAATATTAAAAAGTTAAATCAGTTTATTAAATTCAACTAGCTCAATATTTAATTTAAAAAAGTACTAATTGTATTTTAAGATACTCAAATTATCAATTAAAAGGAGAGTAAACATTAATATTAAATTTTAACGAAGAATAAACAACAATAATAATACATATATTTATTCTTATAGTTAAATAGTATTAGCAAATTAGTAAATAGCAAAGAAAAAGTATTTTTTTCATTCATTTACTGCACATAAGCTGTAAGTATATAGAACTTATAAAATAAGATCAAAATGTAGAGAAAACATGGAAAATATACAGAATAATGAAAAAGTGAAAGAAAAGATATAATCTTTTCATTAGCTCACACGATTATATCCTCACACTATTGTATTGATATATTTTGCTTTGGCTATATTGATACAATATTAGAAAGCTCTCTTTTTTTGCTGATATAATCGTGTGAGCTGAGGAAAATATTATATCTTTTATTTTCCGTATTTTTATAAATTTTTTCGGATTTTTTTAACTTTATTTTTATCTATTTTTTCTTTTTTCATTATTCTCTCTCTATATATTTATTTTTTGTTGCAGCACTGATTTTTGAGCAACATCATTTCAGTAGTTGCGTCGATGACAAAAACTTTGAGAAACACAGATCTTTCGTTGTAACACCGTCCCAAGGTGAGTTTTATTTTCTATATTGTTTTTTAATTATTTTGTTACTGCTTGCAAACTATTATTATATTCTTTGTTTTAACTAATATTCATCTATATAATAAGAAATATTTAAGCTATTTACTTCTTTATTTATTTCGATAAAACATTTTTGTTTGGTTTTTATTTAAAAGCTTTAGTTTACTTACCATTTTTATAATATCTCCCACTTTTCATCAACGCGATTTTTAACCCAACACTTGCAACTTTTTAGTGTTCACGTTTCACAATTTTCGCGAACACACTTGAACTTTTTTTTACATTGAACATGTTATCAAGCACGTAAAAAGGTAAATAAAATAAATAAATAAGCGATTCCCCAATTGATGCTGTTTTACATAACATTTTTAGGGTTTCAAAGCAGATAAAAATCTCCAACTATATTCTTAACACACTCTTTCCTTTCATGTGTTTGCTAAAGAACAAGATTATTTTCTAGGATTTTGAATACCACACCTGTTTAACCCCACCTTTTTTTTTCCCATTTTGACAGTTCGGGTAAGATCATGGTTGAATCAATAATATTATTACACAATATGCTCTTGATTGTGCTCCGGGAAAAATCCGGATTTCTGGATTTTTCGCTAATTGCTTAAGTTTATAAAGACATTAATTTTTTGAAATGCGTCATTAATGATTTTACTCAAGAAACTTGCAGGATTTTTGATTTGGGCTCGCAATCACCCCTTATACTCCTGATTGTCTGCCTATAACTTCTGGTTGATCCGGATTCAAAAATTATAGGAATTATTGACGCTTATTAATTTATTAGTTTGTGCATTGCAGTGTGTCTACCCCTACAATAATACAATTCGAATTCACTAGTATAGAAGACATGTTAACTCGATTCAATGTTGGGGAACCTTTTCATAAATGAAGGTTGACGTTGTCGATAACTACTATCCCCACATATATTTTTTTATTTAAAAAGCTTAGTTTATTTACAATTTTCATAATAATTTTTATAATAATAAATTTCTAATTATTTACATACAACTCCTGTTTATACTTGATTCAAAATATTAGATTAGGAAATACAGGGTTGCCACAGGCTACTAAAATGCGACTATTTGCTACTATTTTCGGCCTTAGGCGACTATGGCGACTTTTTTTGCGTGAAAAGGCTAAAAAAGCAACTATTTTCAGGAATAGGCGACTATTGGGAGACTTTTTTACTCTTAACAAAGTTCTTTTTATACTTATACTTATTTTTCGTAGACCTACTGTTACTTTGCGATTACTGCATAATCGCTGTTATCTTAAACTTTTGTTCTGAACTCAATAGATTAATGAAAATAAAATATAAATTAAAAAAGTTTCTTCATTGGTTTTTTTCAATTATTTTTTATTTTAACCGATACAATTTAATAGGGGTGTTTTGTATTTAATTTTGTTATAAAAAGTTAGTTTTTTTCAAGTTTATTTAATGTAGGTAAGTATAATAATTTGATTATTTTTAAACCAATAAATGTTCAGTTGTTTTTATTTGTAAAGAAATTAATATAATAATAAGCTTTTTAATAATTTAACATTAGTACTTAAAGTATTTTTTTTTAAATTTTATTAAAATTCTTTCAATACTTGTTTGTTTTATAATTTGTTAGATATAGTCAGTGTCATTTTTAAAGAAATAAATCTTTAGTCAATTTTATTTTCAAAAACGAAAATAATAATAAATAAGTAAAAATATTTTACATTTATTCAGTACAGAATTTGACCATTAGTTAATACTATTTTATATTATTTTAAATAATTAAATAAAAGATGGTCTAATGATGTTTCAAAAACATGGGTTTTTTTCTCCACTTTTTTTAATGCACGTATGTAAAATATTTTGTTACAGTATTATTATTTTTAAACCAATAAATCTTAAATCATTTTTAATTTAAGAAGAATGAAATAAATCTTGGGTTTGCTTTTACTTTGACTTCTTTATTATTTTAATTGAAAAAATTAAGCAATGATATTGATATTATAGTAGAATATGTTTAGAATTAATATTTTCTTTTGTGATAGATTTATTCCTTTTTATTTATTTTTGATTGATTTCCCATAGGTAATTTCTGAACATATGCTAAATCACGATGTCTAACGGACGATGTATCACGATTTAAAATTTCTGACATCAACCAGTCCTTATCATAGTATTTGACAATTAAGCTACAATTTTAATTATTTGGCTACTATTTTTGATAAATTTTTGCTCCTATTGAGGCAACTATTTTTATAGTTTTAGGCAACTATTTTCATGCTTGAGGATACTAAAAGCAACTATTTTTGTTCATTATTTACTGTGGCAACCCTGCATACTGGATATATGATACATCAAATAGATTGTCTCAATGATTCATTTGATTAATCATAACTTTTTACCTTCTTCTACATTTTAAATAATTTTTGCATACTGATTATAGCTTATGTAATTAATGGTGTCATGTAATTTCAGATGTTTCTACTTATGTTATGACTGTGCATGGTATGAAAGCTGAAAAATATAGGGACTATTCTCAATTAGATTTCATAGCAACAAAAGCTACATTTAGGAAATTTATGACATCTGTAACTGCAGATATAAAAAAGAAATTACCCAATTTTTTTTTGGGAATTCCATAATATTAGGTGAGTTACATTGTTACTATATTCTGTATGAAATGTTAAATTTTAATTTTAATGAGATTTCTTGTGATTAAATAACCATAACTATATATTTCTCTTCCATTATAATTTATGATGAATTTACTTAATAAATTTTAAAAAAAAACAATTTTGTAATAAAAGTGTTTAATGATTAATTTTAATGGGGGTAATTTTAATGATTTGAGTGAATTAAATGTTTTAGCTTTTAATATTTTAATTTGCTCTAACTATTAGTGAAATTACTGATGCAAATTTCAGAAATTTTTATAAATTTCTTATCTAAAAACTAATTTGAAATTAATCTCCAATTTTATTATATTAACAGTTATAAAGGTTAAAATGATTTTGGTAACTGTGCGTTCTGTAATATTTGAATGTTTATTAACATTAATTAAGACTATTTTAAGCAATCTATTATATTTCCCAGTTTTCATCTGTTATAATATTTCACATTTTTTCTTTCTTTTCGAAAAATATAGTTTGGTTCACAATTTGATGGAAGTAACATTTATACTGTATATGAATCGAAGCATTGCTTTATCTGAAAATTCATTAAATGAGAAGGACATTTATGACTTGCTGATTTCATCTAGAGATAAAATAAAGCATTCCACGAAAGAATGGAAGGATGTTTCTCTTACAATCAAGAATGCAGATATTATTTACTTGCTAAATTTGTTACGAAATTATTATGGCATAATATTTTAGCAATATTATTATGAGTATGCATTCTGGGGTAAAAGCTGTAATTTATAGCATAAAAAAGTACTCATTACAAAGGCTACTAATGAATTGTTATATATTTTTACTCTAGTTTGCTTAGTCTTTATTTTGTGTTAAAATTTTGGCACAAATTTTTTAGTTAAATATATTTAGTTTCTCTTATAGTTTAGTTAAAACAACTATGAGTGTCTTTGTCTCTAAATACATTTTTGCATCTTATTAAATATTTCTGTTGTATACAGGTTGTTTTTTAATGACATTATTATTGTAATTTTTTTCGTTTTCATTTTATTTATCTGTTTTTATTTTGTATCCTTTAATTTAAAATTAGTTTGTGAGTTTTAAGTTTTACTTATAAAACCAAAAACCTGTTGCAATTGATAGATTTTTATGAATAAACTATTTTTTACTACTTGAAAATTGACGGTTATTGATAGTAATTAAAAATTACTGTTTGTGTGTAGAAATAGAGTCCACCTAATTGACTGAATAAAGGATTGAGAAAATCCATATTGGGTGATTAATTCTTACCCAACATTCTCAATTTTTAAAATCTAAGATCTGTTAACTAATACAAAAAATAGCAGAATCTTCCCTTGCTCTCATTATATTCACTACTTCTATTTCAAAAGTTTCAAAATAAAATATGATTTTGAATTGAAATAACTTTAACTTTAATTTAATAACTTTATTTTAATAATAACATTTAAAGATATTATTTTATTTTTGTTTTGAACTTTGATCTATTATTATTATTAGACATTGGTTCATAATAAAATTTTTTAATCTTCTATGATATTTAATAATTATCTCTATAATATCAAAACTAGACAACTACATTATAATTTACAATTTAATGTTAAGCTTTATTTTTTATTTTTTGTATCAATATAAATTCTCAATTTTTTTAAGTTCATCATTTGGAAATATAGTTCCAAAATTGCATGAGAACAATTTTTTCCAAATAAACTTTTTTAGTATTTTGTCACTACCGTATTTTTTGCTATTTTGCCAGTATATTATTCTTTTTTAAACTCTTTGATAAATTCTGATCCAATGCACCTCCTTTTATTTTATTATATATATTTTTTTTGTGTCAGTTATTTCTTTGACATTGTTGCGAGCTCAACTTTTTTCATTTAACTTTTGTGAAAATGCTATTTTAAAATTATTGAGTATAAACATTTTTAAGAAAAAAAGTATTTTCAGTATTTCATCACTAGCGTATTTTTTTGCTATTTTGCCAGTACGCTATTTTTTTTAAAAACTCTTTGATAAATTCTGATCCAAAGCACCTCCTTTTTTTTATTACATTTTTTTGTGTCAGTTATTTCTTTGACATTTTTGCAAGCTCAACTTTTTTCCTTTAACTTTTGTGAAAATGCTATTTTAAAATTATTGAGTATAAACATTAAAAAAAAAAAAAAACGCTGTTTCTTAGCTTCTATTTTAATTTTTTTAAAAATTTTTAGAACTTGCTTTTTTAAAAGAAAAGAAAAAAACCTATCGTAATTATTTTTTTTAGAAATGAGTTTAATATCTAGAAATAAAGAAGGTATTGTTGGTTGTTTTTGTTTAGGAAAATAAGCTTAAATTAGTGAATGGAATTCATTTAATATTAAATTTCTGTCAATATAAAGTATACTTTTTTATAGCTGTTACATTTATAAATTTCATTTCTATTATTGTTTTTTTAAAGGTTTTTCTGTATTTGAATTTCAGATTTTTGTTTTCAAGAAAATGTTATGAGTGCCGAGACAGGTTATGGGGAGGTTTTGAAATGGAAAGGAACCGTTCAAACCAAGCATGCAGTGTCTGAGCCATTATGTTTGAATGGTATTATGCATTTAAAAGTCATGTATAGATTAATGGTTATAAGTTCATTTATATTCCTACAATGTACAAGAAATGTACTTTTAATTTTAATCCATATATAATATCTTCAAATATTTTAAGTAATATGTAAAAACTTTATATTTGAAATAAATATATGTGTTATGAACAAAAGTAAAATTTTGAAATTTTCATGCAACTTTGTAAAAATAAAATAGTATCTTTTTTTTTCAGTGTGAAGCATTATTTATTTTTATATTAATTAAATTTCATTGTTTTTTGTTTAATACAATTACATAAAGAAGTACTTCAATTTATTTCTGTTATAGGTTGGAAACTGCAAACTCGCGTGTGCAGGCCTAGCCTCACGATAGGAGCTGATTGGTTACCTTTCAATTATTCCACCTGCACAAAATTTCAACATTCAATTAAAGGTAATTTAATAATTATGTTTTCCCCCATATGTATAATGTTATTTAGAGTTGCAGTTAAAACTATTTGATGTGGGTGTAAATTGGTCTATGCAGTCTTTTATCTTCTTTGTAATAACTTTACATATTGAGCAAAAATCTGTTTTTAATTACTTTTTATTATTATTTGAATTTATGCTTGTTGAAAATAATTTCCCTTATTATATTTTTTAAAATTTCAATATGTTATTTTTGTTTTACATAATGTAATGAGAAGTGATTAAATAGCCTTGAGTATATGTAGCCATAAAGAGGGAAGGTTAAATACTGTAGCACAAAATCGATTTACAATTTTTATTAAAATTTATTTCCTCTAGATGAAATGTTCATTACATGAGTCAAGCCCATTTAAATCAATAAGTCTTTATTAAAATTTACATTCTTTAATATTCAACCTCTCAATAGATTAGCTAGACTGAGATAAACTCAAGTCCCACAGATCAGACGCATAGAAGCTATCTTTCCTTTTTTTCCCTCTTCATTTTTTAGTACCATTTAATCAGCTTACTTTTTAATGCAGTTTACCCTTGGCTCAGTATCGCCAATGTTGACTCTTGTTTCCTCAAAGTTTTATTTTTAAATAGGGTTAAAATTAAAAATATTGAAATATTTATTTTAGTTTATAATTTTACTTTCCCTGTTTCTTTTTACTTATATTTACTCACAGTATTAACTTACTTACTGAACTTACTTAGTTAATCTTACTAAATAGCAAATCATCATTAAGAATAGTGCTCTTTCATAAATGGAGTCATAGCTTAAATGAACTTAAGTATTAAAACTCACTAAATTTGATTTTTATGTTAGACATAAATTCTTCATAAAAATCAAATAGAATTTTGCTGTTAAATCAAAGTTTTCATAAATCCTGTCATCAGAATTTATTTTTGATAGCTATTTGATTTGATAAAAAACACGACCATATCAGACTAAAAATTCGAAAATAAACTGATGAAATTATATTTTTTCCCTTTCCATTTTACTTTTTAATATCTGTGTCCAACTTAATGTTTTAGTAGTCTGTTTTACTCTTTTTAATTGTACTATATTAGTTTGATGCAATCTATTTAAAATTTTAATTTTTTGGATCTTGAAATCAGTTGTTCTGGTGATTTTAAAACTTCAAATCAAGGATTGTGTTATAAATTGTATCATAGTTTACAATCTTGGGATGAAGCTTTGGAAACCTGTAGTAATGTTTCAAGTTATTTAATTGATTTTAATACCTTCCTAGAGATTGCTTCAGCATCTTCATTAGGTACATTTTTTGTTGTTTTGCTTACTACAATTGGAAAATTTAATGAAAGAAAAATCATATTAGATACATTCAGAATATACTTAATTTTTTAGGTTTATGTGCATAGCAATAATTTTTGCTAAGTTTTAAATAAGTTGGTTTTAATAGGAAAAATTTTGCCTCATAAGCAGTTTTTGATTCTTTCATGTATTCTGCAGGTTTACTAAAATATTATTTATGGTTTTTTTCCCATTAAATTTTTTAATTATTGTATTCAAACATATTGTCTTTTAATAGTTTCCTCCCTTTTATTTGTTTTTTAATGCAATGTTTTCTCTTTTTTTTGATAACATAAACATATTGTATTTTTGAATGTTCTACTTAATAATGTAATTTGAATTCTGGAAAGTCCTTTTTTATTTTTATGATATTTCTACAGCAGCAGATTTTAGTACTTTAAGGATCTTGTTTTCATATTGTTCTACTAATTATACCTTGTTTGCTATTTCATTTTAGTATTTTATTGATTTTATATTATTTTTTTAAAAATAAAATTGTATATTTGCAAACAAGATAGTCTTATTTTAATTAAGTTATTTGGTTCTGTTAATTATTTTTAGTCAATTTATTTAGGTTCTATGATTTAGTAAATCTTTAAAATATTTATCTATCTTTTCTAATACCTTTTACTGTTGGTTTTTTAGAATCATTTTCATATTGGCTTCCTGTAAAAATTTATCCTAACGAAACTTTATTTGTGGGTATGAATTCTGAAAATAAATGGTAACTCTTATTTTTTTCACTTTTTTGTTGCTTTCCATAAAATTTTATGTTGTGAATGTTCAAATAATAATACTTTGAAATATTTTTATTAAAGTATTTTGTAGTTAAAATAAAATTTTTTGTAAAATTAACTTCAGAACTTTTTATATGGGGTATGAAGTACTTCAAAACTAATTTTGCTGTAGAGTGATTTTAAGATTTTAGACTTCTTTAAAGGGATCTGGAATAATAAAGATCACTTTGTGTCTCACAGATTTCTTATCCCTTTTTCTACTTTTTTAAATCTTATATTTCCCATTTATATAATGCTATTGTAGTCATTGAAAATTTATAAAATCTCAAAGAATAATTTGATCTTAAGTTTCTTTGTTACTAGTTTACTACTAGTTTTTGTTATTGAAGAACTAGTTTTTTTAAAAAATTCTTATGAATCATTTTAAATAATTTTAATTGTTCTAATTAGTTGTCTTTACTTCTATTTTTTAGTTTTAATTATGAAATATTGTTATTTATTTATATGTTGTTGCTTATTGCTTAATTTAGATTTTCCCAACATTTTTTAACTAAGAACTTTTAAATTTGTTCTAATAAACGAGCTAAGTCCGTTAAATAAGAAATAATTATTAATTTTCTTGTTCCTTTCTTTAATTAATGTATTCAACTATTTTGATTTATTTTGTAATTATATTATTGATTGATTAATAAATTACTTAACAATTTGCAATTGATATTAAAGAACAATTTGCAATTGGTTTTTATTATTATTAGGTAAAAAAAACAATGAAAATGTCCACTTTGTGACTTTTGCAGCTTAGGAAACATAGCTGAACTGTACAAGTCACTAGAACTTAAACTTTTAAAAATGTGCTTTTTTTTTAATTCAATTTTGTTACATCTTAATATTCTGTTACATTTTAACATCAAAAAGTGTGACAAAATTAACACTTTTATTCATATACGAATCATATATTTCAGTTAAATTTTTAAAATATTATAAATTTGTTACTAAATTATTGTCCCACTCCAGGTTACATTTTTCTGCTGCTTTAATTTAATACTTTTTTGTTATTGTAATAAAAAAATCACAAATAGTGTTGAGTTAGTTTTAACTTTAACAAAGTTAATACTTAAAATCTATTAATTTTTGTCAAGAAATTGGGAATTTTAATTATTATATGCTATATGAAAATTTATTATTCTGCTTGCATATTAAATAACTGTTAATTAGCTATTTCTTCAGATTATTTTCTGACATTTTTTTTCTGAAATTTATCCAGGATTCATGAAAACAATGTGACATCTTCTCTGAAGGATGAAATAGTTTGTGCTATGGCCAAAGTAGTAAATAAAGTGATTCAATATGATTTGGTTTCCTGTGATGTAAAAATGCCATTTATTTGTATTCATCATCCTTTGAAAATATTAGAAGGTAATTATTTATTTAAAGTACAGTAAATTTTGTACTATTATGAAGTTTTGGTTTTCTTGTTTTTTTATTATATATATTATTATATTAAAGAATCTAAAGAGTCTTTGTATCAAGTAATGACTGTGTCTATTTAGTGCTACTAAGTATTTAAAAAATATATAATTTATTGTTTGAATTATTTTGAAGTTAAAATTTTTTACAGCTTTCATGTTTACGAAACTGGGGCATAAGATTGCTGGCAAAGAATCATGTTATCATATAGAATCAGCAAAGAAAACTTGGGCAGAAGCAAATGAAAGTTGTTCAAGTTCACCTTTTAATACAAGTCTTTTACAAAGCATATATAGTTGGCACAAGTATTCTTTTTTCAAGATCCTCTTGCAAGCTACGCCAGTAAATAAAGGTATCCTACTACACATTTATTATTAATAATTTTATAATTAATACATATTTTACATGCTAGAAATCTCCAATTATCTAAACTTCAGTTATCTGCATTGTTCCTTTATGGAAAATAAAGAAATTTAAATTGATAGGTACTTTTAAAATTGAATGTTTAAGCAAATAATTTATAACTTTCTTTTAAATAAGGAGAAAATTCTCAGCAAAATGCGTAACACTATTATGAAAATACAAAAAAATTGTTGGTGTGGCCATTAAATTGTTTTTATGTAATTGTGTACCAGTATTATAATAATAGTAATAGATTTTAGAGTATGTTGTCTACTGTCCACTTTTATTTAGATGCCATGGGACATGCCTTTGTTGTACACCTCTCTGCAAAACACTACTTATTATTATATTACCTCAAACTCTTCATAAATTATATTTACTATTACTTATAAATATTACAAATTTATTTCATATATTTTAACAGTTTCCTCTTGGTGGATGATTGAAGTAAAGAATTTTAACTAAACTGTTATAATTACTTGAATAAATTGAGTGTAATAAATGGGGTCTGTTTCTCACTATACAATCAGTAGCTATAAATAGAATTCTTTTAAAAAAGAACTATTAGTTATAAATGGTAATCATCATTAGCATCTCATAGAATACGTCTTTTAAATTTTAACTTTAAGTTCTGCCATTTTACCTATTTAAAAATTATTGTTTTTAAGTATAGTAAATCAAAAGGTTATATGTAAAATTATTATTTTTTTGTGCAAGCTAGTCAAAAATAAATAAAAATAAGGAATTAATTAGAATTTTCTTTTTTTTTAATGAAAACTTTTTTAATCTATTGCTCAAGGCCTATCAGATTAGACATTTATGAACGTAATTGGTATTAAATTTTGACTGAAATTTCGAACATTACTATTTTACTAATTGTTTAAATATTTATGTAAGCAAAATGCTCTGATTATTTTTATAATAGAGATATTATTTTAAAATTCTTGAAAATTTTTATTTTTTAAGTTCATGTGTATAAGTTGGTATGAGTTTATTTGAGACCTATATTTTATTTTAGGTCCTACGCATGCTTATATTGAAGATCGAACACTGCCTTTGCATTTTTCTACCAATTTTGAAGAATCAATATCAAAATTTGATTTCCGTTGTGTTCCTAGTGGCTGGTTTCTGTCAAATAGTATTTTTTGGTACAAAGATGGTGATTATTTATCACCTGGCTTTAATACTAGTCGATTAACTTTATTTGTTGAATCTCACTCAGATTTAGAGCACATACTTTCATACCAAGGCTATTATTGGTGTTCTGTTGATCAATTGTTTCCTTTAAAAAGAATTTATTCTCCAAAAGTACTGAACAGAATGCCAGGTATGTATATTGTTTTTGGTGATAAATATCACAATTTTCATGTAGTAAAATATTTTTATTCATTGTGCTGCTATGTAGCAGATCTTGTAAAATACCTATCTGAAAACAATACTAAGTAAGCAGCTTGATGTAAATATCTCGCCTTATGATAAAATATTGTTTATCACTGTATTGTCTCAACCCCTTCACATTTTCTTCATTAAATATATTTTATATGCTTTTCTTTATTTGGGGTTTGTGCGAATAAAGTTTTATATTTTTTATCTTTGAATAAATTTAGTAAGAACAGTTATTATATGCTTCTTTTAATGTCACTAATATTGAATTTTTATGAAAAATGAAAATTAAAAAAAAAAAATCTTTCAAAATTTTTTTGTTGAAATTTTATTTGGTATAATATAAAATTACATAAAGCTTAATGCATTAAAGAGTAATACTAAAGATGCATTCATTTTGGTTTAGGATGAAGCCTGCTATCTCTGTTTTTTTCAATCTGTTTTAAATATATAGGCATAACAGATGTCAGTCTTTATTATTGTATTTGAAATTTTTTTTTTTAAAAAAAAGGAAAAGAAATATGATTTTCTTGGTTTTATTCTAACAAGACAAGTTTAGAAATTTCCATTTGACAAATTTGATGATTAAAATTTTATTTCAATTGTAACAAAAAATATGTTTAACTATATATTGGTCAATCAGTTTAATGACCAAGTGGATATTTTTTTTTTTTGCTTTTTTACAATTTGTTCTTTATGCGAAAAAGTTTTATCATTTCTCGTATGCATTATAAAGTTAGATTAAGGTACAATTTTTAATATGTGATTAAAAAATTATTAAAAGTTTGTTTTGTAAAAAATATTTTAATTCAATAGGCTGACAGAGGCAAATTTTTTAGAGATTAATCTTTTTTAAAATTTTAATACTTTCATTATTTGAGTAATTATACATTCTTGTACCTAATTAAAAATTGAAATCAAGAGTTTTAAAAGTATACCTATTTCATTTTGTTATGTTTTTTAATTCAGTATTCAAGGGAAATTATAATTTTTAGCTTCAGTTCCAGCTAGCACATCATTTAACATTAAAGTAATATTTTTTATTTCAGTATCAAATTTTGTTGCCTCAACATTAGTAATTTCATTATAATTTAGTTTCAGTTTAACTTTGAAAGAATATGATTAAAAAATGTTAACTGTTTTAAAGCTGAATTTTTTTTTTTTTTTTTTTTGTGCAATATAGTTTTTGCTTTTTTTTAGCAAGCAAAATTTTAAGAATGCCTTTTCAAAACACTTTAATTAAAGAAAAATTGAAATTATTTTGATTATTTCCATCAAAAGCTATATTTTATTTTATACTCAAAAAAATTAAGGATTAATAATAAGATTTAAAAATAATTGCTTATTTTTTGAAGCATAATCTATGCAGAATTAATTTTTATATTAGGTATAATTTAGCATAATCTAACAAATTTTTATACTCGTTAGTTTGTAAGCAATAGGTTTAAAATTTCTTTGTATTAATAGGTGTCTAACTTTTTATTTTTTTAAGAATTTACTTTTTATCATTGTAGTCAAAATATTAAGTTAAATTTAATAGTTCATTCAAAATAAGATGAAAAATTGTTTCAATTATGAGCAATCGACAAAACTTTTCGTTTTCTAAAAGCTTAAATTTTTCTTCTTCTCCTGTCATTTTCGGAATTTTTTCTATGCTTAAATGATTTAGGAATGTGTATTGATATAAAATAAACAAAAATCAATTTTAAAAATATAACTAGCAAAGTATTAGCCACACATTACAATTGATAAAATGTAAGTGATTTATTCAGATTTAATAACTTTTCACTTTTTTCTAATTAAACAATTCATGCAATTAATATATTTTTTACTTTTACTGATTTGAAATTGCAATTTACTAATTTGCATGTTTAAAATGATTATGCTTCAATTTAGAGCTAACAGTATTTAGTATTACATGAATGAAACCATAATATTTTCAGGTGTCCATACTTTTATTTTGGCTCTTTATATGGATAAGGATCTACAGCATCATTCTTGTTTTAAAGTTAGGACAGAAACACAACTTCCGCCTGATTTTTTGCAGTTTTTTAAAGATGAACTTCCAGAAAGCTTTTTGCATGCCCAAATAAGAAGCAAGTCCTGTGATAAGTACGTGCTAAATTAATATGTTCTGAGAAATAAAATAAAATACATTTAAGTGTAATTTGAAGTGATGCTCTATGTTGCATAATATTGCCCTAAGGGAGGTTAAATTCATATGATGGAATAGTTTTCAAATGAAGTTTAAAATTGAGTTTTCAGATGAACTTTTGGTCCGATGAACAATTAATATTATCTATGCAAATGCAGTTTCTGTGTTTCTTTTTATTTTGGGTATTTCCACAGAGGATGGTTCTTTTGTATGGTACTAAAACAGCTTTCTTTTTTTCAACTGTATTGATATGAGCTTTTTGTGTTGTATTTAATTTATTTAAGTTTCATAATACTCATAAATTTCTAAAATAAATGTTTTTTTTTCAAAGCTTTTATTCTGAAATGTTAAAGTAAACATAAACTATACATTATAATTTTTCTAATAAATATGTTAAAATTAACATTAATAGATCAGACAAAGCTTACAAACAATTGCTGTAAAAACAATTTTATTACCTAAAGTATTTCTTATCTCATTCAAAAATAAGGAAGATAGTTTGTAAATGATTCTGAAAGTTTTAATTTTAAAATATACTGTATTCTTTTTTTCCTTCAAAGTGTTATTATTCATGTATTTATTTGTAAAGCAAATTAAGACCCATGACCTTGTTTTGAGAGGGAGTAATTATTTTATGTCAATGGTTTGTATGCTGAGCCAAAATGGCTCAGGGGATAGAGCCTTCGCCTTCCAATGAGGTGAACCAAGTTCGAATCCCACCGATGGCTGATCGATACAAATACGCATCCGGCTTACACCAACCACAGTGCTGACGTGAAATATCCTCAGTGGTAGACGAATCATGTGTTAGAATCCCTTTGGCATCAGGCTGACCGTGGGAGGTTCTTCTGGTCTTCCTCTTCATGTAACGCAAATGAAGGTTAGTTCCATCAAAAAGTCCTCCATGAAGGCAAACTTTCTGCCAATACTTGATCCAAAACCAAGACTTATCTAGTTTTACCCTTCTTTGTGTATCCAAAATCTAAGTCACTAAAAACATTTTATTACAATATTTAAGAAATATTTCTATAAAAAACTATTTTCAATTCTTAATGTATCTTAATAATCTTGATTAATTGTGCTACTCATTTTACTGTATATAATAGTGTGAAAACAATATTGTCTGCATTAAAGAATTTTTTTTATAATGAGATACTAAAAAAGTCTGCTGTGATGATGATAAATTTTCTGCAAACAGTGTTTGCATATTTATGTGTATTATGCAGGTTTGCTGTCATCTTGTAAAATCTTTTCTAAAGACGTTACAAATCTGTAGCTCTGCGAGCTTTAATGGAATGAAGGTGGTTTTTCTTTATAAGTAGCTTTTTTTAATAAATATTTTATTTTAATTTCTAATAATAAATATTTTACGTATTTTCTTCATTAATTGGTTTCATTTACAGTATAATTCTTCAATATATTTTTTTCAATATCATTTCATATCTTGATTTTAAAGTTGTTTTTCTATATAATGATCTTACTAATTCTCTTATTTTATAATGAACGATTGTTTTCAATACAAAAAATTATTTTTTGATAAGTAATAATTTAATTATCAGTTTGTTACCTAGTACATCATAAAACTTGTACCTTTTTATGACTTAGTTTTGAATTGCAGTCACAAAAATTTTAATTTTTATTCAATTAGTTTTCTTTATCTTTCCTTTAATTTTCATGAAACTAATATTTTTCTTTTTTTGTTATAGATGCATTGGTTAAATTATTTTCTTACTATGTTACCGTTTTTAATGTGTGGCATATTGAGTATGCTGTATGATTTTAATTTTTTATATTTGTTCTTACATCTATATTTCAATGGCACAGTGAAAAATGAAAATATTATGTTAAGAAATATTCAAACTTCGTTTTATTTACACAGAACAGCTATCATTGCTTATCTGAAAAAACATTTCAACACAAACAGTTTTCTTTTAAGAAGCACAGGTGTGTTCCTATTTGTCTGTTATTTTGAAATGTATCATATATGAACTTATTTTTTAATAACTTATTAACTTATACTGATTGTTTTTATAATTGTTATTTGTAAAATTGCTTATATTGCTCATATTATTAAGCTTATAATGTTATAAATCTCTTAAATAGTTGTAAGTAAGATTTTGTAAATAATTTAATGAAATATAGTTTTGTTTATTATTAAAATATTTTTTTATGTGCTTCCCTTATGTTTTCTAAGAAGAAAAGTGATCAGAAATTCTTCAAAGTTGGGTTCAAAATTAAAAGGCTATGGAGTAGAATACTGATAATCTCAAATCTAATACAGAGCTGCCACTCTACAGGGAGAATAGGGAAAACCTGGAAAATACAGAGAATTAATAACAGAGAATTTTGAGTTTCTCTTTACAAACTGGGAAAATACAGGGAATTTTATTTCTTTTAACAGTGATGACGACTCAAAGCGCAATCTATGGAATATTTATGGATGATATTTGAGCTATACTAAACTATTTCATTTACTATAGCATTATTTGTTTTTAGTATGTAGAGCCGTTCCTTATTTCTTTAAGTTTTTTCTAGCAATTAAAACTATATTCAGCCCAATATAGCTCACTCAAAAGTACAGTGATTGTATGTTTCCTCATAATATATTGCAATTGTTTCCTCATAATATATTGCAATTTGTTTGCTGAATTGTATCTTATCAAAATCAAATATTGCTTTATACTTAAGATTAAAGAAATTTCAAAGTACTAATTTTAAATGGATTGTAAGACAATACTACCATTTTTTTTACAAAAATGATGCTCAGAAATATACAGCTACAGAAGCACTTGTTACAATTATATGTTTGTATTAAACCTCTTGTTAGAATTTTTTTTTAAAATAAAATTGAAAATAATTTCCAAAATTTTATTAATTTAATTTTATGAGCATTAATTTGATAAAACCTAACAATTGATAACACTAAAAAAAGTTATTGATTTTTTATTGTTGTTTTTATCTTGTTAAATTTTACTTTTTTGGGTTATAATTCAAAATTTTACTAATTTATAAAAAATTTTTAAATTTTTTTTTGAAACTTCAACATTAGAATGTTTTCTAAAACCCACATTTTAATATTTTATTTTTATTTCCAGTAAGATGTTCTGAAGAACAGACTCTTGTAAGTGAAACGGTTATTACCTGGCCTACCACACCCTCAAAACAATTTGCAGTGTCTAAGGAAATGTGCACAACAGGTAACTTCTTATTTAGGTATTTTTCAGATATTAACTACTTTCAACTCGTATTTTTGTTTTGATATTTTATATTTCTTAGTTTTTATGGATTATTATTTGTTATACCTTTAATATTTTTAAGATTATAATTGAAAATATGTGTGGTTGAAATTAAAGCTTATTATGTTGGTTTATAAACATCTTTGTAATTAAACAAAGTTTAAAAACTTAGTTTAAAAAAATTTTTTTTGGACTGTAACAAAAAAAATAAACTGTTGTAAACGTAATCTGAACATATGTTTTTGGTATGTGGAAGAAGCTGCCTTTGAAATTATAAATAATGTTGAGTTAAAATATTTTATTTCTGGCTTAAGATAAAATATTTCACTATCTTAAAAACATTTTTAATTTGTTTTAAACACTTGAATGAGTGAAAAAGTTTATTTTTATCAGTATAAAACTGCATTTCCTTACATAAAATGCAATAAAAATGGCTTAAATTGCAAAGTAACTATTTTCTATTATGCTAATATTTTTGTTTTAATTGCTTAAATTAAGTTATAAAAATGTTTGCAATAAATTTTTTATTAAAGAAAATGCAATTATTCATCAGTTTAATTTATACTTTATGAAATAATTTTTTTTATTTAATATATTTTACAATAAAATATTTCAATACTGATAATACAGAACAGAATAAATGCTGATAAAAATTTGGTATTTGTTTACGTCTTATTGAGTGTTTAAATTTATTTTGAAATTGTAATTTAAGTGAAACATTTTTTCCAATATAAGTTTTAACATAATATTTTGCGCAATCTACTTATCTCAAGTATTGTTACATTCCAAGGAAAAAAAAGAAAAGTGACGGGAATTTGTTTTTTAAATATTGCTTTAGAATTATTAAGTAAAAATTTTTAAATTTTTTTATTTTAATTTTTTATAATCTTTATTAATCTATTTTACAATAGAAGAAGGTATTCCTCTCAAAAGACAATGCATGGGAGACTATGCTGTTGGAGCATTTTGGGCTCCAGTTAAAGGAAACTGTGTTCCAGTTCATTCAGATATCACCATACATTTACATAGATTAGCATCAGTGAGTATTTATTTAATGAATTCTTTTTGAAGTTACCATTTTTTCCCTTATTGAGTAATAAGCTCATGTTACGTTTTTTATTACTGATTGACACATTAAGTTTTAAGCATCACTGATATTTTTTAAATAATTTTGACACAGATGCTTGTAATACATGTAATGTCTAAAAAAATAATAATTAAAATTCATCACTATTTAAAATTTATCTTTGATGATTTCAAATATAAAAGGCAGATTAATTGGAGTCCAATAATATAAAGGCTTCATGCTTTGTTAATTTTTATTGAGCTGTTCTATCAGCCTTAAACCTTTATTTTGTTTCTTTCTTAATTTATTGAAAAATTTTAGTGTTTGTATAAAATGATAATTTAAACACATGTATACTATTTTGTTTATATTTTTGATATTTTTTATGATAGACTCGTGTCAAGCTTTTTGCTTGAGTTCTTTTGGGATCTTGGGGTATTAATAGCATTATATTTTAAATATGTCTGAAGTATTTAATTTAAACCAAATTTTAATTTAGTTTGCAATTCTTTCAGTCTTCTCATAATAAAAAAAGTCTTGGTTTGGCATAAGAGATATTTTCAATGATCACCAATACTTGAGTTAAAGTATGAGCTTTGACTTTACAGTGCATCATGCATGAAACATTCAACATTTTTGAGTTTAATTTTCATTTTAAATTTAATTTTATCAACTATTACTAGCTAGCAATCGATTTACCAAAGAAATAATTGTTAGGAACTTATTATTCATTAAGCATTTATAATGTTTGGCATTATTTACAAAGGGAATCTCTTGCATAATTCCGCATTCTTAAAATTAAGCATTTGTGAAAGTTTCGTACTCTAAAACTTTCCCATATTTTAATAATGTTACTACAGTTAATAAATTATTTTTTATGTGGTAAAATAATTTAGATAACTCTGTTTATTGTTATTGTAAAGAAATATAAATAAGAAATTTTTTTAAAACTTCATTCCTTATTATAAATACATTTTGCTTTATATTTTTCAAGAATAATATCACAGAAGAGAATATTTTGAATTCATCAATTAGTTTCCTGCAATTGACAACCAATCCTAATAGTTTGAATTCTGCTGATATCCACTATGCTTCTCAAATTCTGAAAAATATGGCTGATGTTTCTTCAATTGCTATAGAGATAATACATTTAAAAACAAAATTATTTTACATAGTTACACCATAAAATATGATAATTTATTTTCTCATTTAATATCTGTATTTCGCATTACTCATTCCAATCTTTCTGCACCTGTTATACACTTGGTTAGAAGGGGAAAATAAAAGAAAACCACTGAAAAGGAAGACATGAAAATGTGTTAGTTCATGTGGGACAAGTTAAGAAATGTGCCATGCCACAATGGGAGATCTTGACCGCACTATACGGTCTTACAACATCATTCCACTTTTTAAAACCAGTAATTGTTCACATAAAAGACTGGAAGAAATTGATTTAGAGAAATCTATATCTATTTCTATCAATCTTGCAACCACACTTTCTAAAGTATAATCTTTCACTCACAAACTTAAGTTTTAGTGCATACATTACCCCTTTCCAGATCTTTATTTAAATAATGTAGTCTCTCGACAACTATTTTAATTATTTTCAAATAATAGTATTTTTTTATTAGGTTTCAAGTAGTAGTACTTTTTTATTAGGTACATCAAAGGCTTAGTTAAAACTAGGGCTAATGGTGGGATGTATTTTTAAAAGGTGAGGGTGAAAATTTGTTTATGACTTGAATGTCCAGCCATGACCGTTTTCCATGTAGAAGCTTTTTGAGGATCGTGCACTGATATTGTTGAGAGATTTTGATGGAAAACCATTTAGAAATTTTTTTTTTGTAAGTTGAAACTTTTCAAAAACATATTTTAAAGAGTTAACTGGAACACACAGAAATTACAGAATGCATGCATGAAATGAAAGTGCATTTGTATTTTCATTTCACGCAATAGAATGAATGTGTAATTAGCACACTATTAGCAAGCCTTTTCTCAAAACAGAATTTTGCAGAGCAGAACTTATTGCCTTATTCATTTGATTTAACGAGGAAAATGTAAGAAACTTCATTGGATGATGAACAACAAAGGTAGTTCTTAACAAAAAAGAACATATTTCAGTTCTACAAGACAAATAAAATGATTTTGCTATTTAAATCATCATTTGCTCTTATCTATCTGGGTAATGGCTGATATGAGTGAGAAAATATTTTTTCCATGTTTTTATTGCAACTTTTGGTAGAAACTTTAAATAATGAAATTTTTTTTACCTAACTTTTGTTGATTTTCAACCCTTAATTTATATTTTCAACCCTTAATGTATCAAGTATAGTTGTTCTACTTTCACTTTTGCCCCAATTATTAATCATTACGGGACACTGTATATAATTTAAAACCTGATGTGTAACATACACTGCATCAATGGTATATGTGCCGCTTAAGTTTTAAGAAAATTGGACAGAAATTGAAAGATTTATTAATCCCAATGTTTGAGTAAAGTTTTGCTAATTAACCATAGATGCATTTGGTTTATTACAATTCCTTCTTTTTAATTATTTTAAATATAAATTAAAACTTGTAGAATAATGAAAAAGTAGATGCATCGATTTCTATTTAGTATGCAAAATATACTTTGGATATATATATATATATATATACAATGAAGCCTCACATTACGGAAACTGCTACAAAATGGATGTCTCTCATTACGGACATATTTTTAATTTCCCATGAATCGTCAATAAATAAACCATTATGTACCTTCTCCACAAGACGGACACTTCCCTTAACCAGACGCGGACAGTCGTTTATGACCCGAAGCAATATTTTTTATTCCTTTAAACTTAACATCAATTTTTCTAAAATTTAAAAAAAGAAATAAAAAACATTCTGTTTCGAATTTCAAGGGGGGAAATGAAGCTTTCCATCATTTTTAAAGCATGTACATTTTTTTGCTTTATTCATTACTAAATATATTGTTAATCTAATTCACTACTAAAATATAAATCCTGTCACTTTCCTTAATCTTTTCAAAGAAAGGCATTGAAACAAAATTGCTGATATGAAATATTTCAGACAACAGCATCTTTTTATCTTTTCATCTGGACAACGCAGGTTATAAGACCCCACAAGCTGAAGTGATGCTTTCAATTCCTCTTCCCCACAGAAAATTTCTTTCTTCTTCTGATCAATTTGACACCTGTTGGGTTAAGAAAAAGAGAACAAACAATCTTGTCGTTGAGGTGTTCATAAAAATCAAAAATATATTCAGATATTTGAAAGATGATCAATTGTGAATATAACTCCATAGGGCCTCATGACTTTCAAGTATGCATTCTTTTTTTTTTCTTTTTTTTTGTGCATCGTGATTGGTTTACCTTTAAGGAGGTATTACAATGTATCCTATCAAGCAGAAATGCCACAGGAGACTAAATTGCGACTATCTGCAACTATTTTCGGCCTGAGGCGAATATGACAATTTTTTTGCCTGAAAAGGCTAACAAAAAGCAACTATTATCAGGAAAAGGAGTCTATTTGGAGACTTTTCTGTACTCTTAGCTTAGTTTTTTTTAGCATGAATTGGGTTGACAACCAGCGGCCCGCAGGAGCTTCTAAACACAATGAATTTTTTTTTCCAAAAAAGGAAGTAAAATATGTTGAAAATTTTGAATTGCAAATTTGAGTCTTCACTTTTTAATCCACTCAATTTGGTCAGATTCCGTCGTGAGTCTCGTTTGTTTCTCGATCGCCTGTTCAACAGTTATTGCTACGGGAAAAAAAGTATGCGTTTTTTAATGTAAAAGTATTTTTTTTAATGAATTCTAGAAATTAAAAGTATTTAATTTTCTGCAAAAAAATTTTTTTTATATAAAAATTTATTGCTAGAACACTAACGTTTATATAAAAATTATGATATTTGACGCATAACTTGATTAAACGGATCATGGTTTATGAACAATTAAGTCATTTAATAAAATTTTTTAGTCATATTATTGGAAAATTTGTGTTTTTATTTAGGCAACTATTTTCATAGTTTTCGGCAACTATTTTCATGCTTTAGGCTACTATAAGCAACTATTTTGTTCATTTTTTTCTGTCGCAACCCTGCAGATATAGACATATACTCCGCTTCTGTAGTGCTCGTTGCCACTGTTGGTTGTCGTTTGCTACACCAGGAAACGGCTCCCCCTCCAATTGTAAACGCATATCCAGTTGTTGACCTACAAGTTGTACCTCACCAATGTCTCCGCCGTAGTTGGAGTCGCAGTATCCCATTATTTCACTACCATAGTCTTTTGAATAATTTAATGTAGTATCAGTGGTACCTCTAAGGTACTGGAAAATTCTTTTGACACTCTTCCAGTGTGTTTGCGATGGGTTGCAGCAAAATTGGCATACAGTGTTCACTGCATGTGCAATGTCTGGACGAGTAGCTTGGGCTGCATAAAGCAGGCTACCAACCGCTGCTTGAAAAGGAATAGTCGACTTACGTTCCTTTAAATCACCATTTTTAAGTTCAACATTTGTCAAGACTTGATTTGGATCAAGTGGTGTGACAACTGGATGCGACTCATGCATGCTATATTTTTTAAGCATTCGCTCAATGTACTGGGTTTGATTTAGGTTAATGGACCCTTCTGATCTATTACGCTCTATTTTAATACCTAAACAATAATTGGCTTCACCTAAATCTTTCATTTCAAATTTTTCACTTAGTTGCTTCTTCACTAAATTTTTAAGTCTTACTGAGTTGCTAAAAATTAATAAATCATCGACGTAGATAGCTACAATTATAAGTTCTTTACTCTCATTTAGTTTAATATACACACAACTATCAAAAGAACTTTGCCTAAATCCCATTTCAACTAAGCCTTCCTCTAATGTCTAATTATCCAAGGAGTATCTCGAGGATTAAAACTTTTCTAAGAAGACAACAAAAGCAGTTTTTAATTACTAACGGAATGGTAAATAGTTTCAGTAGCTTGGAAATTCTTTTTGCTGATTAATTTCTATTCACTGCAGATTTATTTCTCATGCGTCATTTCATTGCAATTGTAATACCTTTCTGTTCCAATGGTTCTAATCCCTTTTGCATGTCTTCTTAAGAAAGCTGTTATAAAACTTTTAAATAGTCTTACATTTACTGGGTTTTGGAGATAATTTTATTCTTGCTTAAGAATTATGAGTTTTGTTTATTACTTGAAAAAAATGTTATTAAGTTTCTTTTTCATGTTAAACAAATCATGTTTTATTTCTCGATTAGAATGAGACTGGGCTTGCTTCCCCATATAAAATTTTTAGTAATACTTACATGTTTTTTGAACTTTAACATGTCAAATTAACTTCAATCTGGAACTAAGACCTTTATTATTACAGTTAAAGCTGTTTTATCTCAAACCTCTATATCTCAAAATTTCTAAAATTCCTCACATTTACTATTTAAATTCAATGTATTTTCCTTGTCTATCTCGAAATGTTTTCTTTCAAAACCTCTGTTCCTCGATTTCTAATAATCAAGCACAAATGCTCAAACAAATGCTTTTGAGAAACTGAAAACAATGTTTTAAAAAAATTTGGCTATTAGTTAAAAAACAAAAATTTTTAAAAAAATTAAATAAAAGAGTTTAGTAATGTTTGGATGCTTTTTAATAATTTAACATTAGTACTTAAAGTATTTTTTTTTTATTTTATTAAAATTCTTTCAATACTTGTTTGTTTTATAATTTGTTAGATAGTCAGTGTCATTTTTAAAGAAATAAATCTTTAGTCAATTTTATTTTCAAAAACGAAAATAATAATAAATAAGTAAAAATATTTTGACATTTATTCAGTACAGAATTTGACCATTAGTTAATACTACTTTATATTATTTTAAATAATTGAATAAAAGAGGGTCTAATGATGTTTTAAAAGCATGTTTTTTTTCCAACAAATAATTTTAAAAAAATAATTTTTTTTCTGAAGTGAACATTTTTTTGGTTTGTTTTCTTCTTTCGTTTTTTTTTTTTTTTAATTTTAATGCACGTATGTAAAATATTTTGTTACAGTATTATTATTTTTAAACCAATAAATCTTAAATCATTTTTAATTTAAGAAAAATGAAATAAATCCTGGGTTTGCTTTTGCTTTGACTTTATTTTTTTAATTGAAAAAATTAAGCAATGATATTGATATTATAGTAGAATATGTTTAGAATTAATATTTTCTTTGGTAATAGATTTATTTATTTATTTATTTATTTTTGATTGATTTCCCATAGGTAATTTCTGAACATATGCTAAATCGCGATGTCTAACGGACGATGTATAACGATTTAAAATTTCTGACATCAACCAGTCCTTATCATAGTATTTGACAATTAAGCTACAATTTTAATTATTTGGCTACTATTTTTGATAAATTTTTGCTCCTGTTCAGGCAACTATTTTTCTAGTTTTAGGCAACTATTTTCATGCTTGAGGATACTAAAAGCAACTATTTTTGTTCATTTTTTACAGTGGCAACCCTGTTTATAGCTAGTTTGTCCCAATGCTTGATCTAGGGGTTCCTTTGTCTTCTGGGTTGGTTTCAAAATTACAAGGCTACGCAGTTTAGCAGTGATAGTTGTTCAGTGGGCTGTTCAACCCCGGTTATAATAACAATAATAATAAAAAAAAACTTGTAAAAGTGATCTTAAGGTTGTGCTTAAATGAAAAGCTGAATAATGATTATACAATGCCAGATTTGTTTATGAAAACAATTAAATTTAGTTTAATTTAGTTTGTCTTATGAAATATAAAAGTGAGACTAGGATTTGCTAATAAAATAATAAAAACGTAGTCATACCAAAATAATAACAAATTGCCTAATTTAATCTAATTTCCAGCTTTATTTTAACAAGTTTAAATCATAAAAATTACTATGATTTATGTTAGGTGATGAAAGAAAGTATTCACCTAATAAATTTTTTTATAAAATTTAGCATATATGTATGGTAATAGTTACCTGTTTTTTTATGGCTAAAAGTTAAAAGGTATCAAATGTATACTTACATAATATTATAGTGAAACCAAACATAAATTCGAACTAAATACTTATTGTAATAACAGGGCTGCCAACTGCTATGCATTTATCATAATGAGTGGAAGAAAAACTAAAGCTTTCAGACTTTTCATAATTTTGATAGCATTTTAAAAGAGTTACCACGGAAGATTTGGAACAAAGTGGCATTTCATATCAGCTTTTTAAATATTAACATGTAGTGGTGTGGATAATAACTTTATATCAAATTTACAAAACAAAGAACTATACGTTAACACCTAAACTTAACTACCAGGATATGAAATTTTCCCTTAAAGCGTAGAAAGTTGGCAGCCCTGTAATAATGTAGTAAACTTAAAGTTATTTTAGGTTATCTGACCACAAGGGTTTCCTTAAACCCAAATGTTTCATTAGTTCATTTAGTATTTTCTCTCTCTAAAGTTTTTAACAAGGATAATTTAAAATTATTAAATTGATTTTTGTATAATTTAAATTGATTTTTCTTTTTCAGCCATATTATCCTACTGCTTGGGAATTCATTCAAAATGGTTTTGTTATGGCTGTAATTGTTCTTATAGCCACTTTCCTGCAAAGCACATTATCAAATAATTTTAACCACTTAGCAATAGCAGAAGGAACACACTTAAGGACAGCTTTGCAGGTGAAATACTTTGTTACTCTTTTTTAAACATTTTTACTACTCTTATGTTATAGGCAGTTGTATATTCATAAATGTTAACAATAATTTTCAAAATTTTATACCCTATGAAACTTACTACCTTATTATTACTTTAGAATTTCTAAATTGAATGTTGCATTAGAAGCTAAACCTTATTATCAGAATATTTAATATAATTCTTTTAAATTTTCGATTTAAAAGTTATTTGCAGGAAATTTATATTTAATTAAGATATTTCCCTTATTAATATAGAAATTGAAAAGACATTTTAACTTCATTCTTTAAAATGCAAAGAAAATAATAATTATCAAAATGATGCAGTTTTTGGACATAACACTGCACATGACATTTCAAGTATCAAGATTGTAAACAAATAAATATTAAAAAAAGTTAATAGTTTCTATTGCTTTGTTTGAAAGTTCCATTGATAAGCAAATTTAAAAGCATGGTGGTTGACTGATCTTATTGGTGACGTGAGCAAGACTTAATTTGCTTTAGAGGTCCTGTTTATACCTCATCCGGTATTTACGTGGTAGCTTGTCAGGGGACGCAATGGTTACAATGCGTTTCATAAACAGAGAATTAGCATACATCTGTCTGCAATGTTAGTCACAAGTTGGCAGTCTACATATATTTATTTTAGTGATTTTAATAGTTAAGATTAAGTATTTAGTTGTTAGCATCATTGTGATGTAAATTAGATCACCAAATAAATATGAGTGACCAGTACTCATACGTGTTTTCTTTCACTTACTTTCATGATGTTTTTACTCTGCTCAACAGTGATCTGATAGTGTGATGTTTGATTAGCATCACTGCTAACTGATATGCTTTTATTGACAATAGGTGTTATCAAGTAAGCCTGCAAAGTATGGAGATGCCACATTATGCAAGGAAATCTATCCATTGCATGTTTATTATTGTTTGTGAGTAGCAACCTATAGTTTGTCTATGGTAAGAACTCCCCCCACCACAAAGTCTGAGGCTGTCTGCTGCTATGGAAACAGGAATAGCACACTTTAGGGGTGTAGCTTCTCTTCACTCTAGAGCTAATGCGATAGACCGGAGAAATCGATTCCCTTTCGCTCGCCAACCAGAGCCAAAACCTGTTCTAAACAATTGACACCTCACCCCTTACTTGAAATAGTTATATCTCATTACAATAGTCAGTGCCGTGGGTCCAGGCGAATGGCTTGGGGAGTTCTTACTTTAGACAAAGTGTACAATTGTTTGTGAGTGATGCAAAGTTTGCTGTCGAACTACTATCTGAATGAATATATGAACCTGTATATAAGGTTTTTTGTTTCCCTTACTATCTCTTGTGCAATCGTGTGTGAACCAAACGCAAGGCATTTCATAGTCTTTAGGTCTTTTTTTAATGATGTAACCGAGTTGTAACAATTTTTCATCAACATTCTTCATTATGTTCTTTAATTATATCATCAACATTCAATTATGTTCTTTAATTATATTCTCTTCTGGTTAAGCAATTCAATTACTTATGGACATTATTCGAAACAGGTTAATTATTTTTCCTAAAGAAAGCTTATTATTTTTTTTTCATAATCTTTTTCTAAATTATGTTCTGCTGGTATACATTATATTTAAATTTTTATATAATTTACAAAGTTATTATTTAGCACTTCTACATTTTTAATTCATTATTTTAGTGTGTAACGTTAGCTATAGCTTTTAAGCAAATTTGGATTTTACTAATTTCTTTCTCATTCTTTTAGTGTCTTGTTTATAAAAAAGCATTAAAGACAAATTCTGCTACAGGCTTAGATACTGGAGCTCTAGTCAATCATATGTCTGTTGATGCTTTTAACATGTTGATGCTGTTTTCCATGGGCCATTATATATGGGCTGTACCTTTAAAGGTATGTAACTGTAAAGCTATAGCTCTCTTTTTTTTTAAATTTTAATTCAAAAGTATTTTTATATTATTTTTGGCAAACTTTTTTTTTGCTATTAAAAATATATTTGAATTTTTTTTAATACTTTGTTTATTTTAATTATCTTTCTTGAAGAAAAAAAATAGTTATTAGTATTATAAAAATGTTTTACAACCTTGTGTATAATGTCACCTTTATTTATGTGCCTTTTTTAAGTACATAAGTTGAACCTTTATATACTGTTATTGTTTCCGACAAACTATGATGTTTAACAGAACTTATAGTTGAGTGGCAGCCATTAGGAAAGAAGAAAAAAAAACAATGATCTTGAACAAATGTTTTTGATTTTAAAACTTATATTTCGATGAATATTAAACAATGTTTTTTCTTCTTCTTTTATCTGATAAACTGGATTTTTGTTGTAATTTATTTAGAAAAATCTAGAATAGTCACCATTAAAATTTTTAATAAATTCATTTGAGGTTTAATGTTTTTTTTTAACACAATTTTTTTTTTTAACAATTATGTACTTAGTGTAATTTCAATTAATAATCTGTGGTGAAACCTAAAATTTACCTGTTCTAAAAATTGAAAAGCAGAATTTCTTTTCCAGGTTGTTCTTCTTTTGGTTCTTCTCTACCTCCAACTTGGTTACAGTGCATTGATTGGCACTGCCACTGTAATTTTTTTAGTTCCTATACAGTATTATATCTGTACATTATTATCTCGAATTCAAAGTAAAGCTTTGGTGAGTGAGTATCTGCTTATAATGTTAATTCGCCTTTTTTTAACCTCAGAAACTATTCAACCAATTTAGCTCAAATATTCGAATTTATCACTGTAAATTGTGTAATTTAGAAGTATACAAAACATTTTACATCTTACAATTTAGAATGTTTTTGATTATTATTAAATTTAAGAATAAAAAATATTGCTTTTACTAAAAATAATTTTTCTACTTAACTGTATATGGATAAAAAATTTATTCATGGCTACAAAGATATTTTTATACTTTATATTACAATTATTAACAACAATCAATAAAGATATAGACAAAAGTCTTTAAGCCAAAACTATTCTATTTAGGAAAAGGTAGTTGATGTTGTAATGATAAGAATTCACACACTTTTCATCTGTTATGCTTTCAATGCTTTTCATTACATCATTGATTTTTAAAAAAAATGAGAATTGTTCAGATGTTGCGATTCATAATTTCTGTTTCTGTGAGTAATGTGTAATTAAAGGACTGGTCACAAAGAGCTCATTCTTGTCTTGTTATGGGAGCTATAGTAAATTCTCAGTGGTGTGTAGAAACCTTAGCAAAACTCAAAAAAGTGATCAAATCTAAACATTCCGACATACAATCTTGTGAAATCACCATGCTGCTTGACAATACTAGACCTGCCATGCCATTAAAGGAATTTCTGCAAAAATTCAAATGAGAAGGTACATTGGTTTCAAAGGGAATCATGGTGTGCATGTACAGTTGATCTAAATAGTTCGCTATGGTTTTTTATGAGCGTGGAACTGTACAACTATTGTCACAATGGCAAAAGTGCCAAAACACTATAACAAATATTGACAATACTTTTGAGTTTCGATAGATGAATTGCATGAAATAGCCACTGTAATCAAATTACTATGAAAAATAAAAGGTAGCTGGTAAAAATGAAAAGTGATCGAATCTGAACATTTAAATAAGCACTGACCATTCACAGTTAATGAAATAAAGGAATTTCTGCAAGAAATTTAAATGAGCAGTCTTGGGCCAATGATCTTAAAAGTGCCCAAATCTGTCCCTATGTGACTTAAAATTTTTTCATGCATTCAAATAAGTTTTGTGGTGACATTGATCTCAAAAGGAGTCAAGGTGTGCATGTGCAACTGACCTAAACAGTAGTCAACAATTATTTTTATGACCATGGAATTGTGGGTTTATTGTCATAAAGGCAAATAGGCCTAATCATATAAAAGTAAATGGCGGAATTGCTAAAAAGCTTTTTTTTTCCAATCAACTTTTATTCAAAAAAGCTGGTTTATACATACTTTTTAATATTTTATTTTTCAAAATTATTGTACATGTATTTATCTTTCTTTTATTAATGACAATGCTGTAAAATCTGATTAATGTACATAATGATATTAATTTTGCTTTCTTTTAAAGGTATTTATTCCGTAAATATGTAAAATGTAATTAATGTTAATGAAATTTCTGTTCTATGTTAGCTTTGAAGCTCGACATTTTTGTCTTAAAATGTTCTAAACCTATTTCTTTCATGTTTTAATTCTTCCTAACTGTGCTTAAAATTGATATAGAATATTTATTTTTTAAAATTGTAAAAATGCTCTATTAAAAAGATAGACTATTAGTAATTTATTATAGTTAATTTTTATTGTTCATATATTTATGCTGCATTAAATAAGTTGATTTTTAATTGTAGTTTTAAGTAGTTTAAAATTATTCTTTTAAGGCTTCCATGGTTAAAGCTGTTGCTGCAAACTATTTGAAAGTGTAAAGTTGCTGCTCCAAATCGGTCATAACACACAATTACACCAATTTAATTAATCAAAAAAAATTTATATTGTTACAGTTTTTGAAAAATACAAGTGCTTATAAAAGCTGGCTTTTTAGATTTTAGCCAGCTTTTTTTAGGCAATTTAAGCGAAGAAAAATCAGATCCACTTTTTTTGGCTTGGCTAAAATCTAGAATCTCTAAATAAAAGGCTGCTGACTCAGCATTAATTGACTTTACCTAATAATTGAGCCACTTCTAACTCAGTGTTTGAAGGCACTGAGCTTTTATTGTAAAGGACTGGGGTTCATTTTCTAGTGGCAGATTGAAGCTCACCAAATTGAGATCAATGGGTATCCGTCTGCTTGAGAAGATACTGACCACATTATTACAATGATGTTGTTGATCACAAAATTGTTAAACCTCAACTTTCATGGCCCTCTGACCCACAATGGGTTGTTGTTAAAAAATACTATTACAGATTGATTAGTGAGAAAAAAAACAGCTTCAAGTTAGTATTGCTTTTATAAAAAACTCTGGACCAACTAAAACTTTATTTTTTAGCAATTTAAGAAGAGAAATTGATTATTAATTTATTGTTTCTGAAGTTTATTATGATTCCAACTTTTTTTCTAAATGCTGTGTATTAACTTAATTACTTGCAGTTTAAGTGTTTTAATTTTTCTTCCTTTCTCTTACAGTTTTCATCTGGATAACTTCTATTATTCTGAACCTTTTTCTTACTTCTTCTCTCTCTTGGTATTTTCTTTTTTCTATTTTGTGTGAATATCAAAGTGTGTGTGATAACTTTTAAAAATCAGTTAAAATTTGCAATTCTTGTTTTTTTATTGTCATTATGTAATTTTTACTCCTTTGACTTTTTCTTGATTGGGAAAAAATTTGAAAATATTTCTTTCTTTCCTGATTTCTAAAATTAGGTAGAATAGATATTTTTTCAATAAATGTTGAAATAGTTTTTTATTTGCTTTGTAATTAAAATGTTATTAAATTTTTAATTATTTGTATTTTATTTATATAGAATATATTTTTACAAAGCACTAAATAAGGATTTCCTGGAGATTAAGATTCTTTTCCTCTTAGAATGCTGTCTAACTTTGACCCTTTTGTGAGTTAAAATTTTTTTCTTCCTTTTCTATAAGAGTTTTTTTTTTTTGCTTTTTTGTGTGATTATTCAATGATTAATAAATGTAAGCTTCAAATCGTAACAAATTTAAATAATAAGATGGTAGACAACCAATCTAAAAAATTCCGGCGAGAAGTTATTACAATTATTATTAAAAAAAATTCAGAATTGATGTGTCAAGGATGAGTTAGATAAGTCAAGGTTATAAATTTAGCATTTGCATTAGAAAGAACTCTATGAAAGCCTGCACTCTCTTTCAGGTTTCGAAATTTACGTTATTGGTCAAGTGGTCCTGTACCTCCGAAATTCAACTCAGATTTCCAAAAAATATTCAGTGGTCCCCTGAACTAGCAAGTAATGTAAAAGAATAGAAAGTTGTCTTGATCTCAAAAACATATATCATCATAACTGAGTTAAAAAAAAAAATATTTTTCAACTAAACCAATATTTTGTTATTTTTCAACTAAACTGAACCAACTTTTTAAAAATAAAATCTACTCAAGACCTGTATAGGGACCAGTGAAAATGTTTATGGACCAGCAATATCTATTAGTTATATTCCTGAGGACTAGTCTCTAAATTGTCTTAATTTTTACCCTTGTATCTCCGTTGAAATTTTTTAAATTTTATTTTGAAAATTGTAATAGGCTTATAAATATTTTATTATTTTTTTAAAAATTAACATATTATATTTGACTCTCTAGCTAAATATTTTAAAAAGAAATATTAACTACTGTAGAATAGGTTTAAATGAATAATTATGTATATATTTTTAAAAGTTTGTTCTGTATTTATTCTTGAAAGGTTGTTTCTGATGAGAGATTGAAAAGAACTACTGAACTACTTCAAGGAATCAAGCTGTTAAAATTATATGGCTGGGAAACAGTTTATGCTCATTTGGTGCAAAAAATTCGAAATAAAGAACTTAAAATTTTAAGAAGTGATGCAGTTTGTGTGGCATAGTATAACAAGTTATTGTTTGCTTGTCAAGGTCACTTCTAAACTACTTATGTTTTGAAATTTTAGTTAACTTACAAGGTTTAACCTCGTTTTAAATTAATGAATGAAAGTTAACAACTAAAATGAGAAGAAGAAAAATTGTTAAATGGAAATTATTTTAGAGAAATTTTCCTTTTAAAATTTAGGAATTCTACTTTTGAAAATTTTTATGTAAATAAATACCGAAGATATTTTATAAGTTATAATGTAATAATTTGAATTTATTCTTTGCAAAATGAATCAAATCAACTTTTCAATTCAGCTTTTAGAGTTATTGGCTACCAATTATTTATTTCTCAAAATGATAACACGAATTATTGATTCCTAAACAAAAGGATAAATGAAAACTTGGGTCAGTCTATTGTTGAATCATATTATAATTTTTTTTTCTTCTGAAGACAGCATGATTTTTATTTAGGTAATAGCAGGTTTTTACGCATCATGCTATTATGTTGTGCGAATACTGGAAACTTGTTAAGTACCTATCTGGAAACTATGCTAAAAAACAGTTTGATGTAAATATGTAATCTTTTAAAGTGTTTATTATTACTATATTGCCCCTAAGCATTTTGAATGCATTTTAAATTAAAAATTATTTCTCCCATATTTTCACCTTTTATGCCTGCTTTGAGATTTCCAAACAATTTAGATTTCTTCATTTTTTCCCCCAAAATTATACCAATTTTAAATGGCTTATAGTTTGCTGTAAATAATTGTGTATAACTTTTTTATCTGCTGTTTTTAAAAGCTTGTTTTTAAAGTTACACTGAATTTTTTGTTTGTAATATGTTTAAAAATATTTCACAATTTTTAACTGGTCTTCTTCATGTGATACTCTTTAAATCTCTTTATCTTCTTAAAAAGAATATCTATAATAAATTTTATTGTAATAAGAAGACATTTTTTATAAGCCTATTTTTTTGGGATTCAAATAATATATTGACATTTACCTAATTAATGTTTTTTTGAGGAGCTTATCTTACTTTTAATTTTTAATATTTTGAATATTAAAAAAAAATTACTGATATTTATGCTAAAAAAATTATTCTAAGTTGCTGATTTTTATAACTGAATGTATGGTGGTGTAAGTAGTAGAAGTTGTATTAGATTAAGAGATTTATAAAAAAGTGCATGTTAAGCAATTTTAAAACATTTTATTTTAATGTGATATTCTAGAAAATATTGTGTGTTATTGGATTTAATCAGCAACATGGAGTCTGTTCGAAATTTCTTCAACTTTTGAGACGTTTATAAATTTAAAGTTAACGGTTGTTAGTCGTTTGACGGTTCGGATGTCATTATTATTTTTTTTAATAATAATTCTGTTATCTATCAGAAAAACAAACTACAAAAGAAAATGTCAAAATCTTATTGAATAATAAAATGCAATTCAAAATTTTTACAAACTTAAGTAACATTCCTACTAAATGTTGTTTGATTGTTCTACTTGAAATGTACCAATCAAATTCTCAATTTGATGAAAAAGTGACAAAAAATATTGTCCCTGCAGTGTATTTTGTATTAAAATGAAAAGTTTGTTTTAAAAAAATTTTAATTCTACACCTTATCATTTATTTAAAACAAAACCTGAAAAAAAGAATATTTCCAATCTTTTCATAAAATGAAACTGATTAAAATTTTCAATTTATTTTCGAACATCAATCTCAAGAAAGTTTCAAGCAGGCTCGAAAAGCTCTGTGACAAAGAAGTATTGTTTTGGGGTATAGAAGTTGCATGAAATAAATAATTTTATTAAATCTATCGATTTAGTAATGGTAGAAAGTTTACTTATTTTGATATAAGCTGGCCAGGTGACTGAAAGATCAGCGTGCCTGACTGCAAACCCAATGGTTGCAGATTCAAATCCTGCTCAGGACATGGACATGGAAGTTTCTCTCTGTGTATTGTCCTCTGTGGCCCACTCTTACAGGTAGCACAGGGTTGTCACTCCACAAGGAGAACCTGGAAAATACAGGGAATTTAAAAATCACCTAAAATAACAGGGATGCAGGGAATTTTGATTTTTTCTTAACGAACTGGGGAATTTTGTATCTTATTTTTGTCTTTTAAAAATTGGTGACCCCTCAAAACGTAATCTATGGGATATTTAACCATTATATTTACTATAGCATTATTTAAGTATGTTCAGCTGTTTTTCCAGCAATTAAAACTAATAAATATAGTTAGCCCAATATAGCTCACACAACAGTACAGTAATCGTGGTTTCCTCTTAATATATTGTATATAATATGTACAGGGAATTTTTTTCTCCAGATTTGAGTCGCAACCCTGTAAGCAGCATCCGCTGTCTTGGGTTCACAGGTGCCCACTGGGTAACTTTAAATCAACGACAGTTTTGGCATCTTTCGAAGTGAAGAACAAGAGTTCAGTATCTGATGTTGAAAAAACAAATACAAAAAAACTTTTTCTGTTATCCAAGCATATTTTTAATAGAATTTTTTTGCTCATGTAAACTTTTGAAGGTTTTTTTTCCGTTAATTTTATATTAATTCTCTTTCTTTTAATAAAAACAATTTCAAAAGTTATTTTTTAACATAAATTTTCTTCATTTCAGCTTTCATCACTCAAACATCATCAATAATTGTGACACTAGTGGTATGCTATATATTAAATCATTAATTTTATAGTTTCTTTTTAAAATCAAATTCCACCGCATTTAATTTTTTAAAATTTAATAAATATATTTTAACAAAATTTCTTTTTATGTTAGACAATCTCATTATATTCGAAAATTGAGGGAAGACCACTCATGCCTGCTGATGTTTTCACAGGTCTAGCGCTATTCAATCAACTTACTGTGCCACTCTACATAATACCTTTTGTCATCCCAATGGTTATCAATGCTGTGGTAAGTCTTATTTTTCTGAAATATTTTATAATTAATTTTTTATCTGTTCTAAAGAAGATCAAAAAGTTTGTCAAACAATAAATTCTATTGGTATTTGTGAAATTTTGAAGATATTACCAGTATTTTTAGTATATATTTTTATTTTATTACCAGTATTTGTCGTTTCTTAATTAATAAATGCATGTTTTTTATACACTTTTTTTTCTTTAAGCAGTGCATATTATCACTGCTTAAGAAAAAAAGTATTTTTAGTATATATTTTTTATTTTATTGCCAATATTTAACTTTTCTTGATTAATAAATGCATGTTTTTAATACACTTTTTTTCTTTAAGCAGTGCATATTATCCTATCTGTCTTTAACTTGAAAATTCTTAATTATATAAAAGTGCTTGTCAGTGAATCATTTTTTTATGTATGTATAAAATATTAAATGAATCTATTTAATTCATTCGGAAATACTTTTTTAAGTTTTCAGTTTTTTTTTAAAAAAATCTGTCCAGTCTAACTAATTTTCATAGAACCAATTCAATATTTTAAGAGACATTGGTTTTTAATTTCCTTTTATTGTGTTCAGGATAACATTTATGCTGCTTTAATGAACTTATTAAAATGCTGTAATGAAAAGACTAGAAGTTAAAAAAAAGTATATTTTACTGAGTGCAATAAACTATGAATATTAATGAAGCTGAATATTTATAGTACTTCAGAACATTTGCTGACAGGTTTTGTTACACAGGGTGAGGAGTGAGTCATCTTACTCACCATTTTTTCAGATTTAGCCAATAACAAAACGCTATTGTATGAAACTTGCTGTTAACTATCATTCATTAATTTATTATTGAATAACAAATCTTTCAATCTCTGTTGGCCTTAAAAACCTATTATTCAGAAAATTGATTTTCCAGACTCGTAGAAATCCGAACAATTCTGAATATGTGACATTCCATTGTATTCCAAGTCTTTTGGCAGTAGTGCAGGAAAAGCTATCAAATACCATCATTTGATGTATGACAAAATTTTGTAACTCTGAATTAATATATTCTGCTTTTGACCAAAGTTTGTAAAAATTTGTCCGAATAATTTTTAAAGTTATAAAAAAAATAATTTATTTTGTTGGTCAGTTAGTGGTAGCATTTAAAATTTATCATTTCTAAACGAAAATATCTTTAAAAAATTTTGGAATTATAACTAAATATCTTCTCCTTTTTATTTGCTTCAATATTTAAATAGCACTATTTATCTAGCAAAATTGAATCTCTTAAATTAATATCTTCTGTTACCTCAATGGACCATTCAGGTGGCAGAAGATGTATCATAGTTTTAAATTTTTGTACAGATATTCTCATTTAAAAGTGGCAACATTTAGATGCTACCTCAAATCAATTACCTAAAATATGTGGTTTTTATAATTTTATCCATTTTTTATAAAATTTTTACAAATTTTGATCTATTGTGATGGCAAATGGTATTCCAGAATTACAAGATTTTGTATACTTTTTATCCATGGTTGTCAGCTACTTATTAGTACTATCACCAAGATGCTTTCACCTACCCTGATAGTGTGGCCAAATTATTATGACCACCTGACAGTTTTTATGCCAAATGAGCTATTGTGGTTCCAGTGATACCTGCTTTCTTGGTCTTGGGTGTGTGTAGCATGTGATAATGTAAACTTGGTGCCTGTTGTAACATTATAAACTTTATATTATTTTGTTTTTAGATATATGAAAAAATTTAATTTATCTGTAGCAATCAATGTTTCCTTGATCTAAAGCTTGCATAGCATCTTATGGTGCCAACTGAACACTATATGCTATCAAGATATCCGATATAACTTTTTAATTCATCACTTTCCTATGTCCTATAAGATTTCATACATTTGCTTTTTTTCTGTTGGTCATGGGTTGTAATGCAATTTTTGATTTATTCTGTTGGCGTACCTTACCTCCGCTAAACATTTGTTGCAACATTTTGAGACATTTTTTATGTGTATGTATATATACATATACACATATATATATACTAAAAAGTCAAACAGGCTGCTGTACTTCAGTAAGAACGCACCATTAGTTTATTTCCTTCATCCTCTTCTGTTTTCAAATTTTGTAATCTGGCAAACATTTTAAATTATTTTTGAAAAATACCTGTAAATGTGAGTACATTTGAATTCACATAACATTTTGAGTTTTATTCCGTATTTTCTTGAATTTTTATTATCTATTGTTTTGTTTTGCTTTTTTTTTTGCTCTTTTTTGCTTTTATTTTTCTTAATAGGTTCTATTTTCGTTTCAATTTTTTTGGTGCTCCTCACACTACTGTATTGATATCTTTTGCTTTGGCTACATTAATGCAATATTTGAAAGCACTATTTTTTCAGATGGAATCGTGTGAGCTGATGACAAGATTATATCCCTTCCTAATTTTTTTAGCTGTAAAATTTTTTTAAATTTGTGATTTTTTTTTAAAAAAAATTTAATTTTTTTTTCTTTTGGGAAACCTTTATATCTTTTTCCTTGTTTACACTTTATTTTTATTTTATTTTGTGAGTTCTATGTACTTGCAGCTGATGCACAGAAAGAAAACTTATTATTTTTCTTAATTTTTTTCATTAATCTCTTTTCTTTTATCCTTTTTGTCTTTATTATGCTATATATATATATATATATATATATATATATATATATATATATATATATATATATATATATATATATATATATATATATATATATATATATATATATATATATATATATATATGCACACATCTATTTATGTCTACTATTCTATTATGGATATTTTACTCATGATTTGATACATTACAGTGTTCCAACTTTAAGAGATATCAACGTACAGATTCCTGCTGGTAATTATTATTATACTCTGTTTTTTTCTTATATTACTTTGCAACTATTTTTAAAATTATTGAAACTGAGGTTAAATATTAAGAAAATAATTATTGCTACATGTACTCAAATGTTTATATATTTAATTTAAAGTTTGTATGAATTGAGTAGTAAATTTTTTGGACCGGTTAAAAGTTTGTTTGATTCTATTGGAAAAGGAGCATATGTGGACAATTTGAATAATTTTGTTAATTATTAGTCTAAATTTTTCTGCAATTTTTAGCAAATTCAAAATTAAAACTTTATATTTTCATATATAATTTTCAGATCAAACACACTTGATTGTTAGGTATTAGGTAAATTTTAAAACAAGTCTATGGTGGAAAAGTAGATTTTTCTTATTCTTTCCAATTGCTGTTTTAGAGTAATTTTATTCATTGTTTTAAAAATTTGGAAATATTATGGTTATGCTTATTACAGATTTTAATATTAGCATTTCTTTAAATGACCAATTATTGGCTTAATGACTAAATTTGACTAGTATGGACGCAAAGTTGTTGGACTATAGTGGAAATAAGGAAAAGAATGTTGGTTAAATATTAACACATCATATGTTTAGGGATTTTATTTATTAAATTAGTTTCATACTGTAAAAAAAAAATTTTAGAAATTTATTCTTCGTTTCTAGCTTTTATTAAATTCGATTTAATTTTGAACAATAAAAATTTTAAACAATAAGCTTGTTCTCCAATAATTTTAGATTTTTTTTTTTGAATAAAAAGGATAACCAAATGAATTATTATTAAAAATGATAACCAAATGATAAAAATGATTTTTTAAATAGCAACTTAACTCTAGAAAGTCTGAACATTGCTAGAAAGACAACCTAGTTTACCTCAATAAACTGATCCAAAATTTCAAAATATAATCATAATTAATTTAATAAAAACTATTATAATGCTTGATCAACAAAATTCTATGGTCTTTTATTGTATTTGGTTATCAAAAATATTTGACTAAATGGAACATCGACTTTTCAATAATATTTAAATATTAGTATCTCAGATAGTTTAGTTTCCTTTTCTCTTTAAATAGTTATCATGCATCTATTGAAATAATTTTGTTTTTTAATGAAATTGGGGTACCTTATGCTTACTGAAGAGTATCTTATACCCAAACCTACCTACCTGGGGTTATAGGATACCTACAAAAATACCAAAGGTCCCACTCTGGCCCCTTCTATCATAAGGTTCTATAAGTGCCTTATAATGAATAATTAAATAATCACTTAAATTGGATCAAATTATGAAAGTCATAAATTTTCAATAGGTTACTGTTTTAATTGCTGAGCACCAAAAAAACAAGAGAGACCAAATTAACCCCATCCGTCATTTTAGTGTCAAGATAACATGAAAAATGTAATAACTAACTGTATCTGATTTATACTTCCAATATAAAACTCTTTTTTGCTGATTTATCTTAATATAAAATTCAAGTTTTTATGATTAAAAGTTGTTATATAGGATTAAAATTCAGTTGGAACTTTTTTACACAAACATAGAAAAGTAATGTAAATTTACTTCTGAAATAAATTAACTAGAATGCATTGTGTTATTGCTTAATAAAAGTTATGTTATTTGTTATTAGCATTTTAAAAAGTAAGTTCATTATCAAAATGGTTAATTTCTTTCTTATAATTTCTTCTTAAATTTGACTAAATTTCTGCTTTATGAAAAAAGCTGAAATTTGATTAAATCTCTGCTTTATGAAAAAAAGCATGAAATGATATGTTTATTGTGGGATATAGTTCATAATGTAAATTGTTTATTTTAGGTAGGTTAACTATTGTTGTTGGACCCATAGGCAGTGGAAAATCATCCCTTTTATCTGCAATTATTGGAGAACTTCACCAGATAAGTGGATCAGTTAACTGGAACAGGTTTGCTTACTGTTTGTTAATAATATTTCTCAATGTTAATAATAATTTCTACAACTCAATAAATGGTGCTTTGTGCAGTAATGTGAAACCATTAATTGTAATCAGTTTCTTCTATGGCACTATACATGAACATCTTCCATATTTTGCTATTAAATATATTATGTTCAAGGCATTTGTAATGATTTAATCAGTATTTTACACTGTTTATTAATGAAGTTGATTATTTTTAAATAACACACAAATACTGCACATAAACAGGGATGCCATTCTTTTATTGCTATTATGACGAACCTTCTTCAGATTCAAAACACAAAATGGGAAAAAGAAAATGGCCAGATGCAAATATTATACTACAAAAAGAAAGGGGAAAAAAAGGATTGACTTACAGGGTTTTTGACCTTGAAGAAGTTGCTTCATTATATTAGCCAACCAATTATATGTCTGTCTATTGGACACTATTTGTGCTTTTGCACTTTATTGTGACTTAACATTTATATGCAGCTCAAAGTTGATCTTTCTTAAATTTGATAATGTTGTTTGGATTTTATTATTAAATTTTCTTAAGCATAATTACTATTTATTAATTATAAGTTTTAAACTTAACTAATAATGTATCTAATAAAAGTGTCTTATAATGTATTTAAATGTTTACTCAATTCCAATGAATAAAGAAATTATAATTTAATGTTTTTATCTAGTTTTATGTTAATAACTAGTCCAAGTTATTTTTTTCTTCTATGAATAAATAAAAGAATTATACATGTGTCCTTCTTTTTCTTCTTTTTTTTAAAGATGGTTTTATACGTGTAAGGTAGGATTAAAAATGTAATTTAAAATTTTCTTGTGACTATAATAAGCATCAGAGTGCCATCTTATCAAATTTTGCTTCCATTTTTTTAATCATTTCTTAAAGCTTTGTATTTTAATAATCTTACCACAGTAGTGGTATTTTTCTGATATAAAAGGTCAACATTGTAATGTATTTTTAAATTATTCAATATTAATATATAATTGCAAATCATAGCTTTATGTGTGAAATATTTTTAATAATAACAGTAATTTTAATTATAATAAAGACTGTACTTTCAATATATTATTTGTTCACAATGTCTTGATGCAAAAAATATGTTCCTCTTCCTAAATTTCATTATGTTTTTCACTTGTGTGACCTAAGACAATAAGAAAAAGGCTTATCAAATTTGCATCACTAATTTTAAATAAATCTAATTATAAAATCTAAGTAATAAATCTAATTATAAATCTAAATAATCATAAAATAAATCTAATTATTTTTTTTATGAAAAAGATTTGCTTAACCCTCCAAGCATTATGCATCTGAACGAAGCTTTGTTCTGGTATGCTGCATTTCAGTTAAATTACTTGGGATGTAACAGATTTGCTATGCAGGAAAGCAACTACTTTAAAGGATGTGAAAATCTTGATCAACTGCTCAACGACTTTTGAAATTTTAAATATTTGAAAAATAAATTATTAATCTAAAAATGAATGTAAGAGAATTGCTTTATATTGAAAAATGTTAATTGTAGCTTTAAGAAAGATAGTTTCTGAATTATAAACTGATTTCTGATTTTTGAAATATAAAATTTGCCTTTTTTTATGGTATCTATCTTTTACAGCTCTCCTCTCACTGCTTATGTACCACAAAAACCATGGCTTGTTAATGCAACACTTAAAGAAAATATTTTGTTTGGTCAGCCATATGATGGGGCAAGGTTAGTGCATTATATTTTATGTGAAAATAAACTCTTATTTGTCCATATATATATAAACAGTCTACTACTTCACATTGTACTAGCTATACAACATATCTGCCAACTCTTCCGGATTTTCCGGAAGATTTTATTTTCATATTTAAAGTGGTAGTAATTATATACTATTTTTTCTTTCATAATCTTAATTTTTAAATGATATTGATCACCACTATTCTTACAAAAATTAAGCACATATATTAATATGCGTTACTATCATGGTTGTCAACTTAAATTTCTCAAATACAACATATTTGTTTGCTTAAAATCGAAGTTTTAATTCCAATTTAATACCACTGGGAAAAATGATAATGGAAGGGATTAAAAGTTGGCAGGTATGATACAATGTGAATAAAACACAAGTAATGCCACAAAAATAGACATTCTTTCATTTTAGTTGTGTAATCAAGATGTCAGATTATGTAAGGCTAATTAGATTAAAGTGGATTTAATCAGGGTCTGATTATAGCCTAGGCCCAATAGGCATGGGCCTAGGGCCCACAATTTCTGAGGGGCCTCAAAAATTAGTAAAAAGTCTAATGTAATGTGGGCTAGCTATGTGTTTGTTTAAGTATTAAATAAAAAATAATTTCAGCTTACAATAAAAAAATAATTCAGCTAATCAGTGACTTTCAGCGAAAATCACTGATTTCAATTGTTTGTGGTCACCAAACTATTTTTATTTTGACATAACATGTTTTGTTGTTTTATATTTTGCTTGAATTTATAGATACATAAACTTTATCTTTGAAAAACAATCTTCAATTGTCTGCTTTCAAAATTTCTTAGAATGTTTCTCTTAAATCATGCAGTTCAATAGATTCTTTTTCATTATTAGGACTACTCTTCAGTAATTTAATTTCAAAATATTTTGTAAGGGGCCCAGAAAATTTGGTGGGCCTCGGGCCTGAATTTGTCTTGATCGGTCCCTGGATTCAATATTCTGATTTTTTAAATATATGTTTCATGCTCTTAAATCGCACTGTAAGGTTGTGTTTTGTTTGTACAAATTATGCAAAACGTGACTGACAAAAAATTTAGTAAGTACCCTAGTTATTAAAATCAGCTGGAGGATCTTTCAGATGATGAAATTTGATTTGTTAACTGGGAAGAGAACTGTTTTTTTTTTTTTTTTAAGCTGAAATTTATTCAAAATTTTAACAATTTGGGGACTTTTCTGCGATATTAAGTTAAAACAATTTAACAAAGTTTATATATATATATATATATATATATATATATATATATATATATATATATATATATATATATATATATATATATATATATATATATATATATTAGGAAGGAATTTTAAATATTTTTGCCCATTAGATAGTTTATCATAAAGCAACTTATAAATTCATGCATTTCAAAATCAGATATCTGTGGTGCAATGGTACATCACTTCATTTTAACCTTTAAATAAGTTGCTTACCATAAATGACAATTAAAAAGTACAATTTCCTGATGTTCAACTGCTCATCAGTTACATTGATCATTCTGTTGATTCTTTTGTAATTTTTTTCTCTCCTTTTTATGTGTTTACTGTGAGTGTATGACTTTCAATGTTCAACTCCATACCATTGGAACTTTGATCACAATCCAGAAGACAAGGGATCAAACTAGCCTTTGTGGAGAACTTTTTATTGGAACTAACCCTCATTTACGTTAGATGGAGAGAAAAAAATCTAAGAATCCCACAGTTAGCCTGATGGCAAAGAGATTCTAACCCATGATCCGTCTACCGCTGAGGATATTTTATGTCAGTACTGTGATCGGTTCGAGCCGGATGCAGCATTCTTTTCAACCAACTATCGCAGGGATTCCCTGTTTACCTCATTGGGAGGAAAGAGCTCTATCCCTTGAGGCACCGTCCCGCTACAATTTACATTGTAAATTTTAAGATCTAATTAAACTATACTGACTATTGGCATGTCATGACAAGCCAGTGATCATGTGGCATATTGACAGTGCTGATTCTTTCTTGCTTCTTGCAGTGCTGACTGATTATTTTTGACTGATGACTTGGTTTTGAGTTTCCTTTCAATTAATTAATAAAAAGAATGTGTAAAACTTTCAAAATATTTTCTTCTAACTTTGACTTGTTTCCCTTATAATCCTGTTGTATTTTATATGATTTTGAAACAGGTACCACCAAGTGATCCAAGCTTGTGCTTTGCAACCTGACATAGATTTATTGCCTGCTAGAGACATGACTGAAATCGGTGAAAGGGGCCTGAATCTCAGCGGGGGACAGAAACAAAGAATTGCTCTTGCTAGAGCTTTTTATTCTCCTGCACGACTTGTTTTGCTAGTAAGTATGTCGGCTTAATCGTAAAGGAATCTATTCAACTTACATAACTAAATTAGTAAGAGAAGTTATTTATAGACAACTTAATATTTATTTAATACCTTTCTATTTATTAAAAGCATGGTATTGAAAGAAATACTTCATATATATATATATATATATATATATATATATATATATATATAAATAAATAAATTACATAGTGCCCATCAACAACTAAAATCACATTTGTTCTGAGAACATTTCATTTTATAAAGCATCTGATTTTATAAACCGGAATGTATATATTCAAGAAGCAGAATGTAAAACTTCAACTTTACATCCACACTGAAAGCGAAATTGATTTTATTTTTACTGAATCCTCATTTGAAATTTTAATTAAACCTAAGCGACATTCTTTAATTTACTAAACGGTTTTAAAATGTTAGCATATTTGTTTGATTAGCGAAATTTATTGTTAAAGATTTAACATGGTGTGAAAGCCTGTAAAATATTTTATAACTTTCAACTTTCAATATATCATTTTCTTTGTTTTCTTTAAAGTTTATTTTAAAATATTACACTTCTCTGTCATCTATTGAAGTTAGGACGATAGCTTTACCTTAATGAATGAAAGGTGATCATTGACATTGGATGATGGTAGGCATTCTATAGCTTAATTCATAAACAGTATTTTAAAAAAAGGCTTGAGAAAATAGGAAATTCTAATTATTCAGACAAGGAAAAATGGAGTTTATCATTATTTTAAACATATGCTCCAAAAAAAAATTTTATTTTCTAAATGGCGATAATGATTTCATAAAAGAATAATTTTAGAATGTTTTGATATTGTGATGATTCCTGTCTTGCTAATTTGATTTTAAAATATAGCTGATTTTATAATCTAGGGATTTTATTAGTGACAGTCACCTTTTTTAATATATATATTTATATAATCGTGATTCAAATACCTCTGTATTTTATACTTTTAAAGGATGATCCATTGTCTGCTTTGGATGCCCATGTTGGAGCTTATGTGTTTGAGCACGGTGTGAAAACTCTTCTCCTGAGGAGGCAAAGACTGTTGTCCTGGTTACTCATAAGCTGGAATTCCTGCAATCTTCTCCAAAAGTAAAATATCATTATATTTATTTATGTATTTATTTGTATTTGATTTAGAAATCATTGTTCCCCTCTTCAAATATTTTTTAATATACTTTCTAAATCGATTATATTTTTTTAAGACTTAAAATAAAATAAAAGAAATTTATAAAAGATCAAGAAAGACTGGTAAAAATATTAAATAATCAATATTTACAAGCTTAAAATTTTAAAAATATAGACTGATGTTTCAAAAAATTTAATTTATTTGTTTTATTTATATATATATTTATCTTGTCTGTATGAAAGAAAGTCTGTCAAAGAAATTTTAATTTTCAATTGTACTTATTTTTTTAATGAAAGCTTAATCCCCAATTCCCTAATTTATAGAAAGTGTATTGTATTTTTCAGTTACTCAAAATTAGTCAGTCTTTATATGTTATGATATTATACAGTCATTGTATGATATAAAAATTGCCAAATATTCAATTGCTAATCACAAACCAACTTAAAATTTTAAAAATCTTAAATTTTAAAAAGCTAGACTGTTATTTAGAAGTTTAAACTGATTTTTTTTTTTTTTTTTTTTTGTTCGATGCTTTTCTCTTTTTTTTTTTAAAGAATTTTTACTTTAAATTGCTGCGCCAAATATTTTAACATTATTAGATTCCTACTCATTTGGTTTCAATTTTAATAAAAACTTAATACCTATTTTTTTTTATAGAATTTATGTTGATATAACTTCAGAATAAAATACTTTTCAAATAATACTTACGTCACAATCTATGAATGATGAAAACTATTTAATATTATATTGTGCATCATCTACTAGTTAAATTTCAGATGAAATTTAAACCGCTGCATAGATATCGAAATTATAATTTTAATATTCATTTTTAGTAATATTTAAGAATCAGGAATTCTTTTTTCATATTTACTTCTGCTAATTTTTCTTATTTCCATAAAACTTTCTTGAGATTAAAATTGACTTGTGATTAAAACTTCAACGAACAAATCAGTTATAAATTTGGTATGCAATTATAGGTACTGTTAATGGAATCCTGCACAATAAAGAAACAAGGTACCCCCAAAGAAATGGAAAGCCTTTTGCAGGATGTCAATTTTAATATGAAGAAACCCAAAAAGGCATATATGAGTGATAATAGTCAAGCTGAAGGTACATCAAAGGAAAGACATAAGCTTGTTCGTCTAATATCCAGGCAACTACTCTACAGAACAGTGTCTACTCAGGTAATGTTCTTTTGGATTGATTAATGGGATACCTGCAAGGGTATATCGACCCTAATCGGTTGTTGAAACGTGGCATTTGTTTTTTTCCGCAACTGTTCTCTCCATTATATTTCGAGTAAGCCATGCCTGTCAAGTATCAATTCTCTTATGTGACGCATTCTATATTCTTTCACAAAGATTTCAATTCTTTTACTATATATTTCTTACTTAACACACACAGACAGGCATAAAGCCATGTAGAGCATAAACAAACTAATTATGCATTGTAGTTGCCATGTACATCGAATAAAAATATCACAGTTACAATAAAATACATTAACAAATAATAATTATAAGTTAATGAATTATATTTTACCAAATTTGATGTGCAATATGGCATTGTATTTAACTAACATTCTAACTTATGTAGATAAGTTTTAGTTAAGCATAATGAAATATACAAAAAAGAAATGGTTTTTTTGGTAAAGCAGTAATTAATATTTTTAAGCATTCCAAAACAATTTCATGGTTTTATTTGGATATTATCTGGAAGTATTAAGTATTTTAGAGCTTCTATAAATTAAAAATTAATATGCAACTTATTTGTTTTTATGTTTGGGTTTAAATCAGTTTTATCAAAGAGGTGCACAACCTGGGGTTCTCAATTAGGCAATGGAGCATCTCCTTTGCAACTAAAAATTAATTGAAAACCTGTGTAACTAATATGAAAAATTTAAAACTGTTTTTCACACTATTTTAATAAATTGCGAGGAAAACAATGAAATATAAGGTTAAAATGTGTATAAAATCTTTTGACACCACAGTATTTTTTTTTTTTAAACTTTCTGTAATTGAAACAAGTATAAAACAAATTTAGCTCAAAGATTTAGATTTATTTAAAAATTAAGAAAGTAGTTATGTACAGGAAAATAAATGTTTTGAAGTTTTTCCTCGGTGAACAAAAAAGTTAAAAAGCATGTATGTTATGTTATGCATCTCTATTTTAAAATTTACATTACTAATATCCCAAACTCTTAAATTTCATTATATTTTAAGTTTATTCATGCAACTTTTGTGTAATAAAACTTGCAATTTTTAAATTAATGAAAAAGAGTGAAGTTATGATTCTGAATGAAAAAATTTTTAGTTTTTTTACCTTATTATCTAACTATTCTCTTTTTTGGGGGGGATAGGAGGTTTTGCATTCTTTTAATTTTTTCACCATGTGCATTGTCTATTTTTTTTCCTTTTATGCTGTCTGAAAAATGTATTATATGCCAAGATTGGTTTTTCACACCTTAATAAATATGCCATACTAATTATTTTAGACTCCTTTAAATAACTGAAAAGTTTTTAAATATGTATATATTTCAGGATATTAAGCCAAGAGCCAGAATGGTTTCACTTAGTCGGCAGATGTCTCACGATCCTTCCAGACCCTTGCCTTGCCACGATTGGGGTGACCATGATGATCCTCTTCCGTCCATTGCTGATCCAGACAATCCTGATACTGGTCACAAGCTCCTGAATCGCATGAAGTCTGTCGAGAGTTTGAGGTCGAGTGCGAGCTCTGCAAGTGTAGTTAGAAGGTCGTGGAAGTGCCCTCCATCAAGGTTGAATTCCAGGTAATCAACTAGAACTGATGATCTCATTGAAGATGAAGAAGAAGAGGAGGAAGATAATACTGAAGGTATGTGGTTTAGATTTATATGTGTAATGGAGATTTCTAAAATAATTATATTGTTTTATTGTTTAAAGATGTAACTAGCATTTTTTTTTAAATGTACTTTAGTGTGAAGCATCTTTGTATATTATTTCATTGCTTGAAAAGTGCTTAAAAGGTGCTTATTTTAGTTGAATAATTTGGCTACGCACCCTGACTTTCATTTAATTTTGTCTTTTATTTATTAGCAAATGTATATTTGTCTAAATGTAATGTTGAAATTATTTATTGATAATAGAATTTTATAATTTTTTTAAAGTGGATAAAATTACCAATGTTAACTCTTTGGAGCAAGTGCAGTTACCCGATGGAAAACTCATTAAAGACGAAGAAAGAGAGAGAGGCAGAATTTCAAAAAAAGTTTATCTTATGTATATGAATGCATGTACTCTACCTTTGGCATTGTTTGTGATATTTCTCAGTATAGCTACCCAAGCCATGAAAATAGGCACTGATTTTTGGCTGTCTGCTTGGTCTGAATCTTCTACTTACAAAGAGGATGAAATAGATCTGGAGGAAGCAGAAAGCATGGGAGAATCTCAGGTACAAATTAGTGATAAAAGTTTCTACAAAAAAAAATAATAATAATAAATTTGACTTTAGAAATTAATAATTTTAATTTTTTTTTTTTTTTATTTGGTAGTTTTATGATAATTTTTTCAAGACGATTGTCATTATAATTTTTTTTTTTATAAATCAATTTCTGAAGAAAAAGATTTTTCTATCAATCTAATTCAGGCATAAAAGAATCTCAGGTACAAATCAGTGAAGAAGTTACTATAAAAAAAATCTCTTTGACTGCCAAAATTCGTACTTTTTATCATTAAATTTTGTCAATGTTAATTTTTCTTTTAATTTGTTTATTTTGTGGTAATTTTTTAGGCAATTATCACTTTTAAAATTTTTTTATAACAATTAAAAATATATGTATTCTGGATCAAGGTACTTCAGGCATGTAAGAATTTTGATCTAATACTTTTGTTTGAATAAAAAATATCAATGGTACCTACCTTAATCTGTTAATAAACCATTTTTTTATATGTATAAAATCAAATTCATGTAAGATAATTCAAATAAATGTTAAAAGAAAAAATATAAAACAAAAAGAAAAATTTTCTAATTACAACCAATTGCTATTAAAGCTAAAAAACGAGAATAATAATTAAAATTATCTCAAAACCATCATCTAAGAGAATTTTGATTTATTAATTATATTTGAGGGAAAAGACCAATGGCAATTCATAAACAGTATTTTATAATAAAAATTACTTTGTGTAAAATTGTTTCATTTAAATTTAAAATATATATGTATATATAGATATAGAACAAATAACATTTTCAAACTGGGATCAATTACTATTGAGATGAAGAGAAAAAATTAAAATTTAAAATCTTTTTATTTAAGGATTGAGCTTACTAGACAAAACTGATCTTTGATAATTCTAATTTCTGCTTTGCTCTTTCTAACCTCAGTAATAATTGAGATAAAACCGATGAAGTATAAATGATAAAGTAGTATAAAGTATTATTATCTGAAAATAAGTAATCTCTAAAAATATATTTTACTTCTAGTCAGTAATCTTAAAAGCTTTTTCTCTGAAATAGTGTAGCAGGAATTATAATTAATTTGTTATTTATTATTGAATGATGAGATGAAATGATTAAGCATAATAAATTATCCATTAACATGTGTTTGATATTTTGACCAATAATAAATATTTTTTTATAAATGTTTTATATAAATTATTCTCAAACTGTACACCGCGTGAGGTTAGAAGAGTGCATGGAGCTCCATGGAAGAGTGGTGACTTTAAATAAACTAACTTATTGCTTTACTAGTAGTTTGTTGCTAATTTAGAAAAAAGTTTCAAGGTAGAGTTGAAAGAGTTTTAAATAATGTAATATATTATCTAAGTATCCTCCCCTAAGTAAAAGAAAAGCTATGAGTGTTCTATGCAAAACTGGGTTTTCAGCATTTGCTATTCTTCTCGTTCGAGAATTAAAAAAATCGGGGGGGAAAACAAAATCTTGTTTATTTTGAGGTTTGAAGAACTGCTATGAGCAGCAAGTTTCACCCATCACACTAAGGGAATTCACAATAACTTCAAGTGAGTCTTGTAATTTCGCTTTATTTATATTTTATCTTATATTTATAAATTTTAATGAATACCTCATATTAATTCAAATTAGAGAAGAATGAATTCTGAAAATGAGTTGTATTAACTATGTTTGTATTTTTCAATCTTGCACACAAGAATCTAATTAAAATTATACAGCAGATAATTTGTTTGGAAAAGTTTAGAAATCCCTTGGTTAGTACATCTCATTCACAATTCTCTTTCTTTTTTCAAAAAAAAAAAAAAAAAAAATCTTTGTCTTAAAAATTATTGTAGATACTTGCTCATAAGTCAAATTCTTTGAACATGTTCAATGAACTGAACTCTGCCTTAAATTTGCTCGGTTTCACCAAGCAGGCTTGACCGTGTGGCAAGTGGCATTAGAAACAGCAACAGAAAACTATTAACCATTTTGTATTGATAGTACATTAATTAGAATATTGTGTTATCGAATTATTTTATATTTTTCTTCATTCTTTTAATGACTTAACATTAATGATTCGTAGTTTTGGCCAGAATTTTTGGAGCTCAAACCACTGCGCTTCCTATTTCAGAAAACTTTAAAGCATTTTAAGTTATAATGGAGCAGTGGAAAGGAGCGCAATATGCTTATGAAGTAAAGGCATTTTACAAAAACGGCCTCGGTTACGGTGGAGATGCTGCAATAGATAATAGTTGCAGAAAACTTGTCATATGTGTTACCACAGGATGCTGAGCATTTTTATTTCTGAAAAATAAAGATTTTCCCTTTAGTTTTCAAGTTTGAAAATATTTTTTTTTAATGTTTACTGCGTAATTTTGCGTTATTAAAGCTGATCATTCACTCTTAATGGCATTTTTAAAATACCTGATTTTCTATCACATCTTTTAGTTTGTACCACGAGTGGGTTTTTTAAATATCTTATACTATAATATGAGGAATGGTTGCCAAGTCGAAAATCGCCCCAGAATTAATAAACTCCGGTAAACTTGGGGGTCTGGGGTTTTTGGCCACGAGGAATCGATTGGTGCCGGTTTTGAAGCGCTACGGTCGAGCAGTTCGGAGTTACAGATAGGATGTTTTCAAACTTTATTAGTTCGCCATAATGGCTATAGATACTTTTCTCCACTCTTATAAATGTATGCTAATGCGAACCTTACAATTGAAATATTAATTTTCGACATTTTAAACCAATAATATACGAAGGAATTAATAATTTAATTGTAAGGTTCGCATTAGTTTACATTTATCAAAGTGGAGAAAAGTTTAACTTTTGTGTTAAAATCACCGTCAACAAAGTCCGACATTTCAACATTCATCAGATTTCAAGCTACATTTTCAATATGCAGAACGCACCTCTACATGAAATTCTTGAAGGAGCCGGAATTTTGGAACGACAAGCGATCAACTCAATTCTACCCGCAAATGGACAACTAGAAGATACCGTCATTGTCAGAATGCTTCTCCATTACGCCGAACAAGCTTACCCGACAGTCAAAGTTGCCGTACTTCACCCTGAATTTGTCGCACGCTTCTACGTTACAACAGCGGATGGCGCTTATGAAGGAATGGCTCTTCTCAACGATATCAGCGACCAGAACAAGGCTTCCAACTATCTAACAACAAGGATTCGACGTGCTACTCATTCCCATTCACAAGAGAGCTCAAATGGATGGAGGCGAGCACTGGATGCTAGGAATTTACGAAGCAAGCTATGGAGAACGTCAACTATTAGTCTGTTATCCAGTCGACAACCCGCTGCCCATCGATGCTGTTTTGAGAAAAATACTGCGACACGTTTTGAATACCGTTGTTACGAATGAAAAGCTGAAAGGATGCATCGTGAAACCTCGCAACGCTTACAACCACCAAGATGACGCGTCTTCCTGCGAAGTTTACATCGTCTTTTATGCTCGACAATACCTCTCTCATCGACGCCTTTTCCTGGACAAGAATTTTCAAGAAGCGGATGAACGGAAGCAAATTTACGAATTCGTTGTGAACAGTGTCTTTAATTGAATAATTTTTTGTTATCAATTACATTTTATTTCCTATGACTTTTCAAACTGTACCTTTGTATAGAATAGTTCCCTTTCCAAACTTTGTTTAGATAGTTTACAATGGTGCACTTTAACCGGTTATCTTTTCACCAATGGTTTCACAAATTTTCTTATGGCATGTATTGTTTTGATAAATCACAATTGAAAATTTAAATCTTCGAGTTAGATTCGATACCTGTTTTCTCCGAGCGGAGCTCGGTCACCCGCTGGTGTTAATGATAATACCATAGGAGAATGAAATTTTCTGGCACAAACTTCTCAGAAAACTTAATACCAGCAATTTTTGTAGGTTCACTTAAATCTTATAACGAATAATTTAGTTGGTATTTAGGTAGTACAATGTAAGTATTCGCTATTGAATCATAAAATTTTATTTTGAGCTTGATTATTTACTTCTTTTTTCAGGCAACAAAGTAAATTTTTTCAAAAAATCCCATTGAATTCAATTCACAGACATTCGTATTATGACATTACGATTTTCCTCGAAGTGATTCTTCATTCGTAAATTTTAAATTTTTTTAAAAAAAAAAGAAGAAGAAAAAAAGTAGACGTACGTATCGATTTGGAAACAATTCGCTTCGAACCCCAGAAATTTTGCCTTCGGACATTTTGCCTTTAATGAAAATGAATACCTTTTAACCCACTGACGGCTTAGCAAATGGGCAAAATTGGAAGAATGCTTCTCCCTATTCCCCTATGAAACTGCATGGAAAAACCGGTTTTGCTACGTGGAGAAAACTGCAGGTTAAAATACGGCTTTTTAAGTACAGAGTCGTCAATGGGTTAAAAAAAAAAACATTTAAACATAGCCACAAAAATTTAAATTTCAGAGGTTGAAAAGTTCGACGGTTAGATGCAAACTATTTGACATAAATATCCCAATTCCCGCTATTTATGCTTTAATTTAATATTTTGTAATCAGGCAATTTAGTTACGAAAATGTTTTAAAATCATTTTTGAAAAATATCAGTAATAACATTACAATTAATTAATTATTTGCGTTTTATTTTGCATTTTGTTGAACTTGTTTTATTTTGTGTTTTTTGCTTGATTTTTTTTTTTTTTTTTTTTTTCAAATCGGTTTATTTTTTTTTTTTTTTTTTGGTGCTTCTCACACTATTGTTTTGATAAATTTTGCTATGGCTGTATTAATACAATATTAGAAAGCACTTTTTCGCGAATATAATCGTATGAGCTGACAACAAGATTATATCTCTTTGTTGTTGTGTTTTCTGCCTTTATTTTAAATTTTAATTATTCCTTCATTTTTTTTAAATTGTTGTCCCTGTTTTCTTAGTAATTTTGTCACACACACAACTTTTTCATATTTTTCGAAACAATTATACTGATAATTAATTTTTTTTTTTTGGAAATATATAAATGTATGTGCATTGATAAAACTCCAATTTCAGAACTTAAAAAGACGAAAAGAAAAAAATACATGAAGAAAAAAATACATAAAGAAAACAATATCTAACGTGAACTCGATATTTTTCGTGTATCTTCAGATTCGTAGCATTCGTTTTTCTTCTTAGAATCAAAGAAACCGAATGAAATATCATCAAGCAAAAACAGACACAGCAACAAAAAAAATCTTTTTTTTTTCCTCAAAAAGAGTAATGTGAAAATGCGGGTTCCGAAACAGTTTTTGGGTTGAGTGATTTTCAAGAAAAGCTCTTCAGGGCTACGTTATAGAGGGGCGAATGGCTACTAATCATTTTAGAAGTCAGCTGCATTTGACATTTTTTCCCGCCATTTTGTCTTGTGAGGTTTTCTGCTAGAAAATCAGAACGGCAGGCTGTTATTACTGCAACTTTTCATTAGCTAAAGTGGCAAAGAACTTAGTTTTCTTTACAGTTCTGCCTTGATTACTTTATATCTTTATTGAGACTGTATCACTGCAAAAAAAAATAATAATAAAATAAAAATAATACTTTTGATTGTTCTAAAATAGGGGTGCACAACCTGCGGCCCGCGGGCCAAATGCGGCCCGCGAGAGCTTCGAAACACAATAAAAAAAAAATTAAAAATGGCAATTTTTAATCGCACTTTTAAGTCATCACGTTTTGACACAATCAAGTTTAACAGATTCTTTATTAAATGTACGTTTAGCGCGCTTTCTTTAAGCCGATTTTAGAGTAAATGTAAATGATTTTTTTTTAAACAGTTATTTCCGCTTTTCTACGTGATTTCGAAAATCCAGAATTTTTATTACGACGCGAGTTTCAAGTCGCAAATTTAAATAATCGCTTTTCGTGCACTTTATTTGTGAATATTTCATCTTAAATCTAAGTGATTTTTTATCTTTTTTTTTTTTTGCAATTCTTTCTTTTTTTTTTTTTTTTTTTTTCAAAAATTTTTTTCGGCAGTTATTGCTACGCGTTCCCACGTATTTTAAAAAATTCCAATTATTCTATTACGCAGTGATGTGATTCTTCCGCGGATTCGCGGATTTCCGCTTTTTTTTTCAGATTTTTCCATTTTTTCGCTAATTTCCGCGGAATTTTTTTTTTTTTGTGCAAGTTAAAATATTTTGAGGAATTTAATTTTCCACGGAGCGAAAGTATTGAAGTCCTCATTCCTCCCTCTGAAGTTTCCCTAAAAATCATTTCCTTGGGATAAAACTGGTTGACCTTTATAATCAGGGATGAGATTTTTCCACTTTCTGGAAGATCTTCGCTTTTGTCTCTCGAATTTCTGCCCTTTTATCAAAAACTCCGATTCTCTAAAAGTTACGTTTTTTTTTAAAAATAAATATCCCACTTTTTCTGTGAAAATTCAGTCATAAACAGAAAATTCAAACTACGTCCTAGCTGCTAACCCTTCCACCTTTTACTTATTTTAGCTATTTTCTCCGATTTTACGCACAGGAAATAAGATTTTCCTTCTTTTTATCCGTCTGCTGATAGTTCGTATTTTCGTAATTCAGACGTTGCTGCTTCCTGTTTTTGGCGCGAAAGCAAACGGGGGGGGGGGAAATGAGGTGGATTTGCGGTGAGAATATTTATTTGCTCATTCAATTAATTTTGTAAATTTTTATTTATTATGTCTAAACAAAAACAATACAAACAAGCCTTTTAGAAATCCCTAGTCCAAACTCCGCAAATATCTCGATTCTTATTCCCGCGATTTTAATATCAATCATCTATTTTCTTATTTACTTGATTTAAAAGTTGCGCATTGTGATCCTTATTTACGCTATTTAAATATCGTACATTACGATTCTTATTTGCGAGATTTAAAAATCCAATATCGCGTTTCGTATTTAAGCATTTTTAAAATCGCGATTTTATTATCAAACATCTATTTTCGTATTTATCTGATTTAAAAGTTGAACGTTGCGATTCTTATTCAGGCGATTTAAATATCGTACATCGCGGTTCTTATTTACGAGATTGAAAAATCCAATATCGCGATTTGTATTTAAGCGCTTTTAAAAGCTTATGTAGCGATTCGTATTCACGCGAGCTTAAAATCCAATGTCGTGATTCGTTTTTGCGGTTGTAATATCAAACATCGATTTTCGTATTGGTGCGTGCTTTAAAAATTAGACATAGGGATTCATATTCGCGCAATTTAAAAATTATGCATCGTGATTCGTATTTACGTGATCTAAATATTACGCATCATGATTTATTCTCTCAATTTAAAATCATGCATGTGATGCATACATGCATTCATATAATTTTAAAATTAACCATCGGGATTTTTAATCACATGATTTACAAGTTTAAAAATCGCACTTTTTTGGATTTCCTCTTTTTCACTTTTTGACTACTCTCATCCCTGATTAGGACATGCAAATTTTAAATCATGCATTTGACACGCTTTATTTCGTGCTGAGTTCAGCATAAATATATTATATATCCCCAATTATTTCTATACTTTTCCACATGATTTTGACGATCCCGTTATTTTGATGTTATTACGACACGTGATTGTTAATCGCGCAATTAAATAATCACTTTTTGATACGGTATTTCGGTACAGTTTTATCGTAAATCCTAGTTATTTTTCCTTCGTTTTTATTTCCGCAACGAATATGATTTGGTTGAATGTGGTAAGGAATTGTGATTTGGTCAAAGACCAAATATTCGCCAAAAAAAAAAGAAGAAAAAATCGACTTAACGCCGTACACTTGGGGCCAAATAGCAAAATATTTTACTGCTACTAAAAAAATGCTGAGTCATAATAAAAATGCCTAAAAAAAGAAAAACAGAAAAAACGAATTTTTCTTAGTTCCTGAAACAAAACTTTAAGACTGAAAATCACACTTTTCTATGTTACTGGTTATTTATATTACAGTACAGGGAAAGAATGATAATAAATTAATAGTATGAGACGTTCTGTTAAAATGCTGGGTTATAATAAAAGCAGCAAAAAATGGAAAAAAATCCCTCTCAATTCTCAAAGTATCGAAAAAATGACAAAATTGACTTGTCTGATTATAATTTTTTTTTTAAAAAAAGTAATATCTATGAAAATTCAAAAATAAGAAAAACTTAGAAAAATACATTTCTCAAATATATTCTGCCGAATATTTGACTGATCATTCAACCTACTGAATTTTTCACAGAATGGCCAAATACTCGTTACATCCCTCCCTAATTTAAATGCAATGTTATTTCAACTAGAGAGATATTCATAAAATGGCGGAAAACGTGAATTTTTAAACTGCTCACTGTTTGTAGTTTAGATTTCAATTTTTTGTTGCTTAAATGATCTTTTTCGATGAAAAAAAGGAAAATGTTTACGATATAAAAAAATCTAATAATTAATAAAATAAAATAATAAAGTACATTACAAAATAAGCATTGAATTTTATTTTGAACTATCACAGTTTTGTTTTTATTTTAGGCTTTTGTTTAAAACCTGTAAATTTTTTTCAATTGAAATATTTAATTTGAATTTATAATACTTAAATATGACTAGACTTTTTCCTACTTTCATTCTGTGGGCATTACAGTTTTTTTTATTTTTATTTATTAGAATTTAATTCTAAAATGAATTTTCGTATTGCATGATATAATTAAAAAAAAACATTTCTTTTCTTCAATGTTTATTTATTTTGATAAATCTACAGTTCGTATGATAAAAATAACAAGTTTTTTTATTTTTGAATGAATTCTAATAATGGAACACTACTAAGTTATTGATATTGCTAAGTTTATTGATAAAAGAAATGGAACGCTAATGTTTAAATAAACATTACTACATTTGTCATTAACATGTCTAAATACATGTGCGGCCCTTCGTTAGCCAACCTGCTGTGCAAGTGGCCCTTCACTCAAAAAGGTTGTGCACCCCTATTCTAAAAGGATATTGGGAATCCGAATTTATCGATGTATTGCAGTTAATCCTGCTACTGAAATAATTTAGAATACTCAATATAACAGTAACTTATAAATGCCTCGCCATTAATAGGCATTTCATATTTCCTAACCTATTAATATTGCTTAACTCTTAAATTAAAATTTAATCTTCTAATCCCTTTAATTTTTTTATCCATAATATGTTGGCGTTTAAAATTATCCGTTGCGAATCCAAAGGATATTGTGAAACCGAATTTATGGTAGTGTTTTGCAGTTAGTCCTGTTACTGAAACAATTTAGAATAGTCAATATAACAGTAACTTATAAATGTCTTGTCATTAATAGGCATTTCATATTTCCTAACCTATTCATATTGTTTAACACTCAAATTAGAATTTAATTTTGTAATCCCCTTTATTTTTTAAACATAAATGTTGGCGTTCATAATTATCCGTTGCGATTCCGAATTATATTGTGAATCCAAATTTATCGCAATATTTTGTGGTTAATCCTGCTACTGATATAATTTAGAACAGTTAATGTAACAGTAACTTATAAATGCCTTCCCATTAATAGGCATTTCATACCTACTAGCCTATTAATATTGTTTAACACTCAAATTAGAATTTAATTTTGTAATCCCCTTTATTTTTTAAACATAAATGTTGGCGTTCATAATTATCCGTTGCGATTCCGAATTATATTGTGAATCCAAATTTATCGCAATATTTTGTGGTTAATCCTGCTACTGATATAATTTAGAACAGTTAATGTAACAGTAACTTATAAATGCCTTCCCATTAATAGGCATTTCATACCTACTAGCCTATTAACGCTTAAATTATAATTTTATCTTCTAATCCTCTTTTTTTTTAATCATAATATATTGGCGCTCAAAATTATCCGTTATTTTTTTTTCCTTCTCTGAAACATTTTAATTTGAATATCATTTTACACCTTGACACGATTTTTGATTAATAGCCAAATAATAGATATTTTCTTTTGATTAGTGAGAATTGTTTTACCCACGCATTTTAATGCAGTTTTAATCTGAAAAGCTATGGTAGGAAGCAGGTCAGTTTTTTTAAACGATTAATTCTTTTTTTAAAAAAAAATAAACAAATAAATGCATTCGAGTAAAATTGGCCAACATCCGCATTTCATATTTTTTATCTATCACCTTTTATAGTAAATTAAATTATTCGAAAAATTAAAATTGAATTTCGCTGTTTTCGAAACCTTATCCGCGTTAAAACAACAAACCTTTACTATTGAATATTCATCATAATCTGAGAGACAATAATTCTTTTTGACAATCTTCAGAGTTCTCCTTACCACGAACGAAACGTTTCGTCACAAGTTTTCTTTCATCTCTATAACTAATTTAAAATTTAGAAAAAGCATAGAACTAATTCAAAATTTAGAAAAGCATATAGAAAAAGTGAGTTTAGTCAAACCTAGAGCAAACCATTAAGTTTCTAATACTGAAAAGAAGTTTTTGAATTATCAAAATGAAATGAAATTATGAGAAGATCCAATAATTTGTTTGCTTTTTGATATTTTTAATTTTTTTTTCTTTTATCAACAATTGACGTTTCATGGCTTACTCTAAGTTTGCTTGAACTCCCTTTTTTTTTCTTTTAAATTTTAAACTTGTAATGGAGATGAAAGAGAATTTGCAATGAAAAATTTCTCCCTCAGATTGGTGTCCTCTTAAGAGCGAAATGCCTGATGGAAAAACGAATGTAATTTTAACAAAACCGATAAATGTTAACTTTTTTAACAAATTGGCATTTTTTTTTAATGAAATTTACTGAATTTGTGCCTTAACTCTTATTAAGTTAAATCTATGTTTTGCAAATTATTTACCTATTACAAGACTTTCACAAAATGTTTATCGTGAGAAGTAAAACAGGCTATTCCCTTAAACTGGAATTTGAAAAGTGGTCATGCTTGGAAAAATCCTTTTAGGTCTCTTTCGATAAACATGGGTCTCTCGACCTCAAATGTACTTTAGTGACTTCTTATTTATTTATTTTTTTAGACTTATTTTAGAACATCGTTTTGATTTTCTAAATTAAATTACATAGTGTCATTCAACTTAAACATGATTTATAGAAATTTAAGCATAACTACACGAAAACCATTATGGATATTGCACATGAATAAATCATAAACGTTCCTTCACTAAACGAATTTTATTACGTATAATAAATCTTGCAAGAACAGTTTTTTTGTGTTCTTTGGTGATTAAAAAGAGGACATCAATTAACGAACACAAACATATAACATCAACATCATTATCAACTCGAATATTTTATATTCAACAGTTTAATCTTACACCTTTAACATTGTCAATACATGGTGTTCCGCTATGAGCACCCGTAATGTGTATTTTTTAAATCCTTTTAAAAATATCAAGTAAAAAAATAGTGCATTTCATAAAAAGATCACAAAATAATATTTAAGAGAGAAAAATCAAAAACATTTTTAATCACTGACCAATCGCATGTGTCGTCAACAAAAGCAAAGAAGGGATTAAAATCATCTCAAATCAGTTTATTTGATGATGAAGTTTAAAGACGGTTTTTCGAGAAAAGTGAATGCCTTCAAGTCTCACTAAACAAATAATCAGGCTTTTGATTGTTTTGAACATGCCTGTGATCTTTCCTGGCTCAATAATGATTGGTCAGAGTTTGAAAGCGTTCTTGTTTTTGTTTTCTTCACTTACAGTATTAATTTATGCCTCCCATCTAATGTACATTTTTTTAAATATTTTCTTATAAAACTACTGAAAATGTATATTAAGGGCAGACATAACGGAACACCCTGTATTTACTAAGAATATAACTCTAAGCTTACTATACTTACTAATGAATTCGCATATTGAAATTTTTTATTACCATTAAAAATTACTATTTTCTAGTTTTAAGCACTTTTCCAAACATTCATAAATGGTTGGAAGAAATATAAAATACTTAATTAATCTAATTTCAACTTTCAATTTTTAAAATGGGGTAGAATCTTTGTAATATTTGTGTGAAAAAGAATATATATGAAATATTTTAGCAACAAAACGATTGAAAAGAAACATATGTAAAGCTAAATTGTTTACGTCAATGAAAGCTGATTCTAAGTAAAAAGGAATAATAAGCGTCGACTGGAACTATTTTTCCACAGCTTGGCCCATTTTCGATGCGTAATAATTTTCGGGGAGGACCGCTTTTCCATTTTGTTGACTTGTCAAAACTTTAAATAATCTTCGAAATTCCACAGATGGTAATCCAGTCGTCATTTTTTTGAAAAACGGGAATAAAACATTCTTCATAGATGTTAATATGGACTGAATAATATGGGCTTAATATAGGACTTAGGATTAAGGTTAATATGGACAGATGTTAATATGACTTTCGAGATGACTGAAGTTTGTGTTCCTAACAATAATAATAAAGCTCCAAAAATTATAAATAAATATATAAATAAGTGTGTATTTAAAAAAAAATAATGAATGCTTTTATTGATTTTTCAGAGTGAACAACTGGGCTTTGAGGTTTGGAAAGTCCATAGTAGGTGGCAGTATACAAGCAACATGTCTACAAAAAATTACTAATGTAAGTGAAAACATTATTGCATGTTTAATACGAAACTTTTATTCTTGAATAATTTATTCAATTACAGTTTTAAATTTGGTATTTGAAATTTTATTGATTGCTTATAAAATTTACGAAAAATATAACAAGTTTCTAAATTGTTCTAATTTTTTATCTCTGACACAATTTTTCCTGAACTCTCTCCTTTCCCACTCCTCAGTATCTTTGTATCTGATAAATAAAATTTCTTCAAATGTTTGATAATAGCGCGAGTATGACGATCCTCCGTTGTTGAGTACTAAGTCATAATTTAGCACATAGTAGTAGTACTTTATTTGCGTCGCATTAGAGTTGCACCAGTGGACCTTTGGCGACGGTCTCAGAAGCATCCCTGAGGATAATCCGAAGACTTGCCATCACAATTTTAATCCTCAGCTGAGGGATGATCCGATGAACTTGCCTATAGCCAGATGATCAGCGCATAAAGGATCGATACTACGCACACTCGGTACCTTCGCAGGTTGATCAAAGAGGTCACCCATCCGCTCACTGATCACTGTCAATAATGCTTTCGCTGACTTAATTTAAGGTTTAATAATTTCGTTTGCAAAATAAACCTAAAGTAAGTAAACAGTTTTCTTGGCATTAGAAACATTACTTTGAAAACCTGAAGGTTTTTATTACTTCATTTTTGACAATGATTCAAAAACTATATATTAAGAGTGGTGGTTACCGAGCACCTTGTTTGTACAATAATGTTAAAATAGCCAATTTTTATATCGCTTTTTTTCAGGCTATAAGAATTAACGGGATTTCACACAAATTTTTAGATCGATAAGCGAAACCATTAAACTCTGTTTTATTACATTATTCTTCACTATTTGAATTTTAATAATGATTTTATTTTCCTTCGTCTTGAATGTCATTCATTTATTAAGACTACGTTCAATAAAAATCTTTAATTCAGAAAGCAATTGTGCTTTTGTAAGCTCAATCAACCTTGTATGATTCATAACTCACATTTTGTAAGTGAATTTTGATGGGTTTGAACTTAGTGTCTTTAAAAAAAAATCCTATGAATATCCGGAGTTAAAACAAAAATTTAAAAAAAAAGGAATGAAAAAAGTTCAAGCGTTAGCAATTTTTATGAGATACAGATTTAATGATCCCTCTCTTTCGGTATTAAAATCCTATTATCTTTTTGCTCTAATGGACTTAATTTTAAAACAAAAAATATATAAAAAAAAATAAAACCTTCACAGTCACTTCTAGCTGAGTTTATTAATAACTTCGGATCCATTGACTTCTACATATTTTGGGATAGAAGATGGTGGTCCTTCTTTAATAAGCGAGAAAAAAAAATAATTTTTCATCCTTTCTATTTTCTATACAGTTATTTTGAAAGTTATCTTCGTAAAGCACTATTAGAATTTTTTTCTAAATTCGGAGCTCAGTTATTTTTCAATCAGTTTTTTTTTTTTAAGTTTTTTTACAGTGACTCTCTCATTTTTTCGTGTTAGAGGGAATTTTGAGTTAAGATTTTTTTTATTTTTAATTTGACTTTATTTACCTGATATTTTTACTTTATTTTCCTGCTAACATATGTGATTAGTTTGATAAAATTTAAGAAGAAAAAAAGAAATCAAATTCAAGAGCTAAACACAGCATTTATGAAGGGTTCAAATATTGTTTTTCCACACATTCTGTTTAATGATGCTTTCTTAAGTTTGTTAAATAAAAAACAAACCATATACAATAAAATAAATTTTTGTCATTTCAGCATGAATATTATAATGCTCGAATGGAAGAGGTTGAAGTAGAAAATAATGAAATTGATTCTAATGATGTAGTAACTAAAAGAAAGCCCAAAAAGAGTATTAGAGATCTAGATATGAAACCGCACAGAAATTTTGCTAATGCTCCTGTAAATTTTAAACATAGCTCTGTTCATGTACCTACAAATGTTTATGATAAAGGTAATATAAACATTCCGCATTTTTTAACTGAAGTTTTTTAAATAAATGTTGTTGTTTTTCCTACACATAATATTGTAGTCATCTCTACTTTATTTTACATGTAACTAATTATAAAAAAAAACATGTAACTTACATTAAAGAAGTAAAAATCATTAATAATAATTTTTATTTCTTAGATATAAACAGATTTTACTGCCTGTCCACCATTGGAAGACTATTTATTTTCAAACAACTTTTGTGACTGGAATGTCATTTTGCTAAACTATCCTCATTGGCACAAAGCTTTCTTCCAGCTTACTATCATTGCTTTTATTTTCCTTTGGTTTTAGTTTTTACTAAGGATGTAATTAACGGATATGGGAGAATTTCGGTCCTTTTGCGTAATATTCGGTTGGCTGAATACTTTGCCAAATATTCGGCAAAGTATTATCTAGAAATTTATTTTTCAATAAAATGTTTTTTTTTTTTTTTTTTTTTTTTTTTTTTTTTTTTTTTTTTTTTTGGAAGAGGAAGGGTAATTTGAATAGATTTAATAAAGAATTATCTGAAATCGAATTTTTTACTAAACATTATTTAAAGATATTTTTACGCATATTTGTAAGTTCAAATTAAGTTAATTAGTTAGTATATGTTCTGAAAGACATATGGAAAAACGAAATGTGAAGAATCGCAACTAGATTACTTTATACTGAACCATGAGCTTTGTAATGCAGTTTTTTTTTTTTTTTTTACATTCAGGCAAATCAGTTTTGTCGTGTTTTAAAAATTTTGTGTCTTAAAACTTGAGAACTTTTTCTTAATTTTTCATTTTTGTCTTTTTTTTCTGTATTAACTATAGCAGAGCATTTTGACAGTGCATTTCCAATAGACTTAATTCTTTTATTGTCACTTTTTTCCTGTACAATAAGACAGATAACCAATGACATGGAAAACTATTATTCTCAACGTTAAAGTTATATTTCAGAATTAAGAAGAAAAAACATTTCTGCTTCTCTTTTGCTAACTTTCATTTTTATCGTCGTTTTTATTATTACAGCATTTTTTAAAGAGCATCTCTAATGAACGTTATTCTTTTATGGTCACTTTTTTGTAAAAAAGTTGAATTGAGATTTTTAGTATTAAATCTTTCATTTAAAAATTAGAAAAATTTTTGTTTTGGCTTCTATCTAGCTTTTTCAAAAATATTTTTGTTTTTATTATGGCACGACAATTAAGAGTATTTCTATTAGTCTTTTAAACTTCATTTTTTCTTGAAAATAAGGTAATTGGAAAACTGAGATGCTTAGCTTTAAAATTTTCTTTCAAAAAGTCATCGATTTTTCTTTGAGAAATCATCGAATTTTATTTTTTCGGTTTTGCTTTTTTCTATAACCTTTTTTTATATGGGCGTTTTTATGATACTGGTGCTTTTTTAAAAACGTTTCTGATAAAGTTTTTTTCTCTTTCAATGTATTACAGATAATTTTTTCTGGAAAATATTATTTTTAGCATTAAAATTTTGTTTTAAAAATGAAGACAATGTTTTTTTTCTATTTTTTTTTTCAACTTTGCAATTTTAGTTTTTTTAATAGCTGTTAGATAGTTTTTTTTTTTACCTTAAATGTTTTTAATTATTTTAATATCTAATTATCTTTATTATCTTAAGCATTTTTATTGAAGTTTTTTTTCCTTTACCCCATACTAATAATACGGCTAAATATTTTATTTTATAACCGTCGTTGAACAGCCGACCCAATTTCATGGGTTTACGACTACTTACGTTCAACTCCGTAGCCTTGTAATTTTGAACCAATCCAGAAGACAAGGAAACTCCTGGATCAGCACCCCCAGAGGTATTGATTTGTTGTGGGAACATGGAGGACTTTGAGACTCGACATATTTAACGTGCATCAGTCACCATTTACTACACGGGGAGTCTTCGGCCGGCGAGGATCGAACCCACGACCTCTTGGATATGGGCCCAGCGCCCTACCGACCAGGCTATCCCGGCCCCTACGGCTAAATATTGATTATTTTTCAATAAGGACTAAACTTATTTATGTATAAAAACTATCATTTATTAATAATTTTAAAAAAAGGTTACTATTTGGGCGCCGAATATTCGGTATTTGGCCAATATTTTTGCCCGAACATTTGGTATTCTGCCAAATCACTATTCATTACATCCTTAGTTTTTACATAACCACTACTTTAATTAAACGTCTTTTGACTTTCAATTAGCTTATTCTTGTTATAGTAAAGACTGTTGTCTTATTGTATTTATTTACCAATTGAACTTACTCAAAAAAGTTTGCTACCAATTGTAATGGTATGTTACTGGTACTTTTGAATTTAAAATCTTTTAAACTAAGCTACCTGTATTCTACTATAATTTAACTTTCAAAAATCTTCAAATGGTGGTAGAGAGATTACTTTTGTCGTAATTCATTAATAATTAACCTTACTTGAAAACTTCTACCTCCAATTAAAGTGGTACTTTATTGGTATTTATAAATTAAAAAATAAAAAACTTTTAAACTTCCTTTAAAATTATTTATTCATACCATGATTTAACTTTCATCTGTCTTCTTAGGTACAACAGGCTGTATATTTCTGCCTTATTTTCTTTATGCCCTAATTAAATTTTCACAAAATCTTTTTCTACTAATTTACTACCTAAGGAATAAAAAATTATAACCAAGTTTTTATCAAAACCTGATTAACTTAAGAAACATTTTTGTCCTATGACTCTATAATAAATTGTAAATGTAAAAAAAATACTTTATTATTTCTTTTGTTATAATCTGCAAATTTCCACTTTCACTTAGTTATCTTCAAATGGTTGGACTTGAATAGCCATAAATATTAGGCATAATAAAATGTTACTTCTTGATTAGTTTGTAATTTTTATTTTATTAAACAAAATCATCTCTTTTTTTTTAAGCTGTGTCTTTTTCAATTTATTTGATTTTTGAAGAATGTTTTAACTATTTTTAAAGCTTCTCAAAAGCTCCTTCTTTTGGAATTTTTTATTTATCTATTTTATTCATAGTAGTTAGAACTATTTTTTTAGTGGATATTTTTGTTACATTGCTATTTTCATATTTAGATCCCAAGGTTCTCAACTCCATAAATGGTCAGAATATCTCACTCCTGCATTTCGAAATAATCTTGCTGTTGATCCATTCCTTAATTGGCAATATTTTGGGAGTAATACTGGTTTTTTATGCACATTTTCTGGTGAGGAAAAATTTATGGTCATTTTTTTAATAAATAAGACTTATTCTTGTTGGGGGAAAAAATATGTAATGTTAACTTTTAGCCAGTTAGGTTTCTGAAAATATGATTTAAAACCTATCAATAAACTTAGACCTTAAAATAACTATTGTGTGTAAAGCAAAACAATTCCCTTCTCTTATTGGTATTAATTATTATTTTTTCATGTGTGTGTGTATATGTGATTAAAAAGTAAATTTCCCCTAAAATTGTCCCTAAATATTTTACTACTATCATATTATATTGATTTTGCATTAAAAAATAGCTGCAATTAGCTATTGTTGATTAAATAAACGCTGAAACTGCTACTGTCATCAATTCAGAAGACCATGACAAATTATTTTGTTGGATACTTTTTTTTAAGTGCAGAAGCATTTAACTATAGTTATAATTGATGTATTCCTAGTTTAAAAATGGAAATAGTAAACTAGTAAAATTGACCATATTAGTCTCTGATAACTTATATCTAATAATGTCACTTCATGTTTTTTAAATTATCTAATTTTTTTGTGTTTCTTTTATACAAATTATTTTAAATTAATTGTACTCAAATGTAATTAATAAGTGCTTTATATTAGTTAACTAGTTTTTGAGTAATACTGTTTCAATTTATCTTTATTTCAGATCCAATCTCTGCAATATAAAAAATTAAAAAAATCATAAATTTTTTCCATTTTGTTAGGCAATTAATTATTGTTACTATTTTTAAGCTATCTTCAGTTTCAAAATTTTTTCTTCATTTTTACAGCCACTACTTGGGTGAAAGAAGGCAGGGAAAAGCCAGACATTTATGATTGCCGAACTCGCTCTTGGTGAGATTTAAAATTTTGATGAGAAATCTAAATATGTATTTTTACAGGGTTGCCAGAGGTCTTAATTTTAATAAGTGGTGACAAAAATTAAATAATGTGACTTAATAATGGTGTTACTTTATTTAATTATTCTCATAGCATCATTATAAGCTATTTTACATTTCCCATGTTTCAACCTTTAGTATTATACTTCATGGATGGGACATAGTCATCATTCCTTCCATGAAGCATAATAGTATAGCACTATATATGAATATTAATATAGGGCAATACCATCCTTTATATCTTTGCAGTCTTCAGATGTATAAAACTTTAACCTAGTTTAATAAAATCAAGCAGTTCTACTAATATTTACTAACCTTTAGAAATGTAATTTTTTTAAAAAAAAAAGAATTAAAACATGGCTTTTACAGTTTTTACATATCGTAACATCTGGTTTTTTTTTTTTTTTTTTAAATTTTTTTTTTACTTTTTTTTTTTTAAAACTTATGAAAGATACTATAGATTGGAGTAAATATAAATGATACTAAGAATTGATTTAACAAAAAGTACTCAAACTGCTTTTTTTTCTAAACTGAGCTGTATGGTTTTAAAATCCTCAAATCTGATATTTGTATATCGTGAAATTACCCTATTGCAATTAACTATGAGAGAAATGTATTAGTTCGTGAAAAAAAATTAAAAGGTTTACAAAACTGTAGCTTGTAATAAGGTATTCGTCGACCACAATTTTCTATTTTTTTTATGAAACTGATATATATATGTATAATTGGAAGAAACCTAATATTTCAAGTATAACTATTTAGATTGCAGATCAAAATGTGTAAAATTTAGGAAGTTTTCCTCAAATGCATTAGCAATTCCTCAAATGCAACACACATGCAAATGTAGCTTACAGGGAGTGCCAACTTAAATTTTTCAGTTTTAGTTTGCAACCGACTTAATATCAGTTTGATTCACATTTAACGTATGTTATCTGTCTTTGTTTTAAAGATTAAGTTTCTTTACCTTCATGCAGATCTCTTTATTGCTTTTCGCTATTTAAAAGTTCTTTAAATAAGTAAGATAGTGTTAATTAAACATATTTTGTGCATTTATATAAATGTGTGTATATATATGAATTTTGTTTGTGAATCAGCCTCTCACACTGCCTTTTTTTATGCTCAAAACTAGACTCAGAAAGCTTAAGAAATTTAATTGTCACATTGTGTGCTGTCAGATTTTTATTCCTCTTCCTTTTAGTGATTCAAATACCTGTCTAGATATCAATGTTGTTGAAATTTCCATTGCCTATTATGATATTTTGACTGTGGCTTCATTTTGTAATTTATAATAGAATCAATGCAAATGTCTAGTTGCGTTAGTGCAAAACATTTTTTACTCTGGATTGGTTTTAATATAAACATGGCTTTGTGATTATTTAACTTAGATCCAAATTTTATGAACAAAAATTCATTTTTTTTTCAGTTTTTCATTTTATTCATTATGTATGTGTATGATTTTTAGTCTTCCACTCTCAAGGGCCTTAATATATTTTACTGTTTTCCAGGTTTTTATACACACATGGCTACACTTTCTGAGGTTCGGGATAAAGTTCAGGTCTGTGTATATTTTTTATGCAAACTTTTTTAGTCTCTAGATTATTTGGTTCAATGGTCATTTTTTTACTAAAAAATGTATCACTGGTTGCCCTATATTTGTATTGCATAAAATATTTGTAAAAGGAAATAACCTTGCATTATTGTAATCTATGACAAAAGTTTTCTACCATTGGAATGACAAGGTTTATGTCCCTCAGAAAAAACCTGAAAAACTCAAGGGGTATAAATTTGCTTTTTAAAACCTGCAGGAGATAGAAACTGGTTACAAAAACCAGCAAAAATTGAAAATTCAGGAAAGTTTGTAAACAACTTTTTCAATAAAAAGTAACAATTTTGTATTAAACCTCCTTTTCACAAAATTTGTAATTTTATAACGCAAATTCTTCACTTCTATTGACATAACAATTTTAGGTTAGAAAATATCTTTTATTTTAATTTAATAAAAAAATATTAACTGTATTATTTAAATTAGTTTTTTAAAGATGCAATATTACTTTAAGAAGGAATTTGATTTATTTTTTGAATTAAAAATAAAAGTTTTTAATTTTTTGTGATTAGGAGCTTCTTTGGAGGTGATTAGGGCTTATTCAAATATTATGAAACCATGTTTTAGACTAACCCTCCCCCTTGTCAAATAACAGTTTATTGTTTAAGGATTACTTATGAAAAATCTGGTTTTACATGCATGAGAAAAATATGTGAGAAAATAAGTATTTTTAGTATTTGTGCAATATAGTACATGAATCATTAATGCTTAAAAAAAGTACCTATTTGGGTGTGATTAATTGGAACTCGCTAAAAACATAAAATTTTCTCATATGCACCAATTCATAGTCTTAGATTCTAAACCGGAATAAAATTTAAAACAAATGTGCGTGAGATGAGGTGAATATTTTTGATAAGAATTTAATGGTTAATATTTCTTAAAATTAAGACTGCAATGTAATCTCTTTTTTTATTATATTCTACAATTTTGTTAAAAATCATGTAATGATTTTTGAAAGACTCATGAAAGCTCTTTTGTCACTCGTATCTTTTTCTGTTATAAACATTTGAAATGTATAAATCTTTTAAAAAATATTTTACCAAAATTTTGGGACAAATTTTGTCGGGTATCAATTTAATGAATTTCTATTCTTACTGTTTCAGAAATATGTGCCAGTTATGAGCAGGCCTGTTGTTTTGTCTGGTACACGACCATTTGTATGGACATCTGTCTATGCAGATGTGCCGGTGAGTTGTTAATTTAATCCTTTTTAGTATTTAAATCTTAATTTTTTACGTACATGTCTGTTTCTATAACACAGATGTTTTTATCAATATATTTAATATGAACTATAATTAATAATTGAATAAATGTTTCTTAATGTCTCATATTTTGCGAATATCCAATATATGAATAATGAATGTCCTCTATATATTGTAATACAAATATAATTTAAGAAGTTTTACTTCACTATCTTTTATTATTATTATTATTAAATTAATATTTTTTTATTTAAAGTTCATAAGTTAAATATTTCCACAAGTGTTTGACATATTTTTACATTTTTCTGCTATAAAAATTTATTAAAATAATAGTATTTGAGTATGTTTCGGAACATCGTTTTTAAGTAATAAGCTAATAAACTCAGCTATATCATTTTAGCCGCAATTTTTATACCACTTCAGCTATACTACTTTAAAACTTGCATGTTTTTTGGATTTCTTTTATAGCTTTAAGGATCTTAAAAATCATTTTTTAAACCTAAATTATTTTATGCATAATGCTTCATGATTAATAATTTTACACTATGCACTAATCTATTTTTTCATTGTTAATTTTGATGAAATTTTATTCGAGTTCTTATTACTATTTTTCTCATCAGTTTAAGAAAAAATTAGAGCCAATCTAATTTTCAAAAATAGTACTTGGTATAATTTCTTATATTTACTGCTTTTAAACAAAATTCAGGCAACTGACCTCAACCTAGCAGAATGGAAAGATAGGGAATTTGAACAAATTCGTATCAAACTAAATCAAATGCGAATTCAGCAGTGGCATTCTGCCCAAGAAGATGAAGATTATGCTGATCCTGATAGTACACCTGAGCCCGAACACGAAACAAAAGAGATTAGGGTTTGTGTTTTGTTCTAAAGTTAATGACCCTATGTTTTGCTTGATTCCCAATTCAAATCCTGATGTTTGTTGTTTCTAGTATATTACTGAACAAGCAAATGACTCCAAATTCCATGAATCCATACCCTGTAATTTCAAAGTTTGCCTTACCATTCACTGATTCACTTTAGGGTCTTGAAGAAAACCTTTAATCTCATTTAGACTGATGAATTAATTTTAAAAAATTAACTATAGCGAAGGAAATTGTGTTTTTTAATAAAAATTATGAAAAATAAAATTAGTTTTGAACTAATCTTATTATTTTAACTTTCTTTGATTTTTTATAACAAGCAATGAAAATTGTGTGTAAAACTAAAATTTGGAATGATGCTTTTTTTTGTTGCTTTTTTGCATTATTATAACGGAAGATGTCTTTTGTATTGCTTGAAATATTAATGGATAACTCTTTAACAGTGTGCATTTGTTATATTTCTCTGCATGCTGCATTCTGGAATTTTACATTATCTCATGAAACATTCAGCGTGTGCTATTTATGTATTAGATTCCTCATAGTAGGTTCAAGAAAAAACAGGTGTGTACCCTATTATGTTCTAATTGTAATTTATACTATGTGTAATTATTCTATTTTTACCCTTAAAACCTTTTTAAAAATTTTGTTCCATTATTTGGCTTGTATTTTTCCTGAATTTTTAAATGAAATATATCTGTAATATGATTCTGTCTTTAAAAAATGTAGTTATGATTTATTTATATGTATGTTACTGGAAATATATAAAGCATCTACATAATGTAGGATGCCTAGTGTTTTGAAGCAAAGTATGAAACATGAAAATTATTATTACAGGGAAACCGTTAAGCAGACACTCTTGAGACTTAAAAAATTGTCTGTTAATGAGAGTTGCCCATTTACAGGAAAGGTACACTAGCAACGAAGGCTAAGGCCATTAATTGTTTGGAATAATTGATGGCATTAATTGGATTTGAGATAAAATAATTAAATTATCTATAATAACTATTCACATTGATATTTATTTAAACTTAACATAATTATAACAACAACAAAAAAATAGCATTCAATATATACCTTTGTTTTATATTTATCTAATTGAAAATAAAGATGTGAAGTTTTTTTAAGCTGCTGCATATCACTATTTCTTCGTGATACAGTTTTAAATCATTTAGCATTTTTGTATCGATTTCATCAGTTTTGGATAGATAAAAATAGATATATACCCTCTAACACCTCTCCACCACTTGATAGAAAGCATTGCAATACCTCTTTAAAGGTAAACCATTCTATATCTCTTTGAAGATAAAGCGTTCTATAGAATACTTGTACATGCCAGAGAATGCCTGAATATTATGTAAAATAATGTTTAATCATTTCATTCTTTGTGGGGCAATTCTAGGTATTATGTAAAATACCGAATTTCATACATTGCTAGTAGCGTGTACAGTAGAACCTCGATTGCTCGTTTCCCGTATAACAATTCATTACAATGTATAGATACGGGAAAGTGGCGAATGCAGGTCAACAGAAATATTAAATAATGACCTGAAAACACATAAAAAGTTGTAAAGAAATAATAGACTGGAAAATCAATAAATTTAAAATAAGTATTAAAATTTTAATTGAAATTTACTTGCTGCAAAAATATTTAAGATGCAAAGGAAAGAAGAATAACTGATTTATATATTTCTTTAAAATATTTGGAACTATTTGATTGAAAACAACACTCCTCTAACAACAACTAACTTTTGACATTTTCGACAGATTGTTCTTCATCTTTTGTATTTCCGTGTGGCTATGGAAAGTCTCTCATTATTTTGAAAGCATTTCGCAAATGTTGGCAGTGGTTCCATTTCATTCTCATCAGTTTCACTTTGCACTTTTTCAGCTTCTGCAACCATTTTTCAAGCTGACAACTCCACAAATGTCACCATTTTTATGAAATGAATTCATAAACATCAAGCGTGATTATTGAGGAGTTTTTCTCAAACTGTAACAAATCCTTGTCTTCTTCTCCATCGGTATCATCAGAAATTACTTCTTTTTTTTTTCTTATTGATATTTTTTTTAGTGTTGTAAAATTTCTGAAAAACAGATGTGGGAATCTGCCTGTTTCATAAAAAAAACTGATATTATTAACATTATAAGAATAGCATTTGGGATAAAACTGTTCAAACAAGACATGGGGGAACATTGGATTGAGGTTCTACTGTGTCATATTTTATTTTTAAGAGTTTTCAATGTGATTGACAAAGCTCTTAGACAGGAAATTATAATATTACAAAATTATTATAAAAATGATTAATTTTTGAAATCAAAAACATCAATGTCATGTTTATTATTTCTTAAAATAATATGCTAAATATATTAAAATTCCAAACATCATTAAAGCTTGCGCTATACTTTTTTTAAACTTTGTACGTAACTATTGAGTTTGTAGCAATTAGTCTAAAGTACTGCAATGGTGTATTTTGCTCATCATTATTAAATTACTGCAAAAAAATCTGAAAATAAGCACCTGTTTTAATGAATTCCATACAATTTGATGTATTTAGTCATCTAGGCTCTTTGTTTATAATGTCTTTTTTTACATTCTGAGTTTTTTTCTTAATTTTAATTCTCATTTTGTAGAATGCATAGCCTTGGATAGAATGTATAAAGTAGTATAAGAAAGCGAAAGTAGATAACATCAAACAACAAACTAAAACAAATGAAAAAAGAATCTTTTGTTTAACATGCCATGCATATCACAGCATGAATTTTTGTTAATAATCAGCTGCTTTAATAAGGATTTGATTTTATTATTATTGCATTATCTAAGTCTTTTATTGTATTTATTTATTTTTGCATGCCATGAATCTTCCACGAAATTTGATTCTTTTTTTCCTGCAACAAATTTCAAACCCTAGCCTGCACATAGCATTTTAATACATTTTATTTAGAAAATAAAATTAGTTAATTATTATTTAAAGCATCTAAAGACAAGAATGCAAAAAGACAAGTGGTTCAATGAATGTTTGCTTTATCAGCGTTTTGGTGTTAATAATTGTTGGTTTTTTTGCAAAAATCTTTATTTAACAAATCGAAAAGTAGTGCCATTAATCTCTGTAATAAAAAAGCTAGGTTATTTTTATGTAAATAAGTTTATAATTCTAATGAAGTGTTGCTGTTTTCAGCCTCTTCAATTAATGACTACAGTTGCCACTCCAGTATTTGATAAACGAAATGTAAGTACACTGGCCTAACGTTGCAAACTGTGAAACTTGCAGCATATTTCCCTTCTTTATTCTTGTAAGAGTTTTTTTATTATTTATTTATTTTTCTGTGAGTTGAAATAAACTTTCTCTTAGATCAAGTCTGCTAGTTTATTGGGAGTGGCTGGTACTGATGTTCCTATCAGGGAAATTACTAAATTAACAAGAGCTTATAAGGTATCTTTCATATTCACTCTATATACATTAGTATAACTATTTATGTCAAAAAAATCAAATCAGCTTTAAACTTGATTTTCTTTTTACAGTATAGTAAATTAAATATAAATAATTTTTTAACATTGTTTAAATCAGTATGTTTTTAAAGTATGTACTGATTTTTAATAATTCATTTTTTCCTAATTTTTTTTTACCAAAAGTTTTCAAGTTTAGCTATTGAACCTGAAAAACACTATTGCTTTGAATTGTTGCCCTTATATAGTTTCATTTATTGCGTTTTTATTTTATTTATGCTTTTTTTTAATTCAGCATTTTTCAGCCAAGAAGCTATTTTTTCACATAGAAACAGTTTTTCGTATCAAAATTACAATGAATTACTAAGAATCAAAATTTGTGCATAGGGTTCTCATTTTCTGATAAAACTTGATTCAAGTTTTAAAGGCTAGCATTAGTTTTGCATGAAAAAAAAAGGTTTTGAAGGGAAAAAAAGGTCAATATCACCATGATACTAATGCAACTGATTCTGAACTCTGCATTTTTTTTATTCAGAATGTCTTTTATATCGATCACTCAGTGTGATAATATTTAATGCGCTGAAGCAAATTTTGACCAATCGCAGAATTGGTTCTGTTCATATAACTTTTTTCTATTTATTTTTTAATTTTGATAATCATGGCAGTAAGATTGCATTTTTCTTCTTATGTGGAATTTTTAGTACTTGATATTAAGTGAGGTTTTTTTTTTTCTTAGAAGATTAAGGAAAATATTAGCGTATGGAAAACGGCTGTTATTAATAATTGCTGTTTATTATTTTTGACAATCAAATCTTCTGAATCATATTTTTTAAGAGAATTTATTTTAGAGCATTAAAATATTCACTATGTGTTTAAGAAATTTTTATGCATTAATGGAAGAATATACTTTATCAAGTTATTCACTTCTGCAATATTTACTATTTGCTTTGCAAGTTCTGTCCTGTACACCACTTCACTGTTTATTTTCTGATTTCACAATGCAGAACAAACTACAAGTCATTATGTGACTTTCTATTTCTAACTGTCATAGGGTCAATAAAGTTACCTTACAGTTTTTACTATTCAAAACTGTACATTTGAAAAGAAGTTGAAACTATCTTAGAAATCCAATTATCAGCAAAATTAAATGTTTTGAATGAATCTTCTACAAAAAAATTTTTTAATCTACTTTGTATGCTTGAAATTATTTTTGTGGTAGATAATGTTGAGTGTGTGACTCATTCTACTTCTACTACATGTTTGAAATTTGATGTCTTTAACTATTCTGTAAATTTAAGGAAAAAAAATATCTGTATTTTCCTGTTTGACTTTAAATAAAGTTTCAAATTTTAAAAACATAATAACTTGCTTGCCATAAAAACACACACACATCCCCTTATTAACTAAAACAGTTTTACTAATATCTTAAGATTTTTATTTAAATTTATCTTAATTTTACTATCGCAAAGTAACATATGCAATTATTTTTATTACATTTATTTAAGAAATTGTAGGGGCAAGAACTAAATTTCAAACCTATGTTGAACATTTTTATGTTGATTTTTTTAGACACTTGTTATTTATAATTTCATATGGCGGTTGCAGTGTGTGTCGTATTTCATGTATTGTTAAAAGTTTGTATTATGTGCCTAAAAATATTTATTCTTTTTTTTTAGATTGGAGTCAATGCTTATTCATTTGCAATTACAAATAATGAGCATGTACTTTTTCATCCAGAGCTTAGACCATTGGTAACTTTTTTTCAATGCTACTTAATATCACTTGTTTATTAAAATGTTTTGAACTAATATCAGCACTTATTTCTTAAATTAAATTCATTTCCTATAACTTTTTCTAAATTTTAATGTAATTTCTTTTGTCTCATTGAATAATTTCTTCTATTACTTTAAAAGAAAATGTTGCACAGAATTTTTCATTCATATCTTAAACAACTCGAATCATTTCTCAATCATCAATTTATTGATTTCAAATTTTGTAAATATAGCACTTTTCAACATCCTTCAAATTACTATTCTCTCCTTTCTTTGTTCTTTATTATTTTACGCATTAAGCAAACTGTACAGCTCTATCCATCCTCAGAAGTTCCTACCTGGGTTTAACCCCATAATTATCTCACACCACCTGCCTTCGATTAACTACCCTCCTATCAGCTCAAGATCGACTGCCGCATTAAAATTTTAAGCGTGTGCGCCAGAATAGCGAAATAAAGCCAAATGTAGATGGATGAAACTGATGGCCGCCTTCTTATGAATCACTTGTAAAGTAGTCATCTTCAATGATTTGTAGTTACAAAAATTTTGCAGCTAAGAACATGCGAAAAAAATGGCGATGCCGAATAAAAACAAATACCAGTCAAAATATCTGTACATAAAAAATATTTCTTAAAGTGTGTGTTTTTTTTAAAATTTCGAACTGCAATGTAAGAATTATTTTGACAATTAAAAATTTTCTTTATACATTTCTAATATGATTAATTATTAATTTTATAGGATGGTCGAATTCTGCTAATTAACTTTGCGAAAGTTTTCATGAATAATTTTTTTGAATTTAAAGAATTAATTTTTAAAAATTTTAATGTTGAAGTTATAAATGCTGTTGATAGAGGATAAAAAATTAATCCGATCAAAACTATTGTAATTTATCATTTCTTAATCATGTGAATATTTCTCTTTATCAATTGAATATTTTAATTTCCGTTTAAAAAATGACAATTTCGATATAAATCTAGATAAATTAAACTGCAACAAGATGAGAAAATTACTATACATAAAGCTGCTTAAATTTTATTTATTTTTCCCCATTTTTTTACTTTAAAAATTTCCCCCCATTTTATTTTTCACTTTAAAAATTCGAAGCAAATAAAATTTACTGTCAAGAAAATAATATTTAATGTCAAGACAAGCCATTAAAAAGAGTTTTTTATTTCGGAAAAAAATTTTATGCTTTTTTCCTTGATATGATATTTGCTTCGGAATTTCAATTAAAAAAAATAATCACGTGTCATGATTGTTTAGTCATATATAATTGCATGACGTTGTGAATACATATATTTACATGTCATTCTGATCAGAAGTTTCAATAGGCAAAATATTCCAAATTGAATCTTTTTTTAAATATTGTCATATTTTAGGACCCTGTACACACTAGAGTAACGCAACTTTATTTTTACCTCGACGTTAAAGATATAACTGTGAATATTTTTTTTAATAGTGACTTTTTTAGAAGGCGAGCACATTTGATGCATAAAAATCCAATTCCTATATCACGTGCTGAAAACTTTCGATCTGAAACCAATAAGTTATTTCATTTTTTTTAACAATGTATTAACCAGATTTAAGAAGTTTTATAAAATTGGCACTTCATGACTTGTTTTATTACTACTTTATATAAGTTTATGACTACTTTATACTTTTTATGATTACTATATTTATTTAATTTTAAGTTAGATGCTTCCATTGCACACAAGTGATATATTTGTCAGTATTATAAACTTTAAAATCAATATAACAATACAGATATTTACCAAAATTGTCTGAAAAATTAAGTTAAAAAATAATAGTAATAATTAATAACTTTAGTAATTTAATCAGCACCAAATGTTATTACTTCTTTTTAATTTTGATATATCATTTTATATCATATGTCATCTTGTAGCCAAATTATATATAGACAGAGCAATATTTTCATCAAAGTCTTAGTTTTATATTAAATCCATTTTTTGATGCTATAAAACCTACGAAATGCAATTTTCAGTGTCTCACTTAATTCCATCATACCTGTCGTTCTATATACCGGATAATAATAATAATAATCTGAATCAAAATATTTTGGTTTTATTTGATGACCTATATTCTAAATAGCTACTTTTAATATTTTTTTTCTTTGAAAGACAATACCAATAGAATTCTTTTGGCTTTAAGATTGTTGTTTTTATTATTTAATTAACGTAAATAACGAATGAGGCATGTTGCTTTATCATCAGTTTTCAAATTCATCATATCCAATTTTAAAAGTTCTATAATTAATTTGTTTTTGTTTAGTTTAAGTAAAATGATAAAACTATATTATTTAGTCAATCAAAAATTTATTTTAATAAATTTTTTAGAATTTTAAAATGTATGTACGAAAAAAAAAGTTATTTCTTAAAAATAATTTCTGAAAGCTAAAAATATGCGAAAATGATATTAATTATAAAAGTATACATAAAAAATTATAATTTATTTTAAGATTCTGACTGAAAGAGAAAAAAGAAGTCCCTGGGCAAAGAAGAACAAGCGATATTTTAAATTAGAAATTTTATAACATTAAATTAAGAAAGACCTCAAGCACAAAAATATACTTACTCTGAATAAACATTTTTAGTGTTAACGAATTTGGATTTTTAATCCTTAAAATATCACAATATACTACTATCATAATGTTGAAGTGATCGTCATGTCAAAAACATTGTTCCAATTGTTTAGTCAAAGTTCTAGTCCTTTTATTTTCATTTTCTCTTTTTTTTTTCATTTTTCGGTGTATCTGGAACTATTTAGGCTGATAAAAAATTCCACAAATTGTAAAACTCTATCTCCAAAAATTTCATGCAAAGCATACTATTATAGATAAGTCATTATTATTTATTATTTAATTTATGCTGGGAAAAGTTTTGTACTGTAAAGTATAAAAAATTTCATGTCATTTTAAATGATGTAATTTCAAGTAAAAAAATTTGAACAAAAGCGTCTGAATTGTTACTGAGGACAGAAATTTCAAATATATCGGGCTTTGGAAATATTCCCAAACTACTTCGCCGATTTTGCGTAAGTGTTTTTTTTTTCTTCATTTAATAATATAGTTTAAAATAAGATGAATACTTGCATATTTTACTCTTCTATACATTTGTGACTATTATTAATTAAAATTAAGTAATTATATTTATTCTTACAAAATTATATTTTCTATTAAATTTTCTTTGTATAAACGAGTCTTATAACTGTGTGTACAATTTTTTTCAACATATTAACAACAGTCAACATATTACTTTCAAACCATTAAAATTGAAACGTAATGAAATTTCAATTACTAAAATCAAAGTTGTGTAGGGTGTTTCGCTTTGCTTTCATTTTATAAACATAGCATTTATACGAAAAGTATTATATACTCTAGGTTTAGAGCTTTTATTCACATCAAGTAACGCCTGCAAAATTGTTTATTATAGCTATGTTATTAAATTAAAAACTTAAGTTAGTTTATTCTCTAGTTTTTATTTATTAATTTTAAGCGAATGAGCGGCAAAGAATATTTTTGCTTGGGCTTGGAAATTAGCTTATATAAATTTTGAACGACTTTTTTCCACTTCAAATAATAGTTTCATAGTTTGAAAAATGACACATTTTGGATTCTCCTAAGATTATTTGTACGCTTTATTAGCTTTTAAGTATAACTCTGTAACTACTTGTGCACACTCAATTATTATAAAACTTGTTCACGAGAAAATTGATGTTATGCACATAAAAAATGTATAATACTTAATTATTTCTCTAATTATAATGTGAAAACTATGAAACAGATATATTTAATCGTAACAATATATACAACTACACAACTAATTTGAAAATATTAAATCGGACAATCGGGCGGGACTTGGCACCCCCCCCCCAGTCAAAAAAAAGTTGGCACACCACTGATTATTTATCTTGTTCAAATGTATTCTTAATATAAAAAGTAAACAATCTCTCTTTTTTGCAGTGGTAATTTATCTTTCCTGAAAATTAAAATTACATCAATATTGTTTTATAATGAAATATTCTACAACAATCATGTTTACTAATTAATTACAATTATATTTTTTTCTATGTAATTCTGTACACTGATAACGTTTTTAAAACACAATATTTTACTGTCAAATTTAAACAAAGTCATATTGTATAAAATTGAGTAGTTTAAAAAATTAACTAATATTAAAAGTCTAGTAAATTATTGTTCCCAAAAATTTGATCGAATTTATATTTTTAAAATATTAATCTTATTAACTGTGTTTTATCTTAGTTAATTTTAAAAATAGTATGGTGTATGTAGACTGTTTAAAAAAAAAATGACGTGATCTTTTTTTCTTTGATGGACTACAAGGCCTGAACTGCATGAAACTTTTTGAATTTATAAAATCAGATCATGTTTTTTTTAATTCCTTTTTAGCGCATGCGCAGCATAAAAGAACTACTTGAAATGCTCATATCTTGCGCGGTTTTTTGCTATTTTTTTTAATACATTTGTAATCAATTTTAAATTGCAACAAAAAGTTTGTTTAATTCCATTGAATATTTTTAAAGTTATAACAAAAAACCATAAAACAAATAATTAGCTTTTTTTCAATAAAAAAACCATCATATCTCGAATAATATTTACGCTAGGTTTACGAAATGTTATGCAGCTACTAAAACAACAACTGAAGTAATTGGTACAAGTTCCAAGCTTATTGCTTGATTTTCTGGCATCTGGCATAGGGGGTTAAAAAACTTGTAATTTTTCATTACTTATTATAGGTTTATAAAACCTCTGAAAGGTATAAATTTTATTTTTATTTAATTTAAAATTATATCCATTTTTTTCTTTTTCTCGAAATTTTCATTTTGGACGCGAGTACTAACACTTGATTTCATGTCAAAAGGTACAAAAACTGAAATATTTTAATAAAACAATGATTTGATGCTGTTAAAAGTTAATATTTGTATCGAAACGTTTTAAAATATAAACGGTTCAATTTCACATTTAACAACAAATTTAAACATTTTAACAACAAATTTAAACATTTAGTAATTTTAATAGTTATATGATAGAAAGTTATATTTATAAATTTTTAACAAATAAAATTAAATCTTAACAAAATTGTGCTGAAAAGAGTAACGAGAATTTTAAAAACAAAATCTTTTTTTTAATCGATTCTTAGGAAGAAACAAAACTAAAATGATTCAGATAGATGTATAGGACTTGTTAAACGAAGTGATAGTGTAATGAACCATCAAGTAATTAACAAAAAATTGCTGTTTTATGCTCTACGCCTGTTTTCTTTTCTGATTCAAGACCAAGCTGTCTTGTTTTTCAACTCCCTATGAAAATAATAGAGGTACTTTTCATGCTTCAGGAATTTTTTTTCTCCAAATTTTGAAAAAATATATCCATCTTGATTGCTAAAAATACTATATTGACAACACGTGGTGGTATAATCTTTAGGGGTTGCTAAAGAGATGTTTCATTCGCCAAATGCTTGGCGATGGACATTTATTAAAATTCAAGAGTCCCCACTTCAAAGATCTATTCATAACAATACATTTTCCCCTTTGACACATTGATGGATCATATCTATTGTTATGACCCTCTACCACACCTTCAGGTTAGAAAATCCTAGGATGGACAGAGCACAGCCCGTATTTCCTCCTCATATTAGGCACTGTAATAATTATTATATTATAGGCACTAATCTAAATAGGAATGAGAGTTAAAATTTTTGAAGGAGAAAAAAACTTTTGTCTCTTATAGATTAGCTTTATATTTCCTATTTATTGTTTTTATGATTTATTTTCCGACCAATTTTTACTTTTTTTGAGATTTGACAATATAGATTCGAACTTGCATATATGTTATCTATATTAATTCCTTTTAGTAGTCTTTTTTTTTTTATTATTATTCTGGAATTAGATATGCTCATAGCAAAACATATGATATACGGTAGCAAAATAAGAAAATGGAACGCTTTAATAACTTTTGATCTGAGTTTCGTGTACTACAACATGCCTGCCAAGTCTCCTGTTTTTTAACGAAGGCTCCTGTATTTTATGACTATCTCCTTTTTACCCATATAGTTTTCCATATCCAAGTTTCTCCATATATGTTGAAGAAATTTTTTTTGTTGAAAAAATGGCGATAAAATATCCTCTGATGTCAAAAATACTTCTTAGTCCTCAACAGATGGTGCTATTGCCAGTAATGCAGTATGTTGAGTGTTAATAGTTTAAGTAATTATAAATCATGATTTAAAAAGATCTTCTTTAGATTAAGATTTATTTACTTATTTTTTACTTCGTTAAATGTAAGTGCTTATATTATTTCCAATTTTGACTTACATCATTATGCTTGATGTATCAAAACTTTACTTGTAGCCTAAAAAAATGTCACTAGTAAAATCTCCATTATTTTATTTCTCCAATGTTGGCAGGTATGCTACAATGCAATCTTAATGATTTGAGGAACTAACTTTAAATACGCTGAAATGATTGTCAATTTCCTTAAAATTTAAATCAAACACACAAAAATATACTTTCTTTGATTAAACCATAACTTTTTACAGCTCGTTGGAATTCTTGGCACTCAAAATATGGGGAAAGCTGAAATCTTGAAAAATGGTTTCAATGATTAAGAAAGGAATGTGATTTAGAATTTGGTCCCTTAATATTAATTTGACGTTTTGAATATTTCACCATATCTCTGGAACTAATTAAGAAGTCAAAAACATTTTACACACCTACACGTCGAGCTCTCGTTTATCCAAAGTAAAATCTACGTAAAACAAAATAATTAAGCGTCCATTGTACGAGAAGCATCTTAATAACCATTATTTTAGCAGTTTTGAAGAAAAAAAATTAAGTAAAATACATTGCAATGCAATATGTAGATTTTATTGCAGTGCATATTATGTTTACTGTATTTCAGATAGAACTTTGTATAAAAATAATTTTACTAAAGAAAGTAATGTAAACAATTTTTTTCTAATGAAGTAATTGAGAAATTAATTGCCTTAAAAATGTAATTGGTTCATTAGTACAGTTTTAGTATGCCAAGACCTTAATAATTTTTTTTAATTGAAGCATTGGATTGAAATGCAATCTTTTGTACTATTCTGGGATGATATGAAATATTTTCTTATAGTTTCAAGAGTTACTTAAGCCAGGATACAGAAATGTCGACCTAACAGAAGTTGAATTAGTTGACACAAATTCCGGTTTGTATGTAAGTTATTCTTTCCTATTTTTTGTTCTCTGTGTTAATATCCTAGAAAATTTCAATCTTATTAACATAGCCAACTCATATGATTATTTTTTGTCAAAACAAAGTTATAGTTTTAAGTAGCTTTATATAAATTACTCCCTCTGTTTTGAAATACATCAGTAGTCTTTCTCTTTTTTTTTCTTTTTTTTTTTTTTTTTTGACAGTCTTAGTTTAATTGCTTAAATTTGCCGCAGTGTTTTGTCTTGTATTATTAAACTCCATATTCAGTCTGATCTTCTTTGTTAAAATTATTTTCTGGTTTGCAACTTTAATTTGACTTGTATTTAGGAATTTATAAAAACCCATAAAAATTTCCGAGTGAAGACGCAATAATGCTGTGAGTTATTGGAAAAAATTAAGAAAATTTGATACTAGCCAATGGATTTTCAACCGTAGCCATTTTTTTAAACATGTTTATGTTTTTTCAAAAAATGAAAATTTTAAGCAATTTAAAAAAGGTGTTGTTATTAATAATTTAAGTCATTTCCCAAAATATGGTAAACGCTGCAGTGTTCATATCTAAAATGAAGAAAAAATTTAAAAAATAAGGCTGCAATAAAGTAATTTTTAGAATATAAAAAAATATTCAGAATAATTCTATGTTTGTTAAAAAAAAAAATAATAATAACCTGCTTGCTAATGCACGCGGGTGCATTTTGGACGAAAAAGTGCCAATTCGGTTGCAACTGACAGGCAATTTTTTATTCACCATTTGTTGTATTTAGTCGCCTTGTATCCAGTGCTGGCCCATAATTGTGACTTATATTTCTGTACATTTTTAACTTGTGTAATTCTGTAAAAATTAATGAAAAAGGACAAAAAATTTTATTTTCATGTTACATCTAAAGTTATTCTTCACTATCAAACTTGCTATTTTGAAATATTGACTTGAAACTCACCACTACTCCTTCATTAAAGACTTTTTGTTTGAAAATCTTGTTTTGCATTGCTTGTAGAAGAAATGGGAGACTTTAATCCATAATTCAACTAACACTGGTAGTATTTTTCCTCAATAATCTAACTGCTGAGAGTTAGGTGCTGTATACACATCGATTTTCTTTATTAGATGGTGTGTGTATATTTAATACTATGTAGTTTAATATATAATTTAATAAATGGTATATTTATCTCTGGAAACAGTTTCCGTTTACTATAAATTGTGTCAGAAAACTGTGTGCTCAAACTGCTATAACTTTAAAAAAAAACTCATTATCGAATATTTTATTAATGGCATTATTTTTACCAAGGGTGTACAACAGTGCATAAATGTTCTGGAAAATTTCCTGACTGATCTGGTAATTTAAACTTATAAAATTCAGCAGAGGTTGGAAATTCTATTTCCATGAACATAATAAAACACTTTTATGTGAGAATGTGTGTAATTATGGACATAGCATCAAAATTATTACATTTCCTATAAACCCTGAATATTTTAATTTATTACATTTTGTTTGCATGGAATTTTCATTGAAGTAATCTAATCCTTATGATAGATTTGACAGTTATTAATTTGTAATGCTTGCAAATTTATTGCTTTTTGTATGTGTTCATAATCAATTGTTTATTTTTCTTTTTAACTGCAACTTGTATTTTTTATGTCTGTTCCAAGGAATTTGAAGATCAGTTGCTAATAGTAAGTATGAAATTTTATTTTAAAATTACTTTTAAAACTGGTTTCCGTTACTAATGAACTTTTTATGTTGTTTCAGATAAGAAAAAACATGGTTGACAGAAGAATAGGTTGGGGGGAAATGGCTGTAAAAATTCCAATTGAAGGCTTTGTAAGTAGTTCTCCTTAATTAATTGTCAATAAAATTTGAAATTTTTTATGACATCAAGTAACCAGAGAAGTTTTGCAACTTTTTTTTATGTCACTCAATTTTTTTTAGTGTTGTATTCACTTAGTTTCGACATTTTCCCCAGTTTTTGTTGGTCTGCTCAAATTGTTTCCTCAGAAAAATGGAATTTATTTAATTTCAGAGAAACCCTTTTTGTTAGTTACCCTTTTCCTTTTAACAATGACTTAAGACTGGAAGGAATTTGAGATACCCTTGTGTAGTATTTCACCTTAATGTTTTATGCAGCAATGTTATGTTTTATAAAGCAATAGAAGTTAAAACAATACTTTAAAAATGTTTAAATGGCCTTAGATCAGTATGCGTAAAGAGACATACAAAACTACTCCTGTGCAAAACTATTAGATGCCCAATCCTTATCTATACATCTGAAACTTAGACTCTCCCGAAGAAAGAAGCTTATGTTAACCATCTGTGGAAAAAAAACATCTTGCAAACCATTTTTGGCAAAGTCAAAGAGGGCACTTTCTACAGAAATTTTCATAATTTATGAGGACATAGATATAATAAAATTTGAACAATGAGATTTGTTAGGCACATTTGTTTAGATACAACTAGTCCAACTCATAAGATATTCTTACACAAACCAGTTGTTAGTAAAGCTAGAGGACATCCAAAACTTGAATGACTCAATCATTGGGATTTTAAAATAATCAGCATTTTGAACTAGTAAGATCTGGTGACAAGAAAAATGACACGGAGAAATCTTCTAGAGAAGACTATGTCCCACCCTGGGCTGTCGTGCCAATGATGATGATGTCATTAACTAAAACTTCTTATGGGGAAAATGTAGCCAGTCCAAGTGTATTTGAAATTAGCTCAACTCAAACTAGTGAGCTCAAACTCACTTTTTGAGAGTAATCCCAAAATCTTTTGATTTGAGCAAAAGATTTGATAAGTAAAAACGCTGAGAATTTTTTAAAAGCTATTTATAAGGCCAATATTTACTGACATCTAGAATACATTATTTAAAATTAAATATTTTCAGGCCATGATATTAAAAATTTCTAAATTCTTAATGCTCTTTGCATATATTTTATACCAAATAACTTAACTAAACAGATTCTTGTATGTTTTTTTTTTTTTTTTTTTGAGGGTAGAAAAAAAATATATTTAAATTTTATAGGAAGTTCTCCATTAGTTTCTGAAAGCTTTTTTTTGTTTTGTTATAATGCTGGTATCGGGGTTTGGTTGAGCCTGTCTCGTCTGTAATGCATGCAAGTAATGTTATTTGCAATTCGCCTCATCTAAACGAAACTAAAGTTTTCTAGTTGCTTAGCAATTTCTAAGAAACTGTTTACATTTTATTCTGTCACAGATTTACTTGCTGGAGAAAAAAAATTAAAGTAAATTACAATTTTTTGTGAACATGAATTTTTTTATTAAAATATTATTCATAACCATATTTAATTATTAAAAAAAAATTTATAAAGATGATAATGATAACAAATAATGTATTATTTTTCCCAATAGATTTCATAAATTAAATTTTTGCATTCTTTTAATTTGTGATAATGAAGTGATCTAATATGATCTTAGAATTATCTTGCTATTTAGCAATCGATTAAGATTTTAATATAATTCATTTTTAGGAATTTTTCTTACCTTTATTACTGCTTTTGTTTATTATACAAATAATTTTGCTGTTTCCTTGGGTTTTTTACTTTGTTACTTATTTTAATGTTCTTTTTTTTATCTGGAGCAGAAAAGAATTGTTACTCGGAATAATTCTTACTACTATGGACCTATTGATGACACTCCTTTTTCGTAAGTGTTTGAGTCTTCCTTCATATTGTCTCCAGAAATAGTTATTGTCTAGTTTCTATGTTGTTATGTTTCTCATATTTTATTATTGTTTATTTTCCTTTAAACTCTTCTATAGTAAAGTTAGCATGCTTCCCTTTATGATATTTTCTTCAAAAGTATTTTATGGTAATCATGATTATAGTATAAGAAATAGTGTAGAATGGCGAAGCAATTCTCCTGGATAGAGAGCTGGAGCCAGATCACTCCTAAGCTTTATTTTCCTTTGAGCTGTAGCCCTAAATTTCCCCCATTGTGCTAATGCTATCACACCACCCCGTTTCAACCTTCTGGCCACTGCCTAATTTTCTTAAATTACTTTTCCCATTGTGCCTAGTACCTACCATTTAACTGTAAAGGTAAACCTTAACAAGCTCAAATACCTGGATCGACGCCTATTCCATTGTCGATCGTGCTCGAAGTAAGATTTAGCTTAGACTTAAATTTATGCAGCCTAATTCATTTGGATAAGTTAATCACTTTTACATATAATAAGAAATAGATTTATTATAGAGCGTGCGTAGAGGGGAGCAGATGCTTCATCTGAGGTTCCCTCTGTCACAATGGAATTTGTGAACATTCCAGTGTCTCTTCCAAAATAATTATAAAATTTGAGAGAATTGTTTTTAAATAAAGTAAGTTCCCTTTGAACGAATCTATTCTCCTTCATCTCCACACATGCAGGGATAGTCTCAACATGGAAGTGGGAATTGACCACTGGTCGATCCTAGTGTGATGTTTTTTATGATGCGGCCCCCTGTCTTGGGATTTTATAGCCAACAGTGGCTTCCTTGCTACTGCTCCTTTTTGTTAGAATCAAAGCAGTGACAGCTCTATCATACTCATGCATCAATGTTTCAGAAATTTCATCGTGTCCTACAAACATTCAAGAGGCCTGCTGCATTGTAACTACATTGTCTGTTACCCAAGTTGTGGTAGAAAAGCTATTCTTGTAATTTAATGATTTAAGATCAGTTCTAAATGAAAGTTTATTAGATTCAATTATTTTCTTAAGAATGAACAACTATCTGAACTGGGAATTATATTAAATTTATATTTTAAGTGTGAGCTGATGATTACGTTATTTTTTATTTATTTGCTTATTTTGTTTCTCTTTGTAATAAAAGTTTCAAATCTGAAATTAAAAATCACATATAAATATATATTAAAATTGTTGGAGCCTTAGCGAAGCCAAAGCAAAAAAAAAATTTCTGTTATGAGTCCTTTTCCTAGCGATTGATGAGTGTTAGAAAACAGGAGGCAGAGTCTTTTACTATATCTGATACCCCTATATCTATACTAAAAGTTCCATTCAATGTACACTTCACAATTTTTTTACTCATTTACTGTAATGAAAAGTTTTATCACATTCAATTTCAGAATATCTCTAGACTTTGTAAGGTCTTAGGCACAACATTTAGCAGGTCCTGAAGTGTTCTCTTTCTCTGCTGTCCCTAAGAAAATAAATCATTTAGGACCCAAGATTTTTGCCAATATTATCAAAATAAATATGGATATTTTTCTTTTTCAAATTCCAGTCCTTAAAACTAACAGCATTTTATTGTAACATTTATCATACATTTTATCATAGCATAACATTTTATCAACTTTTATTCTTCAAATTTCATCATTCTCTCTCATAGAAGTATGGAATTTTGTCTACAAGGGTTTGTTCAAATAATTATGTAAAGATATAGAAATAAAAATTTTCTAATTCTATAATTTTAACTGAGAGTTAAAGCTTAACTTCCTGGAATATGCAGGATAGATGTTTATTCGTGATATTTGAGCACCCAAAAATTTTGATTTTCTACATTACTTTATTTCTGGAAAAAAAGAAAAAAAATCATTATTGGTATTAGCAATTTTGAAAGATAATAACAAAATGCTAGTTGTCCATGAAAGTTATTTAAAATAAATATGAAAAATTCTATTGCCGAATGGAAAAAACAAAGTAGAAAAATTTGTTTTGAATTCTTAACTTCTATTTAGTTACCATCTGTTTATTTCATGCTGAAGTTTTCTATATTACTGTTATTACTTATCAAAGTGTTATTTTATTGTATCTTATAGATTCTTTGCCTGAACTTTATGGCCATTATAGAGTAATCGGAAAAGTTGAAGTGAAAAAATTGTAAGTGTTACTTTTTGTCACCAAAATTATATTTTACTATGTAATTTTTCAATTTTTGAAAGCATTTAGATTTTAGGGATAAAAACATTTTGATTATAAAATATTTAGATATTAATTCAATTTTAGCATGTGTTTTAGGATTCTATTTAAACATAAACCCATATGCATATAAGAAGCAAAAATCGAGACATAGTTTATAAGCATTTAGGTAATTTGCTGCTGTTAATAAATTTCATGTTTGCTGTGATGAATGTGATTTTCTGTCCATGCACTAAGAGCAGTATTTATGGTATTGATAGAAACAGCTTTATACTTTAACCTTTTTATTATTTTTGTGCTACTTTTAGTTATGGAAAAACATGTGTATTTATAATGACCAATGCATCAGCAATTTTTACATACAGGATATTACTTCAAATTTATGTATCTATCTCTGTTGAATTAGGATCAAAATTATAAAATATTAGCATAATTGAAAAAATTTAAAACTCACGCAACATGAGCTTCCTTGGATAAAAAGTATGATTAACATAAATAATTCATTTTTTGATTAGTTGTTCTCTCTCAAAAGTTAAAACTTAATATTTAATATTCTATTATACTTAGCATGACCTAATAAGATTTCATTTGTTATTTGCTGAATACCTATTAGATTGTCACAATAATTTCCTTTTTTAATAGTTCACTATCTGTTATTTTCTACTTTTGACATTTGTTTTCTATTTAAACTCTTCCTCGTATTATCAACAAACAATGCATTTTCATTAATTTGTTATTTTTTAACTATTTTATGAGGATTATGAGTTCAAATTTCTTTAATGTGCACAATCTTGCTGATAGAAAACCTTTTTCGACTTGCATGTAGAAGAAAGAAAGTTATAATTGATCATAGAGATTAATCATTTGTCTAAATAATGTTTGGAGAGTTACTATTATTTTAACACATTGACTAGTTTAAACTAGCTTTCCATAAGTAAAGAAAAGGTGCTAAATTTTTTATACTCCTTTTCTTCATGTTTTATATTTATTTATGTTTAGAAAATCAAAACTAATGTAAAATTCTTCTACTTTTTTATGTCTTCATAATTTAACTTTTTTTAACTAAAATTTTCATTTCAAATCATTCTCGTATTTTTATTTTTAATTTGTTTGACCGTTCGCATAAATTATTTTCTTTGTTTTAGGGATGGACTATTTTCGTAAAGATAACTGGCGAGTCCTTCCTGATTGGTAAATATCGAGATTCAAACTAAAATTAGCATGCTAATACTATTTATTCATTTATTATTATTACTTTCTCTCTGTTTATTAAGTCATTGTGAATAAACTTACCAAAGGCATGAATCCCTTAAAATTTATAGAAATATTTTTTGAAATTCTTCATGCATTGATAATGAATGCATTATCTCTGCCCATGAATCTTTTTTAAGGATACAAAAATATTTTTAATTTTAGTCATATACTATATCTTTGTTTATAAATTTGTGCATTTTGAAGTAAAATTCAATTGATAATTAGATGTTCTTAATTTCTTTGAAAATTACAATAGACTGAGCTCTAACTATTTCATTTTTATTCGTGTTTTATTGAACAATTTTCATTTTTAATAATGTTTTAATTCAATAGTTTTAACCAATCAACTTTTAGGCTAAAGTGTTTTAGTTAAATTTAAAAAACTAAAAGGGTGATAGGTAGCTAATGCACAGCTCTATACTTTGCAAAAGTTTTTATTAATTAACAAGGGGTTTGCATACCCTGCTCACCATTGCTCTTCAACCCATGCAGGGCCTGTGCTAAGTATTTGCCACCTTGCCAAATGCGATAAAATCGTGAATTTGATGAATTAAATTGTGTTTTGCCAAATTATTTTTCCACTGGAAAGAAAAATTTATATTTAACTCGATCCTCAAAATGAATTTTTCTAAGCAAATCAATATTTTTATTCAATTGTGGTAATTTTTGGGGATGCGCAACATAACCAATTAGAATTGGGTCCAAATAATATAAGCTTATAACAAATTATCGTAAAATAATTTTCTGTGAGAAAAGAAAAATGAATCATGAAAATTTAAGATTTGCATTTGGCAAAGACTTTGAAAAATTGGCTATTTACTGTTATTTACTGTTCTTTTGATGCAATCTAAAATATTAAACATATAACCCATTCTTCCAAATTTGAGCAATTCTGTTACTTTGCATAAATTGATACTGCAACATTAAATCTATATAATTTAGAATTCTTAAGTGCACTACATTTTAGAGGATAACATGAACTAAGGAAAAATCCCAAGCAAATGATTATATCAATAATCATATTTTTACTATCAGCTATTTTTCCTTCTTGCCTAAAATTGGGAATATGAAAAAACAAAGTTTTAATTTAGTCTTTTATCTCAAAGTTGAAGACAAGCAAAAACATAAGTGACAGCTTTGCTGATATATCGAGTTTTTCTTTTATTTTCTATCAACTCTTAGTTACTGATGTGAAAAATAATTATGTCCTATTAAAATAACTCTCCTTTTAGTTGTTACTTTTAATAATATGCACTTTTAATATGTTATATGTTATGTTACTTTACAATATGTTACTTTTAATGATTATTTTTTCATTATATCATTTTTATTAATATTTGTATTCCTTGCTTTTAGAAGTTGAGATTTTTTAATTAATTAGTATGCTTATTATTATTCACATAATTATAGATGATAAATTATCTGAAATAGTTAGTATTTATCATCTTGTTTTGAAAATTACATTTTGGGTATCTAGGTCATTGGCACATATCAACTGTCTATTAATGTTCAGCAAGAGTGTAAAAAATTTCATTATCTTTTTTATTGGGAATTGCTAGGGTGCCACTAGTATTATTAAGAATTAATTACCTTCTTGCTTTTATAATTGTGAACATACATTGTTTATATGACAAACTTTATTATATTTTGATTAGCTTTAAATGTGATTGGAAAGAAGCAGCAAAATGCTCTGATATATTGAGATTAGAGTGGTCTCCGGCGGTTTATACTTATGTTCATGCTTCAATTTTCTTTATGATGGTGGAAGGAGGAAATACAGAATTACAAGGTGCTATTTCAGAAATGATGGAGTAAGATTTATTTTAGTAATGATTATAGAAATTCTTGTCTTTATCTGTAAATGTAATCTATTTAGAATTCTTGCATCTTACATAGTTTTTTAAATATCTTTATATAATAAATGAATAATATTTTTAAATTTCTTTGAAACAACTTAATCTTTGTTTTTTTAAGGAATTAAAAAATTACGAAAAATTTTCTAACTATACAAACGTAATTAAAAATGTTAAAATGATTAAAATGTTAAAATGATTAAAAATGTTTTCTGATTATAGAACCAGGTTCTTAGGACACTCTTAATGACATAAGTAATTTAGAGAAGCATGATTCTGATGATCTTTTTTTTATTTAAAAAACAATTTTTGTTCTCAAATATTGCTTGTTAAAATTTCAAATAATGACTTAACGCATTTTAAAAATTTAAACTGAAAAAAACATTAAAATATTTTTAGAATTCAATTCTTTTCTGTTTGTTTTTTATGTTCATAAATTACCAGGGTGATATGCCTTCCAATTATACCTTTGTAGCTGTGTTATAAATAAAAGAAGTTTGAGGAAAAGTAAATTACAACTATTGTGTATATTTTATGTACTTGCAATGTTGTTTATTTCGTCACACCCTTACTAGTTCATCATTGATTATGTGGTCCTCAACAATTTATAATTGATAGTAAAATTTAAAAACACTATTATTTAAGTTGGTTAGGGCTATTGTTTAACAACTGAAATATGTATTATGAAGCAATTATTTAGGCAGTTACAAAAATAATTGCTTTTGTTAATTGCCATTCTAAATTTCCATTAAAGGTCTTGCTTATAAAACAAGTCTATATTTAAATATCATTACGGAAAACTTTTTAATGATCATAAGTTTTTAAAGTAATATAATTTTATCTCATTTTGGAACTTTAGCTCTTTTTTTCTGCAACGTAGCATTCAAATTATTACTCTTGAATTTTAAAAATATTAAGCAGTTTATTTTATGTGCTGTTTTAGGAAAGTTCCAAGCTTAAAACAACGATTAGCTGGTAAATCTATACCTTTAGAAAAGTATGTAGTATGAAAATCTGTCAAGTTTGTGTTCCAGAAAGGTCGTCTGATTGTTCCAGCATTGGTAAGTTTAATGACTTAAAACATTTTTTTAATTGGTAAATCCAAAACCAATATCTGATACACATGATGATATTAATATCTGATACACCTGATATTTGTATTTATAATTTAATAATAAATCAAAATAATTAATAAAAAATAAATAATTGTAAGTAATTATTTGTATATACAAGAAGTAGTGTGAACTATTTCTCTTGTTATTTCTACTTCATTTTTTGAAAAAAGAAAACTATTGAAAGAAATTAAACTTTAGTTTTTATATTAAGTTTTTGAAAATAAACGAATATAATCTTTGACACAGTTTTTTTAATTATTTTTTCCAAATATCATTTAACCATATTCTTTTGTTATAAACTCTTTATTTCTTTATATTGGCTTTTAAATTACGAGTCAAAAATATTCAATGAGTCTGTTTGTATTCAGTTTCAGTATTTTTTAATATATGTTTTTCATGTGATGTCAATTTATATAAAAAAAGTAACAATTATCTTACGTTTATTTTTAGCTTTTATTTTAATTATACCATATTTGATAAATTTAATGTTTTTGTTAAAATCAAATTGAAATATCAAAATTTAAATTTGTTAGTTATTAATTGTAACTGTAATTGTTAAGATTTCATTGAATTAGATTTAGATAAAGCTTTTTTTATTTAGTGAAAGCTTATTTATTATTACTTTAGTTATAATCTAATTTTTTTTTTAATATTTGGTACCTTTCAAAAAATATCAAATTATTTTGTTTTTAAAAAGGAAATTGATTGTTTAAGAAAAAAGTGAAAATTAAATATTTTAAAATTAAGTGTAGTATAATGAATTTCTTTGAAAGTATATTTGCCTAAGTTAAAATAATTTTCTGTTTACAAACATTATTTTTAAACTTAAGTTTAGCCTAATTAAACTTTAATTATTTTTTGTTACATTCTTGAAATATCAAACAATTTTAAAAAGTTTACATTTTATAAGTTCTACTATCTTTATTCTCTACTATCATTATTTAAATTAAGATTTTTGATATCAATTTTTTTAAATAAATTGGTTATTTACTAATGAGCTCATTGTTGTTAAAAAATTTGTAAATTGAATATTTTACACACATTCTTTCTTTTAAACTAAGTTCTTTATCTAAATGCTGTAAATATTTTCAAATTTCGTTTAATAGCAAGTTTTTATTTCTAAACATAAATAAATATTAAAAGTAATATTTATTGCATTTCTAAATTTTTAGTATATCTTGAGTTTTGTTAGTATATCATAGGTATCACAAGTTTTTCATATCATCTTTGAATTATATCACTTATTTTTTTTAAAAGAAAAGAATCTTTGCTCTTAAGCTTTGTAATTAGTTTTTTCTTTTAAATTTTTATTACCTACTGCTTGTTAGTTTCTAAAATTGTTTTCATAATTTGTTTTTCAATGAGAAGTTTCATATTCTGTATTTTGTGAATTTGGTGCTTATTTATGCGTGAAGAAGATGATGTTTTGGCTAAAGTTTTCAGTTTTTCACCTGCCTAATTTTATACCCAACTACAATTTTTGTGTTGATGACTTTTTTAACAAAATATAATTATAATTTAAATGTAAGAATAATTTTCAAAGATAAGTTTTAATTAAGGAAATATTTACTTCAAACTTCAGTGATTTTAAAACAATATTTAAATTGCAATTTTTATTCTAGTCATATCATTCATTTTTTATGATTGGCCATGAGAAACACAAAGAAAATATTGGGTGTTGCAACTTTAAAACATTGAAGGAGAAGAAATTTATGTTAGGAAATTTGTTAATAAAGACTTTTTAAACTATGATCTAAATTAGCTTTCAAATTTATTTTTGATGTATCTAGAGAAGAAATTCTATACTTTGAAGGGAAATTTATTTCAAAAAACAGTAATTATTTTGACACATCAGTTCACTGAGTTCACTTCATTGCTCACTGAGATCTGTATTATTTATTATAATGAATTCATGAATTAAGTATAAATAATTACCCTATTTTTATTCAATATATGATTTAAAACTATCCATTTTTTTGTTGTAAATGTTTTACACAATGAATGTAAGTGTTTAGTATTATTTTAGTAATAAATGAGAAAACAAGATAACAAAGAGTATTATGAAAATATTTCTAAATTTAATATACTTCTATTTTTTATGAGATAATGGCAAAGTTGTTATTTCCAAAAAAAAATTTCATTTGGGGGAATTTTGGGGGGAATTTTTTCAGAAAAAAAAAACATTATTTGACTAAATTTTTTAAATGCTTTATGTGTATTTTTAATAGGTTATTTGTCTTAATTAAAGACAATTGCTTCTTACCTAATCTTTCCCCCGGTGGATCAATATAATTTTTGAGCTATTTTTTGTTAAATTAAAGTTGATTTTTTTTTTTTGTGCAGAATTTGTTTTTATTATTGTAATTTTTTTTATTTAAAAATGTTTAACAAAAATCTGCATTACACACAAAAAGAAATCTTATGGGTAACTAATGTGTCTAGAGCTGCCATTTTTACTAAATATTCAAATTGCATTTTTAATTTCTAGAATGCAATTGTTATATATATATATATATATATATATATATATATATATATATATATATATATTGCTGATCAAATGTGTTAAACTGTTTTATTCAGTACACTATAAGTTATTTTAACATTTATTCATAACATTATAATTTTTTAGCTTGTAATATCTCCTTAAAGCTATATATTGTTTCTTTTAGGAATTGGTGTATAATTGGAATAGTTTTCCAATGATAGCAAAATCTCGCGAACTTACAGAAAATATTCTTTGTAAAATCAACTCAATTTTGGAGATGCCAAAGGTATGTTTTTCTTAAAGATAAATTCATTGCAATTTTGAATGTAAACAGTAAGGGCTAATAATGTATGGGTAGAATCCTTTTTATTTATCTACTATTATTTTTTTAATATATTTGACTTATTTAATTAGATTTTTAAAATTCATTTTAAAGTTGATTATTGGGAATTTTTGTTCTTATCAGGCATGTGTTTCTTCTGTTAATTTGCAGAATTTCGCGAATCGCAAGATTATTGATTCACGGACTTTCGTAAATCAATAATTTATATTTCAACAAAATTTTCTCGGAATTTCTCCAATCAAAAATTTAAATTTCACCACTTACACAAAATCTCGTTAACATGAAATTTATACCTCATTTACAAGCACCCTCTTTTTTTCTTTTTGAGTACTTAGAGATCCAAAAGAACTTTTTTTCAGCAGATTTGCTTGAATTTTTATGCTTTATATCTGTAATAACTAACTCTTATCTTGTATCTGTAATAACTTCGGTTAAAATTAATGAACCACGGAGGCGAATAGAAAAATATTTAAGTTAATGATCTTCAAAGTAATTTTGAAATAGTTAACATTTAAATTACCGTTCTCTAGAAAAAAAATTGTGTTTTTTTTCATTCCTTTTAAACTTTATTTTTGAATGAGTAATAAATTTCGATTTGTAATAAAGGAATTATTTAATCAATATTATATATTTGCTCTCGTTTTTTATTTAGCTACAATTAGATTGAATTTTTTGTATGATAACTGTAAATGGAGATTTCAACCCGCTGGATATCATTTTAATTCCTGATTTCGATGTTTTATTTTTTCTTTCGCAGTTACTGCAACTGATTTTCTCATGGTTTTTAAAATATCTAATATTATTATGACCCTCAAAATTCAATTTATGTATTTATTATTATCGTTTGTTTTTCGAGGATACTACTGTTTTTTTCAATTGAGATTTTTACAGTTTTTGCTACTTGATATCGTCATGATTTTTTAAATCGTGATATTTTCATACAATATTATTAAGAAGCGAGAAATTCTAATCACATATTTATTTGTGTAATTGATTTTTCGCAGACTTGATTTACGTTTTTTTTGCAGTTATTGCTGTTGATTTTCACATAATATCTTGAAATACAGATACTACTATGATACAGAAAATTCAAATTGCGCAACTGAATATTAATAATCTGATACGATAATTCTATTGTTGTTTTTCTATGAATTTTTCAGCAGTTGCCAGTGCTAAATTTTGAATATTTTTAAAATCTCAATATTTTTAGTACAGTATTATTAATTATAATATGTGAATCTTGAAACATACATTTGATTAATTTCTTTTTGACCTGCTCGATTTGTGCGATTTTGTAGTAAATACTTGAGGTTTTTATCATTAATCTTTTTTCAGTTTTTGCTATAGATTTTACAAACTTTGATGTCTTTTTTTTCTTCTTTTTTTTAAAGCCACACTTAGTTAAGTAAAGGGGGAATCTGTTTGCTTTAATGTTTCTTTTGTCTGTAAGTCTTTTATTTATTTTTTATATACAAAAAGAAAAAAAAATTAAGCACTAAAAAAAATGAAGAAAATTCAGATAATTTCTTCTTTTAGGAATCATTTGTCTATCTTATAAATAAATAAAAATACCATAACATTTATCATGTCTGAGTTTAATACTTTGGTTCCTCAGTGAAAAATACAGTATTATTATCAAGTACTAATTTCCATTCTTTGGAGTCTGGTGTGGGGCTCATTTTTTTTAAAGTTCTTATTTCTTAAAATCCTTCTTCATGCATTCTTTTTAATTTCTTAAAACATTTTTTCTCCTTGATTCTTATTTTTATTAATTTTTTAAGTACTGAAATTGTTTTATTCTTTTTAATTTTCAAAAATATTTATGTGTAGTCTATTGTACTGTCACTTAGTTTTTGTGCATCGATCATTTTGTCACACTAAGCATATATTTTGCATTCGCTCTCATAACTCAGCCTGATTGTGATAAAAAATAGTTTTTAAACTTAAATCAAAAAGGTTGAATTACGAAGTGAAATTTTCCCTAAGAAATAATATATATATATATATATATATATATATATATATATATATATATATATATATATATATATATATATATATATATAATAACAGGGCTACATCCCTGTTATCATTGTTGTATTTTTTTTAATAATGCAGTCATAAGCCATAATAAGTTATCAAAAGGTTTATTTAAAGGTAGGCTGGTGGCTATAACATTTCACATCCACTCTCCACAAGGGAGGGGGTTGACAAAACTCCGGATGGTTCAGGCAGATGTTTATTGAAACACGTTATTCAGCAAGAGACATGCGAAAACCATCGGTCTCATATTAAATACTTACAGATTTTGATGTAATTAGATTCCATTCGTACATACCTTGTAACTCTACGCATTGTGAAAAATCAATTAATGCTTCCTAATATGGAAGTAAAAGAGGGACAAGACTCTAAAAATAACTCCTCCTTTGAAATATAAATCTAATTATGATTCAATGGTGTGTTTTCAGCCTTGAATTCCCAGAATAAAATATATATATATATAAAAAGCACTAGTTTTATCAGAGTTGAAAACTTGTTGCATCTTGAATCATTTTGTAACACTTCGCTGGCAAAATCAGTTTTAGATAAAATTTATTTAAAACTTCATCTTGTAAAATACTCATAAATCAAGTTTTTTGTAAAGTTTCAAAGTTAATGACATTACACTTTTTTAAAATGTTCTTACTTAACCAATTCAGTGAATTTTGTGTGTTTTTAGTTATTGTCTCTAATTTTTTTTCATAATTATATTTATCTAGGTATAGAGGGCACACCACTTGATGTTTAATATTATTACTCAGAGGTGTATACTAATTTCGTCGAGTCAGCGGTACTAATTTGGGTCGCATCAATCAAGTTGAAGATTGTTTCCGTTGAGTCATTTCTTGGTACGATTTTAAACGACTCTATTTTAAAATAATTTGAATGAAGTAATTAGCTTTATTTGCTATTGTGTGTATTTTTTATTTTCAAAAGCAAGATCATAGAATGACTCATCTTATTTCATTTGCGCTTTTATAAATAGCTTACATTCTTTTTTGTAGGCTTCCCTATTGCATAGGACCTCTTCATTAAAATGTAAGATTCGGAAGTCCCATTTGCTATTTGATGCATGCAATGTTATTTTATTGCCCATTCTGTCAGAAAAATGACCTAGAATTTGAAATATTAACTAAGGAAAAAATGAAGGTGATAGAATTAGATGCTTTGCTACTGTTCTTAAGAAACTAGGTAATTTTTTAGTTTTATAATTAGCTGCACATAATTGAACAAAAGTTCTGATAATATTAAAAGACAACAGAAAGAAATGTTTTCTAAATGACCACCATATGTAGCAAAACCTGCTCAAGTTTAAGGACATTAATTTAGACTCTTGCAAATACTTTTTCAGTTGGAACAATGGTGTTTGTAACCATAGATTCCATCTGTTGACAATCTTAGTATCTAATTTTGAAATTTAACAAGAAAAATTTTTTAGTTTCTTAATCAAAACACAGTAAATTGTATATTTAAATATACAATTTACTGAAATGAACTTTCCATAATAGCATTTGAAATTAAATGTTTTCATTCCTCAAAGAAGTATTTAAAGAGAAGTATTTTATCTATTTTTTAAATTACAGAAAAAAATTTATCTACCTGGCAAGAATTATTAACAATTAAATTTTTAGAACCGTTATTTTATGCACGTTACCTCACTATACTATAATTTAAATGCTCTGTTTAAGTCAGCAAGAGTCCTTATATTGAGTGTTGGCTGTTTGGGTTAAATAAGAACTCGGATTAAAATACTGTATAAAACTACTTAAGTATTATAGTCTTTAGTTAACATGCACGTAATTTACCTCTGAAAACTAGAGTGATTTACAAATTAACAAATAAAAATAAAAGCACAAACACACTTCAATAATATAATCTAGAAACAATGTACAGATGCTTATTTCTATAACTTGGCTAAAAACTAAATCTGTAGATCATACTGCAAAATTTTAAAAACTTTAACACAAGTTGATCAATTTCTAACAATAACAATTTCTGCAATAACAATTTAATTAAAATTTAATTTAATTACATCCATTTCACAGGCTTGTGTTATTAAACCATATTTTTGTTAATATTGGTGTGATGCTTTAGTTATTTTTTGAAGATTTATTTTTTCTCCTTTAAGGTTAACATTGTTCTTGTATCAGAAAGTTAGTTGCTTATATTAATTTTTTAAAAAGTTAGTTATTTCTGCCATCAGTCTGTAAATGTGTCTGTTCTAAAAGATCAGAATAAAGAATTAAGTTTGTAAGTTGTGAGGTATAAGAGCAGTCTAAAAGAAATATGGGTTTTCTTGTTTAATGTTCTATTTAAATTTTACTTGATGATGTAGTAAACTCTCTTTAGCTTAATTCATAACACAAATATTTATCATATTTTTAGATAAACTTCAGTTACAGAGTTTAGACATAGTTATCCAGTTGCACATTTTATTACTAGCAGTTTAGATGCAGAAACCATTAAGTATTTCTTTCTTTTAAATCTAAAATTCCAAACCTAAATTGTAATTGTATAATGACTAATAATAAAGTTACAGCTGATCCATTCAATACGATTTTTGAAAAGGTTCCACATTTGCTATGTAAATGGCACATTCACAGGACCTGGCAAAGACAATTATCAGCTAAGGTTAAAGATGTATATTTACAAAATGAACTATACACAGACTTATTATCTCTTACAAAAGCGAAATCTTTTATCATTTTTAAATAAACTTTAGTTATTTATACTAAAGCACAAAATTGTTGCTCTGCTGTTTACCTCTTATTTTGTACAAAATTATTGTTCACCACAGTTCTGCAACTAGTTTCTACCGTAGGCAGTGCACCCGCCGATCAAGCAGTTGGCCGTGAGCTCATTTATGTCATATGCAAAGAAAATAAATTTTAAAAAATCTGTGCTGTGACTAACTATTAAATGTTGTGATGTAATATCCTGTGATTGTCTTGTTCTTTAAATGCTGTTATTGATCTCTAAACTCTGATGGATTCTGCAATAGAAATATTAAATAAGATTAATCAGACACTACCCCTCTCTTTCAGACGTAAGTAACCTAACTAAATTAGAAACTTGCAAAAGAATTGAAATTAAAGAATAGAGCAACCTGTCATAACAATAATTTATTTTATTCCGTTGCCAAATTCTTAGTTCTTAATGTCACAAAAAAGTTTAATCGGTTCAGTTGTTTTGGAATCAAAGAAAATTTGGATGCTTTAGAGAAATGAGATTCACTAAAAATTTTAAACCGATTTCGTTTTTGAATAGTTAAAAAAGTCGTTTGATTTTTATGTATTGATAAAACTTAATAGTTGAAAAAGTTCGGTGTCTAATATTTCCAACTTACTATCAATTTGATCAGAACATAGCAATTTTTAAATATGGATATCCTTCTTGTTCAATTAACTCAACAATTCATTTTAAGCAGTTGGTACCTATAATGTATATAAATTTCTCCCCTACAACGTCATCTATAAAGCAAAATAAATAAACCTATAGATAAGGGTAAAACAAAAACATAAGAGTAAATTTTTTTTTGAGAATCATGAAATAAAGAAAAATGGGAGTTCATAATTATGATTTCAAAGTTTACCCTCATCCTGCACTCAGGGGTGGAAGATCAAGTTTGTTATTCTAGACTGCTTATTTAAAATATTGCTTAAATCGTGTTGAAATGAATTTTACTTGTGTGATTATTATTTAAAACAATCCCTTTTACAGACAAAACGCAATTGCTTTTATATGCTTTATGAAGTTCTTTTGTTTTATTTATAACTGTTATTTGCTATCATTTATTTTTATTATTTACTAAAGCATGTATAGCTACTTGTAATATTCAAAGCAATGTAGCTTTGATAATAATATTTTTAATAAATTATTTTAAATGTTTGGTGAATTCTTTTACTAATTCTTAAATATATTTTAATTTCAGCTGTTGTTGATTTCTTTTAAATTGTAATGTCACATTCTTCAAGACATGACTGCAAAACGAGATCCTGGAAGAAAATGATACAGAAATGACCTGGAGGAACATGATAAGTTTAATTGGAAGGTGTATTATCCCATTTTTGGTTCGACTATGGTCAAAGAAAATATGAAAATGCTAAAGAAAAATTCTCATGTTTTGCTACTGCAAGATGGGAGGTTGCTGTGACCTTTCATACAGTTTCACTCTTGGCCATTCGTCATATTTATGAAAATTTATTTTCTGATATTTTATTTAAACGTGCCTTTGTTTAAATTTTTAATTTTTTTGTAGAAATTAAATTGTGAAACTCTAAGGATTGGTGAGTAATGAATAGAAGGGGGCATAGCCTTTAATGTAGTTAAAATAAACTATGAAAAAAATATATATATAGGCATAAAAATTGGAGTATTAAATAAAACTTAGAGAAAAGAGTGAGAAGATCGCTGGAAAAGAACTGCTTTAGAATTTTCAAGGACTAGCTAGCTAGAGTAGAACCCTCTTCTGATTTTAAAAGAAAACATTAAGAACTTAGCAGCGATAGAAATTACTCGTCCATTAAATTTGTGGGAGACTTACAAAATTCCTTCGCTGCCATGAGGAGAAAAAGGTGGTGACTAAGTTATGCTGTGAATTATCATTAATTTTAAACTAATCATTTTTCTACATCTGTTTATATGCTGGTTTTATTTTATTTATTGACTTGGAAAAATTAGGCGTAAAGTCACGTTTACTATATCTGTATTTATTTTATTATTCTCCACTTCAATTACTTCATTATTGACCATAACAATCTTATGAATTGTAAAAATATTAACAACAAAATGTCTTTTTTTCCATGTAAGGTGATAATTTACTTAGTCATTTATAATTCAGTCAAATACATTTCATTTTCATTTGCCAATTAGTAGTATAAATTGTCTTACCATATTAAGTAATGCTTTATCATTCTGTATTTATGCTCATTTAAATTTTGAAATTGAATAAAAGTATTAGAACAAAAGATAAAATTTATATTTAGCTTATTGGTTTTGTTTAACTATTTTTTCATTATTTTATTTCAATTGCAACTTTTTCTTGTCACACAATATATTTAATTTTTTATATATTAATTATTATTGTTCAATTAATTATTAAATATTTTCTTCAAACTTCAATCTCTGTTTTATGCATTCTGTTAAATTTATTTTAAATAAATCTTAGTTCTGGAACTAGGTTATTATTATTTTACAGATATAAACTTTTATTTTTCTTCAATAATGTATTTTTTCATGGCATGCATATAAGTAACTAAAGTATACCTTTTACTAAATAAGCAAGAAAGGTTTAAGCAATTAAAGTATATCTTTTCCTACGTTTAAGGCTCTTGATTTTAATTTTTTAAAGAAAATTTATATTTATAATTTTATTTATTTATATTTTACTTATAATTTTATTTATTTATATTTTAAAAAAGCATATTTTTTTATGAGAGATGCTTAAATTTTTTTTTTCTTAAAAATTTTTTTGTAAAATATTCTATAGTGAGAGAATTTTTAATCATGAGTGATATTAAGAAATTTTAGAAATTTAGCTTTTTATTTATTTATTTGAGACATTTTTAATTTTTTGTGTAGCATAGTTGTTTTTTTTTTAAGAAGATTTTATTAGTTAACTTTAATTCTTTAAGTAAACAAGTTCTCGACTTTTACTAAACAAGTTCTCTTAAGTAAACGAGTTCTTCGTTCAAGTCTTAATATTTGTTTGATTTTACGCCTTCTTTTAATGGAGTGAAAGTTTTAATTCTAAATTTTTCCTTAAATTGAGTGGTTTTGTTCCTTTTTTTTTAAGAGTGTATTTTTTTTTATAACAAGACTTCATTTATTTTTAGCAAAAATTATATGGAGCACAGTGAAAGAGTGTCCGGCAACCTAATTCCATTCATTTCCCTATGGAAAGGCACTGCCACGCGTGTTTTGGAAACAAGGATTGGGACCCTTGACTAATCTTTCACAATCAAGTTTATTCTAGTTTGATTTTCCATAAGAAAATTAATTCAATTTTATGTTAGAGAATGTGAATTATTTATTTTTTGTAAATATTACTTTTATTTCACAAACCTACTTAACTAGCAATAAAATATTTATTTTCTAAGATCATATTTTAAGTTTCATGCATTTTAAATTTGTTTTCTTTGTAACCTAGTTTTCACTACAGCGCGAGAACGCGAGAATCTCGCATATTTTTTTATATTCTCGCATTAAAAAATGATTACCGCGAGAAATTTGCGCATTCTATAAACCAATTTCAAAATTCGCAAATTTCTCGCATTTTGAAAAAAAATTCTCATTTGCGCCATTTAGAATAAAATCCGTTTTACTTTTCTTCCTGGATCTTTTATTATTTTCAACATCTGCCCCATTATCTAGCTTCCCTATTTACCAGTATTGTTCAGAACCTTTAAGAACAACAGAACACCATCCTTCCGAACCAAGGAACCTCTTTCAGAACGCATTTCTCTGCAACCACGTGTTTACTGTAGGTAAGGTTTCTTCATGTAAGACGTTCAAATTTTTTGCTCGTTAATGTAAGATGGACAAATACTTTGTAAAACCAATATCTTCTACTCCGAAACGGACAAATGAAAATGAAACAATTGTGGGTAGAAACGATCAAAACGAAACAAATATGCATTTGAGCAACCTAATGAGAATAGCTGATGAAAAAGTCGATGTAGAACATTTTCCATATGATGATGCAGCAAAAATATTCAATGCTTTAAAAATTAGAAGATGTTAAAAATGCATTATAATTAAAGAAATGATTTTTTTTTCAAGTCTCCTTGTGTTTTTTTTTTTTTTTTTTTAATTTTTAAAATCTCACTTAACTTTTTGAAATCTCACCCTGTTTTTGAGAAAGGGTGAGAAATTCTCACCCATTTTTTTTCTGAGATGAAAACACTGCTATTTATAATTCCTGATTCCTCTTTTTTTATTTTAGCCATACTTTTACATAAATGAAATTAACTAATAAGGAATTTTGCATACTTCGCCCTATTTTATTTGAGTGATTCTATATATTCTTAAACCCTGTATTATATGTTTATTGACGATTGTAAGTTACTCAAAATTTTCACAAGAACCAACTTTCAAAATGTGTAATTCTGCAGTATCATGCCATGACATGACATATCATTAAATTTCCACCATTATTCAACTGTATCACAACTTATGTTGAGATTGGCTTTTCACCAGAAAATTAATTCTTGAAAGCATTGATAGCTGAATTAAAGATATAAAAACTAATTTACTTTCATTTTATGATTTAAAATTTATTGTGAATATATAATGTTTAAAATCATGATAAAATGAGAAAAACTAAAACAAAACTTGACATGTAATAAATTTTTTGCACCATAAGAAATATTCAAGGACAATGATTGACAGAACACGAAGTTCAATTGAGAGTATTGACATGTAGTACACATATAAAAGAAGTATTTAAATAATTTCTGGAATTAAACTGTACTCCACGCTACGCAATTTTTTTTCTCATTTTAAAATGAGCTGAAAATTTGTGATTCGTTTATTTTGTTCAGCTTACTTAGTATGTTGCCTAATGTATCTCTTATCTTTCATGAAATAAATACTTATAAATAGCAAAACACTATTTGGGCTTTATTTTTTTAAACTGTGTCTTTTGCCGAGAAAAAAATATTTAACATTTCTATGAATGAATGTTACTGCTTATATATAATGTGATATTTTCAACATTACTGCTTTGTAATAATGTTTATTATGCTTTTTAATAACGAGTAGTGAAACTTCTCTGAAGGTGTCGGAAGTTTAATAATTTGTGGGTATTTTTCTTATATATGTAATTGTATGTGTGCATGCTTATAACACGTTTCTGATAATTGAAAATGTTCTCTTTAAATGTATACTTTTGTGTTAAATGTCCCTCTTTCACTCTGTTACTCAAGTTGATTCGAGGTAATGTATTCAATCCCTTTTAGATTTACAATTTAAAGAGCTGTAATTTTAGTTATATACTTAGCCATCGATTGAAATTTTCACAAGGTATCTTGAGTGCAATACTAATTTGAAGCAACTTGTTCTCTTCTAGCTTTTGCCTGGATTATGTAAGAAATTATTCTTTAAATATTTAATATAATTTGTTTTTAATTAAAAAAAATTATTAGAATTCACATTGCTGTTTGTTCTACTGATGATTTACATTTGTCCCGGAGAATAATCTCACAGCATTGTCTGCTTAAAGCTTTTCTGTGAGATATGTTTACCAGGACTTCATGTTTCTACTATGATTTATGCAGATTCTCATTCGCTTTGAAGAATATCTCTGTGCCATAACAAGTCAAAATTTAGTCATTAATTTTGTTATATGTATTATATATAAGTAAATATTTTAAATTCATAAAAAATAATTAAGATCTTCATTATTAAACTCTTCATTATTAGCTCTTCATAGTTGTCAGATATTAATATAATTTATGTCTTAGATTAGATTCTGACCCACTGCAGAACTTTAAGGTAACACGATTTTAATTTTTTTATCAAGAAAAATGCTTCTATTTTACAGCTGAATAAGCAGACAAGACTTTTAGCTGCTCCTTTTCTCAGGATGTTGCCACTAGTAGCTGTCATAAACCTTATGTGATTGCACCATCATAGAGTCAAGCTGTCTACCAACACTCTTTGTCTATTGTATAAGAACGAAAAAAAATAGACGTGCTTTATTTATTTATTTATTTTTTTTTTTGTGTCCTATTTTGTACTTTTTGCATATATGCTGTACTCTTACTTACCACTAAAAAATAAATAAAAAGGTAAAAATAAAAATTATCAAAAGAAAATGTATCTCATTTATTTATCATTTCTTGAAGATTAAGGGAAAGCTGCTATTTTATAGAATATCTATCCAAGGTACTTAGTTCACTTTATATACAAGCTTACTACTATTTCACTGTAACTGTTAAAGTTTAAATAAATTTCAATTTAGAATTTAATGCTACTGTATTTAATTAAAAACTTCTTAAATTTAGAAAATATGTCCAATAGTACGTTAGTAGAAGTTATTTGATTGAAATACTGATAAGTATTGAACAATAGAAGCTAGCACTTGACTTGAAGAAAAGCCGCAGCTTTGGGAAACATAACTTTTATTGAAGAACACAACGATTTTGTGTCACTTCGATGATTGTTCTCTCTCTAAAAATTAAATATTGTGCCCTCTTTCCCTGCCTAAGACCTGTTTTTATCCTTCCTCTCGGCAACGACGTTATATATATATATAAAAGAATGCATCAACGTGACACATCAAAAAAAAAAAGCAAGATACTAAAAGAAAGAGCCAGAACAGATTTAAAAAGACATATTGTTACCTCAAAAGGCATAATATAAAATTTATCATTTAATTCAGTCAATTGAGCATAAAAATATTATACAATTGTATAAACTTAAAATACAATATTCTGTTAATCTTTAAAGACATTCTAATTTATAAAATTTGAAACACAAGAAAGATTTTTTTTTAAAGTAGCTGACTCAATTTTAACTGTTAGTCTTTAAGATGACTTTGTATGAATGATGTGTTACACATTCCAAAGATTATTATTCCAGAAATATTATTTCAATGCCCACCACTTTTGGCAACATATGGCACGTGACAGGCACTATTGTTTATTTCTGTTTTGTGGGTCCCATTAAGGTGGATCAACGTCACCCTTAAAAGGACAGATAGATTACACCTATGCACTAAGCGGGATTCGAACCCAGAACCTTCCTGGTACAAGACCAATTACAGCGTGGTCAACACTTTAAAAAGCATAAAACACCATATTTGAATTAATTTATTAACACAGAAACTGTTCTACACGAAGAATAACACAGAAACTGTTCTACACGAACAGTTTCTGTGTTAATAAATTCGATTAAAAACGCAGTGTGTCAATAAAATCGATTAAAAACACAATAAAATTGGACATATATCCAAATTTTAGTACAGTATTTATTTCAAATCAATGCTTGAAATAGGTTAGGATGAGTGACTTTGATTTTGAACCAATATGAAATTTAAACATAAAATGCCAATTCTCTACATGTAATTATATTCTTCTCAACAAAAATTACAAATTCAATAGTATACAAATCTTACTTTCTGTCTTAAATAAATTGTAATAAAAAAAAAGTTGTGTTACCTGCCATAGTAGGCAAAAAAGAAACGAAACTTGATTTGCAGAATTTTTAAAAACAATGTACAAAAACAGCTCCTTTTTTTAAATCAACTTTTATTGAGTACACACTTAAGTACATTAATATTGATAAAAGTGATCCAGAAATTAAGCACTTAATGTACTTTTTATTCACATTTAAAATATAATTGATTTATTCTAAGAAGAAAGAATACAGTTTTCCACTTTATTAAAAAAAAAAAAAAGCACTATTAATTCAGGTTACGAAGTAGCAGTAAAGCATAAGCAAATAATTCATATAATGAGCATTAAACGTTTCAACTCTATTTAAGTTGATTTGAAATAAGGTCCAGAATCTCCAAAGACAGTCAGTATTTGGCGCTTTTAATCAAGTAGTAAAGGAATAGAGTATAAATGCCCTTTTAACACAAAAAAGAGTCTTACAGTAACAATTTTTTATGAAATAAGACAAAAATGCACTTTCTCTGAGTAAACCAACTTTTTTTTTTTAGTGATGTAGATGTCTGACCCCCAAGATATTGGGGGCAGCCGGAACTATGGAAATATGGTTCCAATAAATTGGACAGAAGAGAATTCCAAAATTTGGATCTCTTCATGTTAATTTTTTTTTTTTTTGTAAACTTTTTAAACGAATTGATTTTTGTTCACAGTTGTAAAATTCGTTTATTTAAATTTAATTCCACTCAAAATATATCTTTTAGCAAATGATCATTGGTTTTTTATTTAATATAAGTCTTAAAATTTTTGAGTTGTATAGTAGATAATTTTTTTACATCATTTTAAAGAATGCAATTTTAAATAGCAAAATCGGTCAATTAGTGAAAAGTTAAATTTTGAAAAAAATTTCTACCCTGCAGTTCAATTATTCGACTATTATTAAATAAAATAATTAGCATTTACTATAAGTTATATTTTGCATGGAATTTTCTTTTGGATAAACGATCTTTATAACTGAGAGCAAAAATTTTTCAAATTCTCTTTATAAGTTTTCGAGATATGGTGAAATATACACAAAGTAAAATTAACATTAATTGTTTCTAAACTTTGGACAGCTCTCTTGACGAAACTATTGGGACATTACCTCCCAGAACTACAACGTACTGCTGTGCTAGTTTTGGAGCTCCGTCTTTCGATAGCGCTATGCATACTCTCCAGAAAAACTTTAGTTATATAGCAGATAAATGAGAACGTTAAAGTGTAAGCTCGATCACATTTTCATTATTTATTCATTTTGTACACGAAACTAGCGTTAAGGTAATATATTAAACTTTTTTAAATGAAAATCTATAATCCAAAAAGCAGAGCCGTTTTGGGGGCCCTCGGCCTGTCTTCATTAGGGGGCTCTTTATGAGTAATTTCAAAGAAAAAATTTCACTTTTGAAATTTTGTATTTTAAGAAAGTAAAACATTTATACATTATTATAAAAACTTTAATTACATCATTTTCATCAAAAGTTTAAGATAGCAATACTTTTTACGCGTTTTGAGAGGTGAAGCCTTCTATCACATTGCTAAAATCATTTTCCAGCACATCATAATTCATGCTCATGATAACTCATTCTTTCTTAAGTCATTTTTTATCAAATTTAGTATGGAGAATGAGCGTGCGCCACTGCATCTAGCTATCATGAATGACAATTGTCCAATGTCACGCTTGAAAAACATGTGAAAAACGTCAATGTAAAGAAAAGTGTCTTCGAGATTGTTGTTTTTTACTATTTTATGCATCTCTTCAAAATTTATTCTCCTAGGCCAAATCATGCTTGAAATGTTTTAAATGTAGCTCTAACTCCTTTTCGTTTATAATACTGGCTTAAAATGTTCAAAATTTATAACGGTGAAGCGTTAGTTCCTTGGACTTTATTTTTTATTCTATTATGAGATCTTTCACTAAGAAAGACACTTGATTTTAAACACAGAACACATTTCGCATGCTAAACTATTGTGAAAATATTGTAAAAGAAGCTAAAAAAAAATAATATAATAAAAATAAACTAATTTTCCGGGATTTTTCGAATTTTTAGGCATTATTTGAAATTTTCCGAATAAAAAAAATTATTTTTATGTATAGGATTCTTTAATATATCGAAAAACACATTAAATAAATAATATAATGTAAAAAAAAAACAAAAGAAAAAAATTTTAAAAATTGACCTTAGCCGGGGTTCGAACCTGCACCCCCTCGCTTAAGGCGTAAGTCACTAGCACGCGGTCTTAGCCGTTGTACCACATTTATACGGAAATCAGGCTACTACATAGCTTCAAGTACCCTCTCCCGGTTAGCTAAAAAAAATACTTGAGGGGCCTTTGCGGCCCCCCTATATGGTCTATAAAAAATTTTCTCGGTATGGTGGTTTGGCTCATAGAAGCCAACTTTCCGCCCGAGTTTAAAAATTATAGCTTATATATTAAAGGGAGTTAGACGGACTAGAAATTTGAGCCTTTTCCCCGCCATTTTATTTTGTTTTATTATTTATTCCTTTATGCGTTCTTCCTCCAAGAAAGACGCTTGATTTAAAACATAGAGCATTTTTCGGATGCTAAACTTTCGTGAAAATATTGTAAAAGGAGTAAAAAAAATAATAATAAAAATAAACTAATTTTCCCGGAATTTTCGAGTTTTTAAGCTGTATTTGAAATTTCACGAAAAAAAAAATTTTTTTTGCATGTAGGATCCTTTAATGCATCGAAAAACACATTAAATATATAATATACTGTAAAAAAAAATAAAAAAAAAAATTGAAAATTTTTAAAAATTGACCTCAGCCGGTGTTCGAACCAGCACCCCCTCGCTTAAGGCATAAGTCACTGGCACGCGGTCTTAGCCGTTGCACCACATTTATACGGAGATCAGGCTACTACATAGCTTCAAGTATCCTCTCCCGGTTAGCTAAAAAAAATACTTGAGGGGCCTTTGTGGCCCCCCTATATGGTCTATAAAAAATTTTCTCATTAGGGTGGTTTGGCACATAGAAGACAACTTTCCGCCCGAGTTTGAAAATTATAGCTTAATATTAAAGGGAGTTAGACGGACTTGAAATTTGAGCCTTTTTCCCGCCATTTTATTTTGTTTTATTATTTATTCCTTTATGCGTTCTTTCATCAAGAAAGACGCTTGATTTTAAACATCGAGCATTTTTCGGATGCTAAACTTTCGTGAAAATATTGTAAAAGGAGTAAAAAAAATAATAATAAAAATAAACTAATTTTCCGTGAATTTTCCAGTTTCTAAGCTGAATTTGAAATTTCTCAAATAAAAAAAATTTTTTTTTGCATGTAGGATCCTTTAATGTATCGAAAAACACATTAAATAAATAATATAATGTAAAAAAAAATATATATATAAAAATTTTTAAAAATTAACCTCAGCCGGGGTTCGAACCTGCACCCCCTCGCTTAAGGCGTAAGTCACTAGCACGCGGTCTTAGCCGTTGTACCACATTTATACGGAGATCAGGCTACTACATAGCTTCAAGTACCTTCTCCCGGTTAGCTAAAAAAAAATACTTGAGGGGCCCTTGTGGCCCCCCTATAAGGTCTATAAAAAATTTTCTCGGTAGGGTGGTTTGGCTCATAGAGGCCAACTTTCCGCCCGAGTTTGAAAATTATAGCTTAATAATAAAGGGAGTTAGACGGACTTGAAATTTGAACCTTTTTCCCGCCATTTTATTTTAATTTTTATTCCATTATGCGCTCTTTCACCAAGAAAGTCACTTGATTTTAAACTTAGAGCATTTTTCGGATGCTAAACTTTCGTGAAAATATTGTAAAAGAAGTTTAAAAAAATAATGTAATAAAAATAAACTAATTTTCCCGGAATTTTCGAGTTTTTAAGCTGTATTTGAAATTTTTCGAATAAAAAAAATTTTTTTTTGCATGTAGGATCCTTTAATGTATCGAAAAACACATTAAATAAATAATATAATGTAAAAAAAAACAAAAGAAAAAAATAAAAAAAAATTTAAAATTTGACCTCAGCCGGGGTTCGAACCTGCACCCTCTCGCTTAAGGCGTAAGTCACTAGCACGCGGTCTTAGCCGTTGTACCATATTTATACGGAACTCAGGCTAGTACATAGCTTCAAGTACCCTCTCCCGGTTAGCTAAAAAAAATACTTGAGGGGCCTTTGTGGCCCCCCTATATGGTCTATAAAAATTTTTCTCGGTATGGTGGTTTGGCTCATAGAGGCCAACTTTCCGCCCGAGTTTGAAAATTATAGCTTAATATTAAAGGGAGTTAGGCGGACAAGAAATTTGAGCCTTTTTCCCGCCATTTTATTTTGTTTTATTATTTATTCCTTTATGCGTTCTTTCTCCAAGAAAGACGCTTGATTTTAAACATAGAGCATTTTTCGGATGCTAAACTTTCGTGAAAATATTGTAAAAGGAGTAAAAAAAATAATAATAAAAATAAACTAATTTTCCGGGAATTTTCCAGTGTTTAAGCTGTATTTGAAATTTCTCGAATAAAAAAATTTTTTTTTTGCATGTAGGATCCTTTAATGTATCGAAAAACTCATTAAATAAATAATATAATGTAAAAAAAAAAACAAAAGAAGAAAATATATAAAAAATTTTAAAAATTAACCTCATCCGGGGTTCGAACCTGCACCCCCTCGCTTAAGGCGTAAGTCCCTAGCACGCTGTCTTAGCCGTTGTTCCACGCTTATACGGAGATCAGGCTACTACATAGCTTCAAGTACCCTCTCCCGGTTAGCTAAAAAAAAATACTTGAGGGGCCTTTGTGGCCCCCCTATATGGTCTATAAAATTTTTTCTCGGTATGGTGGTTTGGCTCATAAAGGCCAACTTTCCGCCCGAGTTTGAAAATTATAGCTTAATATTAAAGGGAGTTAGACGGACTTGAAATTTGAACCTTTTCCCGCCATTTTATTTTATTTTTTATTCCATTATGCGTTCTTTCACCAAGAAAGACACTTGACTTCAAGCGCAGAAAACATTTCACAAGCTAAACTATCGTGAAAATATTGTAAAAGAAGTTAAAAAAAATAATATAATAAAAATAAACTAATTTTCCGGGAATTTTCTAGTTTTTAAGCTGTATTTGAAATTTCTCGAATAAAAAAATTTTTTTTTTGCATGTTGGATCCTTTAGTGTATCGAAAGACACATTAAATAAATAATATAATGTAAAAAAACAAAAGAAAAAAATATAAAAAATTTTAAAAATATACCTCAGCCGGGGTTCGAACCTGCACCCCCTCGCTTAAGACGTAAGTCACTAGCACGCGGTCTTAGCCGATGTACCACATTTATACGGAAATCAGGCTACTGCATAGCTTCAAGTACCCTCTCCCGGCTAGCTACAAAAAATACTTGAGGGGCCTTTGTAGCTCCCCTATGTGGTCTATAAAATTTTTTTGGAATGGTGGTATGGCTCACAGAGGCCAACTTTCCGCCCGAGTTGGAAAATTATAGCTTAATATTAAAGGGAGTTAGACGGACTAGAAATTTGAGCCTTTTTCCCGCCATTTTATCTTGTTTTGTAATTTATTCCTTTATGCGTTCTTTCTCCAAGAAAGACGCTTGATTTTAAACATCGAGCATTTTTCGGATGCTAAACTTTCGTGAAAATATTGTAAAAGGAGTAAAAAAAATAATAATAAAAATAAACTAATTTTCCGTGTATTTTCCAGTTTCTAAGCTGAATTTGAAATTTCTCGAATAAAAAAAATTTTTTTTTGCATGTAGGATCCTTTAATGTATCGAAAAACACATTAAATAAATAATATAATGTAAAAAAAAAAATATATATAAAAATTTTTAAAAATTAACCTCAGCCGGGGTTCGAACCTGCGACCCCTCGCTTAAGGCGTAAGTCACTAGCACGCGGTCTTACCCGTTGTACCACATTTATACGGAGATCAGGCTACTACATAGCTTCAAGTACCTTCTCCCGGTTAGCTAAAAAAAAAATACTTGAGGGGCCCTTGTGGCCCCCCTATAAGGTCTATAAAAAATTTTCTCGGTAGGGTGGTTTGGCTCATAGAGGCCAACTTTCCGCCCGAGTTTGAAAATTATAGCTTAATATTAAAGGGAGTTAGACGGACTTGAAATTTGAACCTTTTTCCCGCCATTTTATTTTAATTTTTATTCCATTATGCGCTCTTTCACCAAGAAAGTCACTTGATTTTAAACTTAGAGCATTTTTCGGATGCTAAACTTTCGTGAAAATATTGTAAAAGAAGTTTAAAAAAATAATGTAATAAAAATAAACTACTTTTCCCGGAATTTTCGAGTTTTTAAGCTGTATTTGAAATTTTTCGAATAAAAAAAATTTTTTTTTGCATGTAGGATCCTTTAATGTATCGAAAAACACATTAAATAAATAATATAATATAAAAAAAAAAACAAAAGAAGAAAATATATAAAAAATTTTAAAAATTAACCTCATCCGGGGTTCGAACCTGCACCCCCTCTCTTAAGGCGTAAGTCCCTAGCACGCTGTCTTAGCCGTTGCACCACATTTATACGGAGATCAGGCTACTACATAGCTTCAAGTATCCTCTCCCGGTTAGCTAAAAAAAATACTTGAGGGGCCTTTGTGGCCCCCCTATATGGTCTATAAAAAATTTTCTCATTAGGGTGGTTTGGCACATAGAAGACAACTTTCCGCCCGAGTTTGAAAATTATAGCTTAATATTAAAGGGAGTTAGACGGACTTGAAATTTGAGCCTTTTTCCCGCCATTTTATTTTGTTTTATTATTTATTCCTTTATGCGTTCTTTCATCAAGAAAGACGCTTGATTTTAAACATCGAGCATTTTTCGGATGCTAAACTTTCGTGAAAATATTGTAAAAGGAGTAAAAAAAATAATAATAAAAATAAACTAATTTTCCGTGAATTTTCCAGTTTCTAAGCTGAATTTGAAATTTCTCGAATAAAAAAAATTTTTTTTTGCATGTAGGATCCTTTAATGTATCGAAAAACACATTAAATAAATAATATAATGTAAAAAAAAATATATATAAAAATTTTTAAAAATTAACCTCAGCCGGGGTTCGAACCTGCACCCCCTCGCTTAAGGCGTAAGTCACTAGCACGCGGTCTTAGCCGTTGTACCATATTTATACGGAACTCAGGCTACTACATAGCTTCAAGTACCCTCTCCCGGTTAGCTAAAAAAAATACTTGAGGGGCCTTTGTGGCCCCCCTATATGGTCTATAAAAATTTTTCTCGGTATGGTGGTTTGGCTCATAGAGGCCAACTTTCCGCCCGAGTTTGAAAATTATAGCTTAATATTAAAGGGAGTTAGGCGGACAAGAAATTTGAGCCTTTTTCCCGCCATTTTATTTTGTTTTATTATTTATTCCTTTATGCGTTCTTTCTCCAAGACTCTCCACTGATGTTGCCTCATCTTAGTAATACCATCTCATCCTCATTCCAACCACAAGGAATAACCTCATCGACAACATCACAAGATGAAGGGGTAAAGGGCCGTTCCGGCCTCAGGCACCCCGAACAACCTCCTAGATTAGATTAGATCTCCAAGAAAGACGCTTGATTTTAAACATAGAGCATTTTTCGGATGCTAAACTGTCGTGAAAATATTGTAAAAGGAGTAAAAAAAATAATAATAAAAATAAACTAATTTTCCGGGAATTTTCCAGTGTTTAAGCTGTATTTGAAATTTTTGGAATAAAAAAATTTTTTTTTTGCATGTAGGATCCTTTAATGTATCGAAAAACTCATTAAATAAATAATATAATGTAAAAAAAAAACAAAAGAAGAAAATATATAAAAAATTTTAAAAATTAACCTCATCCGGGGTTCGAACCTGCACCCCCTCGCTTAAGGCGTAAGTCCCTAGCACGCTGTCTTAGCCGTTGTTCCACGCTTATACGGAGATCAGGCTACTACATAGCTTCAAGTACCCTCTCCCGGTTAGCTAAAAAAAAATACTTGAGGGGCCTTTGTGGCCCCCCTATATGGTCTATAAAATTTTTTCTCGGTATGGTGGTTTGGCTCATAAAGGCCAACTTTCCGCCCGAGTTTGAAAATTATAGCTTAATATTAAAGGGAGTTAGACGGACTTGAAATTTGAACCTTTTCCCGCCATTTTATTTTATTTTTTATTCCATTATGCGTTCTTTCACCAAGAAAGACACTTGACTTCAAGCGCAGAAAACATTTCGCAAGCTAAACTATCGTGAAAATATTGTAAAAGAAGTTAAAAAAAATAATATAATAAAAATAAACTAATTTTCCGGGAATTTTCTAGTTTTTAAGCTGTATTTGAAATTTCTCGAATAAAAAAATTTTTTTTTTGCATGTTGGATCCTTTAGTGTATCGAAAAACACATTAAATAAATAATATAATGTAAAAAAACAAAAGAAAAAAATATAAAAAATTTTAAAAATATACCTCAGCCGGGGTTCGAACCTGCACCCCCTCGCTTAAGACGTAAGTCACTAGCACGCGGTCTTAGCCGATGTACCACATTTATACGGAAATCAGGCTACTGCATAGCTTCAAGTACCCTCTCCCGGCTAGCTACAAAAAATACTTGAGGGGCCTTTGTAGCTCCCCTATGTGGTCTATAAAATTTTTTTGGAATGGTGGTATGGCTCACAGAGGCCAACTTTCCGCCCGAGTTTGAAAATTATAGCTTAATATTAAAGGGAGTTAGACGGACTAGAAATTTGAGCCTTTTTCCCGCCATTTTATCTTGTTTTGTAATTTATTCCTTTATGCGTTCTTTCTCCAAGAAAGACGCTTGATTTTAAACATCGAGCATTTTTCGGATGCTAAACTTTCGTGAAAATATTGTAAAAGGAGTAAAAAAAATAATAATAAAAATAAACTAATTTTCCGTGAATTTTCCAGTTTCTAAGCTGAATTTGAAATTTCTCGAATAAAAAAAATTTTTTTTTGCATGTAGGATCCTTTAATGTATCGAAAAACACATTAAATAAATAATATAATGTAAAAAAAATTATATATATAAAAATTTTTAAAAATTAACCTCAGCCGGGGTTCGAACCTGCACCCCCTCGCTTAAGGCGTAAGTCACTAGCACGCGGTCTTAGCCGTTGTACCACATTTATACGGAGATCAGGCTACTACATAGCTTCAAGTACCTTCTCCCGGTTAGCTAAAAAAAAATACTTGAGGGGCCCTTGTGGCCCCCCTATAAGGTCTATAAAAAATTTTCTCGGTAGGGTAGTTTGGCTCATAGAGGCCAACTTTCCGCCCGAGTTTGAAAATTATAGCTTAATATTAAAGGGAGTTAGACGGACTTGAAATTTGAACCTTTTTCCCGCCATTTTATTTTAATTTTTATTCCATTATGCGCTCTTTCACCAAGAAAGTCACTTGATTTTAAACTTAGAGCATTTTTCGGATGCTAAACTTTCGTGAAAATATTGTAAAAGAAGTTTAAAAAAATAATGTAATAAAAATAAACTAATTTTCCCGGAATTTTCGAGTTTTTAAGCTGTATTTGAAATTTTTCGAATAAAAAAATTTTTTTTTTGCATGTAGGATCCTTTAATGTATCGAAAAACACATTAAATAAATAATATAATGTAAAAAAAAAAACAAAAGAAGAAAATATATAAAAAAATTTAAAAATTAACCTCATCCGGGGTTCGAACCTGCACCCCCTCGCTTAAGGCGTAAGTCCCTAGCACGCTGTCTTAGCCGTTGTTCCACGCTTATACGGAGATCAGGCTAATACATAGCTTCAAGTACCCTCTCCCGGTTAGCTAAAAAAAAATACTTGAGGGGCCTTTGTGGCCCCCCTATATGGTCTATAAAATTTTTTCTCGGTATGGTGGTTTGGCTCATAAAGGCCAACTTTCCGCCCGAGTTTGAAAATTATAGCTTAATATTAAAGGGAGTTAGACGGACTTGAAATTTGAACCTTTTCCCGCCATTTTATTTTATTTTTTATTCCATTATGCGTTCTTTCACCAAGAAAGACACTTGACTTCAAGCGCAGAAAACATTTCGCAAGCTAAACTATCGTGAAAATATTGTAAAAGAAGTTAAAAAAAATAATATAATAAAAATAAACTAATTTTCCGGGAATTTTCTAGTTTTTAAGCTGTATTTGAAATTTCTCGAATAAAAAAAATTTTTTTTTGCATGTTGGATCCTTTAGTGTATCGAAAAACACATTAAATAAATAATATAATGTAAAAAAACAAAAGAAAAAAATATAAAAAATTTTAAAAATATACCTCAGCCGGGGTTCGAACCTGCACCCCCTCGCTTAAGACGTAAGTCACTAGCACGCGGTCTTAGCCGATGTACCACATTTATACGGAAATCAGGCTACTGCATAGCTTCAAGTACCCTCTCCCGGCTAGCTACAAAAAATACTTGAGGGGCCTTTGTAGCTCCCCTATGTGGTCTATAAAATTTTTTTGGAATGGTGGTATGGCTCACAGAGGCCAACTTTCCGTCCGAGTTTGAAAATTATAGCTTAATATTAAAGGGAGTTAGACGGACTAGAAATTTGAGCCTTTTTCCCGCCATTTTATCTTGTTTTGTAATTTATTCCTTTATGCGTTCTTTCTCCAAGAAAGACGCTTGATTTTAAACATCGAGCATTTTTCGGATGCTAAACTTTCGTGAAAATATTGTAAAAGGAGTAAAAAAAATAATAATAAAAATAAACTAATTTTCCGTGAATTTTCCAGTTTCTAAGCTGAATTTGAAATTTCTCGAATAAAAAAAATTTTTTTTTGCATGTAGGATCCTTTAATGTATCGAAAAACACATTAAATAAATAATATAATGTAAAAAAAAATATATATATAAAAATTTTTAAAAATTAACCTCAGCCGGGGTTCGAACCAGCACCCCCTCGCTTAAGGCATAAGTCACTGGCACGCGGTCTTAGCCGTTGCACCACATTTATACGGAGATCAGGCTACTACATAGCTTCAAGTATCCTCTCCCGGTTAGCTAAAAAAAATACTTGAGGGGCCTTTGTGGCCCCCCTATATGGTCTATAAAAAATTTTCTCATTAGGGTGGTTTGGCACATAGAAGACAACTTTCCGCCCGAGTTTGAAAATTATAGCTTAATATTAAAGGGAGTTAGACGGACTTGAAATTTGAGCCTTTTTCCCGCCATTTTATTTTGTTTTATTATTTATTCCTTTATGCGTTCTTTCATCAAGAAAGACGCTTGATTTTAAACATCGAGCATTTTTCGGATGCTAAACTTTCGTGAAAATATTGTAAAAGGAGTAAAAAAAATAATAATAAAAATAAACTAATTTTCCGTGAATTTTCCAGTTTCTAAGCTGAATTTGAAATTTCTCGAATAAAAAAAATTTTTTTTTGCATGTAGGATCCTTTAATGTATCGAAAAACACATTAAATAAATAATATAATGTAAAAAAAAATATATATAAAAATTTTTAAAAATTAACCTCAGCCGGGGTTCGAACCTGCACCCCCTCGCTTAAGGCGTAAGTCACTAGCACGCGGTCTTAGCCGTTGTACCACATTTATACGGAGATCAGGCTACTACATAGCTTCAAGTACCTTCTCCCGGTTAGCTAAAAAAAATACTTGAGGGGCCCTTGTGGCCCCCCTATAAGGTCTATAAAAAATTTTCTCGGTAGGGTGGTTTGGCTCATAGAGGCCAACTTTCCGCCCGAGTTTGAAAATTATAGCTTAATATTAAAGGGAGTTAGACGGACTTGAAATTTGAACCTTTTTCCCGCCATTTTATTTTAATTTTTATTCCATTATGCGCTCTTTCACCAAGAAAGTCACTTGATTTTAAACTTAGAGCATTTTTCGGATGCTAAACTTTCGTGAAAATATTGTAAAAGAAGTTTAAAAAAATAATGTAATAAAAATAAACTAATTTTCCCGGAATTTTCGAGTTTTTAAGCTGTATTTGAAATTTTTCGAATAAAAAAAATTTTTTTTTGCATGTAGGATCCTTTAATGTATCGAAAAACATATTAAATAAATAATATAATGTAAAAAAAAACAAAAGAAAAAAATAAAAAAAAATTTAAAATTTGACCTCAGCCGGGGTTCGAACCTGCACACTCTCGCTTAAGGCGTAAGTCACTAGCACGCGGTCTTAGCCGTTGTACCATATTTATACGGAACTCAGGCTACTACATAGCTTCAAGTACCCTCTCCCGGTTAGCTAAAAAAAATACTTGAGGGGCCTTTGTGGCCCCCCTATATGGTCTATAAAAATTTTTCTCGGTATGGTGGTTTGGCTCATAGAGGCCAACTTTCCGCCAGAGTTTGAAAATTATAGCTTAATATTAAAGGGAGTTAGGCGGACAAGAAATTTGAGCCTTTTTCCCGCCATTTTATTTTGTTTTATTATTTATTCCTTTATGCGTTCTTTCTCCAAGAAAGACGCTTGATTTTAAACATAGAGCATTTTTCGGATGCTAAACTTTCGTGAAAATATTGTAAAAGGAGTAAAAAAAATAATAATAAAAATAAACTAATTTTCCGGGAATTTTCCAGTGTTTAAGCTGTATTTGAAATTTCTCGAATAAAAAAATTTTTTTTTTGCATGTAGGATCCTTTAATGTATCGAAAAACTCATTAAATAAATAATATAATGTAAAAAAAAACAAAAGAAGAAAATATATAAAAAATTTTAAAAATTAACCTCATCCGGGGTTCGAACCTGCACCCCCTCGCTTAAGGCGTAAGTCCCTAGCACGCTGTCTTAGCCGTTGTTCCACGCTTATACGGAGATCAGGCTACTACATAGCTTCAAGTACCCTCTCCCGGTTAGCTAAAAAAAAATACTTGAGGGGCCTTTGTGGCCCCCCTATATGGTCTATAAAATTTTTTCTCGGTATGGTGGTTTGGCTCATAAAGGCCAACTTTCCGCCCGAGTTTGAAAATTATAGCTTATTATTAAAGGGAGTTAGACGGACTTGAAATTTGAACCTTTTCCCGCCATTTTATTTTATTTTTTATTCCATTATGCGTTCTTTCACCAAGAAAGACACTTGACTTCAAGCGCAGAAAACATTTCGCAAGCTAAACTATCGTGAAAATATTGTAAAAGAAGTTAAAAAAAATAATATAATAAAAATAAACTAATTTTCCGGGAATTTTCTAGTTTTTAAGCTGTATTTGAAATTTCTCGAATAAAAAAAATTTTTTTTTGCATGTTGGATCCTTTAGTGTATCGAAAAACACATTAAATAAATAATATAATGTAAAAAAACAAAAGAAAAAAATATAAAAAATTTTAAAAATATACCTCAGCCGGGGTTCGAACCTGCACCCCCTCGCTTAAGACGTAAGTCACTAGCACGCGGTCTTAGCCGATGTACCACATTTATACGGAAATCAGGCTACTGCATAGCTTCAAGTACCCTCTCCCGGCTAGCTACAAAATATACTTGAGGGGCCTTTGTAGCTCCCCTATGTGGTCTATAAAATTTTTTTGGAATGGTGGTATGGCTCACAGAGGCCAACTTTCCGCCCGAGTTTGAAAATTATAGCTTAATATTAAAGGGAGTTAGACGGACTAGAAATTTGAGCCTTTTTCCCGCCATTTTATCTTGTTTTGTAATTTATTCCTTTATGCGTTCTTTCTCCAAGAAAGACGCTTGATTTTAAACATCGAGCATTTTTCGGATGCTAAACTTTCGTGAAAATATTGTAAAAGGAGTAAAAAAAATAATAATAAAAATAAACTAATTTTCCGTGAATTTTCCAGTTTCTAAGCTGAATTTGAAATTTCTCGAATAAAAAAATTTTTTTTTTGCATGTAGGATCCTTTAATGTATCGAAAAACACATTAAATAAGTAATATAATGTAAAAAAAAATATATATAAAAATTTTTAAAAATTAACCTCAGCCGGGGTTCGAACCTGCACCCCCTCGCTTAAGGCGTAAGTCACTAGCACGCGGTCTTAGCCGTTGTACCACATTTATACGGAGATCAGGCTACTACATAGCTTCAAGTACCTTCTCCCGGTTAGCTAAAAAAAAATACTTGAGGGGCCCTTGTGGCCCCCCTATAAGGTCCATAAAAAATTTTCTCGGTAGGGTAGTTTGGCTCATAGAGGCCAACTTTCCGCCCGAGTTTGAAAATTATAGCTTAATATTAAAGGGAGTTAGACGGACTTGAAATTTGAACCTTTTTCCCGCCATTTTATTTTAATTTTTATTCCATTATGCGCTCTTTCACAAAGAAAGTCACTTGATTTTAAACTTAGAGCATTTTTCGGATGCTAAACTTTCGTGAAAATATTGTAAAAGAAGTTTAAAAAAATAATGTAATAAAAATAAACTAATTTTCCCGGAATTTTCGAGTTTTTAAGCTGTATTTGAAATTTTTCGAATAAAAAAAATTTTTTTTTGCATGTAGGATCCTTTAATGTATCGAAAAACACATTAAATAAATAATATAATGTAAAAAAAAAAACAAAAGAAGAAAATATATAAAAAATTTTAAAAATTAACCTCATCCGGGGTTCGAACCTGCACCCCCTTGCTTAAGGCGTAAGTCCCTAGCACGCTGTCTTAGCCGTTGTTCCACGCTTATACGGAGATCAGGCTACTACATAGCTTCAAGTACCCTCTCCCGGTTAGCTAAAAAAAAATACTTGAGGGGCCTTTGTGGCCCCCCTATATGGTCTATAAAATTTTTTCTCGGTATGGTGGTTTGGCTCATAAAGGCCAACTTTCCGCCCGAGTTTGAAAATTATAGCTTAATATTAAAGGGAGTTAGACGGACTTGAAATTTGAACCTTTTCCCGCCATTTTATTTTATTTTTTATTCCATTATGCGTTCTTTCACCAAGAAAGACACTTGACTTCAAGCGCAGAAAACATTTCGCAAGCTAAACTATCGTGAAAATATTGTAAAAGAAGTTAAAAAAAATAATATAATAAAAATAAACTAATTTTCCGGGAATTTTCTAGTTTTTAAGCTGTATTTGAAATTTCTCGAATAAAAAAAATTTTTTTTTGCATGTTGGATCCTTTAGTGTATCGAAAAACACATTAAATAAATAATATAATGTAAAAAAACAAAAGAAAAAAATATAAAAAATTTTAAAAATATACCTCAGCCGGGGTTCGAACCTGCACCCCCTCGCTTAAGACGTAAGTCACTAGCACGCGGTCTTAGCCGATGTACCACATTTATACGGAAATCAGGCTACTGCATAGCTTCAAGTACCCTCTCCCGGCTAGCTACAAAAAATACTTGAGGGGCCTTTGTAGCTCCCCTATGTGGTCTATAAAATTTTTTTGGAATGGTGGTATGGCTCATAGAGGCCAACTTTCCGCCCGAGTTTGAAAATTATAGCTTAATATTAAAGGGAGTTAGACGGACTAGAAATTTGAGCCTTTTTCCCGCCATTTTATCTTGTTTTGTAATTTATTCCTTTATGCGTTCTTTCTCCAAGAAAGACGCTTGATTTTAAACATCGAGCATTTTTCGGATGCTAAACTTTCGTGAAAATATTGTAAAAGGAGTAAAAAAAATAATAATAAAAATAAACTAATTTTCCGTGAATTTTCCAGTTTCTAAGCTGAATTTGAAATTTCTCGAATAAAAAAAATTTTTTTTTGCATGTAGGATCCTTTAATGTATCGAAAAACACATTAAATAAATAATATAATGTAAAAAAAAAAATATATATAAAAATTTTTAAAAATTAACCTCAGCCGGGGTTCGAACCTGCACCCCCTCGCTTAAGGCGTAAGTCACTAGCACGCGGTCTTAGCCGTTGTACCACATTTATACGGAGATCAGGCTACTACGTAGCTTCAAGTACCTTCTCCCGGTTAGCTAAAAAAAAAATACTTGAGGGGCCCTTGTGGCCCCCCTATAAGATCTATAAAAAATTTTCTCGGTAGGGTGGTTTGGCTCATAGAGGCCAACTTTCCGCCCGAGTTTGAAAATTATAGCTTAATATTAAAGGGAGTTAGACGTACTTGAAATTTGAACCTTTTTCCCGCCATTTTATTTTAATTTTTATTCCATTATGCGCTCTTTCACCAAGAAAGTCACTTGATTTTAAACTTAGAGCATTTTTCGGATGCTAAACTTTCGTGAAAATATTGTAAAAGAAGTTTAAAAAAATAATGTAATAAAAATAAACTAATTTTCTCGGAATTTTCGAGTTTTTAAGCTGTATTTGAAATTTTTCGAATAAAAAAAATTTTTTTTTGCATGTAGGATCCTTTAATGTATCGAAAAACACATTAAATAAATAATATAATGTAAAAAAAAAAACAAAAGAAGAAAATATATAAAAAATTTTAAAAATTAACCTCATCCGGGGTTCGAACCTGCACCCCCTCGCTTAAGGCGTAAGTCCCTAGCACGCTGTCTTAGCCGTTGTTCCACGCTTATACGGAGATCAGGCTACTACATAGCTTCAAGTACCCTCTCCCGGTTAGCTAAAAAAAAATACTTGAGGGGCCTTTGTGGCCCCCCTATATGGTCTATAAAATTTTTTCTCGGTATGGTGGTTTGGCTCATAAAGGCCAACTTTCCGCCCGAGTTTGAAAATTATAGCTTAATATTAAAGGGAATTAGACGGACTTGAAATTTGAACCTTTTCCCGCCATTTTATTTTATTTTTTATTCCATTATGCGTTCTTTCACCAAGAAAGACACTTGACTTCAAGCGCAGAAAACATTTCGCAAGCTAAACTATCGTGAAAATATTGTAAAAGAAGTTAAAAAAAATAATATAATAAAAATAAACTAATTTTCCGGGAATTTTCTAGTTTTTAAGCTGTATTTGAAATTTCTCGAATAAAAAAAATTTTTTTTTGCATGTTGGATCCTTTAGTGTATCGAAAAACACATTAAATAAATAATATAATGTAAAAAAACAAAAGAAAAAAATATAAAAATTTTAAAAATATACCTCAGCCGGGGTTCGAACCTGCACCCCCTCGCTTAAGATGTAAATCACTAGCACGCGGTCTTAGCCGATGTACCACATTTATACGGAAATCAGGCTACTGCATAGCTTCAAGTACCCTCTCCCGGCTAGCTACAAAAAATACTTGAGGGGCCTTTGTAGCTCCCCTATGTGGTCTATAAAATTTTTTTGGAATGGTGGTATGGCTCATAGAGGCCAACTTTCCGCCCGAGATTGAAAATTATAGCTTAATATTAAAGGGAGTTAGACGGACTAGAAATTTGAGCCTTTTTCCCGCCATTTTATCTTGTTTTGTAATTTATTCCTTTATGCGTTCTTTCTCCAAGAAAGACGCTTGCTTTTAAACATAGAGCATTTTTCAGAGGCTAAACTTTCGTGAAAATATTGTAAAAGGAGTAGAAAAAATAATAATAAAAATAAACTAATTTTCCGGGAATTTCAAGCTGTATTTGAAATTTCTCGAATAAAAATAAAATTTTTTTTGCATGTAGGATCCTTTAATGTATCGAAAAACACATTAAATAAATAATATAATGTAAAAAAAAAACAAAAGAAAAAAATATAAAAAATTTTTAAAATTGACCTCAGCCGGGGTTCGAACCTGCACCCCTTCGCTTAAGGCGTATGTCACTAGCACGAGGTCTTAACCGTTGTACCACATTTATACGGAGATGAGGCTACTTCATAGCTTCAAGTACCCTCTCCCGGATATCTAAAAAAAATACTTGAGGGGCTCTTGCGGCCCCCCTATAACGTCTATAAAAAATTTTCTCGGCAGGGAGGTTTGGCTCATAGAGGCCAACTTTCCGCCCGAGTTTGAAAATTATAGCTTTATATTAAAGGGAGTTAGACGGACTTGAAATTTGAGCCTTTTTCTCGCCATTTTATTTTGTTTTAATATTTATTCCTTTACGCGTTCTTTCACAAAGAAAGACGCTTGATGTTAAACATAGAGCATTTTTCGGATGCTTAACTTTCGTGAAAATATTGTAAAAGGAGTAAAAAATAATAATAATATAAATAAACTAATTTCCCGGGAATTTTCCAGTTTTCAAGCTGTATTTGAAATTTCTCGAATAAAAAAAATTTTTTTTTTGCATGTAGGATCCTTTAATGTATCGAAAAACACATTAAATAAATAATATAATGTAAAAAAAAATAAAAGAAAAAAATATAAAAAATTTTAAAAGTTGACCTCAGCCGGGGTTCGATCCTGCACCCCCTCTCTTAAGGCGTAAGTCACTAGCACGCGGTCTTAGCCGTTGTACCACATTTATACGGATATCAGGCTGCTACACAGCTTCAAGTACCCTCTCCCGGTTAGCTAAAAAAAAAAAATACTTGAGGGGCCTTTGTGGCCCCCCTATATGGTCTATAAAATTTTTTCTCGGTATGGTGGTTTGGCTCATAAAGGCCAACTTTCCGCCCGAGTTAGAAAATTATAGCTTAATATTAAAGGGAGTTACACGGACTTGAAATTTGAACCTTTTCCCGCCATTTTATTTTATTTTTTATTCCATTATGCGTTCTTTCACCAAGAAAGACACTTGACTTCAAGCGCAGAAAACATTTCGCAAGCTAAACTATCGTGAAAATATTGTAAAAGAAGTTAAAAAAAATAATATAATAAAAATAAACTAATTTTCCGGGAATTTTCTAGTTTTTAAGCTGTATTTGAAATTTCTCGAATAAAAAGAATTTTTTTTTGCATGTTGGATCCTTTAGTGTATCGAAAAACACATTAAATAAATAATATAATGTAAAAAAAAACAAAAGAAAAAAATATAAAAAATTTTAAAAATACACCTCAGCCGGGGTTCGAACCTGCACCCCCTCGCTTAGGGCGTAAGTCACTAGCACGCGGTCTTAGCCGTTGTACCACATTTACACGGAAATCAGACTACTACATAGCTTCAAGTACCCTCTCCCGGTTAGCTAAAAAAAAAATACTTGAGGGGCATTAGTGGCCCCCCTATATGGTCTATAAAATTTTTTCTCGGTATGGTGGTTTGGCTCCTAAAGGCCAACTTTCCGCCCGAGTTTGAAAATTATAGCTTAATATTAAAGGGAGTTAGACCGACTTGAAATTTGAACCTTTTCCCGCCATTTTATCTTGTTTTGTAATTTATTCCTTTATGCGTTCTTTCTCCAAGAAAGACGCTTGCTTTTAAACATAGAGCATTTTTCGGATGCTAAACTTTCGTGAAAATATTGTAAAAGGAGTAGAAAAAATAATAATAAAAATAAACTAATTTTCCGGGAATTTTCCAGTTTTCAAGCTGTATTTGAAATTTCTCGAATAAAAATAAAATTTTTTTTGCGTGTAGGATCCTTTAATGTATCGAAAAACACATTAAATAAATAATATAATGTAAGAAAAAAAAAAAAAAAATATAAAAAAATTTAAAAATTGACCTCAGCCGGGGTTCGAACCTGCACCCCTTCGCTTAAGGCGTATGTCACTAGCACGAGGTCTTAACCGTTGTACCACATTTATACGGAGATGAGGCTACTTCATAGCTTCAAGTACCCTCTCCCGGTTAGCCAAAAAAAAATACTTGAGGGGCCTTTGTGTCCCCCCTATATGGTCTATAAAAATTTTTCTCGGTATGCTGGTTTGGCTCATAAAGGCCAACTTTCCGCCCGAGTTTGAAAATTATAGCTTAATATTAAAGGGAGTTGGACGGACTTGAAATTTGAAACTTTTTCCCGCCATTTTATTTTATTTTTTATTCCATTATGCGTTCTTTCACCAAGAAAGACACTTGATTTTAAACATAGAGCATTTTTCGGATACTAAACTTTCGTGAAAATATTGTAAAAGAAGTTTAAAAAAATAATATAGTAAAAATAAACTAATTTTCCCGGAATTTTCGAGTTTTTAAGCTGTATTTGAAATTTCTCGAAAAAAAAAAAAATTTTCTGCATGTAGGATCCTTTAATGTATCGAAAAACACATTAAATAAATAATATAATGTAAGAAAAAACAAAAGAAAAAAAATAAAAAATTTTAAAAATTGACCTCAGCTGGGGTTCGAACCTGCATCCCCTCGCTCAAGGCGTATGTCACTCGCACGCTGTCTTAGCCCTTGTACCACATTTATACGGAAATCAGACTACTACATAGCTTCAAGTACCCTCTCCCGGTTAGCTAAAAAAAAATACTTGAGGGGCCTTTGTGGCCCCCCTATATGGTCTATAAAAGTTTTTCTCGGTATGGTGGTTTGGCTCATAAAGGCCAACTTTTCGCCCGAGATTGAAAATTATAGCTTAATATTAAAGGGAGTTAGACGGACTTGAAATTTGAACCTTTTCCCGCCATTTTATTTTATTTTTTATTCCATTATGCGTTCTTTCACCAAGAAAGACACTTGACTTCAAGCGCAGAAAACATTTCGCAAGCTAAACTATCGTGAAAATATTGTAAAAGAAGTTAAAAAAAATAATATAATAAAAATAAACTAATTTTCCGGGAATTTTCGAGTTTTTAAGCTGTATTTGAAATTTCTCGAATAAAAAAAATTTTTTTTTGCATGTAGGATCCTTTAATGTATCGAAAAAATAATTAAATAAATAATATAATGTAAAAAAAAAATATATAAAAATTTTTAAAAATTAACCTCAGCCGGGGTTCGAACCTGCACCCCCTCGCTTAAGGCGTAAGTCACTAGCACGCGGTCTTAGCCGTTGTACCACATTTATACGGAGATCAGGCTACTACATAGCTTTAAGTACCCTCTCCCGGCTAGCTAAAAAAAATATTTGAGGGGCCCTTGTGGCCCCCCTATAAGGTCTATAAAAAATTTTCTCGGTAGGATGGTTTGGCTCATAGAGGCCAACTTTCCTCCCGAGTTTAAAAATTATAGCTTAATATTAAAGGGAGTTAGACGAACTTGAAATTTGAACCTTTTTCCCGCCATTTTATTTTATTTTTTATTCCATTATGCGTTCTTTCACCAAGAAAGACACTTGATTTTAAACATAGAGCATTTTTCGGATGCTAAGCTTTCGTGAAAATATTGTAAAAGGAGTAAAAAAAATAATAACAAAAATAAACTAATTTTCCGGGAATTTTCCTGTTTTCAAGCTGTATTTGAAATTTCTCGAATAAAAAAAAATTTTTTTGCATGTAGGATCCTTTAATGTATCGAAAAACACATTAAATATATAATATAATGTAAAAAAAAACAAAAGAAGAAAATATATAAAAAATTTTAAAAATTAACCTCAGCCGGGGTTCGAACCTGCACTCCCTCGCTTAAGGCGTAAGTCCCTAGCACGCGGTCTTAGCCGTTGTTCCACGTTTATACGGAGATCAGGCTACTACATAGCTTCAAGTACCATCTCCCGGTTAGCCAAAAAAAAAAATACTTGAGGGGCCTTTGTGGCCCCCCTATATGGTCTATAAAATTTTTTCTCGGTATGGTGGTTTGGCTCATAAAGGCCAACTTTCCGCCCGAGTTTGAAAATTATAGCTTAATATTAAAGGGAGTTGGACGGACTTGAAATTTGAACCTTTTTCCCGCCATTTTATTTTATTTTTTATTCCATTATGCGTTCTTTCACCAAGAAAGACACTTGATTTTAAACATAGAGCATTTTTCGGATACTAAACTTTCGTGAAAATATTGTAAAAGAAGTTTAAAAAAATAATATAATAAAAATAAACTAATTTTCCCGGAATTTTCGAGTTTTTAAGCTGTATTTGAAATTTCCCGAAAAAAATTTTTTTTCTGCATGTAGGATCCTTTAATGTATCGAGAAACGCATTAAATAAATAATATAATGCAAGAAAAAACAAAAGAAAAAAAAATAAAACATTTTAAAAATTGACCTCAGCCGGGGTTCGAACCTGCACCCCCTCGCTTAAGGCGTATGCCACTAGCACGCTGTCTTAGCCGTTGTACCACATTTATACGGAAATCAGACTACTACATAGCTTCAAGTACCCTCTCCCGGTTAGCTAAAAATTAAAATACTTGAGGGGCCTTTGTGGCCCCCCTATATGGTCTATAAAATTTTTTCTCGGTATGGTGGTTTGGCTCATAAAGGCCAACTTTCCGCCCGAGTTTGAAAATTATAGCTTAATATTAAAGGGAGTTAGACGGACTTGAAATTTGAACCTTTTCCCGCCATTTTATCTTGTTTTGTAATTTATTCCTTTATGCGTTCTTTCTCCAAGAAAGACGCTTGATTTTAAACAAAGAGCATTTTTCGGATGCTAAACTTTCGTGAAAATATTGTAAAAGGAGTAGAAAAAATAATAATAAAAATAAACTAATTTTCCGGGAATTTTCCAGTTTTCAAGCTGTATTTGAAATTTCTCGAATAAAAAAAATTTTTTTTGCATGTAGGATCCTTTAATGTATCGAAAAACACATTAAATAAATAATATAATGTAAAAAAAAACTAAAGAAAAAAATATAAAAAATTTTAAAAATTGACCTCAGCTGGGGTTCGAACCTGCACCTCCTCGCTTAAGGCGTAAGTCACTAGCACGCGGTCTTAGCCGTTGTACCACATTTATACGGAGATGAGGCTACTTCATAGCTTCAAGTACCCTCTCCCGGTTAGCCAAAAAAAAATACTTGAGGGGCCTTTGTGTCCCCCCTATATGGTCTATAAAAATTTTTCTCGGTATGCTGGTTTGGCTCATAAAGGCCAACTTTCCGCCCGAGTTTGAAAATTATAGCTTAATATTAAAGGGAGTTGGACGGACTTGAAATTTGAAACTTTTTCCCGCCATTTTATTTTATTTTTTATTCCATTATGCGTTCTTTCACCAAGAAAGACACTTGATTTTAAACATAGAGCATTTTTCGGATACTAAACTTTCGTGAAAATATTGTAAAAGAAGTTTAAAAAAATAATATAGTAAAAATAAACTAATTTTCCCGGAATTTTCGAGTTTTTAAGCTGTATTTGAAATTTCTCGAAAAAAAAAAAAATTTTCTGCATGTAGGATCCTTTAATGTATCGAAAAACACATTAAATAAATAATATAATGTAAGAAAAAACAAAAGAAAAAAAATAAAAAATTTTAAAAATTGACCTCAGCTGGGGTTCGAACCTGCATCCCCTCGCTCAAGGCGTATGTCACTCGCACGCTGTCTTAGCCCTTGTACCACATTTATACGGAAATCAGACTACTACATAGCTTCAAGTACCCTCTCCCGGTTAGCTAAAAAAAAATACTTGAGGGGCCTTTGTGGCCCCCCTATATGGTCTATAAAAGTTTTTCTCGGTATGGTGGTTTGGCTCATAAAGGCCAACTTTTCGCCCGAGATTGAAAATTATAGCTTAATATTAAAGGGAGTTAGACGGACTTGAAATTTGAACCTTTTCCCGCCATTTTATTTTATTTTTTATTCCATTATGCGTTCTTTCACCAAGAAAGACACTTGACTTCAAGCGCAGAAAACATTTCGCAAGCTAAACTATCGTGAAAATATTGTAAAAGAAGTTAAAAAAAATAATATAATAAAAATAAACTAATTTTCCGGGAATTTTCGAGTTTTTAAGCTGTATTTGAAATTTCTCGAATAAAAAAAATTTTTTTTTGCATGTAGGATCCTTTAATGTATCGAAAAAATAATTAAATAAATAATATAATGTAAAAAAAAAAATATATAAAAATTTTTAAAAATTAACCTCAGCCGGGGTTCGAACCTGCACCCCCTCGCTTAAGGCGTAAGTCACTAGCACGCGGTCTTAGCCGTTGTACCACATTTATACGGAGATCAGGCTACTACATAGCTTTAAGTACCCTCTCCCGGCTAGCTAAAAAAAATATTTGAGGGGCCCTTGTGGCCCCCCTATAAGGTCTATAAAAAATTTTCTCGGTAGGATGGTTTGGCTCATAGAGGCCAACTTTCCTCCCGAGTTTAAAAATTATAGCTTAATATTAAAGGGAGTTAGACGAACTTGAAATTTGAACCTTTTTCCCGCCATTTTATTTTATTTTTTATTCCATTATGCGTTCTTTCACCAAGAAAGACACTTGATTTTAAACATAGAGCATTTTTCGGATGCTAAGCTTTCGTGAAAATATTGTAAAAGGAGTAAAAAAAATAATAACAAAAATAAACTAATTTTCCGGGAATTTTCCTGTTTTCAAGCTGTATTTGAAATTTCTCGAATAAAAAAAAATTTTTTTGCATGTAGGATCCTTTAATGTATCGAAAAACACATTAAATATATAATATAATGTAAAAAAAAACAAAAGAAGAAAATATATAAAAAATTTTAAAAATTAACCTCAGCCGGGGTTCGAACCTGCACTCCCTCGCTTAAGGCGTAAGTCCCTAGCACGCGGTCTTAGCCGTTGTTCCACGTTTATACGGAGATCAGGCTACTACATAGCTTCAAGTACCATCTCCCGGTTAGCCAAAAAAAAAAATACTTGAGGGGCCTTTGTGGCCCCCCTATATGGTCTATAAAATTTTTTCTCGGTATGGTGGTTTGGCTCATAAAGGCCAACTTTCCGCCCGAGTTTGAAAATTATAGCTTAATATTAAAGGGAGTTGGACGGACTTGAAATTTGAACCTTTTTCCCGCCATTTTATTTTATTTTTTATTCCATTATGCGTTCTTTCACCAAGAAAGACACTTGATTTTAAACATAGAGCATTTTTCGGATACTAAACTTTCGTGAAAATATTGTAAAAGAAGTTTAAAAAAATAATATAATAAAAATAAACTAATTTTCCCGGAATTTTCGAGTTTTTAAGCTGTATTTGAAATTTCCCGAAAAAAATTTTTTTTCTGCATGTAGGATCCTTTAATGTATCGAGAAACGCATTAAATAAATAATATAATGCAAGAAAAAACAAAAGAAAAAAAAATAAAACATTTTAAAAATTGACCTCAGCCGGGGTTCGAACCTGCACCCCCTCGCTTAAGGCGTATGCCACTAGCACGCTGTCTTAGCCGTTGTACCACATTTATACGGAAATCAGACTACTACATAGCTTCAAGTACCCTCTCCCGGTTAGCTAAAAATTAAAATACTTGAGGGGCCTTTGTGGCCCCCCTATATGGTCTATAAAATTTTTTCTCGGTATGGTGGTTTGGCTCATAAAGGCCAACTTTCCGCCCGAGTTTGAAAATTATAGCTTAATATTAAAGGGAGTTAGACGGACTTGAAATTTGAACCTTTTCCCGCCATTTTATCTTGTTTTGTAATTTATTCCTTTATGCGTTCTTTCTCCAAGAAAGACGCTTGATTTTAAACAAAGAGCATTTTTCGGATGCTAAACTTTCGTGAAAATATTGTAAAAGGAGTAGAAAAAATAATAATAAAAATAAACTAATTTTCCGGGAATTTTCCAGTTTTCAAGCTGTATTTGAAATTTCTCGAATAAAAAAAATTTTTTTTGCATGTAGGATCCTTTAATGTATCGAAAAACACATTAAATAAATAATATAATGTAAAAAAAAACTAAAGAAAAAAATATAAAAAATTTTAAAAATTGACCTCAGCTGGGGTTCGAACCTGCACCTCCTCGCTTAAGGCGTAAGTCACTAGCACGCGGTCTTAGCCGTTGTACCACATTTATACGGAGATCAGGCTACTACATAGCTTCAAGTACCCTCTCCCGGTTAGCTAAAAAAAAAATACTTGAGGGGCCTTTGTGGCCGCCCTATATGGTCTATAAAATTTTTTCTCGGTAGGATGGTTTGGCTCATAGAGGCAAATTTTCCGCCCGAGTTTGAAAATTATAGCTTAATATTAAGGGGAGTTAGACGGACTTGAAATTTGAACCTTTTTCCCGCCATTTTATTCTATTTTTTATTCCATTATGCGTTCTTTCACCAAGAAAGACACTTGATTTTAAACATAGAGCATTTTTCGGATGCTAAGCTTTCGTGAAAATATTGTAAAAGGAGTAAAAAAAATAATAACAAAAATAAACTAATTTTCCGGGAATTTTCCTGTTTTCAAGCTGTATTTGAAATTTCTTGAATAAAAAAAATTTTTTTTTGCATGTAGGATCCTTTAATGTATCGAAAAACACATTAAATAAATAATATAATGTTAAAAAAAAACAAAAGAAAAAAAAATAAAAAAAATTTCAAAATTGACCTCAGCCGGGGTTCGAACCTGCACCCCCTCGCTTAAGGCGTATGTCACTAGCACGCTGTCTTAGCCGTTGTACCACATTTATACGGAAATCAGGCTACTACATAGCTTCAAGTACCCTCTCCCGGTTAGCAAAAAAAAAAATACTTGAGGGGCCTTTGTGGCCCCCCTATATGGTCTACAAAATTTTTTCTCGGTATGGTGGTTTGGCTCATAAAGGCCAACTTTCCGCCCGAGTTTGAAAATTATAGCTTAATATTAAAGGGAGTTAGACGGACTTGAAATTTGAACCTTTTTCCCGCCATTTTATTTTATTTTTTATTCCATTATGCGTTCTTTCACCAAGAAAGACACTTGATTTCAAGCACAGAAAACATTTCGCAAGCTAAACTATCGTGAAAATATTGTAAAAGAAGTTAAAAAAAATAATATAATAAAAATAAACTAATTTTCCGGGAATTTTCGAGTTTTTAAGCTGTATTTGAAATTTCTCGAATAAAAAAAATTTTTTTTTGCATGTAGGATCCTTTAATGTATCGAAAAACACATTAAATAAATAGTATAATGTAAAAAAAAATTTAAAGAAAAAAATATAAAAAATTTTAAAAATTGACCTCAGCCGGGGTTCGACCCTGCACCCCCTCGCTTAAGGCGTAAGTCACTAGCACGCGGTATTAGCCGTTGTACCACATTTATACGGAGATCAGGCTACTACATAGCTTCAAGTACCCTCTCCCGGCTAGCTAAAAAAATACTTGAGGGGCCCTTGTGGCCCCCCTATAAGGTCTATAAAAAATTTTCTCGGTAGGATGGTTTGGCTCATAGAGGCCAACTTTCCTCCCGAGTTTGAAAATTATAGCTTAATATTAAAGGGAGTTAGACGAACTTGAAATTTGAACCTTTTTCCCGCCATTTTATTTTATTTTTTATTCCATTATGCGTTCTTTCACCAAGAAAGACACTTGATTTTAAACATAGAGCATTTTTCGGATGCTATGCTTTCGTGAAAATATTGTAAAAGGAGTAAAAAAAAATAATAACAAAAATAAACTAATTTTCCGGGAATTTTCCTGTTTTCAAGCTGTATTTGAAATTTCTCGAATAAAAAAAAATTTTTTTTGCATGTAGGATCCTTTAATGTAGCGAAAAACACATTAAATATATAATATAATGTAAAAAAAACAAAAGAAGAAAATATATAAAAAATTTTAAAAATTAACCTCAGCCGGGGTTCGAACCTGCACCCCCTCGCTTAAGGCGTAAGTCACTAGAACGCGGTCTAAGCAGTTGTTCCAGGTTTATACGGAGATCAGGCTACTACATAGCTTCAAGTACCCTCTCCCGGTTAGCTAAAAAAAAATACTTGAGGGGCCTTTGTGGCCCCCCTATATGGTCTATAAAATTTTTTCTCGGTATGGTGGTTTGTCTCATAAAGGCCAACTTTCCGCCCGAGTTTGAAAATTATAGCTTAATATTAAAGGGAGTTGGACGGACTTGAAATTTGAACCTTTTTCCCGCCATTTTATTTTATTTTTTATTCCATTATGCGTTCTTTCACCAAGAAAGACGCTTGATGTTAAACATAGAGCATTTTTCGGATGCTAAACTTTCGTGAAAATATTGTAAAAGGAGTTAAAAATAATAATAATATAAATAAACTAATTTTCCGGGAATTTTCCAGTTTTCAAGCTGTATTTGAAATTTCTCGAATAAAAAAAAATTTTTTTTTGCATGTAGGATCCTTTAATGTATCGAAAAACACATTAAATAAATAATATAATGTTAAAAAAAAACAAAAGAAAAAAATATAAAAAATTTTAAAAATTGACCTCAGCCGGGGTTCGAACCTGCAACCCCTTGCTTAAGGCGTAAGTCACTAGCACGAGGTCTTAGCCGTTGTACCACATTTATACGGAGTTCAGGCTACTACATAGCTTCAAGTACCCTCTCCCGGATATCTAAAAAAAATACTTGAGGGGCCCTTGCGGCCCCCCTATAGCGTCTATAAAAAATTTTCTCGGCAGGGAGGTTTGGCTCATAGAGGCCAACTTTCCGCCCGAGTTTGAAAATTATAGCTTAATATTAAAGGGAGTTAGACGGACTAGAAATTTGAGCCTTTTTCCCGCCATTTTATTTTGTTTTATAATTTATTCCTTTATGCGTTCCTTCTCCAAGAAAGACGCTCTATTTTAAACATAGAGCATTTTTCGGATGCTAAACTTTCGTGAAAATATTGTAAAAGGAGTAAAAAATAATAATAATATAAATAAACTAATTTTCCGGGAATTTTCCAGTTTTCAAGCTGTATTTGAAATTTCTCGAATAAAAAAAATTTTTTTTTGCATGTAGGATCCTTTAATGTATCGAAAAACACATTAAATAAATAATATAATGTAAGAAAAAAAACAAAAGAAAAAAATATAAAAAATTTCAAAAATTGACCTCAGCCGGGGTTCGAACCTGCACCCCCTCGCTTAAGGCGTAAGTCACTACCACGCGGTCTTAGCCGTTGTACCACATTTTTACGAAGATCAGGCTACTACATAGCTTCAAGTACCCTCTCCCGGTCAGCTAAACAAAAGACTTAAGGGGCATTTGCTGCCCCCCTATATGGTACATAAAAATGTTTCTTTTTAGGGTGGTTTGGCTCATAGAGGCCAACTTTCCGCCCGAGTATGAAAATTATAGCTTTATATTAAAGTGAGTTAGACGGACTTGAAATTTGAACCTTTTTCCCGCCATTTTATTTTATTTTTTATTCCATTATGCGTTCTTTCACCAAGAAAGACGCTTGATGTTAAACATAGAGCATTTTTCGGATGCTAAACTTTCGTGAAAATATTGTAAAAGGAGTTAAAAATAATAATAATATAAATAAACTAATTTTCCGGGAATTTTCCAGTTTTCAAGCTGTATTTGAAATTTCTCGAATAAAAAAAAATTTTTTTTTGCATGTAGGATCCTTTAATGTATCGAAAAACACATTAAATAAATAATATAATGTTAAAAAAAAACAAAAGAAAAAAATATAAAAAATTTTAAAAATTGACCTCAGCCGGGGTTCGAACCTGCAACCCCTTGCTTAAGGCGTAAGTCACTAGCACGAGGTCTTAGCCGTTGTACCACATTTATACGGAGTTCAGGCTACTACATAGCTTCAAGTACCCTCTCCCGGATATCTAAAAAAAATACTTGAGGGGCCCTTGCGGCCCCCCTATAGCGTCTATAAAAAATTTTCTCGGCAGGGAGGTTTGGCTCATAGAGGCCAACTTTCCGCCCGAGTTTGAAAATTATAGCTTAATATTAAAGGGAGTTAGACGGACTAGAAATTTGAGCCTTTTTCCCGCCATTTTATTTTGTTTTATAATTTATTCCTTTATGCGTTCCTTCTCCAAGAAAGACGCTCTATTTTAAACATAGAGCATTTTTCGGATGCTAAACTTTCGTGAAAATATTGTAAAAGGAGTAAAAAATAATAATAATATAAATAAACTAATTTTCCGGGAATTTTCCAGTTTTCAAGCTGTATTTGAAATTTCTCGAATAAAAAAAATTTTTTTTTGCATGTAGGATCCTTTAATGTATCGAAAAACACATTAAATAAATAATATAATGTAAGAAAAAAAACAAAAGAAAAAAATATAAAAAATTTCAAAAATTGACCTCAGCCGGGGTTCGAACCTGCACCCCCTCGCTTAAGGCGTAAGTCACTACCACGCGGTCTTAGCCGTTGTACCACATTTTTACGAAGATCAGGCTACTACATAGCTTCAAGTACCCTCTCCCGGTCAGCTAAACAAAAGACTTAAGGGGCATTTGCTGCCCCCCTATATGGTACATAAAAATGTTTCTTTTTAGGGTGGTTTGGCTCATAGAGGCCAACTTTCCGCCCGAGTATGAAAATTATAGCTTTATATTAAAGTGAGTTAGACGGACTTGAAATTTGAACCTTTCTACCGTCATTTTAATTTATTTTATTTTTTATTCCATTCTGCGTTCTTTCACCAAGAAAGACCCTTGATTTCAAGCACAGAAAACATTTCGCAAGCTAAACTATCGTGAAAATATTGTAAAAGAAGTTAAGAAAAATAATATAATAAAAATAAACTAATTTTCGGCATTATTTTAATTCGGCATTATTATATTTATTTCGGTTTTTAGGCATTATTTGAAATTTCCCGAATAAAAAAAATTATTTTTTACTTATAGGATCCTTTAATATACCGAAAAACACATGAAATAAATAATAAATATTCGCGGGCCTGGCATGTGAAGCGTGGCGCAGTTGGTAAAGCTGTGTGGCAAGGTAGATTTGTTGTCCTGGATACCCTGGGTTCGAAACCCTGCGGGGGTCAACTTTCGAAATTTTTTAATTTTTTTCATATTTTGTTTTAATATATTTTTCGATATTTTAACGTGAATAAAGTGTTCTGTATATAAAAATATCTTCTTTTTTTTGGGGGGGGGGAAATAGCGAATAATAGCTAATTAACGGAAACATTTCGGATATTTATTACTTATTTATTTATTTTATTTTATGTTATATTTATAACTTTTTTTTCCATATTTCAATGTCATAAAGTGTTCTATATGTAAAAAGAATTATTTTTCTTTGTTAAAGAGCGAGTAATGTCTGAAAAAGAGACAAAATTCGTATCAAGAGGCACGCACACATCACATCTCGTAACTCCCTATAATATTAACCTATAAATTTTAAATTTGGCCCGAAATTAGAGTTTAATGTAACGAACAATTGTACGAAAGAAATTTTTTATAGTTCTATTAGTGGGAACACAATGGGCCAAAATACGTTTTGTTGACTAACCGGGAGGAAGTGTTTTAAGCTAAATATTCGCGGCCATGGCTTGTGAAGCGTGGCACAGTTGGTAAAGCTGTGTGGCAAGGTAGATTTGTTGTCCTGGATACCCTGGGTTCGAAACCATGCGAGGGTCAATTTTCGAACTTTTTTAATTTTTTTTATATTTTGTTTTAATATATTTTTCGATATTTTAACGTGAAAGAAGTGTTCTGTATATTAAAATATCTTTTTTTTTTTGTTGGGAAATAGCGAATAATAGCTAATAAACGGAAAAATTTCGGATAATTTTTACTTATTTATTTATTTTATTTTATGTTATATTTTAAACTTTTTTTTCAATATTTTAACGTGAATAAAGTGTTCTATACGCAAAAAGAATTATTTTTCTTTGTTAAAGAGCGAATAATGGTTGAAAAAGAGACAAAAGTCGTATCAGGAGGCACACCCCATAACTCCCTATAATATTAACCTATATATTTTAAATTCGGCCCGAAATTAAAGTTTAATGCAGGGTTCGAAGAAAGTAAGAAATTTTGCCCGTCCCCGAGGACGGCTGATCCAACAATGTACCCGTCCTCCTTTGAAACTAACCCGTAGCTTCTAAATAAATAAAAATACGATTTTCTCTTATTTATTACAAACATTTATATAAATTGCACAATGAATTAGTAGTTACTAGGATTACAAATACTAGTTTACTAATAGTGAAATAAGTATTTCTTTTATGAAATAATTTATTTCTTTTATGAAATAATTTAAATGACAAAGGTCAAGTTATCTGGAATGTCAATTTAGCCGAGGGTACTTCGTTTTTTAAATGAAACAAATATGACGTTTGCCAGTTCCACAATCAAGCCAATAATTTACAGAGGTTTCTGCACAGAAATCTGAAAGGGGTTTTCAATTTAGGTGGATGTTCATAATTGCATTTAACGCTTCTTGTTTAAGACCAGTACGTAATGTGTTTTTTTGTAAGCTCATTGCTGAAAAGCCTCTTTCAACCCCTGCACAGTAGTCCCAGACAGAGAAAACATCAATTCCACCAAGCGCAGTATGTTGCTGTATTTCTAGAATTGAGGCGCTAGACCAGGGGTGGCGAACCTTTTTGCACCAACGTGCCATTTTTTCTAAAAAATTGTTTATTGTGGTCATAGACGTGCCATCAAATAATTTTGATTTCGTGATTATTGGGAAAGTAATAATACTAAATACTATCAACTCAAAACTCTTTATATACTATGGAGAGAGAAAAAATTTTGCAATGTCTCAGTTATACGCATAATTCAACTTAAAGTAACACCAGCACTGCACAACTTCTGTTGTAGCAAATTAGATGACAAATAACTTATATTAGATTGTATGTTAGTTTAAACAGGACTGTTAAATTTTTTTGCTAGTTATTTATTGTTAGCTTGTTTTTTATGGTAATTGAGTTTTTTTTGGCATTAATTGTTAATTTTTTGTGAATTTTAATTTAATTGTTAATATGCTTCATAGTGAACTTTGTGATGGGTGGCGTGCCCAAAATATTGTGTCGCGTGTCATGAATGGCACGCGTGGCATTGGCTCGCCATCCCTGCGTTAGACTCTTGTAAGATAACAAAAATTGAAAATGTATCACGAATATTAACGGGAAAACCGCAGGAAATTTTTGACCGCCGAGGACGGGCGGACGGGTGGTTTTTCGAGGCCTGGTCTCCCGTAAGGAAAACATATTCTCATGAGGGTGGTTTGTTACCACTGCCGATAAACGCCCGACATCGAGCTTTCTAGACCTCATCCCGTGACTTAGCCAAAGATAAACAACGAGCATAGATTCATCTGATTTGAGACGATTATCGATCATATTTCCAACAGAATATCCTTGTTCTCCCTCTTTATAACTAAAATCAGCCAAAAGAATCCCAGCGCGTGAAGTTTTCCAAATACGGGGCAGGTCCCAGTAGTTCAGTCCATCCTTGAAAGTGACCCCCTTGAACCATAAATCGTATGTCACGAAAAACCGGTCATTAGATTACGGAGTGTTTTTGTCCATTACACAGCTGTAAAATGTGCATTTAAACGAAACTAAGCTTAAAGTAAAGATAATGGTTGAAAACCTCGAATAGGGTAAAAATTAGCTGCCATATAAAGTTTAATTCATTTACTTATAAAATAATAAAACTTTTTTACTCTTTTAAAGTCACGACACAATGATCGCCTGCTAAATTTTACTTATATTTCTTGATTTCTGATCTGAAAAGGTGGATAACTATTTTGTTTGTTTTATTCAATATATATTTATTATTTTTTAATGTAATTTTTGAATTACTAGAGAAAACTTATTTGTAACTTAGAAATATAATTTTTTTAATGTCTTTTACTGAATTTCTTTTATTTTGTAACCAATATTTTAAGTTTTTATTAAATTTAATCTTAATAATATGAACAAGATAACATTATAATTATTGCTGAAAAAAAAAAGCTTAATAAGGATAAATTGAAAAGAGATATTTACCACTGAAAAAGAAGATTACGCCATTTAAAATATGAACTTTTGCTTAAATTTTCATAATTAGATTTTAAGAAAATAACTCAAAATATTTCTTACAAAATAAAAAAATTTCAGTTAAATAAAAAAAAAATTACATTACTAATTTTTTTATAATCACTTCATATATTTTAATTAAAAAATAAAAGTAAAATGTAGCTTAATTTTTTTTGTTTGAAAATTTTAAACTTTGTAAAACAATTAATTTAAATTAAAAAATAATAATTTAAATATTGAATAAAACATACAAAATAATTATCAGTATTTTCATATCAGGAATCAAGAAATATAAATGAATGTCTCAGTTAGAAGGCTTAATTGTTGCACCATAAATTCACGAAAGATAAAAAGTTTTACTATTTCATAAGTGAATGAATTAAAACTTAAAGCAAACATATTTTACTCCGGGAGCAGCGGTATTTGCAAATTTTTAACCTCTCCAAGGTTTTCAACCATGCTCTTTAATTTAAGCGAAATATCTTTTTAATGCAGACATAAACTTCACTTGTATTAAAACACACTTAATGACTAGACTAGGGGTGCACAACCTGCGGCCCTTCGACTACAGAAGTGCGGCCAGCGAGAGCTTCTAAACACAATAAAAAATTTTTTTAAAAAATGGCAATTTTTAATCGCACTTTTAAGTCATCACGTTTTGACACAATCAATTTTAACAGATTCTTTAGTAATTGTACGTTTAACGCGCTTTCTTGAAGCCGAATTTATCGTAAATATAAATGATTTTTTTAAAACAGTTATTTCCGCTTTTCTACGTGATTTTGAAAATTTCGAATTTTTATTACGACGCGAGTTTCAGATCGCAAATTTAAATAATCAGTTTTGGTGCACATTATTTGTGACGATTTCATCTTAAATCTCAGTGATTTTTTATCGTTTTTTTTTGCAATTCTTTCTTTTTTTTCAAAAATTTTTCTCGGCGGTTATTGCTATGTGTTCCCACGTATTATAAAAAATTCCAATTATTCTGTTACGACATGCGAATTTTAAATCCTGCATTTAACGCGCTTTATTCGTGCTGAGTGCAGTATATATATATTTTTTCCTAATTATTTCTATACTTTTCCTAGTGATTTTGACGATCCCGTTATTTAACTATGATGTTATTATGACACGTGATTGTTAATCACGAAATTAAATAATCACTTTTTGATACGGTATTATGGTACAGTTTTATCGTAAATCCTAGTTATTTTTCCTTCGTTTTTATTTCAGCAACGAATATGATTTGGTCGAATGTGGTAATGAATTGTGATTTGATCAAAAACCAAATATTCGGCAAAAAAAAGAAGAAGAAAAAATCTATTGAACGCCGTACACTTGGGGCCAAATAGAAAAATCTTTTAGCAGTATAGCAACACTGAAACTAAAATTTCAATGCTCAGAATAATATTTCCTGGAAAAATGTATTCATAAATTAACTCTAAAAAATAAGGCCAATCAAGAACGTTTTTGAAAATGTCGAAAAACGAAACAGAGAACATAAAAATCAATCTTAATTTTTGAAATTTTTTTTAAAGCTGAACATCTGTTTTTCAATTACCAGAAACAGCCAAGAAAAAAGAATTAAGTAAACAGAAATGCTATTAAAAATTGCTGCGTTATAATGAAAACGTCTAAAAAAGTTTTTTTTATTTATTTAAAGAAAATAAAAAGATAGAAAAAATGTTCTTAATTTTTTAAGTGAAAATCTTATGCCGAAAATCTCAATTTAAATTTTTCTCATTGCCATAATTTTAGAAGAAAAAAAATTGCTATAAAATAAATTTTATTTGTAACTTTATTTTTAAAAAGAATGCTGAGTCATAATAAAAATGCCTAAAAAAAGAAAAACAGAAAAAACAAATTTTTCTTAGTTCCTGAAACAAAACTTTAATACTGAAAATCACACTTTTCTATGTTACTGGTTATTTATATTACAGTACAGGGAAAGAGTGATAATAAATTAATAGTATGAGACGTTCTGTTAAAATGCTGGGTTATAATAAAAACTGCAAAAAATGGATCCTTCTCAATTCTCAAAGTATCGAAAAAATGACAAAATTGACTTGTCTGATTATAATTTTTCAAAAAAAAGTAATATCTATAAAAATTCAAAAACAAAAAAATCTTAGAAAAATTCATTTCTAAAAAATATTCTGCCAAATATTTGACTGATCATACAACCAACTGAATTTTTCACAGAAGGGCCAAATACTCGTTACATCCCTCCCTAATTTAAATGCAATGTTATTGCAACTTGAAAAATTCATAAAATGACGGAAAACGTGAATTTTTAAACTGCTCACTGTTTGTAGTTTAGATTTAAATTTTTTGTTGCTTAAGTGATCTTTTTCGATAAAAAAAAGGAAAATGTTTATGATATAAAAAATCTAATAATTAATAAAATAAAATAATAAAGTGCATTACAAAATAAGCATTGAATTTTATTTTGAACTATCACAGTTTTGTTTTTATTTTAGGCTTTTGTTTAAAACCTACAAATTTTCTTCAATTAAAATATTTAATTTGAATTTATATTACTTAATTACGAATAAACTTTTTCCTACTTTCATTCTGTGGGCATTGCAGTTTTTTTAAATTTATTAGAATTTAATTCTAAAATGAGTTTTCATATAGTATATGATAAAAAAAAAATTTCTTTTCTTCAGTGTTTATTTATTTTGATAAATCTATTGTTCATATGATAAAAATAGCAAGTTTTTTTCTTGTTTTTGTAAAGGAAAAAAAAAAGTATAAGTTTTTTTATTTTTAAATGAATTCTAATAATGGAACACTACTAAGTTATTGATATTACTAAGTTTATTGATAAAAAAATGGAACGCTAATGTTTAAATAAACATTATTACATTTGTCATTAACATGTCTAAATACATGTGTGGCCCTTCGTTAGCCAACCTGCTGTGCAAGTGGCCCTTCACTCAAAAAGGTTGTGCACTCCTAGACTAGACGATCGAATATTGATTCACGTTTGAGACCTATTATTTCCTTTTTTTTTCTTTAAATATTTTCCCTTTTTCTTCTTATTTTTTTTTTTTAAAGAGATGGACATATTTTTTTTAATGAACTCTACTATTTACAAATATTATTAAAAATTATTTTATTTCATTTACTGTATTTTTTTATAATACTTCATATTGCTTAGTATTTAAATTACATAAAAAAAATCAACCACTTCAAAAAACAATACTTATTAAAAAATATTTAAAAATTAGTGCTTATAATAATAAATAAAATTTAGATATTAAAAGGATATCACCAAAATATACTTCGACGTCTGTTTTTTAGACAGTTAAAATATAAAGTGTTTTTCAGAAATCTTTATATTCAATCTACAAATTCATGAAATAAATGTTCATACTTATCGAATTAAAATATAAACAACAGTTCCTCATTTATTATCACCAATCTATTGAACACTAATGTGCATATATATTATTAAAAAAAATAATAAAATTTCTTTTTTGCCTTGACAACAAGTAACTGTTAACTGAAATACCAAGCAAGTGCACAGTCATAAGCACAAGAAACAAAAAATCTATAAAAAGGTATCTAATATTATTGAATAATAAAAAGGAATTGTTCTTTTTATACAAACAAGACATCAATCACTCTTTGTTTCTAGGATTTCACAATGGTTCCGTCTCCTAGCTATTACTTGGAAAGAACGGCAACGTTGACAAGGGAATGGTAACTTTTAAAGAATATACAATGAAAAACAGAAATTCACAATAAACAAAATAAATATTTAATAGGAATCATCATTAAAGTAAAAGTGATAAATAAATATTTTAATTACAAATGTTGAAGCAAAACATTTTATTTCAAAATTTAAAACTCTTCTTATTTTTTGTCTTCTTAAGATCCATGGAAGATGAAGCTTGATTACAAGCCTGAAATGAAAAAGAAACTGTATTTCACGATTTACATATAATAATAAAAATACACTTAGGTAAAGTGTTTGGTAGTTAAAAATCCCATAAATAAAATTTTTCTGAAAAAAATTGCAATGTTTAGTTTAGGAGAGAAAACTATTACAACTTCCAAAGGCTATAGGTGACAAGAATGTTACCCAATAACTGCGTAGAAATTTGATTTTAGATCTTTTTTAGACCATTTATTTATCTGATGTATCAAAACCATTATGAGTAAAATTAGTTGAAGGCAAAGACTGAGTTATCCAAAGTTAATCTGACAATGATTGTTGACTTCAAAATAGACTTGAAAATTTAAATTTTCAGTTAGTAGTCAGTGGCTGGTAGACTAATAACTTAGCAGCTAATTTTTCCTCCAACCAAATGAGTCAATAATCAATACTGATAGGTCATTTTTATTTAATTAATGATCCCAATTATTAAGACACAGTTCCCAGTAGAACACCGAAGTCAAGCATCACTGGCTGCGGTCAGTAAGCGGGTGGGCGACCACTTTGATCATCGGTCCTCGTTAAACTGTTTTACCATAAAGTGCTCGACTTTGCGCACAGGTCGTCGGGCTACCAAAATGGAAGAGCCATCCCCTCTGTAGAGGATCAAAATTGTGATGGCATGTCTTCGGATCATCCTCGGGGATATTTCCCGGACCGTCGCCAATAGCCCATTGTGCAGCTCTAGTGCGAAGTTAATAAAAAAAGGTTATAATTAAAAATTATGTAAAATGTTTTCGTTAAATGTTCACGAAATAAAAATGGTTTACTGCATTAATCTAAACTATCCTTTACTATATTTCGGGTAAACGTACGCAATGAGAATGCCTCTGTGGCTGAGCATTAATAAGATCTACGGCCCCTGGCCAAATTATTCGACGCACTATAAGATTCTATGTAAAATATTAATTATTTGGTGATACTATACAGCTTTATTGCTTTTACGCGGTTTGCACTTGTTTACGTTTAAATTACACGTTATATAATGTAAATTCGATGATAGATTATATAAATATTTATTATATCATGTATTATATTAGTACATTATTATTAATTCGACCAAATCATTAGACGCACTGTAGTTTTTTAATAACTAGTGTTTTAATAACTGCATGTTTTGCACGAGCGTATATGCGATACTTTTTTATTTAAACATACATCTAATGAGTGCTATTCTAGAGATTTTTTTATATACTTCCTATTTGTAATTATTGTTAAAGTATTGCATTACAGTGTTAACCAATTAATACACGAACGTAAACAAGTGCAAACTGGTTTCAGTTGTGTTAGTCAGTTGATAATTTATATAGAATCTTTAGTGCGTCAAATAATTTGGCCAGGAACTGATACTAGGCAAAATCGGTTGAATCGTTCCTCAGAAATCGAACCTTAAATATCTGACTTTCTAAGAATTCGATTTCACAGGAACTATAAAGTACGCTTTTGTATCTAATTTCATAAATTAAAATATCGTCTGCATTAATTAATTAGCCTATTTTCGGTCACCCCCTCAAATCATTAAGATTAAGTCCTGAACATGAAGATCCGATCATTAGATCAAAAGTTATTCGGCGTGGTCAGCTTTTTTGTTTTTCGTACTTTGACAATGTTTTTTGTTTTTTTCCCCCAGCAAGTTTGCACTTTATTTCCTTGAAGATATAAAAAAGCATCGATCACTTAAATCACAAATATTTGATTATTTCCTAAATCACTGACCAGAAAAGCATAGATTTTGAAAGTTAAAAGAACAAATTCATAAAAAGTGCTTTAAAATTAAAAAAACTATTTCATGTAAACATGAATTAAAACTTCTTAATATCTCCTTATATTTAACCTAGCCAGTTTTTTATTCGACACCATTTTGACTATCGGTGAAAATTAAGTTCTCCAGTTAAGTTTGTCTTCTAAAGGTAGCAGAGTAGTGAACGCATTTCTAAAGTAGTTTGTAGTTGCTACATTTTTTAAAAAAAGTAGTTATACTTAACTACAATTGTAATAAAGTAGAACTACAGAGTTAGCTACTGAAGTTAACTACAAAGAAAATGTAGTTTTACCGACCACCACCCCTGGGTGCTATCTATGGGGGATCTAGGAGAGCGACGAATGAATACCAATACTATTTGAATTATAAATCAAAACTAAGAATAAATACCAATGCTATTTTTATTATGAATGAATACAATTACAAAGATTTTAAATCAGGTATTGGAGATATTTAAAATATGGATAAAGCAGGATGGATTATCAAGATGATTTAACTGAGTAAATTATAGATGGTTATGCAAAAAATATCTTAAACTTTAAAATGGCAAGATTTCCATTTGACATATTGATGATATAAAATTTCATTTGCAAAAAAAAAATATTCAGAGTCAACATGTTTCGAAGCTTGAAAATATGCGCCCATTCTCAAGACTCGCCAGATTCGAATGAGGCATGAATCCTCACTCACATCATGGAGTCTTGAGAATGAGCACCTGTTTTTAAGCACTCAAAAAACTTTTTTTTAAGCAAATGAAGTTTTATACATATTGCCAGTGGATAAATACAATATAAAATGGTAGATTTCCGAACCTGTGCAATATTTCCTGCATTTGGACCTTCAGATCCCGAATAAGAAATTTCTCGTTTGACAGGAGCTTCTCTGTCCAGTTCTTCCTTATCTTCATCATATTGTATTGGAAATGAAGATTCAGATATCTCCTTCTTAATCAGCATTTGAGACTTATCTGGACTTTCTGACAGTTGATTTTCTGTAAGTCAATGGTAATTGTATGATTAGATTCAAATTCAATTATAAATGCAAGTTTTCTAAAAAAAAAAATAAACCTTTTGCTAACTTATAGAACGAAAGATTTTTCTGTAATATTAAAGTAAGCAAAAGAAATAAATCCACTACAATATTAATCTAAGAGCCGTGATGGCTCAGGTGATAGAGCGTTCGCAGTCTCATTAGCTGAATCGGGTTTGAATCCCAGCTGGTCGATACAAATTCCGCATTCGCCTTGCACCGACCACAGTACTGACGTAAAATATCCTCAATGGTAGACGGATCAGAGGTTAGAGTCCTCCTGCCATCAGGCTAACCTTGGGAGATTTTGCTCGCCATGTAACCCATATGTGGGTTAGTTCTATCAAAAATTCCTCCACGAAGGCAAATTTCTCACACTACTTGATACAGGAGTTCCCTTGTCTTCCAGATTAGGTTCAAAATTACAAGGCTACGGCGTGGAGCTTTAGTAGTCATAAACCAAAATATCGGGTCGGCTGTTCAATGACATTTTTAAAATAAAATACCTATCTAAAATCTTAATTGCCTAATTTCTATAAAATAATTCATCATAACGTAGTCACCTTCATCATAATGTAGCGATTATTTTTATTCAAGATGCTTTTTCTAAGATATGGGGATAGATTTGTGCAATAACTTCAGCAGTAATAGTTAATACAAAATTTAAAATGGTACAATACCATAAACAACAGTTTTTTTCTTCAAACAATAGAATACACTTCAATATACTTAACTGTAAGAAGATCAACCAATCATAAAAAATTTAAAATAATGTTTCAAGTTTTATTACAAAACAAATAAAACAATTAATGAAGAAAATAATAAAAATATAAAACGGTTACTAAAAGCACATTTTAAAAACATGAAAATTTGGTGCTTTTTACAGTTCTTATATATATTGTATAATTTTGTAATTGAAACTAAAACCCATAGAAAATACACAGCATTTTGTATCTTACATAATATGTCTTTTGGTCATTCTGTAAAAAATTTAAAAATACATTAAAAAATTTAAAATAAATGGATGTGTATAAAGGTACTTTGAAAGTACCTTTATACACATCCAGGGTGCATAACCAAATTTTTCAACAAAAAATAAGCATCTTTTAAGTACTTTTTAAGCACTCAAAAATATTTTTAAGCACTACATATTAACAAAATGCAAAATACTTTTCAAAGACTTTACATGATCAATATAAAATAACCAGTTTCTGACAAAGAACTATTTTCTTGATTATATTAGCCATTACAAAACAATGAAGAGGTTTTTCCATTTGATATCAGAGGGAGGAAAATGATGCCCAAAATTGAGAGTATCTTGCAAAATGCAGCACAGTTTCAGAGAAGAAAATTAATAAAAAAAACAAACTAACGTATCATAAAAAATAATTAATTATTAATTTACAATAAAAACAATTATTATCTTCCAAAGCAAAGCAGATTATACAAATGAGACTTAGAATCTTGCTTTAAACGGAAAAAAATAATTTAATTATGTTAAATCTTAGTGGCACAATACAATTAATTATTCCCTTTTTTGTCAGATGTAAAAAATCTAAAATGTATCGAGATTTTTTTTAATTTTTTAAATTTTTTCTTCTTTTTTTTGTAAATTAAAATGTTTTAACACATTTGTGTAAAATAACCTGTCTTGTTACAGTTTACTATAATAATTATTTATTGTATTTTCTGTTATTAATGTGATTTTCTTAAAAAAACTGCACTTGTGAGAGATTCATTAACAGAGGTTAAAATTTTTAAATGATATAGCCTTTCATTTAACAACTTATAACTTATTGAAACTGTTAGAGTTAATAGTAATTATTTCTAAATCTTCAATTTTTTACTTTGAACATGATACCTTGTTTGTTTAAAATTATCAAGTTTAAAATTTTGGTTATCTGATAGACCTTACAGTGCAATTGCCGAACTGGAAATTTGTACGTGTACAATGCAGAACATAAAACTAAACTTTTTGCTTTCCTAATAAACTCATATGAACAAAATTTTCTATATTCTATGTTTATACATCATTTAACATGTTTCTCATATATTCCTTAGTTTTTACCAGCTCTTTTAGGATAAAAGGGGAAACAGTTATCAACTTTGGAATGCAAGCAACATTTACAAACTTTCACTGCACAATTCCAATTTTGAACCAATTGTCAAATATTTACCAACAAAACAATAAAATTAAATGTTAACATATAGTTGGTTTGCAAAAGAACTTTCTTTTTAAATAAAATGTGTTGTAAAAGGTTATAATGAGATTGAGAAAATTACCATCAATGTAACGATTTTTAGACAAACATTGCTGTTAGTGATTGTAAGAAAATGAGTGATTAGTTGGCTTTGCTGAGAAAGAACAATTTACAGATTTCATTGGATGACAATACAAAAGCTTTCAAAACAGAGTGCAATAAAAAATCTATTATTAAATTATAATCAACTAATTTTTGGAGAATTTTATAAAGTTATTAAAACATTTTGAATTGTTTCCCCAGAAGAAAAAATACTCCAAAAGAGTTGAAACAAACTTGAATGATAACTGGAATCAGCCCATGGACTAGAAGAAAGAAAAAAAAACATTTATAAACAGAAGCTAACTCATTCTTCTGTCTCCACCACAATCTTTGCCTTTAATAAACTGCATAGTCCCATAGCTTCCAAAGAGGTCAAAGGTTTCTCCATTCATTTAGCAACTGTGAGAGAGTTTTTATGTGGCATTCTAGTTTAACAGGGTTATAATAGTAAATTTTAAAGCAAGCAAAATATTGCTAATATGATGATATTTCAGCTGTTTGGTGATAAATATCCATTTAAAAAAAAGGAGGTAAAATAATTTAAATTAAGAAAAAAAATTTCAGCTTTTTTTTAAAATTCTCGATTTTTCCATGTTTTTATCTAAATTCCTCAAATTTTTCCAGTATAAAAAAAATTTCAGGTGGGTGGCTACCCTTATTGTATATAATGCAAGAATGTCGTATGATTGTGCAAATAAAATGTTCCAAATGGCAGAAAATAAACTTGTCCCAGACTTTTGTCATATTGCAACAATTTTGGACTGTTTTTGATACTTTCCACAGGTTTTTGATGTGTCATATCAAAAACCAGTTATTGATGTCAAAAACCAAATTTTGTTCAAATTTGCAAAAGAGAGAGAGACTGATAGTCAAAATCTGTCTTCAAACGTCAAGATTAAAATTGGAAGAGAAGGTTACAAAATAAAAAAATTATAAAAGTCTGTTTGAATATGATCAAACACATCTTTTTTTTAAACTTCCTCAATTCCTTTATATTTAATTTTTATAAACAGAGATTATTTTTAAATTACATTCAGTTAAAACAATAATAATAATAACTTACTCTGAAGTTCCATAACTTTTTTTCTTTCGACGGAACAGTCTCGCATGTATCTTTGAACATTCAAAAACGAATCGACAATATCAGCATCAGAAACCTGAAACAGATTAACTAAAAATTAGTTTATTTCTTAAGTTTAAAAAGTAATAAAGTTGACACAATACATATACAGTTCAATAGATATATACTTGCATGCAGTAACAATTTTGAAATGTAAAATTAAAATGTTAATTTAGCTAATAGTTAATAAAAAAGTTGTTTCTTTTTTGAATGGTAGCTTTTGCAGAGTGTTTAGTAGCTTGGAACTTTAAAAAAGTGACTTAGGAACCAAAAATATTTTTTCTTTATATATATATATATATAACAGTCGGTGAACAGCCGACCCAAATTTTTCGGTTTACAACTACTAATGTTCCACTCCGTAGCCTTGCAATTTTGGACCTGATCCAGAAGACAAGGAAACTCTGAATCAAGTATTGGGAGAAATTTTGCCTTTGTGAAGGACTTTTTTATGGAACTAACTTGTATTTGCGTTATATGGAGTGGAAAACCACAAAAACCTTTCACGGTTAGTCTGACGGCAAGGAAACTCTCACCCATGATCCATCTACCACTGAGGATATTTTACATTAGCACTGAGCAAGCCAGGTGCGGTATTTGTATGGACGAGCCATCACTGGGATTTGAACCCGGTTCACTTCATTGGAAAGCGAAAGCTCTATCCTCTGAGCCATCACGGCTCAATTTTTTTTTTTAAATAAGAGGAACTTTTTTAGAAAAAAAATGACAAGTTTATTTAAAAGCTGCTTTTTTTTAATCAGAAAAGTATGTACATAGTCCCTGCCAACTTGAGAATGATTTTCTCCAATTGTAGTAAAATAAAAATTATATTACTACTATCAGCAGAAATATCTGTTTTATTTGGCTCAGAGTTCAAAAATAACATTGTATTCATTTTCATCCACTTTTATAAATATTAATCCTTTAATATGTAGTGGTGGTCCAAATCATTTTAAATAAAATTTAAAAATCCAAGAAAGTAATAAAAAGCATAAACTTTACTACAAATTGAAATGCATTTAAAATTTTATAGAAATTGCGTAAAAATCTGCAGTTATGTGTATAGTGACAGGGTGCATAGCCAAATCTATCAACAAAAAATAAGCACCTTTTAAGTACTTTCAAGCACTTAAAATATATTTTTAAGTATACACTAACAAAATGCAAAATAATTTTCAAAGACTTTGCATGATCATGATAAAATAACTAGTTTCTGACAAAGAACTTATATTAGTCAAGAGATTTTTCGGATCGATATCAGAGGGTGGAAAATGAAGCCTGGAATTGAGAATATCTTGCAAAACGCAGCTCAGTAGTACATGAGAGTGCAATCTCACCGAACCCAGTTCAGTAGACACACATGCGGACTCGCAAGTATTTCATCAAACATGTAAAATGATTGGAGCTTTCATAAGCTAGGGACCGACGGTGCGCCAAAATAGATTGTGATTGAATGAATTGTGAAAATGTTGCATAGAACAATGTGAAAAGCACGCTTTTGCATAATTTGTGGTGAAAATCGACATGGTAAAGAAAAAAATCTCATTTTCGAAAAGGGAAAATTAGGCACTTTTTAAAAACACACAAAGAAAAAAGCACTCTCAAGAGGTTTTAAAAAATGAAAATTGAAAATAAGCACCTTTAAGCACTTTTTAAAAATGCTACACACCATGAGTGATATCAAATGTTCCAACAGAGATATACCTAAATAAAAGTAATGAATGAACACAGATTTGCAACTAATTAAGATCTTCAAAAAATTGATAATTAAGGCTGAAAATCATGCTTTTGTATTAAAACGATTAAAATTTTTGCAAAAATAAACATAAAAAGGCACATAAAAATTAAGTTATATTACTAATTAAAATTTAGTTTTATTACTATAAACTTTTTGTGAACTGTACAAACCAATGTCAATCAACAACATCTTTCATACAGCTAGAAGAATGGTCATCTTTATAAAACTATAATGAATTAACATTTGGGCCACCGCAACTCATTGTAAACATATTTTTATAGGGTGAGTTAGAATTTGATAATGCTACTATGATTTAATCATGCAAAATTTTACCACCAAAAAGAAAAAGTTAGAATGTATTTTTGTACAATTTTGTGTTAGATTAATACCAAATTAACAAATTTAAAAAGACAGCGTTTGGATGCACCAAGTAGTAGTGGTTTTATAAATTCTGCCAAACAAGCTATCCTTGCTTGTGGCTTGGCATATTGCAAGACAAAAGAAACCCCATAATATTGCTGAAAAACTTATAAAACCTGCTGCCATTGACATGGCACATATCATGTGCGGAGATGAAAGTTCAAAGATATCATTATCAAATGATACAATTCGTTTACGAATTAATGATATGTCATTTGATATTAAGAATCAACTTATTTCTGCTATAAAAATTGCTGGTTTATTTAGTATTCAACTGGATGAAACAGCAGATGTAAGTAAAGATGCTCAACTCATGGTTTACGTGCGGTATCCAGGTTTAACAGCTATACAGGTGGACATTTTATTTTGCAAACCAATGTCAACAACAACTAGAGGTGAAGATATTTTTCCTATAGTCGATTCGTTTTTCAAAGAAGAAGGATTAAATTGGAATCAGTGTTTCAGAATTTGCACCGACGGTGCAGCTGCCATGACAGCATCTCAAAAGGGATTTTCGACAAGAGCAAAACAAATGAATCCACAAATTATATCGATTCATTGTTTGTTACATAGACAAAATCTTGCTTCAAAAAAATTATCACCCAAATTGTGTATAGTTTTGGATGAAATTGTTGCGGTAGTCAATTTTATCAAATCAAGAGCTCTTAACTGTAGAATTTTCCGCGAACTGTGTTTCGAATCTGGTGCAGAATACGAACATTTATTATATTATTCTGAAGTTAGATGGCTGTCCCGGGGCAAAGTTGTTCAAAGAGTATTATTAATACGGAGAGAAGTCGAATTATTTTTGAGAGAAACGAAACACCCATTAGCATCTAAATTCTCCGAGTTGAAGTGGATTACTCAAGTTGCTTATTTGTCAGATATTTTATTTGAAATAAATAATCTAAATACATCCATGCAAGGACATAATCATACTATTATTGAATTAACTGAAAAAATTACATGTTTTAAAATTAAACTCAAATTATGGAGAAATAAGGTTGAAGTAAAGAAACTTGCTTCATTCCCGAATCTTAATTTACTTGCTGAAGACAATAATATTGATATCACAGATTTTGAAATACAGAAAATTATTATTAATCATTTAGAAAAACTAATAACAGACTTTGATCGATATTTCCCTGCAGACGATGTTTTCAAATATAATTGGGTTCAAATGCCATTTAATTTTGATGTAAGTGATTTGCATGAGGAATTTGTTAATATTAATCAATTTCAAGAACAATTAATAGAAATACAAAGTGACCAAGCACTTCGATACAATTTCTACAAAAACACTGAATCTTTATGTGCTTTCTGGTTAAAATTAAAAACCGAAAAGCCAATAATTGTTAAAGAAGCCCTAAAAGTATTATTGCCCTTTTCAACAACATATATGTGTGAGGCTGGTTTTTCGTCTCTGTGTGTAATCAAAAACAATTACCGGAACAAGTTAAATCCTGAAATAGATATAAGGTGCTCCTTGACAAGCATTCAACCGAGGTTTGAAGATCTTTCAAAATGTATTCAAGCACAAGGTTCTCATTAAAACTGTATGACTTGCATTTAAAATTTAAGAGACTTAACATATGTATTGATATTTCTTTTTTTTTTTTAGGAATAAGTTAAAATGTCAATTATTTTCAAAAAGTTATAAATACATTTTAATTTGGTCAATAAAAATTATTAAAAACACTTGATTATTAATTAAATTTTCCTTGGATCGAAAAGTACTTTTGTTTATCTTTATTATTAAAAAAATAAATAAAAAATTTGTAAGTTAAAATAAATCATCATTGTAGGATTGAAGATTTTTTAAAAATACGATCTAAAATAAAGCAATGAAAAAATTTTGACTTGTTTTTTGGGTCACGACATGAACATATTTCTCAAATTTGGGTCGCGGCTTAAAAAGGTTAAGAACCACTGCTTTATAGGACCAAATGTTAAAAAAGGGATAGAAAAGGAATCAAAATGAAAAAGGATACTTTACAGGACCAAATGTTAAAAAAAGGGATAGAAAAAGGGTATTTTACAGGACCAAAACTCTAAACATACAGCTTTTATAAAACTTCATCAAAAATTAAAAGATGGAATACTCAAAATAAATGTGAAATTATAAAAACAAAAGTGAACTATAACTAGATAATTCTAAAAAGAGTAAAAACACTAAATGGAAAAATTAAAAAAAAAAAAAATAGACAAGTACAGTTTGCAGGCATAAAATCATATACTTACTAACATTTGTATTATTCATTAGATTAAAGGCATTTAAGTTCATTTTATAATCCAGCAAAATATCTGGAAAATAAGAAAAATATGTTACATCTAGGAATGAATTTATTTGTGTTCTTTTAAATACATGCTTGCAAGATATAAATTTTAAAATAAATAGAAAAATAATAGGTAAAAAAAAAACTTTTTTTAAAATCTTTGTAAAAATAATTAACCATTTATTATTGTGAGATAAGAAAACAAATAACTATATGATTTGGTATTTTTGAGTAATTTGTAACAGCTAATTTTTATTGAATTTGGATTTATTTGAAACAACAATTTTAGTTTTGAAATAGTTGGTACAATTATAATTTTGTAGTAATTTGGAGAAATAATCTATTATTATCCACTAAAAATTATTGTAAGAATAATTTTTGTATAAATAATTTAATTTTATGCTTTATTTATTTAATACTAGCCGAATGTTTGTCTTTCATACGTGGTGAAAAAAAGAATAATAACCAATAAATTAGTACTGAACAATACTACAAAATCATGCACAAAACTAAAATATATATACCAACACAATTAATGAAGCTAAATTAATTCCAATATTTTTGATTAATTATTATATTTTGCATTTTCAGGAGGCTTTATGTTATTAGATTAAGCAAAACTAATTCTTAGTAGTTCATCCATCAAATTGAAGATTAACTCTATTCATCACTTGGCATGACGCCACTGCTTGAAGTCAACTCATGAAAGTTAAAATTTACCACAATAAACCAATATTCTACGGAACTTATTTATTTTGAGGGACCGTAAAAAACTTTCCACGCTACCTAGATTTAACCCACCCTGAATTGATGCAGTTTTAATAGACACCAAATGCACTAATATAATACAGGGTGGTTAAAATTAAACGCACAGTACTCAGAGGCTCATAGCTCCGGTTCTACTGGACGGATCCGAATGAAATTTAAAATATACATTATGTAGAACATGCGCTCGAGGCTTTTGCAATAAAAAAAAGTTGAAATTTTTGCCTAAAATTTCGTCGAACTTTTGTCGAAAATTTAAACTTTTTTTAATTGCAAAAACCTCGAGCGCATGTTCTAAAAGAAGAACCAGTCCAGTAGAACCGGAGCTATGAGCCTCTGAGTACTGTGCGTTTAATTTTAACCATCCTGTACATTGTATCTATATTAGTATCTTTGGTACCTATTCAAACTACGCCAATGAATACAACAGCAGTGGTACCTATTGTCAGACTATGGATTTCAATGAACAAGGTTCGAGTAAGAGTCAGAGATCACGAGTTCGAAAAACCTCTGAAGGAGGCAGCTCGAACATTTAAAAATAGTTTAAAGACAGAATTTGCATAGTATTAATTTTGAGTGTGTAAGTACCCTCATTATGCAACTATTATGTATATATATATATATAACAAATCAAGATTGGATTTGGAGTTTTTGTTTCTTTTGATTTCATGACTGTATGTATTGAATTCATGTTATGGAGAGGATTGTTTTCCTTTATGATGTTTAAGTTAAGTTATGATTTTTCTTGCTTAATAAAATTTATAATTAGTTAAAAGATGACTTTTTCATTATGCTTGCTGGGCATTTTCCACAACGCACTAAACTCTGCCAGCAAGGTTATGGGCCATGCCTGCCCAGCTTAGTTAAGCTTTTGTCGTCTTTAGAAGCAAGTTTATTATAACGCTACTGGGGCCGTTTAGATAGATTGGAGATGGCCGAAAATGACAGCAGCTCCATATTGGGATTTACAAAGCTAAACAGTTTCAATTACAGTAGTTGGAAAATAAATATGAAAGTATTACTCATCGATAAAGGCTCTTGGGAATTTGTTGGTGGTACAGAGAAGCCATTACCAACTGATGTAACAGACAGAGACTTACGCTCTTATGAAATGCGAAAAGCTAGAAGTTACTCTACTATATTCCAAGGAATTGATGAGCAGTTTCAACCGCTGATAGCCGACACAGAGGACGGAAAGACAGCGTGGACTATTTTGAAGGAAAACTTTGAACCTACCTCCCGAGCACGGTTAGCCGGACTTATTGATGAATTCTTTGAATTGAAGTTTGATCCAGAGAAGGAGACTATTGGCATTTTCTGCAAGTTAGTAAATGAAAAAAGGAAACAGATTCATGACGCAGGTTTTGCAATGCCTGAAAAGCTCACATGTTTCCAATTAATTAGAAGATTGCCAGCAGATTATGACAACTTAGTTCAAATGCTTTATCGACTAGAAGATAAAGATTTTTCGATTTCTAATGTTGAAAAGGAGCTCCTAATAGAATCTGGAAGGATACAACAAAAGCAGAAAGACAGAGGAGAGGACATAGTCGCCGATGCTTATACTACTTCATCTACTAGAAAGCAAGCCTATCGGAAGTTGAATGGAAATAAAAGCAGTGGTCGCGTCCTGGGCAATGATACAACAACAACAATTATGTGTTCCTACTGCAATAAGAAAGGACATAGTGCGGAAAGATGTTTCCTGAAGAAGAAAACCACGAAACGGAATTCCAAAACTCAAGATTCCAAGGAAACTTTTTACAGTGATTTGACTACGATACGAGATGCTGAAATTCGCCAAAGGAAAGACAAGCAGTTTGTTGAATTCCTGATTGATACTGCCAGCACAGCTCACTTCTGTACACAAAGAGACTAGTAACTTCAAGACTTTGAATCCTAGTCAAGTACTTGTTGGAGATAAAAACAGTAAGTCTGATATTTTTGGTATTGGTGATATACATTTTAATGTTAAAGATAGAGATAAATTTGTTCCCATAAAATTAGAAAATGTATATTTTGCACCCAATATGCGTAGAAATTTAATAAGCGGTTCGAATATGGATTTAGCAGGGATTACTGTAAAATGGGGCAACAACAAAATGACTGTACTTGGTAAAAACCATAATTATTTATTTACTGTACCTAGAATTGATAAGTTGTATATACTTAAAGGCTATGTTGAAAAAGTGGTAGTAACTAAAGAATTAGCATTAAGTACAGGTCTAGGTAGGGAATTGGTTCATAGACGATTTTGCCACTTAAATATTGGAATGTTAAATCATATGAGTCAAAACAATGTTGTGAATGGTTTAGATAATTTGTGTGGTAAATTTGATTCTTGTAATACTTGTAAAATAACTAAATCGACTAGAACTAGTTTTAAAGTAAATCACGGTATAATGACTAAAAGTGTATTAGAGAAAGTACATATGGATGTTTGGGGTAAAAGTCCAGTAAATTCAGTTGGTGGAGCTGAATATTTTGTATCAGTAATAGATGATTTTTCTCGTTATGTTGAAATTTTTACTATAAAACATAAACATGAAGTTTTTAATTGCTTTAAACTGTATTTAGCAAAATATGAAAGACAGTTAAATGTTAAACTTAAATCTGTAAGGTGTGATAACGGCATGGAATTTTGTAATGTAAAATTTCAAGATTTTCTTAATGAATTAGGTATACGTATGGAGAGAACTTCAGTATACACTCCAGAACAAAATGGGGTAGCCGAATCTTATAACAGAGTAGCTGGAGAGGGAATACGCTCAATGTTAGCCGATAGTGGTTTAAAAGGTAGATTTTGGGCAGAAGCACTGCATTGTTTTGTTCACGTAAAGAATCGTAGTGAACACAAACTACTGGAAGGTAAAACACCGTTTGAAATTTTCTATGGTTATAAACCGTCAGTTAAACATTTCAAAGTATTTGGATCTTTAGCGTATGCTCATATTCCTAAAGTTCAGAGAAACAAACTACAACCAAATGCAAAAGTAGGAATTGTAACTGGATATGCAGTCAATACTAAAGGTTATAGAATTTACTTGCCTAAAGATAGGAAAACTATAGAAACTATACACGTAAAAATTGATGAAAGTAAAAACGGAGTTAAAACACTATTTGGTAAACCTAGTAATGAAAACTTTTTATTTATAAATCTGAATTCAGACATCAATTTTGATGATAACAATGAAAATGAAATAGATAAGGTTCATGCTAAATCTCCAGATTTAAAATTAAAACCTTTAAGAATAACAGAATGGACTAGAGTTGAGAGACCGCGTAATAAAAGTAGCAGAATAGATGTTTACTATTACCCTCCAAGCGATAAAACCAGATTGAGATCAAACAACCAAGCTAAAGAATATTGCGATAAAAACCAAATTGAGTATGATCATTCTAAATTTAATTTTAAAGCTTTAAGCAAAACTCAAAATTTAACTTCTTCCCATAGTGACACTGATAGCGAAAGTGAAGATTCGCCATCTAATTCTTTTGTAGATAATCAAATAAGTGATATATTTGAAGGTGAGGTATATAATGTAGAAATACCGAAAAACTTTTCTGATGCACAAAAACTACCAGAAAGAAATCAGTGGAATAAGGCAATGGAAAAAGAGTTAAATATTATGAACGAAAGAAAGGTATGGGAAATAGTTGATAAGCCTCCCAATGCTAAAGTAATAGGAAATAGGTGGGTTTATGCAGTCAAAAGAGATGAAAACAATAATGTTAAACAATACAAAGCTAGACTTGTAGCACAAGGTTTTAGACAACAGCATGGTATTGACTTTATTGATGTATTTTCACCAGTTGTGAATTTTTCAGTTATTAGATTACTATTTATTATTCTTGTATCAATGTTATGTTGGAAATATGCACAGCTAGATGTGAAAGCTGCATATTTGTATGGACATCTTAGTGAGGTAATTTATATGAAGCAACCTCCAGGTTTTGAAATCGAAGGTGAAATGAATAAAGTATGTTTACTTAAAAAGTCGATATATGGACTTAAACAATCAGGTAGAGAATGGAATTCTGAGTTAGATACTATATTAAAATCGATTGGTTTCGAAAAATTCAAATGTTGTAATTGTGTGTATAAAATGAATAACATTATTTTATTAGTATACGTTGATGACATGGTGTTATTTTGTAAGACTAAAACTATTTTAGATGAAACTATTGAATTGATTAAGAGTAAACTTGATATTCAAAATTTAGGAAAAGTCAAATATTTGTTAGGTGTTAACTTTGAGAACAAAAACGGTAATTTGTATTTACATCAAAAAACTTATATTGAAAAATTATGTAAACGATTTAATGAATTACCTAAAACTCATGTTACGTTACCAATTAAAGTAGGTTTTAAATTGCCAAATAAAGTAAATGAAATTGTTGAAAATAAAATAATGAAGAAATTTCCTTATCGTACATTGATAGGGTGCTTATCTTTTATAGCAAATCGTAGCAGACCAGATATTTCATATGCTGTGAACGTTATGTCACAATTCTCGAATTGCTATAATTACCAACATTGGACTGTAGTTGTAGATTTAATGAATTATGTAATAAATACTAAAGAACATAAACTTTGTTTATCAAATCTTAATAATTCTTCTTTGATAGCTTATTCAGATGCAAATTGGGGTTGTCATTTAACAAACAGATTTTCTACATCAGGTTATTTGATATGCTTAGCAGGTATTCCTTTTAGTTGGAAATGTAGCAAACAAAAATGTATTGCATTAAGTAGCATGGAATCAGAATTTATAGCTTTAACAGATACTGTTAAAGAACTTTTATGGTTTACAAACATATGTAATGAGTTAAACATAATATCAAAAATTGAAAAACCTGTTTTGTATTGTGACAATCAATCTGCAATTTATTATTGTAAAAATAATGTTGAAAATTTAAAGACGAAGCATATTGATATAAGATTTCATTTCGAGAGAAATTTGCTTAATGAGGGAAAATTCGAAATTAAGTATATTAAAAGTAAAAGTAATTTGGCTGATTTTTTGACTAAGGCTTTAACTAAGACTGAATTAAATGAAATTAAAGGAATTTATTTTGAAATGTTCGATGGGGCCGCATGTCAGACTATGGATTTCAATGAACAAGGTTCGAGTAAGAGTCAGAGATCACGAGTTCGAAAAACCTCTGAAGGAGGCAGCTCGAACATTTAAAAATAGTTTAAAGACAGAATTTGCATAGTATTAATTTTGAGTGTGTAAGTACCCTCATTATGCAACTATTATGTATATATATATATAACAAATCAAGATTGGATTTGGAGTTTTTGTTTCTTTTGATTTCATGACTGTATGTATTGAATTCATGTTATGGAGAGGATTGTTTTCCTTTATGATGTTTAAGTTAAGTTATGATTTTTCTTGCTTAATAAAATTTATAATTAGTTAAAAGATGACTTTTTCATTATGCTTGCTGGGCATTTTCCACAACGCACTAAACTCTGCCAGCACCTATCATCAAAATTAATTAAGCAACAATAGCCTCAATATGTTTCTCCTTAACAAATTAGTACCTTTTTTCATTAATTTTGGTTTATAGAGTACTTAGTTTATTTTTTAAAAATTTTAATTAGTAAGTATTACCAAAATTAAGTGACCATTATTGGAAGCAAAAATTATAAGGCAATTTTTTACTTTCCTTCTAAATGAATTAGTACCAATAATCCATTAATTTTGCTTTTTTAGTAAATATATTAATTCCTATTAATCAACTATTTTTTTTACTTTCTCTTATTATTTTAATTAATTTTTGTGAACACCCATTTTGTTGTGTTTAAATGGAACAAAAAAAAACAGTAAAAAAAGAAAACCTAAATAGATGATGTTATTTAAAAATAATTACACAAATAAGAATTGAGTAATTATTTATATTGAGTTTGAATGATTGTGAAATACTGAGACACTGCCTTAAAAATAATGGTTAGAATCAGTCTCTTTGGAAGAAAAAAAAAAGACTTGGGATTATTTTTTTTCTTCGTAAAACCTGTATGCTTTATATTGAATTATTATTATATTGAATTATTATTATATATTGAATTATTATTATTTTTTTTAGCTAACTTATCTATTTTGATACAGGATTAAAAATTTATATTTTAATGCAAAAATATATAGATTAAGTATTTATTTATTTTTTGATGAATGACTACATTTATAAACACAATCTGTTACATTTATTTTGTCACTTTAAAAATCAAGAAAAAGAAGGGAAAAAAAAAGAAATCACAATTTTAAATTAAAATTATGGTTTGGTAATTGAAACTTTATTTTAATAGTTTAAGTATTCTTTAAATTCTCTATTTCATCTAGTCTTTAAATTTCAATCATGTATTTGTTTGAAAATGGTTGCTATGCATTCAAAGCTATGTATTATAATGAAAAATTGTTTTAGGTAGTTAGAGCTTCTAAAATATTCTTATAATATAGTTTTAATATTAATTTAATTTTGATTAAACATTTATAAAGTTTTTTAATCATAAATCAAAGTTCTTACAGTGCATTTGAATAAAAATCAAAAAAATCCAATTTAAATGAAAAAAAATCTGATTTATTTTTTAAAATTTTTTTTTTAAATCAAAAAAATCACGAACCCTGATTGATACACATATAGTCATCAATCTACTTTGTGCAGAACATTAGAATTGAAATTAATTCATTTCATCAACTTCCAAAAGTAAAACACTTTTTAATTAGTGAATATATCTATAAATCTAGGTCATAATTTTAAAGCTGTCAAGGCAAATAGATTATACCATAAAATAGAAATTTCATGCTAACATGTGAAATACTCTACATCTAAGAAACTAATATATTTTTTGCAATGGCAAATAAAGTACAAAAATGCTTAAAAACTACAGCATTTAATATATACATTACTGTAAATAACTGAAATTGGTGGTTGTTGACTTCCGCCAGTGAATGTTGACAATCACAGTCGCTTTGGTAAATGTCCAAAATATATACTAGGTCTAGTTATGCGCCACTGCCCGGTATGCATTTGCCCGGTGTACCATTGTATTTTTAAGGACCAGTGCCCTTGCCCAGTATGCATTTAACTGGCACTCTGAACACTGATGTTTCTCCTAATCTTTTCTTTGCAGATATTAAAATATCAAATAAATGTTATATCAACGAATAAACGGATATCACCTCGGATATAACAAATATTTCGGACACTCACTGAACCGACTATGTAGTTGCTGACTTTCACTGGTGAAAATTGACATTCTCTTGATTTCGGTCTTTCACGATAATGTATACACTAATAACTATAAATTTAAATTGTTATCTGTTTGTGACCAACACTGGATGGCCACAATCACATAGGGAAAAAACTTTCTAACTGATTTTTTAGACTGATTGTATAATATGGATTAATATGGTCACAATCTCTCAGGAAAAAAACTCCCTGACTGATTTTATAAAAATTTATCAATTTCTGCAACTGGTAGTATAAATTTCATTATTAATTTTTTAGCAATACCTTATTCTCATCCATAAAATATGTCACAAAACTTTTATGTTAAGCACAAGCACATCAAATAAGAGGAGCCCACATTATGCAGGATAACCATATAAAAGAAACCACAATCATTTTGTAGGTACAAATTTTAACTAATGCTGTTGTCGTCGTAGGCCATTAAGGCAAAAGGTGCGATTGTTTTTGCTTTCCAGTGACGCCATCTGTAGCTGAGAATTAGACTTCAGCCACACCCATACGTCACACCAGCTTATAGGACGAAACCATTCATTCATCCACAGATCTTATTTTTAACCTGAACCAGAGAATGGTCAATCCCCAATTCAGTACCCCTAGAGGTATAATTTGTTATGGGAAATGGAGGACTTTGTGACCAGACAGATTTAATATACACCAGTCACCATTTACTACACAGTGAGTCTTCGGCTGGCTAGATTCAAACTCCTGTTCTCACGCACGTGAATCCCACGTTCTGCCAATGAGGCTATCTCGGCCAACTTTAACTAATCTCACCCCTAATTGATACAATAAAAAGTTGATAGTGATAGGTCTTACACTCTCTACTAGATTTAAAAATAACCTTTTTTTTATTTCATAATTATTATGAGATCAATTTAAGAAAAATTATTGCAAGACTACTTTAACGAAAATATTGGACATTTGGGTACCTGAAAATCTAATTAATTAATTTTTCTTGACTTTTTTTAAAATTATAACTCCCTGATTTTTCACTGCAATGTGACCACCCTGTAAACACTAAATAAATTAATATAAACATTTTTTATAAGGTTCATTGCATTCTTCAATTCATAATCTTCAATGAATTTATTTTAGATAGTTATGACATATTTTTGAATAACAAATACATTAAAAACATTGATGATAATATTAGATACTAATTATTTTCTAACTGATTTAAAAATAAAGTTTTTATTAAAAAAGATAATAAGTAAAATTTACAGAATTTTCAGAATTTTAAATTATGAGTAACACTTGCTTTGCTGATACTTATTTAAATTTACAAGCCATCAATTATCTGAGTATAGATTCATTTTGACAGGGATTCTTACAGTGAATTCTTTAGATTTCATAAAATTTTTCAAAATATACGAATACATACAGAAGTTTTGTTTAAATTAGAACACCAGGATAAAATTGCCAAATCTAGTTATTTTCAGGAAAATAAAGTAGTAACAATTATTTTCAATTCTTAAGAATATGAAAAGATTGCTCAACTTCATTTGAATGAAGTCTGCAATCATAAAATTCACCAACTTTTTTTTAAAAATAAAATCTAGAATAATAATTATAAAGAACACTTGATTTTGTTTTAATACAATATGGAACTTTCAAATCCACTTAACTTTGCTTCCATAAAATTTAGAATTATAAAAAAAAGTTTGTTCCTATAAAATCAGGAATTACAAAATCCAAGTAATTTTATTAAAATAAAATCTAGAATTACAAAAACTACCTAAATTTATTTTAATGAAATCTAGAAAATGAAGAAGAGAAAAGCTATTTCTTTTAGAAAAAAAAGCATTGGCTGTTAAATAGCCTCGTAACTTGAAGAAAAACCTAAACTAATGTCTGTTTTAATAAGTTGTCTTTGTGGTTGTGGCGTATCATCTGCGCCCTCTAGTTTTGTTCGAGAAGTTTCAACTAAAAATAAAATATGCAAAAATACACATATTTATAACTGTTTTTCTTGAAGAACATTTTAACATAAAAAATAGCCCTGTGGCAAAATTTTATAGAGCTATCTGGGACATAATGTTCCAGCACTAATATCTTTCTGCAAGATACTTCTAATAATAACAAACATGTATGTTACTAATTTAAAATAACAAGAGCGCTTTGCTTACAACTACAAAAAAAAAACTATAGAATTCTTTTAAATTGAGCATGTAATAATTTTTTATTCTAATATTATGGGTGGTATTCTCGCATTTTGTTTGGGGGGGGGGGTGAACGCACTAGTTATTTCCTTTTTTGCATTTTGTAAATAATTATCACAATAAAAAAAATTAAAAATCATGAAATCCGTAGTGGTAATTGTCCAAAAAAAGATAGAGGACAAAATCACGAGAATAGAACTCTTCAAAAAGGGGTTTCTTTTCAAGATTAGGTTGTTGTATCGAAATGTTATTGAATAAAAAATGTAAGATTTAATAACTATGGAGAAATCTATACTAATAACTGCTCAAAAATTCTATGGAATTATTGCCTTAAAAAGCAAATACTCAAATGTCCGATTCAAATTTTCCATACTGCTTGAAATATATCGGAATATTTAAAATCCAACTGAAAATCAATATCAGTAACTGTCAATAATACAATCGAAACATTACATTGCGTTACGATACCATCGTCGTAAATTGAGCGAGTCAAAAAGTGATTAACTAAAAGTGACTAGCTTTAATTAAGGTTTTTTTCCCAATTGAAAATCCAAAGACAACCTCGATTTAAGGTTTTTATATAGAAGGTTGTTTTCCAAGGTTTTGGATTAGGGTAATGTGCGTAGAATAGAGGAGATTGTCGCAGACCTCGTTTTAAGGTTCGAGGGCTTACACGTAAACCTCATTACAAACCTTTTTAAGTTTGCATTAAAAGGTTTTTTGCTTACTGGAAATAAACCTTATTTTGCTATCTGGGTAGTATATTAATTGTAACATAAATAATTCACTCTTTTAATATGTTATTTCAAAACAAAACCATAATTCTGCTTAATTTTCCTTTTTCCTACCCTTTCAGGCACAGGAGAGGCTGTGGGTGTGGGTTTAAACTTGTGCTCTTGTTTTATAGATGCCATTAGCTTCTCATATAAAGTAAGCTGTCTAGGAGGTGCAGGCGGTAGCTTCCTCTCAGACACCTAGTAAAAGATCAAAAAAATTTCATACCTCAAGCATTATAGTAAAACTAACTTTACATTACAAATAAATCTCAACATAAGAAAAACCTAAGATAGCTAATACAAAAAACATTTATTTTATAAAAAAAATATTGACATTGCTATTATTTTCATAAGTCAAAAAAAAAAAATCTGAGTAAAATAAACCTAAAAATAAAAAAAAAGGATTTTTTTTACATAAAAATGTAACACGTATAAAAAATATTTTGCAATATTACAAACGGGACAGATCTCCTATTTGATATAATTATATGTTTCGAAAATAGTGAAATATGGACATATACAGTTGCTATACAGCCCCTGTTCAAATTATTAGACGCACTGTATGATTCTAGTTGAAATCTTAATTATCAGGCAAAACCACACAGCTTCATTATTATTACATGCCTGAAACCAGTTTGCACTTATTTACGTTCGTGTATCAATTGGATAAATTAGACGATATATTAGTATATAAATATAGAATATTTATTATATCAGGTAATATATTAGTATATTATAATAATTAGATCAAATTATTAGATGTAATGTAGCTTTTTAATAATTATATGTTTTGCACTAGTTGCAATACTTTTATATTTACACATACATATAATGGGTTTCAATTCATAACATTTTTTATATACTTCCTATTTGTATTTATTTTAAATACATTGTATTACAATGTTAACCAATTTATACACGAATGTAAACAAATGCAAAAGTGTTTCCGTCGCATAAAAACAATAAAGCTGTATAGTATGACCTGATAATTAAGATTTTACATAGAATCTTATAGTGCGTCTAATAATTTTGGCCATGGGCTGTATACAGTAAAAAAATTTTTACATGTGTCTGCATTGATTAAAAAATTAAGACCTTTAATGAGTGTTTTAACTTTAGATTTTTAATTCCTATTTTGGCAAAACAATATTTATAGTCATTTATTATTATCAAATTATTAAAGTGCTGTTAAAAGTGGGTAAAAAAATGTATTTTAAATTGAATGGAGGAATAAAAAGTATTTTATTAACGATTGAAAATTTGAACAAGTATATAAATATATATTTCTTGGTGAGGAACTATTCAAATTATTGGTGTTTGCGTGATAATCAATTACTATTTGTAGAAAAAATAAATAAAATGCCCATATTATACAATAGAATATATTTATTTCGCACAATATATAAGAAAATGTTGTTCATTCTTAGCTTATCTTTAATACAATTTATAAAAAGTATGATTCTCAAGCACCCCCTGGGTACTGCTCGGGTGTGCCATGTGTGTAAAGACGGTACTGTGATAGAGCTATTATAAGATTAGACCAAGTAGGCATTTGCTCATCTCTCCTACCCTTGGTAATGAAATTGAATTTTTGTTAAAAACCATAAATAAATAAGTTTCCTAAAAATTAGTTTTGGTATTTAAACATGCAAATCTTGTTTTTAATTTACCATGTACATAAAATTGAAAAAGAAGGAGTCTTTAAATTTTTAGGAGCCTTGCATTAAAACAAAAAGATCATAAAAAACAAAAATATAGAATGAGAAAATCTAGTTTTTTGATAAATCATTTGATGATTATTTGAATTGGGTCATTTAATGCAAAAATCTTTATTTCTAAAAAGCACTAATGTTGTGTACATAAAAATGAAACGATGGTATAAAATTTCTAGAAAAAAAATATTTGGTAGTTGGTCTTTAGAAATGAAATTTTTTTTAAAAAAAAGCGAATTTATTGTAAATATCTGGAGTAGAAAAATATTTTTTTTAACAAGGAGCGCAAAAGAAATAGAATTTTAAAAAACCCCACAATATCTACCAACAGTTTTGATCAAGCAATAAACAAACAAAAAAAGTTATGTTGAACAAATAATTATTTACCATTATCAAAAGTATCTTCCTAATCTTGTAAGAAATGCAGCTTCAGAAAGGTTCATTTCAGCAGCAATTTCTTGTTTAGTTTTTTTTTTTTTGATACTGCCTCTAGCAAATTCAAAAACATTAAAAACATAGTTTCAATAGATATAGTAATCAGAAATAAAAAGATAGGGATAATAAAATTCAAATGTCAAACAATTCATATCTTACCCACGCTAGGAGTTTAAAAGTACAAAAACCCTTAAAAGGATGGTAGTTGGCTGGTTTGCAAAAACCCAGCCACGTCAGTTTATATGCAGTGGAAATAAAAGGCAAGTCTTAATAAAACTCGAATGTCAAACAATTTATTCCCTAACCAGGCTATGAGTTTAAAAGTACAAAATCCCTTAAGAGGATGGTAGTTGGCTGGGTTCACAACCCAGTCCCTGTGGCTTCTTTTTATATGAAAAGACCTTATTATGTTTGGGGCTAATTCGGTTTTTTTTTCAGGTTTTTCCATGAAATGATCTAATTTCGCCCAAAGATGAGTGCATTTTTTAAATATATTCTACATGCATTCTTATATGTACGAAACAAAAAATATGGTATAAAAAGTATTAATAAATTAAATGATTATGAGGAGAATAACTATCTTAGTCATATTTATGCCTTTTAAATGTACAATAGCATAATGATGAAGTTGATAAAATAACTTTTTGCAAAATGTAAAGCATGATAAACAATATAATTAGCTTTATAGTTAATGAATGTAATTTCTAGATGCATTGCATACATTCATGAAATTAAATATACATATCTGTTGAAGCATGTGGTATGTTTATTTCTATTTTCAATGTGTGAGTTTCTTATATGTCTTAGAAAGTACAAAAAAAAATCAACTTTTATCTTTATTAAACCATTATTATGCATTTGAAATAAAGAAAAAACATAATAAATTTTAAATGTTTGTTTCTAAGCATTCCAAGTAAATAGTTAAAGATTTTATTGAACATGCAGAGATGTTCATTATATTTAATTAATAATTATGTATGAATTAAGATATCATGTACAATCAATATCTACATATCTGCCAACTTTTAATCCCTTCCATTATCATTTTTCCAGGTGGTATTAAAATGGAATTAAAATTTCAATTTTAAGCAAAAAAAAATGTTGTATTTGAAAAAAATTAAGCTGACAGCCATGACAGTAACGCATATTAATATAAGTGCTTAATTTTTTTAAGAATAGTGGTGATCAAAATCATTTAAAAATTAAGTTTACAAAAGAAAAAATAGTATATATTTACTACCACTTTAAATATGAAAATAAAATTTTACGCCAAATGCGTAAAAGTTGGCAGGTATGTATCTATAATATATATTCTCATTCCATTATATGTTCACTATATAATTCAGAGTTCCCACTGTTTTAACAAAGCAAAAATTAAGCACTTTTTTTAAAAAAAATTAAGGACTCTTCTGAGAAATCAAGAGCTTTAAAAATAGTATTGTTTATTATCGAATATTCATATACCACCAGTGACAAGGCGAATCATTTAACTTTCTTAAAAACAAAATTCAATAAATGAAAGAGAAAAAAAAAATAACAGAAAACAATTTTATTATAATGTAAATAATGAAATAATTGTATTAATTAACAGAGCTTGCCAAAGTAGAAGCAAGCAATTTTTGCAAACTCGGGTAGTTTAAAAAAAAAAAAAAAAAGACATTTATCGAATATTCATAATCCAATTTTAATAATATCATTAAATTGAATTGTAAAATTAAGTGCCAAAATTAAGATTTGCAATTCTTTTCATATTATTAAAAAGAAAAGAGAAAATAGAAAAATTTAGGAGAAACAAAGAAAATATTATTACAACAATACTTTGCTATTAGGTAGGCATCACATGTTCAGTTGTGGGCCAAGTTTGCTAAATATTCAGTTATGTCCAAAAATATTCTTTCTTTTCCACTAATAAAATGTTTCATTTATAAAGGAATTAAAACAAAAAGTTGAATTAAAGTTATGCATGAGAGTAGTTTTCTTACTATGTCATGTTAAATTAAGTCCTATTTCAAGTAAAAACATGCCATACTAACATCCAAGCACCTTAAATTATTCCACTTTTGCTTATTAGACTTAATTTAATTTTTTTTAAAAATCATTTAAATAAATAGTTTTATGAAAGTTTTTATTAAATAAAAATATAATTACATTTGAGAAAATGTTTACTTTTCAAACCAATGTGTTTTATTAGTTCTCGGTGAAACCCATAAATGAAAGGGTCTAGAACGACTTTTTAAAGGTATCAATACATTTCTATGGTCAGAAAATTGGTAAGGTTCCTTAATTAACAAATACTGATAAGTTATTTATTTTTTGATCACTTATAGGTATTTACTAGTAATATTTCTTTATAATCCTCTATCATTCTTAATATTATTCTCTACTATTATTATGATTTGATATTTTATTTTTAACACAAATTAACAGTTTAAAACTGAAAGTACCATACTTTTATTATAAAGTAAACCTGCAATATCACCATATCAGGTAAAGTTTTGTAAAAAAATATTGAAAAATATTATGAAAAACATATGTAACTTAACCATTTTGAAATTATTACTAAACAGAAAATGCGTAATATTTACTTTTAGGAGAAGATTTACATAAAATTATTTCCAGCCAAGACTGTTATTAGGAATTAATTTTACATAATATTACTAAACAATCTGGCAAAAAACATGAATAAATTTTAAAGTAATCAAAAGTTAATTAAAAATTTAAGTAAAAAAAAAAGCATATTAAGTTACAATGTTAACTGAATAAAATGATTATTAAAATCTAAGCTTGAATTTTATTCTAATAGACATTAAAAGCAAAAAGTTTATTGTGTAGATTTAAATTTTTATATAACAATCTGCTTATCCCTAAGATTTAAAAAATAATAGCATAACAATCTAAAACTTTAAATTTAAAAAAAAATTACATTGCAACGAAAGTTATAAATAGTTACGAAATATTTACACTTTTTGTTAGAAGCAAAACATGTATTCTTATTTAGTACTGAAGAAAAAAAATTTAATGTATTTAAAAAAACAAAAAAAAAAACAGTATTTTTACTAATGAACTCCAGGTTGAGGATGGAAAACCTAGGTGGGCTGGGATTTTTCAAACCCTGTTTATCACTGATCAGTTTAATTTTTAATAAAATCATGAATTTTAAAAAATGTTACTGCTTTCTATAAATTTACAGTTACCTTATATTTACAGTTACAAAGTTATTTAATTCTTCAAAAATTTTGGAAATAGTTTTCGCTATAGAATATTTTGAAAATTCCTTCAATATATGCTAACTTCAAAACGTTTACGTTTGGATTCACGGAGCCGTTCAAAACTGTTGTTGGATATGACTTTGTTTCATCAGTCAACAAAATTGCATAGTAAGTGAAGCAGTAGTTGAAATAAGGAAACAAAATGTTTTTGCAGAAATAAGCATTTATTTGATGAATATGAAACAAATGATTTAGATGATAAAGTTAACAGAACAGACTAATAGTTACACATAACTGAGACACGTGTCTGAGCCAACAACACATGTCTTTATTTCTAGAAGAATCTTACATGACAGTAACTTTAGAAAAAACATCATCACAGTTGGAAAGACAGCCCAATGTGGGCAAATGCCTTCCTCTAAAGATTTCTCCATAGCGACTTCCAATTTATCTTTGATCTCCAACTCTTTTCATTAATTGCAACAACTGACTCCACCGAATCAGCCCAGCGGCCTTCACTGCTTTCTTGTTCTAGTGGGTCTAAAATGCAATATTTTTTAATGTATTGTCACTGCTCATTCGAATCATATTCATTTTTATGTATTTAATAATATCAGGTTGTTTATAAATCGTGTACAGTTCAATGTTAAATCTCCAGTTATTGTTTTCATTTACACCTTCGAGCACACCTCGCAAAATCTGTCAAGTCTCAGCTATTAAACATCAAAATTCTGCGAGATAGGCCAATAACAAACTTTTGAACAATTTGCAGAATTTATTAAACAAGAAGTTGAAAAATAACAGGCTCAACTACTGGAAAACTGGAGATTAACTAAAAGCATAGATTGGTCTGATTTGATGCGTTAATTGATCATATTTCCAATGAAAACGGGACAGTGTGTGAAAATAAAGTGCTGCCGCTTCCACGACCATGGCGACGAGATCTGTGACCGACATTACAGTCATCTCCTACCCATGAACATATGCCCACAGGTAGTTAAAATTAAACAGTGCAGATAAAAGAAATATTTCCTTTATTCGGCCAAATTAAGTATAAACCAAAAAACAACGTTAATAAAGCACAAATAAAGTATAGAAATGGACATATTATAGTTTTGGTTCTCTTACCAGGAAACGAAACTATAGTATGTCTATTATTTTATCCACAGTGATCTAAATTCAAACATAAAGTCACCAAGGATAAAATAATATACATACGGTTCTTGTTAAGAGAGCCAAAACTATAATATGTTCATTTCTTTGCTTTATTTCTGCTTCATTCATGCTGTTTTCTGGCAAGCACAAAGTATACCTCTTTTTGGATAATTAAGAATCTTTTATAATTAATAAAAACTCATTCATAGGAATATCTAATGTTCCTCTCACCTTTTGACCAATACCATCATGAATGACAATATTTCTTATTTTTTGTAACAAATGACTTAAGGATGAAAGTGAGGACATTGATGTAGATATCTGTTCTTGAACATTTTTGCGCAACAAAAAATCCTCCTTAAAAAAAAGAAATTATTATTAATATGCAAACATATTTATTTTTCTAAAACAAAACAATACTACAATTAAGTATAAGATTTATTCATAAAAGCACCTTTGAAATCAATAATTTAATACTGTAAATTCCTTTTAAAAATAATATGTTATTATTTTAAAGGCCTATTTTTATGATTTTAGTTAAGAGGATGCTCTTTAGTAATGAAGGAGAAATTCTCTTTTTCATTCATTACTAATTTGAAATTTGAAGTGTAGAAAAAGTGAGTTCAGACAAACCTTGAGTAAGCCATGAAGTTTTAAATACTGAAAAGAAAATTTTAAAAGATACAAATGTAAACAAATTGGGAGAAGATAACTTAGGATTAAGCAATTGGTGAAGTTCTCTTCTAATAATTTGTTCGCATTTTAATATTTTGAAGTATTTCTTTCAGCAGTTGAAACTTCATAACTTACTTTAGAGTTGCATGAATTTAATTTTTCTTTTTTAAATTAGTAATGAATGAGAAAGTAAATGTGCGATAAAATTTTTTTCCTGCTGTGTGGTGCCTTCTTAAAGGACTTATAGAAATACAGTTGGACTTCTATTTAACGAACTTCCATTTTAGGAATTTTTCTATTTTGCGAATTTTTTCGTGGAACCAAGAACATTTTGGAAATTTTTTCGTTAAATAACTTCTAAATAGTGAAGTGAATTTTCCCCAAAATTTTGAGAAAATTATTAACTTGTTAACGCAATTTATGGGGGAAATGACCTTGAACTGATTTTCGCATTCCCTTAACTTTTAGAGAAAGCAGTAAAATTCCTTTCCCTTTTTGTTCGCATTTCATACAGGAAATGCAACACCTCTAGAAAAGGGGGGAAAGGGTCAAATTCCTTGAATAGGAAATGAGCAGAGAAGATAAAGGGAATGGGTCATCAAAGTGTGTGGTCCCTGGTCCCTTATTGACATGTTCTATTATCCCCATCCCCCTGTTCACTTCCTTTCTAGAAAAACTTACAACATTCTCAATTGTTCACTCAGTAGAGCTCCGTTCTCGAAATCGCCTCCTGTTTTTAGATTGCTGATCAGAGTGCTGCTTGTTGCTTTACTTGCGGCTGCAAAATGTCGAAGCGAAAGTGCCTGACCATTAAAGAAAAAAATTTTATTCTACAAGAAGTGGATAGAGGTGTGAAAAAAAAAGAAATTGCATCAAAATTTGTTATTCGTTCAAGCAGCTTATCAACGATAATAAGAAATCGTGATAAGATTGAAAACAATGATTTACCAAATCCTTGTTCAAAACGTTTGAAAACATGTGTCTATGAAGATGTGAATGAGGCAGTTTTGAAGTGGATACGCGCAATGCGAGATAAAAACGTGCCGATCTCTGGACCTTTAATAATCGAGAAAGCAATGCAATTTGCAAAGGCATTGGGACACGATGAATTTCGAAGTAGTGGATGGCTTGACAAGTTTAAAAGAAAACAAGGAATTGCAGGAAAAATTATGTCTGGTGAAAGTAATGACGTCAGAGATAAGGACTGTGAAAGTTGGATTGCAGAGACTCTTAAAAATTTTTTAAAAGATTATAAGCCAGAAAATATTTTTAATGCTGATGAGACGGCTTTATTTTTTAAATGTTTGCCTCAAAAGACCCTAACATTCAAAAATGAAAAATGCTTTGGAGGAAAACACAGCAAAGGAAGAATAACTATCATGCAAGGGGCAAATATGACTGGCAATCAAAAATTAGTAAAACTCCAAGATGTCTTAAGGGCACAAAATCTTTGGAGGTTGATTATGAATTCAACAAAAAATCATGGATGACGGCCGACATTTGTGAAAAATGGATTCAAAAGTTGGACAAACTTATGATTGCAGAGCATCGCAAAATTGCTCTAATTTTCGACAATTGCCCTGTCCATCCGAAGGAAATCAACAAAAAACTGAAAAACATTACAGTTCTCTACTTGCCCTCAAACACTACATCGAAGCTACAACCAATGGATCAAGGGGTGATTCAAATCTTTAAACTGCACTACCGCAAAAGAATTGTACGAAAAGTTATCACTGCGCTTAAAAGTAAGCAATCAATGCCAAAGATCCGTGTGCGAGCTCCTTCCTCACACGAATTCTCCCCCTCTTCAGTGGGCGTAATTCTTAATCAATCTTCAACTGTCAAAATCGGAGAAGGAAAATCGGAGAGGTGAAGAACTATAAGATGAAGCTTGGAGAGGAGTGCTAGAGGATTATTCTTTATCGCCTCTTATTTGCAAATTATTTATAACAAGCTGATTATAATGCTGATTAGTAGAGGAAAGCACGTGCTTTTTTGAAAGTTATTATCTTAAAATTTCAAAAATTTATTCTTGATTTAAGTTTAAGTTATTTAATTTCAGACAATTTATCAAAAATGATGTAAAATAATTCTATATTTATCACTTAATATAAATGGTGTTTTAAAAATCATACATTTCCATGAATTATAACTTAATGTTAGTTAATAATTTTAGTTTGCAGTTATTTAATTAAATTTATGTTATGTTATTAATGTTCAGTTATTAATTATTACTAATTTCTTATAAACATTGCGTAATGTTTCTTAAATATAAGTTCTCAAAGGTTTTAATTTTTCCTTGGTTTACATTTATGCGCATTTTAATTTTTCTTAGTTATGATACTCAACTTATACCAGTTTTTTCATTATTTCGATTGTAACTTAATGATGTTAATGCTAAGTTCTCCTAATTGTAGTTATTTAGTTTAATTTACGTACATGCAACATTTTGTAAAAAAATTTTAGGAAAATTTTCAATTTTTTAAATGTCAAAAGTTTTCATTATTTTGATGTCATGTCATTTAAACTTATTTTTTATCTCTATCATCTATATTTATTTATTCGCTAATTTACAATTATACTACTGTTTTATTAAAAATATATTTTGTGAATATTTGGATTATATTTGATTTTTTATTATTTTTCAATCATGGCTATGCGTGGAAATTTAACTGTAGCATAACTCTTATACGAATAATTTCGTAATCTCTTCTTAAAGAAGTAAATGTTAGGGAAATCTGTTTTTAACGGTTAACAAAATGTATTAATAATTATAAGAAATACATATAAGAAATACACATGGAAATCGAGAAAAAAAGTTATATATTCATTTATTTAAATCGAAAGTCTTATCTCTTTACAGGAAGGGTTCATAAAATGAAAAATTATGCTCAGGCTTTCAATAGTTGCACAATATATACATCACAGTATATGCCATGCGAAAGATTTTATTCATTGCAAATTTTTCTTGCTGAAAAGCAGAAAATTTTGTATTTGCTGTTATTGTATTTGTTTATTATGCTACATACATACATACCTTACCTTTGAAAAAATTTAGTCAATAAATAATTGTGTCAGTAAGTATTACAAGTAAGTACAGTCAGTATTTTTACAATATAAGGCATATTTTAACGAACTCTCAATCTTTAAAAATTACTTTTCATTTCAAATCTTAAAGATAATAATTAATGTATTATAAAAAGTAATAGAACCTTGTTTCTTTATTATATTAATTTTTTTCGTCGCCATTAGGGTATAATATAATCTTTTACTAACAAAAACCTACTTTTTGTATTAATTAAATTTTCTTTCCTATTGCTATAAATGCTATAATTATACATTAATTAATATATATTAATGTTATAATTTAAAATAATATTTTAATGTTATAATTTAAAACTGAAAAATACATCTTTATTCATTATTTTCTAAAAAAAAAACCATCACTGCTTTTGTCCAGCAAGTGCCAATGCAATAGCCAAGGTGTATACAATCGCCGATGTCGACAGAATAATTTCGTCAACAAAACTTTATGTTAATAAAATATACAAAATAGAATATTGCTTAAAATTAAATTTCTTTATTCTTAGTTTGCATATATTTCTGGTTTTACATACTAAAGTTAATTATAATTTTGAAAATTAAAATTTTTTACATAATAGATTTATCAATAGGGTGAGATGAATACTTGCGAATATATATATAATATATATTATCAAAATAAAAGAAGAAGAAAAATATATAAAGAAATTTTGATTATAGATATTTCTAATTTCCGTTAAAAAAAACTTCAGATGTTTTATTTTGATTTTGATTGCCATTATGGATAGTAAAGTCGTACCTCAATTTTCACTAGCATACTACTAGCATTGCAATTTTTAGCTATACACAGGGCTGAAGATTCTAAGGTTGCTCAGTAATCTCTTAATTTATTCCTTTCCTTGTGCGTCAGACATAATTTAATGCATTTTTTGTCAGTATACCTGGTGTAGTAATTATTTTTGTCTGACTTTATTACTTTCTACATTTAGTCATGTAAATTCGAAATGCATTTTCCTCACATTTTAATTTTCAAGCTTCGTAGTTTACTTTGATTTTTTGTTAGTTAATGAAAATCCGAAGAAAATGATATTTTTTGAAAATTTCTCTATAATAATTTTTATTCCTCGGTCCTTGTTATTTTTCAAACATTTTTAAACTAAATGGTACTTTTTGCTCATTTTTGGGATTAATTTTGTAACCCGTAATTCTTAATTCTTATTAATAAAATAAGTCTTCGTGAAAACTCTGTAATAGTTTTAAGGAGTATAACAAATTTTTCAGATTTATTTCTTGTTTAATTGTAAATATTTTTTTAAAACTTCATTTTCATAGGATTTTAACTTTTACATTGTTTATGTTAATGATATTTTTGTAAATTGTTTTCTCTATATTTTTTTTAGAATAATTTAAAGTCATTAAATATATTTCATTGAATTTATACTTGAAATTTTTTAAATATTTTAAAAGTATATAACATAATTTCCCAATATCATTAGGTTCTTCAAAAATTTTTTTAAAATTTTCATTAGTCTTTCTCGCTATCTAGCTATCCAATTTTGTTTCGAATAGCTATAATTCGAAAAATAATATTACATTGTTAAGTTAAAAAAAAATGATAATAACCATGTATAACATACAATATACTCTAATATACAATACACTCTAATATACAATAAATGTTAGGTTATAATTTTAGAATTAACAATGAGTTTAGATTATACTTCGTTAAATAAGAAACATATTTAAATATGACACGCTGGGAGATATATATACATATATTTTAATTTGTGTAAATATATATATATTTCCTTTTATGTAAACTTAATTTTTATCTTAGACTAAATCAGAGAAATCAGATGACTTGTTAAAATTAAAAGTCATTTTAAAATGAAAATTAATTCCTTCATTTGTTTTAATTTTTTTCATCCCTTGTCCTTTATCATGAAAATTGAATTATTTTTTCTCCTTGGAATAAAGCAGAAAAATCTGAAGACTTGTTAAAATTCAAAGTCATTTTAAAATAAAATTCTGTTTGAGAAATCCATTTCTTTTACGTCCTTCCTTTGTTTTATTTTTTTTTATACCTTGTGCTTTATCATTAAAATTAAATTAATATCATAAAGTTAATTTTAATTTTCTGTATACTGAAAATTTATATTCATGATTAAATTCAAATCTATGTCAGAATCAATATGTAAATCACAAATTATTCCTGATTCAATATGTTTTAGCGGAGCGAAAAACCATTTCATGTCATTATGATTAGAATGCATCTACAAAATGTCTTGCTCAACATTAACAAATTTAAAGGAGTAAAATTACAAAATTAATTAAATGTTAATGCACTTTTTTCTTTTTAATTTGTTTTCGATTGATAAATAATTTTTTGTTAACTAATTTGTTGCTGTGAATGTAATAGTTAAATCATATTCATAAACAACGGAAATAATTTAAATAATTACAATTAGTTAATTACAATATAAATAATGCAACTAATTTTAAAATATTAGATCGGACGAAGTTTATGACTTTGCATTCAGAACATACCCTTAAAAAGTATAACCCTATAGCCTCTGTAACTCTGTGGGGGAAACATTTTGAGCGTGTTAGGTGGGTCATCTTGACCATCATTTACTAGCAGGTGTTCCTTTGTAACACTCCTTACAATGCTCTTTGTTCATTTTGGGGGGAATAAGTTTGTGACGAACCGTATCTGTCATCAAATTTTTTTCTTCATTATTCTTTATTTTTCATTATTCTCAAATGAGAATAAAAAATTCAAAGGCATTTTTTTTTAACTCAGATGCACGAGAAAGGCATCTTTTGAATATAATTCTGAAGAAAAGATAAAATCTTTCAAAAATTTCAGCAGAAGAGAAAACCAAAATTTTTTACTTCACAAAAAAAAAAAAAAATTCTGCAAGAATTCGGTACTATACTGCGACAATGTCGTCATAATTCTGTCAAGAGGATACAAAACAGCGTAGATTGTAACAACATAAAGAAAATGTATCTTTTTTTTTATTAATTAAAGTTTGATATCTGTAAAATTTTTAAGTAAACATCAATTTAAGGAGAGTTTACCTTTCGTTTAAGTCAAAATTGGAACTTTTTAGCTCAATTTTTTTATTCTACATCTTCTTACAGACATTTTAATACCGAGTTTACTTAAAATCTGATGCGTGTTTTTCTCTTCATTGTAATTTGTGTGTCAATATCTCTGTAATAATTTAATTAGTAGTTGGGAAAACTACATTATTTTTGTAGTTTATGACACTTACAATTACTTTGTTACAAATGTTAACAACTACTTTTTTTAAATGTAATGACTACTTCCCCCTACGGCTATCTTTTTGCTAGATACTTTTAATAATAACAAGTATACATGTTACTAATTTAATGTAACAGAAGCATCAAAAAAAAAATAAATCTGGAAAAAATAAAATAATTTTTTTAACTGAATATGTAATATTTTTTTATTCTAATATTATGGGCGATATTCTCGCATTTTATAGGGGGGCAGTACATTAATTATTTCTTTTGTCCATTTTGAATATCCTCATCACATTAAAAATAAATCACGCAAATCAGACTATTAAAAAAGGAGTTAGTAAATGCGTGTTTTCATTTTAAGATTCAGTTGTTATAATAAATATTGAATTAAAAATATAGGATTTCAAAAACTGTGTAGAAAATAATAAGTAATAACTGCACTTAAAATAGAACGAAAATTTCTGCAGAAAAGAAAACCAAATTTTTTACTTTATTATTCTTTATTTTTTTAATATTCTCAAATGAGCATAAGCTTTTATGAGCATAATCAAAAGTATTTTTATCTATTCCAATGCACGAGAAAGGCATCTTTTGAATATAATTCTGAGGAAAAGATAAAATCTTTGGAAAATTTCCACAGAAAAGAAAACCAAAATTTTTTACTTCCCAAAGAAAAAAATCGATCTGCAAGAACTCGGTATCATTCTGCGACATTGTTGCTGAGTCGCCACGGGGTTACTTCCCTACTCTAAAGAACTGAACTTTGCTGGAGAAATGAATTTATTAAGTACAAAATGGTTAAGAATAAAAAAATTGGCTAATATTAAACATGAAGAACTATTTAAAAATATTTATTCATATTTACATGAGTCAGTTTGTTATTCTAAAACTTTTTTTTTTTTTTTTGAATTTGTTCATTTGATTTTCAATTTTTTATGCCTTTCTCGACAATGAATATTTAATTTAAGAAATGTGAAACTGTTAAATACTTGCGATTTCTTTAAGTGTTTAATGCTTTTTTATTTCCTCTAAGAAATTAAGTACATCGAAAATATGTTTCAGTCCTTTGAAATACCATCACTGATTTACGAGTGTACATTCGCAAGTGAAAGTGTGATCAAAGTGATAAATTATATATTATTCATAATGGCTAGCTTAAATATTAGTTATATGTGACTCGAAATACGCAATTCTTGTTAACTCACTGTGAAGGAAGGAATTAATGAAAATAGGAGAGTTTTTCCCCAGTTGTTTGACGTTTGATGAAAAATTAAAATTATTTTAATTTGAGATTATGGAGACGTTCCCCTTTGGACTATGGAATTTCAATAATCCTTGGTTTTTTTCTATGAAATTTCTAATTTCTCTGACTTCTTTCATGAATTTGAATTTCTCATTCATTTTTTTTAAAGGAACGTTAATTTTTTTTTATTTTGTTTTGTAAAAATCCAAATGTGGAGTAGCAACAGCCATTTAAATCAAAGAAAGTTAAAAGATTTTTAAATTAATTTAGAAAGGGGGTTCTGAATAATAATAAACTCAAAATTTTATAAACAAAAAAAAAAAGTTTTAAACTGATTTTTATAAATGGCTCGCTTCATTATGTATTTAAATATTGCAGCAAGTAATAATGTGTGCAAAAAGTCTATTTTATTAGGGACTTTTTTAGAAAACGTACCCAATTTCAGGTAATTTTCTAAAATGTACAAAAACCAGAAAAATTTTACTATACCAGTAGAAACTGGCAAAATCCAATTGAGTTGGCAGCTATGCATTTCAGATTTATGCAACTTTTTTTAGGCAATTTCAAATTTTTTTGGCACACCCTCTCTTGAAACTGTCTGCTTTCCTTAGATTGGTAACTTTCTTAAGATTAGGTTTTTTAAAAAATTGTTAATACCTATTCAGACTTTTAAAAAATAATAAACGAAATGAACTAGACGTACAACATTCCGCAAGCTTAGTAAGAGACAAAACTGGCTCAAAAAGACATTCATGACACTTGACATATCAATGTGCAGAGTGTAGGATAAAGATGAATTCTCAGGCAAAGAAGGGTCATGAAGCCTTCCCACTGGGGCAAAAGAAAAGAATCGGAAAGAAGAGCCTTTCCTGAAATATACATAATATGCAATAACTTCATATACATCAGATACCTTTAACAAAATACATGGACAGAAAAAAATCCAGTACACGAAATAATATAAATTTCATGATAACTGTCGCAAAATATACTAAATATTTTACATATAGAGAATTTCAGAGATTTTTACTGTCATCAAAATACAAAAACCTTATTACAGTAATAACTATAAATGGTCTGTAATACTTTCCTTTTACGACTGACATTAAATTAACAGAAGAGTTTGTGAGACGAAATGAAAAACCCCGAAAATTTTGTGTACAAAAACTCGATAACAAGATATTAATTTATATAATATTCATATTTAAAATAATTTTTTGAACAAAATTATAATTAAATTACCTACCAATAAAGAATATCACATAAGAATCACGATATTGGACTTTAAGAATGCGAAAATACACATCGCGATATTGGGTTTCAAAATCGCGTCAATACGAATCATGATGCATTATTTTTAGATCCCTTGAATATGAATTAAGACAATGGATAATAAACTCATGTGAATACGAATCGCGATATTGGATTTAAATAACATGAATATGAATTGCGTTATATATTTTTAAATCTCGTAAATACAATGAACAGTAAGTAACTTTTAAAACAGAAAAATATGAAAATCGATGTCTGATATTAAAATTGCGTGAATATGAATCACCGTATTAGTGGAATCCAGTACAGTTTCAAGTATTAAAAACGATAAAAATCCGACCAACGAAAAAAACAAAATTGCAGGAAAATTATGCATATGAAAACGTCTCGTTAACGTGATTTCGCGAAGGTTTCAAAATTTACAATTAGATTGTACAGCTTAAGTCTTACTTGACATTTTAGATTGCGGTGAAAATTTCGTCAGATTATAAATTTCATTTGCGGAAGTCCGTGAATCAATGGTCTTGATATACGCAGAATTCCGCGAAAAAATCACATGCCCTGCTCTTAGATTTTAGACCTGGATAGATAATATGAAAAACCTGGAATATAATCACTCCTGCTTGAATTTGAAATGTTTTTTATTATGTTAATTCATAAAATTGAACAGCAATAGAGAATTAATATCTTATTGATAGTTAAAAAGACTGTGGGGAAAGAAGTTATCGACCATGTCAACCTTCATCTATGATAAGATACCCCAACATAGAATCGAGTTAATTTGTCTTATATACTAGTGAATTGGAATTGTATTTTTGTAGTGGTAGACGCACTACAGTACTCCCTCGCCAGAATTATATCAGTCATAGAATTCGATGAACGGATTCATTGCTGTTTTGTGAGAAGCCAAAAGAGCTGTGTATTAAGATCACTGTACTTTTTTTTGGTGAGTAAGTGGGTTATATATTTTAAATTTTACTTACAGCAAAAGAAATACATAAACTACTGTTTCTATACTTAAAAACAATTAAATATATAATTTTAAAGTTTATAATTACAAATAAATTTGACAAAAAATGATCAAATGAAGGATGTATGACACACTTACAGTTAGACATATTTATGCAAATAGAGCCTTTAATTGATTTTTCCTTTTTGGTTTATTCTGAAGTTATCAGCTGATTGCAGTAAAATCATATGCGGGAAAATATTTTCCCGTTGGAAAATATTTTCCCGTAAAGATGTTGGTTGAGAGTGCATATTACTACTTTTTATTTTATAATCGTCATTGAACAGCTGACCCAAATTTTGGGTTCAGTACCACTAATCAGGGTTCGTGATTTTTAAAATTTTTTTTTTAAAAAATCAAAAAAACTAGATTATTTTGATTTAAATGGGATTTTTTTGATTTAAATCAGATTTTTTTGATTTTTATTCAAATACACTGTAAGAACTTTAATTTATGATTAAAAAAACTTTATAAATGCTTAATCAAAATTAAATTAATATTAAAACTATATTAAGAACAATATTTCAACTTACTAAAATAATTTTTCATCATAATACATAGCTTTGAATGCATAGCAACCATTTTGAAACAAATGCATGATTGAAATTTAAGGACTAGTTCAAATAGAAAATTCAAATACTTTATGGGTCTGTCTAGGTTTTTCTGAGAGATAACTATTTTGTGAAAATTTAGACATAATTTTTGAAAATTAAAAATTTGGATGTATCGTTTCTTACGAGAAACAAAAATAAAATTTTTAGAAAAAAGCATTTTGTGAAATTATTCTACCGTTTTTCCTAAAATTAAATTTGTGCGGGTACCGGTAAAGGGTAGTAAATTTCACTTGGACAGACCCCTATACTTTAACTATTAAAACAAAGTTTCAATTAGCAAACCATAATTTTAATTTAAAATTTCTTTTTTTTCCACTTGATTTTTAAAATGACAAAATAACTGTAACCGATTGTGTTTATAAATGTAGTCATTCATCAAAAAATAAATATTTAATCTACATATTTTTATATTAAAATATTCACTTTAAATTCTATATCAAAATAGATAAGTTAAGCTAAAAATATATATTTTTTTTAAAAATCTGTGCACTCATAGAATTTTTTTTTACACAAAATTTCTTTATAGAAAATCAGATGTCAAAGATACTGTAAACATATTATGAGAAAAAATACCAGTTAATAACCCTACTGCTTCAAATAGACTTTGAAAGAGTTTGAAAGGGAAGAATGACACTATATCAGGAAAAAAATATCTGAATTTATTGGTCTTTTTTTTTCTTTCTATTTTTGGCAAATTAGGTATTTTCTTTTTAATATGCGTTTAAAAAAGCTTCAGAAATATACATTTTCCACCAATAAAATATAATGTAGATTTAAATTCCACATTTTTTCTTTTAAAGGGTAAAATTTTAATTAACAATATTTACATTATTTTTTGAAAAAATTCATGTTTAATAATTACTTTCTACAGCTATGCAAGTCCATATTTAAGACAGTATTAAATGTTTACTTTAATCTGTACTTTCAATCTCAAGCATCAAAAGATTTTTAAAAATGAAATTTTCAATGTGTTGGAATTTAACACACACCAAGAAAGAAAGTAATTTTGTTAACTAAGATTAATTAATGCAACAATTTATTTAAAATAAATTTTGAAACTAAGAAAAGAAAATAATAAAAGTATCAATAATTTAAAGCACTGTTTTTTAACTTTTATAATCAATATATATAAAAACAATTTGTTGATTTAAATCAATGATTTTTTTAAAAAATTCATTTGATTTAAATCAAACTGATTTAAATCAACAAACCCTGCCACTAATGTTTATTTACATAGCCTTGTAATTTTGATCCCAATGCAGAAGAGAAGTGAACTCCTGGATAAAGTATTGGGAAACATTTGCCTCCGTGGAGGACATTTTGATGGAACTAACCTGCATTTGCGTTACATGGAGAAGAAAGCTACTAAAACCTCCCACGGTTAGCCTGATAGCAAGGGGACTCTTAACGCATGATCCGTCTACCACTGAGGATATTTCAAGCCAGCACTGTGGTCAGTGTAAGCCGGATGCGGAATTCGTATTGACCTTCAAAAAATTATAAGTAGAAATTTTTTTTTATCACCATATAAGAAATTGAGCCAGGGTGACTCCGGAAACAGAGCGTTCGCCTGCCAATGAGGTGAAGCAGATTAGAATTCCAGCAATGGCTCATCAATACAAATTCTGTATCTGGCTCTCACTAACCATAGTGCTGATGTAAAATATACTCCGTGGTATCCCCTTGCCCTCAGGCTAAGCGTGGGAGGTTTTCGGGTTTTTCCGAACCATGTATCGCAAATGCGGGTTAGTTCCGTAAAAAGTCCTTCACGATGGCAAAGTTTCTTCCAATACTTGATCCAGGAGGTTTTTTGGGTTCAAAATTTTAAGGCTAAGGAGGGGTGGTCGGCTGTTCAACGACGGTTATAAAATAAAACAACATATAAGAAATTGTGATTAAAAAGAATATTTAAAATAAACCTTCATCCAAGTTGAATTAGTTGGAAAAAGTAGACTGTTCATAGTTACAGAGTCTTTAAGGTGGGGAGATAAATCACCAGCAAGTAGTAAGACGTGGCATCTATAAAAAAATATTTCCATTAAATATAGCTGTTTTTTCATCTTGTTATTTAAAATATAATACATTAACAATAAAACAATCAAAATGATATTTAAGATATATTCATCTTTTCAAACAAATCAGTTTTCTGGCAGTAATAGGAGAATTTTTATCAAATTTTCCCTGGACAGTAAATTGTTTCGCCAAATACCATAAAGTGTTTCCTTGTAGGAGAACTAAAATATCAGTGGTCTGTCTAGGTTTTTATGAGAAGTACTTACTTTGTGAAAATGTAGACATAATTTGTGAAAATAAGAATTATATTAAAAAAAGAACACAAAAATATGGTAAATTTTTACATATTTTTCCCCATAAATTAAAATACAAATTTATGTAAATGAAAAAATTAAAACTTTAAAAATAAAAGATGACAGGAGTTACAAGAGAAACAAAAAATATAATCAGAAAACTATATTTTATTAATATTTAATCTATTAATCTCACCTTTTACATAAAATTCAAATACCATTTTTTGCTGAAAGTATGCATAAAAAATTAAGTAACAATTAATATAAAGAGAAGAAAAAAAAAGATTAAGCACATAGCCCAGCTTAAAAAAAATTATTATTAATCCAGTACTTAGATCATAATTTTAATTACAAATTGTCAGGATTAGAATTAATCATGGAATACAACTATAAAGAATTATGATAAGCAATAATTATGATCAGAGTAAACATTATTTTATTCCCTGTAACAGAATTTTTTGGCATTCTGCGACAAACCTCTCTAGCGCTAATATCTTTCAGCAAGATACTTTTAATAATAAATAATGCATATGTTATTAATGACATTTAAAGTAACAGGAATGTTGTATTCACAAAGAAAAACCTATTAGGGTATAATAAAATTGTACTGTCCCATAGCGTGGGGGTTTAAGAAATAACACTCTTAAATAACACTATTTATTAATTATTTACAACATTTAGAATACAGAAGATGCATCTTAACGCAACACTAACAGGTGAGGAAAACTAAACTGAAACTTTTAGAGGGAAAGTCCCAATTCGATTGCGTAGGCGTGATAGTTCGTAAACATAGCCTCGAACGGCTAAATACATGACAAAAACTTAATGTATTTTTTTAAAAATGAATATGTAATATTTTTAATATTCTAATATTTCGGCAATATTGTCCCATTTTGTAAAAAAATAACACACTAATTATTTCTTTTTTGGCATTTCGTAAATCATTATCACATAAAAAAATAATTAAAAATCATAAAATCAGTGAAAGAAAAGAAAACCAAAATTAAAAAATCACAAGTATTCTTCCCCCCTGAAAGGAAAAAAAAATCTTTCAAAAATTTCTGCAGAAGAAAATTTTTTTTGTTTCAACGCTCTTTATTTTTCATTTTATTTAAATAAGAATCGAAAAATTACAAACATTTCTTTCCCCTCCGATGCGCAAAAAAGGCTTCTTTTAAGTATAATTTTAAAGAAAGAGAACCAAAATTTTTTACTTTCTAAAGAAAAATTCTTTCTGCAAGAACTCTGTAACGTTTCTGTGACAATGTCGCTGCGATTCGGCCACAATTCTTTTCTAACTGAAATAGTGTATTTTAAAACTAGAAAAGAATAGTACTATAAGTTTAGCAAATAGAAAAACAGTGCGATGTCCTTAGAAATACCATTTATGTGTAATATTAACTGGATAATTTAACCAAATGCTATAGATATTTCTCTGATAAAAAAAATTATTTGAAGTATTAACCACATTTTTTGTATCTATAATTGAAAAATGCTTATAAAAATTTCTTGCATTCCATCACAAGATGGTCCCTGCAGCTGATGGGCAAAGGTATTTGGAACAGGTAATGATACATCTTTGCTTCTCTCATTGTTAAAAATTAAGAAATAAAACATTATTAATTGTAAAAATTTTGTTTAAAAATAGATATATATTGTAGTTAACAAAAGTAAAAGCTAATTTGATGTACATATAAATATTCTATAATTACAATAAATAAAAAGGGGGAAAAGCTCGAGAGTTCGAAACTTGTATAAAAGGATTTAGAAATGAGTACCTACTTTTTTATCTTCATTATCAATCAACTTGGAAAGCATAGAGCGACGTTTATTCTTTCTGCCAGCAAGTATTTGTCCATAACCAGCATACGTCCTTAATTGATTTGGGCGAATATTATATAGCAGTCTATTAAACTTTATCATTTCAAACTCGTCAAAGCTAACATATATAATAATTACACAAAACAGATCAGTTCAGTTATTATAGCTTATGTATTATGAAGGTATTACGAACTGTGTGTTTATTTATTGTATAGTATTGAGTATAGTAAAGTGCGGCGTGCTCTTTGCTTTCGCTTATAGCAATGCGTTTCAATAGGTAAGGCTTAATTTAGCCTATCAAGATTTATTTGAGCTCTGAGGCTCTTTTTCAAATGTAACATGCTACCACGGAATCCAACAGGGAACTTTTTATTGTATAGTACCAATCTTGGCAAACAATAATATACCTATATTCTGGTGGCCAAGGTACCAATATTTTGAAACTAGAGACCCTCCACCAAAACCCAAGTTGTTCAATTCAAAATGGTAGTAGAAGACAATATTCGCTTTAATCTAACTCACGTGATTTCGACATTAAATTAAATTTAACTCATTCACAAAATGGGTAGAAATAAGCAAAGCATTACAGTTTTAATGGTCTAGGGCAGTGTTTCCCAAACTTATGATTTTTTTGTACCCCTTCTAAATTTTTCGTAACGCTGTGTACCACTAATAAGAAAATTAATGAATTTTTTACTACAAAAAAATTGCACAAAAATTAAAAAGCACAACTGACTGTTGACACCACTAATTATTAACTGTTAACTCAGCTAAAAGTAGCCTTTAAAAAATACGTAATCGTAAATTTTCATGACTAACTTTGTTTTGAAATACATTTTTTTTTAATTTTCGTTTGTTGCAAGATATTTGGCATAGGAACGCGTACCCCCTCTAAAATGTTCCCGTACCCCTAGGGGTACGCGTACCACACTTTGGGAAACACTGGTCTAGGGTCTACTATATCCTCTAGCGAGTTTCTAGAAACATTACAGGTTGTTGGCATATTATTTAATTAATTGCCCCTCTTTTAATACCTTTTATAATCTTAGAATTTTTTAAGGCTTTTGTTGTTGTAATAGGATATATTGGCGTGAAATGTTAAACCTTCTTTTTAAAGATTATTAATTATGATACCACATAAGTATTTATTTTCCCTTTCTTCGAGCTCTTCGTAAACCTACTTTAGATTCTTCTTTATTATCATCTGATTAAATAAATTTAAGGTATTTCGTGTACAAAAAATTCGGACGTTCTAAGGTATTTCGTGTACAAATTTCCTTTACAATAAAGTGTTAGGTACAGCTGTCATTAGTTGTTTGAGATCTTACTATTTGACTGCTCTCATATGTAGAAAAAAGTGAAATCAGTTCTTTCCATGGTTGTCAAGGTTTTGATATGCGTCAGTTTTTGACTGTTTTAACCATTTATAAAGCCGTTCTTGCTAATAAGGTATAAATAGTGTAAATATTATCATTCATATTTTAAATAGTACATTGTAGGTGTGTTAAAAGTTTAAGATACACGGAGAAGTGTCACATCATATTTCTCTTCTATGTATTGAATTAGTCCTTCAATCTGTGACCAAGAATTTAGACAGACATAATGACAGCAATTATAGGTAGTAATTGTTACAAAAACACATTGCAAAGTGTCACATCATATTGCTCTTCTATGTATTGAATTAGTCCTTCAATCTGTGACCAAGAATTAAGACAGACATGTTGACAGCAATTATAGGTAGTAATTGTTATAAAAACATCATTATTCTAGGCACTAAATTCTTTTTATAAGTTAACCTTATACTAATATATTTGCATAAAATTGAATACTCTTAATTGTTTAAAATTAAAAACTAATTACCCAGGAAAAGAACAGAATCAGAATTAATTTATTAAAAAGACATAAATGGAAATAAATAAAAAAAATAGGAAAATCCAGTTTTTTTTTTTATTATTATATTACATAAGGCAAAAGTCCATTTTAACATAAAAAATTTTTAACGTTCGTAAAATTTAATTAAAAAAATAAATAAATATTCTAGTTAATGAAATAAATGCAAGTTAAATTCTTTTGTTTATAGAAAGTTTGTAGGGTTAAAATTGATTTAAATTAAAACAGAACCCTTTCAGTACAGAATGAGATTCAACATTTAGTTGGGAATATATTCCAACTTTAAAACAGTAATTATAAGTAAATTATAAGAGCAGGGGCTGGAAGTGAAAAGAAAAAGGAAATATCAATTTTGATTTTACTAATGTACTTTTCAATTATGATTAAATTGTATCAATTTAATTTACGGATTTAACAACTTAATTACAAGAGCTTATGGAGCTACCTATGATTTTAACTTGTAACTGTACTATTTTAGAATAATTAGAAAATAAATTAAAGTTTTTATTTGAGAGTTTTAATCCTTTGTTCTATGTCTTATCCCACAGTTTTGAATTACCTCTATTTGTTTAGCTTTTTTGTTGCATTTTTAATGCAAAGTTTTTAAGAGTAAACTTTTTCTAAATCAATCTTAAGGTATATTTTCATGAAAAGTAAAATATTGTTTAGAAAGTCAAGCTGCATTGTTAATCTTCTACAGTATAAATATTAAATTAAATAAAGATTTACATACAATTTCTTTTGATTACAGATTGCATAAAACTTTTTTTTTTTTTTACATTTACAATGTTTTATAATTTTTTTTAAAAACATGCAGCTGACTTAACTATCTTTAATTACATATTCAAGCTATAAAAAAAAAGGAAGTTAAATTTGGAATTTGGAAATTTACTTTTCAAACTTAGTTTTTATTATGTTCAATTTGAATAACTTACAAAAATTGAAAAACAACCTTGTTATCTAAGTCATTGAAAAGACAGCTTACAGCATTACCTGTGTCCTTTTACTTTGGGTTAGTTCTCTGCCTTGGAGATTTTGGAACTTGCTCTTAGGTATTCTAGCAATACAATTCACAAACAGAATTTTTTTTATTGTTTTAATCTTGAGCTAAAGATTAGAGTTATTAAATTTTTTTTTATTAACAAACAATTTTGTATTGAATTAAAATATTTTGAAAATAAACTTTAATTTTTTATGCAAGTATTTTCAATGATACTCAGACAGTTTTTTATTTTTATTTTATCCTTTTCAGAAAAATAAAAATTAATGTGAAACTTCGAAAATGAAAATTTGATTGATGCATTTTAAACAGAAGGATCAAGCCAGAATCAGTATGTACGCTCTTTAGGTTTCCAAATATCATAAATTGTATTTTATTATTTTTTTAAATTTTAACTTTTTTTCTAGTTGTTTGTTTTTCCTGATATAATTATTTAAAATATTGTTGAAAGAATTATTAAATGTAGAATAATGATGTCACATGAAAAATATGAACTGGATCACTCAAAAAGTCAACTGTCAAATGATTGTTTACTTTTCAGAAACCGAAGGGACTTGGAGCAAGCTCCCTGTCCCTGAACTCACCCATTCTTTTATAAATGTCATACTTTGTTGCTTATAATACATAATGGAGGCATAACAATTTATTGTATCAATAAAGTTTAACTGGTAGGTTAGCCAAATGAATAACATGGTTCTCCAGTTTTATGTGTGTTTAAAAAAATGTTAAACTAAAAATTACAAAATTACTTTTTCTTTACTTTCTAGCATTAAGAATTGTTACTTTAGGATTTTTCTTTTATATTGTTTATGTATTTGATTTCTTTTACAGGTCAATTTAATCCCAAAGGCTACTATGTCCTTAAAGGCACTGGTAGAGCTACCTATAATTGTTGTCTTGATGCTATATAAAATTAGTGTTCATTTATACTATTGATAATGACAACTATTACATTACAACCCACAGCTCAACAGAGGTAACTTAATTTTAATATTATTTACTTATTTTTTGATTATAGAAAGTTTAATATTAGTGACTATGCTTCAATGTTGAAATAGTTTATGAAGTGATAAATGCTTTCATAATTGTCTCTTTGTTTGCCAAATTACTCTTAGATGATAATTTATACATATAAGATAACTAAGAAATCTCTGGAAGTATTAAAAATGTTGCAGATGCTTTAAATTCCAGAAATTAGAAGCAGATTTCAGTTGATAATGATCATTGTCAATATTTACATAGATTTTGATTTATCTGGCATTGATTCTCATTTTTGCTATAAAGTATTTGTTTTTTTATAATTTTCTTGTATCTAAATAAAAACTAATTTAAATTTAGATATATGAAATATCACTAAAATATATAATTTTGATTAATTTATGAACAGTCATGAAAAAATAATTTTCTACGTCTCATACGTTTAATAAATAATTCATACGTCTAATAAAGTTTCAATTAATTCACAACTTGTTCTATATAAGATAACGATAAAGTATTCTCTTTGATAAAATGCATCTCAATGTGGATACATAATTTTCTAATTTTTATTCTGTTTTGATCAAATCATTTAAACTTAGAATATAATTTTTTTTAAATATTTTACAACCAGCTCTCATAATTTAATTAAGAAATAGTTAGTCTGGGAAATATTTGTCAATATCACAAAAAATTTGATATTTTTTAATCTTTTTTAAAAATAAAAGCTTGTTTATCTTTTTTAATTAAAGCAAATGTTGTATCCAAATGAAATCAGATTTATTTTATTGGTCTTAGTTTTTATTCTTATCCTTGATTGAAGCTGGAATGTCTTTTCTTTTTCTTTGTAAAGGCTTGCAGCAAAAATATTGCAAAGTGTGAGTAAGTTTTTTTCTAAATATCTTAAAACAATGTCATACATTCAACTAAAAAAATAGTCTAAGGAATATTGATGATATCGTGTATAACATATTTTATTACTTTGTTACACTTATTAAAAATAAATTTTCTTAATTCAAGCAAATATTTTACTATGGAGTACAATGTAACCTACTAAGTTAATCAGCCCACTAGGTATACCAAGACTATAATTAACACCACTCTTGTCTCACCTCTTAATATACTGACCTCTTCTCAAACTAGGCCATCAAATTGGTACATTACAAATGGTCAACCTGCATGATTTTTGCTGTAAAATCTATTTTATTGATTTTGATCTTGATTGTTGTTTTATCCTTGACTCGCTTGTCATCTTATTTTTATGATGTTTACAGTCAAAATATTGCAGAAAGTATAGAGAGAAACTTTTTAAATTACTACTTGCATGCCGGATATACCTTAATGTCTTTCTTTTTTACTTATTTTATACCAAATGATCAAGTCAAAGCGGTTTTATACAATAAAATTCTTCAGTATTATTTTTTACTTATTCAATTGTTTTCTGTGAAAGAATTTTATGTTTAATGACTCTGTGGGACAAAGTTAAACATTAAATTTTATACATTTAATTTGTTCTTTGGGAAAGAAGCAGACAAAATGCAGAATGTTTGTAGAAATTTTATTTTTTGTTTGGTTTGGTTTTATTTTAGGAGCAATCCATCTTTCAACAGAGAAGTTTATGTTGACTTTATGCCTGCACAAATAAAAACATTATCTTTTCTGGATTACTTAGTTAGAATATATCAAGTGAGTAGGTTAATGACTAATATATTAAGAATCATTCTTTATTTTTTTTAATAAGAAATTTTTTATCTTGTATTTTTAAGGAAATCCCTTTGCTGCTCAGAAGTACTCTAATGTGGTATAACAATGTTGAGCACACTACTATTAACAAATTTTAAATAAAGAAAATTTAAGCAAATTTTGAATAAGTTCTCTGTAATTGCTTAAAACAATGTTAATTTTTGTTTTATATCATATTTAACATTGTCCCTCACCGGTGACTGACACGGCCAAAACAAAAGGTTCAGTGTCGGTCACTGATGGCTGATGTGGACCTCAACATGTTAAAAGACAATTTAATACTCACAGAAATTATTTGAGAATTGACTCAGAGGTTAAATATGCCAAGCTATCAATGTGCTAGGGTGGGTATAGATTCAAGAAGTAAAAGCAACTTGTACTTAACATTGACAAAATCATGCCATTGGTTAGGAATTGTAGGGTTTTAACTTGTATGACCCTCCTGACCTACAGCAGGCTGTTGTGAGAATGCTTTACTACATGTTAAGGATTTAAGAATGTATGATTTGTTGTCAACAAGGGGATTACTTTCAAGCAAATTAATGAGCTGTCTTAACATTGAGTACTTAATAATGTTAGTTGAAAAATAAATTTTCCTGGTCCAATTTTTCAATAAATTTTGCATTTAACATGTCAATTGCCTGTTAGAATTTTTTTTAGTAATTATATTATATAATAAGACATAGAATATGATAAAAAAATTCTGCACAATTGATTAGGAATCAGATTTTTGGCTAACAAAATAAATAGCTCTGATGCTGAACTATTTGCTCTTTAGTCATTAAACAAAGATAATGTGCAAAGTATATTGCAAAATATATTATCTGGAATTCATTAAAAAAGAAAATAAATTGAAAAGTCAAGCTAATGAAAATAAAAATGGAGTATGTTCATATTTAGTGCCAGGTAAAGGAAAGGCTTGATATGATGATATATTTGGTTAATCCCTCCATCGGTATTTCCTTGCTTACTTGTTTATTAGTTACTTGATTATTAGAACTATTTTGACTAGCGGGATTTTTTCTGATTATTAAATTAATTTTATTATGTTGTGAATATAAAAAAAATTTCTGAGCATTTCATTTTATGTTTTACTACTCTGATTTAACTGTATCATTAATACAGGAACCTCCAATTATAAAATCACTGAATTGTAAAATTAGCTGCTTTTTGCTATTAATTCTGCAAGAACGGAATCATTTTAATATCAAACTATGTAAAAACCATCTTCTAATAAAATTATTACTGTTATGTAAGGACAAAATTTTGTAAGGCTTTTGTTTAAAACAATGAAAAACTTTGCTTTATTTTGTTTGAATGATTAAAATTATCTATATTCTCAAGTTTTGAATATGTATGAAGAATAAATTTTTGTCTGTTCTCAATGAACAAAGTTACTGGTATTGATTGTATTTTGTGTTGAAATTGAAGGGCAAAAGTTGCAAAAAATTAAGAAAAAGGGAGTCTAAAGGAATCCAAAAGAAAACTGCTTATGTGCTAAGAAAAATTGTAAAATGCCTATCATTCAATGTCATGGATCCTGAATCATTCAATAAGGTGAATCTAACTTCAATGAATTTCAGAAGAACTCTTGATTTCTTAAAATTTTATTTACAGAAAAGAAAAGGATATTTAATGTTTTAGAAACTCTTATATGCTTTCAAACTATGGTGAATCTTTAATTTGAAATTTTGCTTATCAAATATAATATTTTAAAACCCTCCTATAAGTTAAAAAAGGTAGCTCATGTTAGTGTCAAATGTAGGTAAAAATAAAACATAAATGTAGTAATCAATTTAGTTTTTAATCAATTTAATTTAGTTTAACTTTTTCCTACATTTTGGTTTTTAAAATTTGTTGCTTTTTAAAATCAAGTGTTCTAAAAACAAATGTGATTTTAATAGGCAGCATGCACTGTATTTATGTTTATCTGAGTAATATCATCTTAAATTAATTGCAAATTTAATTTAAATTTAAATTAAAATAATAATTTAACCCAACTGTGATTTTTTTTTTTTTTTTTTTGTAAAATGTTGTGAACATTTCTCTGTTTTGTGATTGAACATTCCTCTGAGTTTGCTAAAGGAATTATAGGATTGTTGTATCTATGTCCTCAAGAAGTGACTCACTTGCGCAGAGAATTGCTTGTAGCAGCCCGTCATATTTTAGCTACAGAGCTAAGAGATAGTAAATGCTTTTTTTAATTACTTAAATATGTCTTGTTTTTTTCCCTTTATTCTGAAACATATTTTTTTTTCTTTATTTTTAAATAAATGACTAATTTTTTCAATTTTTTCTTCTTTTTTTACTTTAGATACCATTTGAAAAATATTGTTTGAAATGTTCTCTATTGTCTACTATTTCTTCTTATTTTTTGAGAAATTCTTTAATTTTTGTGCGATTTTCAGAATTCTGCATATCTAAAAATTAATAACTCTAAGGAAGGGAAATTTAACAAAGATATAATAGCAGGATTTTTTAAAAAAAGAATAGCAAAATTATATTTTAAAACAGTCTTTCTCAGTCTTAAATAATTTATAATTTAAGTACTATTATTTTAAAAATAAACTATGTTATTATGTATCTATTATTTGCCAAGATGGAGTAAAATACTTTTCATAACTATGAACGAGCAACTAAAAAAAAGGTTTTACTCAATGGCATAATTTCTATTAATGTTTAAATTAAGTCAATAGTCAATTAGGAATTCATCTCATAATGAACTTAATGTTGATAATAGATTGAAGTTTACAAATCAATGACTAGCAATGAAGAAACTTTTTAAACAAAAATTTAGTTACAGTTTTGAATTGCTTTTGCATGAGAAAATGTAATTACTGTTTCCTCACTTAAATGCTTTAAAAACACACAAAGATCATAAATTTTTTTCTAATAGATAAATAATTAATTAAAATAACATAGAAAATATTTTAAATGATATTTTATTGAAAAGTTATTTACTGTTTTAAAGAAAATAGATAACATCGCATAGAAAATATGCATTTTCTGAAAATTTTCGTATATTTTGTGCCTACAACCAGTGAACCTTTAAAAATGGATCATTTATGTTTTAAAAAAATTGATGATGTGTGTCATTTTTAATTTCTTTGTGGATTATGCATGAATTTGCTAATTCGCACTTTGTGGCCCAGAATAATCGGGAGTTTACTATATAGTTAAAAAATATTGACAAATAACTTAATCTGAAATCACTAACTTTTGTATTATGTAAGACTTTTTTTCTTTTTTTAAGGAACCAAATATCCTTTTATTATATATTAAAATATATAATATTATAGTTTTTTTAAATAAGACTAAGTAAAAGATCCTGATTGAAATTACAACATTTAGATCTTAAAGTAGTTAAAATTACAACTTAAACATTTATGCAAATATTCTAAATTCTTTTGATTTAAAAAAGGAAAGCAAAATATATTGATCGAACATCGAATGAAAATTATGAAAACAAAAATACACTTACGTTTTGAGAAAATATAGTTTTTTTAAACTAATTAGTTTTTTTTTCTGTCGGTACCTAAAAAATGAGAAAAATAAGATCTTCATTTTAAACTCTGCTAAATTTCTCTTAACATTGTACAATTTTGATATTCTGAATCTCTTCTGGCAAGAAATGAAATTTTAATGTGTTATCCTATTTACAAATAAATTTAGTTAAATTTAATATAGTTACTAATATCAAAATAACTTTCTTTTCTTATGATGCAACTTACAAAATGTATATCATGTATTAAAAAACAAATGTATTAAAAAAAATTAATTCATAAAAAGCATTTTTTCAGTTATATTAACATTTACATAAATAAAATACTTTAGTTTTAATTATATAACTTATGAATTCTCAAAGAAATAAAACTTATTTCTCGTTGTTTAATATTGTTTATTTTTAGTATAAATTTTTCATAAAAGCATTTATTGAGTTTTTCAAAATTCTTATGCGAAATTTAATGATTTTTCTGTTAATTAAGTAATAACTCAGAAAACGGATTTATTTGTAAATATGTTTTAGATCTTTAATTACTTGTTCTATATCACTAACTTATATTGTCTGCTTTTAAATAAAATTATTTTTGTAGCAGATTTTCTACGTACTCTTGAGCAAAGGTAATAGGTTTTTCTCTACCAAAAAAGTATTTAGTTTAACATTAACATAAACCAAGTAGTTAAAATCACAAAATTTGCTTTTGAAGAAAAGTTTTAGTTAAAAAGTGGCTTCTTCATTTGCACTACTAACTTTAATTACTTATTATGGTCAAAATTGTGATATGTTAATTGTTCCTTTTGTTAAATACCTCATAATAAAATAATTATACCCCTGGGAGAAAATTTTTTGTTGTATTTATACCAGTACTTGATCTTAATTAATTCCAATAATGCATAAATATCGTGTATGTAATTTCCAGTTTTTTTTATCTTTTTAGCTGAGTTCACAACTAATATATATATATATATATATATATATATATATATATATATATATATATATATATATATATATATATATATATATATATATAATGTTATTTTTAAAAGAACTAAAACATAAGAATGAAAATTTATGTGATCCAAAATATTAAAATATTTCATTAAAAACACTACAATTCATTTATAAAAGGTGGAAAAAAAAGTGTCTTATTTTTTACCATCACCTTTAGCTTTGATCACTGCATATAAACAATGTTGCATGGAATAAGCAAGTGTTTGGCAATTTTCTTTCAAGTCTTAGTAGTCCTATTGCTTTTCATTAGCTCAACTTTTTTTTATTAGAGCAACTTCTTATAGTTTTTTCTTTAATATCCAAAAATTTGGGTAAGATTTGGGAAATTGGTAATAACTTGCTACTGTGGCATTGTAATTTTGTGTTAAGTGAGATCTTAAAATATTTTAATGTATGATGTGAGTATAGTTGGAAAATAAAATCATCTTCATTTGTTCTCATGCAATTCCATACGATCATATTAGCTTCATGGACTTTTTCCGATACTGTTGTATAATTGCTTATCCAAACTCAAATGCCTTGATTTCCATAAGAGGCACAAAACATAGTTTCCTCACTAATATTTTCTTTCAGTCCATCAATCCCCATAATAAACTTGATTTGCATAATCACTTTCTAGTAAGCTTTTGTTTTATAGTCTCAAATAGTTTTGTTTTAGAAAAACATGAGATTGAAGATGCTGAATTGATTTTTTTTAAACTTTACCCTTCAGCTTTTTTTTTCCAATTTGTTTTTGGTTACCATTAAAATGATTATTTTGATTTATTCTACTGATACTGTTATATGATTCTTGATGAGAATAATCTGAATTGTTAGCTATATATGTTTGAATTTTACCTGTTGATATGAGTCATTAACTCTGAGTTTTATTGATTCTGAAATATCAGGAAAAACTTTCAATTTCGAAACAATCATAAAACAGAGAAATTCAAATTAATTGTTTAACAAATCAATAAATTATTTTTCTATATATTTCAGTAGACCAAATTATATGTATTTTAGTTTGACCTTTGTCTTTTTTAAAAGTAGTTAGGCATATGTCTGCTGTTCAAAAAAAATTTCTTATTTTTTCTTTAATTTTTCCTTAGCCTACTATAAAGTCTGTATTGTATGACATATTCTGTTTTTTTTCTCAAGTGCAGTCTATTATTTTTCAAGTCAAGATAATCGTTCATATGATTTTAAATGAAATATTAAGAAAATATTCCAGCATAAAATTATAATAATCATGTATTTTACTAGTAAAATAAGCTTGTTTTGCAAAAAGTATCGACCTTCAAAAGAAAAGTTTTTTTGAAAACTGACTGACCCTAAATTTTCATTATAAAAACTTTTTGTTAGACTTCTAAACTTATAAGTCCGTATTCAAATACTAACTGAATGTATAATTTTAAATGGATAATTTTTATTTAGTAAGAGTCAGATATTATTAAACCATTTAAATGTTTGGCATATGTTTATTTTGTCCTAAATTAAAGTACATCAAAATCAGGGGAGCTTCTATATAAAGAAATAAACTAATACAGTATATATACATAGTGCTCAGTAAAGTTAAAGTATCTAACTTCCAAACAGTTGCAGCTATTTTAAAATGTCTGCATCTGTTAAAGTGTCTAGGTATTGTAAAATAGCTAGGTAATGCATGTTTATATTACTTAGAAAGCCAACTGGAAGAAAGTTGGGGATTTGTGTTCCTATCTTGACAAGCTGTGGGATCTATCCTTATGAGATATGAGGAAAAGTAATGATGATAATTATTTTGAGTTCTTTGTTAGAAACTAGTTATTTTATCAGGATCATGTAAGGTCTTTAAAAATTATTTCACATTTTGTACTTTTTTCACTTATTTTTGAGATGCTTGACTACACACCCTGGAAAAGTTCGTTGAGTTCTTAAAATGATCATAGTACAGTAAAAATTGCTAAATCCAAACTTGTGCATAAAAAGTAAATATGTTTAGTTAAACCTATTTGCATATAAAAACCCTTATAACTTCCAAACTTCAATACCTTTACTTGCTTTTATATCTGATGCATATTAATTAATTTTTTTTAAATAAATGGTAATTTAAAAGTTTTTATATGAAAGCTTTTAGTTTTGTATTCTTGGCTTTTTTTTTAATCATATTCAGAACAAAACAATATGGAGGACCTATTTAATAGCAATTTTAAGCACACAAATGCGTAAAATTGTATTTTTTTACACACTTATTTCTTCTCTCTCTTATTATCTTGTTACTTCTAAATTTTAAAATCTAGCTTTGGGTCTTGCCTTTTTTGATATTATTTTAAAAAAAAGCACATGAAAAAATACATAACTTCGCTTGACAGCTATGCATTGAAAAGTGCAAATTAAAAGACAAGAGCTTTTAAAGCTCTTGTCTTTTGAGAGAAATTATTATTTCATGATTGACTATTTGAATGTCTTCAAATTCTGTTCTGGCACCAAAAACTTGGTTCGGATTTAAAAACAGAATTTTTAATTCTTTATTTTCTTTTGATCATGTTCAATTTAGAATAAAGGAAACTTACAAAACATTACCTCACTTGCCCAGACAGCAGCATCAGATGCTTAAATATTTATTAGTTTAAATTTTTATTGTTTTTTCTTCAATAAATCACATTAAGTATTAAACTTTTGGTTCTATTGACATGAACAAATTCATCAGAAACTACACCTCCCTGTCAAGATAGCATAGTTTAAGTTTTGTACCACTCTGACCTCTTCAGTAAATTCAAGATAGCTGCAAAAGCTCACATTGAACTTAAAATATCTACGTTTTTCTATAATTTTTGAAACAATTAACAGCTTTACTCTAAATATTTTCATGTTCACTTATTTTGATAGAATGATTCTATAAACTTTTTTCCAATTCTAAGTAATAAAGACTCCTAGTTTTACTAGTTCCTTAGCTTTGTGATTAACGGAGTAAATATGATGTAAGTACTCATTTTTCCCATTCTGCCCTTCTCCCAGCAATTGATTTCCAGCTCTTTACTTTTAGGATGGTAAAATCTTCATCCACATAGTCTTTCCATCTCATTTTGGGCCTTCCTCTTGGCTTTTTATTGGAGGGGGTTGCATTAAAGACTCTTAATGCTGTTCATTCTGGGCTCATTCTCACTACATGCTTGGCTCATCTCATTCTACTTAGTTTAATAGATTTAATGATATCATCACTATTAAAGATCTTATATATTTCAAAATTATATCTTTTTCTCCAGTTGTTGTTATTGAGGATAGCGCCAAAGATGGTTCGTAGGACCTTCCTTTCGAAGGTTGCTAATAACTTTTCTTTCCTTTTTGTTAAAGTCCATGTCTCTGAATCATAAGTCAAAACTGATTAATACCTAATAAAGTAAAGTAAAATCTTCGTCTTTCTTTTCATTAAGTGAGATTTCAACAATGATATTAAACCATAGAAGCAGCAATTGACTGCGATTATTCTTTTTCTGATTTCAGGATTAATGTCTTTATGATAGTTTATTTCTGATCCTAGATAAGTAAAATTTTTTACAGATTCAAATTTAAGAGAATCTATTTTAAACAATTTAGGGGTATTTACCATTATACCACAATACATATATTTTGTTTTCTCCACATTCTCATCAGTGCAGTCCAAGATCTTGTGATGATGTCTACATCATCGGTGTAAGCTAAAATCTGCTCTGATTTATTAAATATAGTCCCTGGAGTATTTTTGCCAGCATCTCTTATAACTTTTTCTAAGGCTATGTTAAACAAAAGACATGCTAAGTCTGTGTACCAACAGCAAGGAAATTTGGCATATTTATAACTTAAATCACTAAGAAGGTCAGTGTTATAGCTTTCTATTATGAACTGTTCAAGCGGGATAAGCAAACAAAATAGAATTTTGTGACTAGTTAAGCATTGCCCATTGTTTTGAATTTAATTTTGACAATTCAATTTTTCAAATATTTTTAATATGACATTATGACATCAGTAGTGATATTTGTTAGCTTACAAATCTATTTGTAAAAAAAAAAAGAAAGAAAGGAGTTTACTACTAATACATTGAATTATTTTTTAATTGCTATGGTAGTATTTTATTTATTTTACAACGTGATAACTACTTCAATTTCTTTCTTGTTTCATGAAGTTATTCTCTTTTTAAGGAAAGAAAAACACTATATTGCATTTAAATATTAATTTCATGTTAAATTTTATCTCTGAAGTCTATGAATAACAGTTCTTTATCAGTATATGTCCTGTGGCGAGCATTGGATGAAGCTTTGGTGGCTGATATATGGTGGCTGTCAAATTTCATAATTAATTTGTCTTGCAAGACACAGGAAATGTTACTGTTATACACTGAAGAGCCAAAAAAACTGGTATACCTGCCTAATATCGTGTATGGTACCAGCGAGTACGCAGAAGCGCCGCAACACAACGTGGCATGAATTCGATCAATGTGTGAAATAGTGCTGGAGATAATTGACACCATGAATCCTGCAGGGCTGTCCATAAACCAGTGGGAGTAAGAGGGGGTGGGGATATCTTCTGAACATCACGTTGGAAGGCATCCCAAATATGTTCAATAAAGTTCATGTCTGGGGATTTTGATGGCCAGCAGAAGTGTCTAAATTCAGAAGAGTGCCGCTGGCCACCAAAATCCCCAGACATGAACATTATTGAATATATTTGGGATGCCTTGCAACGTGATGTTCAGAAGATATCCCCGTCCCCTCTTACTCCCACTTATGGACAGCCCTGCAGGATTCATGGTGTCAATTATCTCCAGCACTACTTCACACATTGATCGAATCCATGCCACGTCGTGTTGGGGCGCTTCTGCGTACTCGCGGGTACCCTACACGATATTAGGCAGGTATACCAGTTTTTTTGGCTCTTCAGTGTAAATGTTTGACTGGCTAGTAATAAAACCCAAAGAATATAAGATAGTGTGATTCTCCACAAATGCTTTTTATTTAAAAGTATTCTTGTTCTGAAGATTATATTTTTGTTCAAATTGTATTTTTATGCATCTGACATTCATTGCTTGAAAACATTTTGTTTCTCGGCAGGTGAGCTACACCGATTCTCTTCTAATGGATCAGCGTTTGAATCCCAGCCCTCCTTCTTCTACCAGTTCCTCTTGTAGGTCAACATCTTCTTCTGCATCCATACCTCCAGGCAGAGTCAGAAGTAAGTTATATATTTGTCTATTTTAAATTAAATTCTAAAGGCTTTTTCTCATTCCAATTTAGAAAAAAATTGTATTCATAGGATTTTTTTTTAATTAAAATTTAAACATACTTTCTTGAATTTTTGGTGGTCAGCCAACAATTATCTATTCAGAATTGAACTAAATTATTTACACTAAATTAATTTATACATTTTATGAGATATTAATCATTAATTTTTGTAGAGAAGAAAAGCAAACTCTTTCTTTTTGAAGTAGCAAACTTTTTATGTTCTTCCTTATTTTATGACTCATTTTAGTTAATTTTTACATAATAGATTTTGACTAAATTACCTTATGTATAGTGCGCAGAATAAAAAGGACAACCCTGAATAGCTTTTGATTTAATATGATCGGATCTTCACCTCTTAGGACTCAATCTTAATGGTTCAAGAGGGTGACCTCAAATATGCTGATTAAGTAGTGCAGAGGATGTTTTAAGTCACACACATAAATGTATTTTCTCTGTATGAACATACTTTTTTTGTTGATGGTTTTGAATTTGACTCCTAGAATATAGGATCTAGCGGTATTCTGGAAAATATAGTCCCAATAGTCTGGTCAAGAGACCCGTTCAAAGTTTAAACCCCTGAATGTTAATTTTACCTTTTATGTATTTCACCTTCAGTCTGAGAACTTTTTAAGCGAATTGAAAAGTTTTTGCTTATAATTATAAATTTTTTTTTAAGGATTCCATGTATAATATAACTTTAGTATGCATATATAATTTTTTTTTTATTTAATAGTAATAGTCAAAAAAACTATTGAATTGTAAGGTATATAAGTTTTTGGATCATTTTAAAGAATGCAGTTGTAAATTTCTAAATGTAAAATTTTAGCAAAATCATTCGAATAGTTTCTGAAAAATCAAATTTTGAAGAAGATTTATTTTTAAAATTTAATTTCTCTAGAAATTATTCCATCAATTTTGCTCAATTTTTTTATTTTTCCAGGCAAAAATACAATTTTTAAAATAATGTCAAAATTGTATACCGTACAATTCAATTATTTTTACTACTAAATAAAATAATAAGTTTTTACTTAAAATATTTGTTGTATGGAATTATATTTGGCTAAACTAAGCTAATAATTATAATTAAAATTCTTCAATTTGCTTAAATATTTTTCGAGATGTGGTGAAATACGGTAAAAGTAAAATTAACATTAAAGGGTCCAAACTATTGAGGCCATATTTCCGAGACTGCTGCTACTCCTATATTTTAAGTGCCCGAATTTCAAACCTTTCGAAAAGTTTATTCTGAGAAAGTTTATTTTTGTATCAGATTTCGTAACTTTCATTGGCACTAATTAATTAGCAATATTTGATGTCACCCCCTCAAACCATTAAGTTTAGTTCTAGAACTGATCATTAAATCGAAAGTTATTCAAGGTGATCCATTTATTTTTTTGTGCACTGTATATATTCATCATCTTTGTAATTATTAAATTAAAATGAAGTAGCCTAACAATCCCTGAAACTTTATTTTATAAAAATTTAATGGTAATAAGATACAAATCTTTCAATCTATAGAACTAGGTTGTTTGTAAACACTTGTTTTTGTAAGTTCTGGAAATCACTCTGAGATTATCTCTGAATTTCAGAATCTAAACAAAGTTTTAAAATTAAAAATAGTATATTTTGTAATTCTTTTGCGATAAAATTCACTTTTAATGTATTTAAATGAATAAAATAATTAATTTTTTCTTTTTAAAAATAGTCTGGCATATAAATACTTTACATAAGAAATGTTCTGAATCTTTTTCTTAGGTTATCACTATGACAGAACAACTGTTAGTTTACGATTTTAGCCACAGATAAGACTATTCAATTAATAATACTTAGTGAGTATTTATTAATTTTTATTATTTTATTTAATAATAATCAAAAGAAATTTTAACTAAAAAATATGCATATGATGTCTTATTTATTGCATATTATAAAATCAATGAAATTTTGCATGTTTCTTGGCCTTAATTTCACTACAAAATGTTTTTGGGGTTACTGAGGTGTTATGTTAGGGTAGCTAAGGCAAAGTAACCCAGGTCAGAGGGAAGATACTGTACAAAGATAACTTAGGGGGTTTAGCACAAGGTTGATCTCTTTACTAAACCAAATTTCCCCAACTGCATAGTAAGGAAAAGAGTGAAAAGAAACAAAGGTTGCCCAGATTTAAAACAGATGGAGATTCATAGTGTTCGATTAATGTCAGGTGAAAAAAATGATGGGTTGATCTACAACAGACTGTAGTGCTTAGACGGTAGAAATGCTGAAATACCTTTAGAAAAATATCACATTAACTACTAAGGATGCTTTTGTTTCTTAAAAGAAAACATTTAATAATTTTAAGAACTGGTAACGAAAAAACTTTTCTCCTCTGACTTTGAATTTCCTTCCGAACCTCGTTAACAAGAAATTTGCGGGACTATCAGAATTATTTATGTTAACCAGATTTCATCTTTTCCGATATATTATGAACACAATTTATTACATGCTGTTAATACATATCATATACTACGCTTGTGTACCAAACAAATTAAAATAAGCTTAAAATTTCAATAACTTTATTTAACTATTTTATTTATTTACCCATCTGCTACTCCTAACAAACGTGGATAATAGAAATCGCATTCCTCAAAATGAATAATTGGCACATTATGCACATGCTTCTTATCTGTGTTGTGACCTTTCATGTAAAGCGATAATCAACAAGAAATATTCATGTTAAATATTATGTAAAGTGCAATAATAATTTATTGCTGACTCTCGGGACCAAACATATATTTCATGTAAAGCGATATTTCACCCTAAGTGATTTGCATTAATAAGGTTTGACAGTATTTCCTTTTTTGTCATATGAAAAAACTTTGATATTTTTACCTTTTTCATTCATGTGGGAAATTATAAACACAAAAGAATAAAAGATATTGTAATCAACATATTTACAACTAACTTCGTAACTACCCTTGGAAATTCTCTTAAGTCCTACTTTAGAACAAAGAATTCCTTTTTTGATTCTAGTTACTGTTTTACCTTTTGCCTGGCAGTGTATTCATGTCATGATGTCTTATAGTAATTGTCGCTTGTCTTGATGGTATTTCTTGATTTTATCCATTAAGTATCAAAAATATATCGTAACTGGTTTTATATATTTACTTATAAATTATATTCAAAACTTATTTTTAATTAGTCTGAGCAATTTCAAGATAATTTGTTCCTGACACTGCTGCACCTATTCCATCACTTACGGCTAAAGAATGGCTGAATGGAAAAAACAGAAATCCTATTCTGATATCCATGTACGTAGGTATGGTAATAGTCATTGTATGTTTCGTAATAACTCTAGGTTAAAAAAAATTAAACTGCATAGCTGCCAGCTTTCATGAAAACATTAGAAGATTCCTAACTTTTGGGGAAATCTTTTATGCTCATAGAAAATATTCAAGTCTTACAAACTTTTGAATTATTTTTTTTAACAAAATCAAAAAATTTTTGAAATTTTAAATATTACTACAAATTCTGCATTACATTTTCATTCAGTTGAGTTTTAGTAATCAAGCATTCAGATGCATTTTTGAAGCTACAGATTTAAAATACCACTTTATTAGAGTGAGCATATTTTTTGTTTCTTCTATCTAAGAGAAAATTGTCTGCATGTAGTGTATATAAAATCTTAGTGCTGTTAGAATTTTAATGTTGTCTGAATTTTAAGCTCATTTTTGGCTTACTTTGAAATAACAAGGAAAAGCCTGTAGTTACTCCGAATGTTTCCTTTTATTTCATATAGTGTGCCTTATGAAAAGCCTTTTTTTTTTAATTTTGTAAAAAAGGTGATAAAACCTGCAGAAGTAAATTATTAAATTATACTTACATTATTAAATTATACTTATATATAGGTATTTTGTGTGAAAAAATATAAATTGTGTTTTCAAAACACAAGAAACATTTTTAAACAAATCTATCTATCATAATCTCTATATATCTTCAATTTCATTGAAGATATTTAACGATATTACTATTGGCAAAAAAGTATCTAAATTCACAATTGTAAATATTTTGTAAATTCAAAAATGCATTTTCGAAATGTTTCAAAGTACTCATTCACTTTCTCAATGATAATATACTTAAAAGAAAGAAAACTAATGAACTTTTCTGGAATACAATTGATTAACTTCCAGAATTTAAAAGAACACATCTATGTAAATAGCATGTTGATTTCTCTCTGTTTATTAGTTATGGATTAAAAGCATGTGTAATGAAATATTCTTGCTGCATTTTGAATTATTATAAGCCCTTAAAGGTGCTTTTTTTTTTGGTGTTTGTAAGAAGTGCTTAGTTTTCTATCTTTTAAAAGAAATTTTTTTCCTTGCCATGTCAATTTAAATTCTAAATCTTCGTGCAAAATACAAAAAATGCTTGATTTCCTCAATTTTCTCTGCAATATTTATCAGAAACTAGTTATTTTATCACAATCATGTAAAGTTTATAAAAATTTTTTGAATTTTATTGATTTTATGTTTATAAATTAAGAACTTTAAACAATTGAATATTTTTTTATTAGTACATAGATCCTAATTATGATTTTTCTTTTGGAAAGTGATTAAAAATATTTTTTGAGTGCTAAAAAAGTACTTAAAAGGTGCTTATTTTGTGTTGAAAAATATGGCTGAGCACCCTGTTATTACAGTTTGGTCTCCTTTAAAAAAAAACTTATTTACGGTCTTTTCTTTTACCCTGATTCTAGTTAGTAACAAAAGCCTTGTATTTGAAGGCAATACTGTTTAATATAGCATCTGCATCTTATTTTACAACTCAGTTTTTTTCTTATTAAAAAAAAATTATAAATTTTCTGGTCTAAAATTTCTTAAAATGTGAAGATACCATATTTTTGTAAACATTGTTAGTTACATATTCAGCCTATATTTTTGACTAATTGTCCCTGATTGATTATTAAGATCACGGACAAAACCTAAAACTAATAAAATAAGAGCATTCTCATTAACCTGTAACATTGTCTACCACATCATTAGTGTATTACTTCATGTTTTCTTCTTATTTTTAAGATTATTTCCAAATTTTTTTTCTTTTTAGTTGGGTTTAACACTAAAAAAAACTGCTTTTTGTAGCGATTCAGAAAACCAGAAAAATCAGTTATCCGGAATAGCGATCGTCCCGACCGTTCAGGATAATCGGTTCCCTACTGTATTAATTTTTAACTACTAAGTATATTTGATTTTGTACTAAACATTTGATTTTTGCAATGAAAAAAAGTTGGATAATTTATGTACCCAAATCATCAAAATAACTTATAAGTTAAAAGGTTGAAGAAAAGTTGTGTGAAACTGCTGATGTATTGGGTTGTGTAGTTGATTAATTGAGCTGCAAGTTCTAATTTGTTTATTCTTTATTTTTCACCCTGATATCATGAATTACTCCATACATGAATAAAACTTTTGATCTCGATGTATTCCTTAAATCAGTATGTATTAATATTTATTTGAATTGCCATTTTGATTTGCAGTCTCTTTTACTGCTTAAAATAACTAACTAACAGAAAACCTGTTTATTTATTTTAGTGAAAGTAAAGAAATTCCCGATTTCAACGAACAACTAGTTTTAAAGGGACCAATTTAGCAAAGTTGTGTCAATTTACAGTATTACAGCAACACAGAGTATGCAACAGCTATTCTTGACTGTTCGGTTAAGTTTAAATCTTTTGCCAGCTCCATCTATGCTTATTCTGAATATAAAAGAAAGCATCAATATGGAGAAAAGCCACAGTTTTGAGAAAATGAAAAGTATTTATGCTCTAATTTTTTAATATTTAAAAACTTCAATGCTGCATTACCTTAGCTCATAAAATTTGCAAAATATGAGAGTAAGGCATTTGTTTGGATAATTTTTATCTGGGTGGGAAAATGACGCTAAATTGGCAATTTTTAAAAAGTATGTCAACTTTTAAAATAAAGTTATTTGTCTGTTCTAGAGCCTTTTTAATTTTTCAAGTGCGAGACGCTTAAAGTTTGACTTTTTTTTTTGGGGGGGGAGGGGAGTTTAAAAAAAAAACATTTGCCAGTTAAAAAATTATTGCTTGACCAGCTGACCATTTTGGTCAATAGACTGTAACGGGATGGTATACTAATTTAGTTTGGTATTTTTTTCCTGTGTTGCTCTCATAAAATAACATACTTATTCATGATTGTAAATGTTATATATTATCTTTAGTTAATAATCTAAATTCACTTTAATAACTTTTTTTTTTGATTAATATTTAATATAATGATCTAGAGTAAATGTTTAATTTTTAACCTGCTTATTAAATTTTTATAATTATAAAATTTTGCTTTATACAATGCTAAATTTCATTGCCTCATTTGCAGTTTTTATTATTAGTTTATAAAATGTGCCTATGCAGTTTATTAAATTTATTTTATTCAATAAATGAATAAGTGTTAGACGGTGTATTTTTAATTTTTATTTATCTATTTTTGATTTAATAGATGCATGTAAGTGAATCTGAAAATTTGTACATACTCATGAAATCTTTGTTATTAGGCCAGTGACTATTTTTCTACTATTGCCATAATTTTCTTTTATTAATATTAACAATGAAGATTTGATGTATTTATCTATCTAGCATTTTCTTTGGTATTAGGTTGAGTTACTAATAGCTTCTGCATAGAAAATTGAAAGTGCATGCTAATAGAGGTGAATTCTGTCAAAAGGGTATACTTGAACCTTTTTCGAAATCCAATAAATTAAAAATTATGTCTTTTAATAGTTTTAATATATCTATTTTATTATTCTCTCCCACTAATGTCATCCAATTATATTTTCTTTTACTTTTTATTTTAAATTTTTTAGTAGTATTGTTGAATTAGTATAAATATCTCTTAAACGGTGAGAATATAGTGAAATTGGATATGATTTTGCTTTATCAAAGTATAAGTAATCTGCACAGAATGCCTACAAAGATAGATGAATGAAGGCATTAAGCTAGTAAAAGAAACATAAAAACAAAATAACTAGCAACCTTAAAAAGCAACACCAATTACCCACTCAGCACCAGGGCCGGCTCCAGGGTGGGACGACCCGAGCCGGAGAAGAGGTTTTAAGAGAATGGATGATATATTCCGTATTTCAAAACGCTTTGTGCTGTTTTCCATGTCGACTTTTTGCTGCAGCATCCAGCTTGAGCGCTCTTGGTAATCGGGGATTTAAAGACTGGAAGCATTTAGGGGACTCTATAGCACATCATGAAAATACTAAAACTCGTGTAGATTGTTTGAAATCATGGCTTGAGTTGAAGCAAAGATTGAAAATAGGTGAAACAATAGATGCAGGTTCTCAGAGACTCATTGATTCTGAGATAATACACTGGTCTGAAGTTCTTTTACGCATTATATCAGTCGTTAAAATGCTAGGCGAGAGCTCTCTAGCTTTTCGAGGAACAAGTGATAAACTGTATGAACACAATAATGGAAACTTTTTGAAGTTAATTCAGTTATTGGCTGAGTTTGATCCAAAAATAGAGGAACATGTTCACAGAGTCCTCAATAAAGAAGAAATCAAAGCTACATGTCTAGGGAAAACTATACAAAATGAAATAATTGAATTATTGCATGACAACATAAAGCACCACATCAATGAGCAAGTTCAAAAGACCAAGTATTATTCTGTGATTCTTGACTGTACTCCCGATACAAGTAAAGTAGAACAGATGACATGTGGTAAGATTTGTCTCCATGCGGGAATCAGAGTCTGAAGTTCAAGTTAATATCAACGAACATTTTTTGGATTTTCTACCCCTTGAGAGATCAACAACTAAGGAATTGTCGGAGCTTTTACTAGAAGAGCTAGAGAAAAATAGGCTTAAAGTAGAAAACATGCGCTGTCAAGGGTATGACAATGGTTCCAATATGAGAGGAGAAAAATCGGGACTACAAACAAGAATCAGAAATATAAACCCCAGAGCATTTTATGTTCCATGCAGCAGCCATTCGCTAAGTTTGGTTGTAAACGATATGGCAAAATTCTCATTTGAGGCAGCCAACTTCTTCAATATTGTTCAAAAGTTATATACATTTTTTTCTTCCTCTTCTTTTTGTTGGGCAATATTACGGAAATGTATTGATACTTACACCCTAAAACAATTGAGTGATACGCGATGAGAAAGTCGAGTCAACTCATTAAAAGCTCTGCGGTTTCAAATTGGTCCAATTCACGATGCTTTGTACAGCATATATGAAGATTCAGAAATAGATAATATGATCAGAGACGAGGCTAGCGGATTATTAAATAATTTGAAGCAGTTCAAATTTATATGCTCTGTTGTGATCTGGTACAAAATTTTGAGTCATATTAATCCCATCAGCAAACTTTTGCAAACTGTAAATTTTGATATGTCACAAGCTACTGATATGCTTAGCAACTGCAAACTCTTTGAAAACTTGAGATCAGATGAAACTTTTGAAAGCATCATTTTAGAAGCAACCAAGCTTGCTTCAGAGATTGATGTGGAAGCTAATTTCGAAACCACCAAAATTAAGATTTTCAAAATCAAAATGTCTAGGGCCGGCCCTGTCAGCACGTATGATAATCTTTGATTAAAATTCATAGTGGCTCAGGGGATAGAGTGTTCGCTTTCCAATCAGGTAAACCATATTCGAATCTCAGCAACAGCTGGTCAATGCGACTTCTGCACCCGACTTGCACCAACCATAGTGCCAACGTAAAATATCCTCAGTGGTAGCCAGATCATGGGTTAGAGTCCCTTTTTACCGTTAGGCTAACCATGGGAGGTTTTTATGGCTTTCCTGCCCATGTAACGTAAATGCGGGTTAGTTTCATCTAAAAGTCCTCCACGAAGGCAAATTTCTCCCAATCCTGGTCCCCTTGTGTTCTGGATTGGGTTCAAAATTACAATGATACTTAGTTGAATATTAGTAGCCGTAAGCCTAAAAATTGGGTTGGCTATTCATCAACAGTTGTAAATTTAAAATAAAATCTTTGATTAATTTGCTATAATGGGTCTGTGTGTACCTCTTTTAGGTTTGATTGAGGCACTGATGCCACACCTCTTTCCTTGTGTTGGATAAAATTGGGACAGATCCTTTGCTTACCAAAATCTTTGTAAATGAACTGCCATTGTTAATTCTGAATCTTCTCATAGGCAGTCGTTCAACAGCATCAGTCGCTAATGCTTGATATTAATGATTGTCACATATGCTTTATATATAATGGTATGCCACGCATGTTTATTGCCAAATCGAATTTCCTTTGTCATAATCCTAGCGTGGTTTATTTCCCTTCCTGTAAACATTTAAACCAATTAAAAACAATTTTTCTATTATTAGACATCTTTTTGGTGCTCCTGGACCAACATTGCATAATCTACATTTTCTGAGGCTGTTAACTAATAAATGTTTTCATATTTATTCACTGTTAATTTCAATTTTATGTTAGATTTCTCGAACAAGCAGCTCAACCACTCCTGTCAGGCTAGTCTAATCTTTGCTTTTAGCCATTCCTCACGGATATAATCCTGCATCTTAAGTTATGTTTGCTTTACTTTATTTCTTAACCTTCCACCAAACCATTTAGACTCAACCTGTATTAAAAACACATACTAAGAAACCATGTTGTGAATATTAATGTGTGTATAATTATAAATTGAAATTAGTACATTTTATCAGAATTTCCATAATTTAAATTGAAGTAAATTTGAATTATTTATGTTTTAATGCCATGAGAACATTAATGTTGTAAAAGGATAAATTTTTTGTTTTCCCCCCTAAATTTGTATGTTTAACATTAAAAAAATTATTAAAAATTAAATTATTTTTTAGAATGAAAATCCATCTCATGCATTTTGTAAAATCAACAGAAATTTAAATAAAGGAGTGGTAAGTATCCTTTTTTTTCTCCAATGGTGTGAAATACTATGTGATATATGTTAACTACTACTTTTAATAAGTTATTACGTTTTAGTGACTTGTGATGGAAATTATCTTCATAACTTACCTTTCAGAATATTTGCTTTCTTGAGCTGACATGACCCTAAAGCATACTTGTCATATTTTTATTTAGTTTATTTCTCTTTTTTTCCCTTCCTTTTTAACATAATTTATAAGATCCTTTTTTTTTTTTTTTTTTTTGTTACCTTGCCAGAATTGCGACTCCATGTTGAAAATAAGGAAAACCTGGAAAATACAGAGAATTTAAAAATCATCTACATTAATGGGGAAAATGTAGGTTTTTTTGTTTGTTTGTTTGTTTGTTACCTTGCCAGGATTGCGACTCCATGTTGAAACTAAGGAAAACATGGAAAATACAGGGAATTTAAAAATCATCTAAATTAATGGGGGAAATGCAGGGTTTTTTTTATTTTTACAAACTTGGAATTTTGTTTCTTATTTTCATCTTTTGAAAAATTTCAACCACTCAAAAGTGATCTATGTGATATTTAAGGATGATATTTTAGCTATATTAAACTATTTAAATTACTTATAGCATTAATTAAGTATGTTCATCTGTTCTTTTTTTTTTCTTAAGTTTTTTAGCAATTAACACTAGTGTAATAGCCTAAAATAGCTCACACAAGAGCACAGTAATTGTTGTGTTGCTTCTTAATATATTGTGTATAATATGTACACAGAAAACACAGAGAATTTTGTTTTTTCTTGAGTGTTAACCCTGCTTGCTCAGTTAGCACAACCTATAGCTGTGATGTTGGTACTCAGCACAATTTATATCTCATTTTAAACAATATGCATGTTATAAAACTGAAACATTCAATTAGTTCTATATTTATAATTATTTTTCATATGTTTTCTCCTTCTATGCTGTTCTTGGATAGAAAGAGTCCATTATAATAGTAAATACCATTTTCAAATGCTCATTATATTTTTAAGAAATTTGACCTAATAAGTCTGAATACATGAAAGTATTTGTTTAAATAATTTATGTTTAAAAATAAAACGCTATTTACAAATTAAATGTTTCAACTGTACAAAATATGTTGAGGTGAAATTCTTTGATCGTTTTGCAGATTGCTTTAGTTTGTTGATTAAATTCTAATTCTTAATTAAATTCTTATTTCGCATTTAATTGAAACTTAATTAAAAATTTTGATGAAATGTCGTATCTATATTTTTGTTTAAAAATATCAATATTACAATTAAAATAGTTAAGATCTTATGATTTTAAATCAATGAATTTTTTTTTCTGTTAAGTATTTTCATCAATATGTTTTAAAGATCCAGTTTATTTTTAAATGGAGAAAAGTATAACTGTTTTGTGTGAAATCACTCAGTATTTTTCTTAAATTATCTTACAAACTGCTCTGAAGTATGGTGTTTTGCTAAAAGTTACAGGGAACTGGGATAAGATTCAGATTTCAAATCAGCCTGAAAATAAAGCTATTGACCTAAACAAATTAAAGACTTAGATTTTTTTTTTTTTTTTTTTTTTTTTTTTTTTTTTGAAGTATGATTTAAATTTGAATTTTGATTTATTTTTGGTAAAGATCTGAATTTTTTCGAAAGGTTTGAAGGTGATTAGCCATAAACAGTCTTATGTTTAAAATTCTATAAAATGTGAAAGAACCACATTTGTATATGAACTTAACACATTTTTTTTTTCTAAAATTCCAATTTTATTAAAAGGCATTGAAATTTTAAGTGCCTCTTTTGCAAATTCTTTTTCTCCCCCTCCCCATGTTTTTGTTGTCGATTTACCTTAAATTATACTGTGTTGCCTAACATCTATAAGACATAGAAACTTAAAATTACGAAGGTGTGAAGTATAGTACACAAAATGTTCTAAGGAATTAGGTATATATGATTCGATTGTTAGTTTAAGAATTATTAACTGTTAAACTTGTAATAAAAAAAAGAAAAAGAAAAACACATGTTCGTCAATCTACTATCTGTAGAAACATAACTTCAGAGGTAAAATTTAATTAGCTAGTTGTACCATTTTATACTTTGATTTATTCTCCGCCTTTTTAAAAATTCCCATTTGTTCAAAAGCTATTGCAAACTTAAGTCAGTTTTTTTTTCCGCTTATTTTTCTTTAAATATCGACTATTTATCCATTATTGTAAAAAAAAAAAATTTTTCCCTCACAAAATCTTAATATCTATAATTTAAAAATTCTTGCTAGAGTAGATGTCAATCTGAAGTAGCAAAAAGAAAAAAAGAGATTGTGTGTTGCCCATTATAAATCTTAACATTTATAGTGACATTTTTAAAAATAAAATTCAATGCAGAGTTTCCTATTTTAGTTATAGGAAAGTAAAATTACTTCTCATTTATTTACATGTTAACGAAATATTTTGTGTTTTGCGGAAAATATTGATGTTTAAGAAATAAACAGTAAGGAATGAAAATCAATTATGAGGGTTGGAAAGCAGAGATTCTCAGTATATTAAATTTGTTAAGTGTAATTTCTCTAAGTATCTTAAGTAGAAATTTTTTTTATTTTAAGTGTATGTTAAATAAAATAAACGTATTTTTAGTAAATGAAAAGTTTTATGTGTATATATATATATATATATATATATATATACACTTAAAAGAAAGTTTTTTCTGAATTCAATTAAAACTTTATTATTAATTATTTGAATTTTGAATGAATTAATTGAATTTTTTATTAAAAAATTCAATTAAGAGAGAGTTATAAGTACTATTCCCAATTTTAGTTGTTATATATTTCGGCCACAAGTAAAGCAAAGCCTCCTAATATATTAAATTTGTTAAGTGTAATCTCTTTTGATATTTTAAATTTTAAAAAATATATATATTTATTCTAAATGTATGTAAAAAAACAATGCTAAAAGAAAACACAAATATTTTTAATTCTAAATAGAAAAAACTTCTTTGAAAAACAACTTATCTTTGTAAAAGAAAAGTTTTTTTAAAAAAAAGAAGTATTTAAAGTGGAAAAAAAGAAGTGCCTCACCTTTATTTCAAACCAAAAGCTTTAATTTTTCTTTCACTGGAGAACATATTCGTAAAGAAAGCACATTTGATTAAACAATCATCTTCGTAAGTGTCCTAAAATTTCCTTTAAAAAAAAAATTTTTTTTAATGAAAAAAAAAATGTTTTTTCTGAATTCAATTAGAGCCTTTTTCCACTCCAGAAATACTTGGACTATCTCTTAGTACATTTATCCACTGATATTCCTACATTTATTGATTTTTCAAAAGAAATCAATTTAAATAATAAAAAGAGAAAAAGTTAATAAGTAAAAGATCCTTTTGCAATAAATTTCTAACTAACTCCCTGGTATTACAGTCCATGTTGGGCCATGGTCTCACTAACAATTTTCCTCTAAAGTCGCCTGTGTTTAGCTCTATGTTTCCAGTTTTGGACTTTTAGAGTCTTAAGGTCTTTTTCTACCTCATAACCATCTCTTGGACGGTCTTCCTCTTTTCCTCTGGCACTGCCCCTTGAATATTTTCTTAATGCCTCTGTTTTCCTCCATTCTTTCAAGGTGTCCTAGCCATTGACTTCTCTTTGCTTTTCCGTAATTTATTGTACCTTTTTCTTTAAATGGTCTTGCAATTTCAAAATTGTATCGCCTTCTCTACAGATCACCCTCTTTGACCGGTCCAAAAATAGTTCTAAGAATTTTTCTTTCCCAGGTAATCAACATTTTTTCTTGTTTCTGGGTTGGAGTCCATGTCTCTGATCCATAGATGAAAGTTGGTCTGATTATAGTTTTATAAACCTGAAGCCTCGTTATTACTTTTGATGTTAGCAATCTCTTAAGTGCAAAAGGACTACTATTTCTGGCATTTAGTCTTTGCTTAATCTCTGGCATAATATCATTGCTTTCAGTGACAACTGAACCCAAGTACTTAAGTTCCCTAACTCAATAAATTTCACTTAGAATATTATTTGACATGTCTTCAATTTAATATCGTAAAAACAATTATAATTTTAATTGCATACTTTATTAGTTATTTATTTTTATCTTCTAGGCTTACTAAATATTTAGCTTTTTATCTGCACATTTTTAATTTTGTTCTTTTTAGGGGTGCTTCTTTTATTTAGTTGCTGAAAAATGTCGGACCTGACAAATGCTTTAAAGTCCTACTATTTGCCCTGACTGAACAAAAGATACTTTTCTATTCACGGGGCCTGATGTTTTGACTAGTGTAGCCGAAGCTGTAGTAATGGTAACTGTTTTTCTATGTAGATTTATAAGACTCCTTTTAAGCATAGTTAAGATCAGAGGAAATTTTCTCTTTCCACGCTTGCTATTAAAATGTGTATTACCGAAAATTAGACCAAATTAATTGTTTTGTTCTTCTAAAAATTATCGTGACACATTAGGTGTGTAGTGATTGGCTCACGGCTAGAGAGCGAGTTGTTCACACCCCTAATTAAATAATTAAAATGAAGAGTATATACATATTTATATAACCGTCATTGTACAGCCGACCCAATTTTTGGGTTTACTACAATTAACGTTCACCTCTGTATCCTAAGTATAAAGTTAAGTAAGGTTTGTTAACAGCTCACAGACTGAAAATTTTATTTTCAATCATTAAAAGAAATTCACTAATTTTGCTTTTTAGAAGCATAGTATCCTTTTTTGGCTAATTTAATTATATATATTATATTTATATTATATTTAGGCTAATTATATTATTATCTTATTTATATTAGGCTAATTTATAAACTTGAAAATTATTCTATCAATGCACACACATAAAATTAAGATAGAAGCAAGTTAAGACAAACCAGAAATGGTGAAAATCAGAACTCATTTGTCTTGTATACAGTTAAAAACAAATTTTGTGATAACAGTTAAAATATATTTTATAGTTGTCCCACTTAATAAATATGAACTGTTATTTAAGAAAAGTCAATTAGTTATTTATTAGCAATTTTTTATACTATTTATAAGAAGAAATGACAGTGATCAGGAATTACCCCAGTGATCAATAATTACCTCATCTATAAGGGGCAACATTTGATAGAATTTCCTATAATCAATTATAATGTTTACAGTAGATGTGAAACAATTAAACAAAAGCTTACACTATTTTTATATCAAAGAAAAAGAAAGTAACTCAAAATATTTATTATTAAGAGAAGGAGGAGGATCTTTGCAAAAATGTACGCATTTTGAAACCCATCTTTGAAATGGAAAATACAGAAAGCAGTTTAAAAGATACTTATTTTGTTAGATTAAACAAAAAACTATTATTAAGTAAATGTAGTTATACTTAAGGAAAGTGTACAAGCATTCTTGTCCATGTCTCAAATTAAAAAAATATATATATATTTTTGTAAATAAGACTTAGGTGATCATTATTTTCCCCAGAAGCAGAGTGATCGTGAATTACCCCGGGTCACCCTATTTCACAAAATATGGGATAAAATTCATGTCACTGAGACAAAATAATGTTTCACTATATGTTCTTACTTTCTTTTCTGTTGACTAGTGCATTGGCATTTCTTGGATCTTTCATCCTGTCTTTCCATAAAAGAAAATGAATTAATTAGAATATGATGGTCATAAAAAAAGTTAAAAATCAACAAAATCAAAACTGTTTCTTATATTTTATAATTTTTGTTAAAAACAATTTTTTTACTTAAATGAAATAAATTTTGATTTAAATGAAGGAGAAAGATCATGTATTAAAATTATGGCAAATATTTTTATTTTTAGTAACTGACAATAAGTCAGTTACTAAATGTTAAGAATGTTTAACAACTATCTTTTTTATGCTCAATGCATATTGCATTTTAGCATAAACTACTGATGATTTTGATTAAAAATAATTATCATTGGAAAAGACTATAAAATTTAGTTGGGAATTGTAGGGGAAAATTTAGAGGACAGGTCTAAATCTAAAGTAAATAATTAGACTTGAAATTTTAACTTATTATGCATTGTTTTTTGAAGTTGGATAAAATATGTGAACTACTAAATATTTAATAATATTATAATAAAATTGTAAAATAATAATAAGTTAAATATTTTTCTAACATAATGAAGTTGTTTTTAAAGTGAAAAATTTTCTCTTAAAATTTTTTTGATTCTAATTTAGAAAAAGAATAAGATATGTATGAAAAAAATAAGACATGGGAGCCAATTAGAATTAAAATAAATAAATAAATTCTAAATAAAGCTTTTGTTATTCAGGGCTCCCACTAAATTTTAGAAATAAAATTTCCTGAATTTTTGAGGAAAGTTTCCAACAATTTCTGGATTATATATTTAAACTACACAGTTATCATCGTAAATTAAATTTTAATTAAACAATTAATTAAAGTTACTTTATTGTAGAAAATATGTCAAGTATAAGTTTCTTAAAATCAAAATTTTTAAAGGTGAAGGCTGAACAGGTATATTTTAGAATTAACAACTGTATAAAAACAGATAAAAACTCGAAATAGTAAATTAAAATAATAACCATGAAATAATATTCTAATTTCAATTCAGAAAAATGGAACCTTAATTTTAAAGTAAATTAATTTTATAACAAATTTAATTTTACAACGTAATCATAGTTTTATAACAAATTAATTCATTTTATAACAAATTTAATTGTAAAATTGAACTTAATATAAAGATTTGAAATGTTCTTATACCTTTACAGCAATTCATTAAATGCAAAAAAAAGATAAAAACAACAAAATAAAAATTAGAAATAAGGTCCTTCTATTTAATATGACATTTTGTTATTCATTTATTTAGTAAACAAAATATATTATATTGAGTATCAAAACAAATAAATTGTTTATAAATATTTGTTTTATTTATTTTTTGGTGGTTTAAAAATTATTTAAAATTACTTCTCATGTCTAATCAAAAGTATTTTTTGAAACAATAATTGTCGCACGCAGTTTAGATTATTCAAATAATGTTTTTTTTACAGTCTTTCAAAGAAAAAAAAAATGGCTACCGAAATTAAGCAAATTATTAAATTAAGAAATGCTTCTGAAAAATGAAAGAAACATTTGTTATTAATGACAAAGAAATTATAAATTCTTCTTTTATTAGATAGAGTTAATTGAATTTTTATTTATGAAAAAAATCTTCTAATTCATTTTAAAACTAAACTAGCATAAAATGAAATAGCCAGCTAAAAAATTATTGTTATAAAACATAATTTCTAAAAACTTAACAAATACAATTAAAACGAATAAAACTAATTATAAAAAGCTATGTAATTACTAAAATAAATGCATGAGCTGAAGAGAAAAAACATTTTACTTACTTGCTCTTTTAAAGTGTTTAGTTCTCTCTTTCTGCAAGGAAGAAAGTAGACCCCTTTGGGACTAGGGACTAAGCACAGATTCATTTGGCGAGAAAGTTTTAAAAAAGGAGTATTTATCTCAATTTTTTAAAGAACTTTCTCACCAAAAGAATCTGTACAATCAAGGACCACCTACTGGGCAGATTTTCCGTACTTGAAAAGAATGTTTCTTAGAATTGGGGGTAAGGGACAAAAGTGCTTCCTTCCCGTCTCTCTCCCACATTCTTTTTACTTCAAGGACTTCAAACATAGTTATCTGGTGATTTAAACAGTAATCAATATCTATTTTGAATTATTAAAAACTATTTCTGGTCCTCGTAATAAAAAACTAATATGCTCTAAAACCTTTTATTAACTATTAGTGATAAGCAAGCTTACTAAATTAAAAAATTATTGAAATCAAAATTCATTTCAGTACTTTTCGAAAGCAAATTTTTTGTACATATAAACTGAGAAATAATGCTTACATATATGTTTTGATTCGCGGAGCAGTAAATTAGAATATCGTTTCTTTATAATGAACAGTAAAGCTGCTATAATTAAACACATTTAAGTAAATAAACCATTTTTTTGGTTTTCATCAGCTTTTCAACAGTTTTAGTATATAAAAAACACGTTCTCTTTTTATGAAATATTTTTTATAAATAATTAAGTATCTTTAATTGGGCAAATTTATTAACATTTGCAAACTGGCTGTGCAAAATATAATATTAGTATTACGAAATTATAAATTAATAAAATATAAATATATTTTTGTCTAAATGTCTTTATAAATTACTCCCCTCGTTAAAAAAAAGATTATGTTTTTTTATGAATGAATGCATGAAGACTGTGTTATTTTATATCATTCACTTACATTACTAAATAATAATTATATTTTTGGTTGAAAGCTAATTATCACAAAGATTTAAAATCCTAAATAGCCAACTGCAACAAATTCATTGCCTTGGATACTTTAAACAAGAATTTAAAGTTACTTTACTTTTCCACTAAATACTTACTTCTTTTAACTATCTTCATAAGGATAATGATGTTCTTTTAACTTTCTTACAGATGATATTCATACGATGAAATTATATTTAGCTATGCAGATTTATACTTTCTATGACGTTAAAATTCACGATTTTTAAATTCTTTAACATAAAAATCGTAACTTTAACTTTAAAACCTTATTTTATTTATGTTTAAGCAACAACATTGATTTTAGAAACCCATTATTAGTTTTCACACAGTTTTAAAACATGCATAGAATATTTTTGAAGTAGCATCAATTTTTATTTTGCTATTATTCGCATAACTATAACTTGTAAAAAAAGTTATTTTTTCTTTATCATTTGAAACTTTAAATATTTTATTAAATGCATGGTTAAAAATTACCTGTCTATTTTTTGTTCAAAAATAATTCCATTTATACAAAAATAAAAACTAGCAGGCTTTACCCTTTTCTTACTTCGCTCACCAACTTCCGTAATTGCTTATCATTCATTCATCATTGATTTTTTTCTTTATATATACTTCCTTAAGCTGCAATATTTTTCACTTTTCACAAAACACATAGGGTGACCTGGGGTAATTCCTGATCAAGAAATGCAAACATCTATTTTGTAAGAAAACTATTCAAGATAGAATTTTAATATTTACTGGAAGTTTGAGGCTATATGAGATGAGTCCTAGGCTACCTTGTTTTGTTTGAAAATCTAATCACTTCTGGGTTCCTGATCACTTCTGGGGTAGTTACTGATCACCAGTTTTAATCATAAAAGAGTTGTTTAAAAATAATTATACAGTGGTAATTAACAAATAAGACATCAGCATCAAACAAATAAACCAAAAATATATGTATAAAAAGGAAAAATAAAGGTTAGCACTTTAAATTTTCCAAAAATCTTTGTATCGTGCCATACATTTTAGGCAAGCAGCCAACTCATTCCCATGTTTTGCTTGAATATAAGAAAGAGTTCCCACATGAGTTACTTTTGCTGGATTTAAGTAAAAAGTAAGTTAAGTAAGGTATGTCAACAGTTCTGGCAGCAGCTCTCACACTGAAATCACTTTTCATTTTCAATCATTGAAATAAATTTACTAATTAAGAAATTTTAATTAATAGAATTAATTTTGCTTTCTAGAAACTTTGTATCCTTTTTAAGCTTATAATTTCTCACCATATTTATAATAGGCTAATTTATAAACTTAAAAATTATTCTAACAATGTACACACATAAAATTATGATCGAAGCAAGGTAAGACAAATCGGAACACATTTGTCTAGCGTACGGTTAAAAACAAATTTTGTGATTAAATTGAGTTAAGATATATTTTATAGTCGTTCCACTTGAAAAATATGAACTGCTTCTTAAGAAAAGACTATTAGCTTATTTTAATACTATTTATGAAAAGAAATGACAATGATCAGGAATTACCCCAGTTATCAATAATTACCCCATCTTTAGGGGGCAACATTTGATACAGCTTCCTATAATCAATTATAATGTTTTCAGTAGATGTGAAACAATTAAACAAGAGCATACACTATTTTCATATCAAAGAAAAAGAAAGTAACTCAAAATATTTATTATTAAGAGAAGGAGGGAGATCTTTGCAGAAATGTGCACTTTTTGAAACCCATCTTTGAAATGGAAAATACAGAAAGCAGTTTAAAGATACTTATTTTGTTAGATTAAACAAGAAAATATTATTAAGTGAATGTAGTTATACCTTAGTAAAGTGTACAAGCATTCTTGTCCATGTCTCAAATTTAGAAAAAAATTATTTTTTTTAAATAAAACTTAAGTGATCATTATTTACCCCAGAAACAGAGTGATCGTGAATTACCCCGGGTCACCCTAACATTTTATTTTCAAAATATACAAGTATTGTAGCTTTATGTAAAAGCATTTTGTTAAGCATAATGAAATAGAGGATTTAATAAATTTGAAAAATAATTATCTCTACTTGAAAAAAAAAACTAACTTAAGGAATACAGATTGTGTAATTCAATTGGAAAAAAGAATAAGAAGTAATTTTAATCGTTAACAGAACTTATTAAAGTTTAAATAGGGAATGGCTTTAACGTGATTTATTAAGTTTATTACTTTTAAAAATGTCAATATAAATATTAAGAGTGATATTAGGCAACATACAAATCTCTCTCTCGCTACTTTCGATTAACAACAAATTGAGCGCAAGCTTATAAAATAAATTTTTTATGACAATTGATAAATAGTCAATATTTAAAGAAAAAAAAGAAAAAAAACTTTAGGAAAGATATAACGAATGAGTATTTAAATTTGCAATTGCTTTCGAACATATTGGAATTTCAAAACAAAATTCTTGTTAAGTTTACACATAAATCCACTATTTCAGCAAATTAAATTCAGCTAACTACGCGAAGTAAAAGTTTTGCTTAAATTACCGCATTCTATGATAACAAAACCACAACTTCAAAACAAAACCACAACTCTGTTAATAAAACCAACTATTTAAACCATTTATTTGATAATTTTTTTGTTAAAATGATAGCAGTTTACCGGATACTCTAGTTTCAAAATTATAGCTCTTATAACCTCACATTTGGAAAAAATATAAAACTGAATGATGAATTTTTCTGAACAAATGGTTTTCATACAGTGCTCTAAACTATCATTGTAAAATTACGAAATTTTACCACATTTTATATATACATTTTACAACTCATATTATAAAATCTAAATTTTTTGTTATTTTTGCCGAAAACATTACTAAACCACATCGTTAAAAAATACTGTGCTTTTTGGTGTTCCCCTACAGCCAGAAATAAGGTAAGTTTTACAATATTTTGGTAGTTTTGATTAAATTTTCTTTTCTAGCAAACATATCAACCAATCGTAGTATTTTTTATTAACAATTAATAATTTTCAAGTTAATTATCGAAATCGAAATCTTCTCTACAACTCATCATAATTTCAAATAATAAATCTTATCGTTTTTGCACAGTAAAACAAAATGAATATAACGTGAAAAGAAAAAGAAAAAAAAATGGTACGTAAAAGGCAATAATAAAATTGCAATTAATTTTCGAACAAATTTGAATACCGGTATTAAGTTCATGAACAAAATTATCCTTTACACATCGTAAAATTTCAAATTAGTATTTGCATTTCTGTGTTCTGCAGAGTACAGTATTTTTTTTATACCAGATTTTGTAGATAACAATTTCCAAACTAATAATAGAAAAGTCATTCTTCTATTTCATCGCACTCCCTGTCCATTTTTTTATAATCCTTTGTAATTTTATTTTGTAACTGTCGTTGAACAGCTGGCCCGAATTTGAGCTTATAACTATCAATGTACAACTTTGTATCCTTGTAATTTTGAATCTAATTCAAAAAAATAAGAGAACTCCTGTACAAAAGTACAGGGAGCGAATTGCCTTCATGGAGAACTTTTTCATGGAACTGCACCGCATTTCCATGCCATGGTGAAGAAAACCACGAAAACCTTCCACGGTTAGCAAGACGATGATGGGACTCTAGTTCACGATGCATCTATCCCTTGGAATATTTTATGTCAGCCGGGTACGAAATTTGTATCAACCAGCAATTCAAATCCTCAAAACTCATTAGTAGGCTAGCTTTCTTTCCCCTGAGCCACCACCGCTTATCCTTCGTAGTTTGAAGCTTTTAAATCTTACACTTTTTGTGCAGCAAAGCAAAATATAAAGTTAAAATAAGCACCCAAAAATAGCGGAGTGGATCTTCGCTTAGCTCTTTTTTATTTAGAGGGAAACGTATTATAGTAAATATTTCTTTCAGGATTCAGCTCAATAATTTAGTAGTTTTCCTCCCGCTGCTTATGAATTTTTTCATATGAAAAATTAAATAAAAATACAATATATTAATATATTTTTTTCAGAATATTTTTCTAATTAAAAGGATGAAATCCAGTTTAGAAGTATCTGAGTAAACTCCTCAAAGTAAATATACTAAAAAATAGACATTTAAATGCATGAATTATAAAAGATCCAACATTTTACGCATTTATGTCTAGATGGAATATTTAAATTATACTAATTTTTGAAGTTGCGAAATAAGAAGACTTAACATTTTTATTACCATTAATTTTCTTCCTTTTTTTAATAATTTTATTAACAGTGTCTAACTTCTGCCTGAAAAAAAGTTATTACAAATTTCTTTACTTAGTAAAAAAAATTCTAACAAGAAATTTTAAAATAATCCTACTTAAAAATTATTACTATAATGAGAAAAAAAATACTATGATGCTTCTTCAGAGTTTTATAACAGTTAAACATCTGTTTACGTATTTATTTAAGAAATATAATGTGCTTACGTTGTAAAAAATCAAGATCAAGGTTCAAGAAATATCGCAGTGATGCATGAACACGTAGCTTATTACAAATTTATTAGATAAATTACTCAAATTTCTGAGGGTTCAAAGAATCAAATTTTTTGTTTTTGAATGTTTTTTTTTACCTGCACACAAATATATTTGTTTATTTTTGAAGTATTTGAAGAAACTTGATTAATTTGTATCATGGCGTACTAAACATACTATTATCTCAATAGTTACGAAAGACTCAAATAGTCGTTCGCCATGATTTAAATAATTTACAAACTTTCGACTGTTTAGATAAAGAGCTGAAAGATAAAAAAAGAGTGGAAAATGATGTTGTGTGGCCTCGATTGTTATGTCCTTTTATTAACCACAAAAAATAATAAGCTAGAAAGGTACTAATTTGAACAGTACATACCTATAAATGGTTTACATAAAGCATAAAAGTGAAGCTCTTTCCATTTTGAAGTCCTCCTCATCAAGATCCTCATCATCTAAAATTATTTTTTTAAAATTTAGAGTTTATTAATGTACTTATTTTTTTTTATTTGCTTCTGTAATTTTCCATATCCGGTAGAAACACTTTTGTTTGATATTTTTTTAAATTGCATTTTGAGCTGTAAAAGATTTTTACTCTGTATTACTTACGTTAAAACTGTTTTATGAGTAAACTACAAAATATGAGAGTTTTGTGTTGTTAAAGTTTTTATTTTTTCATTTATTTACTTTTTTTAAGGAAAATAAGTAGTTTAATGGATATCTAATCACAAACGATTTAAAAAAAGTAATTTCATTAAAATGGTAAATAATAATAATGATCAGCATCATTAGCAAAGAAGTAAAAAATGAAATGGATGTTTAGGGGAGCTTCATGCAAAGTAAAGTATAAGAAAATGAAACAAAGTGCCGATAAAGCCCAAGGCTTCTCAAGAATAACCACCAACAGGGAGGGATGAAAAACGCATAGCCGGACATCATTAATTTTCCTTTTTACCCTACAGAAAGGGGATCTACAGCTGCACCCCATCAACAGCTCATCCCTATTAAAAAAAATTTTCAAATTCTTATTCTAAAACAAACGTATGTACTTCTTCTAGTAATCAATATTTAGATATCATGACGGATACACTAATATACATACAAATTTTTTTTATTCCTAAAATTGCATTGATTCTTATGATTCTCATTTTGACATTACATTATAATAATACATACTGATTAATTCATATTGATACATAAAAAACTTAACATTTTTAGATGTGCAGAAAAAGAGTTCTAGTTCTTACCACATACAAAAGTTTTTAAACTACAAATTACTAATTTTAGAGCATTCATTCCTAAAAATATTTAAATTATTATAATTTTATCGTTGACCAGTCTGGGCAACAAGGAGGCAGTGGGTAAAATTCGTATCTGTTTTTATATAAATAATTTGAAATAATATTTTCAATCAAGTTTTTTGAACAATCTATGATTTACCAGACTTGTCAATGAAAACTCCAATAAAAATGCATCATTAAAGCTTGCAAACATTCTCAGCAATAACAATGTTATTTGTTTTACAGTAAGTGTTTAAGAGTTAACCTAAATATGTTTCCTATGAAGTCACTAAATTCTTTTCCTTCTTCAGTATTCATATTTATATAAGAAATAATGTTAAGACAAGGGACAGTAATTATGTATAAATTAACCATACAGGAATATAAAAACACTTTAAGGTAATTTCATGTAAAAATATTAAAATAACTCCCTGATGAAAAGAAAAAGAACGAAATTCATCTTGGGAAACAATCAACTACAAGTATAAGAAGATCAAAAATTATAGCCTGATTTGATCTTTGTGTGTTGCTTTTTTATTAATGCTTATATTAACCTGATTTTTTTATTTATTTTTTTTTATTTTGACTCTTACAGATTTTTACTTGAGACTATAGTGTTGAAGTTGATCTAATCGATTAAGTTGCTCTCTGACCAATCCTAAAAATTTCCTTTCATATGAACTTGGAAAAAGAAAAAGAAAAAAGGCTGCCGTGCTCACCGAACTTGATACTTGCTTTTTCTCTATATCAAATAAATTTTTAATAATTTTTTTTCTATATCAGAAACTTGAAAGGGATTGTTTTGGGAGTTTAACGTTTGCTATTCATTTTGCATTTCTGTTCACTTAGAACTTTAAATTACAAAGGTGTGTAGAAAACTATATAGGGATTACAATGGAAGAAAAAAAATTAACATTCGATAGTTAATTTGAGAATTTGTTACTCCTAAACTTGATGGGAAAATAGACCAAAGTTACTCTGCAAGCTGCAGGAATGCAACTAAGTTGAAATTTGGTATGCTGAAAAGACCAAATTTAATACAGAGTTTTTTTTTTTTCACTTAAAGATTTTTTCCCTATATAATAAATATTTTTCCATTGGAAATTCATCCATTGGAATGTAGAAAAATTTATCTTTTACGCAATTTTCATAACTTCAAACTTTCCTTAACACAAAAATTTACAAAAAAAGAAGAAAAAAATAATAAATATTGCCAAATATAAATCTTAACATTTATATAGACGTTTTAAAAAATATTAGGAAAAAAGAGAGATAAAAATAGTTTCGAATATGATCCGTTATATCATATAAGATCATCATTATATATTATTAACAAGAAAAATTATTTCTTGTTTCAATTGCTATTGTCTCGCGCATTTTGTTCTTAATTTATTGATTTATCAAGTACATTTGATTATTTTCAAATCAGCTATCATCTAATTTTTGTTAGGATTCTTAAAATAAAATATGCTTACGCAAAAATTATAATAGTTATATATTTTACAAACAAAATGATTTTTAATCAACTTTTAAGAACAAGGGGAAAAAACGGTTTATGTCCACTGCATCTGGTTCTGAGAAGAAAAAAAATTTGTGCAGGGGCAGAAACTGCATCTTTATTGTGTAATAACTCTCTGTGAGAACCAATTTTTTCCTTGGTTTTATTTGCTAAACTAGGTAATCTTCAAAATACAACTAATGGCAATACAATAGTAATTTTATAAAAGAAAGGGGGACATAAACAGTTCTCCTCTTTTAATCTACAATCATGAATGACAAGCAACTACTGGGGCTGATGAGCGAAACGAACAGGTAACGGAGCCTCCCAGTAGAAAAATAAAAGTATGCTTACAAATAATCTGTGGCGAAAAACTATTATTTGTGAGTGTATGATGCACATTTAGAATCATTCCAAGAGTCGGACTGTGGAGGCTGATGAACAGTAGGCAAATCATTTGCTGCAGTTAAGGTATAAATCATGTCGCAATCTAAAAATCATTTTATTAGTGAAATATGTGCATGATGTGTAATTTATCTACTAAGGCGTGTTTTTGAAAAAGTTATTATTAGCATTAATTATTAATATCAGAATTCTACTTGACTAATTTTAAAAGAGTTCTACTAATTAAAAGGGAGGTGTGAAAATGATTTTCTTTTGTAGCATGAAAATTGTCATTTATAGGCAGCAAGAAATACTGCTTTATTTTTCACTTGTTCGTGATTTAAAGATCTCCCCTAATAAGTCCTAATTACAAAATAATTTTATTTCATCCAAACAATTATGCCTTTTCTGAAATATTGAGATTCTGTATCTTCAACTATAAATTAAAAACTATACTAATATTTCAACTCGATAAAAGTCGAAATTTCGGTACTCTTAACGTTCTTTTTATATTTCAAACAGGGTTCTTCCACTAACTCCAGAGATTTAAAACATTTTACACATATTTATAGTTGTTAACTCCCCCAAAAAATTTGTTGCAAGAAATCTGCATGTATAGGAAACATTTTTTCCAAATCAGCATTGAAAATGATTAAATGTGTGTTTATTATTTTGTGTTGCCACCGCAAGTTATGTTTCTTTCATTAGTCAATAGTTACTGGGAAAGGAGTAATTTTTTTCTATATGTCTTTTGATTTGAATATTAAATTGATTTAGTAGCAGAAAAAATTGATAACTTTTTTTAAACTATGCTATGACTCTTGTACTCTTTTCCGCTTTAATTAGAGTGCTATGTAAGTCTCGAATTAAATTATATGATAAATTTAACTATAAATCAAAATTGAAAGGGAGAAAATTTTAATGTTTATTTTAGTCTAATTTGCTATTAAAAAAATTGAATTTAAAAAAAACTATTTTGCTCTTTAATTGGTTAATGAAGTTGCTTATTTTTATATTAAATATTTTCTGAATGACACATTTTATGCTATTGCAACACATGAGTTATAAATTTCTTCTCTGCTTGATATGGATAGCGAAAGCTTAAGGTTTGAAGGTCAAGCCCGGGGGGGGGGTCGCTACGAAGACCTCCTCTCATTCTCTGGTCAAAAGCCACACCGATCAGTTTACAGACACCTGTGTAAATGTTTTTTTGCGAGATTCTAGAGAATCAAAAGCAAATCAACCCTACAAAACCCCACACCTTGTCTTAGAGAAGCATGCTGTTTGGATTTTTTCTCACTTGAAACTTGTGTTTTATTACAAAAAATATATAATTTAAGAAATTTTCAACAGCAAGATAAGAAGTATCGGATCTTTCGTCAATAATTTTATGCTTTCATCATTCGTTCATACATTTTAAAATATTATATATCAAGCCGTAGACAAATTTTCTTTCGGAAGGGATTTAAATTTGTAATATATAATATCGCATTTCTTAACAATTACAAATTCGTAATTAACTTATCTTGCATTTATCTTCACGTTATACTCATAAATATTTTTTTTTCCATATGTAAATCATTACATGCAAAATATTTGCTTTGCATCTTCTGTCAAACCTTTTTTAATAATCAATAAAAGGAAAATATTGTAAGACAACGTTCTCTCATAAGTATTTAAGATTATTTTTATAGTAATGATTGAAATGTTTATTAAAAACTCATAGGGAAAAAATTTACTATTTCAGGAATAGAGAAAATTTCTTATTTTACAAGGGAAATTATTTTTTGTAAATTCTTTTCGGGTGTTGTTTAAGCCCCCCGCCATATTCTATTCCTTGCTTACAGCCCTGTAATAAATTATAGGATATTGAGTTTTAAAAGCGTATTAATATATTTTAGTTAGTTTTTCATAAAAGGGAATATTTCTTAAAATAGTGATAAGTCAAGGAAACGTTAGTGAAAATTTTACTGTAAATTAGAAAAAGAAAAAAGAGAAGAGCAGGCAAAAAAAATCATCAGAACATCATGAAGGAAGCAGTACTTTCATATAACACATAACAATTTTATATAACAGTATTTTCAATACAACTTAGGGTTAGTAAAAAAAATATGATTATACTTGGTACAATTATTATATATTTCCTCAGGAATGTTTAAGAAGCTCACCATAAATTAAGTAATTGATTTTCAAACTATTTTACTTTTTTTTATTTTAGTCATAGATTTCTTTTTGAATTATAGAGTTCTTTTTTTTTTAAAGAAATTCTATTTAAAAAGAATGGTATAATACAATACAGAATATTATAAAAAAGAAAATAGATTTACTCAAATTACTCCATTTATCCCAAGATCATGGAAAAATTTACTTAACTCGCAGCTCATTTTTTGATGCTTTCATATGTAATACTCAATATCTTACCAGATAAATATCAAGTACCATAAGAAAAACAACATTCATTTTAAAAGTAATTTTTGTTTGAACTAGAAAGGGTTACTTATAAAAAGGCTTTATTCATAAAAGTTTAAAGCATTAAAAATCAACTTTCTTTATTAATTTTTTTTAAATAAAAAAAGAGTTTATAATTAATTAAAATAAAACTTTCTTTATTTGTTCTATAACATTTTAATTTGTTAATGTAAAATTTGTCGTAGTGGATAGCATGGATTAGCTGTCCGCATAAAACATAATGTTCCTTTACATAATTCTATAGTTTCAATTAAAAAAAGAACGAATTTTTGATTTAAGAGCTCAATTAGTATTTTTCCCCTTCATAGGAAAAAATTAAACAATCTTTCCACTCACAAAGAATAAGAATACTTAAAAAAATGATGGCACGAATTTTTTTTTTTTTTTTTTCAAATTTAATTTTATAAAAATAACATTAACTTTCAAAAAATAACACATTAAGTATAAAATAGGTTTTATTTAGAGTATTATTGACAGTATTAAGTCATCTATGACTGAAAAGAGACATGAAAAGAGCTTTAGTTAGCCAAAATTAATTTTATTAACCATCACTAAGCCATGCTATTTTATGGAAAGGGAATTCCATTTTCTTTTATACTGTTGTTTTGCCATAATATTTTAAAAGAAAATAATCTTTGATACTGTTGTTCTTATCTTGATTTTTAGCGATTTGATATGAAACTGACTGTTCTAATCTTTTTGAATTCGGAAGAAAATAAAGCCCTCTTTCTCCCTTTGCTGAGGAGGTATATGATGTGAAAGCTAGAAAAATAATTTCCCTGCCATCTATCGGAAGCTTTTGAAAACACGTCTAAAATAATAAACAGCACCTTCTTTATATGGCATTTAAAAGATTTTTTTTTTTCATTATTATTTCAAATATAAATATGATGCTACATGAAAAAATATTTTTGCTATGTAAATGAAAAATAAATATGTTGAGTATTTTTAAAGTATAGTTTTGATTTTCATTTATATTCTGTACTAAAATTTAAAATAAAATCAATTTATCAGTAATCATTTTATCAGTAAATCATTTTATTGTAAATTGTCTAATATTTTGAAATTCAATTAATAAAAATTCCAAATATTTTTTTATTATTTAAAAACGAATTTTTAAAAGCAGAATTTCTTTAGCAATTACTATTTTCAAATATTGCCCCAAAATTTTTTGAGAAAAATATTATTGAGTTTATTATACTAGAGTTTTGTTCTAAAAATTCAAAAAATTTAAACACATTTTATTTATGCAAAACTCTTAAAACCCTTTTTGAATCCTGTTTTTAAAAAGTAAGTAATTAAACTGAGATTTTAAGTTAAAATAAACATTAAATATTGAACATTTAAATAGATTAAAACAATTTATATGAATTAAAAATGTCCTATTTTAACATTTATTATAACATAATACTTAAATTGTAATTAAAGTTGGCAAATTAATAAAATAAAAAAGTATATTTCATAAAAAATCGTTACTTTGAACTAAAAAAATTTATGATTAAAAGGAGGATTTCAGCAATTTAAAGTACTTTTTCTTTTTATCTATAAATATATTCATTATTTCTGAATGTCCTCATCATTTCTGAATTGCATATTAATTTTACTTTTAAAGAAGGCTTAAAAAAAGGTAATTATATATATATGTATATAGTTATAAGTAGTTACAGTAGCTCATTTCAGGCTTCTTCCTGAAATGCCGTAATACAAACAAGAACGGACCTTTAGCTTTTTCCTACTATTATATCAGATTTTTTTAACTACATGTTTTTACCATCTATTAAAATAATAAGTTTTTAGGAATCATGTAACATTAAAAATAAATATATCTTTTATCTAATAAAAGAAAAGTCTTTATTTTAAAATATCTGCTTAATACAACAAATTAAAAATTTTATAATAAGCAATTAAAATAAAAACATTTTTCAATAAATTCAAGAATTGTTCTAGTTATAAGTTATAATAATTTTATTTTTAAGGGAAATAGTATTAAATTTCATCAAAAATATTTACTTCAAAACTAAGAATATAAACGAATTTAAATATTATACTTCGAGAAATGCTTTTTAGAACAAAAAATTCTTATAAATATTTATTTAAAAATTTTAAAATATTTAATTTTTAATCGAATTATTTTTTAAAAATATTTAATAAGCAATTCCAGAATTCATATTTAGGTTATAGCAAATTAATAAAATGCTAACTTTATAATGTTTTATGTAAAATTTCTGCAAATTTTAAAGAATAATGAAAGTGCATTTTTTAAATCGTAATATGCTAAATATTTTATGGATTTTATTCTTCTATCTTTTTTCAAATTTTCGAATTAATAAAAAAATTTTATACCAACTCTACACTTTCTCATTATTGATCAATCTATTCATTGTTACTTAAAATTAATAATGGCATACAATGAAGGTCTTGTAACCAATTAATAGTAGAAGGCCAAATGACACTTTTAGTTTTCGGGCCTGTATAAGTAACGAATTATATCGCCGCCTCTTCATGCTAAAAGATAGGAGAAAAAGAAAATCGATAAAATATGCTTAATATTTTTTTCTTCGCTTATTTTTTTATTTATTTATTTTCTTTCTTCATCTTTTCGGGTTAATGGCCAATTTTTTTTAGTATATATTTTTAAAGTATAGTTTTGATTTTCATTTATATTCTGTACTAAAATTTAAAATAAAATCAATTTATCAGTAATCATTTTATCAGTAAATCATTTTATTGTAAATTGTCTAATATTTTGAAATTCAATTAATAAAAATTCCAAATATTTTTTTATTATTTAAAAACGAATTTTTAAAAGCAGAATTTCTTTAGCAATTACTATTTTCAAATATTGCCCCAAAATTTTTTGAAAAAAATATTATTGAGTTTATTATACTAGAGTTTTGTTCTAAAAATTCAAAAAATTTAAACACATTTTATTTATGCAAAACTCTTAAAACCCTTTTTGAATCCTGTTTTTAAAAAGTAAGTAATTAAACTGAGATTTTAAGTTAAAATAAACATTAAATATTGAACATTTAAATAGATTAAAACAATTTATATGAATTAAAAATGTCCTATTTTAACATTTATTATAACATAATACTTAAATTGTAATTAAAGTTGGCAAATTAATAAAATAAAAAAGTATATTTCATAAAAAATCGTTACTTTGAACTAAAAAAATTTATGATTAAAAGGAGGATTTCAGCAATTTAAAGTACTTTTTCTTTTTATCTATAAATATATTCATTATTTCTGAATGTCCTCATCATTTCTGAATTGCATATTAATTTTACTTTTAAAGAAGGCTTAAAAAAAGGTAATTATATATATATGTATATAGTTATAAGTAGTTACAGTAGCTCATTTCAGGCTTCTTCCTGAAATGCCGTAATACAAACAAGAACGGACCTTTAGCTTTTTCCTACTATTATATCAGATTTTTTTAACTACATGTTTTTACCATCTATTAAAATAATAAGTTTTTAGGAATCATGTAACATTAAAAATAAATATATCTTTTATCTAATAAAAGAAAAGTCTTTATTTTAAAATATCTGCTTAATACAACAAATTAAAAATTTTATAATAAGCAATTAAAATAAAAACATTTTTCAATAAATTCAAGAATTGTTCTAGTTATAAGTTATAATAATTTTATTTTTAAGGGAAATAGTATTAAATTTCATCAAAAATATTTACTTCAAAACTAAGAATATAAACGAATTTAAATATTATACTTCGAGAAATGCTTTTTAGAACAAAAAATTCTTATAAATATTTATTTAAAAATTTTAAAATATTTAATTTTTAATCGAATTATTTTTTAAAAATATTTAATAAGCAATTCCAGAATTCATATTTAGGTTATAGCAAATTAATAAAATGCTAACTTTATAATGTTTTATGTAAAATTTCTGCAAATTTTAAAGAATAATGAAAGTGCATTTTTTAAATCGTAATATGCTAAATATTTTATGGATTTTATTCTTCTATCTTTTTTCAAATTTTCGAATTAATAAAAAAATTTTATACCAACTCTACACTTTCTCATTATTGATCAATCTATTCATTGTTACTTAAAATTAATAATGGCATACAATGAAGGTCTTGTAACCAATTAATAGTAGAAGGCCAAATGACACTTTTAGTTTTCGGGCCTGTATAAGTAACGAATTATATCGCCGCCTCTTCATGCTAAAAGATAGGAGAAAAAGAAAATCGATAAAATATGCTTAATATTTTTTTCTTCGCTTATTTTTTTATTTATTTATTTTCTTTCTTCATCTTTTCGGGTTAATGGCCAATTTTTTTTAGTATATATTTTTAAAGTATAGTTTTGATTTTCATTTATATTCTGTACTAAAATTTAAAATAAAATCAATTTATCAGTAATCATTTTATCAGTAAATCATTTTATTGTAAATTGTCTAATATTTTGAAATTCAATTAATAAAAATTCCAAATATTTTTTTATTATTTAAAAACGAATTTTTAAAAGCAGAATTTCTTTAGCAATTACTATTTTCAAATATTGCCCCAAAATTTTTTGAAAAAAATATTATTGAGTTTATTATACTAGAGTTTTGTTCTAAAAATTCAAAAAATTTAAACACATTTTATTTATGCAAAACTCTTAAAACCCTTTTTGAATCCTGTTTTTAAAAAGTAAGTAATTAAACTGAGATTTTAAGTTAAAATAAACATTAAATATTGAACATTTAAATAGATTAAAACAATTTATATGAATTAAAAATGTCCTATTTTAACATTTATTATAACATAATACTTAAATTGTAATTAAAGTTGGCAAATTAATAAAATAAAAAAGTATATTTCATAAAAAATCGTTACTTTGAACTAAAAAAATTTATGATTAAAAGGAGGATTTCAGCAATTTAAAGTACTTTTTCTTTTTATCTATAAATATATTCATTATTTCTGAATGTCCTCATCATTTCTGAATTGCATATTAATTTTACTTTTAAAGAAGGCTTAAAAAAAGGTAATTATATATATATGTATATAGTTATAAGTAGTTACAGTAGCTCATTTCAGGCTTCTTCCTGAAATGCCGTAATACAAACAAGAACGGACCTTTAGCTTTTTCCTACTATTATATCAGATTTTTTTAACTACATGTTTTTACCATCTATTAAAATAATAAGTTTTTAGGAATCATGTAACATTAAAAATAAATATATCTTTTATCTAATAAAAGAAAAGTCTTTATTTTAAAATATCTGCTTAATACAACAAATTAAAAATTTTATAATAAGCAATTAAAATAAAAACATTTTTCAATAAATTCAAGAATTGTTCTAGTTATAAGTTATAATAATTTTATTTTTAAGGGAAATAGTATTAAATTTCATCAAAAATATTTACTTCAAAACTAAGAATATAAACGAATTTAAATATTATACTTCGAGAAATGCTTTTTAGAACAAAAAATTCTTATAAATATTTATTTAAAAATTTTAAAATATTTAATTTTTAATCGAATTATTTTTTAAAAATATTTAATAAGCAATTCCAGAATTCATATTTAGGTTATAGCAAATTAATAAAATGCTAACTTTATAATGTTTTATGTAAAATTTCTGCAAATTTTAAAGAATAATGAAAGTGCATTTTTTAAATCGTAATATGCTAAATATTTTATGGATTTTATTCTTCTATCTTTTTTCAAATTTTCGAATTAATAAAAAAATTTTATACCAACTCTACACTTTCTCATTATTGATCAATCTATTCATTGTTACTTAAAATTAATAATGGCATACAATGAAGGTCTTGTAACCAATTAATAGTAGAAGGCCAAATGACACTTTTAGTTTTCGGGCCTGTATAAGTAACGAATTATATCGCCGCCTCTTCATGCTAAAAGATAGGAGAAAAAGAAAATCGATAAAATATGCTTAATATTTTTTTCTTCGCTTATTTTTTTATTTATTTATTTTCTTTCTTCATCTTTTCGGGTTAATGGCCAATTTTTTTTAGTATATATTTTTAAAGTATAGTTTTGATTTTCATTTATATTCTGTACTAAAATTTAAAATAAAATCAATTTATCAGTAATCATTTTATCAGTAAATCATTTTATTGTAAATTGTCTAATATTTTGAAATTCAATTAATAAAAATTCCAAATATTTTTTTATTATTTAAAAACGAATTTTTAAAAGCAGAATTTCTTTAGCAATTACTATTTTCAAATATTGCCCCAAAATTTTTTGAAAAAAATATTATTGAGTTTATTATACTAGAGTTTTGTTCTAAAAATTCAAAAAATTTAAACACATTTTATTTATGCAAAACTCTTAAAACCCTTTTTGAATCCTGTTTTTAAAAAGTAAGTAATTAAACTGAGATTTTAAGTTAAAATAAACATTAAATATTGAACATTTAAATAGATTAAAACAATTTATATGAATTAAAAATGTCCTATTTTAACATTTATTATAACATAATACTTAAATTGTAATTAAAGTTGGCAAATTAATAAAATAAAAAAGTATATTTCATAAAAAATCGTTACTTTGAACTAAAAAAATTTATGATTAAAAGGAGGATTTCAGCAATTTAAAGTACTTTTTCTTTTTATCTATAAATATATTCATTATTTCTGAATGTCCTCATCATTTCTGAATTGCGTATTAATTTTACTTTTAAAGAAGGCTTAAAAAAAGGTAATTATATATATATGTATATAGTTATAAGTAGTTACAGTAGCTCATTTCAGGCTTCTTCCTGAAATGCCGTAATACAAACAAGAACGGACCTTTAGCTTTTTCCTACTATTATATCAAATTTTTTTAACTACATGTTTTTACCATCTATTAAAATAATAAGTTTTTAGGAATCATGTAACATTAAAAATAAATATATCTTTTATCTAATAAAAGAAAAGTCTTTATTTTAAAATATCTGCTTAATACAACAAATTAAAAATTTTATAATAAGCAATTAAAATAAAAACATTTTTCAATAAATTCAAGAATTGTTCTAGTTATAAGTTATAATAATTTTATTTTTAAGGGAAATAGTATTAAATTTCATCAAAAATATTTACTTCAAAACTAAGAATATAAACGAATTTAAATATTATACTTCGAGAAATGCTTTTTAGAACAAAAAATTCTTATAAATATTTATTTAAAAATTTTAAAATATTTAATTTTAAATCGAATTTTTAATCGAATTATTTTTTAAAAATATTTAATAAGCAATTCCAGAATTCATATTTAGGTTATAGCAAATTAATAAAATGCTAACTTTATAATGTTTTATGTAAAATTTCTGCAAATTTTAAAGAATAATGAAAGTGCATTTTTTAAATCGTAATATGCTAAATATTTTATGGATTTTATTCTTCTATCTTTTTTCAAATTTTCGAGTTAATAAAAAATTTTTATACCAACTCTACACTTTCTCATTATTAATCAATCTATTCATTGTTACTTAAAATTAATAATGGCATACAATGAATGTCTTGTAACCAATTAATAGTAGAAGGCCAAATGACACTTTTAGTTTTCGGGCCTGTATAAGTAACGAATTATATCGCCGCCTCTTCATGCTAAAAGATAGGAGAAAAAGAAAATCGATAAAATATGCTTAATATTTTTTTCTTCGCTTATTTTTTTATTTATTTATTTTCTTTCTTCATCTTTTCGGGTTAATGGCCAATTTTTTTATCAACTCTAAACTTATTCATTATTAATAAAATAATTCTTTGTAACCTTACAATTAATTTATGGTATACATATGAAGGTCCTGTAACCAATTAAGTGCAAACGGCAAAACAGCACTTTTATTTTCCGGGCCTATATAAGTGACGAGTTATTCCGCCGCTTCCGATAATGCCTCAAAACCAACGGTAACGGACCGCATTGTATTTGCCGTTAACGTTCCGAAAATGCCAGCTTACAGCCTTACGTTTGCCGCGAGGTGTGTGCTTACTGGGATTATTTATTTTCTTAATCTTATGATAATTTTTACATAATGAAATTAACTTAAATGAAATTATATTTGTTTGATATTAAAGCATGGATTTGCTTAGAGTATTTAAAAAATGTGGACAAAATGTTGGTTTATTAGAATAGTAGCATATAATAAGTTGTTGAAGATCCTGCTATGTTTTTTTAACCACTTTTGTAATAACTTTTTTTTAAAAATTCAATAATAAAAAAATTAAATGTTAATTTAGTTAGTTAAGTTAATTTTTCCACAAATACAAAATTATTTTTAAGCTAAATAAAGTTATTTCATTGATTTTATTTAGCTAAAAACAAATAATGAACTGAAACATCCGCAACTTTCATATTAATTTTTTCAAGGATTATGGCTTTTAAAGTTTCTGGGATTTTTGTAAAATAAAATGTTTTAAATAAGTTATAAGTTAGTGGTAGAAATCAATTGCGTTGTAACTTACAGTAAGGCGAATTTTTTGTAATAAGTTTAACTAAGTTCCTTTGAAAAGTCGTTCAACTAGTAATTAAACTTCTTTTTTGCAACCAAGTTTTATTGTTCTTATTTATTAAATATTGAAAACTGATTTAGAAATCAGTTGTAAAAATAGAAAATCATCTCAAGAAAGATAAATAATTTACATTCATATTAGTGCAATTTTCAATTTAATTTAAAATTTGCATTATCATTCAAAACTTTACATAAAAATGAAAAACATTCTTATATTGTAAAAGTCAATTTTTCTACTTATGCATTACATTTGGATGGTTTGTTCCGTGTCTAAAATAATGTCAAAACATACCTAAATTATTTTAAAAGGCTTAAATTGTATGAAGCAGTGTGACATGAATGCATAAATTAGATATTAAAGATCTAATACTTTTATTTATTCAAACTGTATTCTTGTTTTAATCATTTCTAATTATCCATTTTTTTTTATGTTTCATTTACTTTATATGAATGATGCTTGATAAAAATTTATAAGAAACAATATTTTTTTTAATTAATTTTTTTGATTGAAATGTAAAGTTAATGTGTAAAGTGTAAGTTAAAAACATTTTTAAATAAACTTCATAGCTTATTATAAAGATTGTATCAATGCTAAGAACAAGTTTATGTATATTATAAATAATTTAGTCTACTAATTTTATTGTAATATTATATGTGTTTATGAAAATAATATACTAAAAAAGTAAAAATTATTTTTTACCTAAGGTCAGATGGTATTGGAACTGTGACTGTTGAAAAGTGATATTTTTGCCAATATTGAGGTACAATTACGAATACTTCTTGAAAACCGAATTACTCATTTTAGGTAAATATATTACTCTTTTCTTTATAATTTACTCTAAATTAGCTTATTCAGGTGGCCACCCACCTGGAAAACCTTGAAAACCTGGAATTATCAGGGAATTTTTTTTATACTGGAAATATCAGGGAAATTTGGATAAAAGCCTGGAAAAATCAGGGAATTTTAAAGAAAAACTGGAAATTTTTTCTTTGATAATTTTTTTTAATTTAAATTATTTCATCCATTATACCCACTTTTTTAAACAGAAATGTATCACCAAACAGTTGAAATATCATCAACTTAGTGATACTTTGCTTACATCAAAATTTGCTCCATTACAGCTCTGTTAAACTAGAATGTAACATAAAATGCTTCCACGGTTGCTAAACGAATGTAGAAATCTTTGATCGCTGTGGGACTGTGCAATTTAGGAAAGATTCTAGTGGAGGTGGAAAAAGGGATTAGGATGTTATCTTCTGTTTTTATATTCTGTCCTTGGGCTGAATCCATTTATGGCTCAAGTTTGTTTCGATGCTTTGGAAGTAATTTTTTTCTTCTATTTTGACAAAATGTTTTTGTATTTTTAACTTTATAAAATTCTCCAAAAATTAGTTGGTTATAATTGAATAATAATAGATTTTATAAGGAGCCAACTATAATATTAATATTTAATTTTACTCTTTTGTTGGCCAATATATGATTTTTGATTCAAAATTTTGTACCAAAACATTAAAAAATAAATAAAAAATCTTGCCAAATTGTCCAAATAAGTTTTTTTTTAAGATATGTTAAAAAAAATAGCATTTTGAATGAAATATTTTATAATATAGACACTTTTCTTGTACACATCCTATATTTTATAAGAAAAAAAAACAAAAACCTGGAAATTTTATAATTTTTATCTGGAAAACCTGGAAAAATCAGGGAAATTTGAAGTCTGATTTGAGTGACCACCCTGTTTTTAGAAGTATGTGATTTGTTAGTTTAGTGGTATTAATAATAAAATTAGATTATGTTATTTTAACAGTTCTTTGTATAACTATAAAATTAGGTTTTACTTTACTCATTTACTTAAATTATTGTAAAAATCAGTTCTTTATCAAATCCTCATTAAATATAACTTTCTTTTGAGTTTTTACTTACTTCAAATGATATACTAAATTGCTTCAAAATTAATTCTACAGAGTGGCTAAGATAAAAGAGTCCTGGTGAGAATATAAAGTACAAATTCTTACAAAATTTATTACTCAGGAAATCTTTTATCTTGTCCAATACGACAACTTGTATCCACTCTGTATTATTTAACAAGATTGGGATTAAAATAAATTTTGATTTTGATAAAAGATTTCCTCTGAGGTGGTTTTTTTCATGATTTTTTTTGAATAATTGTTGTTTTAGAGTGCAATTCAGCGTGCATTCAAATTATCCACCATCAGTTGAAGCTAAAATAAATGTAATATTTAAAAAAAATATGCTAGATTCACTGATATTGAAATTTCCCTGTGTGATACTGTAATGTAGGAAAATTTGAAATACTATCTTACTCCTACTTTTAGTAGCCAATGCATAATTTTTAAAAAAAACTCTGATATTATTACAAAATCAATCAAAAATATTCATAATAAAGAAAATACAAAATAGTTCATGTATCAAAATTGTAAAGGTCAGTAATGTCAATCAGTGTCAATTGTCAGTAATAAATAAACATACTAATTTAAATGCCAACGTAGTTTAATTATATAAATATAATTAGTTTAAAACTTGTTTTACTTTTATCTTTATTTTATATTAAACATGAAGCTTTAATGGTTTTTCATTGTTATATGTAAAAATTAATTCATGTTCAAAAATAATACCTGTCATAACATGATTCAGATAAACATGTTATATCCTGTTTTCTGGGAGATCCGACCTTTTAAATTTTCGACGAGGGTTTTCAATGTTTGCCTTTATCTGACACAGATGTGTGGACGAAGGTAAATTGTTTTTTTCTCCGTTTGTAGTTAACGCCACAAATAGATAGATTTTTTTTTTATAATGTATAATATTTTATTCTTTCTAAAATGTTATAAAATAAGCTATACAGAATGTTATAAAATTTACTTCTACCCTGCCTGATTTCCAGCTAACAAAGCACTCATCCATAACTAATAGTTTTTAATTCAAATAAATAAAATTTAAAATCATTAACTCTCATTAGCTTATTATTCAATGAATTCTTTTGATTTTAATTTTTGATACAGTTAAAGTTTTCAAATTTTTTGGGCATCTTTAAAAATCCCTGCTTTATTTAGAAAAAGTGTATTATCTTATTTGCTTAAAAGCCTACATTTCATTTTCAGAATTTCTTCATTCTAGTTTTATAGAAGAGCAGTTGAGCACATTAAGTAAATCATAAACAAAAAAGAATAATTTATAAAAAGGATAGACTTGAAGAACATAATATTGGATTCTGATGAATAAATAAAAAATTATAACAATTGTTATTTAATGGTGCTTTGATTTGTGAATATTTCAAATTTTTTTGAAAGTCATTTTATCTCAGAAGTTTCTTTCTATTAGATTATTTAAGTTTCTTTTTATTAGATGAATATAAGGAATTATATTAAATATCGAGTGATTTTTCTTTGTATTAAGCTTCAACGCTTTTTTAAACAAAAATATTTTTAAAGCTATTAAGGTTTTTACAGGGTGTCTGCGCACCTGGAAAGTCATGGATTTCGGCATTGAGAAAAATTTTTCATAAAATGTCATGATTTTAACTATTAAAAAAAAAAAAATTCATGCAAAGTCATGGATTTAGTTTGCCAAAAAATCTAATTTTTAAAATGCAGTTTAGTCCCCTTCCCCAATTTCACTGTGTTCCGAATATCTGAATTTGTAACAAAAACCCCACTAGCAGTCATATTTTATTAAAATATAAAATATTCTTATCCTGCTCTTTAAAAATTATGGTGTTCTTTCAAAAAATGAAAGAACATTATTTCTAGAGTGAATTTTCTTTTAAACTTCTGTGAGTAATTTCAATTTTTTTTTACTTATGTATTATTATTATTATTTTTAATCAATTTTAAATTCTAGCTGAAGCAAATGAGAACAGAAAAATTAGGAGTATTTCTTTCCTTTCTGATGAACAAGAAAAGTATCTTTAAAAAATAATTCTGCAGAAAAAAAGAAGAAAAATGTTTTACTTTTATACTTTTTTCAGCTATTTTATTGCTTCAATTCTTTCTTCACTCTGTTTTTTAAATTTAAAATCTATAAATATGAAGATGCAGAGTATAACAGTTTTGGCTATATCTATCATTTCAATTAATGTGGGCCGGCCAGGTGGCTGAGCGGTTAGCATGCCTGACTGCGAAGCCATTGGCTGGGGGTTCGAATTCCGCTTTGGGCATGGGTGTTTCTCTCTCAGTGTTGTCCTCTGTTGTTTGTGAATGTGACCCACCCTTTAAAACGGATATCTGTGACAGTGTGGCGTGGGTACTGTTACTCGCCTCCGTGACTTAGGTTCATAGGTGGCCACTGGGTGACGTTAAATGAGTAACACTTCCGGCATCTTCTGAAGTGGAGAACTAACAGTTCAGTACCTGCTGTTAGAAAAAAAGAAGAAGAAAATTTCAACTTATGTTATTATGATGCTTTCTTAAATTTATTGTTGTGTTTTTGTTGGAGAAAATAGTAACTTTGTTAAGTCATGAGAAATTCTTGGAATCAGTCATGAAAAGTCATGGATATGAAAATCTAAAATATAGCAGATACCCTGTTTTTATTTAATTTTAACTGACTCAACGTTGTACCTTTTTAAAAAATAAAATGAAAGTGTTCACTTTTCTAAAGAGATATCTAATGTTTATGAGTAACAGCTACTATTCTTAATAAAATATGGCTAGACATTCAAAATACTTTTGGTTTAGTTTACACTAAATTATGTGACCGAACATTCTCTTGCTTTTGTATCACTATATTGGATAATGATTATTTAGGAAAGATCCTTTGCAAGCTCACTTTTTTTTTTCCTTTTTTTATATGGCTTTTAATTTACTTATTTATTTAATATTTTTGTCATAGCTGTTATAGTTTCCCCTCCTTCTTCCTTACTTTATTTTACTAAAACTTCCACAGTTTCAGATCAAACATGATATAATGATTTTTATTTTTTCACAGGAGGGGAAGGAGCACTTATTGGTGCAGGTGCATCTGTTGCTGGTATTGGATCAGATATTGGAGGCAGCATCAGAATTCCAGCATTCTTCAATGGAGTGTTTGGCCATAAACCTACGCCCGGTAAATAAACTTTTTCAGAAACAATTTGTTAGGTATATATGTATGTATTTGAAATTGTACTATGCATCCAGCGGCGTAGTGTCAATGTATGTTCGAGGGGGTTTATTGGTTATCTTCTGTCTTTGTTGTTGGCCATCAAAGCAGATGGGGTGTGGATGTTCTTGTTGTCCAGTGGCGCCATCTATAGCCAAGAATACGACTTCGGACACACCCATATGTCACACCTGTTTCTAGGGCAAACCTGTCCATGCATTAACAGATCGTAATTTTGATCTGACCCAGAGAATGATCATTCTCCAATTCAGTACCCCCAGAGGTATAATTTGTTGTGGGAATATGAAGGACATTATGACCCAACAGATTTAACCTGCACCAGTCACCATTTACTGCACTGGGAGTTTTCGGTCGGACTCCCTTTATGAACTCCCTTTCCCAAGAACAAGAGTCCTGCCAACTTCTTCTATATATTTATATACCGGGATCTGTCCAGTCTAAATTTGCTAGCGTTTAGCGGTACCTTCACAAATTCGACTTCAGAAAAAATGGTAGTTTCATGAAATACTTTTTCTTAAAATTTTATTTTTGTATCTCGTAACTCATAGATACAAAAAATTTATTTTTGTATCTATAGTTAATTATAGTCCTACTATATAGTACAATAGTTAATATCAAGTAATATATATAATTTCATATGGGGTTTTGTCCCCCAAACTACGCTACTGTATATGTCAGAATATCATTACTACTAGGATTATTATTATTACTAGGAAAATTAAATTCTCCAGGTAAAAATACCACATATTGCTTTACTGACATTTGTGTTTCATGCTTCTATTCTCTCTTCTTTTGTACTAGATTAGAGACAATGGGTAAATCACTCATCCTTCAAATATGAAATAACTTCACATCATGAAAATACAAGATCGTCGATTTGTAATGTTTATTACTTTTTTTTTATTTAATATGAATTATGAAATTAAATTATAATTTTAAAAAACTTTTTAAATTTGAGCAAAGTTTGATGGCTATTCCAAATTGACATTATTAGGACAAAATAAGAAAACATGATGAGCCAACAATTAAATAATAAAACTTATTTTTTTTATAGTTACAAATTTAAATAGGTTCATTTAATAATTTTTTTAAATTAAAGTCATGCAATTAGGTCACAAAAAATTTTCAATAACGTTTTATCTTTAAATAAATTTAGAGTTTGCTATAATAGAAATAAGAAAGCAAAACTGACAAAAATCTAATAGTTAAATAATTATAAATTCAGTTCTCCTTCATCAGTATATGAATATTATCAAAACTAATAATTAAATGTAGACTAAGTGTTCTCAAAATACAATTTTATTGAAATAGTATATTGAATATTATACGTTGACCCCCTTACTTATTCAAAACAAATGATTATTTTATTATAGTTCTTTTGCGAATGGCATTTAATAATCTGGTAATTTATATTTTATTTTGATGTGGCTATTCTAACTGTGACTTTATCTTTATTTATTTTTACTATATGTGGGCGTCTCTTTATTAAGTCTTAGTCTGTGTACTTTTAAATTGTTATTCTTTTTCATTAATTTTTCTTTTCATTTATATACATTTCAATTTTTCTAATTGTTTTATTTAATTTGTTTTTCCATTATGGGACCTCGGAGGCACTGTCAGTTTTTAGTTTCACCACTGACAACAGAAGGGCTCCTGTGTGTTAGCAGGCAGTGTGTCCCCTGATGAAATGCTAACGCACATATCTTGAGTGCTAACACACATATCTTAAAGTTTTTGTTGTTTTCTGCTAGAATTGTATTTGCGCTTTTCGATTTTGATTTATTATTTTAAATGTTACATACTTATTTTGTCTTTTTCTGAATTTGTAAATTAGTTTCATTCTTTGATTAGACAAATAGCATTTACTAATGTCCGATATTTTATCAGGCAAATATACTAGTCTATTAATTATATTATTCATTGGCTCGCTCCCAATTGTTTATCAGGCAAAATAATATATTAATAACAATATTCATGCCAAGTAATTCTTTCGAGAAAAAGTGAAATTTTAAAATACAAATTATATAATATCTAGTTTCACAGACAACCAATTATCGGTTTACGTCTCAAAAAGGACAAACTGTTCAATCAAAAGAGAGAAATATCATCAAATGTATGAAATATTTAATGTTAAAAAAATGCATGTAAGGATTGCGAAATAAATATTTTTTCATATGATCACCAAATAACAACCGTGTTCAGGATTGTCCACATCCTTCTACCAAAAATAGCGAAATAGTATTGTCAGATACCACATGATGGAGGCGGAGCTGAGTGCCAACTCCTGGTGAACGAACTATACGTCTTATGATGACAAATAATCTAGTTTCTAATGTTGTTTATTGTTTTATTATGACTACTAGCCATTTTTAAATGATAAAGAAAATATTATAGAGTTAGCAAGTACAAATTAAAATGAATTGAAATTTACTAGTACAAATTAAAATTTGTTATTTTGTAAGTTTGATTCTAAGTTGCTAATAAATAAAAAAAAATTAAGGAAAAATAATTAAATAAACAAATTAAAGCAACAGATGATAATTTTAATTCTGAAATCCAAAAAACTTCCATGACTTTTGTGGGGTAAACTTTTTGTTACTTTTTGATTATTGATTTCTTAAAAATAAACCTTTTTATAATATTCCATACAGTTTTGCAAAGTATAGATTATACATCTTATTATTAAATACCTTATCTCAAATATTCCTTTTAATTAATGAATTAAAAGGAATATTTCAGAATGAAAAGGAGTTTTTCAGAATTTATAAGTGAATGAACACTTTTGGGAGCCACTGTAAAGATAAAAATTTATTGATATATAATCATCTGGAATGGTTTTCTTTTTCTTAATGAAAATATATTAAACCCTACTTATCCAAGGTTTTATTGGTCATTCTGTTTTTACCATTTTGTAGGTAAACTTTGAGCAAAAACTTTTCAATGTAGCACCTTTAAAAAAAATTCATTCAAACAGCATATTTTACAAACTAAACATATTATTTTCTCCACATGTTTAAATTTTTTTAAAATTAATGTTGTACCAAAACATTAAAAAGAAAAAACAAAACCTTGCCAAATTGTTAAAATTAATTTAGTCTACTTATTTTTTCATGATTATATGTTAAAATAATAACATTTTAAATAAAATACTTATAATATTGACACTTTTCTTGTACTCAGCTTACACTTTATGAGAAGAAAAAAATACACTGACCTGGTAATTTCAAGATTTTTACCTGGTTAGGGCTGACCCTGAACTTTAAAGCATGCATATTTTTTTTAAATCTGGAACCATTTTCTTTAAAACTTTAAATGTATTTCCAAACTCACAATTTTCTCTTCAAAAAATTATTCAAACAATATTTTGTTTGACAGAAAAATTTTCATACTATTAGTATTCTTTTTCTGCCTGTTTTAGTTCATAACTTGTAATAACATCTTTTCAGGTGTTACTAACATTTTTTTTTTATTGAGGCTATAAAGTAGAAATAATTATTGACGAAAAGTAAATTCCTCAAAGCCCAGGCTAATATTTGGTTTGGTTTCTTTGCTGAAAAAGGAATAAAAGGCAGATGCTGTATTTTGTCTTTCCTTATACTCCTTAGAAACTCCTTGGAAATAAAAAAAAGTCTCCACGGAGTACTTGGAACTACTTAGATTTCCAAATTAGTCCTTAGAAACTCCTCAGATTATTGCATTGAATGGATGAACTTACTAAGTTCGCGGTTGAATTTGCTGTCCAAGCAAGGAAACAAAATTATATGACTTAGCTGTCAAAATCTAATAGTTTAAGAAAAACTTTAAAAGAAAAAAAATACTGAATTGCAAGAGTTAGAAGAAAAAAATAACAGCAAGTAATTTTAATTTTACATGATACAAGCAAACTTAATTAATGATTTACTGTGATTTTTTTTTTTTGTAGAAAATACCTTAGATTTTCTTATGTATTCAAATTTACATCTTTAACATCTCTACTATGCATATTAACAAGATTTATTAAAATATTTGAAACTAGAAAATGTATTTATGTGTGAAAGTGATAACTTTATTTTTCTTGATGAAGTTTGACAAAGTCAAAATTTATTTCAAAAAGGCTGGAGAAAAATATCTTATGCAAAATATAGATTTTTGCAAGTTCTTTATACTAACTGCTTTTTAACTTTGTGTGAAACATAACTAGACAGTTTTTTTTTTTTTTCAAAAGTTTTTAAATTTTTGATAAGTTCTTAAAATTTTGGATTCCTTGGATTTTTTCTTCTGATCTCTGTATGAACCCTGAAGTTACAAGTTATAATTAAAAATGCTAATATAAAACATGTCAGTGAACATTTTTAAGGGCATTATTTTGTTTTTTTAATGTTATTTTCAAAGGTTTCTTTTTAAAAGGCATTTTTTAAGAATTTTTAGGCTATCAATATCCTAACCCTACTTGTTGCTATATATTTTTTCTAATAAATTGAATGTATTTCAATTTCTTGTAATTCTGTTTAGGCTCATGATTCTCCTGTTCAATGTATAGTTTGGAATCGCAATGATCTTTGGATGGTAACTGGTGATCATGTAGGATAAGTAAAATATTGGCAAAGCAATATGAACAATGTAAAAATATTCCAAGCACATAAAGAACCCTTACGAGGAAACAGGTTCTGCAATTTTTAAATATTTATTTTAATATAACTTTTTGAATTCATTACTGTATATTGCAAGGACAATTTTTACATATTTGCTACTGATTAAAATTCTAGAACACTTTTTATTCCAACTAACTATTTAATTCACTGTTACTGAACAAAAATGTCGAGTTCAAAACCTTTTTTTTAATTGGACGATTCAGTTATCGATTACAAACATCAAACAATTCATTACAGGGTTGGGGTTTTGGACAGGACAAGTGGGTTTTACTGTTTTAAACTGGATAAAACTGTCTTAAAGTGTCCAAAACCTTGAACTTAGGTAAAAGGTAAAAATTCTATATGTGTAACCATTGTACACATTATAATTACCTGTATCAATAAATATTTGATATTTTTTATATAATTTACTTTAACTTATTAAAGGAAAATAATATAATATAACAGGAAAAGGTTTATAATTTTTGAAGCTCCACGATTCATTGAACAACAAAAGTGAATACCTAATCCTTTAAATATAAATATGCTTTTAATACTGATAAATAATGTTTTTGCATAAGGATAAATAATGCAATATTAAAAATTGATTATAATTTTTTTTTAAAATACTAAATCTGTTTAAAAATTAACCTTTTAGTTTTCAAAATATTTTTTTTAAAAAATATTATAATTTCTGTATCACAGGATGATAAAAAAGACATTTAAAAAAAAAAAAATAATAAATTGTTTTTAAACATAAATATATTAGTTTACATTGGAAATACAAAATAACTGAAAAATGTATTAACACTTTTGAAGGGCATAACATCAGTTTCAGTTACTGGCACTGGTGATGTATCACCACTATGCTAAAAGAATCGTACATGAATGAAATAAAAGTATTCTTGAATAGTACTATAGATAAATAAACCTGTTTATGACTAACCAAGTGCTTAGTCCCTAATAGCTTAACCTGTATGGAAAGATCAAAGTTCAGTTATGTACTATTGAATGAGACGACCAATTAATCTTCTTTTGTTTAATGTTTAAATTGAAGAGTCAAACAATATTAATAAGACATTACACTTTTAAAAACAAATATTCTCTAGTAGATTTAATTATCGATATGTTATTAGTTCTATGTTTATTTTACCTTTTAAATATTGTTCCGATAAAATTGTGACATAATTTGAGTAAAAGGGTTTTGGACAAAGGGGTTTTAGACAGGACGGTTTTAACCGTAGATTAATCCATTCTGTCCTAAACCTTGCCAACCCTGATTCATTAGCATCCTTTTTTTTATATATAGGTAGTTTTGTATTTTCAAGAATCGTAAGAATAAGCAAAGCACCAATATCCCTTAGTCATCGTATTTGAACACTTTCATTTATTATTTCTTATCTGAACAAGTAACCAACACTGCATATTACTTATAGCATTTGAAAAGTTAATTCTGAGTACAATGTTATTTATTAATCTTGTTTCTTTTCTATTTTTGAAATTAAAAAAACTTAAATATGTACACTTTTTATTATGAATTATATATGTTTGTGTGACTCGAGAAATGAATTTTAAAATATATGTGAATTCACTCCTATATTTTAAAATTTTTATTCTCTTTACCTGAAATTATTCCTGAATAATTTTTTTTGTAGCACTGATTCCAGCTAATTGGTTATTGTTGGTAATTATTCCGACATTAAAACTAACTAATATATCTTTCTATATTTGTACCATCTGTGAATATTTAGTGAAAAGTTTTTAATATTAAATTTTTGCATTAGGTAATTGTGGGATTAATAGTTATCTGTATTAATTATTTATCGATGAATTTGCTGCTAACAGTTTCAAAATTAAGACTTTTTGCGTGGTTCAGTTTTATATATTTTTTTAATTGTTATGCAATATTTAAAGTATATATTCTATCTGCATTTTTTTTCAAGTTTAAAAAACGATTTGCTTACAATGTTTATAAATAAAACACTAATTATTTATTTTATGTGTTTTAGTTTTTGTCCTGTTGATACCAAATTCATCACTTGCTCTGATGATGGCACTATAAGGATTTTGGATTTTTTAAAATGTGTTGAAGAAAAAATTCTGAGAAGTATTATGTCAATTTCATTTTTTTTGTTTACTGTATGTTTATTTTATTTAAAAGCCTTAGAATGTTTCATCCTTCAAGAATAGAGGTTCACTTTTTCTCTCCAAAACAATTTATAAATGTTTATTTTAATATGAAATTAATAAAAATTGCTTTTATCTAGGTAAGGATTGTCTAAAGTAGTTTCGAATTTAAACTTCATTCATCCAAAATTACAATTAATTGCATGCCAACACAAATAGGAAAAACCTAATTTTTTACTATGAACTAAATGAAGGAATACATATTTTTAAAATACTCCAATTTTAAGGTACTTTATAATAGAATACTCCAATTTTAGGGTATGTTATAAAAGTTGTGCAGAATTTTCATTCTCTTTTCTTTTATATTTTTCAGTGGAAACGAATATTTTCATAGTTGGAATTTGTTTTTGCCAAGAAAATTAAATTAAAGTTAACAAAGTGTGGAACTGTTGTGGTTAGAACACCTGTTGAAGTTCACCTGTAAAAGTTGCAAATTTTTCACACCATAAAACGTCAGAAACTACTAATTTTCATTTTGTTAAACAAAAATATTTTCCAATTTTTTTAATTATCTAGGTAAAACCAGTTTCCTCATCATATGATAATAAATATACAGTTTTGTCACAAAAATTCGTTTTTCAAACTTTTTAAAAACACGAAACATTTATCAAATTCATGATTTAAAATCAACAATTATTTGAATAAAAAATATATTTTTAGTTACTGATCTTTATGTTGTTATTAATGCTGTAAAATTTATAGCTTAGAATAAACAAAAATATATAAATACTTTGCTATCTCTAAATATGAAAATAACAAGAAATCTTGACACAAAAATCTACTTAAATTCAAAATTCTATTGACAAGCGACCAGATTTGATGTATTATCAACAAATTTTGAATTTTCGAATGGGCATGAGAAAAATTGCTCTCCTGTTCTGTAGCTTCCAACACTTTCTCTCTAATTAAAAGAAAAGGTTATGTAATAAATAAGATTGATTGGTTTTTGTAGTTACTACAACTATCTTATTACAAATGTAATTAATTTGCATTGCAACTATTTTTTTTAAATGTAGTGATTACAAACCACTTTCGTAATAAAATCCTTTTTTATTTCCTTTTAATGGATGGATTTTGTTGGAAGATCCAATTTACACTTGTATTTGAAATTTTAAAGAATATTCGGATAGGAAGAAACAAATTAGTTAAAATAGTGTAGAATAATAACTAGCTTATTGAAACATGGGAATTTTTAAAAAAATATTTAATTCTTGATTAGAGGTAATTTGACATTTTTTTAAACAATCTAAAACAATATTATCATTCTAAATTAGAAAACAATCTAAACCATTCTGGCAAATTTCTATTTCAATATTCAACTTTGATGCCTTATTCTGCCTTTCTTAAAATTAATTTTTTATTTCAATTTCTTTTGTTTTTTCTGATGTTCTTTTGTTTTATTTTCTTTTCTTTTTTATTTCTGATATACGTTGGTCGATTCTAGAAAATTACCAAATATTTGAATTCAAATTTTTTGATTTTCTATATAAGTACTTTTATATCAAGGGTTGTAGAGCGAAATATATTCTACTGAGGGTATTATGTAAGACTTGTATTAATCATATTCGAAAAATTAGCAACATTTGAACTGCTAAATGAGGGATGCTCAACCTGAGATCTGAGGGCCACATGTGGCTCCTAAAGTCTCGTGACCCACGCAGCACCTAAGCAAAAGAAACTAATATAATTTTTCGAAGGAAAATATTATGTCTTTTAATTATGCCTTTGAGGTTTTGATGATCTAATTTAATGTAGTTTTTTGATGGCTTTTTTTTTTTCTTTTTGGTAAATGCTTTAAATTTCCCAAGTCTTAAAAGTTTCAATATTTTTATTTATGACATAATTACGATGCTTCAATTTATTGTTCTATCGTTTTTTTTTTCTTCGCGCACTTTTTGGCTCTGAAAATCCTGATATTTTCGATATATATTAATAAGACGTTCAAAAACTGAATTTTTTTTTCCTTTATCATTCTTTCATCAATTGTTGCTCCGCTTTTACTCTGTCAGTTTCATCACAAATCTAAGTAATTTTTTTGGATTGTTGTCAGTTGGTTGTTCTAGTTTAGAACTTGAAAGTATTGACATGTTAGGTTTTTTTAAAATCTACTTTTGTTTTTCAATTTTCATCATGGTTGATTTATTAAAACAAATTATTTTTACATAGCTGCCAACTCTACTGAATTTTCCAGTAGACTACTAGTATTTGTCATTTTCTCCGGGTCTACTGGTTTAATTAAAATTCTCCTGGTTTTTCATCAATTTTGAAAATTCCCTAAAAGTAAGTTTCCTAAAAAAATCGGTATTGAAATAGAATTTTTGCACAGGTTATTGCTTGCTTGAATATTTAAATATGTGTTACTAATACATAAGCGAGTCTCATTTATAAAAAACAGTCTGAAAAATGTTTTTGTTCTAAAATTTTGAGTCTTTGTAGAATTTCCTTTTTAAATTAATTAAAAAAATCTTTTAACTGTCTTTGATGAAATAAATGCCTAATACTTTTCAAAATTATGAGTAAATATAATACATAACATTTCAAGTTAATTTAATGTTAATCATAACTGGAAAACATTGCAGTTTTTTCAGTTGTGATGAATATAAAATGCAAAAAATATGACGTGCAAAATATTTAGTACATTTTGCAACAATTATCATGAAATTTGTAGTATTTTGTAAAATCTACTGGATTTTTACTTATCTATGTTGGCAGCTATGTTGTTAGATAAATTAATTATCATGAATTAATTATTAAGAACAAAATGTTTTATTTTTTATTGTCTGCCATGTTCAATTCTGATTCCTCATTTGCAAGTTTTGCTTGATGCGAAGTCACATCTGCTTTCATTAAAAATTGTTTGCTTTAACAAATAAAAGAAGATAATTTTTACTTAAACATACAATTATTTATCACTAAAAGACTATTATTTTATGAAGCAGATTGTGGCTTTCTCTTTTCAGAAGTGGTGCATCACTTTTACCACCTATGTTTTGAGTTTTTTTTCTTTTTCTGACTTTTTTCCATATGCAAGAAATTTGTACTCAATAAATTAGTACATCTTTTTCATGAGTCTTAAGATAAAGATTTTTTTTTTTTAGTTCAGTTGATTTCATTATATTCTTCCTTGTTCTGGGTTTTAATATTTATGTTAGCTCTTCTTTTAATTAGGTAGTTGCACTTTGTGAAGAAGATCAAGGATACCCTCACAGGTGACCTATAGCGTCACTGCCAGTTGATCATTAAAAGAATTCTTAATTTAAAAAAATTTCTTAAAAGAATACTAAATGTTATGAAAGAAATATACATATGTATAGGAATAAAATATAGTGGAAATAATTTAATTTACTAGTGCAATTTTGTGTTTCCTTGATTTTTTTCACACATTTTCAGCAAAGTTTCTTTTTTGTTTTTTTGTTGTGAGTTTCTTACCAATTGGTGGACGCTCAGAGGGTTGCTGCCTCTGGTAACTCCATCTCTTCTTCATCTAATTGAAGGATTATTATATTCGGCTATTAATTTCCTGATTCCAATTATTTTCTTGTTTCTGATTAGAATCATTTTTCATGTGCCAATTTTTTTCATAAATTTAAGAGGTATTAAAATTTTGATATAGTTTTAGAAAAAGACTAAGTTGAGACATTTCATAAGCAAACATATAGCTCTATAAATGTTGGGAATTGATATTTATGAAGTAGAAATGGCCATCAGTTATGGTCAGAATTAAAAAATGTTTAAATAACATATTTGTGTAAGTTAATCAATTCTGTCAATGGAATATATCAAAATATTTAAGTATCTAAAAACTAGTTCTTGTTTTAATGACACATTACAATGACTGACACCAGTTAATAAATTGCAAATTATAAAACTGAATCTATTCAGTACTTTGAATCACCTAATCAAAACCCAACTATAGGTCATAGTAGAATTAATCACTTTTATACATAGAAAAAAAAATCTGAGCCTATCTGTGGGAAATGTTGTTTTATTGTAAATTATTAAAAGATTTATTAAGGGAGAAAAGTTTTAAAGGTAAATATTGTTGCGAAAATTTCGAAATTTAAAAAAACGTGGAGGAAAGAAGATTTAATTTTTGCTACATTATTTAAGTCTCAAAATAATTGCTTTTCAAGAGACAAGTAGTACGAAGTACGCAAAACTTAATTCAAATTTTTGATTCAAAACTTGATTCTAATTTCAACCTGATTTCTTTTTCCTTTTGGAATTTTGATTCAAATGCTTTAACTTCAACCTCCTCCAGGTAATGCTTAATTTATCAATTATCCTGCACTTTTCATCGATGGATTTTTTTTGTGTATAAGAGAAAGAAGTGTTATACAAAGAAATTTTCATTTTTTTATAAATATCTTATTGTATAGACTATTAATTCATTAAAATTGGATGTTTTCAATTACTTCCCTACTTTTAATAGTCATTTATTTTAATTATAATTTCTTTTCAAATTAATAGTGAAGGAAAAACAAATTTAAAATTTGGATGTTATTCTGTGAAAAGTAAAGAATTTCTATGGACAAAACCCAAAATCACGACAGAACATAATTATTATGAAGCAATTGTATAATAATAACCTCTATTATAGAGCAATTGTATAATAATACCTTATAAAGCAAAATTTTGTGACAAATTTATTTATCTAATATTTTACAATTATTATATGACAAAAAATTCTTCTTGCATCTTAAAAAGTAATACTCGACTACAGGGACGCCCAATCATTTTTGGATAGCCAGTCACAAAAATTACGAAGCATTATGTTGAGGGCCAAAACTAACTTAAATCTGTACTTCTCAAGTATTTTGATTCTAGTTGAAAATACTTATATGAATTACATAACTAAATTCTTCATATAAACTAACTAAATATATTTAATCTAAATTACTTTAAACATTGTTGGATGATTAAAAAGTAAATAAGTTAATGACAAATAAAAAAAAATAAAAATAAAGTAACCTACAAAATTTCATTTACCTCAAAAGTTAACTTTTAGTTAGCTAGAAAACAAAATTTGTTATGTTTCTTGTTGTAATATCGGATTAACGAAATTGGAATCTTAATATTTACAATTGTATACTTTAATATTTACTTTTCAGAGAAGAAATCTCTCTTATTTATTTGCAAAAATTCATAATACATTAATTTTTACTTTAACCTCTGAGCCGTTGCCATAGACGAAACTTGAAAAATTTAATTGTTATAATCTGATGCTCTGAGAAAGACCCAAATAAATCAGTAACTTATTGTACAAAGCGCAGCCACTAAAGGATTTTTTTCTATTACATTTTTTTAATATTTTTAATATTTTTCCAAAGTTTTGTTAGTATTTTAGAGAATTTAGGAGCCAAGTTAAAAGGACCACTTTTGGCCTACAGGTCATTCGTTGTGCTTTGATTTATAATGAATATTATGAACATTATTATAAAACTCCGTGTAATGAACATATACAACTCAGAGATGAGATTTTTTCGCTTTTTAGCGGATTTCCGCGTTTTTCGCTTTTGTCTCTCGAATTTTCGAATTTCAGCCTTTTTATCGAAAACTCCGATTCTCTAAAAGTTTCACTTATTTTATAAATATTTCGCTGTTTCAGAAAATTCAGCCATTGAAACTTAATAATTATATTTATTTCCGATTTTCAAAGATAAAAAGAAAATTCCAACTACTTAGCTACCAACCCTTCCTCATTTTTACTTATTTTAGCTATTTTTTCCGCTTTTATGTACAAAAGATAAGATCTTCCGCATTTTTACCTGCCCGCCAGATAGACAGCTCGTATTTTCGTTATTCAAATGACGCTGCTTCAAACAAGCCTTTTGGAAGTCCCAAGCCTGGAATCTGCTTATATCTCTATTCTTATTCACCCGATTTTAATATCACCCATTCTCATAAATGTGAAGTCCAACTTCCTGCCAACCAGGCTATCCCTGCCTAGTTGATTCTTAAACTCGTTTTATAAAAATTGGTTTGTGTAAACAATAGTAAACTAAATTCAGTTTCTTTAAGAATTTAAATTTTTTATTCTGAAAACCTTAGTTATTTATAGTTTTAAAAAGTTGTACTTTATCTTTGCCATTTAGAATTTAGCACCACAGTCATAAAATATTTCATTTCCATATAGTTAAGGTAAAGCTGCTGCAGTAGAATCTGTATTTAAATATATTTGAACCGTTTTTTGTCATTATAGTATCAAAATTATTTCTATTGTTTATTTTCTTGTGGATAATTATTGTATGTCACCAGATGAACACAGCAGGGAAAGAATGTGTCTGTTTTTATTAGGATTTTTGAAAATGTGGTTTTATATTGAAGAGTTTTATAACAAAATGTAAAATTAATTTTCCTTTTCTAATGTTTTTTTAGGGAGGTTTAATCTCAGTACTAAGTCACTTAATAATTTGCAAGAGCTTCTCGTCATAATAAGAATATAGAGCTTTTTGAATGAAAGCTGTCTACCTGTGTTTACAAAAATGTCAGGTAGTATTTCTTTCTTTCTTAGTTCTTGCTTTTTTACATACCTTCAGTTGTTAGATAAGATATTAAAGTGTCAAAAAATGTATCAAGTTAATATGAATCATTTAAAGTTGGTTTTTATTTTTGATTAGAAGCAGATCTGGGACTCCGTTGTTAATTTCTTGAGCAATACCTTATTTGCAATTGTTTCTAAAAAGTAAAAATTAATCATAACAAGTTTTATGAATATTCATGTTTTATTTCTACTTAAATCTAGTTATTACAAAAAGATAAATATCAAGCATGTTTACCTTAGTTGCCAACTCTGTGCGTATAATGAGCTGGGTTCGGTGAGATTATTGCACTTGCATGTGCAACTCTGCTGTTTCCGTTTTTATTTTATCTGCTTATGAATAAAAAGTATTAAATGTTTTGAATATTTTTTTGAATATAAATCCTATCAGAATTATACAAGTTAAGCATTGGAAAAAAAAGTTTTTCTTGTTCAAACATTAGCTTATTTAACGTTTATTTATTTATTTTTCTCTTTATGTATTATAAATATGTTTGTAACAGGTATAAATAATTAGATCATTTCTAAGCAATGAACTCAAACTCTTTTTTATCATTATGAAAATCGCACTGCTTTTACATTATGTTCCATATTACACTCATTATTCTTTGATTTCATTTTAAATATCCTATTTTATTTAAATTGGACCTACTTTTTTTATAAAGGATATTTTTATAAAGATTTATTTTATTTTTTTAATCAGAAAATTAATGCTCCCAATTAGTTCTCATTCAAAGTTTTTGGTACTTCATTAGATGTTTTATTTTAAAATTTAAACAAACTAAAATTATAATTTATGCAATTAATACTTAATATAAATTTATATTGCAGATGAATATAGCCTTCTCCCAAACCAAGTGCTTGTATCGATAATTGAATTAGGAACACAAGCTTTAGGTGTGTACTTTGCACTTGCATTTGTGATCAATAACAGTGTAATTATTTATCACTTTTCTTTTTTTTTTTATGATTTCATTTGAAATTTAAAATCTAGTCATTATCGTAAATAACAGTAGTCATCTGCTTACACACTATAATACGTCATTTGTTGCCAAAGTTGTAGAGGGGATGGGAATATTAAGTAATCATGGTGCATCACTTAAACATGTAATCCTCAAATTCAGAAAAATAAAGGAAATAAGCGTGCCAGCAGATCTATGTCCGCAAAATTATAAACAGATTTTAAATGCATATGCAGTTTGAAATATATATATACCTGTGAATTACGATTTCTTTCTCACTTTTAACGTCTTTTTAGCTTGGTTCTATTTAATCTTCTATATTGATAATGTAAAAAAATCACAGTAATTAGAGGGTCCTCTAATATTATTGCCCTGAAATACTGACATTTCGAGTCATCTTTCTACAAGAAAGAATAAGTATTTTAGAATTGTTGAAAAATTCTTCCTGTACTCTCTCTTTTTATTAAAAAATCATAAGAACTACGGCTCTTTTGAGTGTTCATCTTAATGTTACATTTTGTTTTGCTGCATGAGAACTATGACACTTTGAAATTACTAAGATACGTAGAAAAGTACTCAGGAATTATGATGAAATAAAAAAATTAACATTGGAAAGTTATTAATTGTTAAGCTTGTTGGCTTCTGACAACAGGGATACCACTACAGAGTTAAAATTTGGCATGATAAAAAGGTTTCCACGTGTTTGCTTATAAACTTTACAAGATTTTTTTTTTTTAAATTTCAATTTGTTCACAAATTTTTACAATTTTAAAAGCTTTCTGTGTGAATTTTTTGTACCTTTTTTTATTTTTCATTGCTTTGCAATAAATTTTGCTTTTTCTGCTCAAAAAGTATTAAACTTAGAAACTTGAAATCAAGAAAGTGTGTAGAAATGTGTACAAGGAAAAAAAGTATGATTCTATTGTTATTTCAAGAATTTACTACACCTTCAACAGCTGTTAAACTTGTAGTAAAAAAAAAATAGCTGTTTAAATGCAACGCAGAGTTAAAATGTAATGTGCCGATAGCGAGCATTTATAATTTTAACGAGAGTTCTTTTTGAAATTCCCATTCGTTTGATAGAATAATTGCAAATAAAAGTGCCTTTTTGTGATTTTTTTCAGAGTTTTTACTTTAAATATTATCTATTGTTGTAGAAAATTTATTTTTCCCCACGAAATGTTCATTAGTTTTTTCTTAACTCACGTATGAGTAGTTATAAATCAAGCATTACAAAAGAGAGAGAGATTATGTGTTGTCAGATATAAATCTTAATATTTACAGTGAAGTTTTTAAAAATATTAAATAAAACTTAAAGAGTGCTAATAACCAGGGGTCTGTTTAGAACAGGGGTGTCAAACTGAAAAGCTAACTTGGGCCAAATGAGCAATGCTTATACTTTAGGTGGGCCGCAAAAGAAAATCAATGTTCATCGAAACAAATATTTTTATTTTGAATTGTAATAAACATATATAAGGTTAAATTATTGTTTATGTCCTGATACTTGACATCTCTTCTCTGCTACTATCTTTTCTATTTCGGGAGAAATTTAATTGGCCGAGACTACTTTCAAAATTGACCCAACGTGAGCATTATTAATACGGTTTCGGACTGGAGATTTATTTCCATTCATAACAGAAAATAATTGCTCTCACTGATAAGTACTTCCAAACATGGAAATAATTTCATATGCGAATTTTCGAGTATTTTCAAACCTTGCCGGTAAATATTCCTGAAACTCAGGCACACTCACTTCAATGAGTTTTGCCTTCAAATTTGAGTCGCACTGAATCTCAATCTCTTCCACTTGCATGTAACTGGGTACTGAGTCTATATTTATAGAGAAAATCGAAGAAGTCAAACAAAATTTGTCTTCCAAAGAATTACAATCTTTAAACCTTGTTTCAAATTCTGTTCCAAGATCTGAAATTTTTTTTGCGTATTTTTGATACAATGCAGTATCATCTAAACTAGATTTGTTCTTGTTGCACTGGGAAGTGCGTTAAATCTTCATTTTTCAGTTGCCTTTCCCAAAGAAATAGTTTACATATGAATGCTTTAATTATATCAAACATGTTCGTAATGATCTGATCTTCGCCTTGTAACAAGAAATTTAAATCAGATAAGTGTTTGGTTACATCAACCATAAAAGATAAATCTTGCAACCATATTTGATCAGAGAACAAGCTTGTATCTTGATTTATAATTTGTAAAAACTTGCATATTTTTTCTTTCAAATCCCATAATTGTTTGAGAACCTTGGAGCAAGATAACTAACTTACCTCGCTATAGTAGGATAAACCTGATTATGTACTATTTAATTGATAGCTTAGTGTGAAACGGACTCCATTTCAGCCAATTAGAATTTTACATTTTCGTGCGCACAATTTAAAATGATCCGCATAGTTTATAAATAAAGTATATTATAATTTTATATGCTGGTTTTATTTCTAATTCACATTTCTATTTTATTTTTACTTTGCTTCTGATATATTGACTGTGCCACAAAAATGCTTATCTCGGGCCGCTAGTTTGACACCCCTGGTTTAGAAGAAATTTGGATCCGTTAACGAACCTTTCACAAAATATCTTTCCATCAAAACGGACCCTTCACAAAATAATTTATCTTTTAATTGGACCCTTCACAAATTTGTTTATCTTCATTATTGTTTTGTTAATTGAAGAAACCCTTCCCAAGAATAAAAGAAAGACCATTCAAAAAGAACTAAGTTTTCCAAGTTTCCCTATGTTTAAATTCCAAATGTAGTATTCTAAGAAAATATTTCTACTTTTACAAGCATCATGTGCACATTCTTATTGATATTAAATTATATATATGTTTTGTAAATAAATAATTGATCAATTTATGATTCATAATAAATTAATTATTCTTAACATTACATAATAAATTATTATGTAATAAAAATTAATTTCTAGCAATTTTTGAAATAAAATATTATAAATTTAAGAATTGTAAGTTTACTTAATGTGTAACACATTAAGAGTGATACATAACTAAGTTGTGTTATTTAAAATATGTCAAATGAAATTATTAAATATGTGAGTGATTTTGTTTCCATTATTCGTCTGAGTTGAATATTCTGTGTTGAGCAGTCTAGGCTAAATACCAAATATTTGTATGTTGCATCTCTAATTTAGAAGCAGCAATTGTTGAACAGAATCTTGTATCTATTTGCAATTTAGAAACTTCTTGAAAAGGCTTTTAGCAATTTTTGCAATAACAAGACCCTATTTGCACAAATTCAGAAAAGTACTACCCTGTTTGAAAGAGTGCGACTTACCTCTTGTTTTATATTCACAAATTGTGAGTAGTTTTTCACAATTTTACAAAAACAAGACCTTTCCCAAAATGTCTGGACAGGCCCCTGATAACCTTTCTCTATTTGAATTGGTATAAATTTTGTAAATGAGTAAAATTTCTTTTCATTTATCTCTTCTGATTGAGTCACACATAGTCTGTTCTTTTGGATCAACTTTTTTTTTAAAGTCCAAAGGGTTATTTTACATAATATAACTCATGATTGTAAAGGGTGGGCCATTTGTTATTCTCATAGACTGCACCAAAAATTCTTCTAAGTATCCCCCTCTCTCTCTCAAAAAAAAAAGTGTAAACAACCAGACCTAGTTTGTGTTATTAACACCAATCGCAATCGATGGCTGGGACATCTGTTGACCAAAACCCCTAAAAAAATTAGACTTTTTTATACTAGTAGGTACAAGAAAAAGGGGTTGTCCAACGACTACGTGACTGGACGCAGTTGAGAGGAACCTAAAGATAATAGGAATAACTAACTGGAAGGCCATGGCACAGAATAGATCACGATGGCAAAAACTTATTGGGATGGTCTTAGCCTGTCATAGGCTGTAGTGCCCAAGAAGAAGAAGAAAGGATTATTTTACAAATTAAAGTGATTGTTCATTTCGTTATGTTAGCAAGTGCTCTTGCATAAAGCTAAAATGATTGTTTATTTAGGAACCAAAATGTTCTGCGTGTTTGTGGAAAATATTGACATTTAAGAAGAAGTAAACAATGATGAACGAGAATGGATTGTGGAGGTTGGTGAGCGGAGCGAGCAGGGGTTGTAGCCTTCTAGTAAGATGAGAGTAAACAAACAAACAAAAAATGCAATTAAATTTATATGCATTTTTATGGGAATTCCAGTTATAATGGCAATTTTTATGTCTTTGATATAATGACATCTTGTAATTTATGATGTTTTTGTCCAATCTGACAGCCTCACATCATATCAAGGTCCTACTGTATGTATAAAATAATTTTCTTAATAACTTATGGAGATAATTTATAATAAATTTGAGTACATCATTGTACAAATTACATCATTGCTTTGTTACAAGTGTCTTGATTATTCAAGTTCTAAATTTCTTTGTTTTGTCTATCATTAGAGAGAATAGTTATGACTGTGCATATTAATGGATGAATAAAAAGTTTGAGATTTCACATTCAAAATAGGGAACCCACTTCCAGTGTAAAGAAATTTGGATGTATTGTTTCCTGAAGATCAATATTTTCTAAAGTCTATTGGAATCTACTGGAAAACAATAATACTATATTATATGTTTTCTTATCATGATGCTTTAATATATGTTAATTTTAGGTGTTGCTAGCCTAGCCCTGTTCATCATGGTGCGTAGCGTTTTTAAAAAGTGCTTAAAGGTGCTTATTTTTGTTATTTAAAAGCCCTTCAAGGTGCTTTTTTCATATGGTGTTTCAAAAGTGCTTAATTTTCCCTTTTGGAAGTGGAGATTTCTTTCTTTACCCTATCGATTTTTTCCACGTATTATGCAAAATGTGGTTTTCTCTTATGTGCTTTGCACATTGTTCTATGCAACGTTTCCACAATTCATTTAACCACAACCCATTTCAACAATCAACCACAATACGACTGTCCGTCATTAGTGTCCATGTTTCAAGAAATACTCGTGAGTCCGTATGAGTGTCTACTGAGCTGAGTTTGGTGAGATTATTGCTCTATCACGTACAACTCTGCTCCATTTTGCAAAATATTCTCAAATTCAGATTTCATTTTCCACTCCCTGATATTGAACCGAAAAATCTCTTACTCAAAGAGTTCTTTGTCATTAACTAGTTATTTTATCATGATCAAGTAAAGTTTATAAAAATTATTTTGCATTTTGTTAATGTGTATAGTGCTTGAAAATATTTTTTGAGTGCTTAAAAGATGCTTATTTTTTGTTTTAAGATTTCAGTACTAACCTTGTTCATGAACTCTTTACCTTTACAGTTTGATTACAGCTCCCAACCTGAGTTTTTACGGTACAACAGTAAAGTTCGCACCATTGAAGGAACCATTCCTCAATTTCACAAGACTGATATTGTAAGGCATGTTAACGTAAGACGCAATCCATCACTTGTAAGACAATGTACCAGGGAAGAAGAATTATTAAAATAATTATTTTAATTGCTCTCAGTATTCAACCATAATTTTTGTTTGTTGTATAATTATATACATAACAAGTTTTCATTGTATAGTTTTTTAATATTGTATAATTATGTCGACTGGCTAACCGTGGGAGGTTTTCGTGGTTTTCCTCTACATGTAAATTAAAAGCAGGTTAGTTCCACCAAAAAGTTCTCCTTAAAGCAAATTTCTCCCAATACTTGATCCAGGAGTTCCCTTGTCTTCTGGATTGGGTTCAAAATTACAAGAGCTGAACACGAGTAGTCGTAAACCCAAAATTGAAACGGTTTGTGAATTCACTGTTATTTTATTTCTTCAATGTTGGCAGGTATGCAATGAAAAACTACTTATTTAGAAAATATTTAGCATGATGAACATAATTAATTTTTTCCTTGTTTCATCAGTCTTTAAATTAAGTGTTACAGACAGTTCAATTTACTGGTTTGGAATGACATCTAGTCTAGGTCTGAATTTGTTTTGGTGTCTGCGCAAGCTAAAAATGAATATAATATAAATTTAATTTTCCACTCAATTTTAGTAATAAAATCTCCTGACTTTTCCAGAATTTTCATTAAAATTTCAATTAAATTCTGTATTACACTTTTGTTATAAAAGGCAATATTTTGTCAGAAGTAAAATATACTTTTGTTCAATTAGCAATGAAACTTATTTCTTGATAGAAGATTTGCAAAATATTAAGTTTTGTAAAAAATAAAAGTATTTTTAACTAATTTGAAACAGGAAATTGTTTAACAAAAAATATTTTTCACAAATTAGTATTCCAATATTAATATTTCTAAAAAAATTTAATCATAGCAAAATTTTTACACAGAATAATAAAAATATATGTTAGACATTGAGCCTCATTGGTTACTTATTGTTATAATCAATTTTAAAATGGATTATTTTTCAGGTTTGTCTGAAGCTTTTTTCAAGTTTTGGCAAAAACCTTAAACGAATCTTAAAAATAATAATAACTAGCCGATGAGTTTCAAAGGGAATAACTTTCACAAAAAAGTAAATAGTTAGTAAAAACTTAGTTGCTACATGGTTAAACTTTTTTTGGATTATAACTGAAATTATATCATTAATTTGTAAAAACTACTTTTTGTTTAAAAATTTGTTTTAAATTTCTTCTTCAATCTAACAATATTTTCAGTTCTAATACTATGTTTTTAAGCTTTCTGCTTAAGTTAAATTTGGCTTTTAAGCAGATGTAAGATGCCTTACATCTTTAATAATAGGTTTATTGATGAACTATGTTACTTTGAGTTTTAATTTTTTCAGATTTTGTGCTTAAAATCGTGCTTTGATCTGCAATTTATATACTTGTGTATTTTAAAATCTACATGGTAAACCATCAACTGAAATGTCATTTTTTACATGTGATGTATGTTCGATCAAAAAGTAATTGTAATTTATTATATAAGAAATTATATATCTGATGAGATCTTGCCTCATATTGAAGAAATATATTCTGTAAAATTTCCCTGCAAAAGCATGGGAATTTAATTTCTAAATTTGAGTGGGACGCAGCTTTGATTATGACAGCAAAAATTGAATTATGGATTTTAACAATGTGAACAGTCCCAATTCATTCAGATTAGCAGGGCTCTTGTGTATTTCTTTGATTACAATTGTTACAGAATATGTTGTTTCTTACACATGTTACAGTTCCTCCATATTAAAAGCTGTAGTACGATCAGCTGCCACAAGAGTTTGGGATCGACGTTGGTTGAGGTTTTGTCCTTATGGTGATCAGTGGAGATCAAAAATGAATATTTATTGTACTCTTTGTTGAACCACATTTTGTTGATATTTATTTTATGCATTTTAAACGTAAGTGCTCGTAAATATCATTTACTCGAGACTTTATATCAAGTTATATCACGTGTTTGAAATTGTTGATAATATTTTTACTATTTGTTTGATAATTTCAGATTTTTTCCTCCTTTCCAAACAGTATTTCCTGTTAAATAATATCAATGCATTTATTCAAGTCTCATTTTTTCAATATTTTTGTTTTTATCAAGGAATAGTTATGGGGAAAAAATGTTTTTTTGCATAGTAACACAGGGTTCATAGCATTTTTAAGAAAGGCTTAAAGGTGCTTGTTTTTGATTTACATTTTTTAAAAGCATTTAAAGGTGCTTTCTGTATTCGAGGTTAGTAAAAAGTGCTTAATTTTCTAACGTTTAAAACGAAATTTTTTCTTTGCCATATCGATTGTCATTCTAAATTTCAGAAAACGCATGATTTTCCCAATTTTCTCTGTAATATTTATCATGATTATTTAAAGTTTTGGACAATGTTTCTAAATTTTATTGATTTTTATGTTTATAAATTAAGAACTTTAAACGATAGAAGAAAATGTTTTTTATTATTGCATAGATCCCAATTACGATTTTTTTTTGGAGAGTAATTAGAAATATTTTTTGGGTGCTTAAAAAGTACTTAAAAGGTGCTTATTTTTTATTGAAAAATCTGGCTACTCACCCTGTAACATAAACTTCAAAAACACGTTTTTCAAATCACGGATTAAAATTTAATAAAAAATACAATTTAAAAGAAGTATACGTTAAATAAAAAAAAATTCTTTTATTAGTTTCAAAATTAGGTTAGCTATTAACTCCCAAAAGAAGTAATTTCATACTATGAGCCCATTAAAAAATTTAAAATTGTAAATTAAATATTTTTAAAATTAGATTTTAATATTTTTGATTTAAGTATCGCTAATTTTAAATGCAACTAAATGTCATTTAAAAAATATTAATTTGAATACAACTCTTAAATTCAGCATTTTAAAAATTCTGCAGTTATTGAATTAATCAATCAAGTTTTTTGTCTTTATAATATTTAAAAGTCCTAAAAATTCTGAAATAAGAAAGCGGGTGGAATGTATAAGATACTTCAATCATTTAGTAGAATTATTTGTGAATAGTTCCACACTTCAACAAATCACAAATTTTTACAATTTGAAATTGTCTATTAATTCTTAATAGATTAGACAAAAGAGCGGAATTTCTTGGATCTATAGAAAAGTGATGCATTTTGTATTTATTAAAACTTTTTAAAAGTTTAGTTGGAAAAATTACAATGTTGATAGGCAATTCTGAAACTAAATTGGCATGAATTTGTTACTTTTCATTCAATCATATTGAGATATATTCCTGAATAAAAATATTATGAACATTATCATATTTGAAAATATTGGTGCATTTTTGTAAGAAAATTTTTTTGAAAGTATGTATAATTAAATAAAAATTGTAATACAATATATATATTTCCAAAACTGTACAATTTAACATAACATTAAAATTTCTTTATATTAATTTAATTATTTTCAAATATTACCTGTTAGTTTGAAAAAAATGATATATTGAAATATGATACTGAACTTTTTAATGTTTTTAAGGGAAGGCTGTAAGACATTCTGAATTCGTAGAATACTTTTTATATCGAAGTTTTAGTATGTTAAACTCCATTAGAAAAGTATGTTCACCATTCATTCAAGTTCTTTGTTTCATCTGTAAATTTTTCAATTTGATCTGTAGCGTTGACATTTAATGTTAAAAACTATTTTTTTAAAATATTTTTGAATACTTTGTTTTAATTATACTTGTATTTTTTGTATGTACGGACATGTAAATATTTTTTTAATAAAATTGTTTTTTGAAAATAGTTAAGTTTATTTTTTTATTTGTTATACCATGAAATTACAGTGTATTGACATATGAAAAAGAAAAAAATTTTGAAATTAATAAAAATTAAATTGGTAATACTTAATGCTCTGAGCATGAGCTTTTAAGCTGTCAGTTTTTTCCCCCAACAAAAAAATGTTTCCCCCCCCCCCATGCTATTCAATGGGAGAGTAGTGCAAAGCAGGGAGATTAGTGTGCAGGTGGCTCCAAGGCCCAACTTAACTTAATTGGGGCCCCGGGCAAAAACTTCTTTAGGGGCCCCTTTTGCTTTACAACTTCAATAATGAAGAAACTTAAAAGGTATTTAGTTTTTCACCTCATTATAGGTAACAGACTACTATACTACTTTTATTTTACAAAACAAAGTAGCACTTGACACTTCAAACTGCGAATAAAAGTAGTAACAACAGTAGTTTCAAAACTTGTAGTGCTCTAATTCCGACCACTAAGTTCAATGTTCCAAGTATTTAAACTATGATTTGTATGCTACCTATTAAGAAAGTTCACATATTAATTGCACTTAGCTCGCATTGCATTCAGGAGCAGTGTTTGAACCTGTTTCGCCACTAAAAATTGAACGAGTGCAAGTAATTATAATTTACGATAAAAATTGTAATCGTGTCTTTAAATCCCGAATATGATTTTATTTTATGTCCGGTGTTGAAAAGCCGACCCATGTTTGGGTTTACGTCTATCAATGTTCTATTCCTTGTTTTTTAATTTCGAACCCAGCCCAGAAGACAAAGAAACTTCTAGATCGAAAATTGGGATAAACTAGAAGAAATTTTTGATAGAATTTTATATGGAGAGAAAAACCATGAGAATCTCTAACGGAGCCTTAATGGCAAAGGAATTCTAACCTTTGTTTTAATTTTAATTGTAAATTATAATAATATTCGTTTTACTTACAATTATTTATTCTGATCGACTCTTATACTAACCAGAATATCAGGTTGGCCTATACTTATGCAAATCCGGAACCCCCTCTTGAGACGGAAAAAAAATTGCATTTTTGGGTTATTTATAAAAACTTCATAAAAATCAGAACTTTTTTTTACTCCATCTACTATATGGAATAAGCAATTAATATTCCAAAATATTAAGTAAAGGGACCGGGATAGCCTGGTTGGTAGTGCAAAGGGCCCATGTCTAAGAGGTCGTGGGTTCGATTCCCCGTCTGCCAAAGACTCCCCGTGTAGTTAATGGTGACTGGAGCACGTTAAATCTGTCGGGTCGCAAAGTCCTCCATGTTCCCAAAGCAAATCAATGCCTCTAGGGGTACTAATCCAGGGGTTTCCTTGCCTTTTGGATTCGTTCAAGAATACAAGGCTACTGAGTAGAACATTAGTAGTCGTAAACCCAAATTGGATTGGCTGTTCAACGACAGCCCGGCGATAGCAGGTCGATATAAATTCCGCATCCGGCTTGCACCCGACCACAGTGCAGACGTGACATATCCTCTGTGTTAGACTGATCAATGGTTAGAGTTCCCTTGCCGTCAGGCTAACCGTGGGAGGTACTCGTGGTCTTCCTTTCTATGTAATGCAAATGCGGGTTAGTTCCATCAAAAATTCCTCCATGAAGGCAAATTTCTCCCAATACTTGATCCAGGAGTTCCCTTGTCTTCTGGATTGGGTTCAAAACGACAAGGATTCGGAGTTGAACATCAGTAGTCGTAAACCCATAAAATTGGGTCGGCTGTTCAAAGACGGTTACAAAAATAAATATTAAGTTTTCAAAGAAAGAAAAAGTTATAATACCTTCTTTTTATGAATACTGTAACTTTTCTTTTTTTGTCATTTGTACTTTATAAACAAAGTAATCGATGCTCTCTATTCTTTCTTTGAGGCGTGAGGTATTAAAAAAAGCAGACCGGTAAAAGGAAGAGCATGATAAAATTTAAAAAAAAGGGAGGGGGAAACAATTCTTTGCCTCAAAAGACATGTGATATAAATTAAACGACGAATTGAATATTCTAAATTCGAAAATATCGTGATTCATTTTAAAAAATTTTAATGCGGACGAAATGTAAATTTATCCGTTTTTCAGCTATTATTCCCTCTTTCTCATTGAAAAATAATTATTTTTATACATATAACACTTTAATCACGGTTAAATATCGAAAAGTAAATTTAAAAAAATAAAATACAGTAAATGGAAAAAAAAATTATAAATTAATCCGCGAGCAGGACCGAACCCCTGACTACCGAATCTACAACTTCTTTACCCATGGCGCTAACAACCACAACACGACTCACACGTTGCTTTCACGAGTACATAGCTTAAAGAACTTCCTTCCGGTTAAATAACGAAAACTATTTTGACTCATTATGTGCCCCCTAATGAGTGTATAAAAATTCTTTTTGGTACGATTGTTTAGTATATAAAACTCTAATTTCTGGCCGAGTTTAAAAATTATAAGTTAATATTAAAAGGAGTTACGGAGTAAGTCGTGTGCGTAGCTCCGGGGTCGAAATTTATCCGTTTTTCAGCCATTATTCCCTCTTTCCCATAGAAAAATAATTATTTTTATACATATAACACTTTAATCACGGTGAAATATCGAAAAGTAAATTTAAAAAAATAAAATACAGTAAATGGAAAAAAAAATTATGAATTAATCCATGACCAGGACCGAACCCCTGACCCCCGAGGCAACTAACTTCTTTAGCCAATACGCAAACAACCACACCACGACTCACACGTTGCTTTCACGAATATATAGCTTAAAGAACTTCCTTCCGGTTAATTAGCGAAATCTATTTTGGCTCATTATGTGCCCCCTAATTAGTGTATAAAAATTATTTTTGGAACGATTGTTTGGTATATAAAACTCTAATTTCTGGTCGAGTTTGAAAATTATAAGTTAATATTAAAGGGAGTTACGGAGTGAGTCGTGTGCGTAGCTCCGGGGTCGAAATTTATCCGTTTTTCAGCCATTATTCCCTCTTTCACATAGAAAAATAATTATTTTTATACATATAACACTTTAATCACGGTGAAATATCGAAAAGTTAATTTTAAAAAATAAAATACAGTAAATGGAAGAAAAAAATTATAAATTAATCCGTGACCAGGACCGAACCCCTGACCCCCGAGGCAACTAACTTCTTTAGCCATGGCGCAAACAACCACACCACGACTCACACCTTGCTTTCACGAATACATAGCTTAAAGAACTTCCTTCCGGTTAATTAACGAAATCTATTTTGGCTCCTTATGTGCCCCCTAATTAGTGCATAAAAATTCTTTTCGGTACGATTGTTTGGTATATAAAACTCTAATTTCTGGTCGAGTTTGAAAATTATAAGTTAATATTAAAGGGAGTTACGGAGTCAGTCGTGTGCGTAGCTCCGGGGTCGAAATTTATCCGTTTTTCAGCCTTTATTCCCTCTTTCCCATAGAAAATAAATTTTTTTATACATATAACACTTTAATCACAGTGAAATATCGAAAAGTAAATTTAAAAAAATAAAATACAGTAAATGGAAAAAAAATTATAAATTAATCCGTGACCAGTACCGAACCCCTGACCCCCGAGGCAAATAACTTCTTTAGCCATGGCGCAAACAACCACACCACGACTCACACGTTGATTTCACGAATACATAGCTTAAAGAACTTCCTTCCGGTTAATTAACGAAATCTATTTTGGCTCATTATGTGCCCCCTATTTATTGTATAAAAATTCTTTTTGGTACGATTGTTTGGTATATAAAACTCTAATTTCTGGCCAAGTTTGAAAATTATAAGTTAATATTAAAGGGAGTTACGGAGTAAGTCGTGTGCGTAGCTCCGGGGCCGAAATTTATCCGTTTTTCAGCCATAATTCCCTCTTTCTCATAGAAAAATAATTATTTTTATACATATAACACTTTAATCACGGTGAAATATCGAAAAGTAAATTTAAAAAAATAAAATACAGTAAATGGAAAAAAAAATTATAAATTAATCCGTGACCAGGACCGAACCCCTGACCCCCGAGGCGACTAACTTCTTTAGCCATGGCGCAAACAACCACACCACGACTCACACGTTGCTTTCACGAATATATAGCTTAAAGAACTTCCTTCCGGTTAATTAACGAAATCTATTTTGGCTCATTATGTGCCCCCTATTTATTGTATAAAAATTCTTTTTGGTACGATTGTTTGGTATATAAAACTCTAATTTCTGGCCGAGTTTAAAAATTATAAGTTAATATTAAAAGGAGTTACGGAGTAAGTCGTGTGCGTAGCTCCGGGGTCGAAATTTATCCGTTTTTCAGCCATTATTCCCTCTTTCCCATAGAAAAATAATTATTTTTATACATATAACACTTTAATCACGGTGAAATATCGAAAAGTAAATTTAAAAAAATAAAATACAGTAAATGGAAAAAAAATTATGAATTAATCCATGACCAGGACCGAACCCCTGACCCCCGAGGCAACTAACTTCTTTAGCCAATACGCAAACAACCACACCACGACTCACACGTTGCTTTCACGAATATATAGCTTAAAGAACTTCCTTCCGGTTAATTAGCGAAATCTATTTTGGCTCATTATGTGCCCCCTAATTAGTGTATAAAAATTATTTTTGGAACGATTGTTTGGTATATAAAACTCTAATTTCTGGTCGAGTTTGAAAATTATAAGTTAATATTAAAGGGAGTTACGGAGTGAGTCGTGTGCGTAGCTCCGGGGTCGAAATTTATCCGTTTTTCAGCCATTATTCCCTCTTTCACATAGAAAAATAATTATTTTTATACATATAACACTTTAATCACGGTGAAATATCGAAAAGTTAATTTTAAAAAATAAAATACAGTAAATGGAAGAAAAAAATTATAAATTAATACGTGACCAGGACCGAACCCCTGACCCCCGAGGCAACTAACTTCTTTAGCCATGGCGCAAACAACCACACCACGACTCACACCTTGCTTTCACGAATACATAGCTTAAAGAACTTCCTTCCGGTTAATTAACGAAATCTATTTTGGCTCCTTATGTGCCCCCTAATTAGTGCATAAAAATTCTTTTCGGTACGATTGTTTGGTATATAAAACTCTAATTTCTGGTCGAGTTTGAAAATTATAAGTTAATATTAAAGGGAGTTACGGAGTCAGTCGTGTGCGTAGCTCCGGGGTCGAAATTTATCCGTTTTTCAGCCTTTATTCCCTCTTTCCCATAGAAAATAAATTTTTTTATACATATAACACTTTAATCACAGTGAAATATCGAAAAGTAAATTTAAAAAAATAAAATACAGTAAATGGAAAAAAAATTTTAAATTAATCCGTGACCAGTACCGAACCCCTGACCCCCGAGGCAAATAACTTCTTTAGCCATGGCGCAAACAACCACACCACGACTCACACGTTGATTTCACGAATACATAGCTTAAAGAACTTCCTTCCGGTTAATTAACGAAATCTATTTTGGCTCATTATGTGCCCCCTATTTATTGTATAAAAATTATTTTTGGTACGATTGTTTGGTATATAAAACTCTAATTTCTGGCCGAGTTTGAAAATTATAAGTTAATATTAAAGGGAGTTACGGAGTAAGTCGTGTGCGTAGCTCCGGGGCCGAAATTTATCCGTTTTTCAGCCATAATTCCCTCTTTCTCATAGAAAAATAATTATTTTTATACATATAACACTTTAATCACGGTGAAATATCGAAAAGTAAATTTAAAAAAATAAAATACAGTAAATGGAAAAAAAAATTATAAATTAATCCGTGACCAGGACCGAACCCCTGACCCCCGAGGCAACTAACTTATTTAGCCATGGCGCAAACAACCACACCACGACTCACACGTTGCTTTCACGAATATATAGCTTAAAGAACTTCCTTCCGGTTAATTAACGAAATCTATTTTGGCTCATTATGTGCCCCCTAATTAGTGTATAAAAATTCTTTTTGGTACGATTGTTTGTTATATAAAACTCTAATTTCTGGCCGAGTTTGAAAATTATAAGTTAATATTAAAGGGAGTTACGGAGTAAGTCGTGTGCGTAGCTCCGGGGTCGAAATTTATCCGTTTTTCAGCCATTATTCCCTCTTTCCCATAGAAAAATAATTATTTTTATACATATAACACTTTAATCACGGTGAAATATCGAAAAGTAAATTTAAAAAAATAAAATACAGTAAATGGAGAAAAAAAATTATAAATTAATCCGTGACCAGGACCGAACCCCTGACACCCGAGGCAACTAACTTCTTTAGCCATGGCGCAAACAACCACACCACGACTCACACGTTGCTTTCACGAATATATAGCTTAAAGAACTTCCTTCCGGTTAATTAACGAAATCTATTTTGGCTCATTATGTGCCCCCTATTTATTGTATAAAAATTCTTTTTGGTACGATTGTTTGGTATATAAAACTCTAATTTCTGGCCGAGTTTGAAAATTATAAGTTAATATTAAAGGGAGTTACGGAGTAAGTCGTGTGCGTAGCTCCGGGGCCGAAATTTATCCGTTTTTCAGCCATAATTCCCTCTTTCTCATAGAAAAATAATTATTTTTATACATATAACACTTTAATCACGGTGAAATATCGAAAAGTAAATTTAAAAAAATAAAATACAGTAAATGGAAAAAAAAATTATAAATTAATCCGTGACCAGGACCGAACCCCTGACCCCCGAGGCGACTAACTTCTTTAGCCATGGCGCAAACAACCACACCACGACTCACACGTTGCTTTCACGAATATATAGCTTAAAGAACTTCCTTCCGGTTAATTAACGAAATCTATTTTGGCTCATTATGTGCCCCCTATTTATTGTATAAAAATTCTTTTTGGTACGATTGTTTGGTATATAAAACTCTAATTTCTGGCCGAGTTTGAAAATTATAAGTTAATATTAAAGGGAGTTACGGAGTAAGTCGTGTGCGTAGCTCCGGGGCCGAAATTTATCCGTTTTTCAGCCATAATTCCCTCTTTCTCATAGAAAAATAATTATTTTTATACATATAACACTTTAATCACGGTGAAATATCGAAAAGTTAATTTTAAAAAATAAAATACAGTAAATGGAAGAAAAAAATTATAAATTAATCCGTGACCGGGACCGAACCCCTGACCCCCGAGGCAACTAGCTTCTTTAGCCATGGCGTAAACAACCACACCACGACTCACACGTTGCTTTCACGAATATATAGCTTAAAGAACTTCCTTCCGGTTAATTAACGAAATCTATTTTGGCTCATTATGTGCCCCCTAATTAGTGTATAAAAATTCTTTTTGGTACGATTGTTTGGTATATAAAACTCTAATTTCTGGCCGAGATTGAAAATTATAAGTTAATATTAAAGGGAGTTACGGAGTAAGTCGTGTGCGTAGCTCCGGGGTCGAAATTTATCCGTTTTTCAGCCATTATTCCCTCTTTCCCATAGAAAAATAATTATTTTTATACATATAACACTTTAATCAAGGTGAAATATCGAAAAGTAAATTTAAAAAAATTAAATACAGTAAATGGAAGAAAAAAAATTATAAATTAATCCGTGACCAGGACCGAACCCCTGACCCCCGAGGCAACTAACTTCTTTAGCCATGGCGCATACAACCACACCATGACTCACACGTTGCTTTCACGAATATATAGCTTAAAGAACTTCCTTCCGGTTAATTAACGAAATCTATTTTGGCTCATTATGTGCCCCCTAATTAGTGTATAAAAATTCTTTTTGGAACGAATGTTTGGTATATAAAACTCTAATTTCTGGTCGAGTTTGAAAATTATAAGTTAATATTAAAGGGAGTTACGGAGTGAGTCGTGTGCGTAGCTCCGGGGTCGAAATTTATCCGTTTTTCAGCCATTATTCCCTCTTTCCCATAGAAAAATAATTATTTTTATACATATAACACTTTAATCACGGTGAAATATCGAAAAGTTAATTTTAAAAAATAAAATACAGTAAATGGAAGAAAAAAATTATAAATTAATCCGTGACCAGGACCGAACCCCTGACCCCCGAGGCAACTAGCTTCTTTAGCCATGGCGTAAACAACCACACCACGACTCACACGTTGCTTTCACGAATATATAGCTTAAAGAACTTCCTTCCGGTTAATTAACGAAATCTATTTTGGCTCATTATGTGCCCCCTAATTAGTGTATAAAAATTCTTTTTGGTACGATTGTTTGGTATATAAAACTCTAATTTCTGGCCGAGATTGAAAATTATAAGTTAATATTAAAGGGAGTTACGGAGTAAGTCGTGTGCGTAGCTCCGGGGTCAAAATTTATCCGTTTTTCAGCCATTATTCCCTCTTTCCCATAGAAAAATAATTATTTTTATACATATAACACTTTAATCAAGGTGAAATATCGAAAAGTAAATTTAAAAAAATTAAATACAGTAAATGGAAAAAAAAATTATAAATTAATCCGTGACCAGGACCGAACCCCTGACCCCCGAGGCAACTAACTTCTTTAGCCATGGCGCATACAACCACACCACGACTCACACGTTGCTTTCACGAAAATATAGCTTAAAGAACTTCCTTCCGGTTAATTAACGAAATCTATTTTGGCTCATTATGTGCCCCCTAATTAGTGTATAAAAATTCTTTTTGGAACGAATGTTTGGTATATAAAACTCTAATTTCTGGTCGAGTTTGAAAATTATAAGTTAATATTAAAGGGAGTTACGGAGTGAGTCGTGTGCGTAGCTCCGGGGTCGAAATTTATCCGTTTTTCAGCCATTATTCCCTCTTTCCCATAGAAAAATAATTATTTTTATACATATAACACTTAAATCACGGTGAAATATCGAAAAGTAAATTTAAAAAAATAAAATACAGTAAGTGGAAAAAAAATTATAAATTAATCCGTGACCAGGACCGAACCCCTGACCCCCGAGGCAACTAGCTTCTTTAGCCATGGCGTAAACAGCCACACCACGACTCACACGTTGCTTTCACGAATATATAGCTTAAAGAACTTCCTTCCGGTTAATTAACGAAATTTATTTTGGCTCATTATGTGCCCCCTAATTAGTGTATAAAAATTCTTTTTGGTACGATTGTTTGGTATATAAAACTCTAATTTCTGGCCGAGTTTGAAAATTATAAATTAATATTAAAGGTAGTTACGGAGTAAGTCGTGTGCGTAGCTCCGGGGTCGAAATTTATCCGTTTTTCAGCCATTATTCCCTCTTTCCCATAGAAAATTAATTATTTTTATTCATATAACACTTTAATCAAGGTGAAATATCGAAATGTAAATTTAAAAAAATAAAATACAGTAAATGGAAAAAAAATTATGAATTAATCCGTGACCAGGACCGAACCCCTGACCCCCGAGGCAACTAACTTCTTTAGCCAATGCGCAAGCAACCACACCACGACTCACACGTTGCTTTCACGAATATATAGCTTAAAGAACTTCCTTCCGGTTAATTAGCGAAATCTATTTTGGCTCATTATGTGCCCTCTAATTAGTGTATAAAAATTATTTTTGGTACGATTGTTTGGTATATAAAACTCTAATTTCTGGATAAATTTGAAAATTATAAGTTAATATTAAAGGGAGTTACGGAGTAAGTCGTGTGCGTAGCTCCGGGGTCGAAATTTATCCGTTTTTCAGCCATTATTCCCTCTTTCCCATAGAAAAATAATTATTTTTATACATATAACACTTTAATCATAGTGAAATATCGAAAAGTAAATTTAAAAAAATAAAATACAGTAAATGGAAAAAAAATTATAAATTAATCCGTGACCAGGGCCGATCCCCTGACCCCCGAGGCAACTAACTTCTTTAGCCATGGCGCAAACAACCACACCACGACTCACACGTCGCTTTCACGAATATATAGCTTAAAGAACTTCCTTCCGGCTAATTAACGAAATCTATTTTGGCTCATTATGTGCCCCCTATTTAGTGTATAAAAATTCTTTTTGGTACGATTGTTTGGTATATAAAACTCTAATTTCTGGCCAAATTTGAAAATTATAAGTTAATATTAAAGGGAGTTACGGAGTAAGTCGTGTGCGTAGCTCCGGGGTCGAAATTTATCCATTTTTCAGCCATTATTCCCTCTTTCCCATAGAAAATAATTATTTTTATACATATAACACTTTAATCACAGTGAAATATCGAAAAGTAAATTTAAAAAAATAAAATACAGTAAATGGAAAAAAAATTATAAATTAATCCGTGACCAGTACCGAACCCCTGACCCCCGAGGCAAATTACTTCTTTAGCCATGGCGCAAACAACCACACCACGACTCTCACGTTGATTTCACGAATACATAGCTTAAAGAACTTCCTTCCGGTTAATTAACGAAATCTATTTTGGCTCATTATGTGCCCCCTAATTAGTGAATAAAAATTCTTTTTGGCACGATTGTTTGGTATATAAAACTCTAATTTCTGGTCAAGTTTGAAAATTATAAGTTAATATTAAAGGGAGTTACGGAGTGAGTCGTGTGCGCAGCTCCGGGGTCGAAATTTATCCGTTTTTCAGCCATTATTCCCTCTTTCCCGTAGAAAAATAATTATTTTTATACATATAACACTTTAATCACGGTGAAATATCGAAAAGTAAATTTAAAAAAATAAAATACAGTAAATGGAAGAAAAAAATTATAAATTAATCCGTGACCAGGACCGAACCCCTGACACCCGAGGCAACAACCTTCTTTAGCCATGGCGCAAACAACCACACCACGACTCACACGTTGCTTTCACGAATATATAGCTTAAAGAACTTCCTTCCGGTTAATTAACGAAATCTATTTTGGCTCATTATGTGCCCCCTATTTATTGTATAAAAATTCTTTTTGGTACGATTGTTTGGTATATAAAACTCTAATTTCTGGCCGAGTTTGAAAATTATAAGTTAATATTAAAGGGAGTTACGGAGTAAGTCGTGTGCGTAGCTCCGGGGCCGAAATTTATCCGTTTTTCAGTCATAATTCCCTCTTTCTCATAGAAAAATAATTATTTTTATACATATAACACTTTAATCACGGTGAAATATCGAAAAGTAAATTTAAAAAAATAAAATACAGTAAATGGAAAAAAAAATTATAAATTAATCCGTGACCAGGACTGAACCCCTGACCCCCGAGGCAACTAACTTCTTTAGCCATGGCGCAAACAACCACACCACGACTCACACGTTGCTTTCACGAATATATAGCTTAAAGAACTTCCTTCCGGTTAATTAACGAAATCTATTTTGGCTCATTATGTGCCCCCTTATTATTGTATAAAAATTCTTTTTGGTACGATTGTTTGGTATATAAAACTCTAATTTCTGGCCGAGTTTGAAAATTATAAGTTAATATTAAAGGGAGTTACGGAGTAAGTCGTGTGCGTAGCTCCGGGGCCGAAATTTATCCGTTTTTCAGCCATAATTCCCTCTTTCTCATAGAAAAATAATTATTTTTATACATATAACACTTTAATCACGGTGAAATATCGAAAAGTTAATTTTAAAAAATAAAATACAGTAAATGGAAGAAAAAAATTATAAATTAATCCGTGACCAGGACCGAACCCCTGACCCCCGAGGCAACTAGCTTCTTTAGCCATGGCGTAAACAACCACACCACGACTCACACGTTGCTTTCACGAATATATAGCTTAAAGAACTTCCTTCCGGTTAATTAACGAAATCTATTTTGGCTCATTATGTGCCCCCTAATTAGTGTATAAAAATTCTTTTTGGTACGATTGTTTGGTATATAAAACTCTAATTTCTGGCCGAGATTGAAAATTATAAGTTAATATTAAAGGGAGTTACGGAGTAAGTCGTGTGCGTAGCTCCGGGGTCAAAATTTATCCGTTTTTCAGCCATTATTCCCTCTTTCCCATAGAAAAATAATTATTTTTATGCATATAACACTTTAATCAAGGTGAAATATCGAAAAGTAAATTTAAAAAAATTAAATACAGTAAATGGAAAAAAAAATTATAAATTAATCCGTGACCAGGACCGAACCCCTGACCCCCGAGCCTACTAACTTCTTTAGCCATGGCGCATACAACCACACCACGACTCACACGTTGCTTTCACGAATATATAGCTTAAAGAACTTCCTTCCGGTTAATTAACGAAATCTATTTTGGCTCATTATGTGCCCCCTAATTAGTGTATAAAAATTCTTTTTGGTACGAATGTTTGGTATATAAAACTCTAATTTCTGGTCGAGTTTGAAAATTATAAGTTAATATTAAAGGGAGTTACGGAGTGAGTCGTGTGCGTAGCTCCGGGGTCGAAATTTATCCGTTTTTCAGCCATTATTCCCTCTTTCCCATAGAAAAATAATTATTTTTATACATATAACACTTTAATCACGGTGAAATATCGAAAAGTAAATTTAAAAAAATAAAATACAGTAAGTGGAAAAAAAATTATAAATTAATCCGTGACCAGGACCGAACCCCTGAATCCCGAGGCAACTAGCTTCTTTAGCCATGGCGTAAACAGCCACACCACGACTCACACGTTGCTTTCACGAATATATAGCTTAAAGAACTTCCTTCCGGTTAATTAACGAAATTTATTTTGGCTCATTATGTGCCCCCTATTTAGTGTATAAAAATTCTTTTTGGTCCGATTGTTTGGTATATAAAACTCTAATTTCTGGCCGAGTTTGAAAATTATAAATTAATATTAAAGGTAGTTACGGAGTAAGTCGTGTGCGTAGCTCCGGGGTCGAAATTTATCCGTTTTTCAGCCATTATTCCCTCTTTCCCATAGAAAAATAATTATTTTTTTACATTTAACACTTTAATCACGGTGAAATATCGAAAAGTAAATTTAAAAAAATAAACTACAGTAAATGGAAAAAAAAATTATAAATTAATCCGTGACCAGGACCGAACCCCTGACCCCCGAGGCAACTAACTTCTTTCGCCATGGCGCAAACAACCACACCACGACTCACACGTTGCTTTCACGAATATATAGCTTAAAGAACTTCCTTCCGGTTAATTAACGAAATCTATTTTGGCTCATTATGTGCTCCCTAATTAGTGTATAAAAATTCTTTTTGGTACGATTGTTTGGTATAAAAAACTCTAATTTCTGGCCGAGTTTGAAAATTATAAGTTAATATTAAAGGGAGTTACGGAGTAAGTCGTGTGCGTAGCTCCGGGGTCGAAATTTATCCGTTTTTCAGCCATTATTCCCTCTTTCCCATAGAAAAATAATTATTTTTTTACATTTAACACTTTAATCACGGGGAAATATCGAAAAGTAAATTTAAAAAAATAAACTACAGTAAATGGAAAAAAAAATTATAAATTAATCCGTGACCAGGACCGAACCCCTGACCCCCGAGGCAACTAACTTCTTTCGCCATGGCGCAAACAACCACACTACGACTCACACGTTGCTTTCACGAATATATAGCTTAAAGAACTTCCTTCCGGTTAATTAACGAAATCTATTTTGGCTCATTATGTGCCCCCTAATTAGTGTATAAAAATTCTTTATGGTACGATTGTTTATTATATAAAACTCTAATTTCTCTCCGAGATTGAAAATTATAAGTTAATATTAAAGGGAGTTACGGAGTAAGTCGTGTGCGTAGCTCCGGGGTCAAAATTTATCCGTTTTTCAGCCATTATTCCCTCTTTCCCATAGAAAAATAATTATTTTTATACATATAACACTTTAATCATAGTGAAATATCGAAAAGTAAATTTAAAAAAATAAAATACAGTAAATGGAAAAAAAATTATAAATTAATCCGTGACCAGGACCGATCCCCTGACCCCCGAGGCAACTAACTTCTTTAGCCATGGCGCAAACAACCACACCACGACTCACACGTCGCTTTCACGAATATATAGCTTAAAGAACTTCCTTCCGGCTAATTAACGAAATCTATTTTGGCTCATTATGTGCCCCCTATTTAGTGTATAAAAATTCTTTTTGGTACGATTGTTTGGTATATAAAACTCTAATTTCTGGCCAAATTTGAAAATTATAAGTTAATATTAAAGGGAGTTACGGAGTAAGTCGTGTGCGTAGCTCCGGGGTCGAAATTTATCCATTTTTCAGCCATTATTCCCTCTTTCCCATAGAAAATAATTATTTTTATACATATAACACTTTAATCACAGTGAAATATCGAAAAGTAAATTTAAAAAAATAAAATACAGTAAATGGAAAAAAAATTATAAATTAATCCGTGACCAGTACCGAACCCCTGACCCCCGAGGCAAATTACTTCTTTAGCCATGGCGCAAACAACCACACCACGACTCACACGTTGATTTCACGAATACATAGCTTAAAGAACTTCCTTCCGGTTAATTAACGAAATCTATTTTGGCTCATTATGTGCCCCCTAATTAGTGTATAAAAATTCTTTTTGGCACGATTGTTTGGTATATAAAACTCTAATTTCTGGTCAAGTTTGAAAATTATAAGTTAATATTAAAGGGAGTTACGGAGTGAGTCGTGTGCGCAGCTCCGGGGTCGAAATTTATCCGTTTTTCAGCCATTATTCCCTCTTTCCCATAGAAAAATAATTATTTTTATACATATAACACTTTAATCACGGTGAAATATCGAAAAGTAAATTTAAAAAAATAAAATACAGTAAATGGAAGAAAAAAATTATAAATTAATCCGTGACCAGGACCGAACCCCTGACACCCGAGGCAACAACCTTCTTTAGCCATGGCGCAAACAACCACACCACGACTCACACGTTGCTTTCACGAATATATAGCTTAAAGAACTTCCTTCCGGTTAATTAACGAAATCTATTTTGGCTCATTATGTGCTCCCTAATTAGTGTATAAAAATTCTTTTTGGTACGATTGTTTGGTATAAAAAACTCTAATTTCTGGCCGAGTTTGAAAATTATAAGTTAATATTAAAGGGAGTTACGGAAAAAGTCGTGTGCGTAGCTCCGGGGTCGAAATTTATCCGTTTTTCAGCCATTATTCCCTCTTTCCCATAGAAAAATAATTATTTTTATATATATAACACTTTAATCAAGGTGAAATATCGAAATGTAAATTTAAAAAAATAAAATACAGTAAATGGAAAAAAAAATTATGAATTAATCCGTGACCAGGACCGAACCCCTGACCCCCGAGGCAACTAACTTCTTTAGCCATGGCGCAAACAACCACACCACGACTCACACGTTGCTTTCACGAATATATAGCTTAAAGAACTTCCTTCCGGTTAATTAACGAAATCTATTTTGGCTCATTATGTGCCCCCTATTTATTGTATAAAAATTCATTTTGGTACGATTGTTTGGTATATAAAACTCTAATTTCTGGCCGAGTTTGAAAATTATAAGTTAATATTAAAGGGAGTTACGGAGTAAGTCGTGTGCGTAGCTCCGGGGCCGAAATTTATCCGTTTTTCAGTCATAATTCCCTCTTTCTCATAGAAAAATAATTATTTTTATACATATAACACTTTAATCACGGTGAAATATCGAAAAGTAAATTTAAAAAAATAAAATACAGTAAATGGAAAAAAAAATTATGAATTAATCCGTGACCAGGACCGAACCCCTGACCCCCGAGGCAACTAACTTCTTTAGCCATGGCGCAAACAACCACACCACGACTCACACGTTGCTTTCACGAATATATAGCTTAAAGAACTTCCTTCCGGTTAATTAACGAAATCTATTTTGGCTCATTATGTGCCCCCTATTTATTGTATAAAAATTCTTTTTGGTACGATTGTTTGGTATATAAAACTCTAATTTCTGGCCGAGTTTGAAAATTATAAGTTAATATTAAAGGGAGTTACGGAGTAAGTCGTGTGCGTAGCTCCGGGGCCGAAATTTATCCGTTTTTCAGCCATAATTCCCTCTTTCTCATAGAAAAATAATTATTTTTATACATATGACACTTTAATCACGGTGAAATATCGAAAAGTTAATTTTAAAAAATAAAATACAGTAAATGGAAGAAAAAAATTATAAATTAATCCGTGACCAGGACCGAACCCCTGACCCCCGAGGCAACTAGCTTCTTTAGCCATGGCGTAAACAACCACACCACGACTCACACGTTGCTTTCACGAATATATAGCTTAAAGAACTTCCTTCCGGTTAATTAACGAAATCTATTTTGGCTCATTATGTGCCCCCTATTTATCGTATAAAAATTCTTTTTGGTACGATTGTTTGGTATTTAAAACTCTAATTTCTGGCCGAGTTTGAAAATTATAAGTTAATATTAAAGGGAGTTACGGAGTAAGTCGTGTGCGTAGCTCCGGGGCCGAAATTTATCCGTTTTTCAGCTAAATTCCCTCTTTCTCATAGAAAAATAATTATTTTTATACATATAACACTTTAATCACGGTGAAATATCGAAAAGTTAATTTTAAAAAATAAAATACAGTAAATGGAAGAAAAAAATTATAAATTAATCCGTGACCAGGACCGAACCCCTGACCCCCGAGGCAACTAGCTTCTTTAGCCATGGCGTAAACAACCACACCACGACTCACACGTTGCTTTCACGAATATATAGCTTAAAGAACTTCCTTCCGGTTAATTAACGAAATCTATTTTGGCTCATTATGTGCCCCCTAATTAGTGTATAAAAATTCTTTTTGGTACGATTGTTTGGTATATAAAACTCTAATTTCTGGCCGAGATTGAAAATTATAAGTTAATATTAAAGGGAGTTACGGAGTAAGTCGTGTGCGTAGCTCCGGGGTCAAAATTTATCCGTTTTTCAGCCATTATTCCCTCTTTCCCATAGAAAAATAATTATTTTTATGCATATAACACTTTAATCAAGGTGAAATATCGAAAAGTAAATTTAAAAAAATTAAATACAGTAAATGGAAAAAAAAATTATAAATTAATCCGTGACCAGGACCGAACCCCTGACCCCCGAGCCTACTAACTTCTTTAGCCATGGCGCATACAACCACACCACGACTTACACGTTGCTTTCACGAATATATAGCTTAAAGAACTTCCTTCCGGTTAATTAACGAAATCTATTTTGGCTCATTATGTGCCCCCTAATTAGTGTATAAAAATTCTTTTTGGTACGAATGTTTGGTATATAAAACTCTAATTTCTGGTCGAGTTTGAAAATTATAAGTTAATATTAAAGGGAGTTACGGAGTGAGTCGTGTGCGTAGCTCCGGGGTCGAAATTTATCCGTTTTTCAGCCATTATTCCCTCTTTCCCATAGAAAAATAATTATTTTTATACATATAACACTTTAATCACGGTGAAATATCGAAAAGTAAATTTAAAAAAATAAAATACAGTAAGTGGAAAAAAAATTATAAATTAATCCGTGACCAGGACCGAACCCCTGACCCCCGAGGCAACTAGCTTCCTTAGCCATGGCGTAAACAGCCACACCACGACTCACACGTTGCTTTCACGAATATATAGCTTAAAGAACTTCCTTCCGGTTAATTAACGAAATTTATTTTGGCTCATTATGTGCCCCCTAATTAGTGTATAAAAATTCTTTTTGGTACGATTGTTTGGTATATAAAACTCTAATTTCTGGCCGAGTTTGAAAATTATAAATTAATATTAAAGGTAGTTACGGAGTAAGTCGTGTGCGTAGCTCCGGGGTCGAAATTTATCCGTTTTTCAGCCATTATTCCCTCTTTCCCATAGAAAAATAATTATTTTTATACATATAACACTTTAATCAAGGTGAAATATCGAAATGTAAATTTAAAAAAATAAAATACAGTAAATGGAAAAAAAAATTATAAATTAATCCGTGACCGGGAACGAACCCCTGACCCCCGAGGCAACTAACTTCTTTAGCCATGGCGCAAACAAACACACCACGACTCACACGTTGCTTTCACGAATATATAGCTTAAAGAACTTCCTTCCGGTTAATTAACGAAATCTATTTTGGCTCATTATGTGCCCCCTAATTAGTGTATAAAAATTCTTTTTGGTACGATTCTTTGGTATATAAAACTCTAATTTCTGGCCGAGTTTGAAAATTATAAATTAATATTAAAGGGAGTTACGGAGTAAGTCGTGTGCGTAGCTCCGGGGTCGAAATTTATCCGTTTTTCAGCCATTATTCCCTCTTTCCCATAGAAAAATAATTATTTTTTTACATTTAACACTTTAATCACGGTGAAATATCGAAAAGTAAATTTAAAAAAATAAACTACAGTAAATGGAGAAAAAAAATTATAAATTAATCCGTGACCAGGACCGAACCCCTGACCCCCGAGGCAACTAACTTCTTTCGCCATGGCGCAAACAACCACACCACGACTCACACGTTGCTTTCACGAATATATAGCTTAAAGAACTTCCTTCCGGTTAATTAACGAAATCTATTTTGGCTCATTATGTGCTCCCTAATTAGTGTATAAAAATTCTTTTTGGTACGATTCTTTGGTATATAAAACTCTAATTTCTGGCCGAGTTTGAAAATTATAAATTAATATTAAAGGGAGTTACGGAGTAAGTCGTGTGCGTAGCTCCGGGGTCGAAATTTATCCGTTTTTCAGCCATTATTCCCTCTTTCCCATAGAAAAATAATTATTTTTTTACATTTAACACTTTAATCACGGTGAAATATCGAAAAGTAAATTTAAAAAAATAAAATACAGTAAGTGGAAAAAAAATTATAAATTAATCCGTGACCAGGACCGAACCCCTGACCCCCGAGGCAACTAGCTTCTTTAGCCATGGCGTAAACAGCCACACCACGACTCACACGTTGCTTTCACGAATATATAGCTTAAAGAACTTCCTTCCGGTTAATTAACGAAATTTATTTTGGCTCATTATGTGCCCCCTAATTAGTGTATAAAAATTCTTTTTGGTACGATTGTTTGGTATATAAAACTCTAATTTCTGGCCGAGTTTGAAAATTATAAATTAATATTAAAGGGAGTTACGGAGTAAGTCGTGTGCGTAGCTCCGGGGTCGAAATTTATCCGTTTTTCAGCCATTATTCCCTCTTTCCCATAGAAAAATAATTATTTTTTTACATTTAACACTTTAATCACGGTGAAATATCGAAAAGTAAATTTAAAAAAATAAAATACAGTAAGTGGAAAAAAAATTATAAATTAATCCGTGACCAGGACCGAACCCCTGACCCCCGAGGCAACTAGCTTCTTTAGCCATGGCGTAAACAGCCACACCACGACTCACACGTTGCTTTCACGAATATATAGCTTAAAGAACTTCCTTCCGGTTAATTAACGAAATTTATTTTGGCTCATTATGTGCCCCCTAATTAGTGTATAAAAATTCTTTTTGGTACGATTGTTTGGTATATAAAACTCTAATTTCTGGCCGAGTTTGAAAATTATAAATTAATATTAAAGGTAGTTACGGAGTAAGTCGTGTGCGTAGCTCCGGGGTCGAAATTTATCCGTTTTTCAGCCATTATTCCCTCTTTCCCATAGAAAAATAATTATTTTTATACATATAACACTTTAATCAAGGTGAAATATCGAAATGTAAATTTAAAAAAATAAAATACAGTAAATGGAAAAAAAAATTATAAATTAATCCGTGACCGGGACCGAACCCCTGACCCCCGAGGCAACTAACTTCTTTAGCCATGGCGCAAACAAACACACCACGACTCACACGTTGCTTTCACGAATATATAGCTTAAAGAACTTCCTTCCGGTTAATTAACGAAATCTATTTTGGCTCATTATGTGCCCCCTAATTAGTGTATAAAAATTCTTTTTGGTACGATTCTTTGGTATATAAAACTCTAATTTCTGGCCGAGTTTGAAAATTATAAATTAATATTAAAGGGAGTTACGGAGTAAGTCGTGTGCGTAGCTCCGGGGTCGAAATTTATCCGTTTTTCAGCCATTATTCCCTCTTTCCCATAGAAAAATAATTATTTTTTTACATTTAACACTTTAATCACGGTGAAATATCGAAAAGTAAATTTAAAAAAATAAACTACAGTAAATGGAAAAAAAAATTATAAATTAATCCGTGACCAGGACCGAACCCCTGACCCCCGAGGCAACTAACTTCTTTCGCCATGGCGCAAACAACCACACCACGACTCACACGTTGCTTTCACGAATATATAGCTTAAAGAACTTCCTTCCGGTTAATTAACGAAATCTATTTTGGCTCATTATGTGCTCCCTAATTAGTGTATAAAAATTCTTTTTGGTACGATTCTTTGGTATATAAAACTCTAATTTCTGGCCGAGTTTGAAAATTATAAATTAATATTAAAGGGAGTTACGGAGTAAGTCGTGTGCGTAGCTCCGGGGTCGAAATTTATCCGTTTTTCAGCCATTATTCCCTCTTTCCCATAGAAAAATAATTATTTTTTTACATTTAACACTTTAATCACGGTGAAATATCGAAAAGTAAATTTAAAAAAATAAACTACAGTAAATGGAAAAAAAAATTATAAATTAATCCGTGACCAGGACCGAACCCCTGACCCCCGAGGCAACTAACTTCTTTCGCCATGGCGCAAACAACCACACCACGACTCACACGTTGCATTCACGAATATATAGCTTAAAGAACTTCCTTCCGGTTAATTAACGAAATCTATTTTGGCTCATTATGTGCTCCCTAATTAGTGTATAAAAATTCTTTTTGGTACGATTGTTTGGTATAAAAAACTCTAATTTCTGGCCGAGTTTGAAAATTATAAGTTAATATTAAAGGGAGTTACGGAGTGAGTCGTGTGCGTGGCTCCGGGGTCGAAATTTATCCGTTTTTCAGCCATTATTCCCTCTTTCCCATAGAAAAATAATTATTTTTATACATATAACACTTTAATCACGGTGAAATATCGAAAAGTTAATTTTAAAAAATAAAATACAGTAAATGGAAGAAAAAAATTATAAATTAATCCGTGACCAGGACCGAACCCCTGACCCCCGAGGCAACTAACTTCTTTAGCCATGGCGCAAACAACCACACCACGACTCACACGTTGCTTTCACGAATACATAGCTTAAAGAACTTCCTTCCGGTTAATTAACGAAATCTATTTTGGCTCATTATGTGCCCCCTAATTAGTGCATAAAAATTCTTTTCGGTACGATTGTTTGGTATATAAAACTCTAATTTCTGGTCGAGTTTGAGAATTATAAGTTAATATTAAAGGGAGTTACGGAGTCAGTCGTGTGCGTAGCTCCGGGGTCGAAATTTATCCGTTTTTCAGCCATTATTCCCTCTTTCCCATAGAAAAATAATTATTTTTATACATATAACACTTTAATCACGGTGAAATATCGAAAAGTAAATTTAAAAAAATAAAATACAGTAAATGGAAAAAAAATTATAAATTAATCCGTGACCAGAACCGAACCCCTGACCCCCGCGGCAACTAACTTCTTTAAGCATGACGCAAACAACCACACCACGACTCACACGTTGCTTTCACGAATATATAGCTTAAAGAACTTCCTTCCGGTTAATTAACGAAATCTATTTTGGCTCATTATGTGCCCCCTAATTAGTGTATAAAAATTCTTTTTGGTACGATTGTTTGGTATATAAAACTCTAATTTCTGGTCGAGTTTGAAAATTATAAGTTAATATTAAAGGGTGTTACGGAGTGAGTCGTGTGCGTAGCTCCGGGGTCGAAATTTATCCGTTTTTCAGCCATTATTCCCTCTTTCCCATAGAAAAATAATTATTTTTATACATATAACACTTTAATCACGGTGAAATATCGAAAAGTTAATTTTAAAAAATAAAATACAGTAAATGGAAGAAAAAAATTATAAATTAACCCGTGACCAGGACCGAACCCCTGACCCCCGAGGCAACTAACTTCTTTAGCCATGGCGCAAACAACCACACCACGACTCACACGTTGCTTTCACGAATACATAGCTTAAAGAACTTCCTTCCGGTTAATTAACGAAATCTATTTTGGCTCATTATGTGCCCCCTAATTAGTGCATAAAAATTCTTTTCGGTACGATTGTTTGGTATATAAAACTCTAATTTCTGGTCGAGTTTGAAAATTATAAGTTAATATTAAAGGGAGTTACGGAGTCAGTCGTGTGCGTAGCTCCGGGGTCGAAATTTATCCGTTTTTCAGCCATTATTCCCTCTTTCCCATAGAAAAATAATTATTTTTATACATATAACACTTTAATCACGGTGAAATATCGAAAAGTAAATTTAAAAAAATAAAATACAGTAAATGGAAAAAAAATTATAAATCAATCCGTGACCAGAACCGAACCCCTGACCCCCGCGGCAACTAACTTCTTTAACCATGGCGCAAACAACCACACCACGACTCACACGTTGCTTTCACGAATATATAGCTTAAAGAACTTCCTTCCGGTTAATTAACGAAATCTATTTTGGCTCATTATGTGCCCCCTAATTAGTGTATAAAAATTCTTTTTGGTACGATTGTTTGATATATAAAACTCTAATTTCTGGCCGAGTTTGAATATTATAAGTTAATATTAAAGGGAGTTACGGAGTGAGTCGTGTGCGTAGCTCCGGGGTCGAAATTTATCCGTTTTTCAGCCATTATTCCCTCCTTCCCATAGAAAAATAATTATTTTTTTACATTTAACACTTTAATGACGGTGAAATATCGAAAAGTAAATTTAAAAAAATAATATACAGTAAATGGAAAAAAAATTATAAATTAATCCGTGACCAGGACCGAACCCCTGACCCCCGAGGCAACTAACTTCTTTAGACATGGCGCAAACAACCACACCACGACTCACACGTTGCTTTCACGAATATATAGCTTAAAGAACTTCCTTCCGGTTAATTAACGAAATCTATTTTGGCTCATTATGTGCCCCCTAATTAGTGTATAAAAATTATTTTTGGTACGATTGTTTGGTATATAAAACTCTAATTTCTGGCTGAGTTTGAAAATTATAAGTTAATATTAAAGGGAGTTACGGAGTAAGTCGTGTGCGTAGCTCCGGGGTCGAAATTTATCCGTTTTTCAGCCATTATTCCCTCTTTCCCATAGAAAAATAATTATTTTTATACATATAGCACTTTAATCACGGTGAAATATCGAAAAGTAAATTCAAAAAAATAAAATACAGTAAATGGAGAAAAAAAATTATAAATCAATCCGTGACCAGGACCGAACCCCTGACCCCCGAGGCAACTAACTTCTTTAGCCATGGTGCAAACAACCACACCACGACTCACGCGTTGCTTTCACGAATATATAGCTTAAAGAACTTCCTTCCGGTATATTAACGAAATCTATTTTGGCTCATTATGTGCTCCCTAATTAGTGTATAAAAATTCTTTTTGGTACGATTGTTTGGTATATAAAACTCTAATTTCTGGCCGAGATTGAATATTATAAGTTAATATCAAAGGGAGTTACGGAGTAAGTCGTGTGCGTAGCTCCGGGGTCGAAATTTATCCGTTTATCAGCCATTATTCCCTCTTTCCCATAGAAAAATAATTATTTTTATACATATAGCACTTTAATCACGGTGAAATATCGAAAAGTAAATTTAAAAAAATAAAATACAGTAAATGGAAAAAAAAATTATAAATTAATCCGTGACCAGGACCGAACCCCTGACCCCCGAGGCAACTAACTTCTTTAGCCATGGTGCAAACAACCACACCACGACTCACACGTTGCTTTCACGAATATATAGCTTAAAGAAATTCCTTCCGGTTAATTAACGAAATCTATTTTAGCTCATTATGTGCCCCCTAATTAGTGTATAAAAATTCTTTTTGGTACGATTGTTTGGTATATAAAACTCTAATTTCTGGCTGAGTTTGAAAATTATAAGTTAATATTAAAGGGAGTTACGGAGTGAGTCGTGTGCGTAGCTCCAGGGTCGAAATTTATCCTATTTTCAGCCATTATTCCCTCTTTCCCATAGAAAAATAATTATTTTTATACATATAACACTTTAATCACGGTGAAATATCGAAAAGTAAATTTAAAAAAATAAAATACAGTAAATGGAAAAAAAAATTATAAATTAAACCGTGACCAGGACCGAACCCCTGACCCCCGAGGCAACTAACTTCTTTAGACATGGCGCAAACAACCACACCACGACTCACACGTTGCTTTCACGAATATATAGCTTAAAGAACTTCCTTCCGGTTAATTAACGAAATCTATTTTGGCTCATTATGTGCCCCCTAATTAGTGTATAAAAATTATTTTTGGTACGATTGTTTGGTATATAAAACTCTAATTTCTGGCTGAGTTTGAAAATTATAAGTTAATATTAAAGGGAGTTACGGAGTGAGTCGTGTGCGTAGCTCCAGGGTCGAAATTTATCCTATTTTCAGCCATTATTCCCTCTTTCCCATAGAAAAATAATTATTTTTATACATATAACACTTTAATCACGGTGAAATATCGAAAAGTAAATTTAAAAAAATAAAATACAGTAAATGGAGAAAAAAAATTATAAATCAATCCGTGACCAGGACCGAACCCCTGACCCCCGAGGCAACTAACTTCTTTAGCCATGGCGGAAACAACCACACCACGACTCACACGTTGCTTTCAAGAATATATAGCTTAAAGAACTTCCTTCCGGTTAATTAACGAAATCTATTTTGGCTCATTATGTGCCCCCTAATTAGTGTATAAAAATACTTTTTGGTACGATTGTTTGGTATATAAAACTCTAATTTCTGGCTGAGTTTGAAAATTATAAGTTAATATTAAAGGGAGTTACGGAGTAAGTCGTGTGCGTAGCTCCGGGGTCGAAATTTATCCGTTTTTCAGCCATTATTCCCTCTTTCCCATAGAAAAATAATTATTTTTATACATATAGCACTTTAATCACGGAGAAATATCGAAAAGTAAATTTAAAAAAATAAAATACAGTAAATGGAAAAAAAAATTATAAATTAATCCGTGACCAGGACCGAACCCCTGACCCCCGAGGCAACTAACTTCTTTAGCCATGGCGCAAACAACCACACCACGACTCACACGTTGCTTTCACGAATATATAGCTTAAAGAACTTCCTTCCGGTTAATTGACGAAATCTATTTTGGCTCATTATGTGCCCCCTAATTAGTGTATAAAAATTCTTTTTGGTACGATTCTTTGGTATATAAAACTCTAATTTCTGGCCGAGTTTGAAAATTATAAATTAATATTAAAGGGAGTTACGGAGTTAGTCGTGTGCGTAGCTCCGGGGCCGAAATTTATCCGTTTTTCAGCCATAATTCCCTCTTTCTCATAGAAAAATAATTATTTTTATACATATAACACTTTAATCACGGTGAAATATCGAAAAGTTAATTTAAAAAAATAAAATACAGTAAATGGAAAAAAAAATTATAAATTAATCCGTGACCAGGACCGAATCCCTGACCCCCGAGGCAACTAACTTCTTTTGCCATGGCGCAAACAACCACACCACGACTCACACGTTGCTTTCACGAATATATAGCTTAAAGAACTTCCTTCCGGTTATTTAACGAAATCTATTTTGGCTCATTATGTGCCCCCTAATTAGTGTATAAAAATTCTTTTTGGTACGATTCTTTGGTATATAAAACTCTAATTTCTGGCCGAGTTTGAAAATTATAAATTAATATTAAAGGGAGTTACGGAGTAAGTCGTGTGCGTAGCTCCGGGGCCGAAATTTATCCGTTTTTCAGCCATAATTCCCTCTTTCTCATAGAAAAATAATTATTTTTATACATATAACACTTTAATCACGGTGAAATATCGAAAAGTTAATTTAAAAAAATAAAATACAGTAAATGGAAAAAAAAAATTATAAATTAATCCGTGACCAGGACCGAACCCCTGACCCCCGAGGCAACTAACTTCTTTTGCCATGGCGCAAACAACCACTCCACGACTCACACGTTGCTTTCACGAATATATAGCTTAAAGAACTTCCTTCCGGTTATTTAACGAAATCTATTTTGGCTCATTATGTGCCCCCTAATTAGTGTATAAAAATTCTTTTTGGTACTATTGTTTGGTATATAAAACTCTAATTTCTGGCCGAGTTTGAAAATTATAAGTTAATATTAAAGGGAGTTACGGAGTAAGTCGTGAGCGTAGCTCCGGGGTCGAAATCTATCCGTTTTTCAGCCATTATTCCCTCTTTCCCATAGAAAAATAATTATTTTTATACATATAACACTTTAATCAAGGTGAAATATCGAAAAGTAAATTTAAAAAAATAAAATACAGTAAATGGAAAAAAAATTATAAATTAATCCGTGACCAGGACCGAACCCCTGACTCCCGAAGCAACTAGCTTCTTTAGCCATGGCGTAAACAACCACACCACGACTCACACGTTGCTTTCACGAATATATAGCTTAAAGAACTTCCTTCCGGTTAATTAACGAAATCTATTTTGGCTCATTATGTGCCCCCTAATTAGTGTATAAAAATTCTTTTTATTACGATTGTTTGGTATATAAAACTCTAATTTCTGGTCGAGTTTGAAAATTATAAGTTAATATTAAAGGGAGATACGGAGTGAGTCGTGTGCGTAGCTCCGGGGTCGAAATTTATCCGTTTTTCTGCCATTATTCCCTCTTTCCCATGGAAAAATAATTATTTTTATACATATAACACTTTAATCACGGTGAAATATCGAAAAGTAAATTTAAAAAAATAAAATACAGTAAATGGAGAAAAAAAATTATAAATCAATCCGTGACCAGGACCGAACCCCTGACCCCCGAGGCAACTAACTTCTTTAGCCATGGCGGAAACAACCACACCACGACTCACACGTTGCTTTCACGAATATATAGCTTAAAGAACTTCCTTCCGGTTAATTAACGAAATCTATTTTGGCTCATTATGTGCCCCCTAATTAGTGTATAAAAATTCTTTTTGGTACGATTGTTTGGTATATAAAACTCTAATTTCTGGCTGAGTTTGAAAATTATAAGTTAATATTAAAGGGAGTTACGGAGTAAGTCGTGTGCGTAGCTCCGGGGTCGAAATTTATCCGTTTTTCAGCCATTATTCCCTCTTTCCCATAGAAAAATAATTATTTTTATACATATAACACTTTAATCACGGTGAAATATCGAAAAGTAAATTTAAAAAAATAAAATACAGTAAATGGAAAAAGAAATTATAAATTAATCCGTGACCAGGACCGAACCCCTGACCCCCGAGGCAACTAACTTCTTTAGCCATGGCGCAAACAACCACACCACGACTCTCACGTTGCTTTCACGAATATATAGCTTAAAGAACTTCCTTCCGGTTAATTGACGAAATCTATTTTGGCTCATTATGTGCCCCCTAATTAGTGTATAAAAATTCTTTTTGGTACGATTCTTTGGTATATAAAACTCTAATTTCTGGCCGAGTTTGAAAATTATAAATTAATATTAAAGGGAGTTACGGAGTAAGTCGTGTGCGTAGCTCCGGTGCCGAAATTTATCCGTTTTTCAGCCATAATTCCCTCTTTCTCATAGAAAAATAATTATTTTTATACATATAACACTTTAATCACGGTGAAATATCGAAAAGTTAATTTAAAAAAATAAAATACAGTAAATGGAAAAAAAAATTATAAATTAATCCGTGACCAGGACCGAATCCCTGACCCCCGAGGCAACTAACTTCTTTTGCCATGGCGCAAACAACCACACCACGACTCACACGTTGCTTTCACGAATATATAGCTTAAAGAACTTTTTTCCGGTTATTTAACGAAATCTATTTTGGCTCATTATGTGCCCCCTAATTAGTGTATAAAAATTCTTTTTGGTACGATTCTTTGGTATATAAAACTCTAATTTCTGGCCGAGTTTGAAAATTATAAGTTAATATTAAAGGGAGTTACGGAGTGAGTCGTGTGCGTAGCTCCAGGGTCGAAATTTATCCTATTTTCAGCCATTATTCCCTCTTTCCCATAGAAAAATAATTATTTTTATACATATAACACTTTAATCACGGTGAAATATCGAAAAGTAAATTTAAAAAAATAAAATACAGTAAATGGAGAAAAAAAATTATAAATCAATCCGTGACCAGGACCGAACCCCTGACCCCCGAGGCAACTAACTTCTTTAGCCATGGCGGAAACAACCACACCACGACTCACACGTTGCTTTCAAGAATATATAGCTTAAAGAACTTCCTTCCGGTTAATTAACGAAATCTATTTTGGCTCATTATGTGCCCCCTAATTAGTGTATAAAAATACTTTTTGGTACGATTGTTTGGTATATAAAACTCTAATTTCTGGCTGAGTTTGAAAATTATAAGTTAATATTAAAGGGAGTTACGGAGTAAGTCGTGTGCGTAGCTCCGGGGTCGAAATTTATCCGTTTTTCAGCCATTATTCCCTCTTTCCCATAGAAAAATAATTATTTTTATACATATAGCACTTTAATCACGGAGAAATATCGAAAAGTAAATTTAAAAAAATAAAATACAGTAAATGGAAAAAAAAATTATAAATTAATCCGTGACCAGGACCGAACCCCTGACCCCCGAGGCAACTAACTTCTTTAGCCATGGCGCAAACAACCACACCACGACTCACACGTTGCTTTCACGAATATATAGCTTAAAGAACTTCCTTCCGGTTAATTGACGAAATCTATTTTGGCTCATTATGTGCCCCCTAATTAGTGTATAAAAATTCTTTTTGGTACGATTCTTTGGTATATAAAACTCTAATTTCTGGCCGAGTTTGAAAATTATAAATTAATATTAAAGGGAGTTACGGAGTTAGTCGTGTGCGTAGCTCCGGGGCCGAAATTTATCCGTTTTTCAGCCATAATTCCCTCTTTCTCATAGAAAAATAATTATTTTTATACATATAACACTTTAATCACGGTGAAATATCGAAAAGTTAATTTAAAAAAATAAAATACAGTAAATGGAAAAAAAAATTATAAATTAATCCGTGACCAGGACCGAATCCCTGACCCCCGAGGCAACTAACTTCTTTTGCCATGGCGCAAACAACCACACCACGACTCACACGTTGCTTTCACGAATATATAGCTTAAAGAACTTCCTTCCGGTTATTTAACGAAATCTATTTTGGCTCATTATGTGCCCCCTAATTAGTGTATAAAAATTCTTTTTGGTACGATTCTTTGGTATATAAAACTCTAATTTCTGGCCGAGTTTGAAAATTATAAATTAATATTAAAGGGAGTTACGGAGTAAGTCGTGTGCGTAGCTCCGGGGCCGAAATTTATCCGTTTTTCAGCCATAATTCCCTCTTTCTCATAGAAAAATAATTATTTTTATACATATAACACTTTAATCACGGTGAAATATCGAAAAGTTAATTTAAAAAAATAAAATACAGTAAATGGAAAAAAAAAATTATAAATTAATCCGTGACCAGGACCGAACCCCTGACCCCCGAGGCAACTAACTTCTTTTGCCATGGCGCAAACAACCACTCCACGACTCACACGTTGCTTTCACGAATATATAGCTTAAAGAACTTCCTTCCGGTTATTTAACGAAATCTATTTTGGCTCATTATGTGCCCCCTAATTAGTGTATAAAAATTCTTTTTGGTACTATTGTTTGGTATATAAAACTCTAATTTCTGGCCGAGTTTGAAAATTATAAGTTAATATTAAAGGGAGTTACGGAGTAAGTCGTGAGCGTAGCTCCGGGGTCGAAATCTATCCGTTTTTCAGCCATTATTCCCTCTTTCCCATAGAAAAATAATTATTTTTATACATATAACACTTTAATCAAGGTGAAATATCGAAAAGTAAATTTAAAAAAATAAAATACAGTAAATGGAAAAAAAATTATAAATTAATCCGTGACCAGGACCGAACCCCTGACTCCCGAAGCAACTAGCTTCTTTAGCCATGGCGTAAACAACCACACCACGACTCACACGTTGCTTTCACGAATATATAGCTTAAAGAACTTCCTTCCGGTTAATTAACGAAATCTATTTTGGCTCATTATGTGCCCCCTAATTAGTGTATAAAAATTCTTTTTATTACGATTGTTTGGTATATAAAACTCTAATTTCTGGTCGAGTTTGAAAATTATAAGTTAATATTAAAGGGAGATACGGAGTGAGTCGTGTGCGTAGCTCCGGGGTCGAAATTTATCCGTTTTTCTGCCATTATTCCCTCTTTCCCATGGAAAAATAATTATTTTTATACATATAACACTTTAATCACGGTGAAATATCGAAAAGTAAATTTAAAAAAATAAAATACAGTAAATGGAGAAAAAAAATTATAAATCAATCCGTGACCAGGACCGAACCCCTGACCCCCGAGGCAACTAACTTCTTTAGCCATGGCGGAAACAACCACACCACGACTCACACGTTGCTTTCACGAATATATAGCTTAAAGAACTTCCTTCCGGTTAATTAACGAAATCTATTTTGGCTCATTATGTGCCCCCTAATTAGTGTATAAAAATTCTTTTTGGTACGATTGTTTGGTATATAAAACTCTAATTTCTGGCTGAGTTTGAAAATTATAAGTTAATATTAAAGGGAGTTACGGAGTAAGTCGTGTGCGTAGCTCCGGGGTCGAAATTTATCCGTTTTTCAGCCATTATTCCCTCTTTCCCATAGAAAAATAATTATTTTTATACATATAACACTTTAATCACGGTGAAATATCGAAAAGTAAATTTAAAAAAATAAAATACAGTAAATGGAAAAAGAAATTATAAATTAATCCGTGACCAGGACCGAACCCCTGACCCCCGAGGCAACTAACTTCTTTAGCCATGGCGCAAACAACCACACCACGACTCACACGTTGCTTTCACGAATATATAGCTTAAAGAACTTCCTTCCGGTTAATTGACGAAATCTATTTTGGCTCATTATGTGCCCCCTAATTAGTGTATAAAAATTCTTTTTGGTACGATTCTTTGGTATATAAAACTCTAATTTCTGGCCGAGTTTGAAAATTATAAATTAATATTAAAGGGAGTTACGGAGTAAGTCGTGTGCGTAGCTCCGGTGCCGAAATTTATCCGTTTTTCAGCCATAATTCCCTCTTTCTCATAGAAAAATAATTATTTTTATACATATAACACTTTAATCACGGTGAAATATCGAAAAGTTAATTTAAAAAAATAAAATACAGTAAATGGAAAAAAAAATTATAAATTAATCCGTGACCAGGACCGAATCCCTGACCCCCGAGGCAACTAACTTCTTTTGCCATGGCGCAAACAACCACACCACGACTCACACGTTGCTTTCACGAATATATAGCTTAAAGAACTTTTTTCCGGTTATTTAACGAAATCTATTTTGGCTCATTATGTGCCCCCTAATTAGTGTATAAAAATTCTTTTTGGTACGATTCTTTGGTATATAAAACTCTAATTTCTGGCCGAGTTTGAAAATTATAAGTAAATATTAAAGGGAGTTACGGAGTAAGTCGTGCGCGAAGCTCCGGGGTCGAAATTTATCCGCTTTTCAGCCATTATTCCCTCTTTCCCATAGAAAAATAATTATTTTTATACATATAACACTTTAATCACGGTGAAATATCGAAAAGTAAATTTAAAAAAATAAAATACACTAAATGGAAAAAAAAATTATAAATTAATCCGTGACCAGGACCGAAACCCTGACCCCCGAGGCAACTAACTTCTTTAGCCATGGCGCAAACAACCACACCACGACTCACACGTTGCTTTCACGAATATATAGCTTAAAGAACTTCCTTCCGGTTAATTAACGAAATCTATTTTGGCTCATTATGTGCCCCCTAATTAGTGTATAAAAATTCTTTTTGGTACGATTGTTTGGTATATAAAACTCTAATTTCTGGCCGAGTTTGAAAATTATAAGTTAATATTAAAGGGAGTTACGGAGTAAGTCGTGTGCGTAGCTCCGGGGCCGAAATTTATCCGTTTTTCAGCCATAATTCCCTCTTTCTCATAGAAAAATAATTAGTTTTATACATATAACACTTTAATCACGGTGAAATATCGAAAAGTTAATTTAAAAAAATAAAATACAGTAAATGGAAAAGAAAATTAGAAATTAATCCGTGACCAGGACCGAACCCCTGACCCCCGAGGCAACTAACTTCTTTTGCCATGGCGCAAACAACCACACCACGACTCAAACGTTGCTTTCACGAATATATAGCTTAAAGAACTTACTTCCGGTTAATTAACGAAATCTATTTTGGCTCATTATGTGCTCCCTAATTAGTGTATAAAAATTCTTTTTGGTTCGATTGTTTGGTATATAAAACTCTAATTTCTGGCCGAGTTTGAAAATTATAAATTAATATTAAAGGGAGGTACGGAGTAAGTGGTGTGCGTAGCTCCGGGGTCGAAATTTATCCGTTTTTCAGCCATTATTCCCTCTTTCCCATAGAAAAATAATTATTTTTATACATATAACACTTTAATCACGGTGAAATATCGAAAAGTAAATTTAAAAAAATAAAATACAGTAAATGGAAATAAAATTATAAATTAATCCGCGACCAGGACCGAGCCCCTGACCCCCCGAGGCAACTAACTGCTTTAGCCATTTCGCAAACAACCACACCACGACTCACACGTCGCTTTCACGAATATATAGCTTAAAGAACTTCCTTCCGGTTAATTAACGAAATCTATTTTGGCTCATTATGTGCCCCCTAATTAGTGTATAAAAATTCTTTTTGGTACGATTGTTTGGTATATAAAACTCTAATTTCTGGCTGAGTTTGAAAATTATAAGTTAATATTAAAGGGAGTTACGGAGTAAGTCGTGTGCGTAGCTCCGGGGTCGAAATTTATCCGTTTTTCAGCCATTATTCCCTCTTTCCCATAGAAAAATAATTATTTTTATACATATAGCACTTTAATCACGGTGAAATATCGAAAAGTAAATTTGAAAAAATAAAATACAGTAAATGGAAAAAAAATATATAAATTATCCCGTTACCATGACCGAACCCCTGACCCCCGAGGCAACTAACTTCTTTAGCCTTGGTGCAAACAACCACACCACGACTCACACGTTGCTTTCACGAATATATAGCTTAAAGAAATTCCTTCCGGTTAATTAACGAAATCTATTTTGGCTCATTATGTGCCCCCTAATTAGTGTATAAAAATTCTTTTTGGTACGATTGTTTGGTATATAAAACTCTAATTTCTGGCCGAGTTTCAAAATTATAAGTTAATATTAAAGGGAGTTACGGAGTAAGTCGTGTGCGTAGCTCCGGGGTCGAAATTTATCCGTTTTTCAGCCATTATTCCCTCTTTCCCATAGAAAAATAATTATTTTTATACATATAGCACTTTAATCACGGTGAAATATCGAAAAGTAAATTTAAAAAAATAAAATACAGTAAATGGAAAAAAAATTATAAATTAATCCGTGACCAGGACCGAACCCCTGACCCCCGAGGCAACTAACTTCTTTAGCCATGGCGCAAACAACCACACCACGACTCACACGTTGCTTTCACGAATATATAGCTTAAAGAACATTCTTCCGGTTAATTAACGAAATCTATTTTGGCTCATTATTTGCCCCCTAATTAGTGTATAAAAATTCTTTTTGGTACGATTCTTTGGTATATAAAACTCTAATTTCTGGCCGAGTTTGAAAATTATAAATTAATATTAAAGGGAGTTACGGAGTAAGTCGTGTGCGTAGCTCCGGGGCCGAAATTTATCCGTTTTTCAGCCATTATTCCCTCTTTCCCATAGAAAAATAATTATTTTTATACATATAACACTTTAATCAAGGTGAAATATCGAAAAGTAAATTTAAAAAAATAAAATACAGTAAATGGAAAAAAAATTATAAATTAATCCGTGACCAGGACCGAACCCCTGACTCCCGAGGCAACTAGCTTCTTTAGCCATGGCGTAAACAACCACACCACGACTCACACGTTGCTTTCACGAATATATAGCTTAAAGAACTTCCTTCCGGTTAATTAACGAAATCTATTTTGGCTCATTATGTGCCCCCTAATTAGTGTATAAAAATTCTTTTTATTACGATTGTTTGGTATATAAAACTCTAATTTCTGGTCGAGTTTGAAAATTATAAGTTAATATTAAAGGGAGATACGGAGTGAGTCGTGTGCGTAGCTCCGGGGTCGAAATTTATCCGTTTTTCTGCCATTATTCCCTCTTTCCCATGGAAAAATAATTATTTTTATACATATAACACTTTAATCACGGTGAAATATCGAAAAGTAAATTTAAAAAAATAAAATACAGTAAATGGAGAAAAAAAATTATAAATCAATCCGTGACCAGGACCGAACCCCTGACCCCCGAGGCAACTAACTTCTTTAGCCATGGCGGAAACAACCACACCACGACTCACACGTTGCTTTCACGAATATATAGCTTAAAGAACTTCCTTCCGGTTAATTAACGAAATCTATTTTGGCTCATTATGTGCCCCCTAATTAGTGTATAAAAATTCTTTTTGGTACGATTGTTTGGTATATAAAACTCTAATTTCTGGCTGAGTTTGAAAATTATAAGTTAATATTAAAGGGAGTTACGGAGTAAGTCGTGTGCGTAGCTCCGGGGTCGAAATTTATCCGTTTTTCAGCCATTATTCCCTCTTTCCCATAGAAAAATAATTATTTTTATACATATAGCACTTTAATCACGGTGAAATATCGAAAAGTAAATTTAAAAAAATAAAATACAGTAAATGGAAAAAAAAATTATAAATTAATCCGTGACCAGGACCGAACCCCTGACCCCCGAGGCAACTAACTTCTTTAGCCATGGCGCAAACAACCACACCACGACTCACACGTTGCTTTCACGAATATATAGCTTAAAGAACTTCCTTCCGGTTAATTGACGAAATCTATTTTGGCTCATTATGTGCCCCCTAATTAGTGTATAAAAATTCTTTTTGGTACGATTCTTTGGTATATAAAACTCTAATTTCTGGCCGAGTTTGAAAATTATAAATTAATATTAAAGGGAGTTACGGAGTAAGTCGTGTGCGTAGCTCCGGGGCCGAAATTTATCCGTTTTTCAGCCATAATTCCCTCTTTCTCATAGAAAAATAATTATTTTTATACATATAACACTTTAATCACGGTGAAATATCGAAAAGTTAATTTAAAAAAATAAAATACAGTAAATGGAAAAAAAAATTATAAATTAATCCGTGACCAGGACCGAATCCCTGACCCCCGAGGCAACTAACTTCTTTTGCCATGGCGCAAACAACCACACCACGACTCACACGTTGCTTTCACGAATATATAGCTTAAAGAACTTCCTTCCGGTTATTTAACGAAATCTATTTTGGCTCATTATGTGCCCCCTAATTAGTGTATAAAAATTCTTTTTGGTACGATTCTTTGGTATATAAAACTCTAATTTCTGGCCGAGTTTGAAAATTATAAGTAAATATTAAAGGGAGTTACGGAGTAAGTCGTGTGCGAAGCTCCGGGGTCGAAATTTATCCGCTTTTCAGCCATTATTCCCTCTTTCCCATAGAAAAATAATTATTTTTATACATATAACACTTTAATCACGGTGAAATATCGAAAAGTAAATTTAAAAAAATAAAATACACTAAATGGAAAAAAAATTATAAATTAATCCGTGACCAGGACCGAAACCCTGACCCCCGAGGCAACTAACTTCTTTAGCCATGGCGCAAACAACCACACCACGACTCACACGTTGCTTTCACGAATATATAGCTTAAAGAACTTCCTTCCGGTTAATTAACGAAATCTATTTTGGCTCATTATGTGCCCCCTAATTAGTGTATAAAAATTCTTTTTGGTACGATTGTTTGGTATATAAAACTCTAATTTCTGGCCGAGTTTGAAAATTATAAGTTAATATTAAAGGGAGTTACGGAGTAAGTCGTGTGCGTAGCTCCGGGGCCGAAATTTATCCGTTTTTCAGCCATAATTCCCTCTTTCTCATAGAAAAATAATTAGTTTTATACATATAACACTTTAATCACGGTGAAATATCGAAAAGTTAATTTAAAAAAATAAAATACAGTAAATGGAAAAAAAAATTAGAAATTAATCCGTGACCAGGACCGAACCCCTGACCCCCGAGGCAACGAACTTCTTAAGCCATGGCGCAAACAACCACACCACGACTCACACGTTGCTTTTACGAATATATAGCTTAAAGAACTTCCTTCCGGTTAATTAACGAAATATTTTTTGGCTCATTATGTGCCCCCTAATTAGTGTATAAAAGTTCTTTTTGGTACGATTGCTTGGTATATAAAACTCTAATTTCTGGCCGAGTTTGAAAATTATAAGTTAATATTAAAGGGAGTTACGGAGTAAGTCGTGTGCGTAGCTCCGGGGTCGAAATTTATCCGTTTTTCAGCCATTATTCCCTCTTTCCCATAGAAAAATAATTATTTTTATACATATAGCACTTTAATCACGGTGAAATATCGAAAAGTAAATTTAAAAAAATAAAATACAGTAAATGGAAAAAAAAATTATAAATTAATCCGTGACCAGGACCGAACCCCTGACCCCCGAGGCAACTAACTTCTTTAGCCATGGCGCAAACAACCACACCACGACTCACACGTTGCTTTCACGAATATATAGCTTAAAGAACTTCCTTCCGGTTAATTGACGAAATCTATTTTGGCTCATTATGTGCCCCCTAATTAGTGTATAAAAATTCTTTTTGGTACGATTCTTTGGTATATAAAACTCTAATTTCTGGCCGAGTTTGAAAATTATAACTTAATATTAAAGGGAGTTACGGAGTAAGTCGTGTGCGTAGCTCCGGGGCCGAAATTTATCCGTTTTTCAGCCATAATTCCCTCTTTCTCATAGAAAAATAATTATTTTTATACATATAACACTTTAATCACGGTGAAATATCGAAAAGTTAATTTAAAAAAATAAAATACAGTAAATGGAAAAAAAAATTATAAATTAATCCGTGACCAGGACCGAATCCCTGACCCCCGAGGCAAATAACTTCTTTTGCCATGGCGCAAACAACCACACCACGACTCACACGTTGCTTTCACGAATATATAGCTTAAAGAACTTCCTTCCGGTTATTTAACGAAATCTATTTTGGCTCATTATGTGCCCCCTAATTAGTGTATAAAAATTCTTTTTGGTACGATTCTTTGGTATATAAAACTCTAATTTCTGGCCGAGTTTGAAAATTATAAGTAAATATTAAAGGGAGTTACGGAGTAAGTCGTGTGCGAAGCTCCGGGGTCGAAATTTATCCGCTTTTCAGCCATTATTCCCTCTTTCCCATAGAAAAATAATTATTTTTATACATATAACACTTTAATCACGGTGAAATATCGAAAAGTAAATTTAAAAAAATAAAATACACTAAATGGAAAAAAAATTATAAATTAATCCGTGACCAGGACCGAAACCCTGACCCCCGAGGCAACTAACTTCTTTAGCCATGGCGCAAACAACCACACCACGACTCACACGTTGCTTTCACGAATATATAGCTTAAAGAACTTCCTTCCGGTTAATTAACGAAATCTATTTTGGCTCATTATGTGCCCCCTAATTAGTGTATAAAAATTCTTTTTGGTACGATTGTTTGGTATATAAAACTCTAATTTCTGGCCGAGTTTGAAAATTATAAGTTAATATTAAAGGGAGTTACGGAGTAAGTCGTGTGCGTAGCTCCGGGGCCGAAATTTATCCGTTTTTCAGCCATAATTCCCTCTTTCTCATAGAAAAATAATTAGTTTTATACATATAACACTTTAATCACGGTGAAATATCGAAAAGTTAATTTAAAAAAATAAAATACAGTAAATGGAAAAAAAAATTAGAAATTAATCCGTGACCAGGACCGAACCCCTGACCCCCGAGGCAACTAACTTCTTAAGCCATGGCTCAAACAACCACACCACGACTCACACGTTGCTTTTACGAATATATAGCTTAAAGAACTTCCTTCCGGTTAATTAACGAAATATTTTTTGGCTCATTATGTGCCCCCTAATTAGTGTATAAAAGTTCTTTTTGGTACGATTGCTTGGTATATAAAACTCTAATTTCTGGCCGAGTTTGAAAATTATAAGTTAATATTAAAGGGAGTTACGGAGTAAGTCGTGTGCGTAGCTCCGGGGTCGAAATTTATCCGTTTTTCAGCCATTATTCCCTCTTTCCCATAGAAAAATAATTATTTTTATACATATAGCACTTTAATCACGGGGAAATATCGAAAAGTAAATTTAAAAAAATAAAATACAGTAAATGGAAAAAAAAATTATAAATTAATCCGTGACCAGGACCGAACCCCTGACCCCCGAGGCAACTAACTTCTTTAGCCATGGCGCAAACAACCACACCACGACTCACACGTTGCTTTCACGAATATATAGCTTAAAGAACTTCCTTCCGGTTAATTGACGAAATCTATTTTGGCTCATTATGTGCCCCCTAATTAGTGTATAAAAATTCTTTTTGGTACGATTCTTTGGTATATAAAACTCTAATTTCTGGCCGAGTTTGAAAATTATAAATTAATATTAAAGGGAGTTACGGAGTAAGTCGTGTGCGTAGCTCCGGGGCCGAAATTTATCCGTTTTTCAGCCATAATTCCCTCTTTCTCATAGAAAAATAATTATTTTTATACATATAACACTTTAATCACGGTGAAATATCGAAAAGTTAATTTAAAAAAATAAAATACAGTAAATGGAAAAAAAAATTATAAATTAATCCGTGACCAGGACCGAATCCCTGACCCCCGAGGCAACTAACTTCTTTTGCCATGGCGCAAACAACCACACCACGACTCACACGTTGCTTTCACGAATATATAGCTTAAAGAACTTCCTTCCGGTTATTTAACGAAATCTATTTTGGCTCATTATGTGCCCCCTAATTAGTGTATAAAAATTCTTTTTGGTACGATTCTTTGGTATATAAAACTCTAATTTCTGGCCGAGTTTGAAAATTATAAGTAAATATTAAAGGGAGTTACGGAGTAAGTCGTGTGCGAAGCTCCGGGGTCGAAATTTATCCGCTTTTCAGCCATTATTCCCTCTTTCCCATAGAAAAATAATTATTTTTATACATATAACACTTTAATCACGGTGAAATATCGAAAAGTAAATTTAAAAAAATAAAATACACTAAATGGAAAAAAAATTATAAATTAATCCGTGACCAGGACCGAAACCCTGACCCCCGAGGCAACTAACTTCTTTAGCCATGGCGCAAACAACCACACCACGACTCACACGTTGCTTTCACGAATATATAGCTTAAAGAACTTCCTTCCGGTTAATTAACGAAATCTATTTTGGCTCATTATGTGCCCCCTAATTAGTGTATAAAAATTCTTTTTGGTACGATTGTTTGGTATATAAAACTCTAATTTCTGGCCGAGTTTGAAAATTATAAGTTAATATTAAAGGGAGTTACGGAGTAAGTCGTGTGCGTAGCTCCGGGGCCGAAATTTATCCGTTTTTCAGACATAATTCCCTCTTTCTCATAGAAAAATAATTAGTTTTATACATATAACACTTTAATCACGGTGAAATATCGAAAAGTTAATTTAAAAAAATAAAATACAGTAAATGGAAAAAAAAATTAGAAATTAATCCGTGACCAGGACCGAACCCCTGACCCCCGAGGCAACTAACTTCTTAAGCCATGGCGCAAACAACCACACCACGACTCACACGTTGCTTTTACGAATATATAGCTTAAAGAACTTCCTTCCGGTTAATTAACGAAATATTTTTTGGCTCATTATGTGCCCCCTAATTAGTGTATAAAAGTTCTTTTTGGTACGATTGCTTGGTATATAAAACTCTAATTTCTGGCCGAGTTTGAAAATTATAAGTTAATATTAAAGGGAGTTACGGAGTAAGTCGTGTGCGTAGCTCCGGGGTCGAAATTTATCCGTTTTTCAGCCATTATTCCCTCTTTCCCATAGAAAAATAATTATTTTTATACATATAGCACTTTAATCACGGGGAAATATCGAAAAGTAAATTTAAGAAAATAAAATACAGTAAATGGAAAAAAAAATTATATATTAATCCGCGACCAGGACCGAACCCCTGACCCCCGAGGCAACTAGCTTCTTTAGCCATGGCGTAAGCAACCACACCACGACTCACACGTTGCTTTCAGGAATATATAGCTTAAAGAACTTCCTTCCGGTTAATTAACGAAATCTATTTTGGCTCATTATGTGCCCCCTAATTAGTGTATAAAAATTCTTTATGGTACGATTGTTTATTATATAAAACTCTAATTTCTGGTCGAGTTTGAAAATTATAAGTTAATATTAAAGGGAGTTACGGAGTAAGTCGTGTGCGTAGCTCCGGGGTCGAAATTTATCCGTTTTTCAGCCATTATTCCCTCTTTCCCATAGAAAAATAATTATTTTTATACATATAACACTTTAATCAAGGTGAAATATCGAAAAGTAAATTTAAAAAAATAAAATACAGTAAATGGAAAAAAAATTATAAATTAATCCGTGACCAGGACCGAACCACTGACCCCCGAGCCAACTAGCTTCTTTAGCCATGGCGTAAACAACCACACCACGACTCACACGTTGCTTTCACGAATATATAGCTTAAAGAACTTCCTTCCGGTTAATTAACGAAATCTATTTTGGCTCATTATGTGCCCCCTAATTAGTGTATAAAAATTCTTTTTGGTACGATTGTTTGGTATATAAAACTCTAATTTCTGGTCGAGTTTGAAAATTATAAGTTAATATTAAAGGGAGTTACGGAGTGAGTCGTGTGCGTAGCTCCGGGGTCGAAATTTATCCGTTTTTCAGCCATTATTCCCTCTTTCCCATAGAAAAATAATTATTTTTATACATATAACACTTTAATCACGGTGAAATATCGAAAAGTAAATTTAAAAAAATAAAATACAGTAAATGGAAAAAAAAATTATAAATTAATCCGTGACCAGGACCGAACCCCTGACCCCCGAGGCAACTAACTTCTTTAGCCATGGCGCAAATAACCACACCACGACTCACACGTTGCTTTCACGAATATATAGCTTAAAGAACTTCCTTCCGGTTAATTAACGAAATCTATTTTGGCTCATTATGTGCCCCCTAATTAGTGTATAAAAATTCTTTTTGGTACGATTGTTTGGTATATAAAACTCTAATTTCAGGCCGAGTTTGAAAATTATAAGTTAATATTAAAGGGAGTTACGGAGTAAGTCGTGTGCGTAGCTCCGGGGTCGAAATTTATCCGTTTTTCAGCCATTATTCCCTCTTTCCCATAGAAAAATAATTATTTTTATACATATAACACTTTAATCACGGTGAATAATCTAAAAGTAAATTTAAAAAATAAAATACAGTAAATGGAAAAAAAATATATAAATTAATCCGTGACCAGGACCGAACCCCTGACCACCGAGGCAACTAACTTCTTAAGCCATGGTGCAAACAACCACACCACGACTCACACGTTGCTTTTACGAATATATAGCTTAAAGAACTTCCTTCCGGTTAATTAACGAAATATTTTTTGGCTCATTATGTGCCCCCTAATTAGTGTATAAAAGTTCTTTTTGGTACGATTGCTTGGTATATAAAACTCTAATTTCTGGCCGAGTTTGAAAATTATAAGTTAATATTAAAGGGAGTTACGGAGTAAGTCGTGTGCGTAGCTCCGGGGTCGAAATTTATCCGTTTTTCAGCCATTATTCCCTCTTTCCCATAGAAAAATAATTATTTTTATACATATAGCACTATAATCACGGGGAAATATCGAAAAGTAAATTTAAGAAAATAAAATACAGTAAATGGAAAAAAAAATTATAAATTAATCCGCGACCAGGACCGAACCCCTGACCCCCGAGGCAACTAGCTTCTTTAGCCATGGCGTAAGCAACCACACCACGACTCACACGTTGCTTTCACGAATATATAGCTTAAAGAACTTCCTTCCGGTTAATTAACGAAATCTATTTTGGCTCATTATGTGCCCCCTAATTAGTGTATAAAAATTCTTTTTGGTACGATTGTTTGGTATATAAAACTCTAATTTCTGGTCGAGTTTGAAAATTATAAGTTAATATTAAAGGGAGTTACGGAGTGAGTCGTGTGCGTAGCTCCGGGGTCGAAATTTATCCGTTTTTCAGCCATTATTCCCTCTTTCCCATAGAAAAATAATTATTTTTATACATATAACACTTTAATCACGGTGAAATATCGAAAAGTAAATTTAAAAAAATAAAATACAGTAAATGGAAAAAAAAATTATAAATTAATCCGTGACCAGGACCGAACCCCTGACCCCCGAGGCAACTAACTTCTTTAGCCATGGCGCAAACAACCACACCACGACTCACACGTTGCTTTCACGAATATATAGCTTAAAGAACTTCCTTCCGGTTAATTAACGAAATCTATTTTGGCTCATTATGTGCCCCCTAATTAGTGTATAAAAATTCTTTTTGGTACGATTGTTTGGTATATAAAACTCTAATTTCTGGTCGAGTTTGAAAATTATAAGTTAATATTAAAGGGAGTTACGGAGAGAGTCGTGTGCGTAGCTCCGGGGTCGAAATTTATCCGTTTTTCAGCCATTATTCCCTCTTTTCCATAGAAAAATAATTATTTTTATACATATAACACTTTAATCACGGTGAAATATCGAAAAGTAAATTTAAAAAAATAAAATACAGTAAATGGAAAAAAAAATTATAAATTACTCCATGACCAGGACCGAACCCCTGACCCCCGAGGCAACTAACTTCTTTAGCCATGGCGCAAACAACCACACCACGACTCACACGTTGCTTTCACGAATATATAGCTTAAAGAACTTCCTTCCGGTTAATTAACGAAATCTATTTTGGCTCATTATGTGCCCCCTAATTAGTGTATAAAAATTCTTTTTGGTACGATTGTTTGGTATATAAAACTCTAATTTCTGGCCGAGTTTGAATATTATAAGTTAATATCAAAGGGAGTTACGGAGTAAGTCGTGTGCGTAGCTCCGGGGTCGAAATTTATCCGTTTTTCAGCCATAATTCCCTCTTTCTCATAGAAAAACAATTAGTTTTATACATATAACACTTTAATCACGGTGAAATATCGAAAAGTTAATTTAAAAAAATAAAATACAGTAAATGGAAAAAAAATTATAAATTAATCCGTGACCAGGACCGAACCCCTGACCCCCGAGGCAACTAACTTCTTTTGCCATGGCGCAAACAACCACAACACATCACACGTTGCTTTCACGAATATAAAGCTTAAAGAACTTACTTCCGGTTAATTAACGAAATCTATTTTGGCTCATTATGTGCCCCCTAATTTGTGTATGAAAATTATTTTTGGTACGATTGTTTGGTATATAAAACTCTAATTTCTGGCTGAGTTTGAAAATTATAAGTTAATATTAAAGGGAGTTACGGAGTGAGTCGTGTGCGTAGCTCCGGGGTTGAAATTTATCCTATTTTCAGCCATTATTCCCTCTTTCCCATAGAAAAATAATTATTTTTATACATATAACACTTTAATCACGGTGAAATATCGAAAAGTAAATTTAAAAAAATAAAATACAGTAAATGGAAAAAAAAATTATAAATTAATCCGTGACCAGGACCGAACCCCTGACCCCCGAGGCAACTAACTTCTTTAGCCATGGCGCAAACAACCACACCACGACTCACACGTTGCTTTCACGAATATATAGCTTAAAGAACTTCCTTCCGGTATATTAACGAAATCTATTTTGGCTCATTATGTGCTCCCTAATTAGTGTATAAAAATTCTTTTTGGTACGATTGTTTGGTATATAAAACTCTAATTTCTGGCCGAGTTTGAATATTATAAGTTAATATCAAAGGGAGTTACGGAGTAAGTCGTGTGCGTAGCTCCGGGGTCGAAATTTATCCGTTTTTCAGCCATTATTCCCTCTTTCCCATAGAAAAATAATTATTTTTATACATATAACACTTTAATCACGGTGAAATATCGAAAAGTAAATTTAAAAAAATAAAATACAGTAAATGGAAAAAAAATATATAAATTAATCCGTGACCAGGACCGAACCCCTGACCCCCGAGGCAACTAACTTCTTTAGCCATGACGCAAACAACCACACCGCGACTCACACGTTGCTTTCACGAATATGTAGCTTAAAGAACTTCCTTCCGGTTAATTAACGAAATCTATTTTGGCTCATTATGTGCCCCCTAATTAGTGTATAAAAATTCTTTTTGGTACGATTGTTTGGTATATAAAACTCTAATTTCTGGCCGAGTTTGAAAATTATAAGTTAATATTAAAGGGAGTTACGGAGTAAGTCGTGTGCGTAGCTCCGGGGTCGAAATTTATCCGTTTTTCAGCAATTATTATCTCTTTCCCATAGAAAAATAATTTTTTTTATACATATAACACTTTAATCACGGTGAAATATCGAAAAGTAAATTTAAAAAAATAAAATACAGTAAATGGAAAAAAAATATATAAATTAATCCGTGACCAGGACCGAACCCCTGACCCCCGAGGCAACTAACTTCTTTAGCCATGGCTCAAACAACCACACCACGACTCACACGTTGCTTTCACGAATGTATAGCTTAAAGAACTTCCTTCCGGTTAATTAACGAAATCTATTTTGGCTCATTATGTGCCCCCTAATTAGTGTATAAAAATGCTTTTTGGTACGATTGTTTGGTATATAAAACTCTAATCTCTGGCCGAGTTTGAAAATTATAAGTTAATATTAAAGGGAGTTACGGAGTAAGTCGTGTGCGTAGCTCCGGGGTCGAAATTTATCCGTTTTTCAGCCATTATTCCCTCTTTCCCATAGAAAAATAATAATTTTTTTACATATAACAGTTTAATCACGGTGAAATATCGAAAAGTAAATTTAAAAAAATAAAATACAGTAAATGGAAAAAAATAATTATAAATTAATCCGTGACCAGGACCGAACCCCTGACCCCCGAGGCAACTAACTTCTTCAGCCATGGCGCAAACATCCACACCACGACTCACACGTTGCTTTCACGAATATATAGCTTAAAGAACTTCCTTCCGGTTAATTAACGAAATCTATTTTATCTCATTATGTGCCCCCTAATTAGTGTATAAAAATTCTTTTTGGTACGATTGTTTGGTATATAAAACTCTAATTTCTGGCCGAGTTTGAAAATTATAAGTTAATATTAAAGGGAGTTACGGAGTAAGTCGTGTGCGTAGCTCCGGGGTCGAAATTTATCCGTTTTTCAGCCATTATTACCTCTTTCCCATAGAAAAATAATTTTTTTTATACATATAACACTTTAATCACGGTGAAATATCGAAAAGTAAATTTAAAAAAATAAAATACAGTAAATGGAAAAAAAAAATTAAAATTAATCCGCGAGCAGGACCGAACCCCTGACCACCGAATCTACAACTTCTTTACGCATGGCGCTAACAACAACACGACTCACACGTTTCGACCACGAATATATAGCTTAAAGAACTTCCTTCCGGTTAATTAACGAAAACTATTTTGGCTCATTATGTGCCCCCTAATTAGCGTATAAAAATTCTGTTTGGTACGATTGTTTGGTATATAAAACTCTAATTTCTGGCCGAGTTTGAAAATTATAAGTTAATATTAAAGGGAGTTACGGAGTGAGTCGTGTGCGTAGCTACGGAGACGAAATTTTTCCGTTTGTAGCTATTATTCTCGTTCCCAAAAAAGAATAGTTATTTTTATATATAGAACACTTTATTCATGCTGAAATGTTGAAAAATAAGTTTCAAAAAAATAAATAATTTAAATAGAAAAAATTTACAAATTAATTCGTGACCAGCACCGAACCCCTGACCACCGGGTCTATAAACTTCTTCACCGGCGGGGCTAACAACCACACCACGGCTCACACGTTGCTCCCACGAATATATAGCCTAACTAACTTTCTTCCGGTTAATTAACAAAATCTATTTTGGCTCATTATGTGCTCCCTAATTAGTGTATAAAAATTCCCTTTGGTACGATTGTATGGTATATAAAACTCTAATATTTGGCAGAGTTTGAAGATTATAAGTTAATATTAAAAGGAGTTACGGAGTGAGTCGTGTGCCTATCTCCGGAGTCGAAATTTATCCGTTTTATAGCTAATATTCCTTATTTCCCAAAGAAGAATAATTATTGTTATATATATCAAACACTTTATTCACGTTGAAATATCGAAATATGAAATGTAAAAAAAGTTAAATAAAAAAAAGAAAAAAAAATTAAAAATAATTATTTTTCTTTGCTCAAAAGAGCACACAGCAAAACTACGAATAGTATTCAATGCATCGACCTTAACTACCTGATCGAGTTTCTCTCAGCTTCCATGCCATACAATAGTGGATTCATTCAGGATGACATTATTTCGTCGTTAGTGAGATTTAGAAAGCACAGATGTGCGTTCGCGGGCAGACATTCGTCGCATGCACCGCCTTATTGACATTGAAGAGAATCACAGAAAATTAAAAAGAAATTTGTGGAGATTGACAAACCCGTTAAGGTGTAGCAGCTAAACACCGTCACATACGGAGCTGTTAGTTCCCCTAATTTAGCAATGAGAACTCTTAAACGAATTTCCATCCACGTGGGTAAAAAGTTTTCATTGGCCGCATCACTTTTGTGTAATGACCTATACATGGATGACATATTGACTGGAGCTCAAACATTCGAGACTTAACAACACCAACTTATAGAGATTCTTAAGACTGCTCAGATGTATCGCAAAAGTGGTGTCTGACCACGGTTTGCCTGACAGCAAGGGAACTCAAACCTATGATACGTCTACCACTAAGCATATTTTACATCAGCATTGTGGTCGGTGCGAACCGGGTGCGGTATTCGTATCCACCTGCCATCTCTGGGATTCGCACCCAGTTCACCCTCATTGGAAGGCGAATACTCTATCCCTTGAGCCCCCAAAGCTCATTGCGGGTTATTTTATATTTTATAGCCGTTGTGCTACCAATGATGTACTCCTTAGCCTTGTAATTTAAAGTTCAATCCAGAAGACAAGGAAACTCCTGAACACAGTAATGGGAGAAATTAGCTTTCGTGGAGAACTTTTTGATAGAACTACCCCGCATCTGCGTTACACGGGAGGAAAACCACGAAAACGTCCCATGTTTAGCCTGACTCCAACCCATGATCCTTCTACCACTGAGGATAAATTACGTAACATTACAGGTTATTAGGGAGAAACATATACCATTTTAAAATCGGGAGGGGAAAAAACTATATAACTATAAAGAACCTTACTATATACATATTTTCATAGTAGTTTATTGACGTCACGCTTTAGATGAAATAAGCTTTCGAAATGATTAAACGTGGTTTGATTTACAGATAAATTCATGAAATTTAAAAAATTAACCGAATGTTTAACTTATGCATGTTTCTAATGTAGCGTTTTTTTTTTTGTTTATTGCATTTTAAAGTTTTTTTTAATATATATTTGGCAAAATGATTTTAACAGAAATTCAGCATTCGTCACCCCTGAGTATTTTGACAGTTAAATTAAAATGACAATAGAATTAATTCCCTAAAAGACAAAATAATTTCCGTTTCCCCCCCCCCCCCCCCTTATGCAACACCTGGCAGATTGCCAAACTAAGTTAGGTTCATCCTTTGATTCTTCTCCTTAGTTTAACCATCAGTTTAAAATTTAGTAATATTGAGTGAAATTTAAAACTGAGTTAAAATTGAAATATGTTTAAGATTGCCACATTATAAATTTAATCTTTTGAGTGTATTTTGTAATTCTAAGCTCCTAAATTTTAAACAGCATGCGTTGGAATTTTAAATCGGTCAACGAGTTTAACAAAATAACGATTTTGTAAAGAAGAGTTTTTCAAATATATTTATAATTTCAAGATATAACTGTAACAAAATATGAATAATTATGTGTTTTTCTTTTTAAAAACGCTGCCCATAAGAATTTGAAATACGCTTAACAAGTTAAGAAAGCTGCCATTTAAAAATCGTGGTTTTCTGTTCTGAATAACCTTCAATATTTGAAAAATTTAATCTGTGAATTAAAAGCTACAAAGTTTAAATAATTTCTTTCTTAGATGAAGTTTCAGACTTTGTTATTGCAGTAAATAAATTAGATAGTGCGGGAAAAAAATGGCCTTTTCAATGAATTTTTTTTCTTTCTATAATCCTAGAATAATCCTTTCCTATAACTCAATTTTTTTTCCTCTATAATTCTAAAATATGTGTGCTCAATTTTAGAATTTTCGTTAAATATGATGTAAAAAAATATGCATATTGTGGGTCACAAATTAATATTTAGGTTAGGAGATCATTCATAAACGATGTCTCACACATTTTTTTCCCAAGTATTTTTCATCCACCCTTTTATCACAAAATGTCACACTCACCATATCCAAATGTCACACTCACCCCTACCTCGTCTTGTCACTTACTACATAAAAATATATTTGTAGCTCTCAAAATATAAAGCATTATTTTATAGATCTTGCTTCCTACTTTATTTTTAAACAACTATGTGTAACAATAACGTTTGTTGCACGTTGTAACGATAACGTTGTAACAATAACGTAACAATAATGTGTAACAATAAAAAGAGTAAAAATAATAACATAACTTGGATATATTTACGAAAAATATATAGATCCAGATCAATATTCAAACAAAATTTATTCATTTACAATAACTTTAATGTTTGTATACATAGACAGAATGTAATAATTTTTATGCAAAATTTCAAAATTTCAAAATATTATATTTTTTATACATATCACAGCATTTATTAAAAAAATGCAAAATATTCACACAAAAATACGATAGATAGATGTTTTTGTTACTAAGAGAGTGCATTGAACTCAAACTTATTTTTTATTTACAGTAATTTAGAATAAAAATTATGTAATGCCTCAATGTTTACAGTTTTGAAATTTTGGTTCATCTGAAAATAATTTTCAATATTTTAACAAGATACTAGATACTAAATTTCTTGATATACTCTGCCTCATCTGAATTAAAATTTACAATTTAACTAAATTGCTTTTTAACAAACATACAAACAAACATAACATTACTACTTGATAAAAAGATTAAAATTTTATACAGTTTGGAAAAAAATACTGTAATTTTTTTTTACAAATTAGTAAATGATGGTGAGTATTAGAGAAAAAAAAATACTTTTATTACATATTTATTATTATACATTTTCTGGTGCTATTACTTTAACTATATCACATTTTTCAGTTGATTGTAAAAAACACAAGATTTAAAAAAATTACACACAAATAAAACTTTGGAGCCTCTTCACAAAATAATAATTGTTTTTCCAAACACAGGTTCTTCATTCTCAAAACTTGAAACTATACACATTCCTTGTTTGTAAGCTGTTCTTGAAACTAGTACTTTTCAAGTGTGAAAAAACTGTTTATAACCTTCTGGAATTCTGGTAATTTCGGCAAAATAAATATTTTTATCAATAGGTTCGGCACTGGTTATAACAATATTTTTTCCTAAGTCTTCTTCTTGATTAAAAGCATTGAAGTTGGTGGTGCCTTTGTGCTAATGAAAGAAGATTAAAAATAATATAATTTATGCTAATAAAATGTGCAGAAGAGACTAAATTTGAAACCTTACTTTTTTAAAACATAAAGATCAATCAAAGCAAATCATATTTAATTAATGTCATATCATGTTAAAACCATGCAACTCCTCTAAATTTCTTGTTTTTTGTTTTTTTTATTTTATTTTATATTATATTTTTAATGTGTTTTCCGATATTTTAAAGGGTCTTATATATAAAAAAGGTTTTTTTCCTTCGGGAAATAGCGTATAAAGGGTAAAAAAAGGAAAAATTCCGGATAATTAATTTTATTTTATATTGTTTTTTTTAACTTCTTTTTCAATATTTTCGTTTATTTAGCGTGAATAAGGTGTTCTATTTATAAAAACAGTACTTTCATGCAGAAAAGAGGTTTTTGTACATTATAAAATGCTCAACAACTTTTGATACTAGGAAAAACTTTCTTCATGCAGCGTGAATGTATATAAAAAGGAAATGTGCATAAAAAATGTGTAGAAATGAGTGTGATGTGTATAAAAAAAAAGAATCCTTCTCAGTGAAAATTTGTTTTAATAAACACTTTCTTGTTTAGACTAAGGGAAACCTTGTTAATGTATATTATGAGTGCCGGGATGACTCAGGGGATAGAGAGCTCGCCTTCCAATGAGGTGGGCTGAGTTCGAATCCCTGCGATGGCTGTTCGATACGAATTCAGCATACGACTTGCACCAAATACAGTACTGGCGATTAATATTCTCAGTGGTAGACGGGTTATGGCATAGAGTTCCTTGTCGTGAAGCTTACCGTGGGAGGTTTTCGCATTTTTCCTCTCCATGTAACGTAAACGCGTGTTAGTTCCATCTTAAAAGTCTTCCACGAAGGCAAATTCTCCCAAAACTTGATCCAAGAGTTCCCTTGTTTTCTGGATTGAGTTCAAAATTACAAGACTATGGAGTTGAACACTGTAGTTGTAAACCCAAAAAATTGGGTCGGCTGTTCAAAGACGATTATAAAATAAAATAAAATGTACATTTGTATATTATAAACGGCGATGAACATCTGACCCAATTCTGAGTTAACAGCAATCCATGTTCGATTCCGTAGCCTTGTAATTTTGATCCCACCCCAGAAGACAAGGGAACTCCTGGATCATGCACTGGGAGAAACTGGCCCTCGTGGAGGATTTTTTGATGGAACTAACCCACATTTGAGCTACCTGAACAGGAAAACCTGGTTAGCACTTCGGCGAGGGGATTATAACCCATGTTCCGTCAACCACTGAGGATATTTTACGTCATAACTGCAATCGTTCCTAGAAGAATTCGTATCAACCAGCCACGGCTAGGATTTGAACCTGGGCCACCGCAACTCTCGATGAGCTGAGCCACTGCGGCTCCTTATTGATGTATTTTATAATGAGAAGAAACTTTTTTATTTCAAGCACTCAATTACGTTTCACTTTATTGATGCATTTCACTTTTTTCTGACGTCGAACAGTCGGAAATTTTTTTTTTTTTGAGTTTAAGACCAATGTTCATCTTCATAGCTTTTTTAATTTTGAACCCAAGTCAGAAGACAAAGTAACTCCTGGATCAATTACGGAAAGAAATTTGTCTAGTGAGGAACTTTTTGATAGAACTAACCCTAATTTGCGCTACAAGAAGAGGAAAAACATGAAAACCCCTCATGGTTAGCGTGACGGCGAAAATATTCTATCCGATGATCCGTCCACTGCTGAGGATATTTCACGCCAGCACTGCGGTCAGTGTGCGGCGGCTGCAGAAATTGTATCCACAAGCCATCGCTGAGATTCGAACTCGGGTCTACTCATTAGAAGGCAATCGCTCTATTCCCTGAGTCACCAATTACTGGTGTATTTTATAACCTTCGTTGAACAGCCGACCCAATTTTGGGTTTACGACTACTAATGTTCAAATCCGTAGCCTTGTAATTTTGAGCCAATCCAGAAGACAAGGAAACTTCTGGATCAGTATCCCCAGAGGTTTTGATTTGTTATGGGAACATGGAGGACTTTGAGACTCGACAGATTTAACGTGCATCAGTCACAATTTACTACACGGGGAGTCGCCGGTGGGGACCGAACTAACGACCTCTTGGGCATGAGCCCAGTGCCCTACCAACCAGGCTATCCCGGCCTTTACTGGTGTATTACAAGTAATCCTTTAAATGCAAATCTGATGTAAATGGTTTTTCTCTTGTTCATATTCAAGTTAAGCCAATCTTTTGATAACACCCTATAACATTGAAATATCAAAATGTTTAAGAAAAAACTCCATTAACGAGAAAGAGTTTTTTGTGATTTTGATGAGGTAGGTAGCAAAGTAAAAAGCTAGAACTAAAGGAAATACTTCGAGAGAAATTTGAACATGTTATATTTTAGTCAATAACAAGGGTATTCAACAACAAAAAAATTGGAAAAAACACTTAATTTTGAAAATCATGACATACATAAAATCATCTCTTTTAATAAAATGCGTTGCGTTTTCCACTACACGATTTAAATGTGTAGTAAAATATTTCGTTCTCGTATCGACTTCTGATTTATGTTAGTTTTTTTTAAAATGGTAAAGTATTTCGCAATTTATTTTAACTTCAAGAAAATCAATATGTAAAAAAATACTGTGTGGTATTTTAGTTCACACTTTTTGAATAAGCAAATTTCGAATTGGCGACTTTTGAATTGGCGACTTTAGTTCGGCAAGTTCCAATTAGCAGACAGAAACAATATTAGATTATAACAACCCTAGTAAACTTTTTCAGTCTTCGCTCTCGTCTAGTAGAGTGAAAGTAAATTTTAAAGAAATACTAATTTCTTGTTCGTTTGTCAAGAGTTAGAATTTTCGATAGGACTGGCGTAATCTATAACGTAAGTTTTAATTTTTGTTAATACATTTATTAAAGATGTTTATGTATGTATTTCTATTCGTTTTTTTTTCATTACAACTATTGACTGTTTTAAAGTTATTTTAGGAAGGTTAGATGTTTAAACATACATGTTTAAATTTGTTTAAGGATTTTATTTTCTACTATTATAAATAATAATCGTAATCTTCCTAAATAATCGTCTGCTTTAAGAAGCAATTTACGATTTTTTGTTCTGTATTGTGGGTGCTAGTAAAAGCAGCTGTTTGAAAAAGCAGGTGAAGTAAATATCAGTCTATTTTTTTTTTAAAGGGTATAAGGGGTTGTTGATTACTAATTAAGAATTCGGTGATGCATCCATTTTCTGGAATGTACTCTTCCATAAGTTTGATCTTTCAAAACAAGATCGTTTGTTTCATTAAAAATTTGAATTTTAATCTTTTAAAATCCTTCCCTAATTCTTTTAAAAATTTTTATCTTTTTTTTCTCTCTATTTTTTTTTTAAATTGCATGTTTTAAAAATAAATGGAATATTTTTATTTTAAGATGAAAGAAAAATTATTTATTGAAATTGTATTATTAATAATAATGTTTCGTAATAAAACATAATTTTATTTTACGAAATTCTTGTTACCTTTTAATTACTAGTCATTTTCACCGGTATGCTTACTAATTTTATCTGGATAAAATATTTGTTAGTAGATGTTTTGAATTCAGATGTTAATTCAAAACCAAACAGTTCATTAATAACAATAATAATAGCAGAAGGATGAAATTAAATCCTATGTTTTCAATATCGTATTAAAAATAATTTATTTCAATTAAACTCTTTAAAGGTTAAAGCCTTCATTACCACACAGTAATTTATACTTATTTTTTTTATAAAAAAAAGTTTATAATTACATAATTCAAACGGACATATTTAATAATTTTTGTTTAAGCAATTGCATATTATTGATTAATTTGATTCGTATGCGCCTAAATGTCAGTTGTCATAATTTTCTAAAAATCAAAGTAAATAATTGTCGTCTTTTTTATATTTATTTTTAAATACATATTTTCGTTTTAAAATGCCTTTCTTCTTAATTTAGAATATATTATTTTTGAGTAAAAAATGCTATAAAATATGCTGTCTTTTAAAATGAAATTTTCTTCTATTTGTCATATTTAAGAAATGGTTATAATTCATCAAAAATAAAGCTTCCTTTTTTCCGAAACTGTAGAAGTCCATAATTTCATATAATGAACGGCATCTGTGTTTTCAAATCTATTTTTCACTTCAAATCTGATCTATCTCTAATGAATATAGAGCAAGAAATACCGAAGCAATTAATGGAACCTGAAAGACTCAAAATGTTGACCTATCATTTTTGCCAAATCTTCAATAAGAGTGATTTTAGTCTCGGTTGTTTCCTGTATCAAAGGAAATAATTAGGGCTGACATTTATGTTTAGTGTTTAATATAAGCAAAATTAGTTTTATAAAGGATTTAACAAGGACTGAAATTTATGCTTAGTGTTTGATATAACAGGGAACGTAGCGTTTTTAAAAAGTGCATAAAGGTGCTTATTTTCGATTTTCGTTTTTTTAAAAGCCCTTAAAGGTGCTGTTTTCATTGGGTGTTTTTAAAAAGAGCTTAATTTTCCCTTTTTCAAAATTAGATTTTTCCTATACTATGTTGATTTTCACTTCGAATTATGCAAAAAGACAGTTAATATTGTTCTTTCTATTCAACGTTTTCATAATTAATTCAACCCCTATCTATTTCGGCTTATAGTCAGTCCGTAGCGTTTGAAAACGCCATTCATTTTACATAATTCAAAATTTCATGATTTTTGACAATTGCCAAAAACAATGCCAAAAGGTTTTTTTTTTTTGACATGACGGTTAAAACAAGATAAAACCGTCGATTGTCAAAATCTTTCCAACCCTGCCTAATTTTGATATTTTTTTAAAGTGCTTTAAAATATTTTTTGAGTGCTTGAAAAGTGCTTAAAAGGTGCTTATTTTTTGTTGAATTATTTGGATCAGCGGGAGGCGCAAAATGTATGATTAAATCCGAATTCAAATAGTTTCGAATGCAAACTCACTCTCCAAATTTAAAATCCTAAATGAAAATTTGGATTACTTTATGTTCTCGGATGTTTCTCGTTGGATTCTCGTCATGCAAAGTTGAGTTGAAAATTTCAATTTTGTTATAAATTTTTTTATAATTTTGCCGTTGTAATTCTGCAACAACTGGAAAACAATTGCTGGGAGAAGGGCAGAATGGGAAAAGCTTCTGAGGAAGGCCCAGGCTCACAAAGGGCTATCGTGCCAATGCTGATGATGATGATAATTCTGCAGCTAATTTTATGGCTATGGATTTTGTATCAGTTCTTCTTTTTTTGTTAATTCTAAGGGTTTAACTTAGGAGCATTTCCTTGTTAGCAATCGTTGACTATTTATTTAAAGGTATGCCATGCATTTTATGCTATCTATCGATATTTTTTTAAGAAGAGGTGCGCTGAAGAAAATATGTTAATGCTTAACATTTAAGAATAATCTTAAGTATTTAAGAAATAGCTTGGAACTTATATCGGCAATAATTTAAAAAAAAATTCTCTCGTGGGTCGTAACATATTCTGATGTGCATTGATTAGAAGGAAAGGAACATGTATAGTGAAACAATGGGCGTTTTAATCCTTAAAAATCAAAATGTCTTTTTCATGTGCTTTGAGAAAAGTAAAAATATTTATTCAAATATTAGAAAATGCAAATAAGAAAAACCCTCATGAAAAGGATGTTATAAAATTAAGGGGTCCAAACTTTCGACCCCTCTCTAGCCGAAACATTTTGTCTCCCTGTAGATTTAGTAGAATCTATTGTGAACATATTTTATAGATTACTGCTAAAACCAGGGTTGGCAAGTTTTTGACACATGACGGTTTTTACCGGTTATTACCATGGTTTTTACCGTCATGTCAAAAACCCCTCTGTCAAAAACGTCAAAAACTGTCAAAAACCCATAGTTTGGATAAAACTGTATTTTTATTTGAGTTTAACTGCTTATAATTTAAAATTAATTCATTTTCGGGCAATGAAATTAGAAAAAAAGTTGCTAAAAGATATTTAAGAACAGATTCCTGCATTTTCCCAACATGATTATATCAAAACATACTATTTGAAGTAAAATATTAGGATACTAATCAAAATTTTCAACATTTCCAAGCATTTTGTTGGGCATATTACATTACTGAAGAATGTCAAGATTGATTACTTTCATTCATAAAATCTTGCTTTGAGAAACACATGTACACATAAAAAGAAAGCCTCATAAAATAAACTTTTCTTATCATTTTTGTTTTCAATATTTTACACAGAAATGAGACATGAAAAAGCCTGGGAAATCCTTTTAGAGTTTCCTGGCAACATTGCACTAACCTTTTGTTATCATTATCCTCAATGATTTCGAACCGTCATTATTCTCGAATTTTGGACTCATCCATACTAAATTCAGAAATCGACTGGGCAATGAAAAATTCGCAAAATTAGTCACTTGCTATCGTATGCTTCGGCAAAGTGACCCCGACTACTGAACATATAATTTTGTTTGTAATTCAGTTTGGTTTAATGTGCTTTTTCAACTGAATAAAAGCTTTTAACTTGACAAAATAGCAGTATTTCTTGACGTAGAGTTTGTTAGTAGTTAGAAGTTTTGAAAGTTTTGTTTAGCTTATTTCTAATATTTAAGAAATGCCAAATTTAAATTCTTCATTTTGGTTCCTGAATTTATTAATAGATCCAAGCTTTTTTGCTTGTTTGTTTATTTCTAACAATTAAGAAATGCAAAATTTTGAATCCTTTGTAAATCAAGCTATAATGATAAAAGTAAGTATCACTATTTTCAATAAGTATACTACAATATTTCTGTATGAATGTATATCCTTCTATAAGAAGTATATCCTTCTATAGTTGCAAAATCAATAGCAATCATTTACAACATTAATTTATAAAGGCAATTATGTGAAAATAATATATTGTCCGCTATATGCCATAAATTAAAGGAAACGGTAGGTTTTTGACAGTTTTTACCGGTAAAAACACGGTTTTTACCACTGTCATGTCAAAAACCAGTTTTTGACGACAAAAACCCAACCCTGGCTAAAACCCATATTTTGAGGATCGCGAGTTCGAATTCATAGAATAAAATACATTTATATTTAGAAAAAGTAAGTTATGGTGGCTGATTTCATAACCATAAATATTGCTTGCGCGAAATAATTAGCATATTTAAGATTACACCTTCGAATCGTATTAAGTGACTCCTAGTACGTGAAAATCCAGTCATTAGATCAAAAGTATTCAGGGTGTTCACTCTCGCCCTCTGTGCATTTTTTCATAAAATTTTCCTCTTTTGTGGAGCTAATTTATGCGTGACTGCCCATACATTAAGTATCTATATTTTTTAACGAACAAATATTATTTTTTCCCCCCGGAGATATTGAAAAAGTTTGGTAAATATTGGGAAGGTTTTGAAACCCACTCTCCTTCTTTTTTAATCTCCTAGAGTTGTAAAAATAAATTATTTCTAGATCAAAAAGGTTTTGTCTATTATTTTACTGTTATTTTTAAGTTTTCTTAAGTTAAAAATGAATTTTTTTTTCTGGCAGGTGGAATATCCCAGATCATGTTAAAATATCTAACATTGCAAACTTTTCTTTGAAAATACTATTCTATTTGCAAAGACTTTTTGTTTTGATATCATTATGTTCTGAAACCTGACGAAAAATATGAACATTAACTATGTTAAGTACTAAAGAAACATTTGAATATGTATTTAATGGAAAGAAACAATTTACTTTAAATGCGCTACCAAGGCTAAAGAGAAGAGCAAGTTAATTCATAGCCACCGAGAGTCAAGGTCTCTCAGTAGATTTGTGACGTCATCCTCTGAGAACCATAAGATAACGCGGTATTCAGATTTGTATTAACCCCTTAACGATCGGTTAATTTTCAAGAAAACGGTCATAAAAGTGCCTATTTTTTTGGCTTTTGTAATTGTATTACGCATTTGATTAGTGCTGCAACTAGTTTAAAATAAACTATCTACAATTACCTTAAAAATATCCTGATACTGCCATCAGGTGTGTAAAATGAGAAATGAAAAGTTTTCCAGGCAAAAGAAATGAATTAGTTTTATTCTTATTGGCGCGTTACTACTGAACACTCCAGCCCGTCAATATCACGGGAGCGAGAAATAGCAGGCGAAATCTCACCCCGTCATTTTCACGGGAGCGAGAAGGAAGGGGTTAATAATAACAGCTAGCAAATGTGATAAATTCTGATAGATTATTCATTTTAACCGCATTTTATCATACTTGAATAAGATGGTGAAGATGATATTCCAAAGAAGGATTAAAATTTTTGAATTGATAATTGAAGAATTCTTTCAAAGATGACAACTAGACAGATGTTGAGTTCTTAAAATCGTCTGTTGCAAAGAAAAAATTAAACTTTCTACACGAGACACTCCTTACACAGATGATAAAAAAGACACTCAATAAAAAACCTTGGAAATTTGATTCCTGAACAACAGTTATTATTTTGGAACAATTTAAAATCATTTGAAACATCCAAAGATTTAATTAATCGCTAATCAAGTAACTTCGTGCAATTATATGCAATAATATAAGTATAATTGAATGAAATTTTCTTCATAAAATACCGTTTTATCTTTTTTTTTATAACTTAGGGATAAAAATTTTAAAAAATGCAAAGCAAATAATAAAAATTATGGAAACAAAAACAAGAAACGTATTAAAACTCTTGAAAATAAATAAGTGAAAAACACACACAATATATATATATATATATATATATATATATATATATATATATATATATATATATATATATATATATATATATATATATATATATATATATATATATATATATATATATATATATATATATCGTCGTTGCAAAAACCTGCTGCGCATGCGCAACTCATAAAGACGTGAAATATGATGCCGTTTGTTTTGGCGAGATTTATTAAAGTTCATTTAAAACATTTCCTTCTTTTTTTTCTCGTACTGTGGCAAATAATAAGTTCGAATTTGAGACATTTTTATTGTTTAGTTAAGTTCGAGTGTAAGTAATTTTTAAATTTTTCTTATTAGTTTTAGTTATATTTCTTTCATTTTCTTCCTATCTCTTATTATGAATTTTGTTTAAAACTTAAAACACATTTTTTATACAATAGCGACAATTTTCAGAGGCGTGACAGTATGGATATCTCGAATCTTTTAGTTTTTGCTTATTCCAAACGATTTTTTCAATGTTTTCAGATAATTGTAAAGAATTAATGTATTTTGCGTCGAAAATAAATGCAGAAAATTTAAGGCATTTCCAAAACTAAGTATTTTTAAATAGAGTTTGTAAGTAAATTTTCATTCTTATCGAATTTAGCTTTGTTTAGTGGTTTATTATTTTTCCTTCGTCGTAATTTTTAATGTTATTGATACTTATTGATCTAAGAATAATTGATTCTGCATATTTGAGTTTTTTTCCTCCTTATTAGGGGAACTTCGAAATTAATGTGCGTAACTCATTAGATCTCCAATTTTGTTCCATATTAATTTTCCTTTTCTTAACATGCCTACTATAAAAAGTTAATAAGCTTCTAAAATTTATATCGTTTGTATTAGGCTGGAATCTTGAAAACTTCGACTTTTCTCTGACGAGCACTCAGAATTTAACAGGTACTTCTTGCTAAATGGACAGTTTTGATTACTTTTCTGATCGCTAAAAGCAGCATTTATCGTCAATCGAAATATCGTCATCTTTCTGATTAGCTAGAATCTCAACTGGAGCTTTGTCACAAAATTGACAATGTATGTGTTACAAAATCCCTTAAATCCTCAAGCAAATGTCACTTTAATTTTATTGCTAGATAGAATTTTTTTTACCAAAAGAAATTGACCACTTTTCGCCTAGCTAGAGTTCTTAAATTTTAAATGGTGCTCTGACCTTGACTACAGCAAGTAACTATTGTTTTTTTTTTAATTTGTAAGCTAAAGCTTATCTCCATTGTTATCCAAAATAGAAATTTTAACCACTTTCTGACGTAAGCTCAAACAATAATAAAAAGAAAAGTTATAAAATGTAAAGTTTTTAATATTTTTAAAGAAGAGAGTAATTCCATTGTAATAAATGCTAATACCCAAAATTACCCCTTCCCGTCTTTCAGAACATTTAGCCCTACATTTATGGTTTTAATTAAGGCGAAGATGAATTGTTTTCTTCTTTCGCTCAACTTCGACTTAAAAAACGTAATTTTTAAAATTTTAATTTTATTTATTACGAAATCTCTTTTTATGTGTCCAAGTATTTGATAAAAATTGCTGTTTTTATTTTAGAATACAGCTTCTATTATAGTACTCAAATTTGCTTAATTCTATCTGCTTAATCGATGTTTCCGATCTGAAGCATAGAAAATGACATTTTGGCAATGCATTGTCTTATAAAATTTAAAAAGTACAAATAAATCAAGAAACCTTTTAATTTAATGATACAAAGGTTTCACGATAACATGAATTTGGTGATTTAAAAACGAAATTTATAATCCTAAGTACGTGAAGTTGAATTTGGCGATTAAGTAATTAATACGACTGTGTTTTTTTTATTGAGTGGTAACCGGTTCAAATGCAAGTTTTAAATCGGGGGTTTCCAACTTACATGTGGCCAGGGGCCGCAATTAAAAACACCAGTCAAACATCGGGCCACAACTTTATCAAAATTTTATATAGGACTCTTTTATGTTTGAAAGAATATTAAATATTACCGTCAGATTTTTATCAAAGTTTTTTTTATATTAAAAAGCAAAATAACAAGCATTACAAATATTTGTTACGTATACTACGAATACTTGTTACGTATCAATTTGAATTTTCTCTTAATCAGAAACTCAGTGACAAGATTTTTTCTTTTCTTTTAAATTTAATTCTGCGATAAATTAAAACTTATTCGACTTATTAGGAAATATGGCAACAAAAAAAAGTCTCCATCATATGAAATTAAACGTTTTTTTTCTTTTCCGCTCATGCGTTATTCAATTCATGGAATAAAGCTTGATATTCATTCCCTCTTTTATGCGTTTTAAAGGGCCGGGATAGCCTGGTCGGTAGGGCGCTGGGCCCATGTCCGAGAGTTCGTGGATTCGAATCCTGCCGACCGAATATTCCCCGTGTAGTAAAGTGACTGATGCACGTTAGATCTGTCGAGTCGCAAAAATGCTCCATGTTCCCATAACAAATCAAAACCTCTGGGGGTACTGGATTGGAGATCGATCGTTCTCAGATTCAAGTCATGATTACGATCTGTCGATGAATGAATGGATGTATGAATGGGTCCGCCTTATAAACGGGTGTGACGAATGAGGTGGCAGAAATCGAATTTCTGGCCATAGATGGCACCACTGAAAAACAATAACAATCGCACCCCCTCCGCCTAAAACAGACATACGTCAACAGCAACATGCGTTTTAAAATTTACAAATGTAAGTAATTTCGTCCAAAATAAATGGTTTCAAAAAGCTAAATAGAAGAATTTATTCGAAAAATTTTTGGTACGTGCATGCTAAATTATGTTCACAAAAAAAAAAAAAAAAGATATAAAAAAGAGCAACATACACGATTATTTTTGTGTTTAAATATTTTCTTGGGTGCAAAACCTGAGAAATAATTTTTTTTTACACCGATGGTATGTTAAATTTCACAGAAACGAAGAAATTAGGGTTTTTTTAAACGGGAGAAAAGTATTTTGAACTCGTGTAGATTTTTTACGAAAATTGTCCGCAAAAGACGACAACTAATATATTTTAGTTCGCGGGCCACAAAAATTGGCTTCGAGGGCCGGATGAGGCCCGCGGGCCGCCAGTTGCAAACCACTGTTTTAAATAAAATATTGTTCGCCGATTTTTGTAGACTCCTGATCGAATTTTATTCTTGATATCCTAACCTTAATATTTTATGTTTAATTAGGAGACTCAATTTTCCAAAATGTTTTTACATATAATCAATTCTATTAAAGAAGTTTAAAATTGATTATGAGAAAAACCATTCTAAAATCAAACCTATTATATTTTCTTTCTTTTTTTTGAAATTGTTTTTTCTTAAAACATGATGTTATAATGATAAATATAATACATTTTTTTAAAATAATATCTTAAAATTTGAATAACATCCTTTTTAAACTAAGAATAATATTTTTATAAAAATTTAGAAGAAAATTCATTATCAATATGCTTATAACGCTTAAAAAATTCTTAGAAAAGTTCTTTATTAATTAAAAGAAATTTTATTGACAATAAACTCATTTTAGTCATAAAATGTAGACCGGAAACGAATCAAACTAGGGTGAAGTAAGGTGCTCTGAATGAAATTTAAGCGCTCTAGTCAATCGGAAAGTTGACGACTTTCCATCCTCACAGGCACGGAAACTAATCAACTAAAAGGTAGTTACAAAATGATTCTGTAAAAAAAAAAAACTCCAGCAAAATTTAGAATTTTAGATCAAAAAGAAATTTATATAGATTTGAAAAGAAATTTAGATAGATATTGTTTTATTTGAAACAACAATTTAAAAATTCGAGATAAAAAATAACGATTTCGAAAATTGTAAACCTATACAAAATCTTTTGTTTAAATAAAATACATAGCTCATGGACTGCAATAGTGGCACAATTCAAAAAACATTAGTTTTGACTAAGAATGAAAATACACAATCTTTTGAGCAGCAATACTAGCACAACTTATTATTCAACTTGAAGGTAATCTTCGTTTAAGCAAACTAAAGCATTTCTTATGCAACGGAACTTTAAACCCACTTATCTCAAAACATGATTTTTTGAGTTGTGCCGCTTTATCAGCCCATGAGAGACATTATTATGTTTTCGACCATAAAATTGAAATTAGAAATAAAATGTTTCGTTTCAATGTGTGATCTTTGTCAGCAGTTTTTAAAATAACAAAGCATTTTCAACACATTTTAATACTCTTTAGGAAAACCAAAATGTAAAAATTTTAAGTAACATTAAATTCAAGTTTTATTAATCGGGGATTATAATTTGGCGACTTTAGATTGGAACAGTGCAAATGTGAAATTGCATTATTAAGATTATAGCAACCCTGGAAAATCAAAACTGAATTAAAATATTTTTTTAAAAATAACTCTCCCAGTGGAGTAAATCGTATTCACTTCTAGAAATGCTAGTAAAAAAATGTTAAATCTGCGTTTATTACTTCAAGTTTTTTTAAGATTATATATTTAAAAAATTGAGAAGATTGAAATTAATGGATTTAACAAGTAAGTTTCAATTTTACATTTTATAATGCTTGGAGAGTGGGGAAAAATGTTAATTATAAATGGCCACATATTGTATGGGCTATAATATAGGGCTACATATTAGATAAACTATAATATACAGCCACATATTATATGGGCTATTTTATAGGGCCCCTTATTATATGAGCATTACATAATTAAATCAGCTTGATTTAAATCACGATTTAATGATTTCCCAAATGATTTTTTTAAAAAAATCATTGATTTAAATCACTTATTTTTTTTATATATATATTGATTATAAAAGTTAAAAAACAGTGTTTTAAATTATTGATACTTTTATTATTTTCTTTTCTTAGTTTCAAAATTTATTTTAAATAAATTGTTGCATTAATTAATTTTAGTTAACGAAATTACTTTCTTTCTTGGTGTGTGTTAAATTCCAACACATTGAAAATTACATTTTTAAAAATTTTTTGATGCTTGAGATTGGAAGCACAGATTAAAGTAAACATTTAATGCTGTCTTAATATAGACTTGCATAGCTGTAGAAAGTAATTATTAAACATGAATTTTTTCAAAAAATAATGTAAATATTGTTAATTAAAATTCTACCCTTTGAAAGAAAAAGCATGGAATTAAAATCTACATTATATTTTATTGGTGGAAAATGTATATTTCTGAAGCTTTTTTAAAAGCATATTAAAAAGAAAATACCTAATTTTTGCCAAAAATAGAAAGAAAAAAAAAGGCCAATAAATTCAGATATTTTTTTCCTGATATAGTGTCATTCTTCCCTTTCAAACTCTTTCAAAGTCTATTTGAAATAGTAGGGTTATTAACTGGTATTTTTTCTCATAATATGTTTACAGTATCTTTGACATCTGATTTTCTATAAAGAAATTTTGTGAAAAAAAATTCCTATGAGTACATAGATTAAAAAAAAAAATTTTTTTATAGCTTAACTTATCTATTTTGATATAGAATTAAAAGTGAATATTTTAATATAAAAATATATAGATTAAATATTTATTTTTTGATGAATGACTACATTTATAAACGCAATCTGTTACATTTATTTTGTCATTTTAAAAATCAAGCGGAAAAAAAAATTTTAAATTAAAATTATGGTTTGCTAATTGAAACTTTGTTTAAATAGTTAATGTACAGTGGTCTATCCAAGTGAAATTTACTACCGTTTACCTACCTACACGAATTTAACTTTGGGAAAAACGGTAGAACAATTCCACAAAATACTTTTTTCTCAAAATTTTATTTTTGTGTCTCGCAAGAAACGATAAATCCAAATTTTTAATTCTCAAAAATTATGTCTACATTTTCACAAAATAGTTATCTCTCAGAAAAACCTAGACAGACCCATAAAGTATTCTTTAAATTTTCTATTTGAACTAGTCCTTAAATTTCAATCATGCATTTGTATCAAAATGGTTGCTATGCATTCAAAGCTAGGCATTATAATGAAAAATTATTTTAGTAAGTAAAAATATTGTTCTAAATATTGTTATAATATAGTTTTAATATTAATTTAATTTTGATTAAGCATTTATAAAGTTTTTTTAATCATAAATTAAAGTTCTTACAGTGTATTTGAATAAAAATCAAAAAAATCTGATTTAAATTTAAAAAAATCCGATTTAAATCAAAAAAATCACGAACCCTGATTACATAGAGCTCCATACTATAATAGCTAATAAAGTCGCAACAACTACGGTGCTGACGTATCAAAGGTATACAGTTTAAGGTTAAAATCAGTTTGGTATCGGGCTAACCGTAAGAGGTTTCCGCTTCAATGTAATACAATAGACAGCAGTGTCTCATTGATCACGATGTTGACGTAAAATATCATCAGTGATAAATGGATCTTATTTTAAGACTCTTTGTCGCTTTTCGTGGTTTTCCTCCCGTTGTAAAGCAAATCCTGGTTAGATCCATCACTAGTGCCCTCCAGAAGGTTAATTTGTTCCAATGCGTGATCCAGAAGTTCCGTAGTATTAAGGGTTGGGTTTTATTTCACTGCTTTGGAGGTGAACATTGATAGTTATAAACCCATAAATTGTTCTAGATTTTAATTTATTATATTTTTATCTATTTTAAAATATATTGACTAATATTGAAATTACCTACTTTAAAAAGTATGAAATTTTGAGAAAATAACTTAAAATTGGGAAGTTAGACAGATTTAAAACTATTGAAATCACAATAAATATTAAATTTTGAGTTCATGAAATAATACTGCTAGCTCCATATACACTATTTGCACTTTTGTAACTAATTGATAGTAATTATGTATTCGTCACCAATTCATACAATTTTTAACTGAATTAATATAAAAAGAGCATAATTCCTTGTTCAGCCAGTTGCGAGTAAATAATTTTTAAATTTTATACAAATTTAAACATTTTAATAACTTATCCTTCCTAAAATAACCTAGTAAAGATTGAATAACTTTACAACAGTTAATACATGATAATTACTCAACAATAACTATTCAATAACCAATAATAAACGACAACCGTTCAACTTCCATCAAATTTTTGCATAATTTAAAAAAAAAAAACATTGTTAAAGAAAAAAACAATGAGAATAAAAACCCCAATTCAATCACAAATCTAAGCAAAATTATAAAATAAATGAAAAGAAAAAACAAATAGAAAACAAAAAATGCTACATTATATATAACGTGGCTCTATGGAATATTCGGTCCAATATATGTGTTCTACACTACAGACAACGTAGCCTTATATATAAATTTAACCATAAAAATGCAAATTAATGAGTGCAGACGATATTTTAAGTTAGGAATCAAATTCAAAAACGTTTCTTTCCTCCTGAATAATAAACTTACCCCTTTTTTTTGTGGATGGATTCTGAGATTTTTGATCCTTAAAGTATGGGGATAGCCGCAATCTGAAGAAAAAAAATATGTCTCAATAGTTTGAACCAGAGAGCGGTCAAAAGTTTGAAGATATCCTTACGTTAATTTTAAATATTTTGCCATATCCTGATAACATATAAAGCTAATCGAATTATTTAATTGCGGAAAAACTGTGAAACTGATTTTATTCACCTTTTGTGTTTTGACATAAAAAAAAACATTCGTAAAAATTTGTCATTTTTTTTTACTATTATTATATAAAGTAATAAAAAAAGCTTAAAAAAGTTTTTTTTTTTTTTGCAGGGACTTTCTAGATTAAAACAATTTAATATTTGAGTTCAAATTCTTTTCAATTTTCTTAAAAAATCTCAAGATGCCGAGAAATACGTAAAATTAACATGAAGGAATATAACTTTTGGCCATGCTACTGCCTTTAGGATTAAACTATATTTTGAAATAATTGGAACATGCATTGTTATTAGTTATAAAGCTCAAGATAGCATTTGAGCACATTAGTTAATTGGAAACAGGTTGAAACTTCTACTGACGATAAATTCCAGTTTGATCACAAAATGGTAATACATTTTATGAGTGGAAATAGCGTAACGATATAAACTAGCATGAAGTTTGCCGCTACAAATGAGAATTGAACTGTCTAGTCAGACGGAAATGGGACGAATTTTTACAGTAAGGCACGTCCTCATAGGCACGAAAGCAAGTTAACTAAAACGTAGTGACAAAATCATGGTGCAAAAAAAAAGAAAAACAAATTCGAAAGAAATTTGGATATTTATTGTTTTATTCAAAAGCAAGGGTTTGAAAATTGAAATAAATAAAACTATTTTGAAAATCATAACCAATATAAAATCGTCTGTTTTAATAAAATGCATCATTATGTTTCTGACTAAATGATTTAAATGCGTAATAAATTATTTCGTTCTCGTATCTAGTTCTGATTTATGTCAGTATTTTTAAAGCTGTAAAGCACTTCGCGCAATTTATATATACTTAAAGAAAATCTGGATTTTAATATTACGTGAAGCATTTGCTTCAAACTTTTTTAATCAGCGAATTTAAAATTGGCGACATTAGTTAGGAACATTCCAAATGGCAAATGAGGGGGAAACAGTTCAAGATTATTACAACCCTAGAAAACCACAGTTAGTAGTCTCGCTTTTCTAGTGAAGTATTTAATTCTAATTCGATGCATTCTATTGTTGAAATTTTATTCTTTGGTTTTATTATCTATCTGAAAGAGCGTCATATATTAGATTTTTGAAAATTAGAGAAGATTAAAGGTAATGTTTTGGATTTATCTAACAAGTTTCAATTTTAGTTTCTACATTTATTATGTATTTGCATTTCTGCTTGTTTTTATTTTCATTTATTTTCAAACTATGTTTAAAATTGTTATTTAATTGATTTAGGCGATTGCTCTGTTGCGTCACTCTAAATGAGTCTTCAGTATTCTGAATAGCATTTTCTTGTTCAGTTCTCGATTTTGTCTTTTGTTGAGAATCACTTAAGCGTGGATTGCTTGTTTAATCTTTCCTTTCAGTGTAAGTAATCTTTTATTCTTATTTTTCTGTATTAACCTATTTATAGCTAATATTATTTTAACTATTATTTTATTAATGCTATTTTTACGATGATTTAACTAATGTTCTTTTTTATATTTGTGTTTAAATTAAGCCTGTTTTTAAAAACCTATATTTTACTTTTGAAGCTTTTAAGGCATTGGGCATATTTTATTTCTTTATAAAGAAATACGTTTTGAGTTTTTCGTGATCACTGCATCTTTAAATGCTTTGATATATGTGACAATTTAAATTTTTAGATAACGAGTACTTATTTTCTGGATAAAAAAAAAATTAAAACCGTTCCTAATTACTCTAGTAATATTTTTGTTATTAATTCCCTTCCTCGTTTTTTTATTTCCCCCCTCTAGAATTAGTTTATGTCAAGGTAACCAAATGCGGTTTTGCTATCTGAAGTACACAGTATCGTTTGGGTTCCGCGCAGTATCGCCACTTCAAACTTTTATGTTATTTTAAGCTTAACATTTCATCGAATTTAACTAAGAATTTAGAAATTTTGCCATCTTTAATGATATTTTTGTCTTTTTTTATCTAAATAATACTTTCGCAAATATAAAATAATTTACGCAAATATAAAATAACTTATTAAATTCGTTTACACAGATTTCAAATTTTGTAATTTATCATTATTAATCTTGTGAAAAACACTGATATGAATTCTATTTTTTAAAAAAGGTTTTTTCTTCATTTATTTATTTTGCGTTATATGTGATTTGATAACTTTTTCTATTTTACTTACTTATTGGTTCTTTAAAAAAAAAAGATCAGGTGTGATAACTGATCAGCGATTTAACTTATGCGCTAATACACGAAGTGTAATAGAAAATCGAAGAAAAAACTGAAAAATCTATAAGAATTGCTATAGAAAAATTACATCCCCTGGCATGCTAAATTTTTTATTGCTGAAAAAAAATGGAGCACGATTCACACTTAAGTGGTGCCACAGAATAAGAATTTGGTTGATACGAATTCCACACCCGGATAGCACTGATCACAGTGCTGACGTAAAATATCCTCAGTGGTAGACGGATCATGATTTAGAGTCCCTTTGCAGTCAGACTAACAATGCGAGGGTTTTGCGGCTTTTCTCCACTTGCTGCACAAATGCGGTTAGTTCTATCAAAAAAAGTACTCTACAAAGGCAAAATTTTCTCGATCCAGGACTTCCCTGATCTTCTGAATTAAGTGTGAAACTAAAAAGCAACAGAGCTGAACGTTGGTAGTCGTAAACTCAAAATTGAGTCAGCTGTTCAACGTAGGTGATAACAACAGAGTTTGAGTTGCAGTGGCTTAGGATATAGTGTTTTCGTCCCAATGGAGGTGGTCATGGTTTGAATCCCAAGGTGGCTGGTTGATACAAATTTTGCACCTGGCTCGCACCGAGTACAGTACTGACGTAAAATGTCATCAGTGGTAGACGGATCGTGGTTTAGAATCACCTTACCTTAGGTCTAACCACGTGCGGTTTCATGGTTTTCCTCTCCGCATAACACAAATGCGGGTTAGTTCCATCAAAAAGTCAAATCCTCCAAGAAAGGTAGTTTGTGTCAATACTTGATTCAGGAGTTTCCTTGTCTTGTGGGTTGGGTCTAAAATTACAAAACTTCAGAGTTGAATATTGATAGTCCTAAACTCAGAATTGGGTCATCTGTTCAACGCCAGTTATAAAATACAATTACTGCAGAGTTAGGAAAATGAGAAAGTAACATCGCCCTTGATGCGGGTAGTTTTTTTAGTTGTTTTGATTGTTATGAAATGTTATCTCTTGTTTGAAAGTCTATCAATAGTTTTAAATGCACATTCTAATAGATTGATAAAAATAGAGAATTTCTTGAGGGTTCCGTGGAAATGTTTAGGGGTTTCGAAATTTTTTTTTTCTAACCAGCATTAACTCTTAAAATCTTTATATTTAGATCCGATCAATAATCTATTATTTGTTTTGTAATAATTTGGTTGATATTAGAAAATAATTGAAAGTTAAATGCCGAAGGAAAAAAATGGAAAGCTGAAGGAAATATATATATATATATATATAAATACAAGAAATCATTCCTTTTAATGAAATGAACAGAATTAAAAGAATATGTAGTAATATTTATTTATCCAAAAAACAAATCGATAAACTCTTTCAAAATTTGATAAAAAAAACAATGGATACCCAACTAAAGTAATGAAATTTTATATAAAATCGTTGAATTAATCGTATATTTTTGTGGATATATTTACTAAAAAATTTTTTTTGTTAATTTTTATAATTTTCCCATTTGCAAATCCATTTCAGGTAAATCCATGGCCAAAATTATTTACTAAATAATTTTTTTGTTAATTTGTATAATTTCTATTTCGGGCAAATCCGTGGTTAGAATTATTTACTAAAAATTCCTTTACTAAATAATTTCCTTTGTTAATCTATACAGTTTTTCCATGTGCAAATCCATTTCGGGCAAATCCGTGGCTAAAATTATCTACTAAAATTTTTTTTCTTTGTTAATTTTTCCATGTGCAAATCCATTTCGGGCAAATTCATGTTAAAATTATCTATTAAAATATTTTTCTTTGATAATTTAAATAATTTTTCTATGTGCTAATCCATATCGTGCAAATCCGCGGCAAAAATTATTTGCAAAACAGGAAATTTATGTTTCTCTTTTCTATTTTATATGTTTTCTTAAATAGATATCTATCTTCTATAACTATTTATGATCAATTTCTAAAATTATCCTGTATAATATTACCTTGCGCACATCCATTTCGGGCCCATCCTTGGTAACTATCAAATCAAAGCTCAGAATAACAAATCATTTCAGCAGTGCAGTAAGAACGACACTTTAAAACCCTCTTGTTACACTCAATTTGCGCTTTTGTTTTCATCTTTTGTTTTCATATTTTGTAATCTGGCAATCTTTCTGCGAAAAATTTTTTAAATTATTCTTGAAAAATTTTCTGTCCATGTAAGTTGATATGATTTTGCTACTCGCTTTATAGTACCCTTTTAATGTTTTTTCTTTTTATTTTATTTTATTTTCTGTTTTTACTTGTTATTTTTATTTGTTGTTATTTTTATAAAAAAATTTTTTGAGTGCTCCTCACACTATTGTATCAATATATTTTGCTTTGGCTTTATTGATACAATATCAGAAAGCACTCTGTTTTGCGGATGTACTCGTGTGGGCTGAAGAAAAGATTATATCTTTTTTTTTCCGGTTTTTTAAATAAAATTTCATCCTTTTTTTTAAAGTATTTTTTTTAATTTTTAGTTTTTTAAACTGTTTGTTATTTTTTACTTATTATTCCCCCCCTCCCTTTTTTTCCATATGTCTATTATTTTTCTTTGTTTTATTCTTCATTTTGAACTTATATACTTATATATATATATATTCATTGAACTTATGTATATATATCATAGTGCGTAGCGTTTTTAAAAGGTGCATAAAGGTGCTTATTTTCAATTTTCGTTTTTTAAAAGCCCTTAAAGGTACTTTTTTTATTGGTTGCGTTAAAAAGTGCTTAATTGTCCTTTTTCGAAAATGAGATTTATGAAAGGGAATGTCGATTTTCGTCACGTATTATGTAAAAACGTGCTTTTCATATTTTTCTATTCAACGTTTTCAGAATTCATCAACTACAATCAATTTCAGTGTACCGTACCGTCAGTCCATAACGTATGAAAACGCCAATCATTTTACAGGTTTGGTGGAATACTTGGTTAGTCTGCATGTGCGTCTAGTGAGCTGGGTTCGGTGAGATTCTAGCACCCTGATGTGCAAATCTGCTGCATTTTGCAAGATATTCTCAATTTCAAGCTTCATTTTCCACCCTCTGAAATCGAACCGAAAAATCTCTTGATCATTTTTTAATGGCTAATATAATCAAGAAAAGAGTTCTTCGTCAAATTCTAGTTATTTTATCATGATCTTTGAAAATTATTTTGCACTTTGTTAATGTACATAGTGCTTAAAAATATTTTTTGAGTGCTTAGAAAGTACTTAAAGGTGCTTATTTTTTGTTGAAAGATTTAACTACGCACTCTGTATATGTATATACATATATATAGCCCCTTTTTATTGACAGTTTGTTTCAACATGTTTTCAGATGTAGCTATTCTTGTTTTTAATATATGCAGTAAACTAGAATTAATGACAAAAAGAACCTTCTCAAAAAGTAGGCAGATTTTTGATTTTGTTACTTTGCTGATAGATGAAACTGGGGGAAAAGGCAGGTGGCCCGTCTTTGGCGCATCCGTTCCAAATGACAATGAAGCGGGAATTGGGAATGACAGAAATAGTAAATAAACCTCCAAAAGTAAAAATTTCCCAAGAAAAACTTTAGCAAGAAATTGCAAATAAAAAAAAAAGCGCAGCAATGATTGAAGAATAAAATTCATCTGGAAATAAAATAGAAATTGAAAAATTCATATCAAATGTAAAAGATAAAAAAAGGAACAAAAATGAAAAATGAAAAAACAGAGATAAAGCTGTGAGCAGTAGTTGCAGAAATTCGAATATTTTATGTTGAACTAGGAGGCTCCATTTTCCAAAAAGTTATTATATTTCATTCTAATAGAGAAGCTTAAAATTATGAGAAAAACCGTTTTAAAATCAAACCTATTATATCTTATTTTCCCTTAAAACACGATGTTACAATAATACATATAATATATTTTTTCAATAATAATTTCTTAAAATTTAAATAACATCCTTTTTAAACTAAGAATGATATTTTTATAAAAATTTCAAAGCAAAATCATAATTAAAATGCTTATAACGCAAAAAAAAAGTGGAAAGGAAAAAAAGTGGCTACCAATAAATCTACCTCTAGTGGACAGTGGCCACCCGATAAATTTCTCAATCATTTTTTTTTCTTTTTTTTATAGTAATTTAACATTTTTCTTATCCAGGATTACGTGGATAAGTTTTACTTTGAGTTAACAAAACTATTTAACTTGAATATTGTTACTTTTCAAAGATCTTTAAAATTAAATATGTTTGTTACAAAGCTTTCAAAAGTTAAAAACCTAGAATGACTATGAAACATAACTTCATTTTCTGTTTTGTACGATTAAATTTCTTCATTTCTCTCCTTTTCCTAACTTAGATTTTTATTTTGAAAATTATTACAAAAATATTTTGAAAGATGAACTATTAATCTATAAAAACTAGATTTTTTTTTTAAAGAAAAGCGCTGTATTTTTAATAGTTTATCGGTCAATTTTATTGCTTGCATATTAACTAACATTTAGGTACTAATTTAGGTACTAATTAAAAATGTTTCAACTCACGGAACTCCTGTAATCTTTCAACGGAACGCCATTTGAGTACCACAGCTCAAAATTTTTTCGACCCATTTCGATCAATTTTTTTATTTTGCCATTTTAAATTACATTTTTTAGAAATGATGTAAAAAATTTTGTTACAATTTAAAGTTTTTTTACTAATGTTAAATAAATAAGAAATATTTCTGAAAAGTCATTTGTAGTTTATAGCTATATTTGGTTAAAAGAATTTTAGTACTGTGTTTAAAAATATTTCGATTCGTTTAAAAAGTTCTAAAAAGCTCGTTATTCGTCAAAAGAAATTATGACTATAAACTCATTTTAGTCATAAAATGTAGACAGGAATCAAATTGGGATGAAGTAAGGTGCTCTGAATAAAATTCAAGCGCTCTAGTCAATCGGAAAGTTAAACTTTCCATCATAACTTTCTATCCATTAAGGCAGGGGAACAAGTTAACTAAAAGGTAGTAACAAAGTTATTCTGTAAAAAAAAACCTTCAAAGAAATTTGACATTTTTGATCAAAAAGAAATTTACATAGATTAAAAAAGAAATTTAGATAGATATTGTTTTATTCTAAACAACGGTTTAAAAATTCGAGATATAAAAAACTGTTTCGAAAATCATAAACCTATACAAAATCATTTGTTTTAATAAAATAAAATATTACGTTTTCGACTATATGATTAAAATTGGGTATAAAATGTCTTGAAATTGAGTTTAAAATGTTTTATTTCTAGGTCTGATCTTTGTCAGCATTTTTTAAAATAGCAAAGAATTTTCAACACATTTTAATATTCTTTATGAAAATCTAATTGTCGAAATTGTAAGTAACCTTAAGTTCAAATTTCATTAATCGGGGATTTTAAATTGGCGACTTTTAGATTGGAACATTCCAAATATGAAATTCTATTAAGATTATAGCAACCCTAGAAAACCAAAACGGAATTGAAATATTTTTTAACAAAGAGATTAGTATTCTCTCTCTCAGTGGGTAATTCTCTTTCCCTTCTATGAATGATAGTTGAAAAATGTTAAATCTGCGTTTATTACATAATTTTTTTTTTAATCTGTCTTCTTATATTTTTAAAAATTTTGAGAAATTTGAGAGCAATGGTAAGGATTTAACAAAATAAGTTTCAATTTTCTTTGCTATATATATAATTTTTTGTATCCTACTTCTTTTTCTTTTCATTTATTTTATAGTTTTGCTTATATTTGTGAATTAATTGCTTTTTCTTATTAGTTTTTTCTTTAACAATGATATTTTTTAATTTATAACAAAATTTGATGGAAAGTGAATAGTTATAGTTTATTATTGGTTTTTGAATGGTTATTATTGAATAATTATCACGTATTAAATGTTGTAAGTTTATTCAATCTTTATAAGGTTATTTTAGGAAGAATAATTTATATTAAAATATTTAAATTTGTATAAATTATAAACTTGTAACTGCAGAACAAAGAATTATGTTCTCTTTTATATAAATTCAGTTAAAAATTGTATGAATTGGTGACGAATACATAATTACCATCAATTAGTTACAAAAGTGCAAATAGTGTATATGCAGCTAGCACTGTTATTATATGAACACAAAATGTAATATATGTTGTGATTTTAATAGTTTTAAATCTGTCTAACTTCCCAATTTTGGGTTTTCTAAAAATTTCATAGTTTTTAAAATAGCTCATTTCAATACTAGTCAATATATTTTAAAATAGATTAAAACATAATGAATTAAAATCTGGAACTGTTTACGGGTTTACAACTGTCATTCAATTCTGTATCGTTGAAATAAAGAACCCAACCCTGAATATAAGGGAATTTTTGGATCACTCAGCAGACTAACTTTCTAGGAGGACCTTTTGATGGAACTAACCAGGATTGCATCAGGATTTTTAAAATTCTCTGTAGCAATTATAGTTCGTTTACCAAAAGTTGACACTTGCTTCGCTTTATCATCTGCTATTATACCTTTCGTTACTCTCGCTAATTAAATATATTTTAATTTAAAAAACTGCTATTTTCACAGCAAACGGTCTCAAAAAGAACAAACTATTCACTCAAAAGTGAGAATAATCAAATTCCTGAAACACTTAATGTTAAAAAAAGAAATGCACATAAAGATTGCGAAATAACTATTATAGTCATACGATCGCCAAATAGCAATCTTGTTCAAGTTTGTTCACAATCTTCTCCTAAAAGTAGCGATGATGAAGCCACGTGATGAAGGCGGAGCCAACGAATTATACTTCAAATGTTTTCAGCTAATTTTAAGTTGGTGACTTTAGTTAGGAGCATTCCAAATTGCAAATTAGGGGGGAACAATTTAAGATTATAACAACAATAAAAAACCAAAGTAGTAGTATTCTCTCTCTTCTAGTGGAGTGGTTAATTGCAATTCAATGCATTCTAAAGGTAATGATTTGGATTTGTCTTGCAAGTTTTTAATTTTATTTCGACATTTATATCTAAATATATATTGTTTTTCTTTTAATTTTCTTATAACTATGTTTATTGTGATTTAATTGATTTTAAGTTTTTAGTTATTGAAAGTTGTTGGAAATTAAATTATTGAATGTTAATAAGTTATTTAATTTTTTAAAGGTTATTTTAGAATGGATAATTTATTAAAATGTTTGAATTAGTATAATTGTAAAATTATCTTGTAACTGTCAGAACAAGGATTTTATGTTATTTCTATGTTTATATCTAATTAGAAATTGTATTGTTAACAAAGAAATAAATACCATCAATTAATTACATAAGTGCAGATAATGAAGTTGCAACTAGTACTATTATTGTAAGATTTTAATAGTTTTAAGTCAGCCTAGCTTGTAAATAAAATTTTAAGTTACTTTTGCAAAGTTTAATTTTTTTTTAAAATGCTAAATATTTTTTAAAATGTTAATGTTAGGAAAGTTTAGAAGAGAATTTTTTTTTTTTAACCAGTCCCTTTACTTATGTAAAAAAAATCACTGTCGAAACAAATTACTTCTAGATCAAAACCGAAAAGGCCAACGTAAATTCGAATTTTTTATCTTCACAATCACTTCTAAAAAATAAATAAGCATGTGAACTTTGACTATTTTTTCTATTAATTTTGAGTCTTCTTCATTTAAATTAATTAAAAATGACTTTTTTAAACAACTGATAGATTGAATATCTCAGATTATATTAAAATATCTAACATTAAAAACTTTTAATGGAATATATTTCCGAAGGTTTCGAGGTTTTTGTTATTCTCTAACTTAAACGATGTAAAGAAACATTAATAGTGTGAAACCTAAAGAGTAAAGAAAATATTTCGGACTTTAAAAAGAAAAGTATAATTTTAAAAAAGAATGGTTACAGTAAAAATAAGCGATATAACTTTATAATAAACAGTTATTAGCTACACCTGACTAATAGCTGATTTCTTTATTATTTGTAAAAAAGGAAGTATTGGTATTATTAAATTGTCTTTTAAGAGAAGTAGCGAGGGGAATAAGATATACAGTCAAACCCCGCTATAGTAAACCTTCAAGGCACCGAAATTTTGGTTCACTATAACCGGGAGTTCACTATATGAAATATTTACCCCGACCTGCCCCAATTTAGGGCATACGGGTAAATGTTTATTAAAATCAAGAAAACAAAAAAGTACATAAAATACAAAAAAGTAACATTACAGAGTAACATTATGTAAACATTACATAGTCTGATGGCAACAGCAGTAAAATAATTAAAATGCTCCGAGAGTAAAGTGGTGAAACAAACAATTATCAAATACAATTAAAAGGAGACGCTAAAATTTGCGAAGCAAGGAAAGGCAATGTAAATAAGCCAATTAAAAAGCACAATGTAGTGAATAAATAGATTAAAACAGAATTAAAAAGCGAATGAGATAGATAAAACAACAAAACGTTGTCAAAATAACGGGAAGCGAACAGGCGGGCAGCCCAACAACCGGGACTGAGATTAATTCGTGTAGAGCGGATCCAAAATGTCATCAGGGGCGAGTGCGTCCTCCAGGGTGCGTTTAATGATGTTTTTAATAATTTGTCTCTGTTTATTAGTCCTGCACCAAGATCTTATGTCGCCTCTTCTGTCAAAACTATTTCCCCTAATGGTTGCAAATTTTTGACAGTCAAGCATCAGATGTTTAATAGTCTGATAGTGACCGCAATATTTGCACGCGGAGGATTTTTGAAACATCCTAGCTTGGTGATCGCCAAATACACCATGGGAAGTTAAAAACTGATTAAAGTAAAAATCGCTGGATAAAAAACATTCGTTAACTGTAGGTATCAAATAGTGTGTGTGTCTCCCGTTTGCAGAGCTGCTCCACCTGTCCTGCCATAAAATCCTACTGACCTGCCTCTGTCTATGTTTGACCTGGGGTTTTGTTATGGTTCCGTTATGCGAGCAATTTAACTAATGGTTCCCAAAATCCTCCCTTTTATTGCACGTTATTCAAATAAATGGCTGAAAAATATTATGTAGTAGCAAAAAATTTTTTATTTTTTATTACTCTTCGTCCTGCGTACAAAAAAAAAATTTATTAATCTTTAGCTGTTGAGCAGTCCTTAACATCGGATATGGAAACATTTCCCGACTCTCAGATAATTTTTCCTAAATTTCTGCTAGTCCACTTTTTAAACTTGTCTAACCTGCCATTCGAGCACATAAAAGTAATCTCATAAAATCGCTTAGCAAATTCATCGACATTTGTCCAGATACTGGAAGATTGCGGCTTCTTTGAATGCTGAACCACTTCAGTAATGCTTCTTCAACATCCTTGTGATCTGCTTTTCTCAACTTTTTTCTGCCATTTAAATTTTTTTCATGAGCAGAAATTGTTAATTGCCTATTTTTCCATATGTTACGAACTGTTGATTAGGATAATTTACATTCCCTGCAAATATCAGTTTGATTACATCTATTTTCAATTTTTCTGATTATGCCCATTTTATCATCAAAGGAGAACATTTTACTTTTACTGCTCGCCATGGTTAAACTTGAGACACTTGTTTGCAGGCTTTTTTTTTTTAACTGCACTGAGAGCAAAAAGGAGTTAAAATGAGGGCCTTATCAACACATATTAGTGTCCAACTCTTTGACCAATAATGAATAATTACTCATTCCCTCTGACAGAAAATGCATATTAATCTCACTGACACCTTACAGTTGCATCATCTGCCTGGGTTGGAAACATCTACTTGATTTGTTTAGGGATGGGAAAGTAAGATAAAAGAAGCAAACAAGAAAAAAATGCTTATCGCTACCTATAGATGGTTTTAAAAATCGGTATATGTATTTATTTTGAAGTAGAAATTTCAAAATTATTACAAAAAAAATGAAGAAAAAAATCAGTCAAAGACAGAAAAAAGTTCATTATATTCAATTTCATCACTTTTTTGGTTCATTATGTCCACAAAAAATAACATTATACGGGTATAGCAAGGCAAGGGACCGAACATTTCGTTCACTATATCCGGGAGTTCACTATAAACCGTGTTCAATATAGCGGGGTTTGACTGTATTTCCAAATCAAATTGCACTAAATTTATTAAGACATTAGTCTAAATAAAACTAACTTCTTATGCATATAAAACACTTATCTGTATCTAGAAATTGTGATCTTGCTCCTTGGTGGAAAAAAAAATTAATCATTAATTAAATGCACTTTATTATTTGGAAGAAAAAAACACGTTTTGAGTTTAAAATATTGAAATACAATCAATGTGGCTACAGTTTGTAAGTTTTGTAAAAGTTGAAAGATACATTTCAGAGAATTTGTCTTTTCAGAAAATGTAAGATTTTCCACGTTTAGAGTCGAATTGAATAAGATTTATAAAATCAAAAGTTCAAAATTTATATTTTGAATCTTTTTCCTTGAAACTATGATTTTAAATTAGAGAACATCAAAAACAAGGGAGAGCTGTCCCTTCACTTGCGACTGCTCTGTTGCGTCACTAGCTCTGATTTTCTTTTTTGATGTTCAGTATACTGAAAAGCATTTTCTATTTCAGTTCTCTTGTGTGTTGTCTTTGGTTGCGGATAACTTTATGTGGTTTGCGTGTCTCATATCTTTCATTTGAATGGTAAGTAATCTTTTATTTTTAATTTTCTGTGATAACTTATTTTTTACTAATATTATTTTAACTAATGCTATTCTGACTATAATTTGACTTATTGTTCTGTTTTTATATTTGTGTTAAGTCAGGGGTCTGTTTAGAAGAAATTTGGGTCCGTTAACGGACCCTTCACAAAATATTTTAACTTAAAAACGGACCCTTCACAAAATAATTTATCTTTAAATCGGACCCTTCACAAATTTGTTTATCTTCATTATTGTTTTGTTAATCGAATAAACCCTTCCCAGGAAGGGGGGGGGGAGAAAGACAGACGTAAACGAACTAAATTTTGTCTTCCGCAGACGCTTCATCCTTTCTTCGTCCGAAATTAATATTCTGCGTTCAGCAGTAGAGGCTAAATACCAAATATTTATATGTTGCATCGCTTATTTAGTAGCTGCATTTGCTGTTTATTTTTTAAAATTTAATTTTTTTAATCATAATTTTACAGCATTGAGCATAATCTTGTATGTCTTTGCAATTTAGAAACTCCTTGAAAAAGTTTTTTTTTTTTTGCTGTAACGGACCCTATTTGCACAAATTCACAAAAGCGGACCCTGGTCGAAAGAATGTGACTTAACGTTTATTTTATATTCACAAATTACGAGTAATTTTTTCACAATTTTACAAAAAACGAACCTTTCACAAAATGTCTGGACAAACCCCTAAGTCTGTTTTTAAAAAGATATTTTACTCTTTGAAGCTTTTAAAGCATTGAGCGTATTTTTTTTCTTCATATGGAAATACATTGAGTTTTTCGTGAATACATCTTTAAATACTAGGATTTATGTGACATTTGACATAACGTGTATTTTCTGGATTAAAAAAAAATTTTCCACCTATCCTAGTTATTATAGTAATTTTTTTATTATTAATTTCCGTGCTCGTTTTTTAGTTTTTTTTCCCCACTAGAATTTACGTCAAAGTTACCAGATGCGGTTTTGCTATCTGAAGTACACAGTATCGTTTGGGCTCCGCGCAGTCTCGCTACTTCAAGCTTTTATGCTATTTTAAGCTGAAAATTTAATCAAATTCAACGAAGAATTTAAAAATTTGCTGTTTTTCATATTTTTTGTCATCTTTCGCCATTCTCTAAATAATGCTTACGCAAATAAAAAAAATAATTTGATTATTAAATTCGTTTCAGATTTCAAGTTTTGAAATTTATCATTATTAATCTTGTTAAAAACACTAATATAAATTATATTTTTTAAGCAATTTTTTCTATATTTATTTTGTTTTATATGGAATCGAATATTTATATTTTACCTATTGGTTCTTTTAAAATAGCGATTTCACTTATGCGCTATAATTACAAAAGAGTAATAGACAGATCGAAGAAAAAACTGAAAATTTTTTAAAATTGCTATAGAAAATGACATCTGGTATGCTAAATTTTTTATTGAAGAAGAAAAATGAAGCACAATTAGCGCTACAGTGGTGCCACAGAATAAGAATTGAGCGGTAGACGGATAATGGTTTAGAGTCCCTTTGCCGTCAGTCTAACCATGGGAGTCATTCGTGGTTTTTCTCCCCGTGTTACGCAAATGCGGTTAGTTACATTAAAATAGTCCTCTACAAAGGCAAAATTCTCCCAATACTTGATCCAGGAGTTCCCTGATCTTCTGGAATAAGTTCGAAACTAAAAAGTTGAACATTGACATTCGTAAACTCAAAATTGAGTAAGCTGTTCATCTTAGGTAATAACAGCAGAGTTTGAGTTGCAGTGGCTTAGGACAGTGGTTCTTAACCTTTTTCAGCCGCGACCCAAATTTGAGAAATATGTTCATGTCGCGACCCAAAAAAAAAGTCAAAATTAGGCTTAGTAAGCCACAATGACTTCTTCTAGGAGGTGTTGGTATTACTTATTATATGGTGTATTACTAACTTTTTTGGTTCGACTCAGCGCGACCCAAGAAATATGCTTCACGACCCAATTTTGGGTCGCGACCCATAGGTTAAGAACCGCTGGCTTAGGATATAGAGTTTTCCTCCCAATGGAGGTGACCATGGTTTGAATCCCAAGGAGGCTGGTTGATACAAATTTTGCACCTGGCTCGCACCGAGTACAGAACTGACGTAAAATGTCATCAGTGGTAGATGCGTCGTGGGTTAGAACCGCTTTACCGTTGGGCCAACCGTGAGAGGTTTCATGGTTTTCCTCACCGTGTAACGCAAATGCGTGTTAGTTCCATCGAAAAGTCCTCCCCAAGATTAATTTGTTTCAATGCTTGAATAAGGAGTTTCCTTGTATTCTGGGTTGGGCTTAAAATTACTAGACTACAGAGTTGAACATTGATAGTCCTAAACTCAGAATTGGGTCATCTGTTCAACCCAAGTTATAAAATAAAATTAAAGCAGAGTTAGGAAAATGAGAAAGTAACATCGCCATTGATGCAGGTAGTTTTATTAGTTGTTTTGATTGTTTTGAAATGCTATCTCTTGTTTGAAAGTCTATCAATAGTTTTAAAAGCACATTCTAATAGGTTGATAAAAATAGAGAATTTTTTGAGGGTTCCGTGGAAATGTTTAGGGGTTTCGAAAGTTTTTTTTTTTTTAACCAGCATTAACTTTTAAAATCTTCATATTAAGATCCAATCAATGATCTATTATAATTTGTTTTGTAATAATTTGGTTGATATTAGAAAAAAAATATTGAAAGTTAAATGCCGAAGGAAAAAAATGGCAAATATTTAAGTAGAATATTTCCAATAACAATATATTGAACTAAATTATGAAAAGAGCACGCATTTATGAAAAATTGATGATTTCCCACGTCGTTGTTCAATTCACAATAAAATTCTCATTTATAAAGAAATAGGTTTCCTTAATAGCTATTTTCAACGTTAATAGCAGTTCTTTTGAGATTTTATTTTTAAGAAAAGCATGTCTTGAAATTCAAAGAAGAATTACTGTTGCCAATAACTGTTTTAATGGAATTCGAAAATACATAAAATCCAACGAAATTCATAGAAAAACAAAAGTTTTATTATATAAATCTCTTATAGGATAATACCTAGACCATATCCTGTAAGGATGAAGCTATGTTGGGTACCTTTGAGAGAAAGGCTTTGAGAAGTATTTTTGGAGGAATTCAAAAAAAATAGTGTGTGGCTTAGAGGATCAAATCTAGAGCTTTATCACTCATATAATGAACCTGACATTATTAAATTTAATAAACGACAAAGAATAAAATGGGCAGGCCACGTTATCAGAATGGACGAAGACTGTACCACAAAACGAGTTTTCAATGCCAAACCAGCTGGCACACGAAAAAGAGGCAGGCCGAATTAGAGATGGATAGATGGCCAAGAGAAAGACCTTTTGAAAAACACTAGCAACAAAAAAAGGTTAGCATTGAAAAACCTTCTTGAGAAGGCCAAGGCCCACCTTGGACTGTCGAGTCATTGATGATGATGATGATAATATGGCTTCACTTGATTAAAAACTTCATTTTTCTTTAAAAACATAGAAATTAAAAATAACTGTCTGCATCTTTGAAGCGTTCAAAAACATGGCGTCCCTTTTTTAAACTTGCCAATCGTGAATGAAAAGTGTGGTGGTTGGTTGTGTCCAGGAGATGAATAGACGTAGTTTACATTTTAATTAGTATTTATTTAATATTTAATTGTAACGAACACAAGGGAAAACATGAAAGTTAGAGCAGTGCGTCTACAATGGCGGTTAGGCTTTTTCTTCGCGCGGAATGACAGAGACAGTTACTGATCGTAATTGTTGCGGTTACGATTAAGTTAAGTTCAGTCGCCGCACACTCCCCCGCCAGTATCAGGGTACTGATACGTAACGATCGGGGAAGGTAACTCTGCGGCCTGATCTAGTCCGTTGTGCAGGTTTGTCCGGAGAATCTTTTGGTAGACTCGGTTCTTTTGAGGGAAAAGTTTGGATTGTGTTTGGTTCGGATTGAAATAGTCCAAATGCTGGTTGGAGACGGTCAATAGAAATTGTCTGTTCTTTTTCACGTATCATGATGGTGAAATGTTTTTCACTTTTTCGTATGACTTTAAATGGTCCGTCATACGGAGGTTGTAGAGGTTTTCGAACAGAGTCCCTACGTACGAATACGTGTGAACAATTTCTAAGTTCGGGATGTATGAAAATTCGACGATTTTCATGGTGTGACGTCGGTCGAGGTCTTAAGTCTTGAAATAGACGTCTTAATTTACAGACAAATTCTTGTGGAGGATCATCATTTGTAGTGGGAATCAAGAAATCACCTGGTAAGCGTAATGTCTCACCATAAACTAGTTCAGCTGGGGTTGCTTGGATGCTTTCCTTAACTGTGGATCGCAAACCGAGGAGGACCACTGGTAGAACATCTGTCCAATCTGTTGTTGCATGGCACTTCAAAGCGGCTTTGAGTGGCCGATGAAAATTTTCTATCAGGCCATTGCTTTGCGGGTGAAAACTTGTTGTTCGGCAACGCTCAATTCCAAGCAGTTTCGTCAGGCTGTAGAACAATGATGATTCAAAATTTGTTCCTCTGTCAGTCGTTATGAAGGCTGGTATGCCAAAACGGGCAATCCAGCCTGTGAAAAACGCTGATGCTATAGTCGTTGCTGACATGTCAGTGACTGGGATAACTTCTGGCCAACGTGTATAACGGTCTATGCACGTGAGACAATATTGGAATCCTCTAGATTGCGGAAGCGGTCCGATGAGATCCAAGTGTACATGATCAAATCTTTTTGAAGGTATGGGTATTGATTCAACCCGACTTCGAGTATGTTTGTTGATTTTAGATCGCTGACAGGCAAGACATTCTCGAGTCCACTTCACACAGTCTTTGTTGATGGAAGGCCACACAAATTTGGAACGGATCAGTTTTGATGTAGCTCGTGTTCCAGGGTGTGACAATTTGTGAAAAGTATTGAAAATTGTACGACGATGCGATTGTGGAATATATGGACGAGTGATTTGAGATTTTGTGTCACAAAAAAGTGTCTTGTAGGAGCCAGGAATTACAACTTCTTGTAATTCAAGTGACGAGTTTGTACTCAAAATTAATTTCAGTTCAGGATCATCACGTTGCGAATCGGCTATTTCGTCATAGTCCACTGCAGTAGGTGTACGAATTGTTTCAACTCGAGATAACATATCAGCAGATATGTTATCTGCGCCCTTAATATAACGTATGTCGGTGCTGAACTGACTGATGAAATCAAGGTGACGGTGTTGACGTGGCGAATATTTGTCCCATTTCTGTCGGAAGGCATACGTTAAAGGTTTATGATCAGTGTATATTGTGAATAAACGTGCTTCAAGCATATGTCTAAAATGTTTAATTGACAAATATACCGCGAGCAATTCCCGATCATAAGCGCTGTAACGCGTTTCCCTAGGAGTAAGTTTTTTGGAGAAAAATCCGAGAGGTTGCAATTCGTTACCTATCAGTTGGTGTAATGCCCCACCAACGGCGAAATCTGAAGCATCGACGTGCAAGACGAGGTTAGCATCTGGGGAAGGGTGGGCAAGAAGCATTGAATTTCGAAGTAACGCCTTACAGTTATCGAAAGCTTCGGTAGCGATTGAGTTCCAATCGATGATTTTGTTTCGAGCTGGGCTACCTTTTAACAGATCATGTAAAGGTTTTTGAATTGCTGCCGCGTTAGGTAGATGCCTACGATAAAAATTTAATAAGCCTAAAAATCGCTTAAGCTCTTTAATCGTATTTGGCTTTAGAAACCGGTCGATTACTTCGATGCGTTCAGTAAGAGGAGTGATACCTTTATCGTTTACTGAATGCCCTAGAAAAGAAATTTCAGGTACCCCAAGTATGCATTTTGATACATTTAATGTCAGACCGTAATTTCGGAGTCTTTTAAAAACTTCAGTAAGATGTTGAATATGCTCTTGTTCTGAATTGCTAAATACTAAAATATCATCTAAGTACCAATAGCAGAAAGGTAGATCTCGAAATATTTCATCCATAAAACGTTGAAATGTCTGGGCAGCATTACAGAGTCCGAAATTTAGAAAAGGAAACTCGAATAAGCCGAAAGGGGTGGCTATCGCAGTTTTAGGAATATCAGCCTCATTAACTGGGATATGATAGTATGCTCTGACGATATCTAATTTAGAAAATATTGATTTTCCATAGAGAGCATGTGCGAAATCATGTAAATATGGAATGCCATATCTATCCGGGACTGTTTTTGAATTTAAGAGTCGATAATCTCCTACTGGTCTTATATTCGAATTTTTAATAACAACGTGTAACGGAGAAGACCAGGGACTTTTTGAAGGACGACATATACCTTTTTCACACATTGTTGAAAATTCGCGCTTAACTGCTTCGAAAACTTGCGGATGTAAGCGACGTGGCTTACAATGTACAGGCGAACCTGTTGTTTCAATGTGATGAACGGTAGAATGTTTAATAGATTTTCTTTCTTGCGAGGGGTTAGTAATATCCGAGAATTCTTGTAATAAATTTTGAAAAGGCATATTATTAGATATAGTTTTAACTGAGCACTGAGAAGAATTAGCAAAATAGCCGCTCGACTTTAAAGAAGTGTTTGAATCAATGAGACGTTTATTCTTCAGATCAACAAGTAATGCATAATGCGTTAAAAAATCAGCGCCAATTATTGGCGAGGTGACGTCAGCGAGAATGAAATCCCAGCCAAATGAACGACGGAGGTTAAATGATAATTTTAAATGTTTTGTTCCGTAAGTTTTAATGGGTGAATTATTCGCGGCATATAGCATTATGCTGCTTGGCGTATATTTATTTTTACTGTTAGAAATAGGCAGAACGCAACATGCGCTTCCCGAATCAATAAGAAAATTTAAGTTTGTATTTTTATCGTAAATGAATAATCTGTTGCCTAATTTATTAGCCACGGAATCTGCAGGCAAAATAGATGACGTGGCACTTATTCGTTTCCCGAATTAAATGAACAAGGTTGTTTACATTTTAACGCATCTTTTCCAAAACGAAAATGATAAAAACAAAGAGAACGTTCCTCTGATTTATTTCTTGTCCTTGAGTTTGTACGGCCACGAGAATCTGATCGGCGCCGGTATTGCTGCACAGACATTTTCGCTACTTGTAAGCTGAGCTCTGATATTTGATTTTGAAGAGCAACAAATGAATTACTTTTTAGATCGGTTTCAGTTTCATTTTGTTTAATGGAATTTATTTGCTGGGTGGGGGAAGTTTCAAGTATTTTATCAGCTAGTAAAGCCAATTTGACCAACGTTTGATCAGTTAAAATTGATAAAATAGATTGCACATTGGGGGGTAAACGTTGTAGCCATATTGTTTTAAGAAAATCCTCAGTTACTGAATCGGTAGCAACTTCTCGCATTTGTCGTAGGAGAAGAGAGGGTTTTTGGTCACCTAATTGAAGTTCTGAAAGTAGTTTTCGAATGCGTTTATTTTCAGAATCCGAAAATTCGGTGATGAGACGTTCTTTTAAAGCATCATATTTATTAGTAGCAGGGGGTGAAAATAACAAGTCTGATACATGAGATAGCGTTTCTGCATCGATATGTGCAATAAGACTTGCATATTTAGTTTCATCTTTGGTTATGTTAGATAAAGTAAATGCACTTTCAACTTGTAAAAACCAAAGTTTAATATTTGTGCGCCAAAAGGGGGGTAATTTAAGTGCAATCTTATCTACGTGAGTATTTTCAGCGTTATTTGGCTGCATATTAAAATGTAATAATATATATATGTAATGAAATTAAATTAATATACAGTATGCATTCCGACAGAAATTAAGAAACAAAAATTGAAAAGCCACAGTACCGTTTTTGTGAAACTTCCGATATCCAAAGCGAAATTAGTTATTCCATTTGAAACATAATCTCCTTAATATATGAACGTCCGGCTGTCACCACTGTGGTGGTTGGTTGTGTCCAGGAGATGAATAGACGTAGTTTACATTTTAATTAGTATTTATTTAATATTTAATTGTAACGAACACAAGGGAAAACATGAAAGTTAGAGCAGTGCGTCTACAATGGCGGTTAGGCTTTTTCTTCGCGCGGAATGACAGAGACAGTTACTGATCGTAATTGTTGCGGTTACGATTAAGTTAAGTTCAGTCGCCGCAAAAGAAACAAAAGTGATTTAAAATATAAAACGTAAAAATGCGAACAAAAATGGAAAAATAAAAACTAGTAACTAAATTAGAAAAACCACAGCTGAGAGAGTGAAAAAAAAGGACAAACAGAGCATGGAACCACAGTAACCGAGAAGGGTGAATCAGGGTAAAATGAATTTCCACGCACTTTGGTGAGGACCTGTTATTGTTGTTGCTTATCCTCACTGTCTGACGGAGTCGGACAAGATCCACGAGTACGTTGACTGAAAGGAAGTCTAAGACTAGGAGAGGATTGCTTAAGAGATCTTCCTTAGAGAGTTCCATGCAATCCAAGAGGTGCTCAGGAGGAGCACTTGGTGCATTTGGCACTTGGTGCAGGTGACGAAGGCTTTCCTGCCCTCGTTGAAAGTGAGGCACTTGATGTGACCGCTAGCAAACCTTGATAGAACAGTCCGTGTACGTCTGTCACACGGGAGGTCAAGGGACAAGCTCAGGTCAAGGGTCCCTTGTACCAATTATGGGTTGGGGGTGTTTTTCACTCCTCCGAAATTTTTAAGAGTTGGTAAACGTTTAAGATATGAAAGGGTTTTCCTCTCCAAAAAATCATAGTGCCTTGGATTTGAAGGTTCGAAGATTGGGCAATTGAAGTGTCAATACTTTGATATTTAACATTCCTGATTAAAAAGGCTGAGCCTCCTCCACCCTTGGTAGATCTATCAGTTCTATAAATGTCGAATCCCTTGATCTTAAGAGCTGAAGTTTTCTTTAGTTTAGTTTCCTGTACAGCAACTACCTGGATGTCTCTGTTAATTGCAATTTCTAATAGTTGGTCCAATTAAGTTCTCGTCGCCCGTGTGGTCAAACCGTTTATATTGCACTGTAATATTTTCAAGGTCTTTGAGTCTTGTGGAGACTGTCGTATACTTAGGCCCTCTGCCTAAACCTCGAGCTCACCCCTGATTAATCTGTGCTACGGACGATGCAGCATCCATTTCAAAAGTCAACGAAGTCATTGGTGAGGGAATGTGCAGCTTCAGTTAGTCCAAGGACCGGAGCACCAGTAGGTAGAAGTCTGTCTTGGTTCCTTTGCCTACTGGTCTGTTATCAAGAATTCGAAAATTCAATTACCGCGCATTGATAGAATGTATGGCGTGAATTCAATTTCTACAGTGCCAAAATTATTTTCACTCTAATCACGTCAGCTCATCTTGATACCCTGGAATCTTGTTTTGTTTTAGTCACATGAATGTTAATTCCCTTGTTGACGACATTAGTTCCTCACGACCTCTCCATATCTTGGAAAATGCATTTTGCTCCTCTCAGACACTGTGGTTTTTCTCTCTCTCTTGGCTACTCTAGTTTTTCTAGTTCTGTTTCGCACCTTTATTTTTCCATTTTTTGTTAACATATTATACGTTTTATATTTTAAAACTACTTTTGTTTATTCTCATTCACGCCTGGCAAGTCTTGAAAATGGGTGCCTGTTTTTGTGCACTTGAAACGTGTCGACTATTATTTCCAACTTGTAAATTTTTGTAGCGAATGAAGTTTATAGTCAAGCAATATGGATCATGGGATTATTTATTGAAGATGTGGCTTATTTTACTAATTTTCAATTTTCGTACATGCAAAAACAAATTACTAGACTAGATATAGTTCTCTGACAAGGGAAACTAGAGAAGTGTGACTCGCCAATTTTGAAATAAACTAGTGGGATGTATGCCTTATGAGGAATAATTTTAGGGGGCAACATTCGTTTCGGCCCATAGAAGGTCTTGTGAGAGATAAAAAATAATTCAATATATAGAAAAATCGGTATTTTATTACTTTAATGCAGACTATTACTTATTGTAATTGTCTCATATTCCAATTAATTTGTAATTAATTGGATAATTAATTAATTTGCTAATAATAAATTAATTAACATTCGTTTCAGCTCATAGAAGGTCCTGTGAGAGAGAAAAAATAATTCAATATATAGAAAAATCGGAGTTGTATTACTTCAATGCAGACAATTAGTTATTGTAATTGTCTCATAATCCAATTAATTTGTAATGAATTGGATAACTAATTAATTTGCTAATTAATAAATTAATTAAAAAAATAATTAATTAATAAATTATTATTAATTAATTATTAATTGATTTGCAATAATTGCATACTCCAATTAATTTGGAAAGTTTTTTAAAGAAAAAAAAATTTAAAAAAATTTGATGTCAATTTTTTTTTAAAAATTAACCTGACAAGTTTTTCTGAAAAACCTGTTAGGTAAAACCTGAACTGATATATAAAATTTTCGAAATCATTTTTGACAATAAATATGCATTATATAGTACGTGGAAGTACCACAAAACTAATTGGAGTATGAGACAATTACAATAACTAATAGTCTGCATTGAAGTAATAAAATACTGATTTTTCTATATATTGAATTATTTTTTATCTCTCACAGGACCTTCTATGGGCCGAAACGAATGTTGGCCCCCAAAATTATTCTTCATAAGGCATACATCCCACTAGTTTATTTCAAAATTGGCGAGTCACACTTCCCTAGTTTCCCTTGTGAGTGCAAAATCAACTGACGGACATAAAACCAAATTTTTATAAAACGATGAAAAAATTTCATTTCTCTTATCAGGGGTCTGTTTAGGAGAAATTTGGGTCCATTAACAGACCCTTCACTAAATATCTTTTCATAAAAACGAACCCTTCACAAAATATTTTAACTTAAAAACGGACCCTTTACAAAATGATTTTTCTTATAATCGGACCCTTCACAAATTTATTTATCTTCATTATTGTTTTGTTAATTGAATAAACCCTTCGCAGGGCAGAAAAAAAGAAAAATGCATGTAAGCGAATTAAATTAAGTTTTGTCTTCGGCAAACGCTTCTTTCTTATTTCGTCCGAAATGAATATTCTGCGTTCAGCAGTATAGGCTAAATACCAAATATTTGTATGTTGCATCGCTAATTTAGTTGCTGCATTTGCTGTTTATTTTTCAGACTTTAATTTTTTTAATTATAATTTTACAGTGTTGAGCATAATCTTTTATGTCTTTACAATTTAAAAACTCATTGAAAAACGTTTTTTGCAATAACGGACCCTGGTTGAAAAAATGTGACTTAACATTTATTTTATATTCACAAATTACGAGTAATTTTTTCACAATTTTACAAAAATGGACCTTTCACAAAATGTCTGGACCGACCCCTGATATATGATAAAGCGTTAAATTTATTTATGACTACTATCGTTCGGAAAGTATTAATTTTCCTATTCTTATTTTCCCTATTTATTTTCAATGTGCACTCTGAATCCGCCTTAATTATTTTTATTGGGTAACTTATTAATTTCCTAAGGACTCAACATCTTTATTACGCGATGAATGGGTAAAGAGCCAAACTACTATGGACTGCTTGTGACTGCAATAGTGTTCGGATCTGCGAGTCTCCCTCCAGCTAGTTAGTTCACCGTTGAAGCCTGCGTTTTACTGTAATTAAGTGCTCTATATAGCTGGAGTTTCTGGAGGCTTTGACAGTTAAAAATTTTGAAGTTTTAAGGATTGGGTTTTTAATCTCCAATCCAACCAACTCGATATAGTGTATTACTTTAAATAATTTATGCTTCTTTACATTAAATTTGTATGGAGTCATAGGATTAAAAAAAAGTGTTTATTTTATATATACATGAAATGATTAAAGCTAATGAGGCTGAAGCTGGACCTTTTTATTTTTAAATCTAAACATAGGTTTTTAATCTAAGCATAGGGTCAAGGGGGAATCACACTTTTACCAGCATTATTAGATATTAATTTGAGCCTTGAGTGGAGTTGTATAATGTATAAACATATATTTATAAAAATGAGTTAATGTTAATTTTTTTTATAATGTAATATTTATAATATAAAAGTTGTTTTTTTTTAATTATGCATTAAAAATATAAACAGTTATAAAAATATTTTCTGAAATGTTTCTTGAAGGTTCAGTTATTTTAAATTTGGGATCTTTATCTTTAAATAAATCAAAAGAAAAACAAATTTAAAATAAAAGAAAAAATTTCTAAAAAAAAAATCCGTTTTTTTTTATACCTATCTCAGCTTATATTAACCATTATCCAGCTATTCAAAGTTGAACAGTTTTTTTTATTGGTAATGCTTGTTTCGTTCATTGGTATTAGTCTTATTATCTTTATATATTCTTTAAATTGATTTGTAATATTTGATCCTGTTTCTTTCAGACTGCAACGAGACTTTGTGGATTTATTTGGAAAACTGAATCCGGAAATGGATGCTGAACCCGGCTGAGCTGAACCCGGAAATGGATAAGTACAATTTTTTAACTTTTTTCTTTTTTGTTAAACGTTCGGCTATTATGTAATGTAAAAATATTTAAAATATTCACGAAAATTTCATTTTCCGCAAAAATGTTTTTTAGTAATCGTTACTGTTAATTGATGATAAACTGTATTGAATCTTCGTGGAGGAGTTTTTGATGGAGCTAAACCGCATTTACGTTACATGGAGAGGAAGACCACGAGAACCTCCCATGGTTAGCCTGACGGCAAGGAAACTCTAACCTATGATCTGTCTACAGCTGAGGATATTTCACGTCAGCACTGAGGTCGGTGAAAACCGGATGCGGAATTCGTATCGATTGGGATTCGAACCCGGTTACCGCATTAGAAGGTGAATGCTCTATCCCCTGAGCCATCGCGGCGCATGGATGAATGTTAGTGACAATCAGAAATTTTTACCCCTTACAATAAATAGGTCATTTTACTCCCTCTGCCGCATGTTTTTTTTGGATTCCTAATTTTCCTCCGCTGACAAAACTATTAGGGCAGTTTTTCCGATATTTACATTATTTCCAGGGTTATAGATCGAGCCGGCGAAACAAAGTAGTGTGAAATATGTAGCTTCTCAAGTTTTGCCCCGAATTAAATTTCGTCCAAGGTTTACGAACCTATACTTCAATCGGGATCAATTAAATTGTAAGGGACGTGAAGTTATTTGTTATTATAGGTAAGTATTATCATTGCTTGCATTAATATTTTGTTATTTATTGTTACATTAGCGGTTACAAATAAATCACTTTTTGGTTTTTCGGGGATAACTATTTATATCCTGAACAAATTTACCCAAGTATTAACTTACCATCAAGTAACGGGCAAGAGTCTACCGTACTTTCGAAGATTCGTGGTTTATAATTTTGCTCGTTTTCATACAAATGCAGCTAATAGGGCTCGTATTATTATTCATTTTTTGCTTTATATTTTCATGTTTTACTAGTTCTTTAAAATTAAGAAACGAACGCAAAACGTACCTAGTCTCAACAGAAAAGTACAAGCTTAAGAAAAAGTACTCAACAAATGTCTGGCTGTAACCAAGGACTGTCTCGTCTTCAACTTCCTCAACTGTTTAAATTTTCCGCAACAGCTCTTTTAAAATCTCAAAGCTCTGTTTATCGGCAAATTATATTTACACAAAAGGAATCCTGGTTGACCTCTTGCTAGCCAGCTAGTCGTCAGAACTCCCGCTCTTCTGCTATTCCAATTGCTGTGAGTATTGTCAGCTCCAAAATTCTAAATCCACCAATAAGAATCATAGCAGACGATTAGTCCAAGGAGGCTTATGTATGAAAGATCACTCGTAAATAAATAAAATAGAATTGCAAAATTAAAGGAAACTAAAATAAAATTGGCATAAAAACGCAATGTGATCTATAAGGAAAAATTTGACTCAAAAAGTTCCAACTGGAGAGTTTTAAATATATTTGCTTTGTTTTTATTTTGTTTTGTAACCGGAGTTGAAAAATCGACCAATTTTTAGTTTTACGACTATGCATCTTCAACTTCGTTGACTGTTAATTTTGAACCAAAACCAAAAGGCGAGGACATGGATAAATCAAGTATTGGGACAAATTAGCCTTCATAAATCTTTGATGGCACTAAACTACATTTGCATCACAAGGTGAAGAAAACGACAGCCTCCTACGGTGAACCAGAAGACAAGAAGACTCTAAACCTTGATCCGTCTACAACTAAAGATCTACATCAACACAACGAGCTGGAAGCGGAATTCGAACTGACTAACCACCACTGGGATTCGAACCTGGGTTACCTCTTAGAAATTTCAATGATCTATAGGGGAGAGTGGGGTCAATTGTAACAGGGTACGATTGTAACAGAGCAAACATTTCGAGTGTCGGGTTCTAGATTTGGTTCCTAGGTGGCGCACTAGGTGTATTTAATAAATCTACATGTACGCCCCTGATGGCAACCATTTTTATGTACTTTTGAAAGAGGTACATCACAAAAGATATTTTCACTCTACGCAAGTACTTTTTTTGGTATTAGAATATTATATTGTAGCAAAGTAATTTTGTTTAAACAAATGAAAATTAGTAACCGAATACGTAAGTGGACACCTTAATTAACATTTCAATAAAAAAAAAAGATTAGTTTTGCTAATTAACTAGCATTGTTTTTAACAAATGAAGCTGAAATGGAGTCTTGGGGACAATTGTAACAATAAGTAAAGGGACGATTGTAACAGCTGAAAATAAATAATCTTTTGTTTACAAACCATTACTTAACTCTTTAAGAACCACCAATAGTTTTCTATATCATTTATATTATGTTGCATGTGCATTATTTTATTTGACACCTTTCACAGCATAAATTAAAATTTTTAACCCCTTAAATTTAAAAGTTTAACCCTTTAGGTCTCTGTTTATTATTATTTTTACTCCTGAAATATCACTACTATTTTGATCAATAAAAAAATATATCACATTTATGATATGTATAATTAACTATGTTTTAGTTGAATTTATGAACTGTTACAATTGACCCCGTAAGTGGGGACAATTGTAACAAGTGCACAACTGTCAAAAATTGTTAATAACTAATATAACAACATTTAAAATAAGGTTGTTTTTTTTCTAGTAGAAGATAGTCTACTTTACTCGTCTGTCAATTAATACTAATAATATATTGGTTTTTTTGTTAGTTAAAAATAGTTAAGTAAAAAATGTTACAATTGACCCCACTCTCCCCTACCCTGATCTCGGTTACTTCAGATTGAAATCAATAACACCTCTATGCCAGGTGATACAAATACCCTGGGTAGAAATCCCTATTTGAAAGGAGAATAATGAGCTAAAACACAGCTCATAGGATTCATAAGTAGATTCAGGCTTAATATGTATGCTATGGAGTGCATCTGGTGCAATGGAGTGCTATCATGGCTTAGTGCGCCCTACAGAAAAATGCCAGGCTAAACGAAGTCAAGAAAACCCTCAAACTTATTGCGAAATTACGATTAATTGTTTAGTAGCATCCCTTATACAACCCTGATCTCTCTCCAATTGACTCTTATGTATCTCCATCCCTGTACAGATATCTGGATCGTCAATCGTTCATCTGTGACAAAGATGTACAGAAGACCGTGGAAAACTGGATCCACCAGCAACCCTGAGTTAGTACGCTGATGCCATCTTGTGTTCTAAGCGATTATATATAGTAGTACTGCTCTAAATTAACTGTAATAATAAAATTAGGAATAAAGTTTCATTAAAAATAACTGTAGTTTCGTTTCATTTGGTGCACCTTAACTAGTCATAGCATTATATATCTATGGAATATTACATCGTAAAAGTTCACTGAGCAGAATTAAAAAACGTTATCCCCTAAAAATCTATTGGTGATTTATTTTGGCCGTTATTTTATGAAACCTACCACTCAGAAATTTCAATACACCTCCGATTACATTATTTCTTGTTTTTCCATCATAAACAAAGCGTAATTCGTTATGTTGAGTCATAAAATATTCACCCTGTATAACTTTTGCTTTCATTATCAGATTTTCAGAAAGTAAAATTCTGCCCTAATGGTCGTAAAAGTTGAATTCAAATATGCTAATTAATTAGGAACTTTCAACTAAGTTTTAGAATCAGTTACAAAAACGTTTTCTTTTAGTAAAAATGTCTGTTTTTCGACGGAGTTAATTTTTTTTTATCATGAAAATAAATGAAAACTGTTGTTGCTGTCTAACAGTTTTAATTTATTTCTGGGCTGTACATTGGTTGCAGAAATGGTTAGAACTTCCGTTTTTGAGCGTAGCAGCTGTGAAACGAAAAGTATTTATTTGCATCAAAACTACTCAAACTACAAAAACTACTCAAGTGATGTTGTTTGGGCGTAAGTTTAGGACTTAAAGAAAAACTGGATTCAAGAAATTGTGGAAAGAATTTTTTAAGCATGAATTTATGTTCCTACTGCAAACGATCTTATATATCGTTCCTGCATGGTTCCATGGAAAGATTTGTCGATTCTGAAAAATTATAAATTACTTATCTGTAGACAATGCTAAACGAATGGATTAAAAACTATCAACCTTTGAAATAATATCTTATTACTATATTGCCCAAATACCCTTTGGAAAAGTCTCTAAGTTCTTTAAATTAGGTAATAGCTTATGGGTTGAGAGGCAAGCTGATAGGTTGAGTTGATCATTATTAATCTTTTGAGAGACATGTTGATACCAAAATGCTTTCGACTGTTCTCGTTCTTGGAGTTTTTGAAAATCCTTAAAACTGGAAAATAAAGTGTGTTATGATTATTTTCGTGTAATTTCCAAACGAAATAAGTTAAGAATATCTCGTTGAATTCATGAAGTGATGGAACCAAGGGGAACTAGTCAAACTTTGTCACCATGCCGCTGGCTGAAGACGCTGTGTGTCAGCAAGAAAAACACTTAACGGCATGAATGGTCAACCCCTAAATTCACAAGGATTACACCAATGATCAGTTAGGAAAAAGTACGTGGAAAAATTATTGAAATATCATATGCTTTTAAAATTATAGAGAGAGTTCTGCAATCGTTTGTAAAATAATGTGTGGTATTACGACTCTCTAAAAATGGACTTTTAATTATGTCACAATTTCCTGTGGCATGAATAGGGAACTAAGTGTAAACTATACGAAGATTCTAACGGAATTTCAAAAATTCTCTGTGTATTTCCAAGTCCAAGAGACGATATGCGAGCAGGCTTGGTTTTCTAGGGAGTTTAAATATTGAGATTTGTCTTTAAATTAGCAAGTAATTTTACTTTCATAAGATTTTTTTTGTATTCTTTCAAGTCTAAGGTCGAGAGTCATAAATCATTTTAAGGAAAAAAATGTCACGGCATAAAGTTTTTTTTAAATCTTCAGCTAAAGTTGAAATTGATTTACAAATTAAATGGTAAACAACTCATATTATAAGTAGTATAAGCACTCAAATAATTCAACAGCCAAGCACTCTTAAATCCTTTCATTCGGCAAAACTCTATATCAAACATTTTCTGAGACAAAACTGGAAAGCGTTTCTCACTTCTCGTATTTTGTCAAGAAGTTGGAGGAACAGCTTAGAACAGGGTAATGCCGATAAGCCCCGCAATAAAGCTGTTGCAGAATTCAGACTTGCTGTGGGCCATGATTGCCTGGCGAACCACCTCTGCCGCATCGGCATTCTCGCTGACCCAAATTGCCCGTTATGCTCGAATAATGAACTTATGGACAGGAACCATCTATTGAAATGCTCAGCTCTGCGTGGGGACTCTGAGGTGAGGCGCTACTGGAGTGCCCGACATCTGTTAATGAGACAGTGACTTCTGTTTATGAGACAGTGACTTTTTTCTCTTACTTGCTGGTCACTGTTAATGTAAGAGTTTGTCATTTTCTTTTGCCATTAGAAACAAAAACAAGCACAACAATAATATCTGAAGGCGTGGTTTTTAAGATAAGGTGTAAAAATTAATCAGAACTCAGAAGTCTTATTACGAATTTTAACTGCTTGCACCACTTGTGCTTGACTTTAAAAGGTTCTCCATCCATTGGTCAAAAACTCATTCGAAAACAGGAAAATTCGAGTTTATGTGAAAAATATAGTTCAATATGAAGAAAGGTCATCGACATAGGGTATAGCCAGACTACAGAGCCCTTTTGAAAGATTAAAAGAAAATTCAGAGTGGTGCACCACAGATCTGTGAAGGTTTAAGATCTTCTGTGTAGATTCAGTGCAATTGAAATTTCGCACTAATTCATGTAAAACTCAGAGTGTATTGGATCGGAGATCACTGAATCACTGGATACATAAAAGGAAAGTCCCGGAGTTGATATATTACTAAAGAAGGTAAGTGTTTCGTTTTGTGTATTTCTTTACAAAAATGTATTGAAATAAATGAGTGGTAGTGTGTATTGTGTGTTAAATTAAATTGTATGACATTTAAAAGAGGTAAAAGTAGACACTGTGATGAAATGATTTTACTAAATCTACTTTTTTTTAAAAAAAAATTAAAGGCTTAACTTTGTTATTAAGTTTCAAGCATTGATATTTTCAGCTCTTTCTTTTTTCATCTCTTTTTTTTCCTATTAACATCTTGTTTTATTTAAATAATTTTGTAACCGCGAACTTTAAGTTTAGAATTGCATTAAGCGCGCGTTTAGGTCAATTTACATTGCATTTATAATGTCTAAATATCTTTTTGATATTAGTTGCATAGATTGAGAAACGCCATCTCATCATGTATGGGGAAATAGAATTTTTCGGGGAAAGGAGGGGGATTCTTAGCCCCTTTAGATTATATCAAAGCTAATGTAGTAGTGGAATGAAGTGATGCGTACTGAACAAAAGGAAATTAACAAAAAATAATAATCAAATAATTTTACAGAATTCATTTAAATGTTTTTCAGCTCTGTCATACAAACAGAAGCTTTTTACCGAAGTTTGAAAACTGTTTAGAAAAGCTTTTATTAGCAGGTTAAAGGCTAATACAAAAAAGAAAAGTAATCCGAAGTTAAAGGATTTTTTGTGAAAAGCAAATATTTTTATGCATTTAAAAATATTGTGAATGTACAATATTATGAAAAATATTGGGAACTATAATGGGAGACCTATTACTAATGATTTAAAAAAAAAACGATTTTAAAAATTATGAATTTGCAAAAAGAAAATATTTTGAATAACTATTTTCAAGTAGTTTTTTTCTAGTTAAACTAGAAACCAGTTTTTTGTTATGCAAGAGCAAAAGTGCTTATTTGTTTAATTACTAATTATTTACACTATAGTAAATAAACCTTAGATACCTTTTTTTTCTCTTGGTATCTCTCATGATTTTACATTTAAATTCCGCAAAGCATCTCATTTTAAAGGTCTACTTTTTAAAAAAATTTAAAATCTTCAGTCAAGACTTTTGAAAGTAATTTTTGAATTGAATTCGCGACTTGACTATGAAAAAAGGGAGACTATGAAAATATTAGTAAACTAGTTACAATACGCATCACTTTATACAATATGCATAACCAAAAGAAATTTGAATATAATCATACTACTTGCTGATGAGAGAGATAAAATATTCTAATAATGAAATATTAAATTAAATAAATCTGAAGTAAATATAGCCTTCATATAACGGTGCTTAAATACTTCGCATCTTTAGTTTTTTTTATACTTAACTGCATTTATTTTTTAATTTCTAGTATCTATATCTTTAGCTACATCTTAATGGCCTGGGTTATGTGAAATTTTATATTGGGATGGTGCGATTTTTGAAACTGGGATTATAAATGGGTGCAATTTTTAAAAACAAACAGCTGGATTTTTTTTTTCTGAATGATGCTAAAATGGTAACTTATTTTTTGGAAGGAAGGGGCTAGGAATGAAGGAAAGGATAAGAAGGAAGAAAGGGGTTAAGAATCATATGTCAGAAACCCTAAGAATGAAAGCGCTTATTGTGAAAGAAAGAAAAAAAATAAGTAGAAAAACTATAGATCGAAATATTGAAGGAAAAAAAAACTTATGTAGGAGTCACAACCCTCTAACTATAACGAAATTTCCGTACTTTCAGAAAATTCATTTTCTTTTAGATAAGATTATGCATGATTCTCAATTAATGCAGAATTAAAAAAGAAATGTTCACCACTACATATAAATAATTTGAAAAGATGTCAGATTGACAAATGGTCATGATCATAATTTTTAATAAAATTTTTAAGAAAATTCTATTTATTTTGAATATTTCGGTTTTAGTTCCCTACCTCAGTGTTCCCCAACCTTTTTATCACCGCGGACCCATCAACGTTGGATAATTTTACCGCGGCCCGCTGGTGGTGTGTGTGTGGGAGGAGGACGTTGACTGTTTATATTTTAGATTATTTCGATTTATTAATTTTAATTTAATTGTATTTAAACATGCCTTCAAAATAAAATGCAGTTACACCAAAAAATAAATATAAAGTGATTTAACATTTTAACTTACTAGAGCTTTAAATCAATGAGAACTCTGCGCTTTTTTCTTTGCAATGAGACTGTTCCATCCGGGGGTAATCGGATACAATGACTCCTTCCGTTGCTTTGTTTTGGTTGCTGTTACTGCAGAGAACCCAGCTTCGCACAGATAGGTAGTCGGAAATGGCAATAGGGATTTTAGTGCTGTGGTGGCAATCTCGGGATATTCTGCCATGTCTTTAATCCAGAACACCGACAGAGTTGTTGTCTCCAACGTAGTTTCAAGGCTGCCGTCGTCATTTGCAATCACCAGCAGTTGATCTTCTTGCACACACATACTAGATTCGCCCGATTTGTTAACAAATGGGTCGCACATCTATCCCTTACCAGATATTTTTAATTTGGGGTATAAACCTAGGAATTTAAATTCAGTTTCAATGAAATGGGCGGCCCGGTCCGTGGACCGGGGGTTGGGGAACACTGCCCTACCTCATTAATATTTTTCAAACTTCACATTTGGTGTGGATGACACTCATAGTGAGTTATAATTAAATTCTTTCGCTCGTAATTTCTGATTATATTCAACAGCCTGCAAAAAATAATCTTTCGAATCTTTTTCTTTATTCTAATATCACTATTAAGATAAATTACATAGTGAGTTGAAGAATTTGCAGGCCTTTTAACAGAATTTCACAATAAGCGCCTTTCATTGCACGACTCGTAGAACGATTATTATACGAATACCAAACTTGTTCTAAACTAATACAGTACGAATTTTATGAGATTAGAAATTTATTCAATAACATTTAATACTCTAAATCGCATTCATTAAAAGATTTTGGGATGCTTAATTTGTACATAACTCAAATTTGAGTTGCTTTACTTTAGAGTGCAATACCTTATTTTTTCTATGCTTTCGATACAAGCAAGTCTGTTTTGTGGACAGGGTAGCGTACATTTACAGGTACAAGCAGGGTATCGTATTATTTTTGTAATTTTCTATCGCAGTAGCGAATATATTCCTAAAAAAAGGTCACCGTTCTGAAATTTGAAAATACAGTAAAAGTTTGTTATAATGACAATTCATAATAGCAAATAATAGTGTCGTTAATAAGAAAGCACACTTTTAATGTTAAAATAGGAATAAAATGACTAAATAATATAATCTTTTTTTTTTCTTCGATTGTGTACAAGTATTTTTAACTAAAATAATCTGGAGTAGTTTCCATATAATTTTTAAACTTAATTGACTCTGTGCTTAATGCAAAACAGACATATCTACATGTCTTTTAAGATATGTGATAGATATTTCGTTAACAAAAAGCGCATTCTTTCTAAGTTCGAAGCAGAATTTCTAGAAGTAGCAGATCTTTCCTTTTGTAAGGAAAAATATAATTTAGCTGGTGGTCGGTCATGCATTTATAAAAATAAAATGTTAAATTTATAAGAAGGAAACTATATTTGATTTTCGCTTTTCTACATCGATATTAAAAATTAATGATATATCCAATTTAAGCCATTTTTGTATATATATTACTTACTGAAACAGCTGAAAATTGTCTCTAGTGCCACTTGCTAAAACAAGCAAGGCGATCTAAGGCAGAGGGTACGTTTCTTTCAGAATAATGTCGTTACTAACATTTAATCTGGACGTCTTTAATATAAGCATTTTGACGATGATTTGGAACTTGGATGTAATAGTGGACTTGTAACCGTGGCCGTTATATCGAGCTTTTACTGAAACACATCCTTTAGATTTCAATTCTGGATTTAACTCTAAAGTGGCGGAGCAGCAGAGATTAATTGCAAAACTTTTGAGTTTGAACAAAAATTTTAGATTTTCTCACCTAGACTTCAGTCAAAAATAAACTATTGGCGAATTTTGTGTTTTAGATAGTTGCAATAGTTCCAATCATTATGATGACTAACCGATGACGCAATACGGTGAGAAATATTTTAATCAAAAGTCCTAAGATAATTATGATTAATATGGATAATTACTTTCCCAAACCTATATGCGTATTTTTTAACGCTTCTTTTGCCATTTTCACGGAAAAATTTTTAAATATAAGAAATTTAATAATAAATATTTAATATTAAAGATTATTTAAAAATTAAATATAAAGGAATATTAACAATTACCTTAACCCTTTCCTGTTACCGCTCATTGCAAAAAATTACAAACCGTTAGAATATAAAACTTCTAAACGTTTCCTTTTTTTTAAGCAACCACTACTCTTAAAGTAACATAGAACTGAAATATAATTCTTTATTCGATTGTAGTTACTTAGGTGATGTTTGACTAAAATTTGAGGTTTACAATGTCTGAGAAGGTTAACGTTATAATTGTTTTTCAAGAGAAAAATTACCATCAAGCCAACAAAAAACTTTCCGAAATAAACTTGTCAATTAAGGTAGAATATTTTCTTTCGTCGAGTTGGAAACAAAACTAAATAGATCCAATTTATAATTTTTGCTGCGCCAGAATTTTTTTGGAATAATAATTAATATACAAAATTGGGATGAATTAGGATAATCAAAGAAGCGTTTAATAGTGAATACTTATAAGAAAAATATGAATAGTTAGTGTAAGTACTGTTGAGATGAAAATAATTTTTTCGAGGAAAAAAAGAAAACTTCAGAAAGTAGAGAGATGTTTTTTTTAATCAAAATCTATTTTTCGCTATGGAGAGGCAATAATAAGACTGTGAATAAGTCTCCTTGCCTATTTGCCAGCGCAGTATCAAAAGGGAAAGTTACCCTTCACGATTTTATTTTCTGACCGGCATACCGCCGACCCAATTCTGGGTTTACGACAATCGCTGTTCAACTCCATAGTTTTTTTAAATTTTGAACCCAATTTAGAAGACAAGGGATCTCTTGGATTAAGCATTGGTGGAAAATCTGCCTTTGTGGAAAACTTTTTGTCGGAACTAACCCACATTTGCGTTACATGGAGAGAGAAACCACGAAATCTTCCAAACGCCATCTCGACGGCAAGGGGGATTCGAATGTATGATCTCTCTACCACTGAGCATATTTTGTAGCACTAAGGTCGTTGCGAGCCGGGAGCGAAATTCATTTCCACCAGCTTGGTGCTTACGAGTTCTGGAAAGGCCTTTCTGAAGAACATTTTGAAAGGATTAAGTATAAAGTTTTCGAACTGTCTAATGCGCTCTTGAAAACTTTAGTAGTCCTTTTTTTTAAAATTGAGTTTCTACGGAGGGTCTGTGTCTGTCTTAGAACAGGACAACATCCTTAATACGCATGAAAAGGTAATTTAATACTCAATTGATCGGGATTGATTAACATTATGAAATCATATTAAAACCTGGATGATATGTACCCATAAGATTAAAGTCAAAATAATTTCATTTTTTTTAAATATGTATATAAATATTGTTTTCTGCCTCTGACTTCATGCTATTAGCTTAAGCAAAACACATTTTCAAAAATCTATCTTTCTAAAATAGATATTACCTGTATTGATTGTCATAAGGCATGATCAACTCATGATAGCCAACTCATGATAACCAATATTTAGCAGATGCAAGCAATTTTCCTCGTGCTTATCCTTTTCGAGGGGCCGTTACAAACGTATTATCATGGTGCCTAAAATAAACACCTCGGTACCCATAAAAGTATTAATGACTCCCTAAGCAGTATGAATTACAGCAATGCTTGTACCAAAATTAAGCATAATTACTGTAAAGAATAGTATGGCGTTTTTATACGATTCCCTTAAGTGAATTAGTACTAATTTACGATTAGTTTTGCTTTTTAGAACATGATTACCCTTAGTACAATTACTCTTGATTTTACTTAATTCAGTCTTATAGAACACATTTTAAATGAGTAATTACAAGAGAAATAAAGAAATTGGTTTCAATAGTTTTAGGAATACTAAAGTGGTGACGTAACGCCTACACCCTAGCCATGTTGATAAGTTAGTCGAAAAATTAAGTAAAATGATTAAATATAAAATCATAGAATAATTAAATATCAAAAAACTTGAAAATACTCCTATTTTGATTAATGTTGTAAGCTAGCAAATATCACTGATATTCTTTTATAAATAATTGAAATAAAAAAAGACCTTAATCAATCAGGAGTAGGATTTCTTTTTTAAAATTCTCTTTCTAACAAACTAAGTAAATTTTTGTAAGTAAAGGTAAAGTAAATAAACGTCTGTACGAGTTTTTGAACGTTAGCGCAGATGGTCCTGGAGTTGTAATATAGTGATAGAAGGAGTTGTAATATGTGAATCGCATCCAAAATCTTCATTTTAAAATCGGTGTTACTTAGTTGCATACCAAACGTACGTTTGATGTTGTTAATATTGCGATTGCACTATTTCACCGGGCAATGTAGAACTCTTTTGAAAAGTATTATAGATTATTAAAGTAAACTCGACTAAACTTTAGAAGTTTAGGAAATATCTTTTTTTCATTCTTTGTATAACTAAACACGCAAAATTGTTTATAATTTCAATAATAGTTTAACGAGTTAAGCCTAAAACAAAAGTATTTATTTCATTTAATTTTCTTTCCAATAAACTTGAAAATTGAGTTTATTTATAAAGCTGTACACGGAAAATCATGTATATAAAGTGTTCTTTATAATTCTTGTTTGAAGAATATTTAGATATGAAAATTAAATTTTCATTTCGAAGAGAAGTTTCTTATTAGTGTAGTATGGTTAGTTCACTTGCGTTTTCTAAGTTAGATCACTTGCAATAAAATTGGTTATTTATTAAACAGTTCGTAAAAAAAATTAAGCTTATATTGTTTTTTTTTTTACAATCAAATACGGTATTAACGCGAAATGTCACTCAATCTAATTGCATAGTGGGTAAATCCATATATCCATCTATATAATCCATTTTTATTCAAAATCATTTAAAATCAATTCAAGTTTTTAGATTTTACTATTTCAGGAATTAGTTATGACATAGGCATAAAAATGACCTCTAGTTTATTAATGTATTCAGTGGCAATGTTTCGGTCGTTGATCTGACATTTTCTGGCAATGTTAATGTTAAATCTATACCACGTTGTTTTTTCTTCATTTTTTTTTTGCTGTGTTTAATTTTAAGAAAATTATTCTCAATGAAATAATTTTAAACCAAATTTTGTTTTAGAGCAAATTTCAAACTTTGGCCACGATTTTGTTTCGTGGATACATTGCAGAAGAAAGAAAAATATATATATATATAAATCGTGTTTAATATTTTGTAAAACAAAAATTTGAACATAATTTCCAAGCAATTACTGTGTAATTGCTATCTTATAATTTGATATTTTTGTTCACTGATTTAAAACTAAATTTTTATACTTGAGTTAATTTAACGAGGGTTAAATTTAGTAATGTGATTCACATCGCAGTGACCAATTGAAAAAATAAATTTGTAAACATTTAAAAGGGAGGCGGATATTCTACACTAGAGTCAACTTACTAACTTTCTGCGAAAATTCTGATCGATATGGTAAAACTTTTTTTTCTGCGTTAAAGAGGGAAAAGATATATTTTGCTATAGTAAAAATATTATTCTAAAATTAAGCCTGACTTGAGTCATAGTTGGAATTTTTACAGTTGAGATTTTCACGAAATTTAAAATACGATCTCAAAAATAGGTTTATGATAAACAACAGAAATATTTCATTTAGAAAGGAACCCCTAAACAAATCTGCTTAATAAGTTTTTAGAATAAAATGTTGCCTCTTGTCTTAGGTGGAAATTAAGAAAATTTAGTTACTGGTCAAAGATTAAAATTATTCCCCGGTTAAAGCTATTACTAAAGGTAACTAAAAGAGTTATAATGCGGAGAATGTGTAATGTTTAAATTCTGATGAACTATAATTTAAGTAAACACAGAAAAAAAACATAATCAAAATCAAAACTATATAATATCTTCTTATAACGGTTGGTGGTCCACAAACTATGAATAATAGTTTTATGGTAGTTCGAGTTAAATTTTAATAATTTCGGACCAACTGATCACTTTTAATATATTGTCCTGTAATTAATAACTGATCAACATTGTTGTTCTTTTAAACAAAGATCAATAATGAATAAAAATAAATTTTTGAGGAAATATAATTAAATTTATAGTTGAGTCATAAATTATGAAGAATTTTAATATTTAATACTTATCTGTTTTCGCTTCAGTTATGTATTCCACAATATTATGGAGTAGGATCTTTAAATGATGAGCAACCATTTATAGCGTTGTATATTTTTTTAATTTTAAAAGGCCGTTTTATTCAGATTCAAAGTGTTTTTCTTTTTAATTAAGTATTTTTAAATTATTTTTTTATTAAGTATATTTTAATTAAGTATTTTTTCACTAAGCATTTTTTAACTTGATAGACTAAGAATTTTCTTCCATTCAAGAATTAATATTCAATAAAATTTAAACTTTTGTTATTTTTAATTGACTGCGCTATACTTTCAGAAGTTTATGATTTCAATTTTTCGAATGCAATAAACTATTGAGAGCACTTAAATTCCGAAGAATTATAAAATGAACATTAAATATGGATATTATTTAATATAAATTAATATGAAAATAGCAAATCAATTAATATAAATCTATAGTTAATTCCATTTATTTCTTGGCTGTCTGTGGTACTTTTTGTCCATGTCTGATGTAGCGTAACACTATCACTACCAGGCCCGTTTGCCAGAATTTCTATTAAGTGGGCATCATGTATTTTTTTTAATTGATGACTGAATTATTTTAAATTTGCATGCGTTTTAGATATCTCCTACCTTGAATAATCAAACATTAATCTAATATGTATGATATACAATCTAGTACATTTATACATTAACTTTATGCAGTAATTATTATTTTTTCCTTTTGAAAATCTTCTCGAGGATGGGGTAACCTCCTTTCGTAGCAGGATTCAAGTCCTGTGAAGATTTAAAAATTGTCTTCTACTCTTTTTTGACGATCAGTTAAAATGCAAGAAAAGAAAGATAAATAAACAAGACTGAGCATTTTGCATGTTTTGATGTTTTATTCGTAAAAAAAAAATCACGTTGTCAAATTCAAGTATATGTTTTGTAGCTTTACAAAATCGAATTCTCTCTCGTACTGCAATTTTGATATTTATTAATATTTTTTTGACGCAACAAAGAGAAACCTATTTTTTTTTAAAAAAATAGAAATAAGCACGACTTGTAATATTTCTTTTGTATGTCAATTATAAAGCCTTCGTTTACATACTATTCAGTGAAATGTAGGCCTTGTCAAATATGAGTATACTCGATGTTTTATTCCTCATATTAATCTTAGATTAGTTTTATGCTCTTGGTGATCTTGGTGAATTTTCCTCAAAATTTCATAGAGTGCTGCTTAATCAGTACTGTGCGGTATTACTGATTAAATTTTAGGGTTTTTGCTTAGCGGTGCTAGTTTAACCTTACAGTTGTTTAAGCTTCATAACGCTTGCGTATACATTAATGTAAAGAAAAGATCTCATTAACATGAAGGGATATGGTTAGTAATAACAGATAACGTATGATAAATGCTTCGCATATCTCTTTAATTACATATGCGTGTGGGCATATAAGGAGGGGTAGAAAGTGTGAGAGGTATTTTTACATGCCTCGAACATGTCGAGCAGTATAATTTTTGAGTCTGTATGTGTACTGTTATTCTAAATTCATTACGTTTTTTGATAACTGTAAAAAATAAAGATTTAAATTTATATAACTTCTACGGAAATTTCTACCGATTTATATTTTAAAATGTTACAATGTTACTAATAATCTTCCAAGAGAATGTAGCATAAGGCTTACTTTAAAGCTTGTTCTTAATTAACTGAAGTTAATCCTAACATGTTTCCTTTAAGTCCTTTCAAAAAGTGCTATTTGTCAGGCAATGTTTTAGTAACACAAATATAATATAAATTCTCACAGAACAAAGTTTGCGTGTTGTTTAAATTTATCTTTTTGAAAAATGTTTCATTGGGTCAGTTATTGAAATATTTTCTTATTCACGGTTAGTTCAAATGTAAGCATATTTTTTAAAATTATAATCTAATTTTTTTTTAGTATAAATCAACAGCTATATTTAATATTTTAACTTTTTAAAGTTTAAATTTTAAGAAAACCTCACGTTTTAAGAATTAATTTTTATTTTAATTGTTTAAGTTGCATTTGTATTCAGTTAATGCTTTTTCAAAAGTCATTTAGATGTAATTTAAGGTAAAACTTTCTTTAACTGAAAGAGAACAATTTTAGACTTTTAGAGTTATCATTAAATGTTTACATCTAATGAAATTTTCCACATTTTCTTCTAATTTACATAAAAATGTATAAAAAAATTAAAATGTTTAGTTTAAATTTAGGTCTTCGTTATTGGTTTCTTTTTAGAACGCTTACAGAATTTTTACTTTTACTATTCCTTATAGGGTATTGATCATCAATAGTTTAAATACGTTTTTCATTCACATTTAACTTTAAATGTAAAAGTATAATTATTATGCTGATCAGCATTTATATATTTTAAATATTTAAAAAAATATATTCTTGAGGACACCTCTGCTGCTTAGATGCTTCAATTTTTTTAGTGCAGTTAGTTTTTTTTTCAGTATTAAGTTCAGTTTTTACTATAAAGAGTGGAAGCATATATGCAATTATAAATGTGTGTTCTTTTAAGTGTTAAAAAATTATATTGTTAATAAAATATTGTTTTTTTTAAAATGTTTTGATTTTTAAAGTTTCTGCATGTGATGAGTCATTTTTGTAGGAAAATTAATATTTTATTTGGTGTTTATCTGAAATTATTATTAATACACTGATGACTTTAAAATTTTGAAAATGGGCAGGTTCTTAAAATCTGTCAATTTCTTTTGTTAATTACCTCTTTTGAAAATTATGTATAAAAAAAAAGAAAAAAAAAACATCTGCATACGAAAAATACAGTGCTGTTTCGAATAATCTTTAAAAGAAGTCAGCTGTAGCCCAAAATTTACAATTATTGCTTAGTTAATGCTTCCTTTTTTTCTTCATGTGTCTGCATACAAAAGTAATTTAAGAAAAAAAATTATCAATTTTGAAACGCAGTTTTGTTACTCGTATAGAAATCTGTGCACTGACGCCATGACATTTTTACCAACTTTAGTTTGTCTTACCACAATATTCTATTAGAAATAACTCCTTAGCAAGAAAGGTAACGTTTTATCATGAAATTAACTGTTTATTTTTCATATAACAGCAGAAATAAATTGGTAAAACATCCAAATATAGTTATAATCTAAAAGCTAATTAATTTAATTAAAAATATATGGTTATTTAAGGAGAATTTTAAAGAATGCATAAAAAGAAAACATAAATGAAGTATACATGATTGCTTTCTTTTAAATTTTGGCGTCAGACTTAGTTTTTACCACCCTTTTTCATTAAATCATGCATCATTAAACAGTATTATTAAACCCTAAATTTAATCTTTTTAATCTAACTAACAGTATATGATTAGTCTCAGAGCTTGAAGAAATAGGAAATAAATAAAAATAAAATATAGAAAGGATCACAAAAAGGTGATTTTGAAGCTAAATCTCGTGATGAAATTAAGAAATCATGGTAATTTTTCATTTGCCATAGTTTACATATTTTTTGAAACTAAACTTATATTTTGAAGAAATGAATTTTCGCAAAAAACTGAAATTAAGAACAACTTAGAGAATAAATGAAAATAAATTCGACAACTGTGACCTACCGAAGAGGCATTAGTTTTATTTCAAATAGCACAGAAAGTAGATTTATGATCTATATGTTTCTCTTAACCTAATTTGGTGATGCTATCAATAATTTGAAACACAATATCTTAAGTTTGAACTTTAGATGTAAGTTCGTGGATCAAAAATGATGAAATAATTTGTATTTTATGCAAAAATTTTAATAATATCCGTTGCTTTTTCTGTGCTTCACTCCCAAATAAACATGTTTGTGGCACTTACCTATCAGGGGTCTGTCTAGGTTTTTCTGAGAGGTACCCATTTTGTGAAAATTTAGACATAATTTGTGAAAAATTAAAAATTATATTAAAAAATCAACACAAAAATATGTATTCAAATTATTGAAGAAAAAAAACGTTATACTGCAATAATATTCTTTCTTATAATCTACTTATAATAATCTACTTTAAAATATCGCAATAATATTTATTGATTATGAATCATGAGAAGTTAATTCCCAGAAATCATGATGTATATATATTAGCATAAGATTTAAAGATTTTTAATTGACACAAAAGAAACGTTCGTCTCTATGTTGATCTAGCGATCTCTAGTATGCACGTAAGTTATTTAAAAAAAACTATAACAAGTATTATATAATAGTAAATTTAAAAAAATGCTGTTAAATATAGTTTTTAAAAAACTGAAAAAAGTTTCAGATTTCAATACCGAAATAGTTATATAATAATAAAGAAATAAATTTGATAAGGAAGAAAGGTAAGAAAAAAAATTTTTTTTTACTTCAATGTATAATTTTTTTCAAAAATTAAATATATTATAATGCCAGAAAGTACTGAGTTAGGTGCATCAAGTATTTTATAAAACTAATCGAACAATGAAAAGAATATTCTGAATTTCAGTATGATTGGCAAAAGGCAATTACAAATATATTTTAATAATCACATATTCTCCCAGAACATTTAATATTCATGGAACATAAAATATATAAGACTAAGAAAATCATGTCATTACTTCAATTGTCATCTATTCCTAATTCTCCGTATCCAATTTGGCAGGGAAAGTTGTCAAATTTGTGTATGAACTTAACAATGTCGAGTGTCGAACTATAAAAATGACTTTGATTCCAGTAACCATTTAAATCGTAATTTTTAATCGTCCATGGTAAAAAACCATGCTTGGACGTTTCGTTATGAAAATTTTATTGTAAAAGAACTCTTAATGCTTGAACAGAGAAGGTCTTTCGGAAGAGAAAGGGTATTTTCAGCCACATGAATATTTATTTAGTTGCTAATTGATTGCAAACAATTAGAAAATCATATGGACACCAGAAGTTTATGTGTTCATTTCCGTATGATCTAAATTTTTATCAGAAAACATTTTCTCTTATACTTCATTTGATTAGAATGAGTTCTCCGTTGTTAGCTATTTACTTTTAAATTTTAGAGGCATACTAGTAATCAAGTTATAAGTATATCATTAATAAGCAACTTAAAGCAGGTAATTTTTTGAGCTGCGTAAATTTTTTTTGGATTTGTTTAGAAGTCCTTTACATTTAGTTGAACTTTTTCTCATTACTGACATATTTAAGATTATAGGAACCTTTTTTCCTCTTGTACATAATACCCATAGTTACTTTTATAGATTTCAACGATCGCTCCCGATAGATTTCGTGTTTTCCTTTCCCAACACAATATCTTTTAAATCTAAATCATAGTTCTTACTACTATGATTAACTATTAAAAAATATATATGCTTTCTGAATGCCAGTTTAAGAAATATATTCTTGTGAATTCTTAAAAATTTTATATGAGTTGATCATCTTTGTATTAACCTTGTTTTTTTAATTGCTCGTGATAAAGATCTGTTTTTGTTTGTTGGCGATTTTCAAAGAATTTTTATATGTTTGGGGAATTGATTTAACGGATCACCGAATATTTTTTTATTCTCACTCAATGATAGAACTAAATATTTCGATGGTTTAAAACACACAAAAAAGATTCGAAGAAAACTATTAAAAACTGATGCCAAAGATAAGATACATTAAAAATAATTATGTGAATAATTTTTAAACTATTAATATTATAATGTCATTTGTTTTAAAAAGATTTTCTTAAATTTTTTATTGTATTTTTTTTACAGTGTATCATTTCATTTGTTTGTTAATTTCAATTACTTGACCAGACAGTTTCCATATTGCTTGCTGAATGCTAGTTTACTAAAAATATACGTGTGAACTCTTGAAATATTTATATTAGTTATGTTAACTTAGCTCGTGGTAAAGACCGATCTGGCGATGCTCATATCAGACATAAATTTGAATGTTGCACTATAGTTTATTTTTACAAGAAACTCCGTATATTTATTCATTATTTTTAACATTATACAGTATTCCATTATTATACATTATTCCTTTATCGTTTTGGTGGCTTCTTCTTTCTGAGATGGATGACATTCTTGAAGCTAAGTATTTAAAAGTAGAATTTTACAAACTTATTTTTCACATTATTTACAGTGAGAGTACTTAAATTTTAAAAAAAAATATCTATCTCCATAATAATTATTTCATAAGAAAATATCATTTTTGAAAAAATTTAATTGAAATTGAAAATGACAGATTGGGTTTCACTGTATTTGCACAATATCCTTTTAATACAGTAACAATACTGTTGATTTCTCATTTTTTTTGTAATTGGACAAATTTCTTAGTTTTGAAATGCGAAGAATGCAATTTCTCAATATTGGTGGTTTGAGGGATTTCATTTGTTTTTGAAATGATAACTGAAAATTTATTAATATAATAATCTAATTAAATAAACTGAAGTATATTATAATATATCAAAAGCTTAAAAAATCCAAAGTCTTTGCATAATTTAAACTCAATCATTCATTCGATGAATTCCAACGAACAATCTTTACTTATTTGATTGACTACATCAATAGATATTTTTTTCGTTGTTCTCACTCATTGGTAGAACTATATATTTTGATGGTTCAAAATATTGAAAGGAAAGTGTCAAAACTGATATCAAAGACAAGATTCATTATACAAAATATTATCTGATTAATTTTTAAAGTATTAATGTAATAATGTAAAAAAATTTTTGTAGTAAATTTTGTAAAACAAATTTATCTTCAAAAATGAATAGTTTCTTTTATGAGGTTTATTTAAAGAACTAAAAAGTAGTGTTTGTGCCAGTTTTATGTTTTAAGTTTTTTTCAAAGCTAAAAAAATAATGCACGCATACTGTACTCTAAATATTCAAGGTTTTGTAATTTTCGAGAGTATTGAGATATTCAACTGTATTTTTGCATAAGTGATTAACCATTTTTTATATCTGAGATGTTTCTCCTCAAGTATTTTTTTAACACTAGGTATATTGCATTTATGTATTTAATTATGGTTATGTATTTAATTATGGTTTTAATTACTTAAATTGAAAAAGAAAATAAGAATACCAGAAAAAATTATTTTGGGATGAAATGTTGATGTATTTTGATTATTTTAATTCGAAGCAATGGTATTGTTATTCTTAAAAAATTTTTTAAACTTCTCATGAAAACTAATGAACATTTTAAGAAAGCTGATAGTTTTGGAATCACCCCCAAATAGGTCATGCTTAAATCAAACAGTTGAAAGAATTAACTTTTAGTTCGGTAACATAGCTGCAGATATTCCAAAAATAACTTTTTTATGTAGGGACCAACAACCGATCCCTATGACGAGGAATTCAGAAAAACCCTGCATTTTGATATCATTGAAAGTACGAAATGAGAAGAATAGTATAATCCAAAGAAGCATAAAATAGAAATTTTATAACTCTGTGGACAAAAAAAAATTTGATACGAAAAAGAACCTAATAAAATGTTCTGAAAGACTGTTTACACGATATGAAAGTAGCTTATAGATACAATTAGAAAATAGTTTAGTTAACAAGATTAAAGAATATTGATGGTCTTATTCAAAAGACTGCGTGATAATGTTTACAGGAAATAAATTTCTGACAAAAGAAAACGAATATACTAAATCCTTTTTATCATTAAAATATAGCGAGACAGTTGCACTTGAAGGACTTCAAACTGTACTGGTCCCTTACGTGCGCAATGCCTAAAACATTTTGGGGATATTTGTGCTCCAAATTGTGAAATTTTACTTTAAAATTTCCAGTTACATTGAATATTGTGATTAAGCATCACCTAGAAAAAAGCTTGAAAACAAAGGGAAATATATTTCTAAATTTCTTCCAGGTACCTAAAAATAATAGAAATTAGAATAACTTATAAAGAGAATTTTAATAAAAGGAAAAAGTTTGGAATCTGATGACTTGAAAAAGGTCTAATAAAGAGCGCATCTACACAAGTAGCACTGCCAGTGCAAAAACTAAAATATGTTCCACAAAATATAAGAGGAAGAAAATAAGTACAAAGAATTTAGTATTTCCTCAATTGATCAACAATTAAAGCTAATATAGAAATGTACTGTTACAGTTGCGGCTAGAATACGGTGTAACTAAAATGAATCACCCATAGGGAAAGTAGAATTTGGACAGTTAAAAAATATTCCCCGGAATATAATGCCACAGTGTTCCAGAAATTGTTCCATAGCAACTAGAATATGGTGTCACTAAAGTGAATCATGAGAGTGGCAAGTAGAACCTGGACAGTTAAAAAATGTTCCCCTGAATTTAATGGAGCATTGTTCTGGGAATTGTACCATATCAAAGAGAGTATGATGTAACTAAAATGAATCACCCATAGGGAAAGTAGAATTTGGACAGTTACAAAATATTCCCCGGAATAGAATGCCACAGTGTTCCAGAAATTGTTCCATAGCAACTAGAATATGGTGTCACTAAAGTGAATCATGAGAGTGGCAAGTAGAACCTGGACAGTTAAAAAATGTTCCCCTGAATTTAATGGAGCATTGTTCTGAGAATTGTACCATATCAAAGAGAGTATGATGTAACTAAAATGAATCACCCATAGGGAAAGTAGAATTTGGACAGTTAAAAAATATTCCCCGGAATATAATGCCACAGTGTTCCAGAAATTGTTCCATAGCAACTAGAATATGGTGTCACTAAAGTGAATCATGAGAGTGGCAAGTAGAACCTGGACAGTTAAAAAATGTTCCCCTGAATTTAATGGAGCATTGTTCTGAGAATTGTACCATATCAAAGAGAGTATGATGTAACTAAAATGAATCACCCATAGGGAAAGTAGAATTTGGACAGTTACAAAATATTCCCCGGAATAGAATGCCACAGTGTTCCAGAAATTGTTCCATAGCAACTAGAATATGGTGTCACTAAAGTGAATCATGAGAGTGGCAAGTAGAACCTGGACAGTTAAAAAATGTTCCCCTGAATTTAATGGAGCATTGTTCTGGGAATTGTACCATATCAAAGAGAGTATGATGTAACTAAAATGAATCACCCATAGGGAAAGTAGAATTTGGACAGTTACAAAATATTCCCCGGAATAGAATGCCACAGTGTTCCAGAAATTGTTCCATAGCAACTAGAATATGGTGTCACTAAAGTGAATCATGAGAGTGGCAAGTAGAACCTGGACAGTTAAAAAATGTTCCCCTGAATTTAATGGAGCATTGTTCTGGGAATTGTACCATATCAAAGAGAGTATGATGTAACTAAAATGAATCACCCATAGGGAAAGTAGAATTTGGACAGTTACAAAATATTCCCCGGAATAGAATGCCACAGTGTTCCAGAAATTGTTCCATAGCAACTAGAATATGGTGTCACTAAAGTGAATCATGAGAGTGGCAAGTAGAACCTGGACAGTTAAAAAATGTTCCCCTGAATTTAATGGAGCATTGTTCTGGGAATTGTACCATATCAAAGAGAGTATGATGTAACTAAAATGAATCACCCATAGGGAAAGTAGAATTTGGACAGTTACAAAATATTCCCCGGAATAGAATGCCACAGTGTTCCAGAAATTGTTCCATATCAACTAGAATATGGTGTCACTAAAGTGAATCATGAGAGTGGCAAGTAGAACCTGGACAGTTAAAAAATGTTCCCCTGAATTTAATGGAGCATTGTTCTGAGAATTGTACCATATCAAAGAGAGTATGATGTAACTAAAATGAATCACCCATAGGGAAAGTAGAATTTGGACAGTTACAAAATATTCCCCGGAATAGAATGCCACAGTGTTCCAGAAATTGTTCCATAGCAACTAGAATATGGTGTCACTAAAGTGAATCATGAGAGTGGCAAGTAGAACCTGGACAGTTAAAAAATGTTCCCCTGAATTTAATGGAGCATTGTTCTGGGAATTGTACCATATCAAAGAGAGTATGATGTAACTAAAATGAATCACCCATAGGGAAAGTAGAATTTGGACAGTTACAAAATATTCCCCGGAATAGAATGCCACAGTGTTCCAGAAATTGTTCCATATCAACTAGAATATGGTGTCACTAAAGTGAATCATGAGAGTGGCAAGTAGAACCTGGACAGTTAAAAAATGTTCCCCTGAATTTAATGGAGCATTGTTCTGGGAATTGTACCATATCGAAGAGAGTATGATGTAACTAAAATGAATCACCCATAGGGAAAGTAGAATTTGGACAGTTACAAAATATTCCCCGGAATAGAATGCCACAGTGTTCCAGAAATTGTTCCATATCAACTAGAATATGGTGTCACTAAAGTGAATCATGAGAGTGGCAAGTAGAACCTGGACAGTTAAAAAATGTTCCCCTGAATTTAATGGAGCATTGTTCTGAGAATTGTACCATATCAAAGAGAGTATGATGTAACTAAAATGAATCACCCATAGGGAAAGTAGAATTTGGACAGTTACAAAATATTCCCCGGAATAGAATGCCACAGTGTTCCAGAAATTGTTCCATAGCAACTAGAATATGGTGTCACTAAAGTGAATCATGAGAGTGGCAAGTAGAACCTGGACAGTTAAAAAATGTTCCCCTGAATTTAATGGAGCATTGTTCTGGGAATTGTACCATATCGAAGAGAGTATGATGTAACTAAAATGAATCACCCATAGGGAAAGTAGAATTTGGACAGTTAAAAAATATTCCCCGGAATAGAATGCCACAGTGTTCCAGAAATTGTTCCATAGCAACTAGAATATGGTGTCACTAAAGTGAATCATGGGAGTGGCAAGTAGAACCTGGACAGTTAAAAAATGTTCCCCTGAATTTAATGGAGCATTGTTCTGGGAATTGTACCATATCAAAGAGAGTATAATGTAACTAAAATGAATCACCCATAGGGAAAGTAGAATTTGGACAGTTACAAAATATTCCCCGGAATAGAATGCCACAGTGTTCCAGAAATTGTTCCATAGCAACTAGAATATGGTGTCACTAAAGTGAATCATGAGAGTGGCAAGTAGAACCTGGACAGTTAAAAAATGTTCCCCTGAATTTAATGGGGTATTATTCTGGGAATTGCACCATATCAAGAAGAATATGGTGTAACTAAAGTGAATCATCCATAAGACAAGTAGAATCTGGACAGTTACAAAATGTTCTCCTTAATAGAATGCCACATTGTTCCAGAAATTGTACCATAGCAATTAGAATATGGTGCACGAAAGTGAATCATCCAAGTAGCAAGTAGAATCTGGACCGTTACGTTATATTCTACTGTATAGAATGCCACATAATTCCAGTAATTGCACCATATCAACTGGAATATGGTGCCTAAGTGGCAAGTAGAATCTGGACACTTACAAAATGCACCCCTGAATTGAATACCGCATAGTGCTGGGAATCGCACCATAGCGACCAGAATATTTAAAAATTTTTAATCTTTCTCTGAAATATATACCAGATGGTTTTACCAGAACTACATCATAAGAATTAGAATGTGAATGATCACTTATTTTTCCTCTAAAATAAAAGCAGCATGTTTCTAAGGGAAAATCTTTATTTTTTCACTAAAATAAATGCCTCTTGGTTCTACAAGGAGTGAACCATAGCAACTAGACTTAGTTAAAATGAAAACAGATTTTAATTTTCATGAAAATATAATCTGAGCGCTTGGAATGTGTTAGTGGAACTCTCACATGACTAGTTGTACTGTTTTGAAGGCTAAGGTTGTAATAGCTGTACTGTTAGGTGTCCATGTTTCAGAAATAGAAATATGGACACCTAAATTGTTAGTAGTTGCAGTTTTAGTTTGACTGAAACTAAATGAAGAGATTAATGACACGACCGATTAAAAAGACAGTGGAAAAAGAGTGATAAAAGAATTAAACTTAGAAAGTGCTCTTAATCAGAAAAAAATGCTCCCAATATATTTTATTTTGAAAGAGAGAGCTAACTCAATTTACCAGAGTATTATTCCTTTTACGCATACAATGTCTAAAAAACTGTACGATGACCTGTGGATCTGTGATGCAGCTTTTGAAGTTTTACTTTGAAATCTCCAATTGTATAAACCATTAAGAATAGAAGAAAATATGTAAGAAGAAAGAAGATTTTATGCATTAGAAAGACGGAATGCTGAGCATTCGGAATGGATCAGTTAGATAATCCATCCCACATGAAGTCCTGGAAGAAAGAGAACCAAGAATAAAATATATCAAAAACAGAATTTGAGACAGTTAAGTTGTCAATAGTTCCAGTTTTAATTTGAATGAAACAAAATGAAGAGAGAAGATTATATACACTGATTGGTAGAGTGATATGAAAATTGATGATGTCCAAAAGAAGGAACTCAAATTTTGGTTCTGCCATCCAGGACTAATAAACCTTAGCTTTGCAACAAAAAAAATAGAACCGAAGTTGCCAGTCAAATTATTTTTGCTTGGAAAAAGTGGGGGCAGTATTTTACCATCCCTTAATTTTTGACAGTATTTTAGCATTCACGTCATCAATATCCAAGGAACTGTTTGACAAATTATTGATCTCTGTCTCAGTCTTTGAATTTTCACTCTGAAATGTCCCGTTTAATAAGTTAAGAAAATTTGAAAATAAGGTTTCTACTCTTAATTCTAGTCCAATAATGTAACATCATATCAAACAAAAAAATAAATAAATTGGAAGTTGCGACAGATAAAGTAGTTGCAAATAACCTGAATTCCTTTGAAAGAAAAGCTTTTGATTGAAAAGACAGTGTTTGAACGACAGTTAAAGTGATTGTATCCATTGACTGAGTGCAGAATATACTAATTTTAAAAAGAAAGAAAGAAAAAGTGTTTTAACCAAATTATTTTAGACGTTTGAATCTGTAGCTAAACAATGTAGCACAATACTGTATACCCAATTGTGTGTGAAATGTCCAAAAAATGTATTGACAAGGAGATGATTTCTGCCACAGCTTTAGGTTTGGCTCTATAAGATATCCAGCTTTAAAAATGAGTGAAATTAGTCGATCAGAAGATACATATTTAAATGAAGAATATTTAGAGAAATGTCTCGAGATGTCCTCTAAAGATTTTCTCGATTATCAGACAAAAGCAGCTTTGACCCAACTCCCACACATGAAATGTCTGCTTCATTTAACCGAACTATTGATGCTGAATAATAGAGACAACGAAACTAAATAAAATGGGGGTGATTAAATAAATTAGACTATTTATAAACTTACTGGACAATATGCTTTAGTTAATTTATTACATTATTTTTTTTAAATTCTTGTAATCTTGAAGTGCTTTCTCTTGAAGTGTTTTCTTTGTAAATATAAGGAATATTTTGTTAAATTTTTTAATTTTTATGGGGACACGTGAAGTGTGTTAATTTATATACATATTTATTGTCATATTCAAAATGCGGCATATATTATGTTTTACTTAGTTAGACGAGAAAACTGTTAATATTATTCTTTTAGTAGCAAATAAATTTTTTTAATTTTTTTTTGCCAGATTAATAGATAATTTATACATTTTATATTTAAATCATGTACTTACTTTTAATCATAGAATATCCATTCCACCCCGTCAAAAAAAAGGGTGCATAGTTTGTTATTCTAAATTAATATATTTTTTTTTTAATTTCCTTAAATTTGCATTTTTAAAATTTTTTTTTTACGGATTGAATGGACGTTCTTTTATATTTTGAATGTAATATTTTTATATCTGATTAAATCACTTCTTTTCAGTTAGTTCATTCCTTTAAGAAAATCCATTCCACCCCATTGTAAAAAAAAAAAAAAAAAAAAAAAAAAAAAATGGGTTATAATTTTTTATTCCAAATTATATTTTAATTTTTTTTTCCTTAAATGCTTTTTTTTTTAATGTTTACGGTCTTTGGATTTTCTTATATATTTTGTGCGCAATGCTTTTATAACCATTATTAATAACTTATTTGTATATAATTTATTCCATTAAGAAGTTCCATTCCGCCGCCCCATCGTAAGAAAAAAAAAAGATGGGACGTAGTTTCTTATTCTAAATTATTTTCATTTTTTTTATTTCCATAAATAATTTTTTTTTAAATTTTGTTGACGGACTGAATGGAATTTCTTACATATTTTGAATGCTTACATATTTTATATATTTATACTCATTCAAGACATTAATTTTTTAGTGATTAAAATTTAGTATTTTTATTTTTAGTAACCTTTACAATATCATATTTTTATCATAAACAATTACTTTAATATTACACCGAGTATAATAACGTATTTTAAATTTTTAAGTTCATACAATTTTTAATCGAAGAAATTCTATTCCATCCAATGCAATAAAAAAAATTGCATTTGGGTTATTATTCTTTTATATTTATTTCTATAATATTTATAAAATATTAATAGTAACCGTATTCCATTTTATTTAAGAATGGTATTTAGATTGTTTTAAGTTTAGAAAAGCTCTTTAATAAAAAAACGAACAATTTTATTTTCTAAATTTATTGAACTATCAGTTTGACTATTTAGTTGATATTCATTATTTTTCTACATTCAACTATTTGTCCTCCATGAAAATCTTGTAATTTCTTTGTAATTTTTTTGTTTTCCAGATTGTTATTGTTTGTACCCAATCATGTTCTAAACAACAACCCAGTTTGCTAAAAAAAATTTTAAAAAATGAAAAAAAAAAAAAAAATGAATGGAAGAAAAAAATAAAATAAAAGAACAAAAAATTATAAAAAAAGAATAAATAAAACTTGGAAAAAAAAAAGAAAGAAAAACTTGAAAGAAAAACTTGAAAAAAAAAAAAAAAAAAAAATTACCGAAGGAAAAGCAAACTGTCTGTTATTTTATTTTGTGAAATATTTTGCATTATTTAAAAATTTTGCTTGCATTATATGTGTTCAACTTAAAAAAGAGGGTACAGCTTTCATGCGTCTAGTTTTATATTTAGTGTACAGTACTGTGTTGAAAAATTACTTTCATTATTTTATTCCTTATATTTAAAAGATGAGAATATTTTTTTAATTTATACACAATTTCAAGAATTTTTAATATTAAAGTTATTTTGAAGACTTCTAAAATCATTTTTTAAGTACCTATAATTTTTTTTTATTTTGTGATTGATTACTTTTTAAGCATTTCACAGTTTTCAAACTTATATTGTCAAAAGAAAATTTTGAAAATACCACAAATAATATATTTTAAATAAATATTTTTTAAAAAAAATGTTCATCTTCGCATCAGTATTTATACTTTTTCTCATAATTTATAATTAATTGAGTGAATTGTATTGTGTAGAGTTCCTGATAATAATTTAAACTAAAGATTTTTCGGGTAAAAGTTATCTTTTTTTGACAAAATCTTTTTTTCAAACATAAATTATAGTTGCTTTATAGTTGTTTATAATTCTATTAATAAATTTTTTATTCAAAGAATATCTTAAAATTGTCTAGCATTTTTAAATGCTCTGAAAAGTTTGATTTGAAACTATAGATTCGAATCAAATAACTCAAATAAAAAAAGCAGTGAATCGAGTGAATGATTGATAAGTGAATTATGTGTATTTAGATTTCAGTATTTAAATTTATTGGACAGTACCATTTGATGTTATTAAAAGGATGTTTTTCAATAGTGAAACCTATTAATGTGTAGTTTTAAGTATTTGTCATGAAATTGATAAAATGCTTTTAAAAGTAGAGTGGAGCTTTTGTTGGAAAAGAAAATGTCATTTCATTTACTGGAAGACTGGAAGCCAATCAAAAAGATTTTGGGGTTGACTTACATCAAACAAACCCGTTTCTTAAAAGTAAATCGTAATAAATCCAAATTGTTATTTCACTTTGACAAAGATTGGTAAAGTTTTTTAGTGCCAACAATCAAAATTATGCCGTAATGAGCTTACGCTGGGCAACCTTATCACGTTTTGTTTATATTAATCTGTTTTAATAAATATCTGGTTTAATTTGGCCAATTAATAGATTCAACATTTTGTATAAAAAATTATAAAAGACAAGAAAGCAAAATAAAGAGAAAAATTTGAAAAATAAACTAAAAAATATGTTAAAAAAACTAAACAAAAATTATCAAAATATGTAATAAAATTCTTACTTGATATGCATACTGTATGGTCTTTATGTTTTATGTGAAAAATTATCTTTAAATTTTGTGTAATAGAATTTTTGTCTGTACATAATTAATTTTATTATATCATTTTCTACTTTGAATTTTTTATGTAAAAAATATATTTACATTAGTTTTGACATTTTTTTTGAAATTTTTTATGAAACATATTTTTTTTGGTTAGAATTAGTAGTTTTCTGCTCAATGTTAAAATTATTTTTTTATTTAACTTATGTGGAAATTATAACTTTTTCTTTTCATAGAAAAACTCCAAACATAATTTTGGTTTAAAAAAATAAAATTTATTTTCCCTTTTCATTTGATTACTACATAACTAACGACATTTATCTTTTCGTGCTATTGAATTTGTCCGGCAGAGGAATTCCTGCAAACTAAACAATTGAAACTAAGAATCTTGCTTTAACCAATCATGGAATCTTTGCGTAGGTTTTTTGTATCTTTTTTTCAACTTTTCTAACCTACTTAAAATTTTTAAAATATATTTAAGTTTAGGGAAATAACAAAAAAAAAATATTTTTCCGTATAAACGTTTGAATCTTTATTTCTCATGAATCTCTGGCTCAATTCAAGTATTAAATACGTCAATATTATTAAACAAAAGGTTGATTTTTTAAAAATATTTCCGTTTTAATAAATACCAAACAAACAATTTATTTGGTTATATTGGTGATAAACTATTTTCTGGCTATTAAGATGGTTCATCCAAAATATTTTTCAACTCCTAATTATCGTTGTATGTTGTCCTTCTAATTGTCGTTCTTAATTATGGTTTTATTTACTTAAATGGAAAAAAAATACAAAATGCAAGACAATTTTTGCGGCATAAAATGTTGATGTATGTTGACTATGTTAAGTAGAAGCAATGGTATTGTTTGCTATTGTTACCAGAAATGTTATTTTTTTTCCTTGAAATTTAATGAACATTTTTTGAAAATAATCAATGAAAATTAATGAACATTTTTTCGACTGAATTCCACAATCACCCCCTAATATGCCATGCTTAAATTAAACAGCTTTAAGTGACTTTTGAGTTGGATCATGAAGCTGCAGAAAAAGCAGCATTTAGGCGATATTTGTTCATTTTGTGCTCCAAATTTTGAACTTTTACTTTAAAATTCCCAGTTCCATTAAATATTAAGATTAATTATCACCTAGAAAGAAGCTTGAATATAAAAGGTAACATATTTCTAAATTTCTGGCATGCACCCCAGAAGTAAGAATATAAACTAGAATAAGTTAAGAAAAGAATTTTATTGATAGGAAGTGGTTTAATGACTTAAAAAGGACAGATAATAAATAAATTTTCACAGTACTGACCCCTTGTGCAATGTCTGAGAAACAAATCAACGACATGTGTTTTTTTATACTCCAGATTGAACTCTGTCTTTAGAAGTTGTACCAGTTAAAAATATTAATCATCATCCGGAAAGCATCACCTAAGAAAAGTTCAAAATTTAAAGATAAAATAATTCCTAAATTCTTCCCATTACACCAGTTATTAAGAATGATAAATACTGGAATCAGCTGAGAATTTCATCAGTAGGAAGAAAAAAGTAAAATCTAAGGACTCAAAATGGATGGATAGAAGTCGCATCTACGCAAGTAGTATAGCGTACGAGAAAATTAAAAATGTTCCACAAATTATAAGAGGAAGAATACAAAGAGAATTCATCATTCCCTCAATTGTTCCACTAAATTAAATGCAGCCAAGTTTTACATAATTACAACTAGAATTCAGTTTCTTATTGTTTCACTAAAATAAGCGCCTCGTGATTCTACGTGATTCCTCGTGATTATTCGTGATTCTGAACTATAGCAACTGGAATATGGGCAGTTTTACTATGTTCCTCATAATTACATGAAACATTTGTCACTTATGGTAAGCAAGATACAAAGCTCTTGAAAATTATTTTACTGAGTTTAGTTATTCCAGTTTAAAAGAACCTTGGGAACTAGAATCAAAGAAAAGAAGCTTTTAATATCTAGAAACATGGACATAATATATTGGTAGATGGTTTTAAAATGAATGAAACCAAATGAGGCGATTAATGATGGGAAGATCACATAGACTGTGTAGTAAAGAGATACAAAAAGTGGTTATGCCCAAAGAAAGGATCTCAAATTTCAGTTCTGCATCTGGGACTAATTTATCTTAGTTGTGCAAAGAAAAAAAAATCGGAATTGCTAGTCAACTTATTTTTATAGTTTGGAAGAAGAGAGCTAACTGCACGTGAACAATTCAGAACAGTGTTTTACCACTTAACCATTTGTAACAAACTATTGACAGCTACTAAAACTACTGAAGCTAAATAAATGTTGACTCAATCATTTTCATCGAAAAACAGACTTTTGATGTAAAAGAAATTTTAAAACTGATGAGAGTGAATCACCCAAGTGGCAAGTAGAATCTGGACAGGTACATAATGTTCTTTGGAATAGAATGCTACATTGTTTCAGGAGTTGTACCATAGCAACTGGAATATGTTGCAAGTGCATCACCCAAGTGGCAAGTACAATCTGGACAGTTACTTAATATTCTTCTGAGTAGAATGCCACGTTGCTCCAGGAATTGCACCATAGCAGCTAGAATATGGTGTAACTAAAGTGAATCACCGAAGTGGCAGGTGAAATCTGAACAGTTACATATTATAACCCTAAATTTCATGCGACATTGTTCTAGGAATTGTACCACAGTAACTAGAGTATGGTGGAAGTGGCAAGTAGAATCTGGACAGTTACATAATGCTCTTTTGAATAGAACGCCACATTGTTCCAAATATTGTACCATATCAATTGGAATTTGGTGGTACGAAAGTGAATCATCCAAGTGCCAAGTAGAATCTGGACAGTAACATAATGTTCCCCTGGGAATGGCACCATAGCGACCAGAATATGGACAATTACTTAATCTTTCTCTCAAATAAATACCAGATGGTTTTACCTGAACTACATCATAGGAATTAGAACATGAGTAGTCTCTTATTTTTGCTCTAAAAGAAATTCAGCATGTTTCTAAGGGAGTAACACAATTACATTTAGAATGTGGACAGTTACTTGTTTCACTAAAATAAACGCCTCTTGATTCTACAAGGAGTGAACCATAACAACTAGACTTAGTTAAGAAGAAAACATTTTAATTTTTATAAAATATAAAATCTGAGCACTCGGAATATATTAGTAGAGCACCCACATGACTAGTTGTACTGTCTGAATGATGCAATGACATTAAAATATTTCAGAAATAGAAACTGTGAGATCTAAATTGTTAGTAGGTGCAATTTTAGTTTGACTGAAACTAAATGAAGAGATTGACATGACCGATTAAAAAAGACAGTGGAAAAAAGAGTTTTACAGTGATAAAAGAATTCAAATCTCAGTAACTCTTCCAGAACGAAAGTACTCCTAATCAGAAAAAAATATGCTCCCCAAAATATGTTAGTTTGAAAGAGTGAGCTAACTCAATTTACCAGAGTACTGTGTATTAGTGACATTCTAAATCCTGCTTTAAACAGATCTCCAGTGATTTTATATAATATATAAATTGACATTTTATTTAATATTTAATAATTAAAACTACTAAATGTCAAAAGTTGACTTAACCATGTGCGCTGAGAAACATTTTGAGGTGAAAGGCATTCCACAACAGTCCCAATACTCAGATACTGTTTTTGATAGAAATAGTTCCTATACTGACTTTAAAAATCATCCCAGTGACATTTGTACGCATGCACAATAATTCTGCCTGTGACTTATTTGGCAAATGTCTCGACATGTCCTCTCAAGATTTTCTCGATTATCTGACAAAAGCAGCTTTGACCCAACTCCCACACATCAAATGCCTTCTCCATTTAACCGAACTATTGATGCTGAATAAGAGAGACAACGAAACTAAATAAAATGGGGGTGATTAAACAAATTAGACTATTTATAAACTTATTGAACAATATGCTTTAATTAATTTATTACATTCTCTTTTTTAAATTCTTGTAATCTTGAAGTGCTTTCTCTTGAAGTGTTTTCTATGTAAATGTAAGGAATGTTTTGTTTAATTTTTATGGAGGTATGTGAGAGTGATTGTTAATTTATATACATATTTATTGTCATATTCAAAATGCGGCATATATTATGTTTTACTTAGTTAGTCGAGAAAACTGTTAATATTATTCTTTTAGTAGCAAATAAATTTTTTTAATTTCTTTTTTTTGCCAGATTAATAGATAATTTTAACTTTTTATATTTAAATCATGTTTTTACTTTTAATCTAAGAATATCCATTCCACCCCGTCAAAAAAAGGGTGCATAGTTTCTTATTCTAAATAATTTTTTTTTTTAATTTCCTTAAATTTGCATTTTTAAAAATTTTTTTTTACGGATTGAATGGACGTTCTTTTACATTTTGAATGTAATATTTTTATATCTGATTAAATCACTTCTTTTCAGTTAGTTCATTCCTTTAAGAAAATCCATTCCACCCCATTGTAAAAAAAAAAAAAAAAAAAAAAAAAAAGGGGGGTCATAATTTCTTATTCCAAATTATATTTTAATTTTTTTTTCCTTAAATGCTTTTTTTTTAATGTTTACGGTCTTTGGATTTTCTTATATATTTTGTGCGCAATGCTTTTATAACCATTTTTAATAACTTATTTGTATATAATTTATTCCATTAAGAAGTTCCATTCCGCCGTCCCATCGTAAGAAAAAAAAAAGATGGGACGTAGTTTCTTATTTTAAATTATTTTCATTTTTTTTATTTCCATAAAAAAAAATTTTTTTAATTTTGTTGACGGACTGAATGGAATTTCTTACATATTTTGAATGCTTACATATTTTATATATTTATACTTATTCAAGTCATTAATTTTTTAGTGATTAAAATTTAGTATTTTTATTTTTAGTAACCTTTTCAATATCATATTTTTATCATAAATGATTACTTTAACATTACACCGAGTATAATAACGTATATTTAATATGTTTTAGTTTTTACAATTTTTAATAGAAGATTCCATCCAATGCAATAATGAAAAATTTAAAAAATGTATTTAAGTTATTTTTCTTTTATATTTCTTTTAAGTTATTTTTCTTTAATATCTATTTAAATCACTTAATTGTAGCTAGTTTATTCCAATAAAATACTCCATTTTGCCTCATCAAAAAAAATTGTATAAAGTTTTTTATTCTAAATCATATTTTTTTTAAAAATTTTATTTCTTTAAATTTGTTTTTTAAAGAATTTCTTTGATTTACTGATATATTCTTACATATGACATATTTTGGAATATACTTACTCACGTCATTAATTAATAGTTATCTCATTTCAATATCTCTCATAATTTTTATGTAATTCAAGTATGCTCCACAATCTACCCATTATAATATTGTTTCATAAGTATATATTATTTTTTTCTTTTTGCTAAGAAAAAGAATTCCTTTTAATTGCATGTAAGTTACTTTTGAACCTTATTACATTTTATTTGTTCATCTGTGCTGTTATTCAGAACTTTTTTTTAAACAAAATGTGGTTAATTAAGACACGTTTCATTCTGTTTTCAAAATTTTATGAACTAGGAGTTTAACAGCTTTATTTTTAATTATTACTTACCTACATTCAATTATGCGATGTTCTTGTAATTTTATTATTTCATGTGTTCCAGATTGTGATTGTGTGTAACGAATTCTTGTGTAAAGAACAAAATGGTTTGCTAAAAAAGAAAAATATTTAAAAAAAATTAAAAATTGAAAAAAAAAAATTGCTCGAAATTTGAAAAAATGAAAATTATAAAAGAAAGCAGAAAAAAATACAAAAAATTCAAAAAAACCCAAAAAAAAATAGTAATAATAATAATAAAAAAAAAGAAATAAAAAAAAAGAAAGAATAAAAAGCAAACCAACTTAGAATTTTGTATCATAGTGATTATCTTGGTGATTTATCTTTTATTTTGCATGCATTGTATTAATCTTCAACTGATAAAGGGACTGAAAAAAAAATATTTTTTGTGTACTGTATTAAAAATTTACTTTATATAATTATTTATGTTTAAACGATGATAATATTAATTTTTCTCGATAGTAACTTTATGCATGATTTCTAGATTTTTTTGTTGCTGGAAAAGTGCCAAATATTAGTAATTATTAGGAAACGTTACTAATATTAAAAAATTATTATAATGACTTCTAAAATTTTGAGTATTTATTAGTTACTAGAGATTAGCTTTTTTTCAAGCATTTTACACGTTATAAACTATTTTTTTGTATCGACAGGTTAAAATTGAAAGTGGCAGAAATTATGTATTCTGTAATCTTTTATTCCTTTAAATAGTACATCTTGGCATCAGTATTTATGCTTTTTTTTCTTAACATTTACAAATAATTGAGTGAGATACCAATGTCTAAAATTCGTAAAAATAATTGAAATTGCGAAAATTTCTGGTTAAAGTTATATTTTTGACGAAATTGATTTTATGTGAATAATAGAGTTGATTAAAATGAATTAAAACGATTCAAAACGATGAAATTGTCAAGCATTTTCAAAATGCTTTAGACTATCCTTTTTTAAAAGTTCGATTTGAAACTACAGTTATAGATTGGAATCAAATGATTCAAATCAATGAATGGAAAAACATTGAATCAAATGGGTGATTAATTACTGAAATATGTTTATTTAGATTTCAGTATTTAACTTTAATGGATATAACAATTTGAGGATATTATGATGATGTTTTTTAAAAGTGGAACCTACTATTTTCTAATTTATAAGTTTTAGTTACTAAAATATAAAACGCTTTCAAAAGTAGAGTGGAGCTTTAGTTTCGAAGAAGAAGAAAACATGTACTGGGAGACTGGAACCCAATCAAAATGATTTTTGGCCGGACATGAATCTTGGAAAACTATTCAAGTATAAAATTTTTAAAACTATTTTTATTCTTCAATTTGGAAAACATTAGAGCTATTTTTGGTGGCAATACTCAAAATTTTGCTGAAATGAGTGTATGCTAGACAACGGCAATCTTTATCACTATAAAGTATTTATCTCACACTCTTAATTACCAAGTTTATCCAAAGTAAATAAATAGTTAAATAATTAATTTCACCAACTCGTTATTCCCATTGTAATTTCGTAGCTGAAATACACGTTCACTAAAGATTTTCCTTCGAAAATGTGTTTGCAAAAATTCTCATAACTTTTAACGAAATCCTAAAATTTGATTGTAGGAATACCCAAATTAGAAAATAATTATAAAAGTTTCTGCTTGAAAAATTAAAATGAAAAAAGAAACTGAAAGAATTTATCAGATCAAAGTGCATTGATCTTGCATTTAGCCTTGAATAGAATTTTTTGTATGCGTAAAAAACGTTAAAGCATTTTTTTAAAAAAAAGCTGCAGTTCTTGAGTTAGTAAACATAAACTTCCTTGAACAAAATATTTTTAAAAATAAATTTCTATTTCTAGTTAAAATTTTCAGTCCATGTATTTTAAGTCGTAACTAAAAAACTGTTCGGTAGTTTAACACTTTCAACTTCCAAATTTGTTTATTTTTATTTTTGGAAAAAAAAAACAGTACTTTCACGTTTTCTGTAAGGGTCTGTGGCTGAAAATATTTTGTCTCTTTCTGTTAATAAGCCACTTTGATTTAAAAACTATTTTTTTGGCATCTAAAGTACAATGTATCGTTTAGAAGAGCAAAGCAAAATTAAATTCAATACAAAATCATAATGTAGATAAATCTTAATAAAATTATAGTGGACATGATAGCCAACGTCATTCTTAAAAACTTAGTGTTGATACTTGTTTCCTGTTATATTTATTGAAATCAAAATTTTTATTTTTTATAAGACTTTTCTTTAGTTATATTGTTTTAATAAAAACCAAATTTTGATTCTCAACATTCAACATCCCCCTTAATTTTAATATTGAACTCAGCTACTCAGTTAAGAAGACGAGGGCAATTGTGTCAAATGACAGCATTTACTAAAGAGCCTAGAATCATTTTTTTAAGAGACATTTTTTATGGTCATTAAGAAAATAATGAAATCGCTTGAATAATGAGATGAATAGATCAATCTTTTATTCCTGCGTTAGATCAGTATAAGAAGTCCAATCCTAAACGACTCTTAAACAGGTATTTTATCATTTAGATTAAATCTAATTAATTTAAGACTTGTTTATACAGGTTAATAATGGTTAAACCTGTTTATACCGCTTAATTTATTAGATTGCTGTAACAGATTAAAAAAAAATGTATTATTTTTTTAATAAGTATCAAGTTATCTATGAAATGCAGCTGGGTAATATTTCTGGTAGATGAATTTCATCTACTTGGAAAGTGTAAAAATTGGTGAAAAGTTTGCATAAACGAACAACAATTTTGTTTCAGATTTAACTACAAAAATATCATTGCCAATTTTGAGGCATATCAGTTTTGATTTTATAGCCGTATTAAATATTCAGTATTATTATATAACTGCACGCATTGCTTAACAGAAAACACTTGCAATGTGCATATTAGTTTTAAAAAAAAGTTAAAGAATTTTTTTTTCTCAATTTCTTGAGTCAGTAATTTTCTTAATTTCTTGAATAATTTTTTCCTCCAAATTAAATAACTGAAGACTAATCATGTACTGTTATAATTGTCATTTTTACTGTTATTTTTTGAATTCTTCTATTTTTATGCGCAATTAATTGTACGCAAATACTAAAATCAACTTTAAGAAAATCCTAACTATGAATAGTTCATGATTACTGATTTTAAATTCTTTCTTGGAAAATTTTGTTTTCCAAAGCAAATACATTTTTACAACACTTCAATGACAGTTACCTAACTCTGGAAAACATTTTTAACGCTTTTTTAAAATTTAAACTTATAAATGCTATCCAAAAATGTTTAAAAATATGTTTGGATTATCTTTCCTTTGAAATCAAATGTTTTCTACGTAAATTATGAGAATGAAATAATGGTTACAATTTACTGATTGATGCGATTTTTGAAAAACAGAACAGCAATATAAATGCGTTTAGGTACTTTGTGTGACAAACTGATTTTCAAATAAAAAACGGCGGTTAGGTGTAATTTATGAAAAACTTAATATCAAAGCAAATCAGTCCATTCACAATTGGGTACTTGCACTTCAAGAAGATCACATGTGACATGACATCAGTGCCTGCAGATCGTTTATAAACAAAATGGCGCGAAACCTTTTAAATCTTTTAAACTAAAAAAAAAACCTTCTAAATGATTAATTTGTCATATTTTCAAAACAGTAGCCGGTATTTTATTTGAATGTGCTTCCACTCTTTCTAATTCAATATTTCACCAATGATAAAAACTGAAATATTAACTAATGTAAAAGCATATTAAACCATTCCTAAGTTCCATATTGCCAAAAGGATAGCGATATTCTAAATTAATTGATTTATTTTCATGCCAATGTGCCTCAGTACCATGGGTTAAATATTTAAAAAATCATAACAGCAGTTGACTGTCTTGCTGAACTTTCTGCTTCTTATTTTAAAACAATGGTCATATTGCTGAAAGAAATAAAAATAACCAGCATTTAATTTTTTTTTATTTAACACACATTATATTCGAGACGTTATATTAAATTACTGTAAAAGCTGCAAAAATGAGCAGTTGATTTTTCTCTAACTGCTGTAAATATGGTTGAAATTTTCAATCGATGATCAGTTAAGCATATTGTCAAAAGGAAACCAATAATCATGAATCACACACAAAGAAGAATTATAAAGTAAAATAAAGAATTTTTTAAATGGAAAATGCAAAGGTTCTCTTCGGGACCCATTCCTTTATGATGGTAATTATAATAAATCAAAATAAAGAATGATTATCCTAAGATAAAAATTACTCTTTATAATGGGTGTAGATTGCTTAAACATAAAAATGCAACTGAAATGAGTTGAGAAGAAAACAGAAAACAAACTTAGCGACGTGGTGTGAAAGTTAAAATGCCTTGAATTAGATGTACTAATCTAACAGTTAACAAAAACTTTCTGAGAAGGAAAAGATTTAAAAAAGTGCAAGAATTAAAATTTATAAAATTAATGTCTTTAAAAAAATTTCATGCTACTATAATTAAAACGTAAAATAAATAAATCGTTCATTAAAAGAATTTTTGAAAGAGTGGCCTGGAATTCTTCTGAATGAACAATTGATGGTTGAATGTAACAACATAGATACCACGAAAGAGGTTAAAAAAAAAAAAAGCAAAAGCATTACTATTTCTCTTCTTTCATTCTGATTATTTTTATACACTTAACTTTAACAATTGTAATCTATCATTCCTATGTAAAGGCAAATTAGACGTATATTAAGATATATTCAAAATAGGTTTACCCTGTTTTTAATCAAATACTTCGAAACTCATTGACATTAATCACAACTCACTTATCTTGAACAAAATAATGTTTCTGATTTTTTACAAAATTGTTTGCTATAGCCGCTTTATAATTTTATTTTTCTTACTCTCAATTATCCTCATTTTCAAGTAATATATCAAGAAACGAAATTCCTGAAATTTCCAATAAGTTATTCGAAATTCGTAATCATAAAATTTAAATAAAGCTGAATTCGCGCTAATTAAATATTAAATTGTCTAAATTTTGTAAAATTTTGATTTTTCCCCTTATCTGAAAAGCTAAAATTTTAGCATAAATTCTTGATTCGTAAATGTAAATTCCACATGATTGCACGCAATTTTTTTCCCCTACTACTGCTAATTGATATTTTTTTCTATAATTTCTACATTTTTTTCTGAAATAAAATCTTGCTTGTGAATAAATACAAAATTTATTGTTTACTCGGATTAACTCAAAAAACTATGTAATTGAGTTATTTTTGCTGCTTAGAACGGCGCTTATTTTGATTTTCCGGCTGGAAATCGAGATCATCCTATCAATAATTCAAGCCTATCAAGAAAAAGAACCTGTTAAATTCAATCGGGATTGAATGCAGGAATTCAATAACCCCTTTTAATTCATATTTTTACTCTAATTTCTACTTTTTTTTTCTTTAGGAGAAATGATCCCGCACGCTTGTCCCACATTCCGCATACTAAATTCTTTTTAAGTTTATAAGGTCACTGCCAGATATACGCAATTTTATTTTATGAATTTATTGCAAATCTTAATGGGAATTACGATTTTTGCGAACAAAATTTATTCCGTCCAATTTAAGTTTACTGTTTTGTCAGTCGTGGGTATGTTTGTAAAATCTAGTTTTTAGAAAATTTGATATTAATTCAAAATTAATTTCAGTCGCAACTAATTATATTTATATTATAAATGTTAAGTAAGTCCGTATAGTCTGGTTGTTGGACACATTAGTGAGAACGAGAGTTCGAATCCAGCCGGTCAAAGACTCCCCCATTTAGTAAATGGTGACTGGTGTACGTTAAATCTCTCTGGTCACAAAGTCCTCCATGTTCCATTAACAAATTATGTTTCTGGATATGTGCTGAATTGGAAATTATCGTCCTCTGGTTCAGATCAAAATTACGAACTGTGGATGAATGAATGGTTGCTCCCCATGAACGGGTGTGACGTATGAGTGTAGAAGAAGTCGAACTCTTGGCCATTGATGGCTCCACTGGAAAACAAGAACAATCTCACCTCCAGTTCTTTAATAGCCTAAAACAACAATCAATGTTAAGTAAACTTTTTGTGGGTCATGATTGTCCAAGAGGGAATTTAAAAAAACAATCTAAAACCGCGAACTCAATTCCTATCTGCAGTTATTTTTACACACAGACAGCCTTTGAAAGAACGGAACTCTAGGCATCTCCTTTTGAATTGATGGTTTTCTTTAAACGATAATTACTAGTGCAATAATACTTAGACTAGGTCCTGCTAATCGGAAATTACTTCTAGTTGGTATAGATTTTTTTTTATTTAGAAATTATTTTTATTATTACATTGATATTCATGAATTTACAAAAGATAATAATTTTTAGAACTTATTCTTTTTATTTTCCCGAATGTTAGTTTTTTTTTTAGAATGGTTATTTTCACATGTCTTTTAATTGTTTAATTTTTTAACTTAAAGTATAACTATGTTTTTAGCAAAAAATTTTATTTCTATTATCTTGATTGAAAAATTATCATTTTTAGAAAAAATACAATATAAATAATTGAGTACAGTAGTTTTGATTTTTGCTTTTATTATTAAAATAAAAACAATCCTAAGTTTAAATCGTCTAATGGTTGCTTATCTATGTTTCTGAAGTAGATATTTTACAAGTGAAGATAATTTCAGAATCGAAACAAATTATCCTTAAAAACTGGTGCTAAAATGTATTTCCAAATTTTTTTTTTTATCAAATGAAGACAAACTCAGGATTATATTTTATTGAAAGCACGTATAGTTCCTACTATAAAGTAAAATATTGTTTTAATTGTTAAACTTTTTCTTTAAAGTCGCTTTCAACAAATATAATTTAAATGTCAAGGATCCAAAAAGTTTTAATTGATTAAGTCAGAAAAATTGGGGATCAAAATTACATAATGTAAAAAAAAAATAAAGACTGGAGTTGTTTGAAGAAACCTAATTTAGTCGTTCAATAATAATTGATCATTAGTTACAAATCTATTATTGGCGTCTTCTCCATAAGCATTTCTATTAATTTGAATTCCAAGTTTAATCCCCTTAAATAGATCTTTATGTATGCACTATAATCTGTGAGAAAATGGTGCAATTTTTCTTGATTGTATCAATTAATTACTTTGAAAAAATATTAATGCAATTATGCAATGACGTGCAAATGCATGTCATTACTTAAATAGAAATGTGTCATTAATTACTGAAAAGTCGACCAAAATAATCAAATCAGAAATTGATTTCATTGATCTAATTTTTTTCAAACTTTTTTCGAAATGGCAAAATTGTGTAACTCAAACTAACTGCGGGTTGACAAACATTTCAGTTTAGAATAACTTATTTATTTAAAAAGACTTTTAGAATAACTTATTTATTTAAAAATAACAACTCACTATGGCACTCATAAAGGCAGTTTAAAAAAATATGTATTTTTTTTAATGCCGGATAAAGATATTTCCTCTTGAAATTGAATGAACTTTATGAGGCAGAAAAATATATGCGGAATTAAAATAATGTGTTTAATAGTTACAAATTTATTGTTTATAAAAATAATAAATGGGTAGGACTTTCATTAACATCATTATTTTTTGGGAAAAAAAATTCTCAGTCGATGCCTACTTTTTACAGATGTATCACTATACAAAACTATTAAATTTTTATTTCGTTCTTTTTTTTTATTCTGAAAAATTCAAAAACATAATACGATTTCTAAAATGTTATTTCAAATGTGCTGTTATTTTTTACACACTAAGTGACCTAGTAATGAAATTTTGCTTATTGAAATTTGTTAAAACAGCAATATATGTGCAATATATTTTATACCATGAAAATCAACATAGATTTTAAACACTCCTCTAGTAAAATGCTTTGTAAATTTTTAAAGCATAGCTTTATTTAAGTAAAAAAAGATGGATTTGTAATGAATCATTTTAACTTGGTCTGCAAGTGAACTAGCTTGAATAATCGCATATTAGTAAAAAATTATTTACAAAATATGTCTTAAGATTTAGCTAATGGTTATATTATCAATTGAACAAATTCGAAAAGTCAATTCGAAAAAAGCTTAGCAGAACCTTTCAGAAACTTTATTTAATTTAGTTGGGGTGGGGGGAACTAAGAGAAAAACAATTATACATTTTAAAAACAGCTATGACAAGAAGTTTTTGGTAAAAAAATTTTCTTGTACAATTTCCAGTTAAATGTTCTCACTTTTTATTTAAGATAATAATTAAGTTTAATTTTCATAAATTGGAACATTGCCCAGTGATGGAACAAGTGCTAATATTTTATGTAACATCAAAGTATATCAGATTTAACAAAAAACTGATATCGTTAAAACTGATTTCGTTCTCAAAGCTGCATTTTAATTTAAATTTTCACTTTTGTCATTTTGATTTAATAGAAAGAGTTTTTTATCAGTATACTTATAAAGAGGTGATTAATAACTCAATATTGATTGATATGATGGATGTTTAGCTTAATTTACTTTTTTCTTACCTAAATTATTTTTGGGTTTAATTCTAAAAGTAGTGCAAATATTTAAAATGTCGGGTAGGTGTAAAATTAATTTTGATTTGCCGTTTGCTTGCTGAAGTATTTATACAGATTTTGAGCTTAAATTATCTAAATATATAGCTTCAATATTGAAAATTTTGGTCACCAAAAAATATAGCAAATAATTAAATCAATCTATCTTTATCATATCAATCCTAGTATATTACAATACTATTATAGAATGTCTTTGCAAAATAAAATTCAAATGCTTGTTTGTTTTTGATCTTAATCTTCGTTAAGTTTCTTTTTTAAGACATTGCTTCATGTAATATCACTAGGTATGCAACTATATAATGTTTCTGAAGATGTTTTAGCCAAATGCTTACATTCAATCGTATTTTGAAAGCATCCTACAGTTAGGCTTCGCATTCAAAATTTAAGATCTAAATTATTTCTTTATTTTTATATAAACAAGATTTAATGAATTTTTAACCAATTAGTACTTCCATGTCTTTATAGAGACCGTTCTAAAAATGAATTAAGAGCAATCATAAATTATGTATTTTAATGCAGAAATTTTAGTTAAATTATTTGTAAACCTTCCATAAATAGCTGTATATTCAGTATACTTAATGTAGTCATTTTATTTTCGAAAGACTGCGTTATCAACTGAAAGTTTAAATGTTTTATCTGACTCGATAGTAGATTTTTACTTAGGCGTGCTTTAGATTTTATTTTACAAGGGGCCTATAAAGTCATCCATAAAATAGGCAATTAAAAAAGGCTTTGTAGTTAAAGAGATGAAGTTTAATACTTTTACTTATCTCTTATATTAAAATCGCTATCTCTTATATTATATCTCTATCTCTTATATTATATAATATAAGAGATATAAATGCACATGCAATCTGTATAATCTAATCTCTATCTCTTATATTATATCTCTTATATTATCTCTTAACATAAGCTCTTTTGGAATAATTAGTCATAATTTATTAATATTGTTCAGTGTTTATGTACCGCTTACTCGAGGCATAGTGGACTGAGTAAATATCTGTTCATTGTGGATGTAGTAAAAATAACCTAACATTTAGTTTAATATCTAAATTTTTAAATAATATAGAAACTTATTTTAAGCTGCTAAGATGGGAATGATCCTCACTTTTTGAAAAATGTTAATTTTGTATCTGAATTTTTGACTTTTATAAACAAAAATACGGAATGTAATTTGCTTACAATCTTTATTTTTTTAAATGCTTTGTATATAATTATTTAAATAATTTAATTAATTCAAAATTTAATTTGGAAGCATATTACTCTTCTTTAACTAAATATTTAAGCAAGTGCATTTTTGAAAAGTTACGTACAATGTTCCCCTAAATTGAACGTCATACTATTCTGAATCTAAATGTAATTTTTATGTTTTATTTTAATATTTTCGTTTTGGGAAAACCCCATGGATTCCCCACTCTCTTAACTACACCCCTAACTTGGTTGTAAGACAATGTGCAGTAAAAAAAATTAATTCAATTATTTATTAATATTTATACATAAGTTATATGTATTTCTTATCTAATAAAATAGTTTTCGAGCAGAAATATTTTTAAAATTTGTTTTAATAAATTTCACATAGTATCGAAAAATTAAGGCATACATTAGGTTGAATGGCAATGGCTGAGTGATTAAAACACTGAACTGTGATTGTGAAGGAATGAGGTTTGATCCTTTGCGGCTGCTTGCAACTCGCCCAAATTCAGATCGATGAATATAAGCTTGTCTCGAAACAAAAGGCAGCCTGAGCGCTAAGTTAATTGTATTGTCCTGTTCATGCTGTAGGTTGTATAATTTCTGAACCTTAACCTTCATGGCACCCCTGATCCACAGCGGGTGGTTGCGGAAATGCTTTACTTTATTATTAGATTAAGAGAAATTAAAAGAAACGCACATAATTTATGGATAATATATATGAGCATCAGTCAATTTCATTATAATGTTTCAGCTTCAGGAAACATTTAAAAGTTTATATTGATTGTTATCGTAGCAATTTAATTTAAATGATTGGTTGCTATGAAAATAAATTTCATTCATTTCTTGTTTAGCAGAAATTCTTATTCACTCAAATAAAATTATTTAACTTAAACACAAAAAAAAATTTTTTTCAGCATAAAAGCTTGCCTAAATTTCGTTTCGTTTTATTAGTTTAAGCGCTGTCGTGCCACAGGTCCCTGGTTCGATCCTCAGGCCGGGCAAGGTTGACTCAACCTTTCATCCTTCAGTGGGTCGATAGATGAGTACAAAGCATGCTTGGGAACTAAACACTGGGGATTCCGCGTTCGGCTGACCACTTTAGCGGAACATCTGCTCCTGCACCCCAGAGCCCAAGGTCAAGAAAACTGAGATGGGCACAGTAGGCCTTGGCCCTCTATGGGCTGTCGCGCCATTGAGTTTAGTTTAGATTTTATTAGTTTAAAACCTCTTCTTACAATATTTCCACCTCGTTTTTTTTCCTCCGACTCACTATTATTGCTTTTATAACAGATATTGTTGCTACCATTTTCACTTTTTCTCACTGCAAGCGAGTAAAGGGTTAAAAATGCAATGTCGCAATTTTTCAACCATACAAAATTGCATTGGATAATTATCTTCCCGTGCAAGACTTACCTAAAAGGTCTACTAACTCAACGAGTATCTTTGTTCTCGGTTGGGATTTGTTAGGTTATAATAAGATTTCTAGATCGGAAAAAGAACTTTAAAAGCGACAGAGAGATATGTGGCCTTTTTCAAATATTATTTTAAGAGTAGTAGTTGTTTTTTATTTCTTTAAGAAAATTGTTACTTTGGGATAAAATTGCATTGCTTAAAATTGTTGCCCAAGAAAAGTTAGTTTAGATTTCATTTTAATATAGCAGCTTATGGTGTTTTATTGTTCATAAAAAACGAAAAATTCTAACCCACAAAATTAGATTCTACTTCAGTTATCAACCTCTAAGAACCATTTTCGTTCAACCTCAACCATTAATCAACCTCTAAGAACTATTTTCGTTCTTATCTAATTTGTATATTAGTATAAAGTATGAGAATCGCCATGGTTAACAGGAAAGCGGTGGTGGCAAATTGATTAAAAAGAACACGAATAACAATCGTTTCAAAAATGAAATCATGGTGAAGTTGCTGCTTATGTGAGAAAGGGGGAAATGCAGCAATGGTGGATCTCAAAAATGTCCGAAATAACTTAGAGTTAAATCCAACGTAAGGCTGTGATGCATTGATGTGGGAGAAATCAAATTGAGTTCTGTTTCACCGAGAACTATTGCTTGTTTCGAATGCATGAGAAAAATAAGGAGGGTTTCTAACATGAATTGAGAATGTCCTTGAAAAATTTCATTTCTGCAACGATGAATGAAGTGATGGAGTTCCTCGGACTTCTCAACGAACTCAAAATAATATTTAGACATTAAATGCAATATAAATTTACCTTTTTTTATTTACTTTTCCTTGCAATTCATTAAATTTAAAATTCATGTTTATTGTTTTCAAAAGGAGGTAAACAAAGTAAATCTAAAGGTGAAGATATTTTTTGTGTTTTTGCAGGAGCAGCCTGGATTATCTGATGTGAACACGTGCATGCTTGGAGTTACGGACTGTTCTCACTGCATGCGAGTTCAGAGATGCGGATAAGAACCTGATTGGTGAAATAAATTTTCCAGTAAAAAACTCACCAATCAAGTTCTTGTTCGCATGCATGATTTTTTTCCACATGCAATGAGGATGGTTATAAAATTGAAAACATCCGTTAGTTGTCTCAGTCAGTGCGAAATGTCGGAGGTCAAGCGTTTGGACACACTACTCGATGAGTACATCATTGAAGAGCATTCTACTCAAAAGAAACTCTACGACAGTGAGATTTCTCGATGGTGTATTCATTAAGTAGTATTTTCATGCGTATGACCTGCTATGTTCCATTCATTTTGGGGGGGGGGGTGCTGTGGTAATTCCAATTTCATCCTAATTCATTGTATACAGGTGAGCACATCAGACAATTTTATAGTTTTTCCTTGCGAAAACATAAAAGTATTATTTCTCTTAGATTTGCTATCTTATTGATGCGTAATATTAAAATAAGGGGGAGGGTCAAATTTTAAACATATTCATAATTTTCCTGTTTACTTCCTTTTGCTCATATCACTCACTAACTTTTGCATTTCTCACTTTTTTTTTAGTTTCCACTTTCCTTTGCATGTTTCCTTTTTTTAAAATCTTGGATTTTTTTTCATGAGTATTTTTTTATTTTTTTATATTCCGAGTTATTTTGTGACTTGTTTTTTTTTTTACATTTTTAATTTAGGCATTTAATTATATCAATTTCTTGTGTCCTTTTTCCCTTTTTTAGTCCATAGTTCTTTTTGTTTTTTTACAGTTTCTTGGTAGATTTTATTTATTTTCATTAATTTGATTCTATATATACATTATTTAATTTTACTGTTTATTTTTTCTCTCAGTTGTGAAACTAAACAATGCTTGAAATTTTCTTGAAAAGGCACAATCAATTTTTTGTCCTTTATAAAATTTAATGACGAAATTACCTTTATAGTCAAGTTATGATTTGATTGTCCGATATTTTAACTTATATTTTGATGGATTAGAAGTATTTAACTGCATTTTCTCATTTAAAGCTTGCGTCTTACAAAATTCTGATCCGGTTAGTGAGTGCAATGTTCAAACTTGAACGTTTTGCTCTGCGTTTAATTAAATAAGAATATACGATGAATTCTATTCGCAGCGAATTATGCTCATGATATTTTGGACTACATCTCACATCGTGATTTGAGTTTTTGTGAATAAAGTAACTATACAACATTGAACTTTTTAATCGAACTCAGAAGACAAACTTCGAGGAGCGGAATACTAAAAAAAAATCTGTATGTGACGTTTATGAGTGTATGACACGGATGAATGTAATTCATGATCTGTATTTCATTAGAGTTATTGATTTTTAAGTATTCTTAGGCTTTGGGTGCAGTCCCAAGACCAAAATTCTAACTTATTACATATTTTAAACGAGAGCTCATTATCGAGACTTAAAAGTTATTTACTTAAAATTACAGTTGACAAAGCTATATTAAATTTTTCTGCTTAAAAATAAAATTGTCGCAAAAATTCTTTTCCCCAGGGGGTTTGTTTAAATCTACAATACGGTTTTTTTTTTTGTAAAATATTTCATTTTTAAATGTATATTTCGAATTGTTTTCAAATATCTTGAATTCTTGAAAGAAAAAAAATCAATCACTTATTTCTTTACGAATTAAAAGCAATTTTTAAAATTTAAAGAATACCTGAATGAAAATATCTCCGATTTTTAAAAATTTTTATAAATTTGAAGATTTAAAGATTTCTAAATTCCAAAAAAAAAATTGTTTTAAAAAAAGGTTTGATATGCATAAATAAGAATTGTAGATTTAAGCAAATACGGAGCTTCACGCACCCGGGTGCCCCAGTGACGTCCATCTTCTTTCATGTTTGCAACTTTTGGCGTTAATCTTGATAGATGCCACTTAAAACTTTTTTCTATATATTTTTTTGCAGATTATTGAAATGTTACTATTTTTCAATTTTTTAAAGAATATTTCTTAAACATATAACTGGAAAAATTTTGAGAGCTAAGTTGCTAAAAAGCATGCTGTTTAAATATTGAACTTCCTTCATATACTTTCGAAATTGATTTTCGTAATTTTTGATATCTGTAACAATTATTTTCGTTTGCATGAAAAGGAAGATGGACGGTATTTTGTCTTTTTAAGGCAAAGTGTGACTGAGTATTTTATTTTAGAGAGTTTTTTGAACTTTTATCTAGCTTACGGTGATTTAGGCTAAATTAAATTTCTTTTTTTTTACTAAGAGAAAATTGGATTACGTAAGATGTCAGTCGCTTTCTTAAAAGTAACTGCATTAATCCGTTAAAAAAATTATTATATAGTTTTGTCAAATTTTTTTAAAAATATCCCAATTTTTGTATGAGATATAGGTATATTCATTTTGGGTGTCAATAGGATTAAAGTGAGTTTCTTCATTATCCAATTGTACTTATTTAAAAAGAATTCATCAGATCAGTTTTATTTAAAAATATTTTTGAGGTTAGAACGTTTAATGTGTTTTATAAGGATTAAAATAAATATGTGCTGCTTTGTCCAATGCACTTTTATTTTTAGAGCTTTCTTTTACTAAACTGTTTCAATATTGTTTTTTTATGTATGGAAAATCAAATACCCTTAGAAGGATTTTTCTTTTCTAATACACATGTTCTTTATTTCAAAAATATTTAATTATTAATAATTGAAGTGCATGTATTTTAATGAGTGGTGGTTTATTTGTTCAGCCAGGTGACATAGAGCCAATTAATTTAAAAATTGCGCCACATAAATTTTGTTTTTTGGGATCATAGGTAAGTATTTTCATATCAGAAGAGAACGTGGAATGTAGCCCGAAAACAAAATTTAATACACTTGTTTTTTTCAATAATCGAAAGTTTCTGTGAACTCAGAGAATTTAGTAGCAAAATTATGGCATTTAGTTCACGTGTTTTAAAACACAGTTCAAATTTCTGGCCAGCTTAATCAATCAGCTTGAGAAAAAATATCTTTCTTTGAAATGAAGTAAAAGCACATCACAAAAGTTTGAATCATATACTCTTTATTAACGTACATTTTTCAACAAAAAAAAAATTATTTAGGTAATGAAATTCCCTGCTGTTTCTAAAAATAATTTTTTCCTTTTGGACGCAGAAAATTAAATGGCTTCTTTAAGTGCAGAAACTTTTGATTTATAGTTTTTAAATTGTGTATTTATATTTCGTGAAAATGTAAAAATATGAAATTTTGTGAAGTTTTAATTACACTGATGTAATGAAATGATATGAAATGATGTAATGTAAAAAAATGAAATGAAAAATTAAATTAACCACTGTCTTTAAAAATTAATGAATGAAATAAAATCAAAGAATAAGCAATGAATCGAGAACTCATAGCTTAATATGTATATGTTCTCAAAAATAATAAAAAAAACTATTTACTCGTATTAACCATTTCGAACAATTTCTATGTTATCATAGTTGTAAAATTAGAAAGTGTTGCTATCAGCCAGAGGCCTTTAGTAGCAACTTTTAAAGAATTGAAAATTCTAAGGAATGGAAAATAACTAATTATATTTATGTAAAGTACTTCTTGTGAAGCATTTTTCAAAATTTGAAAACACTGCGAGGTTTATTTCGAAGATGAAAAAATTTTCCTGACCTCTCTAAATAAATTTACGTTAAATTTAAAGCATTGTATGCAACGTTTTCAATTTATAAAATTTAGGGTTTTTTGAATATTTGATCCAACAATGCAACATGAAATTTATATTTAATGATAAACATAACTAATTTATTTCAAAACAAGTTTAAAATAATTGCATTTTCTGTGAAAAAAAAGGACTCGGTTTAGAGGCAGTTTCTTAATAGCATTTTTTTTATTAATCATCCTCTGGCCAGTGTGACCGTTAATTTTGCTTTACATTTATAATACTCACTTTCCTTTCTTTGCAAAAATACAATCTCTTTTTTTCTAACATGAGGGATTCTCTAAAAATTAAAGAAAAAAATTATTTTTATTATTGAGTATGATAATTGAATGATTTTTCAATTATCACACTCAATCGACAACAAAATCATTTATATATTTTTTATTCAGCTAAGGATTTCATCATGCCATTTAAAATACATTGATTTGTTCACGAAATTTTGTTTCATGTAATTTATAACTAAACTACGAGTACGTTACTTTTTGTATGTGTGAAGGAAGAAAACAGTCTCACTCTAATTTAAAATGTAAAATGTTGAGATCCTTCGTAATTTAAATTAATAATTACAGCTTTTGCATTTATGGGAGTAAACAAAATAGCATAATTAATTTGTCTTTTTTTTTTTTTTTTTTTTTTTTTTGAATTTTTAAACTTTAAGCGCAAAAGCTTAGAAATAGGAAAAAAATATTTAACTTACTTCTTCAAATAATTCAACTGGAGAAATGATATACGAAATTCAAAAAGATAAGGGAAAAAAATTAATAATTGTTGATGGTATCATAACCAAGCAATGTGTCACTAAAAATTCTCTATATTGATTATTATAAAATTTTTGTTTGAAATTGATGTGATTAATGATTAGGCGAAAAATAATTCTGTTTTATCCATTTATTGTGCATTTTACCAAGTAAAAAAAATTAGAAGGTAAAATTTTAATAATTGTTTTAATTAAAAGTATAGTTATTTTCTTTCTGATTTTGAAAAATGCTGCTTAAATTATTTCATGGCAAAGCAAAGTATGATTACATAAATTTTGAATCATCCTGCTCAAAAAATCGTGTATTTACAATATTGTGTAATGCAAATGCATAAATGTATATAAGTATCATAAAAATGCATAAATGCATATTTATGATGCATCATGTATACTTATATATACATGATGCATCATAAATATGCATATCTTAAATGTGTTACTGATAGGAAAAGAAAGTGTTTTCCATATTTGTTATAAAATATTGTTTTAAAAAGAAAGTTTCAAAATTATATGGCCCAGATATGCAATATATAGAAATAAGAATTCTAACACAAATTAATGCACATAAGTCTTAAAGACTTATCCTCTCTTCTAAATCTATTTAATTTTTATTTGCACTTAATGGATACATGGTGAAAATTTTTTTTGAATAAGGAAGTTTAACAATTATACTTTTAGAAAACTGAAAAAAAAAATTCTCTGAAAGGTTAATGAAGAAAAACAGCTATATATTTTGAAACTTTCCATTTATTCTCATATTTCTCTATTAACAATTTTTATTCTTCAATGGAGAAAAATTCTCTTTAGCTTAACTTGTTTTATTGTTTTTTTATCACCTAAATAGAAAGTTTTAATAGTACAATCTTTGGTTGTGGTTTCAATCAAATTATGAATCTTGCTTTCTAAAAATATTTTATTTCTTTATGCTTTAAAGTATTCTGGATTCAACTGAGATCACAGATATGCAAATTTAGAATTTATAACTTATAAGACTTTCTATTTATAGTCATGAGCTATTATTACGGGCTTCTACTATGAGATAGACTCCTGTCTTGACACATAGTAAAATAGTATATGTTTATTTATGTTTCTCCTGTAAAGTATTTATTATATACTATAATATACAATCATATTCTTTTCTATTTTTGTAGATAGAGAGCATCTAAAAATTTGTTAGTTAGCTTAGCATTCAGTTCTGGGGTCTAAAATTATCCATAGACTAATAAAATCGGATTAGACTGATCGCGCAAACCACCCCCCTAACCCTGAGGCACACTTCCTCTGAAAGACCACCTTGCCCCTTTTTCATAAAGAAAAAAAAAAAAAAAGAATTATTAACATTGATTGGTTGTTCGTGGGTTTGACAAAAATTATCAATTTTAAAAATTTATTTTCTTATAAACTAGATGGTTCTGTTACTTGCATGCTATTGCTATTCTAATTGAATGGTTAATAATTGAGTTTAATTCTATCCAAGGCAGAGAAAATATTAAATTTTTCTCAACCATTCGAAGTAATATAAAACAGAACCACCATTTTAAATTTTAATAAATTTGACGCTAATTTGAAATTTTTAAAAGTGTAAAGTTTTTTCTTTCGTAAGAGAACATGGTTACAAGCATTTTTAATTATTCAATAAATATTTCATTTGTTTCATTTTTTGATCGTTTTTTATCTACATCGGAAAATTGGTCAATATGAACTATTTACTTACTCTTAAAGTAATACGAAATTTAAATGAAATAAGACGTGTTACTGTTATGCATTTTCAGTTTTTAAAGTAGGTGGCTGCCAAAAAAGAAAATAACAATAAATAAAAAAAAAATTTTTAAATCCCCTGCTAATAGTTTTGCTAAACTAAATAAACCTTCTTAAAAAAGTAATAATGATGATGACTGCATTAATAACATCTTAATATCAGAATGCTTTTTTTTAAATCTCTAGAAGTATGCAAAATTTCATTTTGTTTTATTTAATTTATTTTGAGTTATGGAAGTAGGAGGCACTCGCTTATCGAAAATTTTCCGAAATATCGGTAATATAGAGAGATTTCTGCCAATTGCGCTTATCTTCTCTACAAAAATTTACTTGTTCTGAATAATTTTTAATTTGAAAATTTGAATTATTTCTAACGAAAGTATTTTGCTCTCAGATTTAAAAAGAACAACAAGTTTTGAGCTCAAAATTTTAATTTTACAATTCGTTAACTAATATCGTAAGTATTTAACTGAATTGAGTTTTAAAAGAGATATATAAATAATCATAGAGACATGCTTTAATTTTAAACTCTAAGCATAAAAAACTTTCTCGTGTGTATTAATTAAGAAAATAAAGTTTGTTCATTATGAGCATGAATGCAACAATAAAAAAATGGTTTTATTTTTACTAATAAATCAAATGAAAAAAATATAATTTAAATCTAATTATTATTCAATAAAGAAAGAAAATAGCAGAGAAAATCTACGAAAATGTAAATTTGGTATAAAGGGCCTTCAAAAATTCTATAATATATGAGAATCAGGCTTTTTGTACTTTGAGGCTAAGGCTCATAAAATGTTTTGTTCTGGAACCCGTAAAACCTTTGTTCAACTTTGGATGTAGTTATCTTCTTCCTCTGCTGCACTGCAGCTTTTGTGGGTTCAGCTAATTATCGGGCTAAATCCGTATTGTTTTTTAAGGTATGAATCTTTAGTAAACATATAATAGGCTGAACTAAAAATAATTTTTATAATTATAATCATCAATAAGGATAGCTTTAAAATGAGAGAGCATTAGAGAGTTTACATAATGAAGCAAACTTATCTACACTGACGCCGTGAATTAATTATCAACAAGAAGCCAATATAGTAGGACCTTCTTTTTAACTAGTAAAATGTAATTTAGAGTTTGTCCGCAGAAGACGGAACTAATTTTCTTAAAATCGATGTGCCGGTTTTACTTCACTCCCCCCTATCTAAGTATTATCCAATTTCTTTATATATATTTACATCAATAATACATTTTCCAAATAATATTACGCATAAGTTAATCAAAATTGGAATATAGAACGTTCATCACCTCTTCTGATTAAAATGTGAATTTAATTCCGAACTATAATATTTATCACCAAGCTTGCTCCTACTACTAAGGTATTTTTTAGTACATACATTTTAAGAGTGTCTAAACATTTTGATAGGAAATTTAATACTGCAAGAACGCCATTTTTTTTCTTTTTGTAATATTTCGTTTTTAAAACGTATTTTTTCGTTGTAGTTGTAGCCTCAAGCACTGTAAGCTATGGTCATTTTGTATCTTATTCAGATTGCCATTTGGGCAGTCTATTCCCAGATGCCAAATGGACTGTCAAAGTTCAACAGTCTACCTATATTATTAATCTATGGAAAGACTTCCCTGAATGCTAAGTTAACTTGATTAATTTGAGAAAGTCTGTTTTATGAAATAAAACAGAAGCCAATACTTTAAGTAAATATGGATAATGAAGAGATTTGAATGTCTTCTGAGTTCTTGGTTCAAAGGAAACTTAAAAATAGTAAAAGTTCTTCCCACACTATTACTTTGTGGATAAGCTAAGTGTGGATTTATAAAAATAGATTGAATTAATTTAAAACCAAACGCATTTTATCAAATTTTAATATTCAAGTTTTGTGCCTTTTCTTTTTGATTATGTATGACAAAGTATAGTTTGATTTATATCGATTAGAACTACTTTAAATTCTAAGATATTATTTTTCGGTAGCTCATTTTTTTTTAATCTTCATTTTAATTTTATGGTTGCACTTTTCTTTTAACTTTGATTGCGAAAAAGTTTTCAAATATTTCTTCATTTTTTTCAATCACCAAATTTAAGAGAAAATATTTGTTATTAATTTTAATTTTTGTGCGTCTGTAGTCATAAGTCAACTTATTACCTCTTTAAAAATGATTACAATAGTTACTTATTAAATTTTGTTTTCATTTCAGGCTCTAATGTCAATTTTTTTCAGGTAAAACTAATAAGTATTATAGATTCATTTTAGTTCATTAAGATGCTCAGTTCAACTAATAAAACAGTATCAATTGGTTTCCTCCCTGAGAATGAATGACTTTGTGTCTGCTACTAACAGACAGAGATGAAGACGGCAGAAAATCTTCAGAAAACACTTAAAAGATGGTCTTTTTTCCAAATTAGGTTAGTTTGACAAATCTTATTAAACTTACGATAATCATACTTACCAACTTGTAATATCGCTAAAAAATATTTTTTAGAAAGTGGTAGTAAAACAATTAAATTCGTAGGAATTTTCTTTGAACAAAACTATCAAGACATCTCTAAGCATAATTAGCCATGAAATAGATTTTAACTACAAATTTTTTAAAAATTATTGATTTGTCGTAGTAAATTTTTTTTTGAAACTTTAAACTTCAAGAGTTAATACCCCAAAACGCTAATGTTGAATGTTAATGTAATACTAAGAAAATTATATCTCAGTTGCCGTACAAGTTGGCAGCTATGGATATTGTTCTAAAAACAATGCATTTTGTATAAATAGTACAGTCTTTTGGTCCAATACTGTACTACTAAAAGAACTTTTTATAAAAATTCTAAATAAATAGCATTGCTGCTAGCATTTTAAAATGTAAATTTGCACTGGCATTGACTGTTTTGTATATTTAAAACATTTAATTGAATATCAAAATGTCATTTTCCTGGTATGTCACAGACAATATTTCCAATTATAACTAGCTTTAAAACTTCCCTCAAATTTTTCAATGTCTAATTTTTTTTTATCTCAACCGTTGTAAGCATTTCAAGAATATATACAGAGGTATTAGTTCCAAAAACCTTGTTTAGAAATAATTTTTTCTGTCAATAATTTGTTTGTCACATGAAAAGCAGTCATTTTACTGGCCTTTTTTTTTTAGTAATTTAAAATTAAAATAGATAGTCATTTTAGGTTAAGCGATTGATTAGAATACCATCCTATCAGAACATGTCTTATTTCAGGATTTAAGAACTTACTTTCTGGTTCAAAATCTATTTCAAAGAATTTTACAAGGTGAGTAGGTTTTTTGTTGTCATTTTACTGTGTTCTTGAAATGAATAACATGAACTACATAGATTTACATGAGTTATTTCAATAAATCCCTATAGTTTTCTGCGGAAAGTAAACTTCTTAGGCCGAAATGTTAAATTAAAATAAATGCTGTAAATGGCTAATTGTCATTATCCTGCCTGTCATTTTCCTAGCTTATGAATGCCATCAGTTACCAGAAATTTTTTTAAGCAGTATAATGTAAAGAGTGCTTGTACAAAGTTATCTACTTATTTAATGATTGATTATTATACACAATATTATTCTGTACATATCAGCTACAAAATTACTTTTGATTCTTTTAGCAGTGGATAAAAGAATTAATTTAAACAATTCATGGTCCATATAACACAAAGTCTTTAGGTTATTTTTTTTTTCAAAACACAGATAGTTAAAATATGAAGGACATCACTGTACAATTTAATTCTGTCATAGTCTTTAAACTCTACTTGGGTGTATAAATTAAAGAATGTAATAAAGTTGGAAAATAAAATGATTTGAAATATTTTAAATTAAAATAATATAATAAAAAAATCCGATGTAAATTATTATAAAATTAATTTTACTGGGTTATTTTAAAACATGGGGCCTAAAAAAATCAAGGAAAAGTAAACTGAGAAAAAAAAAACAGGAAGCCGAGAAGAAATAGTATGTTCAAATTGTTCACAATAATTATTTACATAAAAATGTAAAATTAACTTTTCAACTTTGTCTTCTTGAGTTTCTTAAGTTGAATTACTTACTATTAGCTTAAAATGACTGTTTTCTTAACTCCTAATCTAATATGTCATTTTTCTGGTATTCAAAATTTGGTGAATTCCTACTTTTTTTTTAAAAAAATATCGATTAACTACGCTGCTGTCTGTAAAATATTAATAAATGTAACTAAATAAATATATAAAAAAAATTTAGATTATTTTGAAGACTTTAAATTTGAAGAAACTTTTTTTTCCGAATTGTCATGTTTCCAAAGAATTACCCATATATATATGTATATATATATATATATTAAATAACAGACGGAGATAGATATCTCCATGATCCATATTTAAATACGTGTTTTGCTTGAGGGACATTTTTTTCTTTATCTTACAAAATACAGCAATTTCTTAAAACCAAAATTAAATGCATTCTGAATTTTCGTTGGTGGATCAAATATAAATGAGACCTTTCTAATAGCAGCATACGATTTTTATTCTTATTATCAATGGAACAATAAACTTTATCTAAAATATAAGCAATAGCTTGGCACTGTTTAGTTTTCGTTAAGTTCTTTTTTTTTAGTTACTTTAATCATAAGTGAGCGGTCGTAACATTCTTAACGCAGTTTCAGAGCACATATTAATAAAATTTTTAACAAGAGGAAATATCAAATGTACTGACAATTTGAACAGATCACAGGCAAACTTTGGCAATGATATCCTGTCTAGAGCTCAAGTATGCAAACGGCACTAGTCATTTAAACAAGGCCGTTAAGAAATTGAAATTGTCTCGTGCTCTTCAACCAAGATTGAGTCTTACTACAGACCTTGTTCATAATGACTAGAGCCCGGATTTTGATGACCTAAAAAATCTCAACTAATGCCCTTAAAAAGTGCAAAAAAATGCCCTTAAAAGGGCCGAAAATGCCCTTAAAAATACAAAAATTGCGCAAAAAATGCCTTAAATAAAGTAAAAATATTGAATTAAAAAATATTTTGGTCTTTAAAATTATTATGAGTCATGTAAAAAATATAAAGCGATGCAATACTTGTTCTACGTTTATTAAAGTTTGAAAAATATGTTTTATATCCTAAAATAACAAAAAAAGGAAAAAAGAATCTGAAAGTAAATTTTCATTCCTGCAGAAGCTTCTTTCAACGTCTACTGATGTTATAGGTGCGTACTTGAAAAAGACGGTCTCACTTACTTACAATTCTTCTTCAATTTGAAATGATTTTGCTTCACCTGTTAATATTCAATAGATTTTCTTCATTGTTTGGAAGCCAGTGTAATAATGAAAATTGATAAAAAAAATAGTAAAAATTTGAAAAAATTAACAAAAAACTTTAAAAAATGCATTAAAATGCAAAATACGCCCCAAAATTTAAAGAAAATTGCCCGATAAATCTAAAAAAATGCTCTAAAAGACAAAAAATGTCCAAAATGCAAAAAATGCAAAAAAATGCAGATGCCATCAAAATCCGGACCTTAATAATAACCGACGAATGAAAGTTCGAGAAATTTGTGCTGTGGAGTTATGGAAGTATGCAAAGCATAATTCATGACGATTTGGAATATAGAAAAATATCAGCTAGGTGGGTACCTAGAATTTTGAACACAAAACAAAAGTATGCAAAAAAAGAAGTTTGTCAAAAACCGAAGTAACGCAACCAAAGTTTCAGACATTTCATTGGGATACGGTTCAACATCCTCCATGTAGTCTGAATTTGGCACTTTTAGATTACCATTTGTTTAGAAAAATTAAAAAAACTTCATGAAAACTTAAACTCAAAAGTTGCAACAATCACTACAATAGTTGTTAGTCACTTTAAAAACCATATTACAATGAATAAAATGGTTTTAAAAATTATTATTACTAAAAAAAAAAACTCATTTATTTTTAGAATCAAGTCAATAAATATAGCCAACAAATTAGTTGATAGAATGAAAGAAACAAATTTTCTAACTTTAATGGCATGTAGTCGTTTATGTGCTCATCACCTAGGGAAAATGAGGAAAATACTTAATTCTTCTGCACTTTAACTAAGCAATTCAGTTAATCTGCAAATTATCTTGATAGAGATTCTTGACTCCGACATCCTAGTTTTCTTAATGTTAGGTAAATTAAGAAGGTGGAGATAAAAATGATCTATTGAAATACAATAATTATATTTCGTTTACGACATTAAGATTTAATGATCTTTAATTTTTCCTCAGGATATAGAGAAAAATGAGCAAGAAGCCTTGTAAAGACATCTAACAGTCATTAATGGTAAGGTAAGGTAACTATCGGTAAGTTTTACAAGCTTAAAAAAATATTAAGTTCTATTTATTCAAGAAATGGTATGATTCTGTGCTTTGTAAAGGTAAGCTTCCTAATAATACTTAATTATAATGTAAATTATTTATTTATCCTGAATGTTTGTTTGTACGATATTCAAAGTAATCCTAAAAAGGTAGAGTAAGTGATCTAATATTGCGTTTTTTTTCTTCAGGGTAAAAAAAAAAGAAAAGGGGGTGGGGTAAAATTTTGTCCTGTTTTTTTCCGTTTGGTACATTTTCGTTCGGGGGATCCCGTCACACATTCCGCAAAATTCATCATTCTTACGTCCGCGTTTAATTATATGCGACAAATATTGTGCCTTTTCCACGTTTTATTTTCATTGTTTCGTTTCCAAATTTTTTTTGCTTGTTCTTTAAATTTTTTTCCATTGATGCATTAAAAAAATTTTTTCATTGTTTCGTTTCCAATTTTTTTTCTTTTTTTTCCCATTGTGTAATTCTTATATTTTCTCGTTAGTACTTTTTCTATATTTTTTTTATTGCTTTTTTTTAATTACTTTTTTATTGCTTTTTTTCCATTGTGCTTTTTACTTTGTGTTTTTTTTTAATTTATTCCAGTGTATTTTTCTTTTTTTTCCAGTGTTTTTTCCAACAGTTTTTCCGATTTTTTCCTGTGGAGTTTTTTATTTGCCATTTTATCCATTGAATTTTTCCATTTTCTTCCTCAGCGTTTCCCAATTTTTCCATTGTTTTTTTATTTTTAATTTTTTCAGTATTTTTTTCTATTTTTTCCTGTGCATAATTTTCTTTTTTTCCATTGTTCCTTATTTTTTTATTTTTTCCATTTTTGTGTAATTTCGAAGTGTATTTTTTTTTGTCTCTTTTCAATCTTTTTTTTCGATTGAGTAATTTTTTTATTTTTTCCTCCGTATTTTTTTTATCTATTTTTGCCATTGTGTTTTTACTTTGTTTTTTTTTTTTAATTTTTCTGTTGTGTTTTTTCATTTTTCCATTGTGTATTTTCCATTCTGTTTCTTCCATTCTGTTTTTTTTTTCAGTTTTTTTCCAGTGTATTTTTTGATTTTTTTCCAGTGTATTTTTTGATTTTTCCAGGGTTTTTAATTTTTTTCCCATTGTTTTTTTTGTATTCTCATCGTTTTTTTGCATTTTTACAATCTGTGTTTTTTTTTTCCATTGTATTTTTCAGATTTTTCCTATGGAGTTTTTTTAATTTCAATTTTATCCATTGTATTTTTTCATTGTTTTATTTTTTCAGTGTTTTTTCGATTTTTTCCTGTGTGAAATTTTTCTTTTTTCCATTGTGTTTTCTTTATTTTTCTATTGTTTTTTTCATTTTTCAGGTGTGTTTTTTCATTTTTCCATTGTATTTCTTCCATTCTGTTTTTTTCGGTTTTTTTCCATTGTTTTTTTAATTTTTTCCATAGTATTTTTTGATTTTTTTCCAGATTTTTTTTAATTCTTTTTCCATTGTGTGTTTTGTATTCTCATCGTTTTTTTACATTTTTCCAGTCTGTGCTTTTCTCTATTTTTTCCAATGGAGTTTTTTTTAATTTCAATTTTATCCATTGTATTTTTCTATTGTTTTTATTTTTTCAGTGTTTTTTTGATTTTTTCCTGTGTGATATTTTCTATTTTTCCATTGTGTTTTCCTTATTTTTCTATTGTTTTTTTCCATTTTTCCGGTGTGTTTTTTCATTTTTCCAATGTGTATTTTCCATTGTGTTTCTTCCATTCGGTTTTTTTCCATTGTGTTTTTCTGATTTTTTCCAGTGTATTTTTTGATTTTTCCAAGGTTTTTTAATTTTTTTTCCATTGTTTTTTTTTTGTATTCTCATCGTTTTTTTACATTTTTCCAATCTGTTTTTTTTTCTATTTTTCCATTGTTTTTTCCGATTTTTCCTTTGGAGTTTTTTTAATTTTAATTTTATCCATTGTTTTTTTTTCATTGTTTTTATTTTTTCAGTGTTTTTTTCGATTTTTTCCAGTGTGAAATTTTCCTTTTTTCCATTGTGTTTTCTGTATATTTCTATTGTTTTTTCCATTTTTCATTTTTCCATTTTTCCATTGTGTATTTTCCATTGTGTTTCTTCCATTCTGTTTTTTTCGGTTTTTTTTAATTGTGTATTTTTAATTTTTTTCAGTGTATTTTTTGATTTTTTTCCAGGGTTTTTAAATTTTTTTTCCATTGTGTGTTTCGTATTCTCCTCGTATTTTTACATTTTTCCATTCTGTGTTTTTTTCTATTTTTTCCATTTTATTTTTCCAATAGAGTTTTTTTTAATTTCAATTTTATCCATTGTATTTTTCCATTGTTTTTATATTTATTTTTTCAGTGTTTTTTCGATTTTTTCCTGTGTGATATTTTCTATTTTCCATTGTTTTTTTCCATTTTTCCAGTGTGTTTTTTCATTTTTCGAATGTGTATTTTCCATTGTGTTTCTTCCATTCTGTATGTTTTCGGTTTTTTTCCATTGTGTTCTTTTGATTTTTTCCAGTGTATTTTTGATTTTCCAGGTTTTTTTAATTTTTTTCCCATTGTTCTTTTTGTATTCTCATCGTTTTTTTTGCATTTTTACAATCTGTGTTTTTTTTCTATTTTTTCCATTGTATTTTTCAGATTTTTCGTATGGAGTTTTTTTAATTTCAATTTTATCCATTGTATTTTTTCATTGTTTTTATTTTTTCAGTGTTTTTTCGATTTTTTCTTGTGTGAAATTTTCCTTTTTTCCATTGTGTTTTCTTTATTTTTCTATTGTTTTTTCCATTTTTCATGTGTGTTTTCCCATTTTTCCATTGTGTTTCTTCCATTGTTTTTTTCCGTTGTGTTTTTTGAATTTTTTCCAGTGTATTTTTTGATTTTTCCCAGGTTTTTTTTAATTCCTTTTCCAGGTTTTTTTAAATTCTTTTTCCATTGTGTGTTTTGTATTCTCATCGTTTTTTTACATTTTTCCAGTTTGTGTTTTTTCTATTTTTTCCATTGTATTTTTCCGATTTTTCGTATGGAGTTTTTTTAATTTCAGTTTTATCCATTGTATTTTTCCAATGTTTTTGTTTTTATTGTTTCAGTGTTTTTTCGATTTTTTTCCTGTGTGAAATTTTCCATATTTTCCATTGAGTTTTCCTTATTTTTCTATTGTTTTTTCCCATTTTTTGTGAAATTTCAAAGCTTTTTTTTCTCTTTTTTCATTTTTTTCACCCATTGCGTTTTTTTTTTCAATCTTCCTATAGTTGATAACAATTTAGATTTTCTCTATTGCATTTGACGAATCATCTCTATTTCGTCACCTTACCTTCCCTCTTTTTTTAAATGATACAAACTTTGTATCGCGTGCTTCGTCTTTTCAAAGTTTTCTTTGCTTTTCTCGTCTTTTTCTAAGTTTTTCCAATTTTTTTTAATGTTATCTCATAATTTTTTTTAAAACAAACTTTGTGTCTTTTTTTTTTAATTAACTAAAAATAACTTTTCAGCGTTTTATTAGTTTGTTTCGTCGGAATTTTTTTTCCCCTCAATGTGGTTTATCTGGATTTATTTAATTAGTTTCATATCAGTTGTATTTTCAGTGTTGTTCATTTGGTTTTTTCAATGTGGTTCATCAGTTCTGTCAGTGTAATTTCCATTGGTATTTTATCTTTTTTTGTGTGTGTGTTCTCAGTTGGATTTTTTCAGTTTGTTTTTCCACTGATTTTTCAATCGGTGTGTTTTCCATTGTTTGTTTTTTTAATGTGCTTTACGTTTTTTCCCATTTTTGCATTTTGCTTTCCATAGTATTTGGTGCGTTTTCAATAAATATTTTTTGGTATTTTCCATTGATTTTCTTTCAATACTTTTTTTCAGTGTGTTCAATCTTGTCTTTTCCACCAGTTTTTCTCCATATTTTTCGCAATTCTTTGTTTTACAGTTTTTTCTCATTTTTGCTTAAATTTAAGCTTTCTATTTTTTTACTACATCTGATAAATTCCATCCGTGACTTCTGTCGTTGTATTTTTCAATATTTTTCATTTGTCAGTTTTTTTTTCCATATTTCTATTATTCAAATTTTTACCTGTCAAATTTTCAAGTTATTATTTTTTTTAATAACTTATAAACTTTTTTTTCTTTTTTCTTTTCGTTTTTTTCTAGTTTTTTTTAGTTCCGGTTTTTTACAATGTATTTACCATTTTTTTGTTCTTATCAATTGAAGTTCAATTGTCTGGTCGTGTTTTGTCATCCCATTTTTTTTATCAGTTTTCAAATTTTTCGTTTTTTTTTCTATGTCCTGTTTTTTTTTATTGTTTCAAATTAATGTCTGTTTCATTGCATGCTTCAATACTAGTATGGGTTTAAATTTTTTACAAAATACTTTTTCAATTTTTAATTATGTGTTATAATTTCTTATCAGTGTATTCAGTTTTATTTACCAATTCGAATTCTACATTCCATGTGTTTCGTTTTTCCAATTTTTTCCTTATTTTTTTTCCTATTTGATTTAGATTTTTTTTCCAGTTTTTATTTCTTTTTTTCTCATTTAGTTTTAGCTTTTCATTCATTATGTCTACCATATTTTTCCGAAGTAATTTTCAGTTTGGTTTCTGGTTTATATCTAATATGTTTCACAGCACTTCATTCAATTTCCCTCAATTTTTTTTCCCTTCAGTGTGATTTTTCAGTATCATCCCAGTTTTCGGTTTTTGCATTCATGGATCCAACTATCCACTCCACATTTTCTCTTCAAATTTTTTTTCGTGATTCCTGTCATCAGAAAAAACGCTTGATTTAAATTCTAATTTAATATATTTCAGCTCTTAAGGGTTTTTCTCGATTACCCGACATATAAGTGAAATCCTGACTCATTGGAATCGGCCAGAGTGACTCTAACATTGCCTGCCTCCTTCTCTTTAAGCATAAGAAGAGGAATTGTCGCTTTTGAAAGATAAAGAATGTAAGTTAAAAGTTCCATTCTTATTTTTCTTTACTAACTGTTTTATACATTGCAAATTTTAAATTTTATGCACCAGTTTTTTTAATAACTTATTGGAGATTCTAGTTCTCTTAAAATCTCCAAAGAGATTGCTAAACGCATTTTTTTAAAAGCATCATGAGCAAAATTTCTTATTTCCTTCAATCGCAAAAATTATTTTGAATGTATTTTGAGTGTATCCGGGTACTATTCATTGTCAATTTGTGTTTGGTCACTTGATCTTTATGTTAAGATTGACTTTCTCTCTCTTATAAACTTGGTCTGTTATAGAAATATCGGAACTCTCTTCGGGTCTCTCTTCATTAAATTCAATATTTAAAAAATAATATTTTACAGATTTTCAAAATTATTTGTGACGCTATTTTTGGTCATCATATTGAATTTATAATTTGCTACGCTGTTAGGACATTCAACATTAAAAATAAATTTCAATTATTAAATATTTAATTTAAAAGAAAAAAAAATTCAAATATTTGAATAGCTTATTTGCTGTTGAAGAACAGCATAATAAAATAAAAATTTAAATTTTACTTATGCAATCAATAAAGCATATACTCTGATATATAATGCAATAAAAGGATAGTGATTCCTTAAAATAATTTAGGTATTAATTATAATTATAATCACACTGAATCAAAAGTGAAAAAAAAATATAATGAAAGCACTAAATTTTAATATTTTAATTTAAACAAATAATATGGTAAACTATTGAATAATATCAATTAATTGAAATAACAAATACAAATATCAATAATTCTGTAATAACCCTATGAGCATGAATTATTCAAAAGCATTCACTTTTCAAAATTTCAGGTACAAAAAAATTCAACTCGTTTTCGGTTCTTGCTTTCATGGATTCAAATATCTACTTCACATTTTCTTAACAATTTTTTTTCACGATTCCTGTAATCAGAAAAAACGGTTGATTTTAAATTCTAATTTATTATTTTTCAGCTTTTGAGGATTTGTTCACAATTACCCGACATAAAAGTGTATGCCTGATTCATTAGAATCTGCTAGATTGACTCTAACATTACCTGCCTCCTTTTCTTTAAGCAGAAGAAGAGGAATTCTTGCTTTTGAAAGATAAAGAATGTAAGTAAAAAGTTCCATCCTTATTTTTATTTGTTAACTGTCTTATACATTGCAAATTTTAAATTTTATACACCATTCATGTAACCGTTTTTTTTAAATAACTTCTCAGAGATACTAGCTCTCTTAAAATCTCCAAAAAGATTGTTAAAAACATTCCTTAAAAGGCATCATTAGCAAAATTTCTTATTTTCTTCACTCGCAAAAAATAAAAAGAACTCTTAAGTGCTTCTAACGATATATATATATATACTAGAATCAACTTCAATTTTTTTATACACACAAACTTTTCCTGACAAAAGGATTTTCCTGCCCCACCCCCTCGTTTTCTTTATAACGAAGAAAACATTTTTAAAAATGATGAAATCAAAATTTTTTAACTCCATATAAGTAATGAAGTTTTACCATTTTAAATGAATAGGTTTTCTAGTAAAAAAGTTGGTTTTTATGTTTTATTACTTTAATTTTATTTATTCATTCCGGCGAAAAATTTTAACTTATTACTTATGAATTTATTATTTAATCAAACAAGTTTGGTGGCTTATAATAAACTATAAGGAAATTATTTTCATTTGAATATTTGCTGATTAACTTTATTCAAAATTAAATTAAAATAAATTAAACTAAATAAATTATTCCAAAACCTCTATTAGTGTGAAAAGGTGATATTTTTGCATAAATAAATGTTTTAACTTTTCAGTGTCTCTTTTTATAAAAATTTTGGTTTGCCTTGAAACTTATTAATTTTATATATTTGCCTAACTTATTATATTTGCCTTGTAATTTATCAAGTTTCAGCCTTCAATAATTATACTTAAAATATTATAAGTTTTAAACTCACGTAACATGTGGTATTTGATATCAGTTCAAAATCATAAGATTGCGCTTTGCTGTCCTCTGACGGAATTCCCGATTATGCCAGAGACTATATATGAATTATGCTTCAAGAAACCTGAATTAAAGAAATTATATACTGGATTCTTGAACTAATCACCCTTAGTATAGGACTTTTCAGTACCCCTGCCAAAAGTAAAAACAATAACTTAACAAGTTGGGAGATGCAAATTAATCTTAATTCGGAAATAATTTAATATTTAGAGTATAAAGAAATGAATCATCAAACTTCGTCGAATTTCTTGCCAAAAGTGAAAAATAAAGACAGCAAAACTAGTTTGATTGTCTTATAAAAGTAAGAAATATTCATAAAAATCTGGTTTCAACTACTCTCAGTTTTTTTTTTGGCAATCAAACAGGTTTAGATTGTTTTAACATCGCTTTCCTTTTTAAAGTGATTCGCTGGGATATTTTTTTGTTTCTTTCTTTACTAAAATATTAATTGACGAGCACTAATTTGTTAATTTCTTTGTTTCAATTTTGGCAAAAATTTCAAAAATATGTACTGAAAGTGGTAATTACGGAACACCTTTCAAAATTAACTAGCTAACAAACAATTACGCATACAGATTATTTCATAACGATTGCCCTTTATATACATTTTTTTATAATTCTTATTTAAGCAAAATAGTATATAACATTAACATAACTAATATTTCAGAAAAGAGAAAAAATATCTATCAAACTGAAGATGGTAGGGGAGAGTGGGGTCAATTGTAACAGGGTACGATTGTAACAGAGCAAAAATTTCGAGTGTCGGGTTCTAGATTTGGTTCCTAGGTGGCGCACAAGGTGTATTTAATAAATCTACATGTACACCCCTGATGGCAACCATTTTTTTGTACTTTTGAAAGAGTTACATCACAAAAGATATTTTCACGCCACGCAAGTACTTTTTTTGGTATTAGAATATTATATTGTAACAAAGTAATTTTGTTTAAACAAATAAAAATTAGTAACCGAATATGTAAGTGGACACTTTAATTAACATTTCAATAAAAAAAAGATTAGTTTTGCTTATTAACTAGCATTGTTTTTAACAAATGAAGCTGAAATGGCGTCTTGGGGACAATTGTAACAATAAGTAAAGGGACAATTGTAACAGCTGAAAATAAATAATCTTATATTTACAAACCATTACTTAACTCTTTAAGAACCACCAATAGTTTCCTATATCATTTATATTGTGTTGCATGTGCATTATTTTATTTGTCACCTTTCACAGCATAAATTAAAATTTTTAACCTCTTAAAATTAAAAGTTTAACCCTTTAGGTTTCTGCTCATTATTATTTTTACTCCTAAAATATCACTACTATTTTGATCAATAAAAAAATATATCACAACTATGATAATATGAATAATTAACTATGTTTTATTTGAATTTATGAACTGTTACAATTGACCCCGTAAGTGGGGACAATTGTAACAACTGCACGACTGTCAAAAATTGTTAATAACTAATATAATAATATTTAAAATCAGGTATTTATTTTTTTTCTAGTAGAGGATAGTCTACTTTACTCGTCTGTCAATTAATACTAATAATATATTGGATTTTTTGTTAGTTAAAAATAGTTAAGTAAAAAATGTTACAATTGACCCCACTCTCCCCTACTTACTGAAAAATCGAAACGTGTTTGAATGCCGTAAAGAAACGAAAGAGTAGTTTAAATGTGATTTAGAAACTCCTACTTTAATCAGTTACTGGTTTTGATGTTTTTCATCCCATTTTCCTTACCTTTGAATCGACAGGTTTTGATCGTATGTTTTCTTTCCTCCTCGCTTAAATAATAATGTGAGTTCACTAATATGCATTACTTCATTTTTGACAAAAATTTTGAAATCAATATTAAAGGTGGTGACAATGGAAAACTACTGCACAACAATCTTCCAAACTTTACAACTCTTTTGTAAAAAATGCTTTACAACGCTACTGTTTTAAAAAAGGAATAATTAATATATATAATTAGGTTTGCTAAAAAAAAGTTGTACACGTCAAAATGAAATTTTCAGACAGCAATATTGTACTTTAAGTCGAAAAACATGCTTATAGCTTTTCCAGTAAACTTGGAGATATACAATGATTATATATATATATATATATATATATATATATATATATATATATATATATATATATATATATATATATATATATATATATATATATATATATATATATATATATATATATATATATATATATATATATATATATATATATATATATATTTATAATAGGGTGGTCCCGAATTCATGGTAGAAATTTTGAAGTTAGATACCGGACTTTGTAACAATCATTATTGTTCAGGAATGTATGGACGCAAGTGAAGCGATGAGGCTGAAACAGGAGAAATAAAAAGAAAGAGATATTTAGTTATCGGTTGGTTGCGTTGCCGGCAGAGGGCAGTGGATGTCTAACCACCGTTCAACTTGATGCATCTCAGAAAAGGAAAGCCCCATTCTCAATTATGCTAATTTCTACGATGGGAGACTTTGCGTATGTCGAAAACTCAGACATGCATTGCATGTACGGCAGTGCAAATGATAACGGCAGAGTTGCGCTACGAATGTATCACGCGCAGTTTTCAGATCGACGAATGCCGGCTCACAGAATTTTTCAGCTGCTACATCGTGAACTTCGCGAAACTGGTTTTTTCTACTTCACCAGACATGAAACTGGTCGTCGAACAACTGTACGCAGTCCAAGCCTGGAAGAAAGCATCTTGAACATTGTGGCTGATAGACACGAGTTCGTACAAAAGCTGTTGTTCATCATGTAGGTCTGAGTCATCAGACAGTTTGTAGAATATTAAATTAAAATCGCTTTCTCCCCTTCCATTTTCAGTGAGTACAAGCTTTGAATCCGGCAGATAATCCTCTCCGCCTGAGCTTTTCAGTGGGTGGTACAGCAATGGGCGCTGCAGCCGTACTTTATACTTCATGTACTATTTACAGATGAGGCGACGCTTACACGCGAAAGTGTGACTTTAATACGCGCAATTCCCATGTGTAGAGTAACCGAGAATCCACATGCAACGCGACCACATGCGCATTAACAATGATTCTGTATAAATGTGTGGGCTGGTTTTGTCAACGACTTCTTGATTGCCCCATTCTTACTACCGACGTGACTTAATGGCGAATATTATCTTATTTTTCTAGAACATGTGTTGCCAGAACTACTGCAGGATGTTCCGATCGAGATTCGTCACCGCATGTGGTTTCAGCATGATGATGCGCCAGCCCACTTCAGTTGCTCGAATATCTGAAAGGGCTGCACGTGTGTGTGAAATAACTGGCATCTTTGAACGTGCGCGCCAATGGCACCACCGACGCTGTCAAGCACGTATGGTCACTGGTGAACGCAATTTTGACAAGTTATTGTAAACATTACTCTTGTCAACGACGCTTTCAATAAAAAAATATGTCTTTTCCGTTTGTCTCTTTTTTTTTGTGTGTTGGCGCCTAACTGTCTCACTTGCGTCCGTACAATAAATGATACGTAATCCTTTACAATAAATGATTGTTACAATGTCCTGCACCTACCATTAAAATTTGTACCAAGAATTTAGAACCACCCTGTATAAATATTAAGGATTATATCTATAAAAATTCCTTAAAATACTTAATTGCAAAAAAATAAATTACATTCTTCAAATATTTAATAATATTATTCTAATAACTTCAATTCAAAAATCTACAGATAATTAATTAATTAATTATCTGTAATTAATTGATTAATTTTGAAAAACACACAAAATAATTTTTTTAAATAATATTTTATCCTTCCGAGTACCAATCCACTTCCTGCATAAAATATAAAATTCGATAAAATCCTCTCTTCACTATATTAGTTGAAAAATGGTAAATAAGTTAAATTCAAAAGTAAATGCTTTATGTTTTAACTAATATTAAAGGATTTAATGAAAATTCAAAGCATTTGATTCGAGTAAAATTTTCACCTAATTAATAAAAAACAATTCTAGAATGTTCATTTCATTGCAACAAAAATTAAAAAATATGCAAAAAAATGTTAAAATGTAATAAAAAATATGTTATCTACTTTTAGATGGTTTGCATATGATTATTTATGCATAAGGATCAATTAAGATTTATGATTTACAATTAATTGGCGCTTACAAATGAAGATAATTCTAATCTCGTAAATTTTTTATTCTTCAAAAATATTAAATATATACTCCTGTAAGGTTAAAAAAATTATTCAGAATGTTATTATACTGTATAAAAGCACTAAAATGCTCATAACTGTTTAACATTTACGTGTAAAACAAAAATTTAATTACAAGCTGAAAAGTAGAACTAAAATGATTTAAATACAGGGTATCTGCTCACCTGGAAAGTCATGAGAAATCGTGGGAAGTCATGAATTTCGGTATTGAGCAAAATTTGTCATGATATGTCATAATTTTTACAATGTTTTACAAAAAGAAAAAAAAATCATAGAAATTCATGGATTTAGGTCGCCGAAAAATCTATTTTTTAAAATGGAATTTACCCCCCCCCCCCCAAATTTCATGGTGTTCCTAATATCTGAATTTGTAACAAAATCCCCACTCACAGTCGTATTTTATTAAAATATAAAATGTTTTATCATGTTCTTTAAAATTTATGGCGTTCTTTTAAAAAATGAGAGAAAAAACATCCTTTCTAGAGCTAATTATCTTTTGAAGTTCTGTGATTTCAGTATTTTTGTTATTTTTTATTTTATCAATTTCAAATTGTAGCTGAAGCAAGCCAGTCATTGGCGAATTTTTTTTATTCCAAAATGATAATAGAAAAATCAGGAGTATTTCTTTCCTTTCCGATGAACAAGAAAAATATCTTTAGAATATAATTCTGCAAAAAATTATTTGCTTTTATATTTTTTTCAGCTATTTTATTGTTTCAACTCTTTCAATTATCTGTTTTTTTTTAAAATTTAATATCTATAAATATAAAGATGCAGAGTATAACAGCTTTGGTTGTACCTATCATTTCAATTAGTGTTATTATAATGCTATTTTAAATTTATTGTTGTGTTTTTGTGGGAGAAAACAGTAGCTTCATGAAGTCATGAAAAATTCTTGGAACTAGTCATGAATTTGAAAATCTAAAATGTAGCAGATACCCTACCCTGTTGTAGAAAAAGGACTAGACAGCCTAATTTTGAAAATACGTTTTCACTTACTTCATTTATATCAACTGTCAAAAAATGAAAGAATGGGAATATTTTAAATACGGGCTCTTTTTTTCTTCATTTTATTATTAATCATAATTTAAGATCATAGTGCAATCATACATAGCTAGCTATACACAATTCATTCATACAAAAAATTTCATAACCGAATTAGGCAAAACTTTTTACATATTAGATTTAAAAATCACAGATATTAGAAAAGTGCAATAATTAAATTTATATAGAACCAAAAGAATACAAACAATACATTTCAATACAAACTATAGATGTTCACATACTTGATTTTTTATTCTGTTAAAAGATAGAACAAGTGTGGAATTTCGATAACTAATTCTTACAGTTCAAAAAAAAATAGATTTTAAAAAAAATATTTTTCCTTTTTTTTTATTTGAAGGTTCATATGCTTTGTTTATAGTTGATTATGTGAATTAAGTAAGAATACGAGTTATTGAAAATGAAATAAAAAACATTCCTAACGAAGTATTATATTAGTAAAATGTGCAGAATATATTATTTGTAAGCTATTATAAAAAAAAGCAAAATATAGTTACAGTCGTTTAGATCAGGGGTTTCCAACTTACATGAGGTCGGGGGCCACAATTAAAAACACAAATCAAATGGCGGGCCGCAACTTTATCAAAAGTTTTTGTAGTAGCTTTTATGTTTGAAGGAACATTAAATATTACTGTCAGAGTTTTACCAAGTTGTATAAAACAAAAGTATTGAATGACGAATTAAAATAAGAAGTAAATTTTTAAAAAGATTTAATTGTTATTAATAATATTTTTAAAAATATTAAATAAATAATATTTCGGGCTACAATAACTTTAATGTGCTCCTATGTATTAAACAATTAATGTGCAACAGATATCTAATTGTTAAGGTATTAAAACTTACATAGTAGCACACAAAATATTCAATGAGAAAATTGAGGTTTTGTCGGATGCAACCACCAGAGAATAGATATTTACATTTTAAATTTAAAATTTACAAATGTGTGTGTAAATATTCTCCTACAAAATGGGTGGTTTCAAAAAGTTAAATCGGAGAATTTCTTCGAGAAAATTTCTGATACGCACATGCTAAATTATATTCACAAAATACAAAAAAAGTGAAGTAAAAAAGACAAACATACACGATTATGTTTGTATTTGAATAAATTTTTTCCTGAACGCAAAACCTGAAAAATAAATTTCTTTGCACCGTTGGTATGTTAAATTTTACAGAAACGAAGAAATTAGGTTTTTATTAACGAGAAATGTATTTTAAACCCATGTAGAATTTTTACGAAAATTGTCCGAACTGAAAATGACAACTAATATATTTTAGTTCGCGGGCCACAAAAAAATGCTTCGCGGGCCGGATGCTGCCCCCGGGCCGCCAGTTGGAAACCCCTGGTTTAGATCGATCCTTTTGTTTAGACATAACCATTCAGTTTGTGCAAGAATTAAATATCCTTTTCTAATATTTTTGGTGACTTCTTCAATATCTGAACTTAATTGTAAAAACACCTAATGTTGTCTGCACTTATTAATTAGCATATTTGAGGTCAACCTCTCGAACCATTAAGATTGAGTCATACGTGAAGATCCAATCATTAGATCAAACGTTATACAGCAGTGGTTTCCAACTGGCGGACCGGGGGCCGCATCCGGCCCGCGAACAAAAATATATTAGTTGTCATTTTTTGCTGACAATTTTCGTAAAAAATCTATACGGATTTAAAATACTATTCTCGTTAATAAAAACCTAATTTCTTCGTTTCTGTGAAATTTAACATACCAACGGTGCAAAGAAAATTATTTCTCAGGTTTTGCATCCAGGAGAATATTTATTCAAATACAAAAATAATTTTTCTGTGTTGCTCTTTTTTTTTTTATTTAATTTTTTGCATTTTGTGAATATAATTTTGCGTGTGATAATTTAACATGAATATAATTTAGCATTAACTGTGTATCAGAAATTTTCTCGAAGAAATTCTCCGATTTAACTTTTTGAAACCGCTCATTTAGGACGAAAATACTTACACACACATTTGTACATTTTAAATGTAAATATCTATTCTCAGGTGGTTGCGGCAGACAAACCTCAATTTTCTCATTGAACATTTTGTGTGCTACTATGCAAGTCTTAATACCAACCTTTTTAAAGTTTTATATCTTAATAATTAGATATCTGTTGCACATAAATTGTTTAATACATGGGTGCACGCACATTGAAGTTATTGTAGCCCGAACTTTTTAATATGCAATTAAATATTTTTAAAAATCTACTTCTTATTTTAATTTGTAATTCTTATTTATTTTAATTTGTAATTCTTTTGTTGTGTGCAACTTGGTAAAAATCTGACAGTTATATTTAATGTTCCTACAAACATAAGAGAGTCCTACATAAAATTTTGATAAAGTTGCGGCCCGCCATTTGATTTGTGTTTTTAATTGCGGACCCCGGCCTCATGTAAGTTGGAAACCCCTGGTCTACAGCATATGAAAGCGCCAATCATTTTACATGTCTGATAAAAAAAATAAAAAAAATTGCGAAACCGCATGTGCCCCTACTGATCTTGGTTCGGTGAGTTTCTTGCACTCTCACGTTCAACTCTGCTGTATTTTGTAAAATATTCTCAATTTCAGTTTCCACCTTCTGAAATCGAACCGAAAAATCTCTCAATCGTTCTATAGTGGCTAATATTATCAAGAAAAAAGTTCTTTGTCAGGAACTAGTTATTTTATCATGATCATGTAATGTCTTAGAAAATTATTTTGCATTTTATTAATGTATATAGTGCTTAAGAGTGCTTAAATAGTACTTTGAAGGTGCTTATTTTTAGTTGAAAGATTTGGTTTCGCACCCTGCGATAGCTTCACGTCATCAGATTAACAAATCAAGTTTTAACAAATTCATTCCATCAAATTAAAGCAAACACTCTATTTAGAATCATTTGGCATAATGCTCGAGATCAACTTATGCTAGTCGAAATTTAACACCATCGAGAGATCCCTTTAAAGAGATCCAAAAAACTTTTTTTCCACAGCATCTGTATTAAAGCTTCCCAGTACTGATGCCCTATATCTTCGTGCATGTAATACCTATTAAAATTGCATCAATTAACATATTACATATAATATGTCTATAATTAAAATTAGGCATCATTGGTATCAATAATAATATGGCGGTTTTTTTACATTTCTCCACAACTAATTAATGGCATTTCTCTATTAATTTTGCTTAATTGTTCATAAAAAATATAGTCCCGCAGTGGACTGATCGTTAAGACAAGGTTCCCAGTAGATCACCGAAGTAGAGCATCACTGCCTGCGGTCAGTGTGCGTAGGGTATTGGTACTCGTTAAACTGTTCTACCGTAAAGTGCTCGACTTCGCGTGCAGGTCGTCGGGCTACCGAAGCGGGGTACCATCCCGTCTGCAGAGGATCAAAATTGTGATGGCATGCCTTCGGATCATCCTGAGGGATGTTTCCCAGACAGTCGCCAGTAGCCCAGTGTGCAGCTCTATTGCGACGTAAATGAACTACAACAACATAAAATATATAGCTTATTTTATTAATTTCATTTAGTTCTTACTACCGGAATTTTTGGTTTTAGTGCACCGTTTATTTTGTTTTATTTAAATTTGTACAAATTACCAAAATTAACCTTCTTTGGAGTCGATAATAGTATGGCGATTTTTCACCAATCCCTTTAAAGAACAAGTACCTTTTCTTACGACAAACTTTTTTTTAAAATTTCAATTAGAACCTATTACCAAGTGCGTCATGGCATCGTTCCTGTCAATAATAGTATGGCAATTCTTTATGCCTTTCCTATATAAATTAGTACTATTTCTCCAGTAATTTTGCTTTTCAATGCATATTTTTCATTTTAATTACTATTGATTTTAAATTATTTAGTTACATAGATTCACGTTTTAAAAACATAGCAATAAATAAAATAAACATGAATTAAATTTTGAACTTGTAGTTTATTATTCAAGGTTTAAAAAAAAAACTCATTTCGGCCATTTCTTTTTTAACGCTATCACTTGTAAAATTTAAACTTTTTTGAAAAAAAGTGGGCTAAAAATTATTTTGAATGTTACTCTTTTACCTATTAGCAAAATGGGTCTTTAGTTTGGATTTCATGGTGTCCGCACTTTTCAACTGCAATAATCACTGTGCGCATACAGGGGTCTGTTTAGAAGAAATTTGAGTCCGTTAACGGACCCTTCACAAAATATCTTTTCATAAAAACGAACCCTTCACAAAATATCTTTTCATAAAAACGGACCCTTCACAAAATGATTGTTCTTTTAATCGGACCCTTCACAAATTCGTTTATCTTCATTATTGTTTTGTTAATCGAATAAACCCTTTCCAGGGCAGAAAACAAGAAAGATGGATGTAAACTAATTAATTTTTGTCTCCGGCAGACGATTCTTCCATTATTCGTTCGGAATTAATATTCTGCGTTCAGCAGTATAGGCTAAATACGAAATATTTGTATGTTGCATCTCTAATTTAGAAGCAGCTGTTTATTTTTGAAAATTTAATTTTTTTATTATAATTTTACAGTGCCGAGCATAATCTTGCATCTATTTACAATTTAAAAACTCATTGAAAAAGTTTTTTGCAATAACCGGACCCTATTTGCACAAATTCATAAAAAGGGACCCTGGTTGAAAGAATGTGAGTAATTTTTTCCCTATTTCACGAAAAACGGACCTTTCACAAAATGTCTGGACAGACCCCTGGCATGCGTTGCTATGGCGACTGCTGCTGTTTGATAATTTTTTTTAGAATTCTTTTTTCACTTTTAATTTTGTTATGCATTAAGTTGGTCAGTTTATTTTTGAGATATGGGACCAGAGAGATCCCATAAATACTTTTTGAGTTGTGAATAAAAAATAATTTTTATCTTGAACGATATTTTTTGTTTTTATTGTTTTAATTAAGAGTCAGAAATTCTAACCTACAGTTCAAATAGGATCGTTTTCAATACTAACTCAGATGGATAGGTTTACGATTTTCTAGCATAGTCTAACGTATTAAAACAATATTTTAACTTTGTGGTTTCCAGGTCAAAAGTTCGTTAAAAGATTTTTATAAATTAAACTTTTTTTTCGTCTCTTTTTTTAATAAAGTTGGCTGGAACTAATGGCATTCCTTTAAGCAGTGCGAACCGTACTTTTTTTGAGCTGGCTAAGAAAACATTTTTTAAGTGCTTGCGCTGGCAAACGATTTACTACAAAATTTGAGAGCGAAATTCAAGCCTTTTACTTTTTCTGTCGCTCTTAAAAATTTTAGCTAAATTTCGACTAACTATTTATTACAATTGGCCAATATTTGGAAATAGAATTCGGACTTGTGAGTCTCTGTTACAAAAGTTATCATAAATATTTTTTTGACCCTAAATTATTTTGGCGAACGGACGAAGGAAAATTTATCATTGGCTGACGATTTTATATCATGGTCTAACGTTTGAAGGCCATTTTCAAACTTTCAAAGCAAATGTTAGCTGAAACTTGTTTTTGCAATTTTGTTTCTAGATTAAAGAAAATATTTGTTGAGCTAACAGTTACGTTCATTGACCTAAGGTTTTGAAGGCAAAATTTAAAATTGTTTTATCAAAGTTAAAATATATATAAAATTTGTTTTGGTTATATTTTTAAGCGATTTAGCATAGAAAAGTTTTGCGACTTAAGCGATTTAGGTAAGAAAAAAAATTTGTTTGGCTAACGTGGACAACGATTTGGCTATAGTAGGCTAGAGTTTATAGCAATTATTCAAACTTGTAATTTCAATGTTATGCTTAACTTGTGACGAACGAAAATGTTTGCCCGAATTATGTATAACTGCAATTCTCTTCTATAGGCCAACGTGTTACCCAATTCAGAAGTCAAGGGAACTTCTGGATCAAGTATTAGAAGAAATTTGCCTTCGTGGAGGACTTTTTTAAGGGAACTAACCCGCATTTGCGTTACATAAAGAGGAAGACCACGAGAATCTCCCACTGTTAGCCTCACGGCAAGGGGACTCTAACCCATGATCCGTCTACCACTGAGGATATTTCTCGTCAGCACTGTGGTCCTTGCAAGCTGGATGCGGAATTCGTATCTACCATCCATTACCGGGGTTCGAACCCGGTTCACCTCATTGGAAATCCTTGTCTTCTGGATTGGGTTCAAAATTACAATGCTACGGAGTTGAACATTAGTAATCGTAAACCAAAAATTAGGTCGGCTGTTCAACGACGGATATAAGAAGGGGAAACGTTTTGTAGGGATAATGGTTTTCAACAATAGTCTTAAGTTTGGTGACAAAATTCAAACACGCGATTTCTATGTAAAACACTACTTTTTTCGCCCATAACATTTTATTGGTGATTGGGCTATCTAACATTTTAAGAACGAACGATTTCCTATATTGGGCAAACATTTGTTAAAATTCAATGTTGAAATAAAACTGCTTTCGATATCTTGAAAATTCAAAAGTAAGCAAATTTTAAATATATCTGTTTTCATAATAGTGAAGCAACACCATAAAAAATTTTAAACATTATATCTTATTAAGTTTTTTTAATGAACATACCATATCTGTCTACTGTCACTGCCATTAGTTGGACTATTATTATTATTTTATTATTATTTTTAAGTGATGAAATTTTCCGAAACCTTACAGCTATTACATTTTTTTGTTTTGATTTGGCCTGCAGTTTCCTATTATGGGTTAGTTACGGGTTAGTATTATGCGTTATAAAAACGAAGGTCAAACTTGCAGTTTCTAAATCATAAACTAACTAAAACTTGATTCTGTCATGACTTTTTTGGCGAGTGGGCTACCAGAAAATTCTCTAGATTTCTCACAATGCGCTCTTATTTGGAGTAAAAATGAATTTTTCTAAATCAAAAGTAAGCTAAAAATTTATTTAACATAACTCCTTGATCTAACAAAAAATTTTTATTGGACTACTGATTTCATATAATGGCCTAGAAATTGGTAATTTCGTACAAACAATTTTGATGGGCTAACATAGAACTAACGTTTTTATGTAATACTTGAACTCTTAAAAGAAATATCAAACTTGCGGCTTTTAGATCATAAATTAGCTTTCATTGTTTCATTATGTAATTTATAAATTGTTTTAGCCTTCTTTCGGTGTTTAACTAACGAAAATACTTGCTGGACTAACGTTTGGTAGAACAATTTAAATTTGTGCTTTCTTGTTCGAAAGTTAGCACCCAGGCTCTTTCTAATACAATACCACAATAAATTCTTTAAAAAAAATTATTTACCATGGGCTACGTATGTAAAAAAATTGCATTGGTTTTAAGTCAAACGGTTATTAAAACTTGATTTTGCTCTAGTTTTATTTAGTTTGATGGTTCAGCACTATTTATCAGGACTAACGTGTGCTAAAAAATCTATTCAGTAGCCTAACGTCTGAAGGCAAAATTAAAATTCTCTAACTCAAAAGTTAGATTTGACCTTTTTTGGTCGGTAGGCTTACAAGAGTATTTTATTAGGTTAACGATTTATTACTACGGGCTAATCATTGAAGACAAAATTTTAATACTTCTTATTTTATGCTATGAATTAACTAAAACTTGTTTTTCTTAGTGTGCTAATTTTGGTTATCAGAGGTATGGGAGTGTAAGTGCTTCATTTAATTATATTTTTTTCCCTATCAAATAAAAAATTCTTATTGACATTGTATAAATTAACAGTGGTTATTTCTATTTATATGTTTCTTTAGAAATGTTGATAATTTCATTTGGAATCTTATTCTTTCTTGCATTTTACAGGAGAGTTTGTATTGGTCTTCGTGAAGAGTCATGGCATTGACTTCACTGGTATTTTGTGATGCACCACTAGTTCTGGTAAGAATTTTACTATGCTTCAGCAATTGTAGGATCTTCAAATATACAGTGTACTTCAAAATAAATATAGCAATTACGAACGGCTCTAACTATTTAATGAAAAAAAATTTATCGATAAACTTTACACAAAATATAGAAGTAACTTCAAATTTTTGTATACTTGCGTCACAGATTTTCTATAGAACTTCAATTGGTCACACGGACAAAATCTAGGCCAGGAGTCCCCAACCCTATGCCCGCGGGCACTATGGCGCCCGTCGATCGATCTAGGTGCGCCCGCTGCTTGTGCCCAACGATAAAATAATTCCATTTTCCCTTAAAATGCTATACAAATACATACTGAAGTACGCTGGCTCACTAAAGGCAAAGTACTTGATAGATTTCTACATTTAATTGAAGAAATAAAAAATTATATTTCAACCGAAAATCAAATATTTTTAGAGCTAAGAGATCCTCTTTGCCTCGCAGATTTATCTCTCCTGACCGACATAATGGAAAAACTAAATAATTTAAACTTGGAGCTGCAGGGAAAGGACAGACATATAGCAAGAATGACAGGGGCTATAAACTCATTCAGAGATAAGTTATTTTTGTGTATATCTCATTTGAAAATGAAGTTTCTTGTGTATTTTCCAAACATGAAAAAATGATAGGTGACAGTGAAATTGGCTTAGCAACGCTTCAAGAACAATTTAAAAAGCGCTTTCAACAATTTAATATAATCGAGCCTTTGATCACCTTTTTTGTAAATCCTTTTATTAACCAAATAAACATACCGTAATAGCAACATACATTTCAGAATTTCTTCAAGTAAGGCGAGAAGAAGGGGAGATCGAAGTTTTGGATCTTCAGGATGATATTATCCTCAAAACTATTGTATCAGATGAGAAATTCTGTAATATAGTTGACAGAAATAAATTCCATTCTTAAAAGGAACAGCGTGGTGCGTTGCGACTCAAAGAATTCTAATCAACGGTGTGATTAAGAAATTTTAATGGGACAAAGGGCATAAAATTGTAAGTTACAAGTCACAAAACATCACAAAATAAAGCATTAATACAATCAGTGAGAAAACAAAACTTAAGTGGGGGGAATTTTAAACCTACATGTTATCGGTTCGAGAGATGGAGTTAAACTAACTTAGAACTGCTCTATTTGAGTCTCTTTAGTGTTTATAGAAGGCGTTTCTAGTGAACTGGAGTGTGCTTTGATGTACCGTCCTTTATTTATGTGTGAGACTTCTTGAGAATACCATCTGAATTTACTGATAAGGGTTGGGAGACTTAACTTTGTGCAAAAATGCACTTAATTTTTAGTACGGTAAGTACCGATTTTCCTGTTTTGACTATATTTTCAAAATTTTCTCCAGAAAAAAAAATACCCTCAAACATAACTTTAACACTTACTTGATTCTTGTATATCCTCAACTTTCATTCTTTGGGGATCTTACCGGCATGGTGCTTAGCTTTTTCAAAAAGTGCTTTTCGATTTTCGTTTCTTAAAAGCCCGTAAAAGTGCTTTTTTCATTGGGTGTATTTAAAAAGTGCTTAATTTTTCCCTTTTCAAAAATGGGATTTTTTTCCTTTACCATGTCTCTTTTCACCACGTATAACAAAAGCGTGCTTTTCACATTGTTCTATTCAACGTTTTCACAATTCATTCAACCACAATCTATTTCGGCTTACCGTCGTCCATACCTTGAGAAAGCACCAATCATTTTACATGTTTGATGAAATACTCGCGAAACCGCATGTGCGCCTACTCATCTGGATTTGGTGAGATTCTTACACTCTCATGTGCTATTGCATTTTGCAAGATAATCTCAATTTCAGACTTCATTTTCCACCCTCTGATATTGAACTGGAAAATCTCGCAATCATAATGGCTAATATAATCAAGAAAAGAGTTTTTTGTCAGAAAACTAGTTATTTTATCCTGATCATGTAAAATCTTTCAAAATTATTTTGCCTTTTGTTAGTGTATATAGTGCTTAAAAATATTTTTGAGTGCTTAAAAAGTACTTAAAAGGTGCTTATTTTTTGTTGAAAGATTTGGCTACGAACTCTGACCGGCTTTCGCTAATCCACTTGTACAAACAATTTATTTTAAGTGAGATCAGTAGATGTACAGATTCAGTAATTTATGACAGTGATGCATAGTTACCGACTCCTTATTTCTTTTTATTCATTGAAGAACGTGGAAACTTAAGTATGCTATCAAATTAGAGATTAAACGAACATTGGGCCACTATTCTACATTCGGTAAAGCTCTTTTTTTTTTGGGTGGGGGGGAGGATGATTTGAATAGATTTAACAAAGAATACTCTAAAATTATGTGTTTTTATACACCATGGAAATACTTTTTACATATATTTTTTAATTTCTAAAATTTGTTCATTTAATTTCTTAAATGCAAATGGAAAAGCGAAATTTGAAGGATTCAAACTAGATTAATTTATATAGAATCATGAGCTTTGTATTGCTGATTTTTTTAAAAATATATTCAGACAAGGTAATTTCGTCGTCTTTTCAACACTTTTTTGTTTAAGAATTGAGAACCTTTTTTTTAATCCTGCTTTTGTTGTTTTTTATGTTTTAATTATAGCGCAGCATTTTAACACAGCATTTTCAATTTTTTTCCTGTTAGATAAGACAGATAACAAGTAATGCAGGAAATTGTGATTCTCAAACTTTAAGTTAAATTTCAGAACTAATAACTTTTTTTCTGTTTCTTTCTTACATGATAGAAAAGAATGTCTTGCTTTTTCTTTTTTTCAGATTAATAATTTTGGGTCTCCCTTGCATGTCAGAATAGTTTTTTTAAGATCTTAGTTGAAAGTGATAATTTAAATGAATTTCACCTCATTATTTAACATTCTTATGATGCAATCCTTAAAACGTATAAATCGTTTTTAGGAAAATAAAGCTATCGAATATTTTTTACTGTCATCCATTTATAATTTATATCTGTTGATTAAAAATTTTATATTTTTCATAATCCACTTTAAACTGAAAAGTTTTTAAAAAAAAAATATGTAAATAATGCAACAAAAGATTACATTATTTTATGATACAATTTTTGCGCAGAAAATTATATTGCTTTACTTTCTTTCCACATCATTATTATGCAAAGAATAAATTTCAATTAAAAAAATAATACATCCTGTTAATAATACGTAATGTAATCTTTTCCTGTTAAAACTATAAACCATATGAAGCAAATATTTCTTAAAATTAAACCCATACAAAGATACTAAAGATTGGAAAAAATTTTATTCACAATAATGCTGATAAACTGTACAAAAATAAAGATTTTTGTACTATATTAAAAAATGCAATACACATAAATAAAAATGAAAATATTATCCTTTTTATGAATGACAATCCACTGTTCTGGCAGCTTCTTTTCAAAATTTCATGTAAAATCTTCATAATCTTTAATTTTTTCATCAGCAGACCATTGCTTAAATTCTTCTTCCCTTCTTTATTCAAGAGCAATAATTCTTTCTTCTGTTGCTTTTCTTTTTGGGGGCCTTAATTCCTTAGTTAAGTAATGATGAGGTAAATTTGGAAAAATAGAGGAGAAGGCATCAGAAGTTAAGTCTGTGCTCTTTCGTGGTACAACAAGTATCGAGCCATCTGCTCGTACTGCTTTATGTTCTCTTTCAATAAAGCGTTCTTCAAAGTTTTTGAGACAGATAACTGTAGAATCACTAGCTGGAAAGTCTTTTCGATGAGGGAGTTTCTCCCATTGATTCCTTCATTCTAAATCTTTTGGGAAACTAGTGATAATTGTATATGCGTCTCCTTCGTAACTAGAACGGTACCCAGGTACACAGCATGATCGTGGCATCTGCAAAAGAAATACATATAGCACGTTCCATTAATTTACGAAAAAATAAATATCTAATTTGAGATGAATTTAAGAAACAAATAAAAAATAATAAAAAAACTCAATTTTATATACTTCTAATTGAAAAGGCATCTAAAATTATAAATTAAATCTCATCATTATAATCTCATATTATAATTCAATATATTTATAAACAGTTTTAACAAATTCATAACATATGGGTCAAGCTAACGCTTGAAAAGTAAGAAATAAAAAAAAAGTATATGAAACAGATTCAAAATATCATGGCAAAATAGCCACATAATTTGTTTTAAAATAGTCACTTTCTGTAACTAAAATGGTGAAAAAATATCTTATTGCTTTTCATACTTATTTCATGTAAAATTATGAGCAAAACTAGTTCCAGTAATAGCTTTTATAGTCAGTGATATCTTTTCTTGGTGAGATTTATTTATTACAAGTAAAAAAATAAATTTTAAAGATTTTTTACTTATTTATTGTAAAAACAACAATAACAGAATTACTGTTATTTAATTAAAATTACGGCTTAATGTCTGTTAATTTTTTACACAGACAATTACACCTATGGATATTAGTGTAGTAGATAATATCACTTGATAGCATGTAAGGCATAAAATAATTGAAGAAAAAAATTTTACAAGTTGACTAAGTTTAAAAAAAATTTACGGCTTCATGCGCATAATGTTTTGAAATAAACTAAAGATGCAAAGTAATATTAAACCTATATTTAAAAATTTAGCAAAAATATATAAAGTCATAGCACATCATAAAATAATATGCTATGTTTAATCTATTGAAATTAGTTTTTATTATTTTCATTAAAAAATTATTTTATTGTTTTCACTGTCATTTATAGTACAATCATATGTGTTAGTCTTCATAAAATGTATATATAAATTTCAAAAATATTTGCTAGTAAAACAAAATTAAAACTATATGTATTTCTAGTTTTGCTTTATTGTGTATTTAAATTATTTGAAGTACTAGAAACAGTTTCTTTATTGTTTTTTAATGTTATTAAAAAAATGTCAGGTAATGAAAAGAAAAGCAAAACAATAATATAAGATTTATGTTTACAAAATGCTTCAAACCAAAACTAATATGCAAATCAAAATAAAGCTGCTTAAAATTTTAAATGTAGATAAAATTAGGTTTTAAGTTAGTAAAATCAGAAAATTTATTAATTTTTGAAAACTGGAAATAGACTAATTAAGAAATAATTAAACAGCAATTGGTTTGATGTTTAAAACACTTTTATGCACATTGATAAATACTTGCTTTTTATTTTAGAAGTTACGTAATAAGAAAATACTCAATAGAAAATACTTAAAAATTAAATAATACCTGATGTTTATATAATGTTTCAAACCAAACCAAATGGAAAATCTGAACTAAAACTACAGTATAATTTTAAGAACATAAATTAAAATTTTGTATGTATGAGTAATCTGTGTTTCAAGAATTTAAAATTAGAAAAATTATACTAATAATTCAAAATTGAAAACAAAAATATATAAAAACAATTGTTTTTATATGCATGTGTAAAAAATTAAATTTATAGGTACCAGACCTTAGTAAATATTTATGGATCAAGCATTGCCTACTATACATACCTGGTAACAAATAAAACTATTTAATAAAAGATACTTAATAATAAAATATGACTTCATCTTTGCTTAATGTACTTAATCAAATTAAAGCTGCAAAGAATTTTTAAAAATTTGAATTAAACAAGAAACTATAACAATTAGACACTAATGAAAATTTAAATTAAAAATTCAAACATTTAATATTTTATACATATAATTTATATAAATCAATTGAGAGATACTTATGTAAATATTATTAATATTTATTCATTACTATGTTAAATGTCAAATAATTATAAAAAAATCAACTTAATACTAAAACTGCAAACCAAAATAAAGATGCTATAATTTTAAAAACGCATATTAAGTCTTAAAGGAAGGTATAAAAATGATATCTTCTCAAAATTTAAATCTGAAAACTAATTATTCAAGACTGGAATTAGAAGAATAAGAAAATTTATAAAAAAATTATTTTAGCTTATATGTAAATGGATAAGTATTATTGCTTGATCTTCAATATTGCATGCAAGATTAGTAAAACAGTATGACATAAAATCTCATGTTTATGTTTCAAAGCAGAACTATTTTTTATTAACATAACTATTTGTCATTGATATGTAGATAAATAAGATATTCAACCGAAATGTACTGTAAATTTTGTTTGTACTTAATATATTACAAACAATTAATTATACAATATGGAAAATATTGTAAAAATAAGAATTACAGGCTTTTTACATCAAATAAGAGAAAAATGCAATATAACATCGAATAATCCAATATTTATACGATGTAAAGCTAAAAAATAGATTTAATGTAATCTAAAGTAATTTAACTAATCTCAATTACTATGAAATCTATAAAATATCTATCTAATAAATCATATTAGCAACTTTTATACAAAATAAACAGATGGAGTTAGCATTTTAGTAACTTGAAAAAGGAATGAACAATTTATTTAGAATAAAATCTAGAAGGGTAAACAAACCAGTGAAGGAACAACCTTTTAAAAATTCTTATTAATTTCAAAATTCGTAATTTTAGTTAATTGACAGTGTCAACATATTTGTTACTAATTGCAAATTATGTAAACGAAAATGTAGAGACCTTGCATAATATTGTTTTAAAGTTTTGGAGGTTCAAATAACAAGTAGTAAGAAGACCAAGTGAAGGAACAGCTCTTATCAGTGACTGAACACCCAGTAAAGGAACACTTAATTTTGGTTATTTTTTAATGCTCTTTATGAATTTATAAGCCATACAAATATTGAAAAACAAGCCCATTCTTGAAATTATAGCTTATAAATACTTGGAAAATGCTAACTTTTTTATGTAATCATGAATTGAAAGTTAAAGTGTGAACATATTAACACATACCTTTCACTCACTGGTACTCGTAAATCTATGCCAAGTAAAGGAACATGACTGTTCCCTCACTAGTTAGAAGTTTTTTTCTTCGTATTTTTAACATACTTTTGATGCGGAACATCACTAAAGGCATAAGAAAATTAAAGTTTATTATTTATTTTCATTAACTTAGAAAAAAAAACAATAAAGGAACACTTGTTCCTTCACTGGTTTTTCATCGTTTGGTGATCCAGTGAATAAACACCCCCTTATCTCAGTACTTTATTATGCTATGATGCTTAAAAAAATGAAACGCAACTTCAATAACTATATTTTGAATTCTCTTTTTCACAGTGAGAAAAATAAAACTACTACATGCAATTAATTCCACTTCAAACATATAAATACAAACACTCCCCTTATAATTTTTTCAAAGAAAGAAGGTGTTGCAGAGATAATAATAAATTCAAAACTTTTTCCAGAGAAGTCTATTTGACCAGGTAATCCGAAACATTGCTAGATGATTACTGTTTGGCAGTAAGCTATCGTTACCAATCAGTCTAAAGAAAAACTTTCAAATTCATATTTTTAATCAATATATATGAAATGTTCCTTCACTGGGTAGTGTTCCTTCACTGGTTGGTTTACCCTACGTAACAAAGAATAATTTTTTTCGATAAGTTACTCATTGTTACAGGGTGTGATTATAATTAATAAGCTTTTAATTTAAACATTAAATTTGATTTAAACAACACAATCTCTCTAATACATTAGAAGAAACATTTAAATGTATTTAAATAAGATAAAGTGAACTTACTTCTCAAAAGGTTTGCTTTTCAAAGATGAACACTTTTCAAATAGGTCGCTTCCAATCGGTTTAAATGACTACCTCAGTCCGCTGTCTTTCTTTTCGACCTTCGTCTACTTAAAATCTAACCCCCCAGAGAGTGACATCACAACTAGAGAGTAGAAACAATATTTCGGCTGGAACACCCTATCTCGGAGGCTTTGAGCTAAACCGCAGTTGCGTTACATGGAGAGAAAGACCGCGAGTACCTCCCACGGTTAGCCTTACGGCAAGGGGACTCTAACCCATGATCCGTGTACCGCTGAGGATATTTAACGTCAGCACTGTGACTGGGGCAAGCTGGATGCGGAATTCATATCGCCTGGGTTCGCATTATTGGAAAACGAACGCTCTGTCTCCTGAGCAATCACGACTCGTGATTTTCTCATTTTATTTTATTTTGAACCCATCGTTGAACAGCCGTAGCCTTGTAATTTTGAACCCAATCCAGAAGACAAGTGAACTCCTGGATCGGTACCCCCGTAGGTATGGATTTGTTATAGGAACATGGAGGACTTTAAGACTCGACATATTTAACGTGCATCAGTCACCATATACTACCATTTTCATTAATTCATTCTTCAGCTGGCGAGGATTGAACCCGCGACCTCTTGGACATCAGGCCAGCACCCTACCGACCAGGCTTTCCCGATGTTTACACTGGCCAGGATAGCCTGGTACTCCCGGTATAGTAAATGGTTACTGCTATACGTTAAATCTGCCGGGTCACAAAGACCTCCATGTTCCCATAACAAATCATACCCCTAGGGATACTGATCCAGAAGTTTCTTTGTCTTCTGGATTGGGCTTAAAATTATAAGGCTACTGAGTTGAACATTAGTAGTCGTCAAAACAAAATTGGGCAGGCTGTTCAACGACTGTTTTATAATTATAATATAACATTTAACGTTTACGCAATTCGTTCGACTACGATCCATTTCGACTTACCGTCAGTCTGCCAATCATTTTACACGTTTGATAAAATATTTGCTTGTCCGCATATGCGTATGCTGAGCTGAATTCGATGGGAAGGATTCTCGTACTCTCATGTATAACGGCCTTTTGAAAGAGATTCTCAATTTCAGAATTTTCAGGCTTCATTTTCCGACCTCTGAAATTGAATCGAAAAATTCTCTCATTTTTACTGATCACTGGGATTAAATAAACATAGCCATTTTTTCTCCCAATAGCAAAGGAAAAAATTTTTTCTCTTGTTAATTTCATCGTTGATGAAGTGCTGTCGTCTTCCTCACTGGCAAGCTAAATGGCCTTCTCGCGCTCATTATGTATAGATCAGTACCATAATCCTTGACTCTGACATGGGGATCATTCACTAATTACGTATTTTGATGGTTATCCCCAGAGCAATCAAGAAATACAAAACTTTATTGCCTCTAAATTCCCGTCTTGTATTTATTCCTTAATTTAATAAAGATAAAAATTGATTGAGATTTTTAGTTACAATATTTTTATCTGAGGGACCATCCACCTATAATTTACCACACTTAAAAAAAAATTCTTGCATTTAATTAATTTTTTTATTATTTTTTGTTGTTGTATTAATACTTTTAAAAAATTTCAGTGCTCTTAATTTGGTTTATGAAAAAACTCAATAATACTTAAAGCAGGGGTCTGTTTAGAAGAAATTTGGGTCCGTTAACGGACCCTTCACAAAATATCTTTTTATAAAAACGGACCTTTCACAAAATATTTTAACTTAAAAACGGACCCTTCACAAAATGATTTTTTTTTTAATCGGACCCTTCACAAATTTGTTTATCTTCATTATTATTTTGTTAATCGAATAAACCCTTCCCAGGGCAGAAAACAAGAAAGATGAATGTAAACGAATGATGTTTTGTCTTCGGCAGACGATTCTTCCATTATTAGGCCGAAATGAATATTCTGCGTTCAGCAGCAAAGGCTAAATACCAAATATTTGCATGTTGCATCTCTAATTTAGAAGCAGCAATTGCTGTTTATTTTTGAAAATTTTAATTTTTTTTATTATAATTTTACAGTGCCGAGCATAATCTTGTATCTATTAACAATTTAAAAACTCCTTGAAAAAGTTATTTGCAATAACCGGACCCTATTTGCACAAATTCATAAAAGCGGACCCTGGTTGAAAGAATGTGAGTAATTTTTTCACAATTTCACGAAAAACGGACCTTTTACAAAATGTCTGGACAGACCCCTGCTTAAAGGCAAGATTTAAAAAAGTATGGATTGTTTTCCGCAGCATGTCCTTATTTAGAATTTGTGCAATTAAACCCTACATTCAATCAATAAATCAATCAATTAAAAAAGTATGAAGTTAGGGGCTTTCACTATTTTAAATGCAGCAGAAAATCTTATGTTATTCCAAAAAACTCTAAATTCATTTCTTCATTATTTGATTTAAAAACAATTGAGATAAAAAAATTCAATCATCTCAAGTTTGTTAAATATTATGAATTTAGGGGCCATATAATAATTTACTCCTGACAAAAATGTTTTGTTTCAAAACTCGTTTATTTACATTTCAAAATTATTATTTTTTAATCATTACATGAGAGAAGTGCTTAAACCAAGTAACAAATTTTAATAAAAATTATTAGGGGTCATACTCTAATCTACATTTGTAATACCAATTTATTTAAATTTTCTTAATTTGCTTAATTCTTTACTTATCTCTATAAATTCGATATAATCAATAACATAATCTTGTCAATGTTTTGTTGAATATGCTTTTATAAATAACTTATATTTAAATCTAAAAAATACACTTGTGATCCTTTATGAATAATAGTTAAATTAATTATAATTTTTAATAAATTTCTTTACCTTATTAAATAAAGTAATTAGTACTGATTTAAGAAATATAATGGGTCGCTCAATATTAAATATGCTTAAAATTGGGAATTAGTTTTTTTTATGATGGCAAATGTAATCAAGAAAAGAGTTCTTTGTTAGAAACTAACTATTTAATCATGATCACATGAAGTTCTTGAAAATTATTTTGCATTTTGTTAATGCATATAAGAGGAACTTCCAACAATAGGAAGAGAAAATTTTTATTAGTGCTCATATCCTAATTATGATATTTTTTAAAGTGCTCACAAATATTTTTTGAGCACTTAAAAAGTGCTTATTTTTTGTTGAATTTGGCTACGTACTCTGGTTTTAGCACATGAAAATCGATGATTAGATCAAAATCATTAAGGGTGGACTCTTTTTAATTTTTCGCACTCTACATGCCATGTACACTTAATTTTTAAAAAAATTTTATTAAAACAATAAAAACTTTTTAAGGTCATTAATGCTAATTTCACCCTTTGCGTATTTCGTCAGATCTCGAAAATATTTTAAATCCAACAAAAATTTTACCCACATTAAAAAAAGGGTTAGATTCAAAACACATTTTCACTGACCAAGAAAACACAAAACCACAAACGTAGGCGCAATGCGAGAAATCGTTAGACCACACGACAAAAAGTTCTGTCTAAAACAGTGGTTCCCAACCTTTTGTCGACCATCGCCCCCCTCTTGGGGTTGGCTGACACATATCGCCCCTCTCTCTTTTTGCTCAAAAAACCATTCATTGTTGCTCGTGAGCAACCAAACACTGAATATATGCAATGTTATTTGATTTTAATTTAAATTGTAATGCAAATAAGGAGGCACATTTATCCTGTCATTTTTATTAATTAAAAAAAATTGTGCATCTTTTTTTTTCAAAAAGAAATGATATTTAAAACGGAATAGTCAAAACAAAAGTAAATTTTTTTAAATTCAAATTTTAATGTAATCAAGAAAAAGTTAAAACGTTAACAACTAAAATTTGCGAAAAAAATGAAGATTGAGAAAGTACATTTTTACCACTTCAATGACTGCCCTGTGCTTGGTGTATTTCAAGTTAAAGCTTGAATGTCAGGTTTTGTGCTCCTCAGATTTAAACGCGGGTCTCCTTTGAAGCAAATATCCAACCTTTCTCTTTGCATTGTGAGTAGCTGGAAGACAGAACTAAATCCTGTCTCTACTAAATATGTTGACGGGAACGAGATAAGAAGCGGCTCAATTTGTTTCCACAATTGTGGATAAGTGTCCATAAGCTTTACCCAAGCTAACTTGTAACTGTATTTTTTAAAGACGACTTTAGCCTCACAGTCATACTTCAAATCTAAAATCTCAGTCTACAAAGAGGAAGTGAGCTTATCCACAACTTCAAAAGAGAAAGGATCGAAAATCCAATCCGGAATTTCTAATTTCATTAAATCTTTAAATCTTGATTCCATAACTGATCAAGGTGATCAGTAAAAATTAAGATTTTATTTTCGAGAATCTCGATATCTGCCATTGAGCACTTTTTAATAGTTGGAAGTTGCATTAGCTCTTTGCGACCAATGTTTGACTTGTAGATATCAAGCTTGGCGATGAATGAAGATATGATTCCCTTAGCCTTGATAATGTTCATTTCATTTCCTTGAAGTTTTACGTTTATTTCCTTTATTTTTTCAAGACTATGAGTGAGGTACGCAGTTTCCAACTTGCGTTACTTCAAACTCTCACTTAAAACAGGATCAGTGGGGTCGAGAAACTCAGTAACCGAATCCAGCAATTCGAAGAAACGGCTCAGTTTCCTTTTGAAAGCCATCTCACAGCTGTATGTAGGAGCAGAAATTCGAAATCTTCATCATTTTCATGCAAAGTTCTCGGAACAAACGGTTATTAGGAGAATTAGCTTTTGTTTTATTGATGCCGGAAATAACCAATTTTTCGCAGCCAAAAGTTGACGATGAATGACATAATGAATGGTGAGATACTTTCTTTTTTAAGGTGACCAGAATCTGACAACCAGACATGGTTGGAGCACCATCTGTTACACAAGCACATTTGTGAGGGGAATTTCTTTTACCTCAAAATAATCTTTGACCAATTTAAAAATCGACGATCCTTTTGTATCTGTGTTCAAAGTTCTTGTAAACAACATTTCCTCGTTAATCTCCTTACTCTCATTTATGAATCTCACGTAAGCAAAAACAGCTTTGTTATCTATCACAGTTGATTCATCAGTCCGCAACGCAAATTTACCTTCTTTCAGAAATTTGATGAGTTTTGATTCAACGTCGGCGGCCATCTCATCAATACGCCTGGAAACAGTATTATTGCTCAGAGGAACAGAGTGACTTATCAGATTTCCGCCTGCGATACCAAAACGTATGACGAAAACGATCCTGCACTTGAATTTTTTTCCAATTTTTAACTATCATAATTCTTTGTCTACACCAGAACCATAGGTTTCATATATATTTTCAATTTCAATCTCAAACAGCATTTATTATTAATATTATTAGCAATTTTTATCTTTTGAGTACTCGTCGCCCCCTGATTGCCCCCCTAAGGATTATCGCCCCCTTGAGAAGCTCTATCGCCCATTTCGGGGCGATCGCCCCCAGGTTGGGAACCACTGGTCTAAAACAAGTTTTAACATATTTATGATCTAGAAAGAAAGGTTTGAGTTTAACCTCCTTATAATTTTTCTCTTCAAATAAAATTTCTGGCCGCAGCTGTCAACTGGTAGGCTCCTTAAGGATCAAGTACAGGGCTGCTGTTATTATTATCTAACCTCCTTATTTTGAAACAACAAAACTATTTGTTAAATATGAATAAAAATATGTCTTAGCCCATTAACCGACCAAACAACCACGTGTTTTAATTTTTCTCAGAACATTAACATCTAGTGAGCGATTGTCAGCCTGTGAAAAAATTTTTGTTATTGCAAGCGCCAAAAAGGTTACGACCCAAAACATCCTGTATCCAACTTCTAATAAATTGATTATTTTGGTTAATTAAAAGTTTTTATTTGAAAGTAACATTTGAAATTATACGTTATCCTAGCAGTTCACAATTTTTTTTTTCCGTTTGTGGAACCCTTAATAATCAAACTTCTATCTGTGGAACCCCGATTTCATAAATTAAGTTCATTAGGTGAATGTACAAACTAATTATTAAACTAACATGAAAGACTGCTAATTATGAAAAACTACTAAAAGACAATTATACATTTATTAACCAATAAAGTGCGATTTCAATTTCGAAATATTTAATAGTAGGAATAAAATTTTTTCGTATCTTAAATTAGGTTTGTAATCCGACAGTTGAATTAGCAAGCTGAATCTAATCTAGGCATAGATTTGTTTTCAGTCTAAAAATGAATGAAATAGGTCGTTGAAATGAAAACTAAAAGGAACTTAAGTTGAAATTAGTTGTTAGGGAATTGAATGTAGGGTTTAGAGGTCCAGATGAGGAGTTAGGAAAGCACATTTCTTTATAACCGACTTTAGTTTTGATTTGAAGATCGCAATGGGACATACTAATTCAAATTAGTCCATCAATAAGTTGTTTGTATTTATTTTTTCATGAGTATGTGCCTTTTCTTTTGTCAATTTACTTTAAATAATTCAGTAAAGACATCCGAAATATTAAGTAAATAATGATTGTAATAATGATGATGTAAATAATGATGATGTAAATAATGATTAAGTAAATAATGATTAATGTACCGAAATATAATTATAGGTTTCAAAAATGTTATAAAGTTCAAAGTCTCGGTACCCCTTTAAATCTTCTACGGAACCATAAGGTTCCGCGGAACACCATTAGGGAGCAGCAACTTTAGCCCATCGAAGAAAATCGTGATCGCTCTAAACATTTTCCTCGATCATCATGCAGACATAAGTTACGGTCATATCAAGCGAATTTCTAATCTACGTGGTTTTTAAAAAGCGCTTTAAGGTGTAAATTTTTAATTTTCGTTTTCCAAAAGCCCTGACAGGTGCTGCTTTTGTATTGGGTGTTTTTAAAAAATGCTTAATTTTCCCTTTTCGAAAATAAGATTTTTTTCTTGACCATGTCGATTTTCGCCACGTATTATGCAAAAGCGTGGTTTTCACATCGTTTTCACAGTTCATTCAAACATAATGCATTTCCGCTTTCCGTCGGTCCGTAGCGTATGAAAACGCCTATCATTTTACATGTTTGATGAAATGCTTACGGGTCCGCACGTACGTTTACTGAACTGGATTTGGTGAGATTCTTGCACTCTCATGTGGAACTCTGCTGCAATTTGCAAGATATTCTCACTTTCAAGCTTTCATTTACCACCCTCTGAAATCGAAACCGAAAAATCTCTCGATTGTTTTTTAATGGCTAATATAATCAAGAGAAGAGTTCTTTGTCAGAAACTAGTTATTTTATCATGATCATGAAAAGTCTTTGATAACTAGTTTGCATTTTGTAAATATTTTTAGCTCTTAAAAAAAGATTTCTAGTACTTACAAAGTATTTAAAAAGTGCTTATTTTTTGGTGAAAGATTTGTCTACCAACCTTGATCTAATAAACAAAAGAACAAATCGCACATAGAAAACTGGAAATTTACACAAAAAGAAAATTTATACAAACCTGTAAGTCAGCTTGTCTTTACCTATTAAATAGTAAATCGCATGCATGCATTGTGAGGGAAAGAAAAAGCAATATTTAAGTTTAATGATTTTTAATTCATTAAACTTGTTCAGTGTATATCTTCTAGAAATAATTAATCAAGTCTTATAAAAACGCAGTAAAAACTTATGCCACCTCTTCTATGTTACTCACACTATGTTACTTCTATGTTACTCACTTGCACCATGCACATATTCGTTATTTTAATTAAAAGTGTTGTGAACATATTAATAAATTTTTATTTCATTTTGTGATTTGAAATGCTTAGTAAAACTTTGCTTATGCTTTTTGTTATCTTTTCAATTTACGCAGGACAATTTGTGGCCCTTAATTTTTGGACAGGGAAGTTAGGGTGTAAGATGAGCTGTCGAATGTGGAGTAACATAATTCTGGAAAAAAAATTTCCTCTTGTTTCATAAATTAAGATGTCCAAGTAACTTTTATTTATCAATCATGGTTCTAAAAAAAATTTAGTTTTGTTCTACTTGCAATGAAAATATTTTTTTTTTTTTATTTTTTAAAAGATTTTGATGCCACTTGTCAACTTTTGATGCATGTTTCTTTTGCTAGCTTTCTTTTCATCTCAAAACTGCAAACTGCAACACAAACATTTTCTCTGAAACTACTTCTCCAATAAACTTTAATTTTGTTGAACGCATTTTTTATATTCAATGAAAAATTTCTGGAGTGATATAACCTATAGAAAATCACTAAAGATAATTGAATTAATATTTTGAAAAACACCCTCGCGTGCGCGTTAAATTAATGAAAAGCGTATACTAATTACTAAAAAACAGCGATCATTAATCTAGTGAGGGATCTTAAGTGTAAAAATCTTAAAATGTGCCTCTTTATTTTAATTTTTAAAATCAACTGAAATAAAATTTGCAGTAAAAAAAATCAATCAGGTTTAACCATTTGACTCAGATAGAACATTGGTTTCCCTTTTATACATTTTTTTCTGACAATCTAATTACAAGCAAAAATATATTTTGGTATTTTTTAATTATAACATATCAGTCTAATGGTTACTAAAAAAATCTCTTACTTTATCGGAATTATATTTGTGCTAAAAAATACAATCTGAAAAAGTAGTTTAAAATTTTTTATCCTTGATATTCAAAAATTTATCAAAAATTGATTTTAAAATTATATTTTAATGATGAATAACTGTTTCTCTTCGATCTGAATAACTGCGAAGAAACGAAAATTTGAAAAATTGTTTGGACATGAGCCATCCGACATTTCATGCTGTATTTCATAATCATAAATTGTTAAAATGCTAAATATGATATTTTCACTCATTTTGATCTAAATAAATACAAAATTTTATGAAAAATGTGTTTAATAAAAATTCTGCGTCATTGCTAAATTTTAAAGAAAGTAGTAATATGAGACACGAAACTAAGAAATAGTTTATTTTTTATACTTAAATATTACAGATTTTTATTTTGTTACTAAACATTTAGTTGAATTATGATGGAAATTAAAATGTAAAATAAGTGTATAAATCATTTCCAATGAGCAAGAAAATGTGATGGGCTGATTCTTACTTTTTTTAGCAATTATTTAGCGTGTACAAATAACAAAGTTGAAACATTTTACACCGATGACTTTTTTAATTTTCATCAATTCTTCGATGCATAATCTGAAGTTGAAAATGGTTAAAGGATTTTAAGATCTTCATCAATGAATAATGAACGGTATTTACTTTTAGCAATGTTTATTACGAATTAGCAATAGGTGGGTGACGCATATTCATAAACTGAAATTATTAATAATGATTTTATAATAAACGCTAAAAAATTTAGCACCCCAGGCACTAAATATATTTATGACCAAAAACAAGTTCAGCTGATTTCTGACCAGGAAATTGGACTTGGCATTCAAATATTAGCCTATCGTAGAAAACAATTAATGAAACTTTTTGATACCTACGCCACCAAAAAAAAGTTATTAAAAAAATATTAACTAAACTAGAAGGCCTGGATAGCTTTGTTGGTGGGGCACTGGACCCATATCCAAGAGAGTTCGATCCCCAACGACCCAAGACTCCCCGTGTATTAAACGGTGACTGATGCCCGTTAAATCTGTTGAGTCACAAAGTCCTCCATGTTCCCATAACAAATCTGGGGGTACTGATCCAGGAGTTTCCTTGTCTTCTGGATTGGCTCAAAATTTCAAGGCTACGGAGTTGAACATTAGTAGTCGTAAACCCCAAAACTGGGTCGACTGTTCCTCGACAGTTATAAAATAAAATAACTCAATTAAAGAGAGCAGCGAAAACAGTTTCTTAATAAATTTTTTGTTAACTAAAAATCCAAAACTTTTCAAGGGAAATTTCAAGTTTAACAACGCAAAGTTAGCCCATAACAGTAAGCCTATATTTGGCATCAAAAACTTTAATTTCAAGAACGTTAGTTTTTGTAAAAATAAAAAAAATTAGAAGAAAATATTTTTAAAAAAACATTGCTCCAAAATCTTTGGTTAGCCGCCTCGCCAATAAAAAGTAATGGCCAAAACGTTACTCAAGCATCAGTTTTAATTTGGCCCCAGTTTTGCAGTACATTTGAAAAAACAACGTAAAAAGTGGCTTCGCAACTATTTTTCTTTGTATTGCTATAAACGCTAAAATAGAATTTTCGAAAATTGATAAAAACAAAATTTATTTTTGAAAATATTTCGTTGCAATATGTAGCGTATCATGCAAAGATGCCAAATATAACTCAATTTTGATTTTTTTTTTCTTTTGCACTTCAGAGTTGGGTTAAAATTTGCTTCAATAAGAACATGCACCGAGGGTTGGTTTAACATTGGGATGTCTGGATTTTTAAGTATTGGTCCTAGAAGGACTTCCATTATTGAAACAAGATTCCTTTCTATCTAGGACCAATATTCAAAATTATAGACACCCCAATATTTAACCAACATTATAAGCCTATAAGGGACCTAGATAGAAATGATATTACAAAGCTTAAACACTTCAAACTCAGTTCAATATCGGAAGCTATTCTAAGCAGGGTATCTGCGCACCTGGAAAATCTTGAAAGTCATGGATTTCAGTATTGAACCAAATTTGTCCTGAAATGTCGTGATTTTTAACTATTTTTCTTTTAAAAAAAAATAATGGATTTAGGTCGCCGAAAAATCTTATTTTTAAAAGGGAATTTACACCCCTCCCCCTCCAATTTCAAGAAGTTCCGAATATCTAAATTTGTATCAAAATCCCCATTCATAGTTATATCTTATTAAAATATAAAATGTTTTTATCCTGTTCTTTAAAAATTATGGTGTTCTTTCAAAAAATGAAAGAAAATACATTATTTCTAGAGTGAATTTATCTTTTAAATTTGTGTGATTTCAAAATTTTTGTTATTTTTTATTTTATCAATTTAAAATTCTAGCTAAAACAATATTTAGTGGTTGCTCTTTGTGATATTCTCCCCATTCAGCTCTTTATTCAAATTAAGTAATCTTTTTAAAAAGGAGTCATCTCGATTTACTTTTTAAAAAATATAAAGAAATCTTAGATGAAAAATCATCTGCTGGAGGGTCTCTACTACTGGGGACATAACTGTAGAAATTTTTCCTTAAACGTAATTGCATAGTTAAATTTAATTATCATTTTAATTTATAATTTGTTAAACACGACAAGAAGAAAAATCAATATCGCTAAGAATAATTGAGCAAAACATTTTTTTAACCTGTGAAATAAAAATCAAGAAACTAAACTGGAAGATAAGTTTAAAACGGAAGATAAGTTTAAGGATAAAAACTTTTTACTTTACAAATAAAAATTGCACTAAAACATAAACAGAGGAACATTGTTTGAGCCAGCAGTGACTGCTAGTTTTCATCTCCAACCCAGTTTGTAGTTTGCAGAGTCTGCTTATTGGTTTGGCAAACTGCTACACTCATTGACTTCAGGAAAAATAGACATCTTCTTTGGCTCCATGGTCAACCTATCAAACATTGTTTTGCTAGTGTGAGGGAAATTCGTGTTTTGTCTATCTACGAATTAAAGAGTACCAAAATAATTAGTGCAAATTAATAAGTGTAGATCATCGTGGAATGAAGTGTTTGATACCTAACCATCACATTATTGTTTAACACTACATATGTTAGACATTTTTATTAAAGATTTAAATGTTTGCAACTCGTTTCATTTATGAGCATGGTAGCTAGGTTGAGATATTGATATTTTTTTTTTTACAAACTAATATAACTTTATTGGGAACAAAAACAAACACATAAATACAAAGAATATATATTCGTCGTCAAGAGGAAAATCCTGTCCAGGCGACAAAGAAAAGTAATACAATAAATTTAATTTAGAAAAAAGGGGGGGATATTACAATTATGAATTATTTTGCTCATCACAAGACCTCATATATTGTTGAACACTGTAATAATAGAAAAAAAACATGAAACTATATAAAAAAATTCATTATCCATGTACATTAAAGCATAATAATATTTGTAACTTTAACATAAAATTATTTTTATAAACTTTTCGAAATGAAAAAAAGAATGAACAACCTTATTTAATAATTGTGTTTTTTGTTCTCTCTGCCCCTTATCTCTTGTGAAGCAAAACGATATTTTCGAATTTTATTATTACCATACCTGCCAAGTGTTTTGCTTTACTCCTGTATTTTACGACTATAACCTGTAAACCCATATATTCTAAAATTTCTCGGTATTTTCTGAAAGTTTTTTAAAAAAATTTTACCCAATAAAATATCCGCTGATGGCAAAAATACTTCTCTTATTCCTCAACAGATAGTGCTATTGCTAGCACTGCAGTACGTTGAGTGTTAATAGTTTAAGAAGGTTTAAGTACTCCTTGTAGTCAGGCTAATTGTTGGACGTTTTTGTGGTTTTCCTCTCTATGTAATGCAAATGCGGGTTAGTTCCTTCAAAAAGTTCTCCACGAAGGCAAATTTTGCCCAGTTCTTGATTGATCTAGGAGTTCCAATGTCTTCTAGATTGGGTTCAAAATGACAAGGATACAGAGTTGAACATTAGAAGCCGTAAACTTAAAATTGGATTGGCTGTTTAACAAAATAATTTATAAATAATGGTTTAAAAAATCATCTTTAGATTAAGATTTATATACATATCATTTTGCTAAATGCAAGTTCTTATATTATTTTCAATTTTAAATCTCTCTTTTTGACTTACATGATTATGCATGATGTATCAAAACTTTACTCGTAGCCTAATAAATGTCGATAGTAAAATATCTGTTATTTTATTTGTTCAATGTTGTCAGGTATGTATTACATTCATGTGATTGATCATTGTTTTGAAAGTATATACAATTTATTTTTCAGCTGCTGTCAGTTCCTTGGCTTAGTTTGGCACTCACTGTGAGGAGTTTCTCCCAAATATTTTAGTCCTTCTTTCTGCAGAGGAGCCTCCTGGATTGTGATGATGAAGTGAGAGACAGAGCAACCTACTATTTAAATATCCTAAATCAGAAGCAAAAAGGAATTTACTCCCAATTCATATTAAATGGTACATCTCTTTTCTTTATTTAATTTATAAATAAAGCTTTGAAATTTATATTTGCAATAGTTTAGTGGAAGTAGGTATGAAGTGATGTTTTAAGAAAAGCTTAATTTCTTAGTGCAGAATCAACTATGCCAGAAATGGTTTCCAAATAGTAAATATGTACAGTTTCCTAATTATCCAGGGTTTCCACTTCACAGGGGAAATACAGGGAATTTTAAAATCACCTGAAATAACAGGGAATTTTATTTTTTTATCTACAATTTTGGAAAATACAGGGAAGTTAGTTTCTTTTCGTCTCTGACAAAATGGTGACCCACTCAATGCATAATCTGTGAGATAGGATGATATTCCAACTATACTAAACTATTTCATTTACTATAGCATTATTTAAATATGTTCATCTGTTCCTTTTTTTATCTTAGTTTTTCCAGCAATTAAAACTAGCATAGTTAAGACTAATATAGCTCACACAAGAGCACAGTAATTGCATTTCCTTTTATGATATTGTCTATAATGCATGGTGCATAGCGTTTTTTTAAAAGTTCTTAAAGGTGCTTATTTAAGATTTTCGTTTTTTTAAAAGCAATTAAAACTGCTTTTTTCATGAGGTAATTTTAAAAAGTGCTTAACTTTCCCTTCTCGAAGATTTTTTTCTTCTTTACCATGTTGCTTTTCGCTGCGTATTATGTAAAAGCTTGGTTTTCACATTGTTCTATTCAACGTTTTCACAATTCATTCAGCCACAATTCGTTTCGGCATGCTGTTTGTCCGTAGCGTATAATAGCACCCATCATGATGACATATTTGATGAAATACTTGGGGGTCTGCATGTGCGTCTACTGAGCTGAATTAGTTGAGATTCTTGCACTCTCATGTACAACTCTGTTGCATTTTCTCAAGATATTCTCAATTTCAGGCGTCATTTTCCACCCTCTGATGAAATGAAAAATCTCTCAATCTTTTTATGGTGGCTAATATAATCAAAAAAAGAGTTCTTTGTCAGAAACTGGTTATTATGATCATGTAAAGTCTTTGAAAATTCTTTTGCATATAGTGCTTAAAAATATTTTTTGAGTGCTTAAAAGAAGTACTTTAAAGATGCTTATTTTTTGATGGGAGATTTGGCTACGCATCCTACAATGTGCACAGAGAATTTTTTTCTTCCCAGATTTGAGTGGAAACCCTTTTAAAGTTTTGAAATTTATATTAGCAATAGTTTAGAGAAAAAAGATTTGAATATACAAGGTTATATTTTGAAAAAGCACAATTGTTTAGTTTAAAGATGGTTCCCAAAAATGGTTTCTAATGTGAACAGTTACCTACTAATGCTATATTGTTTCAAGCTGATGTTACTAAATCCACGTAAATGCTGTTTGTCTTCTTTCACTAACACATGAAGTACACATCTGTACAGTTTCTATTAAAAAGAAATTAATCTTAAATACAAAAGTATGGTTGAAAGCAATAGATAGGGTAAAAGTTAACTGTTGGTTCTTCCCCTGTTAAATAAGTCACATTAAGGTTTCAGTTCATTTAAACTAACAATGTGGGGATTTGTAGTTTAATGGTTAGGCTATCCACTTTCAGCAGTTGTGGGGGGGGGGGTCAAGTTTCAGATGGGCATTTGATTTTTATCTCTAGATTTCTGTTCTGAGATCCATTTGGTATATTTTATTCAGTTTATATAATATTTTAATTTAAATTATTTAAAAAAAATTTAAAATTCCAAAAGCAAAAAAAAAACTAAGTATTTAATATGTGGATTTTTTTTTTAAATTGTCGTCTAAAATTTTTTGATAAACTAACTGAATTTTTTTAAATTTTATAATAAATAATTTAAATTTTTATTAAATTTAATTATGAAAATGTAGACAAAAGTATGTTGGACTAGTTTTTAAAAAAAGGGAAACTATTTATTACATAACTAGAAAATCATTCTATTAAAAATACAAAATTTATTTCGAATGCATTCTGATTATTTGAAATTCAATGGATTATAGTTAAGTAATAAATAGTCCTTTTTATCTTTTTTAAACAAGCGTGATAATATAGTTTTGTTTAGATTTTCATAATTAAGTTTAATGAGAACTTAAATTTATTATAAATTTAAAAAAATTTAGTTATTAAAACATATTTATTACAACTTTTTTAAAGAAATATAATCCTTAGGTTTTTAATTAAAAATATTGAACATCGATTCATTTTTTTTGTTCTTATAAATTTTAAGTTTTTAAAAAAATTATTTAAATTCAAAAATAACTTATAAATTGAATAAAATATTGTAAAAAAATATCCACTTGCGAAATGATAGTTGATAAATTCTTTCTCCTCAGCTGTGATACAAACCCCCGACCTCTCTTGTATAACTTGAACAGACTAGCATTTACACTACAAACCATAATGAGATGGAAAGTTTGTTAGCTTAAGATTAACTGAAACTATGATGAGGCATATTTTAACCTAGGGGCAGAGCTGGCAGCTAATTTTTACCCTGTCTAAGATTTTCAACTCTGCTCTTTAAATGTTTCACATGATTACAATAGCTCCCTTTAATTTCTCATCAACGCATTTTTTTTAAGGTTTGTCAATTGCTATAGTTGGTTTGGAAAAATCTTTGCATCAGTACACATTTAGAACCTTCAGAATTGCCCTTCGATATCAAAAGTGTGCCCATGGCTACTCAACCTTTGATAGAAGATAAGAGAGCTGGTAAGTTTCTTTCAAATGGAATTTAAGTGTATTTATTATGTGTATGCAGGGTATCTGAGCACCTGGAAAGTCATGAGAAATCATGGAAACTCATAAAGTACGTTATTGAACAAAATTTGTCATGAAACTATTTTTTTACAAAAAATCATCTAAAGTCATGGTTTTTGGTCACCAAAAAAATCTAGTTTTTGAAATGGAATTTACCCCTACCCTTCTCCAATTTTTATGGTGCTGTGAATATCTGAATTTGTAACAAAATCCCTACAAACAGTCATATTTTATTAAATTATGAAATGTTTTCATCATGTTCTTTGAAAATTATGGCGTTTTTTTTTTTAAAAAAAAAAACAGAGATGATTGTGCTCCGGAAAAATCCGTATTTTCGGATTTTTCGATAAATGCGATCCTGAAGTTTCCGGAAATCCAAGGTTCAAAAGTTTCAAGAAATTATTGATCACATTTATGCATAAAAAAAATTTATGTTTTATTTAGAAATATTAGAACTCGAATTTATAATTGGCATCACTTTCATTTGTAAGTATTCTTTCGGGTAGAATAATAAATGTGATTATAGATAAAAGTAAACTTATTCATTTAAATTATGCTGCATATAATTTATTTAGAATTTCATGTTTTGAAAATAACAATGATTTAAACGTATTAAGACGTTAATTTTTTGAAATATGTAATTAATGACTTAATTGGAGAAATTTTCAGGATTTTTGAGTTGAGCTTTTAATTACCCCTTAAAATATGAAAGAAAAAACATCATTTCTAGAGCGAATTATCTTTTTAACTTCTGTGATTTCAGAATTCTTGTTATTATTACTTTTTTTATGTTATCAATTCAAAATTCTAACTGAAGTAAGCCAGTCATTGACGATTTTTTTTTATTCCGAGATGAGAGCAGAAAAATTATGAGTCCTTTCTTTCCGATGAACAAGAAAAGTATCTTTAGAATATAATTCTGCAGAAAAAAAAGAAATATATATATTTGCTTTTTATATTTTTTTCAGCTATTTTATTGTTTCAACACTTTCAATTATCTGTTTTATTAAATTTGAAATCTATAAATATGAAGATGCAGAGCATAACAGTTTTGGCTATACCTATAATTTCAAAGAATGTTATTGTAATGCTTTTTTAAATTTATTGCTGCTTTTTTTTTCGGAGAAAATAGTAACTTGGTTAAGTCATGAAAAACTCTTCCAATTAGTCATGGACAGCCATGAATTTGAAAGTCTAAAATGTTGCAGATATCCTGTGTATGTAAGTATGATTATTTGATATTGTTGATTTGTTATTTTCAGATGTTCCCATCATTGGGAAGTCCAAAGATAAAGTTGCTGTTTCACGTCAAGATATATTTGCAGGTGATGTATTTATCCTTATCTTTATTTATTTTAACACTATTTTTTAAAGGTCTTGCTCCAAGAAAAATAAAGCCACAGTATAAGTGCCTTAAATTTTATACTGCATGTGAAACATTCTCCGGTTAATCCGACATTTGTGCCCTTCTCCTTTATTGAATTATTATTTCCACTGCAAGTGATGCTGAAAAAGTTAGTTAATTTGTTTTTCAATAACAATTAATAATTCTGCATACAGCTTGATGCTTATTTTGGCAGCCTACTGCTTCGTAGGAAATAGCTGTCTAATTTGTTTTCCAGATAAAAATTGTGTTTTTCTAGAGCGTCTGGAGTGCATGGTTTCTAAGCTCAATTTAAAGCATATGCCAGTGCACCGGTATAGCAGCTATTATCTTTGATGCATCGGAGCTCTGATTAAGCGGCCAACATGAAAAGACGCACGCCATGTAGCGTTATAAGGGTTTAACTTTTATTTTTTCTGTTTTTATTGTACTTTTTAACGGAACATTTCTGGTAACCAATTGATTTATCATGATTTTGTTTAATGTATATTGATATATGTATGCTATGGTATATATGCTATGGACAATTTGAAACTTGAGAAATAATAAAAAATGACATTTTTGAAATCTCGTTGAAAAGTGGTAATAACTGCTTAAAAGTCATTTAGATTTACGATAACACCAGAAAAAACTCGTGAAAAAGCAATTATTTAAAATCACGTGGAAAAGCGTAGAAATAACTATTTGAAAAAAATCCGTCATTTTAACGATAAAGCTTACAAAGAAAGTGTAGTGAAATAAGATTATTTGAATGCGTGATTCAACTTCAGGATTAATAATATTATCACATTAAAAATTTCAATATTTTTAAAACTTTGTGAAAATACGTTGTTATAACTGCCGAATAATCCAGAGATAATCGATGAAATCGACAGAAGTAAATCGCGTCAAAAAATGATTAATCAAATATGCGATAGATAACTGACTAGACAAAAAATTGTATTAAACGTTTCGGGATTTTAAAAAATTTAACGATATAGGTAGAGTTGTAACTGACGAAAGAAGGATCGAAACGTCACTTGGATTTACGATGTAAAAAAAAATTTTTTTTTAAAAAGCTAGTTTAGAAATGATTACTAAAATTTAAAGTTCGTGTATACTCTTACTATCGTGTTAAAAATATTGGGTTTCTTTTAGCAATTACAAAAATTGTAATTGTTTATCTTTTATTCACATAAAGGTCCATGTAAGTCTTAATTATTGCAATCTGTTAACATATATAAAAGAAATTCTAATTGCAACTTATTTCATATATTAAATACATTGCTTACATTTCTGTTCTAATTTTATATATAATTTTTAAAAATAATTATCAAACATCTAAGTGACAACATCTAAAGACAATTCTTTTTTTTTTACAAGATTACAAATTTCTGGTATGTTGGGAAAATATGTCGTTTGCGGAAAACGAAACCTAAGATAAAAGCTTTTGAAATTTAAAAAGCATTAAAAAATATCAAGTCTCCAAAATTTTCAATTCAAACCGTTACAGAGTGGGACACTGCTAACTTATTGATTCCAATGCATGTGATGTTCGTGAATCTTAAAATTTCTAGCTTTATGGTATGTTTAAAACAAACATTTTCATCATTTTTTATTTTTTTAAAATACTCTTGAAAAAAATATGTTGATTTTTTTTAAAATTTTTTTCATGTTTTTTTCTGGTTATGAGTATTGTTTTTTAAAAGAAAACTTTAATATGTAAGAAAAATATTATGAAAGAAATGAATATCTATTAATGTCCATCAATTAATGTCCATCTTCACTACTGGTGTATAAATAGAGGCCCTGATTTTTGTAAAATTTTAGGGGTTCAAAAATTCGATATATACAATTTGATATATGGTATTTTAATTATTCTACTCTTGTGTGTTTCTTTAAAAGACAGCACCTTAGAGCGTCCCTTTTATTAATAAGTACTGTTCACATGACTTAGACCTAGTCATATTTAGTTAGTTTTGATGATTGTTACATTTGTGTTTGGTGCAGCATGACCAATTCTAATTCTTCTGTCATTAAGTTTTACATATATTGTAATCCATAAAAAAATAGTTGGTATTATCGCCTATATGGGCGTTTATTTTATTTTAACAATTTTTTAATTTTTATTTTCTCCTTTATTGAATGCATTGTATCATATTTCATACATTCAATGCTTTGTGTTACTTTCATTTCATAAGTAAGGGGAAAATTTTCTTGTGGAGTATGATTAAAAATATACACTAAGTGCAAGTGCAGAAAAAAAATTCCATACTTTTTAACTATTAAAATTCTTTTATGAGTCTGGACTTTTCAACTTTATTCGATGTTCAATCTTTTTTTCATGTTCAAAAGGTAGTTTTCAAGTGTTTACTGTAATCAACTTGAAGAAAATAGTGAATGAACTATGAAGTATTCGATATAATCACTTTACTATTCCACAAATGTGCAGGAAGTGCCTGACTGCATCAGAGATGTATAAAAAATGTGTTTTGTTTCAAAAAGTTAGTTTTCAGTTCATACATCATTTAATCCCTCTTCTAAAAACAAAAATGGTTTATATTTCTCAGAAAATATTTGTTTATACAATGATATTTATTAAATTTTTATTATTGTTGTTTTTTGTTATTGAATTGGCAGATGATAAATTAGTTGGATTATACAAAGTCTTTTTTTAGAGTATCGAAGTTTTGCCATCAGCGATTTACCTGAGTGTTTTTAATTTTGCGTTAAAAAGCAAGTTGTTTTGTGTACTTATATTGCAACTTATAATGTCTTTCAGTACTTGGAACATTAAGTAACACACTAAAGTACTTAGTTAAAGATTGTGATCCAAATAGTGGGGAACAAGATGATGAAGAAGGCTATGAAGATGAATATGTAGTGAGTATTCTTATTTATCTTAAAACGATGGCTCAAGGAATGACTCTATAACAGTTGTGTACAGTCCGCAAAAAAAAAAACGAATCACCCTGAATAACTTTCGTTCTAATGATCGGATTTTCACGAACTAAGTGTCAATCTTAATGGTTCCTGGGGGTGACCTCAAATATGCTAATTAATTAGTGCTAACTATTAATTAAGTTATGAAATCAGACACAAAAACGTACTTTCTCTGAATAAACATGCATTTTTTTTTTGCATATTTGGATTTCTTATCTTCAAAATATAGGGGGTAGCCGCAATCTGGGAAATGTGGTCCCGATAGTTTGGTCAGGAGAGCGATTCAAAGTTCGTACCCCTTAATGTTAATTTCGCTTTTTGCGTTTTCAGTCATATTTTCAAAACTAATGAAGCAATTCAAAAAAAAATTGCACCCACTCATAAAACTCATTTACCCAAAGCAAACTTCATGCAAAAAATAATTTTTAATAATTTTTTATTATTTTTTATTATTTAATTAAAGTGAGGATGAAAAAATATTGAATTATAAGGTATGAATTTTTTTATACCATATTAATCTACATATTTTTCAATTGAAAAATCTAAAGTTTCAACTGTTTTTATTTATTAGAAGCTGAGAAAAATTAAAATTAATTATTTTTAAAAAAATAATTTGGCGACAATAAAGAAATAACTGATTGGGGCGATTAATATTAAAATGTGATAAACTTGGGAGGAACTTGACTTCGCGCGCGTAGCGTAAAATTTCATTCATATTTTTTTCGCTAATAATCGTTTGCTAATCTTTTTATTTTTATTTCTTTCACACTATGAAATACGATGTTTCTTTTTTAGTCATTTAATAATTTATTTCCAATTTAGTAAAGAATTTTGAATAAAAAACACTTTATTCAACAAATGTCTAGTTTTAAAAAAAGCGTGCTTCTGATAGAATACACCAGATTGTGCTTATTTAATGTGATTATTTTTTATTTTTCTTATTTTTTTTTTCAATAACTGATACAATTTCAATAATATACATACGTATGCATAGATTTGGAATAATATATTTATCAATTTCTTGAATATATATTTTATAAATATTAATAAAAATACGTAGTCAACATTTTTAAACATCTCTCACAACATCGCAAATTTCTCAACATCTTATAGGGTAAACTAAACAATTAAGAAACACTTAAGCTTAGCTTGCCTTTAAAAAAAATTCATAAAAATTTCAAAATTTGTAATTTTAGCTAAATGATGGTGTCGACATATTTGTTATTAAATGCAAATTATGTAAAAAAAAGTTAGATAACTTACATAATATTGTTTTAAGATTTTGGTGGTTTAAATAATAAGTAGTAAGATGACCAAGTGAAGGAACAGTTCTTACCAGTGAATAAACACTAAATTTTCCAGTGAATGAACACTTAATTTTGAGAATGTTTGATGCTCGTTAGGAATCCATAGGCCACACAAATGTATAAAAAAACAATATTTTTCTTGGAATTACGACATATAACCATAGTTAATGTGGAAAATATTACTTTTTTTTTCAGTCATGGAATGGAAAGTAAAATATGTTTGAATACATAATTTTAAAAAAATGTTTTTCATTTTTTTCTCACAGTTTAATAGTCCGTTCTAAATTATGAATGTTTATCATTGTGTAATCCGATGATGTTTTTATTATTATTATAATTCGATCATTTTTTTGTTTACTCTTTTCCCCATATTTTTTAAGCTTTTTTTTAAAAATCTTTTTAAGTATTTTTTTTCTCTTCGTCATGAGTAATTTATTTCTTTTTCTTTTGATTTAACCTTCCTCTTTTTTCCAAATTTTGGGTCAATGTAAATGTATCTCCGAAATTTCTTTTGATTTTCCAGAATTCCTCACTGGATAATAAATGAGAAAAAGGAGTTTCGAAGTTTGAGTAAAACCCATCTCTCATTGACTTATATCTAGTAGTTACATATAAAACCAATTGTTTTTGCAACTAACAATGCCTCAAGCGGACTTATCTCAAAATCAGTTTTCAAGATACTTTCATTATTAATGTTAGTTGTCTCAGCTTCAGAGCCAAAATTTGACTATGCAATTGTTCTTTTTGAAATAAATTCTTCAATATTGAAGAAAGCACAGGCTATTGGATATTTGGGAGATTAAACTTTTCTGTCAATGTTCCTTTAAAAATTTGCAACATAACTTGTGAGATTTCCTTCTCAAGCTTCTGAAGAAATAGCGCATCGTTACTCTCAAAGCATGTGTTTTGTTGATAAGTTGTCTTGCTCATTAACTCTTGGTGTCTGTTTTGCATGCATTTGTTACAGTCAACGTTTTCTACATCGAATGGAAAAATAACGCATTTCATAAAAGCATTTTAACTTCATCAGTTGATGCCTCAAATCTTATTTAAAAATGGATGTAAAATTTTCTAGACATATTGTTTTACAATTCTTTTGTTTTCAAGATCTAACGAGAGATTTCCATGAATTAGGTAGAAAACTAAACCAGAAAATTTGTTTTGAGGAACAAAACTTGCTTAGTATCAAATTGATATGAGATTCATACCTATCCAGAAGAAGCAAAATATGGAATTTGATTGCATTTTTAATTAGCCATGGGTAGAAACATTTGCAATACATTTGTAAAATGTTGCTGCGGTCATCGTTTCATTTCATGAATAGCTTTTTCCAATGAAATATGTAGCAGGGACTGATTCTGTAATATCTCAACGAATTCTTCTGTAAGGAAAAACTACCAATGGAGGTACTTTTTCCTTCCTAGGTACTTTAGAATATAAATCCTTATAATTTTTAAGGCCGAAGATTTTTTCCGTTTAAGGGCAGTATTTAACTCTTGTTTCATTCGCATTGTAAATGCAATCACTTTATAAAAGGAAGCCAGGGCTACTTCCCTCCTAAAGATTCTTCTGAAGTTCTTAAAACCAGTATTTCGAATATTATTCTCTAAGGGAAGTTTTGCCTTTTGAAATTATCTTCGCATTGCACTGAGTTATCGGTGGATGTGGCCTTAAAAAAAACTTCGTCCATTTTTCACCTAGATAATTGTCTTTAAATGGATTTTTCCTACCAGTTCCCGTTAGGACATTAAAGACGGCAATAAGATAATAATTTAGCTAATTACTGGCACAAAATCCTGCAAAGAAATTTTCCATTCAAGCTTTTATTATTATATTTAGTTGTTATATTTAGTTAATAAACATAGTTATTAAGGTGTCTAAGGTATAATGTAATAACTAATCACTACATTTATAAAGATAAATAATAAATTAATTATTATTATAATTCTTTAAATAAATTTAGCAATTAAATTTGCATATTTAAATGAAATTGTTATAGTAACTATTCATACAGCATTTAACTGAATTTTAGGAGTCCTCTATGTCGCTGAACTACTAATTATCCATGTAAAATCATATTTCACACATACTATTCATTCACTGGGAAATCTATTCTCAGTGAAGGAACACGCCTGTTCCTTCACTGGTTAGAAGTTGTTGTTTTTTTTTTAACATAATTTTGATTTATAATATGACAAAAGGTACAAGAAAATTCAAATTTTCATTTATTTTCATTAACTTGAAAAAATCCCAGTAAAGGAACACTTGTTTATTCATTGGTTTTTCATCGTTCGGTAATCTAGTTAATAAACACCCCCTAATCTCAGTACTTGCTTATGTTATGATGTTTAAAATAAATAAAACGTAACTTCAATGACCATATTTTGAATTCTTTTTTTCACAATGAGAAAAAAAAGCATTATTATATGCAAGTAATTGTAGTTTAAACGGATAACAACAAACACTGACCTTATAATTTTGTCAAAGAAACAAGGCGTTGAACAGATACTAACAAATTCAAAACTTTTTCCAGAGAAGACTCAAAGACCAGGTAACTAAATGCATTGTTAGATGACTTCCTATTGTTAGGTAGTAAGCTACTGTTACCAATCAATCTAAATTAAAACGTTTAAAATCTTATTTCTAAGAAATATCTATGAAATGCTCCTTCATTTGTTGGTTTACCCTATATCATCCTAATCTTAAAAGAAATTTCTGTAAGTGTATCGCAGAACTATTTTACCAACTATTTAATTAAATTTTAACGTTTTAAAAATCTTATTCTTTACCATTTTACGTTTATTATTTCTTCATTAATATACTAAAAACTGTTTTTAGAACTTTAATTTAGATTTTCTTTAATTTAGGTTTTCTTTTTAAATTATAGTCAAGTTTTTTTTTAAGGAATTATTGTCAGCTAGCTAAGAATAATACCTTGTTAAGAAATTAAAAACATTTAGCTGTTTAAAATTATTTAAGGCAAAACAGCTGATTATTTACTTAGCATACTATTTTTTTTTGAAAAAAGAATATAAATTATTGATTGTCTTTTTTGTTTTGTTTCTTGTGACTTCAACTTAGATTATCTAAAATAGTGCTGATGTTTTATAAGTCACTACAAAGAGGATAAAGATACCGAACAGCTGTGGAATACGTAGCCAATTTTTTTAGTGTCTTAAAATATCTCAGTATCTTAAATGTCGTCCTACTATCTTGGTTGTGAAATTAAATTTTTAATTATCTGACCACGTGTGATTCACTAATTATTTCATTACATCTTTCACTCTTTATGATACCAAGTAGATTTTTTTTCTGATAATATACTAAACTATTTTGTTTAATTTTTTACTTTAGCATGATTTCCAAGATATTATTGTAGTATAATTTATTATCAGGAAAATGCCTTATTTTGTTAAGCAGGAAATATTAAAAATTGAAATTTGTAAGGATTCCGAAGCTGTGCCAATTTTAGAGGCATCTGATTTTTAAAAAAAGTACTATAGAAAACACACAATTTCCGAACTTATTTTAATAAAAAAAAATTTTAAAAAAACGTGGCAAGTAGCCTAACATACTTTTTACAGAAACTGTGAAAACTAATTTTTCCTACATTTCGTCAAAAGAGGATAAGAATGATATTGCTCCAAGGGACCTACTCAATAATTTTGCTATTTTCAGAATGAAATCTGTTTGATCGAAACATATTATTCCTTGAAAATTAAAACGAGGGAAAAATTAACTTTTATTATTAATCTAAGCTTATTCCATTTATTTAATGATAGCGGTATTAAGGTTAAGGATATGCGCTGGAAGCTCCGTTTATTATTATACTATAAATGCATTAAATCATGTAGCTTGAATAATTTATTTTAAGTAAATTATTTAATAATTTTAAGCAAATAAGTGTGCAAAATTAAACTCGATCGAAATACTCCGAAAGTATACCCTGAAATATATGTAGAATAAACTTTGGAATCGATATATAAAAAATACCTTTTCAAACAACTTCGAGTAGGACGGAAACGCTTTTTTTTAAAAAAGTTGTCCTTGTAACTATTTAATTTCGATTCCTGGTACTAGGGGACATTCCATTTTCACATTCGACTTTTGAAATTTCAATTGTAAACGGAATTTTTTATGACCTTAAATTAAAATGTTAAGGCTTGCAGCAAAAAAAAAAAAAAACACTTTTTTTTTACTGCATTGATTTTTTTACAAAGTAGTGAATTATTATTTTTTCAATCTAAGAACCAGTGCCTATAACATATGTAAAACTTATTTTAATATCAAGTGAAATAATATATATGTTGTGTAACTAAATGGATAATCCCAAGAAACTGAATCGAAAATATAAAAACTTCATTGATTTAAAAAATTAATAGATGATAATAAAAATAGACATGTTTTGAGCGTCCAATAATAAAAGTCACAAGTTATCCAAGCCTGACAAGTCTTGAGAATGGGCGATTATATTTGAAATCTCGAAACATGTCGGCTTTTACTTCCCTCTTCATATGTTTTGAAGCCATTTGAGTTTTTATCGTCAATTATACTGCTTTAAATTTGGATCTTGATCATTATTTTGATAAGGATTTTACACTCGTTAAAGTAAACATATGCATTTTAATATTTTATCAGGATTCATGTGGTCTTTAAAAACGTACGAACATCAATATTGTAAAAGTTATATTTAACTTAAAAATTAACATTTTGACACCAGATATTTTGAGTTAATGAAATTAAATATTTTATCTTTTAAGTTTTTGTGCCCCCATTTCAGTTTCTTAAGGATCTTACGAGCTCTGTTTAAAAAGAGAGCATCAGATATATATAAGAAAACAAAAATAACCATAGTAGCAGTATTTGGTGGTAAATGTAGCTTATCGTAAATGAAGAATATGCTGTGCGACATTTTATGGTGAATTTGTGAACGTATAAGTTTCAGAATGTATCGAAACATGAGGATGCTATTTGCTAATCATCTTTATCCAAAGAAAACGATGTAACCTAAATATCTAGTAGAATGAAGCGATTTTTTAAACAATGAATCCTACAATATGCAACATATTATTTCAATATCTTATTCTTAAACATAGCATATTTCAATCTTTTTAAAATGCCACTAAGCATTCAGCAATTCCTTGAGTTATAGAAAAAAGAAATATCGTAAATTATAGAAAACCTTGTGAATGTGCATTAGAATTATTATACAATTTACATTTTATTTTTCAAGCACTTTTTTTTTTCCTTCAAACTTTCTTGCCTAGAAGACTCGATTAAAGCTGTAAAAATGATTATCCCTAAAATTTTGTATATAGCTATAATAAGTTATGCTCATTTGATTTTAGTATAAAATCCTCGAATAAATATAGTAAAAACAGTGTAATCTAAATAATATCAGATAAAAAGTTCATGTATTTAAATTCTAAAAACTATCATAAATAATTTATAAATCGATTCAAATTTACTTTTCAAAGGAGATTAAAATAATTTTTTTTTTTGCTTTTTGGACAGAAATCCCCTAAAAAAATTGTTTATTGCCAAGAAACTTCGAGACATTTTCTATTAACAATAAATTAAACCTCTCCGAGCAATCACTGAACATTATTTCAATTTTTTTACTATCAAAGTTTGGTTGCGTAGCAACCTAGTAAAACTAAGCACTCCTCTTTTGAATTAGTCAATGGGTTATCTTAAAATATTTATTTGCGCAGGCGACTTTTTTTGGCGGTTCTCTGGACTATCGCCAAATATATAAACCTTTATTGCGGCCCAATTTACGACCCAATTTTTTAAAAATTTTGTCTACCCCCCCTAATTCAAGTGTCTAGATTCCAAATATGTAAAAAAAAATATATGTTTATTCAGAGAAAGTACGTTTTTGTGTCTGATTTCGTAACTTAATTAATAGTTAGCACTAATTAATTAACATATTTGAGGTCACCCCCAGAAACCATTAAGATTGACACTTAGTTCGTGAAAATCCGATCATTAGAACGAAAGTTATTCAGGGTGATTCGTTTTTTTTTTTTGCGGACTGTACATTCCTTTTTGCTGCAATGATGGTGTGTGTATGAATTTTCTATGGGGTGTCTGAACAATATATATCTATGCACATAAGTTAAAAATGAACAGAAAATATGGAAAATATTAAAGATTAATGAAAAGTAAAGAAGAAAAAATAATGGAATAAATTTTTAAAAAAAATTTTTCAATCTAAATTTTATAGGAATGAATTGGTTATGAGTCTTATTAATATTGGATGAGCTATTTGTTTCGAATCTCGCGCCTAATTTGACTGATTTTTTGAAGAAAAAATAATGAATAAAGATATCGCTTCATCAGCTCACACGATTATGTCCGCAAAAATAGCAAATAGCCTCCTTTTTTAGGATATAATTGTGAGAGCTGATGAGGAGACTATATCCTTTTTGTTTTCCGGCTATTAAATATATATATATATATATATATTTAAATATTTTATTGTAATAATTTCTCCTCTTCTCTTTTCATCAATCTTTAATATTTTCCCTGTTTTCTCTATATTTTGAACTTATTTTATGAGTTCTATATAATTGCAGCTTATGCGCAGCAAATAAAACTTATTAGTTTTCTTAATTTCCGTTTTTTTCTTTCTTTTTATCATTTTGTCTTTATTGGGCTATTTATACATATGTATAGATGTTTAAAAGATAAAAATGCGAAGAAAAATATGTTTTAAGAAAGAAAACATTATTAAATAAATTTTAAAAAGAAATTAAAAGCCAGAAAATAAAATAATGAAAAGATATAATTTTGTCATCAGCTCACATAATTATATCCCTAAATGACAGTATTTTATTGTATTTAATATAGCCAAAGAAAAACAAAACTTTCTTGTCTTGTTATTGTAATTCATCTCCAAGTAGAATTTATCGTCAGTTGAAATGTTGACAATTGATTAAACTAGATGAGGTGCGGGGGTGATTGTCATCTAGATATACTCCAGATTTCAGGGTTTTTCGTATCATCCCCCCAGGTCTAAACACTAGGAGCAGGACATGTGATTTTTTCAGGGAATTTTCGCATATCTGAAACCCATTGATTTTGAGAAACTTGTATTGGCCATAAGTTTTCCTGGTGGGAGTGCTAGTTTTGTTATAAGTTTTGTTAAAGCAGCGTATGCTCTAACAATTTTGTGAAGTGAGCCTATGTTTTGAGGCGAAATTTCTTTCTAGATTAAGAAGTTGTGAAAGCTTGTTTTAGCCATGTTTTTTTCCTGGGTGGGATATGACATCCGTCGTTGAACAGCCAACCCAATTTTAAGTTTAAGACTACTAATGTTCAATGTAATTTTGAACCAATCCAGAAGACAAGGAAACTCCTGGATCAGTACCCCCAGAGGTTTTGAATTGTTATGGGAACATGGAGGATTTTGTGACTTGACAGATTTAACGTGCGTCAGTCACCATTTACTACATGGGGAGTTTTCGGCAGGTGGGGATTGAACCCACGACCTTTTGGACATGGACCCAGTGCCCTACCAACCAGGTTATCCCGGCTAGGTGGGATATTGAAATTTTTTGTTGTGCCAACAATTTTCTACAATTTTGGGCAACATTTTATAGTTTTTATGTAGTAAATTAGCTAAACTTTATTTTGGCCATAATTTTTTTATATTTTTGGTTGGGCTAACAAGACTGTTAGGATAACTATTTCCTACAATGGATGGATATTTGAAAGCATTATTCCAAAATTTTAAAGCAAAAGTTATCTTACTCTTATTTTTTCTATAACCTAATTTTGGTTGATGGGATAATGAAAATTTCCGTTGGGATGACAATTTTGTTCAATGAGGTAATTTCTGGAGGTGAAATTAAAACTTGCGTTTTCTAGGTGAAAATTAAGGTAAATTTTGCGTTGATTGTTCTTAGAGTCCTGCAGTGGACTGATCGTAAGGACTTGGTTCCCAGTAGAACACCGAAGTCAAGCATCACTGGCGGCGGTCAGTAAGTGGGTGGTTGACCACTTTAATCAGTCTGCGTAGGGACCGAGGGTGTGCGGTATTGGTACTCGTTAAACTGTTCTAACGTAAAGTGCTCGACTTTGCGTGCAGGTCGTTGGGCAACCGAAGCGGGGGTGCCATCTCCTCTGCAGAGGATCAAAATTGTGATAGCTTGTCTTCGGATCATCCTCGGAAATGTTTCCCAGACCGTCGCCTATAGCCCATTGGCAGCTCCAGTGTGACGTAAATGAACTGAATTCTACGTCTTACAAAAAACAAATTATGACAATCAACGCTTATAAAAAATTGTAACGATTAAGAGAGAAAAAACTATCATAGTTTTCCCTAAATATTAAGTAAATTAAATTAATAGAAATTATTAAATGGCTGGAAAAAAGTAAGAAGAATATGCAAATACTTTACTTGATTTTCGTCTATATTTATTAAGCATTTTTGAGCAAATTATCAACGTTTCATGTTAGCTTACATAACATACTAAAAAACAGTACGATTAAAAAAAAAGTTTACATTTATTGAAGTAGATAGAAACAAAAAATTACAAGTAAAGAATTAAAAAAAAGAAAAAAAAACAATTCTAAGAATCTCAGTTTTTCATATTACCACAATTTCAGGAAAAACTAGCCATAAAAGATTAAAATTCTAGTATAAACAGTTAAAAAAACAGCGTCATTATATAAACAGACATAATAAAAAAATTAAGGAAAAAGAAAAAATGGAACAAAATAATTCTTAATTTTTAAAACAAAACTTAAAAGTAAAAAATTTTAGAAAAAAGCGATGATAGAAAAAGTTTATCAAAAATAAGACCTAAAAAATGAGCTTGAATAAAATCGCCGTTGAAAGTAGTAATTTAGAATTTAATTCTAATAAAAAAAAATTTATAATTCTCTAAAGAAACCTTAATCACTGTAAATCTCGCTTTTTCGTATTACCGCAAGTGGGGAGGATTAAAAAAAGAATAGTCGTCATTAAATTTTTTTTATGTAATCTTGTAACGTTTACGAATGAAGTTGATAGAGCGTTGAACTAGGGCTCGAAATACCGCCCGTCCTCGGCAGTCAAAAATTCCCAGCGGACAACGAATTACTCGAATCCGACGTCCGCGTGGACGGCCATTTTCCCGTTAATGTTCGTGACACATTTTCAAATTTTATTATCTTGGAAGAGTCTAGCGCCTCACTTCTAAAATGACCCTCTAATCTAGAAATCCCGTTAATTCCTTCGTCAGACCAAATGCACATGCTCACGTAATCGGTAAACAAAAGAAAAGTTGCTTGTGATTGTGCATTTGTACTTCTAACGATGAGCTTACAAAAAAACACAATACGTACTGGTCTTAAGCAAAAAGCGTTAAACGCAATCATGAATATCTACCTAAATGGAAAACCGATTTCAGATTTCTGTGCAGAAACCCCTGTAAATCATTGGAGAGTAATAAATAAGAGAAAATTATATTTTTATTTATTTAGAAGCTACGGGTTAGTTTCAAAGGAGGACGGGTACATTATCGGACAAGCCGTCCTCGGGGACGGGTAAAATTTCTGAGTTTTTTCGAGCCCTGAACCCATGTCCAAGTGATCGTGAATTCGATTCCTAACCACCAAAGGCTCCCCGTACAGTAAATGGTGACTAGTGCACGTTAAATCTGACGGGTCACAGAATCCTCCATGTTTCCTTAACAAATCATACTTCTAGAGGAACTGAATTGGAAATATAGTTCTCTGGTTCAGGTCAAAATTATGATCAGTAGATGTATGAATGGATCCACCCTTCAAACGGGCTTCGACGTGTGTGTGTCTGAAGTCGCATTCTTGATCATAGATGGCTCCCTGTGCTTTAAAATTCATTTAGTTTCACCCAGCAGGCTTTCTGGTATACGCACTTTGAATTAGATACAAAACCAACAAGATAGCTTGGAATGAAAATTTCGGAGAAAATAGCATCTCTCTCGCGTTATTACAAGAAGTCGAAATCATTGGTTTTGGAGCACATGACGCAATTTTGGTGAAAAAAAGCTCCAGGGGCAGGCATTCGTTCCATCGCCATATTTTATATATTCAGTTTCCCTATGGCTGGTGGCGACTGATCCTTATGTTTAGAGGGCTAACTTAGATTGACAGAGGTATGGAAAAAAATTGAACGCATATAGCAGTTTTGTAATGAAATTTTTCTTCGAACAATTTAATAATAGTGACTACATATTCATATGTGTTGCAAATTTATTATTATTTTAAAAGGCTGATATTTTATTCATATCTTATTGATTACTTTGCATTTTATAGGACAGGATGTTGTCTTTATAATGGAGAGTAGTATTTTGGGATTCATCATAGATCTGGTAAGAATTATACTCTACAACTTCAATATATTTTCGGACCGTTCAATTATAACGAAAGCATCTAAAGTCAGAAAGGGGTTTGCTCACTTTTTCGGGCAGAGTTTCAGAAAGATTATGAGCGATGTCTTATAAAGAAAATTGAAATTATTTCATGCTCAAATTTACTAATATAGCATAACTTACATATGTTATGAATATTTCAAATGCATCTTGTATTTGTATAATGTGTAAATTTGGTTTAAAGGTGCGACAAGTAAGCCCCCTGACAGTTCCTACACTCTTCAGATTTCTAACTCTGTCCCTAATTATGAGCATCGTTAACATGCGGCACTAAAATCCCATTATTTTTATAGTTTGTACTCCAGGAGTTGGCACTTGGTTCCGCCTTCTTCGCGTGGTATCCGGCGATACTAATTCGCTTTTTTTTTTTGGGAGAGGGTTGTAAACAAACCTGAAAAAGTTTGCTATTTGGCGATAATATGACAAAAATATTTCTTTCGCAATCTTTATGTGCATTTTTTTCACATTAATATTTCATAAATTTGATGATATTTCTCTCTTTCGAGTGAATAGTTTGACCTTTTTGATATAATAGCAAAGTACAATAATAACGTATAATAGCAGAGGATAAAGCGAATTAAGTGACTGAAAAAGAATTCGATGTTTGCGTTTGGGCACGCTTTAAGGTTCGTTTCAATTTCAAGCTCGGTAATGTTTCTCCTCTTACTCCCACCCGAAAATTAACTCTCCATCCGAGGAGGTAGAACTAAGCGCCAACTCCTGGTGAACGAACTGTAGTTCGGATCACAAGTTTACTACAATCGACTTTCGTTGTAGTGAAAATTTTCATTGGGATGACAATTTTTTTAATGGGTGAGTTTTAGAGGTAAAATAGAAACTTACTGCTTCTTGGTATAAAAATTAAGGTAAACTTAGCTTTGATTGTTTTTGGAATCCTTAGTGGTCTGATCGTAAAGACACGGGTCCCAGTAGAACACCGAAGTCAAGCATCTCTGGCTGCGGTCACTAGGTGACCACTTTGATCAGCCTGCTTAGGGACTGAGGGGGCACGGTACCGGTTCTCGTTAAACTGTTCTACCGAAGAGTGCACGACTTCACGTGCAGGTCGTTGAGCTACCAAATCAGGGGAGTCACCCTCTCTGCAGGGGATCAAAATTGCGATGGCACGTCTTCGGATCATTCTCAGGGATGTTTCCCAGACCGTCGCCAATAGCCCATTATGCAGCTCTAGTGCAGCGTTTAATAAGTACCTACCTTGTTTTTGGATTATTCCTATAATTTTCTATAATGGGAAAACATTTGAGCGCGAAATTCAAAATTGAAGTTTCTAAATAATAAATTGGCTGAAATTTGTTTTAGTTAAAACTAATTTTGCAGATGTTTTTGTAATTGTTGTTTTTATAATTTTGTCGCTAACAAATATTTACGTTAATGTTATGATTTCGATGAAGGGACAAATGCGTAGAGGTGAAATTTCAACGCGTAGTTTATTGATCAGGAATCAGTTAAAGCATGTTTTGACCATAACTTTTTTATTTGATAATTTTGCAAAATTCAAGTTTTAGTTTCTATGCTATAAAATAGCTAAAGTTTTCCTTACTTTTGTTGGATGAGATTCCGTTACTTTTTGGTGCTAACGTGTGTTAACGAATTTGTACAATGCGCTGACATTTGGAGGCAAAATTCTAGCTTGCGATTTTTAGAACATAAGTTAGCTATAACTTGTTTTGCTTAGCTGACAAACTTAGGTTATCGTAGACTTGTCATAAAAGTGCTCATGTAATCTAATTCTTACAGTATTTGTTTTCAAACATATAAATTATACCAGTAGACGAATATTAATTATGCAAATCAACGGTACTAAATTTATTAATCATTTTTTTATTTAAAATCCTTTTGAAATAATAATTACTTCATATGAAATCTAATTGTTTCCCATACATTTTACAAAATCGATTGTTTTTATGATGAGATTAAGTTACGTAATAGAATTGATCGGTATTTTGTAAGACCGATAGTTTTATTGAGAATTTCAACTTCATACTACATCAATTTTTATCTTTTTACAAATATAACGAAAACTTCTAAATTTATTTTTTCTGACAAAGAAGGAGGAAGATAACAAGCAATGCTTATGAAAGATACAAAATTTCCCCTCATTTTTACAGACTAATGACTTACTGCAATGAGCTAATGTTATACACTTGCCGCCGGGCAGTGGTTTTCTTCTCCATGTAACGCAAATGTTGGCTAATTCCATCAAAAATTTCTTCACTAAGACTAATTTGTCCCAATGCTTGATCGTATATTGTAGCTGAGACTGGTAGTGAATTCAATGTTCAACGCCGGACTTTAATATAAATTGAGATAATGTTTAAAGGTAAAATATTAACTTAGGTCAAAAGTTATCTAAAACTTATTTTGACAAGAACCATTTTGTCACTTATCGTTTGACGATAAAATACAAATTTGTTGTTTTATGTTTAAGTGCTATAGGTTCTTGTCTAGTTTATAGGTTTTGTGATTTATTTTTTGCGAAAAAGAATAGCTAAAGCACTGTTCCCTATTATATATTATACCACTAAGCCAAATATTCGATTTGTACATTGGATACCGAAAACTATCCTAACAATTTTATCCTTCTTAGAAAAATATATATATAGTTGATTCTGTAGATTGCGTGATTGCCATTATTTAAAAATTGAAATATGAAATATAAGATAAAAAATTTTCTTTAAAAATCTGTAAAATTTTATCTAAAGGTAAAATTATTTTTAAACTCCTTAACATTGGTATACATTACAAATGAGAAAAATAGTCTTCATATATTAAATATTTGTGTATTAAGACCTGTTAATAGAATGTCACTATATTTTAAACCACAAGGTTTATAAATTTATTAAATTACCAGTATTTATATGTTTATCATTTTATAAAGAAAAGATTTGGGATAATATAGCAACAAGTTACAGTTTATTTTTTCCAAATGTGACATTTCTGCATCAAACTGTTCCTATTAATTGTTTGGGAAGATTCTGTCAACATATTTCCCGAAGTTCCATTTAATGACAACAAATATCGAATATATCTTTTCACCTACACAGAAAACCGCAAACGTTACATCGCGAGAAAAACCATGAAAACCTTTTATGATTACCCCAACGGTAAAGTGATTTAACACATGACCCATTTACAGGGATGATATTTTATTTAAAATTTCTGGTCGGTGGAAGCCGGCAGTAGAACCCATATAAACCAGTCATCGAACCCAAGAAACCAAGAGGAAATTCTTTTTTTTTTGCTGAGCCAACGTGACTCGTTTTACAATTTTATTTTATAACCATCGTTGTACAATTGACCCAATGTTGGACTTACGAACTAACTCATGATTCGTCTGCCACTGCGGATACTTTACGCCAGCACTGTGATCGATGCGAGCTAGGTGCGGAATTCGAATCGACTAGCCATCACCGGGATTCGAACCTTGTTCACCTCATTGGAAGGCCAACACTCTATCCCCTGAACCATCACGGCATTAAAACTATGTCTTACATATTGCCTTTAAATATACCAACTGTGCGATTTTCCTATTAATTTTTTAGTAGTAACATATTTAAACACGCCGTGAATAACTGGAACTGTGAGTAACAATTAAGTATAAAACTATACTTCGCAAGAACTTAAAGTTGGTAATGAGGAAAAGCCAACATGAGAGAAAAAATATAATTAATTGATCAGATCTTAGGGTCCTAATCAGCCACTTAGCAAAGCAAAAATTTTCAACGCCCTTTAAAAAAGAAGTATTTGAATTCTTTTTTGCAAATTGTTACTTGATTTGATATGATAATTTTTTTATACTGTTAAGTGTTATTAACTAATTATCTCACATAAACATTAATTTCGTGGCTAATTGTTCCTTACTATAAGGCTATAAATTTTTAACAAAAAATTGCACAACAGTTTGTTTTTCAAAAAAAGATAAAAGCGTTGAAATTCAGAAGTAAATCCTATTCGGTTGCGAAGAAATATTTACAAAAGCTGAAGTATTTGGGACGTTTTCGTTTTGTAAATTTTTCTCTAAGGCCATATTGAGAAGACAAATTTTAGCTTGATCATTAATTTTTTTTTCTCCAATGCTCACCTTGATAATGGCCTAGGTCATACAGGCACCTGGCAGATTTGTTGGCTACTCTTTCATGGGTACCTTATTAGGTGGGCCAACGTTGTTCCTTCAGTAAGGACCGATAGTACAGAGAAGGAAAGAACTTCCATGCCTTGTCCGTGATTCGAACCCATAACCTCTCTGATGCAACGGTAATTCCCTAACTCTTACACAGGCCGGTCGGCGCTTGATCTTTAAATAACGTAAATAAAAATAGCAATTTCTAATTCTTTTCAAAATAACGTGGTTCTAGAAAATAAACCTACTTTAAGTAATAAAAAGCTACTTTAAGTAATAATTAGGCTCAATGTGATGTCAAAGTCATAAACTCAGCTAATACGGTGAAATGCAGGAATTTTAAACTTTTTCATTTTTTTTTTTTTTAAATGATTCCGTCTTTGAAATGTTTGATACCTTCTTTTTTCATGATATAAATCGTTGGGATAAAATAAGTACAAAAGCAACTAAAAATTTATCATGGAAAATAATATTTGGAGAATAATATCTCCATAATGAACCATCTTTAGAAATAAAAAAGAAAATATTTTGATTTACTCGTATATGGAGACATATACAAATAAAGTATTGTTTTTTTTTCTTTCAATTTTTGGCACCCCTTTCTCTCCCCCTTCACTCCTAGTCACAAAAATCAAGCAAATCTTATCCTATGATTACGTAAGAAAGTAACAACACACCACCTGGATCTAACTTTGAGTTTTCCTGAAGTAATATAATTTTAGCTAAAAACATTAGGTAGGGTATTTCAATTGATTTTATAAAAGTTTGGGAAGAATATTCTTTAGAAATATTTCCTGATTTTCCTGAAATGGTTATAAATGGTAACATAAAAGTGATTTGTGTCCAACTTTTTCCTTATTCGTACTGAACTTCTGTTTTAAATGTGATGTAATTTTAATTGTAATTTTCCCTCAATCATTGTTCTACTTTTTATATTTTTTTTAATTTTTAAAAATGATGTGATTTAAATGCCTTACGTAGGCGTTGCTCGTTTCCCGCGTGCTACTTGTCACAAAAAAGAAAGTAAATCACAAATCTACATCCCTCTTATGTCATAAAGTTTGAAAGATCCCTATGAAGCCGGGATGAGTCAGGGGATAGAGCGTTCGCCTTTCAGTGAGATGAACCGGGGTTCGATCCCGGCGATGACTGGTCGATACGAATTCCGCATCCTGCTTGCACCGACCACTGTGATGACGTGATATATCCTCAGTGTTAGACAGATCGTGGGTTAGATTCCCCTTACCGTCTGGCTAACCGTGGGAGGTTTTCGTGTTCTTCCTCTCCATATAACGCAAATGGGGGTTTGTTCCATCAGAGTCTTCCAACAAGGCAAATTTCTCCCAATACTTGATCCAGGAGGTTCCTTGTCTTCTGGATTCGGTTCGAAATTACGAGGCTATGGAATTGAACATTTGTATTCGTAAACCCAAAAATTGAATCGGCTGTTCAACGACGGTTATAAAATAAAATATAAAGTAGAAAGGTTTCTATAGTGTTGCATAAATATTTATATAATTTTAACCAATGTGTCGTGTTTTTTCAGGTTTTGGACACTATATGGTATACAAATCCATGTAAGAGTCGATGTCTTAGATTATTAAAAGTAAGTCATGCAAAATATAATCTTCATGTTCTTATTAAACGGCATTTATATAAGTTTTCAAAAAAATAAAAAGAATACGCAATAAAGATATATATTAATAGCGAACATAGTTTCGTATACATAAAAGAAATTACATTTAAGACTTGCCACATATCTGAAAAGAAGACAACATATATTAACGACATAAAAAAACTGTATTTTTAGTCAAGAAAATGTATGAGGCTTTCTAATTATGTTAAAACCATTTTTTAAAAAAACAAGAAATTTCATAACGGAAAAAAGCCACGATATAAGCAGATTAAAATAATTATTTTTTCTGCTGAAAGCATTTAATATCTTGACGTAGACTTAAGAAAAATAGGTTAAAAAACTTTAATCAATGAATTATAAATAACAATTGTAACTTTAGCGTCGTGATAGGGAATAAGGTTTTCTAATAATGATAATAAAACCATTTCGTGATTCATCCCCTGTAGTATTAAATAATTTAAGTTTTATTGAAATGTCTCGATAAAAAATGGTACATTCTCCAATTAAAATAAAGCTGTTTCTAAATAAATTGCAATGTAGCGAATAATAAAATTAATTGAACTTAATACTATCATAACTGTCCTAAAATGCGATAAAAATAAAGATAAAATCTTGTTTATAAATAAGCAGAAGTCATTTTGTCGTATCTTCGAATATGGGTTAATTTTGCGTGAAAAATGATCAATGAATTTCAGATGCAAATGTCTTACTACATCGTCTAAATAATAAATGATGCGTAATCAAAGTATGAAGCTAAGCGTACAATTAAATAAAGAATAAAATTTAATATTAAGCGCTAAATAAAAATTGCATACAATAAATGCATAAAACATAAAGTAAAGCGAAAATATAAGGTGTAAAATATTTAATGAAGTAAAAAGAAAGCTTAATATGAAGTAATACTTAATACATTGAGTAGCAATTGTAACAGAGAATAAAGAATAGTAAAGTTTGAAGTATCAGGGAAATTTAAAGCGTAATATATGAAGTATAAGATAAAGTGTTACGTAAAGAGTGAGATATAAAGTGAAGCAAAAAATAAATTTAAAAAAGAGTCACGCGTAAGTAACTGAAAGCGCAAAATATGAAAGTAAAGCTTAAAGTAAAAAGGGGATGGTAAAAATCTGAAAGAATAAAAAGGGAAATATAGAAAAAAAAGTAAAGCATAGTAGAAAGTATATCGTAAAGTAATGTGTAAAACATAAAGAAACTCGTAAAACGTATAAAGTGTAAACTCAAGTAAAGCATGTAGTATATAGTAAAAGTGTAAAAAAAACGTGTTAAATATAAAATAAAATAGAGAATAATATAAAGCAGAAGATATAAAAAAACAGCTATGTGTAAAAAATGAAATAAAGTAAATATTGAACTATAAAGCAAAGCGTAAGGTAGAAAGTATATTATATTTTTGAAATATAATAAAAAGGAAAGTGTAAAGTAAAGAAGACACAAAAAAATTATATATAGTAAAAAGTACAGCTTAGTACAAGTATTAAGTAAAACAAAATGTGGTATATAAATTAAATCATAAAATGTAAAGTAAAGAAAACAGCTAGTAAAGTAAAGCGTAAAGTAAAAAGCGGAAAGCATAATGTGAAAATTGTGTACACTAAAATGTAAGTGTAGAGTTAAATGTAAAGTAAGATGCGTGTCAGGTAGAAAGTATAACTAACGATAGAGTATAAATTATAGTGTAAATTAAAGTATAATGTAAGACTAAGTTTTGACTAGTCTAGTCTAATTTTGACTGAAACTAATGTAAGACCAAGATTAAACCAAGTTTAAAATTACGTGTAAAATATAAAGTTTAAAGTAAAGAGTAAAATATAAAGAGAAAAGTAAACTAAAGTAGAAGGTCAAATAAAACGTGAAGTATAATTTACAGCCTAAGATATAAATTGAAGTGTAAAATTAAGTGAAGTGTAAAATGTAAAGTAAAACGAGAAATATAAACTATAATGTAAAGTATGAAGTCAAGTGCAAAATTTAGCGTAAAGTCTGAAGAGTAATGTGAAACATATGAAAATATAAAACCATATATAAAAGTTCAGTAATAAGTAAAGAGATTGAAGAAAATATTAAGTAAACTGAATGAGTTAAAATAAATTAAAATTAAAATGTTACTGAATTGTCTTAAACCTATAATGTTTGGCTTCATGGAAATTTTTTATAAGTATGTGAAGGAATCGGTCATTTTTTTTCCTCATTGTAGAGAGTCGATGTTATTGGAATAATAAAGGAGTCAGAGATATTGAAATATGAGAGAATAATTTAAGGTAGAATTTTTATAAGAAGGTAATTTCAATACCACATGTTGAATACTTTGACTTGAAACGATTCATCTTTCGACTAACAAGTCTTACGAAAAATGGTGAATAGCACTTTTGGGATTCGTTTTCAAATTTCACAAATCAAGTCGCATCGAGGTATTATGAAATAAATATATCAAATTGAATTTAGTGAATAATTTCTTAAACATACAAAAATTGTTTGTCTTTTGAACAAGCAGTAATAATGCTCTTAGTACCATTTACAACATTTAATCAGGCAAACAATAAGTAAATTCCGTGCTGATAGAGAAGCAAAAGAAAAGGAAATGTGTAAATATGACGCTTAATGGAAAGTAAACGTTTTAATGTATAAGAAGTATAACAGAGTAAGAGTAAAGCATAAAAAGTTATAAACATATAAGAAAAATAAATGTGAAACAAATTACATGATGAAAAGAAACACGTAAACACGTAAAATCTATTGCGTATAGCACGTAAAAGTAAAAGGAAGGTATAAGGAAAATTAACCCATAAAATTGCCCGCTAAAGAAAAGTGAAGCACGGAAAATTTAAAAAAAAAAAAAATAACGCTTAAAATTTTTACAAAGAAAAATAAATGCCTAAAAACTATGCGTAAAGAAACGCGCTAAAAAGTAAGTTATAAGAATGATATGCACGCAAGAGAAAATAAACGCCTTAATTTAGAGCTGAGGAAATGTGAACGCATAAAAGATACGTAGAAAAGAGGAAAAAATAATGCGTGGACAGGAAAACTCGAAAAAATTACACGTTATAAAAAGTAAAGCATAAAATATTTTTTTAAAAAATCTATAAATGATATATATAGTACATAAAGTAAGCCTTACGCTTTACTTTTTTGTAAAGCATAAAATTTGCGAAAATTATTAAAAACACATCAGAGAAAAAGATGCATAATAAAATTTATTTAAAACCGCTTAATTAAACACTCTAAAGTTACGCTTCAGAAAGTAGAGGCTTAAATATAAAGCGTATTAAAATATTAAGTGACTGAAGTAGAACAACGTGTAAAAGTAAAGTATAAAAAATAACCATGTAAAAATGACGCATAGAATAGCATGCAAAGTAAAGCATGAGAAATGTAATGAGATAAATTGAAGCGTAGAACGCGTAAATGTAACGCATAAAAAAGTAAAAGAAACTTAGTATAGTACTTAGAAACTTTTGCGCATAAAGTGAAATAAAACTGTAATATATATCGTGCTAAATTAAAAATAATGCACAAGAAAAATAGACTTGAAAATGTAACGCACGGGAAAAGGAAAAGTTTCCCGCTGAGCAAAATGACGTTTAAAAGTTATGCATTAGAGTAAACTCGTAAAAGAAAAATAAAGCTTAAAAATAACACAGAAAAAATAAATGAGTGAAAGTAACACTTAGAAGTAAATTTATGCATATGAAAAGTAAACGCGTAAAAGAAACGTAACGCATAAAGATGTAAACGCATAAAAGAGGTAAGGCGAAAATTTGAATAATGGGCAAATTTAAAAGTAACGTCTAAGGTAAGACAACTTCTTAAATGAAAATTTAAGAAAAAAAAGCGTAAAAGTAAAGCAGAATTAAAGTAAACGTAATGCTCAGAAAAATAAAGTAACGCAACAAGAAAAGTAACTTGCAAAAAATACACATAAGTAAAGTCTTAAAAGAAAAGTAAGGCGTTGCAATAAACTTTAAAAAGAACGGATAAAAATGAAAGAATTATAGTAACCCATAAAGAAAAGTAAAGCGTAAAAATTAATTGATGCATGAGAAAAACACGCGTAAAATACAAAAATGCGTGAAATTAACTCCCAAGAAAGGTAAACACGTATGTAAAGTTATTGTAAAGAAAAGTAACACATAGAAAAAAAGGAGCGAGTAAAATAGAGAGTAAAGGAAAGCGTTAAATATGGAGTAAAAAATAGAGTAGATAAACGCATAAAAGTGAAAGCAGCGCATAAGAGGAAAAAAAACGTAAAAGTACTGCATAATAAAAATAAATGCTTAGATGTAACGCATAGGATAAGTAGAAATGAAGCAGATGAAACGTAAGAAAAATAAACGAGTAAATTTAAGGAAAGTGTATTAAAATATTAAGGGAAAAATGAAGTAAAGCAACGTGTAAATGCAACGTATCAAAAAAGTAAAAGTGTAAATGTTTTGCTTAAAAAAAAGTAAGGCGAAAAAGTATTGCAAAGAAAAGTAAACGCTTAAATTTAGTGCGAATTATATCATAAAGCGTAAAAATAATACATAAGAAATATAAAAGCGTGAGTGTAACGTTTAACATTGTAAATGTAACGTATAAAAGTAAATGTGTAACATAACGCATAAAGAAAAGTAACGCGTAAAATAAACGATAAAATTATACATATAAGGAAAAATTAGACGTGAAATATTATGCGCAAAATTAAAAGTATCGTGAAAGAAAAGAAAATTGTTTAAGGGGACAATGGACGTTCAACACCAAAAATTTTAATTTTCCTCCTAGCCATATGAAAATTTTATTGAATGTTGGTAAGCTCAATAGAAGCCTGTGTATAATTTTTTTTAAGAAAACGTTAATTATTTTTCAAGTTACAGCTAAAAGTATATTTTTAATTAACGATAAATTATCAATACATAAAATGTCCCTTGCGCATCAGTTTTGCTTTTTTCAAAATTATTTTTGTATAAAAAAGGAGGTTATAAGTACTTTAATGTATTTAACTTGTTTCAGGTACAATATAGAGCAATAATGTGTATCAAAAGTTTTTTTACACATCGCTCTTAAATTTTCATAAAAAAATTACTATTCATAAACTTTTGTTTAAATATTAGCAACACAAATTTTTGTGCAATGCTAACTAATTGTAGTTCTATCTTTAGAACAAACATCAAACAATCCCTGAAAAAAATTTCAGAGCAATAGAGCAAAGTTTGATGCGCAAGGAACTTTTCGAAGATAGAAAATCGTCCAAAAATCTTATTCTGAGAAAAATCTATATTTTTCAATGCAAATGACTTACAACATACAAATTGAAACTCTTATAACTCGTTAACAAAAGCTCCAATTTGAATTCTATTTGCTGTATATTATTCAGAAAAGTATGATTTTTTTTAATATCACAAAAAACAAAAACCCAAAATTTTAAGGATTTTTCGTATTTTGAACGTCCATTGTCCCCTTAAGTAACTCATAGGAAAAGTTAGAATTGCGCATAATAAAAGTAAACACTCAAATGTAACACAAATTAATTAGATACCAAATGAATGTACTAAATAGATACCAAATTTATATACTATGCATTATTAGGCAAGCTTTGAAGGAATGGTGTAAACAGTCCTTGGTAAAGCTTAAAGATAAGCTTTACCACAAGAATAGTTAAATTATATTCTTTTATTCAGGTAAAAGTTTTATTGATATATTGTGTATTGTTTTATTAATTCCTCTAAGTTTTAATGAGTTATATTAAGTTTATTTGAAAGCTTTCAATTATATAAAAGGGTTGTTTTTCAGGATCCAAAGAAAAAAGTGTATCTGCTAATATTTTAATATTAGAATAATATTGGTAAGTGTTAATTTCGATTTTATGATCGACTTGATAGGCCAGTTCCACTTACTGTTTTACGTATTCACATGAAGGTATGTATTTCCTTACATAAGGTAAGCTTTTACTGTTTGATGAGATAGGTTTCTTTTTTCCCTTTTTTTAAAGTTACGTAACGTACCTAATGCGATTCTATTAATTCGTAATTCTAAAGAAGTAAAATAGTTTTTGCGTTGTTAAAAACAATAGACCAAGTTTAGTCGAGTTTTTTTCTCCGGTTTTTAACATTTTTGTTCAAACGTTTATCCTTTCTCGCGTTTATTGTTGCATTGTCCCCCCTTTTTTTTGTGGATTCGTCTATTTAATTTTTTATAGTTTTCGTCTATTTAATTATTCGTCCATCTGTGTATTTTAACGGTAATTTACGTTCCTGTAAATTTTTGACTCGAATTCATCAATTTTTGTTACAGCCACTTGAATTATGCGTTTAGATTAATCTTTAACGCTTTTTCTGTAAAATTTTTATCACTGCTATATTTCTTTAATACATTTTTCCATGTTTTAATACGTTCCCGTGAAATTTATTTTTGTTTCCTTTTTCCATTCTAGTTGTTCCTCATCTTTTTATGATAGTAGTATTCTGCTTTTTGGTGTTCGATTTTTCACTTATTCATTTATCCGGGTTTTTTTTTTTTTCTTTTTGAGTTTCTCTTAAATTCATTTCCTTCCATTTAGCCATATTTTAGTTCGTTTCGGTGAGTTTGGTTTTGGTGTCTATTTTTCACTTTATCATTGGTTTTCCGAAGGTCATTGGCGTTTTTCTTTTCATCTCGATTTCGTGTTTGTCTTCCATTTATTCCTGGTGTTTTGTTTATCTCCTTTTCTTAGTGTTCATTTTCAGTGCATCCATTGTTTTTGTTTTAATTTTTTTATTATGTTTATTTTCCATTTGTTGTTGGTATTTCATCTTGTTCGTCTTCCATTTCTCGTGGAGGGGTTTTCTATTGACCTTTTAATTGTATTTGGCTTTTCGTTTGTTCACGGTGCTTTGTTTTTCGTCTTTTCATTGTGTTTTCAGTTTATTCATGGTATTTTCCGGTTTTCAGTTGGGGAGTTTTTTTCTTTCATTTTTTCGTTGTTTGTTATCCATTTTTTTTGTTGTTGTTGCTTTTGTTCATGATATCTCGGTTTTTGCATTTTCAATGTATTTGTGTTTATTCGCAATGTGTTTGTTCACAGTGCCTTTTTTTGTTCACAGTGTTTTCCGCTTTTTTTTTTTTTGCTCTTTCAATATGTTTCTTTTCTGTTTGCTTATGGTATATTATTTTCACTTTATTCATGATCGTTAGTTTTTCGTCTCTTAATTGTGCTCGTTTTTCGGTTGTTCATTGTTTGTTTGTTTTATTCTTTTTATTGTGTTCCCTTTTTCGTTGTTAGTTTTAAGTTTTTCATTGTTTTCCATTTTTGCATTTTTTTCCCCTCGTTTTACATTGTTTTTTCCGTATTTTTATTGTTTATTTCTTCTTTTTTTTTCTTCACGCTGATTTCTTTTTCGTCTTTTCATTATATTTCTCTTTCAATTGTCCATAGCTGTTTATTTTTCGTCTTTTCTTTGTGTTTCTTTTATTGGTTTATGGTGGGTTTTTTAATGTTTGCATTTAGTTTGACTTACATTTCCTAATTTATTATTCCCATTTTCTTCGTATTGTTTTTCAGTTTTCCTTCCATCATTCGTTTTTGCACTTAATTTTTAAATAGTTTAATATTTCGAAGTTTGCTTCCGATCTTCTACGAAATGAATAATTTTTAACACTTTATGGCAAGGTGATTTTAATACAACATGTTTTTAGTTTTTATAGGATCATTTTGCTCAGTAGTCCGAGTCATTAAGACCGGCTTGGATGATTTAAACATGGATAATCGAGTTTGGGAACTGCTGTACATATTTAGATGCCGATCTATCGAATCACATTTGAAGACTCTAAAACTTTTGCTGTAAGTATAGAATTTTCGTTCGGTTTCATTTTTTTAACTGCTTTTGAAACCTGCAGACAATAAATTAAACTTTATACTTTTTAAAACAATTTTTCGCAACCTTAGGCGCAGTAAAATAGTTTACTTTTGACCATTCTTGCCTGAGTGAAAATCCGAGATGATTGTCTGTATTATTCTGTTCTGATAAAATCTGCTCTAGTTCAAAAATAAATCTTACTTAGTTCCGAAAAAAATACGTACTCCAAAGAGTTTTATAAAAGTTTAAAGTGCCTGCAGCATTCTCGTTTTTTATATTTTAATAAAGATCAAACTGAGAAAACAAACGATAATGTATTATTTAGTTTAATGAATAATTGAGTAGATAAAAATTGGAATTTCTAATTCTTTTCAAGATAACGTTGTTCCAGAAAATATTAAGCTGAAATGTACTTTCCTTTGTATGTTTGACACCTTTTTCAAATGATAAGGTTAAGAAATAGTGCAAAAAAAACTTAAAAATTATCAAGGGGGGAAATATAGAAAGAAATTATTACAATATTAACTTTTTTCCATAAAAATTTTTGACTTGATATTTTTCATTGTTAGTGTCACTGAAAATAAGCAAATCACATCCTATGCTGAAGTGAGAACGAAACAAAGCACTATGTTGCTCTAATTTTAGCTTTTCTTGAAGTAATCAAATTTTAGAATTCTAAAAAACGAGTTAACTATTCAAAAAAATACAATTAGTAGATATTTCAATTCATTTTATAAATATAGAAAGAAATTATTACAATATTAACTTTTTTCCATAAAAATTTTTGACTTGATATTTTTCATTGTTAGTGTCACTGAAAATAAGCAAATCACGTCCTATGCTGAAGTGAGAACGAAACAAAGCACTATCTTGCTCTAATTTTAGCTTTTCTTGAAGTAATCAAATTTTAGAATTCTAAAAAACGAGTTAACTATTCAAAAAAATACAATTAGTAGATATTTCAATTCATTTTATAAAAGTTTGTAAACAGTATTCATTATTTCTGTTAAAATTCCGAAACACATAATTAATGTTAAGTTTCCGAAACACATAACAGCAATTATTGTCCAATTTTTTCTTTTTTCAAACTTCTTTTTATAATTTGAAGTCATTTCAACTGATATTTTTTAGGAAAAATTTAGAAGATAGTGATTTAAATGACGTAAGCATGGCTCATAAACTTGTCTGATAAAATTAGTAAATCACAAACCCACCATCCCCTTTATGTCCTTACAAAGCAATTAAAATATTCCCATAATGTTGCATAAGTGTTTATGTAATAATAATCAGTATGTGATATTTTTTCAGCTTTTGAAAGCTTAATGAAAGACAAATTCAACCAAGACTTGACATCTTAGCTTTTTAAAGGTAAGCAATATAAGAGAAGAACTTAATAATTTTCACGTTCATACTATCCATCATTGATATAAATTTTCAAGCAAACAAAAAGAGTATGCAATAAAAAGAAAGTTGAAAACATAAGCTCACCGGACAAAAAATTAGTCACCCAAGCGCCAATCACCGCGATGAATCTTAAGGTTTCGTTAGAAGACGCTGCGGTCAAATAATGTGCTCAACTGCTTGCACACTGCTTCAACGCAATCAAAGTCAAGCAGCTATCAGCGAGATCTTTTTTCTGAAGTGAAATTATGTGTAAATATAGGTAAGTGTAAGGATGTAATAGAGTGGCAAAACGGAGCAATTGTGTTTGGCCATGCCCATGGTCATAAGGTGAATTAAGTGACTGAATTTTTTAGTTTTTTAATTCTGACTGTTAATGTGTCTACAAGCAGTGGTGTAATACATGTGGTCACGAAAAAGATCCTGCGTGAAAGGGATCAGAAACGTGTTTCGTGACTTCTCAATCAAAATCACTTCCAAACCCAACAGGAATTGCTTCAGTAAGTAAATGAAGGTCCATTCCAAACTGTCAGTGTGAGAAAATATTGCGACGGGAGCTGCATGCGTAGAACATCTGGAGTCGAACCTCTTGTAAGAGGCCATTGTTCGCAAAGGCACTTGCTGACTGGCCGAATGAATTGTGGTATGACGAATCACGTTTTTGCCTTTATTCAAAAGACGCATGTCATCGAGTGCAACAGAGAGCAGATGAAGCATTTCATCCTGACTGTGCACAAGGTCAGTTTCAAGCAGAAGGTGAGTCTGTCATGTTTTGGGGGAGTTTTTCTTATTATGGATGGGGCTCCCTCACTAAGGAGGCCACTAACACGAGCCAGCATGTTTGAGTATTCTGGATAATCAGATGATGCCTTTCAGTCAACATCTTTATGAAAAGAGTGTGCCGACATCCCTATTTTTCAAGAGGAAAACAGCAAAGTTCATAGGGCTGGAAGAATATGTGAGTGATTTTATGAACGAACACTCAGACACTCAAATGCATCTCGTATGGCACGCAAAGCTACCCGAGATCAATCCCATTGAAAATTTGTGGGACATGTTGGAACAACAGGTAAAACGCCGAAATCAGCATCCTCGCAATTTGGTTACTTGGCAATTTGGCTCGCAATTTGGTTTGGTGTTACATGCTATATTTCATGATTTCACTAAGGTTGACTAATTTTTTGTCCGGTGAGATTAGCTTCGTATACTGAAAAGAAATTGCACTTAAACATTTCAACAATAACTTAAAACATTTTCAGCAATAAGACAGCAAATTCTTCAGAATTGAAACAAAGAACAGTAGTTTCGTCCAGAAAATATTTGCGGCCTTCTAAACGTGTTAAGGCGATTTTTGAAAACATGGACTCCCTTTGTGGAAAAAAAAATCACGATATAAGTAAATAAAAACAATTTGTCTGCTGAAAGCATTTAAAATCTTAACGTAAGTTGAGTAATATATAAAAGCAGCACGCAAAATACAATAAATGGTAAAATTAAACATAACCTTTTATGCGAAAGAAAAATAAATGCGTGAAGAAAGCGAAAAAATAACTCAAAAGAAAAATAAGGCAGATATTGTGTTAATTAAATAAAAAAAAACAAATATAGCTGGAAAAATAATGCATAAAAATATAAAGTAGATATTGTGTTAATTTAGTAAAAAAAAACAAATATAGCGGGAAAAATAATGCATAAAAAAGTAAACGTGGAAATAAAACACTTAAGAAAAGGAGAAGCGTAAATATAGGGCGTAAAAAAAATAAAAACGTAAAATGTACGTTAAAGGATAGCAATATAAATGAAAGCAGTGCGTAAAATTAATTATAAGAAAAGGGAAAGAAAGTATTACATGAAGAAGAAAAAAGGTAAATTATAATAAGGAGTAAATTTAGTATTAAATAAACTTAGAAACGTGTAAATGTGGCGCATGAAAAAACGAAGAAATAAAAGCAGCGCATAAAAATGTCAGCCATGTACAAGAAGAAAAAACGGTTCGAGTATAGTATAAAAGCTATGTCCAAAATACAATGAAATGTAAAATTAAACATAACTTTTTATGCGCAAGAAAAATAAATGCGTGAAGACAGGCGAAAAAATAACTCATAAAAAAAATTATATATATATATATATAAAGTAGGTATTGTGTTAATTAAATAAAAAAAAAACAAATATAGCGGGAAAAGTAATGCATAAGAAAGTAAACGCGAAAATAAAATGCTTTAGAAAAGGAGAAGCGTAAATATAGGGCGTAAAAAAACATAAAAACGTAAAATGTACGGTAAAGGATAGCGATATAAATAAAAGCAATGCGTAAAATTAAATATAAGAAAAGGAAACAAAAGTATAATAAAAGAAAAAAAAACGTAAATTATAATAAGGAGTAAATTTAGTATTAAATAAACGTAGAAACGAGTAAATGTGGTGCATAAAAAAACGAAGAAATAAAAGCAGCGCATAAAAATGTCAGCCATGTACAAGAAGAAAAAACGGTTCGAGTATAGTATAAAAGCTATGTCCAAAATACAATGAAATGTAAAATTAAACATAACTTTTTATGCGCAAGAAAAATAAATGCGTGAAGACAGGCGAAAAAATAACTCATAAAAAATATATATAAAGTATGTATTGTGTTAATTAAATAAAAAAAAAAACAAATATAGCGGGAAAAGTAATGCATAAGAAAGTAAACGCGAAAATAAAATGCTTTAGAAAAGGAGAAGCGTAAATATAGGGCGTAAAAAAACATAAAAACGTAAAATGTACGGTAAAGGATAGCGATATAAATAAAAGCAATGCGTAAAATTAAATATAAGAAAAGGAAACAAAAGTATAACATAAAGGAAAAAAAACGTAAATTATAATAAGGAGTAAATTTAGTATTAAATAAACGTAGAAACGAGTAAATGTGGCGCATAAAAAAAACGAGGAAATAAAAGCAGCGCATAAAAATGTCAGCTATGTACAAGAAGAAAAAACGGTTCGAGTATAGTATAAAAGCTATGTCCAAAATACAATGAAATGTAAAATTAAACATAAATTTTTATGCGCAAGAAAAATAAATGCGTGAAGACAGGCGAAAAAATAACTCATTAAAAAAGTATATATATATATAAAGTAGGTATTGGGTTAATTAAATAAAAAAAAAAACAAATATAGCGGGAAAATAATGCATAAAAAAGTAAACGTGAAAATAAAACGCTTAAGAAAAGGAGAAGTGTAAATATAGGGCGTAAGAAGAAAAAAACGTAAAATGTACGGTAAAGGATAGCGATATAAATAAAAGCAATGCGTAAAATTAAATATAAGAAAAGGAAACAAAAGTATAACATAAAGAAAAAAAAACGTAAATTATAATAAGGAGTAAATTTAGTATTAAATAAACGTAGAAACGAGTAAATGTGGCGCATAAAAAAAACGAGGAAATAAAAGCAGCGCATAAAAATGTCAGCTATGTACAAGAAGAAAAAACGGTTCGAGTATAGTATAAGAGCTATGTCCAAAATACTATAAAATGTAAAATTAAACATAACTTTTTATGCGCACGAAAAATAAATGCGTGAAGACAGGCGAAAAAATAACTCATAAAAAAAACTTATATATATATATAAAAAGTAGGTATTGTGTTAATTAAATAAAAAAAAAACAAATATAGCGGGAAAAATAATGCATGAAAAAGTAAACGTGAAAATAAAACGCTTAAGAAAAGGAGAAGCGTAAATATAGGGCGTAAAAAAAATGAAAACGTAAAATGTACGGTAAAGGATAGCGATATAAATAAAAGCAATGCGTAAAATTAAATGTAAGAAAAGGAAACAAAAGTATAACATAAAGAAAAAAAAACGTAAATTATAATAAGGAGTAAATTTACTATTAAATAAACTATTAAATAAACGTAGAAACAAGTAAATGTGGCGCATAAAAAAACGAAATAGAAGCAGCGCATAAAAATATCAGCCATGTACAAAAAGAAAAAACAGTTCGAGTATAGTATAAAAGCTATGTCCAAAATACAATAAAATGTAAAATTAAACATAACTTTTTATGCGTGAAGACAGGCGAAAAAATAACTCATAAAAAAAATATATATATAAAGTAAGTATTGTGTTAATTAAATAAAAAAACAAATATAGCGGGAAAAATAATGCATAAAAAAGTAAACGTGAAAATAAAACACTTAAGAGAAGGAGAAGCTTAAATATAGGGCGTAAGAAAAATAAAAACGTAAAATGTACGGTAAAGGATAGCGATATAAATAAAAGCAATGCGTAAAATTAAATATACGAAAAGGAAACAAACGTGTAACATAAAGAAGAAAAAAACGTAAATTATAATAAGGAGTAAATTTAGTATTAAATAAACGTAGAAACGAGTGAATGTGGCGCATAAAAAATGGAAATAAAAGCAGCGCATAAAAATGACAGCTATGTACAAGAAGAAAAAACGGTTCGAGTATAGTATAAAAGCTTTGTCCAAATAACTATAAAATGTAAAATTAAACGTAACGTTTTATGCGCAAGAAAAATAAATGCGTGAAGACAGGCGAAAAAATAACTCATAAAATATATATATATATATATATATAAAGTAGGTATTGTGTTAATTAAATAAAAATAACAAATATAGCGGGAAAAATAATGCATAAAAAAGTAAACGCGAAAATAAAATACTTAAGAAAAGGAGAAGCGTAAATATAGGGCGTAAAAAAATGAAAACGTAAAATGTACGGTAAAGGATAGCGATATACATAAAAGCAATGCGTAAAATTAAATATAAGAAAAGGAAACAAAAGTATAACATAAAGAAAAAAAAAACGTAAATTATAATAAGGAGTAAATTTAGTATTAAATAAACGTAGAAAGGAGTAAATGTGGCGCATAAAAAAACGAGGAAATAAAAGCAGCGCATAAAAATGACAGCTATGTAGAAGAAGAAAAAACGGTTCGAGTATAGTATAAGAGCTATGTCCAAAATACAATAAAATGTAAAATTAAACATAACTTTTTATGCGCAAGAAAAATAAATGCGTGAAGACAGGCGAAAAAATAACTCATAAAAAAAAATTATATATATATATATATATATATATATATATATATATATATATATATATATATATATATATATATAAAGTAGGTATTGTGTTAATTAAATAAAAAAAAAAACAAATATAGCGGGAAAAATAATGCATAAAAAAGTAAACGTGAAAATAAAACGCTTAAGAGAAGGAGAAGCGTAAATATAGGGCGTAAGAAAAAATAAAAACGTAAAATGTACGGTAAAGGATAGCGATATAAATAAAACCAATGCGTAAAATTAAATATAAGAAAAGGAAACAAAAGTATAACATAAAGGAAAAAAAACGTAAATTATAATAAGGAGTAAATTTAGTATTAAATAAACGTAGAAACGAGTAAATGTGGCGCATAAAAAAAACGAGGAAATAAAAGCAGCGCATAAAAATGTCAGCTATGTACAAGAAGAAAAAACGGTTCGAGTATAGTATAAAAGCTATGTCCAAAATACAATGAAATGTAAAATTAAACATATATTTTTATGCGCAAGAAAAATAAATGCGTGAAGACAGGCGAAAAAATAACTCATTAAAAAAGTATATATATATATAAAGTAGGTATTGGGTTAATTAAATAAAAAAAAAACAAATATAGCGGGAAAAATAATGCATAAAAAAGTAAACGTGAAAATAAAACGCTTAAGAAAAGGAGAAGTGTAAATATAGGGCGTAAGAAGAAAAAAACGTAAAATGTACGGTAAAGGATAGCGATATAAATAAAAGCAATGCGTAAAATTAAATATAAGAAAAGGAAACAAAAGTATAACATAAAGAAAAAAAAACGTAAATTATAATAAGGAGTAAATTTAGTATTAAATAAACGTAGAAACGAGTAAATGTGGCGCATAAAAAAAACGAGGAAATAAAAGCAGCGCATAAAAATGTCAGCTATGTACAAGAAGAAAAAACGGTTCGAGTATAGTATAAGAGCTATGTCCAAAATACTATAAAATGTAAAATTAAACATAACTTTTTATGCGCACGAAAAATAAATGCGTGAAGACAGGCGAAAAAATAACTCATAAAAAAAACTTATATATATATATAAAAAGTAGGTATTGTGTTAATTAAATAAAAAAAAAACAAATATAGCGGGAAAAGTAATGCATAAGAAAGTAAACGCGAAAATAAAATGCTTTAGAAAAGGAGAAGCGTAAATATAGGGCGTAAAAAAACATAAAAACGTAAAATGTACGGTAAAGGATAGCGATATAAATAAAAGCAATGCGTAAAATTAAATATAAGAAAAGGAAACAAAAGTATAACATAGAGAAAAAAAAACGTTAATTATAATAAGGAGTAAATTTAGTATTAAATAAACGTAGAAGCGAGTAAATGTGGCGCATAAAAAAAACGAGGAAATAAAAGCAGCGCATAAAAATGTCAGCTATGTACAAGAAGAAAAAACGATTCGAGTATAGTATAAAAGCTATGTCCAAAATACAATGAAATGTAAAATTAAACATAACTTTTTATGCGCAAGAAAAATAAATGCGTGAAGACAGGCGAAAAAATAACTCATAAATATATATATATAAAGTAGGTATTGTGTTAATTAAATAAAAAAAAACAAATATAGCGGGAAAAATAATGCATGAAAAAGTAAACGTGAAAATAAAACGCTTAAGAGAAGGAGAAGCGTAAATATAGGGCGTAAGAAAAATAAAAACGTAAAATGTACGGTAAAGGATAGCGATATAAATAAAAGCAATGCGTAAAATTAAATATAAGAAAAGGAAACAAAAGTATAACATAAAGAAAAAAAAACGTAAATTATAATAAGGAGTAAATTTAGTATTAAATAAACGTAGAAACGAGTAAATGTGGCGCATAAAAAAAACGAGGAAATAAAAGCAGCGCATAAAAATGTCAGCTATGTACAAGAAGAAAAAACGGTTCGAGTATAGTATAAGAGCTATGTCCAAAATACAATAAAATGTAAAATTAAACATAACTTTTTATGCGCAAGAAAAATAAATGCGTGAAGACAGGCGAAAAAATAACTCATAAAAATATATATATATATATATAAAGTAGGTATTGTGTTAATTAAATAAAAAAAAACAAATATAGCGGGAAAAATAATGCATGAAAAAGTAAACGTGAAAATAAAACGCTTAAGAAAAGGAGAAGCGTAAATATAGGGCGTAAAAAAAATGAAAACGTAAAATGTACGGTAAAGGATAGCGATATAAATAAAAGCAATGCGTAAAATTAAATGTAAGAAAAGGAAACAAAAGTATAACATAAAGAAAAAAAAACGTAAATTATAATAAGGAGTAAATTTACTATTAAATAAACTATTAAATAAACGTAGAAACAAGTAAATGTGGCGCATAAAAAAACGAAATAGAAGCAGCGCATAAAAATATCAGCCATGTACAAAAAGAAAAAACAGTTCGAGTATAGTATAAAAGCTATGTCCAAAATACAATAAAATGTAAAATTAAACGTAACTTTTTATGCGTGAAGACAGGCGAAAAAATAACTCATAAAAAAATATATATATATAAAGTAAGTATTGTGTTAATTAAATAAAAAAACAAATATAGCGGGAAAAATAATGCATAAAAAAGGTAAACGTGAAAATAAAACACTTAAGAGAAGGAGAAGCTTAAATATAGGGCGTAAGAAAAATAAAAACGTAAAATGTACGGTAAAGGATAGCGATATAAATAAAAGCAATGCGTAAAATTAAATATACGAAAAGGAAACAAACGTGTAACATAAAGAAGAAAAAAACGTAAATTATAATAAGGAGTAAATTTAGTATTAAATAAACGTAGAAACGAGTGAATGTGGCGCATAAAAAATGGAAATAAAAGCAGCGCATAAAAATGACAGCTATGTACAAGAAGAAAAAACGGTTCGAGTATAGTATAAAAGCTTTGTCCAAATAACTATAAAATGTAAAATTAAACGTAACGTTTTATGCGCAAGAAAAATAAATGCGTGAAGACAGGCGAAAAAATAACTCATAAAATATATATATATATATATATATAAAGTAGGTATTGTGTTAATTAAATAAAAATAACAAATATAGCGGGAAAAATAATGCATAAAAAAGTAAACGCGAAAATAAAATACTTAAGAAAAGGAGAAGCGTAAATATAGGGCGTAAAAAAATGAAAACGTAAAATGTACGGTAAAGGATAGCGATATACATAAAAGCAATGCGTAAAATTAAATATAAGAAAAGGAAACAAAAGTATAACATAAAGAAAAAAAAAACGTAAATTATAATAAGGAGTAAATTTAGTATTAAATAAACGTAGAAAGGAGTAAATGTGGCGCATAAAAAAACGAGGAAATAAAAGCAGCGCATAAAAATGACAGCTATGTAGAAGAAGAAAAAACGGTTCGAGTATAGTATAAGAGCTATGTCCAAAATACAATAAAATGTAAAATTAAACATAACTTTTTATGCGCAAGAAAAATAAATGCGTGAAGACAGGCGAAAAAATAACTCATAAAAAAAAATTATATATATATATATATATATATATATATATATATATATATATATATATATATATATATATATATATATATATATATATATATAAAGTAGGTATTGTGTTAATTAAATAAAAAAAAAAACAAATATAGCGGGAAAAATAATGCATAAAAAAGTAAACGTGAAAATAAAACGCTTAAGAGAAGGAGAAGCGTAAATATAGGGCGTAAGAAAAAATAAAAACGTAAAATGTACGGTAAAGGATAGCGATATAAATAAAACCAATGCGTAAAATTAAATATAAGAAAAGGAAACAAAAGTATAACATAAAGAAAAAAAAACGTAAATTATAATAAGGAGTAAATTTAGTATTAAATAAACGTAGAAACGAGTAAATGTGGCGCATAAAAAAAACGAGGAAATAAAAGCAGCGCATAAAAATGTCAGCTATGTACAAGAAGAAAAAACGGTTCGAGTATAGTATAAAAGCTATGTCCAAAATACAATGAAATGTAAAATTAAACATAACTTTTTATGCGCAAGAAAAATAAATGCGTGAAGACAGGCGAAAAAATAACTCATTAAAAAAGTATATATATATAAAGTAGGTATTGTGTTAATTAAATAAAAAAAAACAAATATAGCGGGAAAAATAATGCATAAAAAAGTAAATGTGAAAATAAAACGCTTAAGAAAAGGAGAAGTGTAAATATAGGGCGTAAGAAGAAAAAAACGTAAAATGTACGGTAAAGGATAGCGACATAAATAAAAGCAATGCGTAAAATTAAATACAAGAAAAGGAAACAAAAGTATAACATAAAGAAAAAAAACATAAATTATAATAAGGAGTAAATTTAGTATTAAATAAACGTAGAAACGAGTAAATGTGGCGCATAAAAAAACGAGGAAATAAAAGCAGCACATAAAAATGTCAGCTATGTACAAGAAGAGAAAACGGTTCGAGTATAGTATAAGAGCTATGTCCAAAATACAATAAAATGTAAAATTAAACATAACTTTTTATGCGCAAGAAAAATAAATGCGTGAAGACAGGCGAAAAAATAACTCATAAAAAAAAATTATATATATATACATAAAGTAGGTATTGTGTTAATTAAATAAAAAAAAAAACAAATATAGCGGGAAAAGTAATGCATAAGAAAGTAAACGCGAAAATAAAATGCTTTAGAAAAGGAGAAGCGTAAATATAGGGCGTAAAAAAACGTAAAATGTACGGTAAAGGATAGCGATATAAATAAAAGCAATGCGTAAAATTAAATATAAGAAAAGGAAACAAAAGTATAATAAAAGAAAAAAAAACGTAAATTATAATAAGGAGTAAATTTAGTATTAAATAAACGTAGAAACGAGTAAATGTGGTGCATAAAAAAACGAAGAAATAAAAGCAGCGCATAAAAATGTCAGCCATGTACAAGAAGAAAAAACGGTTCGAGTATAGTATAAAAGCTATGTCCAAAATACAATGAAATGTAAAATTAAACATAACTTTTTATGCGCAAGAAAAATAAATGCGTGAAGACAGGCGAAAAAATAACTCATAAAAAATATATATAAAGTATGTATTGTGTTAATTAAATAAAAAAAAAACAAATATAGCGGGAAAAGTAATGCATAAGAAAGTAAACGCGAAAATAAAATGCTTTAGAAAAGGAGAAGCGTAAATATAGGGCGTAAAAAAACATAAAAACGTAAAATGTACGGTAAAGGATAGCGATATAAATAAAAGCAATGCGTAAAATTAAATATAAGAAAAGGAAACAAAAGTATAACATAAAGGAAAAAAAACGTAAATTATAATAAGGAGTAAATTTAGTATTAAATAAACGTAGAAACGAGTAAATGTGGCGCATAAAAAAAACGAGGAAATAAAAGCAGCGCATAAAAATGTCAGCTATGTACAAGAAGAAAAAACGGTTCGAGTATAGTATAAAAGCTATGTCCAAAATACAATGAAATGTAAAATTAAACATAAATTTTTATGCGCAAGAAAAATAAATGCGTGAAGACAGGCGAAAAAATAACTCATTAAAAAAGTATATATATATATAAAGTAGGTATTGGGTTAATTAAATAAAAAAAAAACAAATATAGCGGGAAAAATAATGCATAAAAAAGTAAACGTGAAAATAAAACGCTTAAGAAAAGGAGAAGTGTAAATATAGGGCGTAAGAAGAAAAAAACGTAAAATGTACGGTAAAGGATAGCGATATAAATAAAAGCAATGCGTAAAATTAAATATAAGAAAAGGAAACAAAAGTATAACATAGAGAAAAAAAAACGTTAATTATAATAAGGAGTAAATTTAGTATTAAATAAACGTAGAAGCGAGTAAATGTGGCGCATAAAAAAAACGAGGAAATAAAAGCAGCGCATAAAAATGTCAGCTATGTACAAGAAGAAAAAACGATTCGAGTATAGTATAAAAGCTATGTCCAAAATACAATGAAATGTAAAATTAAACATAACTTTTTATGCGCAAGAAAAATAAATGCGTGAAGACAGGCGAAAAAATAACTCATAAATATATATATATAAAGTAGGTATTGTGTTAATTAAATAAAAAAAAACAAATATAGCGGGAAAAATAATGCATGAAAAAGTAAACGTGAAAATAAAACGCTTAAGAGAAGGAGAAGCGTAAATATAGGGCGTAAGAAAAATAAAAACGTAAAATGTACGGTAAAGGATAGCGATATAAATAAAAGCAATGCGTAAAATTAAATATAAGAAAAGGAAACAAAAGTATAACATAAAGAAAAAAAACGTAAATTATAATAAGGAGTAAATTTAGTATTAAATAAACGTAGAAACGAGTAAATGTGGCTCATAAAAAAAACGAGGAAATAAAAGCAGCGCATAAAAATGTCAGCTATGTACAAGAAGAAAAAACGGTTCGAGTATAGTATAAGAGCTATGTCCAAAATACAATAAAATGTAAAATTAAACATAACTTTTTATGCGCAAGAAAAATAAATGCGTGAAGACAGGCGAAAAAATAACTCATAAAAATATATATATATATATATATAAAGTAGGTATTGTGTTAATTAAATAAAAAAAAACAAATATAGCGGGAAAAATAATGCATGAAAAAGTAAACGTGAAAATAAAACGCTTAAGAGAAGGAGAAGCGTAAATATAGGGCGTAAGAAAAATAAAAACGTAAAATGTACGGTAAAGGATAGCGATATAAATAAAAGCAATGCGTAAAATTAAATACAAGAAAAGGAAACAAAAGTATAACATAAAGAAAAAAAACATAAATTATAATAAGGAGTAAATTTAGTATTAAATAAACGTAGAAACGAGTAAATGTGGCGCATAAAAAAAACGAGGAAATAAAAGCAGCGCATAAAAATGTCAGCTATGTACAAGAAGAAAAAACGGTTCGAGTATAGTATAAGAGCTATGTCCAAAATACAATAAAATGTAAAATTAAACATAACTTTTTATGCGCAAGAAAAATAAATGCGTGAAGACAGGCGAAAAAATAACTCATAAAAATATATATATATATATATAAAGTAGGTATTGTGTTAATTAAATAAAAAAAAACAAATATAGCGGGAAAAATAATGCATGAAAAAGTAAACGTGAAAATAAAACGCTTAAGAGAAGGAGAAGCGCAAATATAGGGCGTAAGAAAAATAAAAACGTAAAATGTACGGTAAAGGATAGCGATATAAATAAAAGCAATGCGTAAAATTAAATATAAGAAAAGGAAACAAAAGTATAACATAAAGAAAAAAAAACGTAAATTATAATAAGGAGTAAATTTAGTATTAAATAAACGTAGAAACGAGTAAATGTGGCGCATAAAAAAAACGAGGAAATAAAAGCAGCGCATAAAAATGTCAGCTATGTACAAGAAGAAAAAACGGTTCGAGTATAGTATAAGAGCTATGTCCAAAATACAATAAAATGTAAAATTAAACATAACTTTTTATGCGCAAGAAAAATAAATGCGTGAAGACAGGCGAAAAAATAACTCATAAAAATATATATATATATATATAAAGTAGGTATTGTGTTAATTAAATAAAAAAAAACAAATATAGCGGGAAAAATAATGCATGAAAAAGTAAACGTGAAAATAAAACGCTTAAGAAAAGGAGAAGCGTAAATATAGGGCGTAAAAAAAATGAAAACGTAAAATGTACGGTAAAGGATAGCGATATAAATAAAAGCAATGCGTAAAATTAAATGTAAGAAAAGGAAACAAAAGTATAACATAAAGAAAAAAAAACGTAAATTATAATAAGGAGTAAATTTACTATTAAATAAACTATTAAATAAACGTAGAAACAAGTAAATGTGGCGCATAAAAAAACGAAATAGAAGCAGCGCATAAAAATATCAGCCATGTACAAAAAGAAAAAACAGTTCGAGTATAGTATAAAAGCTATGTCCAAAATACAATAAAATGTAAAATTAAACGTAACTTTTTATGCGTGAAGACAGGCGAAAAAATAACTCATAAAAAAATATATATATATAAAGTAAGTATTGTGTTAATTAAATAAAAAAACAAATATAGCGGGAAAAATAATGCATAAAAAAGGTAAACGTGAAAATAAAACACTTAAGAGAAGGAGAAGCTTAAATATAGGGCGTAAGAAAAATAAAAACGTAAAATGTACGGTAAAGGATAGCGATATAAATAAAAGCAATGCGTAAAATTAAATATACGAAAAGGAAACAAACGTGTAACATAAAGAAGAAAAAAACGTAAATTATAATAAGGAGTAAATTTAGTATTAAATAAACGTAGAAACGAGTGAATGTGGCGCATAAAAAATGGAAATAAAAGCAGCGCATAAAAATGACAGCTATGTACAAGAAGAAAAAACGGTTCGAGTATAGTATAAAAGCTTTGTCCAAATAACTATAAAATGTAAAATTAAACGTAACGTTTTATGCGCAAGAAAAATAAATGCGTGAAGACAGGCGAAAAAATAACTCATAAAATATATATATATATATATATATAAAGTAGGTATTGTGTTAATTAAATAAAAATAACAAATATAGCGGGAAAAATAATGCATAAAAAAGTAAACGCGAAAATAAAATACTTAAGAAAAGGAGAAGCGTAAATATAGGGCGTAAAAAAATGAAAACGTAAAATGTACGGTAAAGGATAGCGATATACATAAAAGCAATGCGTAAAATTAAATATAAGAAAAGGAAACAAAAGTATAACATAAAGAAAAAAAAAACGTAAATTATAATAAGGAGTAAATTTAGTATTAAATAAACGTAGAAAGGAGTAAATGTGGCGCATAAAAAAACGAGGAAATAAAAGCAGCGCATAAAAATGACAGCTATGTAGAAGAAGAAAAAACGGTTCGAGTATAGTATAAGAGCTATGTCCAAAATACAATAAAATGTAAAATTAAACATAACTTTTTATGCGCAAGAAAAATAAATGCGTGAAGACAGGCGAAAAAATAACTCATAAAAAAAAATTATATATATATATATATATATATATATATATATATATATATATATATATATATATATATATATATATATATATATATATATATAAAGTAGGTATTGTGTTAATTAAATAAAAAAAAAAACAAATATAGCGGGAAAAATAATGCATAAAAAAGTAAACGTGAAAATAAAACGCTTAAGAGAAGGAGAAGCGTAAATATAGGGCGTAAGAAAAAATAAAAACGTAAAATGTACGGTAAAGGATAGCGATATAAATAAAACCAATGCGTAAAATTAAATATAAGAAAAGGAAACAAAAGTATAACATAAAGAAAAAAAAACGTAAATTATAATAAGGAGTAAATTTAGTATTAAATAAACGTAGAAACGAGTAAATGTGGCGCATAAAAAAAACGAGGAAATAAAAGCAGCGCATAAAAATGTCAGCTATGTACAAGAAGAAAAAACGGTTCGAGTATAGTATAAAAGCTATGTCCAAAATACAATGAAATGTAAAATTAAACATAACTTTTTATGCGCAAGAAAAATAAATGCGTGAAGACAGGCGAAAAAATAACTCATTAAAAAAGTATATATATATAAAGTAGGTATTGTGTTAATTAAATAAAAAAAAACAAATATAGCGGGAAAAATAATGCATAAAAAAGTAAATGTGAAAATAAAACGCTTAAGAAAAGGAGAAGTGTAAATATAGGGCGTAAGAAGAAAAAAACGTAAAATGTACGGTAAAGGATAGCGACATAAATAAAAGCAATGCGTAAAATTAAATACAAGAAAAGGAAACAAAAGTATAACATAAAGAAAAAAAACATAAATTATAATAAGGAGTAAATTTAGTATTAAATAAACGTAGAAACGAGTAAATGTGGCGCATAAAAAAACGAGGAAATAAAAGCAGCACATAAAAATGTCAGCTATGTACAAGAAGAGAAAACGGTTCGAGTATAGTATAAGAGCTATGTCCAAAATACAATAAAATGTAAAATTAAACATAACTTTTTATGCGCAAGAAAAATAAATGCGTGAAGACAGGCGAAAAAATAACTCATAAAAAAAAATTATATATATATACATAAAGTAGGTATTGTGTTAATTAAATAAAAAAAAAACAAATATAGCGGGAAAAGTAATGCATAAGAAAGTAAACGCGAAAATAAAATGCTTTAGAAAAGGAGAAGCGTAAATATAGGGCGTAAAAAAACGTAAAATGTACGGTAAAGGATAGCGATATAAATAAAAGCAATGCGTAAAATTAAATATAAGAAAAGGAAACAAAAGTATAATAAAAGAAAAAAAAACGTAAATTATAATAAGGAGTAAATTTAGTATTAAATAAACGTAGAAACGAGTAAATGTGGTGCATAAAAAAACGAAGAAATAAAAGCAGCGCATAAAAATGTCAGCCATGTACAAGAAGAAAAAACGGTTCGAGTATAGTATAAAAGCTATGTCCAAAATACAATGAAATGTAAAATTAAACATAACTTTTTATGCGCAAGAAAAATAAATGCGTGAAGACAGGCGAAAAAATAACTCATAAAAAATATATATAAAGTATGTATTGTGTTAATTAAATAAAAAAAAAACAAATATAGCGGGAAAAGTAATGCATAAGAAAGTAAACGCGAAAATAAAATGCTTTAGAAAAGGAGAAGCGTAAATATAGGGCGTAAAAAAACATAAAAACGTAAAATGTACGGTAAAGGATAGCGATATAAATAAAAGCAATGCGTAAAATTAAATATAAGAAAAGGAAACAAAAGTATAACATAAAGGAAAAAAAACGTAAATTATAATAAGGAGTAAATTTAGTATTAAATAAACGTAGAAACGAGTAAATGTGGCGCATAAAAAAAACGAGGAAATAAAAGCAGCGCATAAAAATGTCAGCTATGTACAAGAAGAAAAAACGGTTCGAGTATAGTATAAAAGCTATGTCCAAAATACAATGAAATGTAAAATTAAACATAAATTTTTATGCGCAAGAAAAATAAATGCGTGAAGACAGGCGAAAAAATAACTCATTAAAAAAGTATATATATATATAAAGTAGGTATTGGGTTAATTAAATAAAAAAAAAACAAATATAGCGGGAAAAATAATGCATAAAAAAGTAAACGTGAAAATAAAACGCTTAAGAAAAGGAGAAGTGTAAATATAGGGCGTAAGAAGAAAAAAACGTAAAATGTACGGTAAAGGATAGCGATATAAATAAAAGCAATGCGTAAAATTAAATATAAGAAAAGGAAACAAAAGTATAACATAGAGAAAAAAAAACGTTAATTATAATAAGGAGTAAATTTAGTATTAAATAAACGTAGAAGCGAGTAAATGTGGCGCATAAAAAAAACGAGGAAATAAAAGCAGCGCATAAAAATGTCAGCTATGTACAAGAAGAAAAAACGATTCGAGTATAGTATAAAAGCTATGTCCAAAATACAATGAAATGTAAAATTAAACATAACTTTTTATGCGCAAGAAAAATAAATGCGTGAAGACAGGCGAAAAAATAACTCATAAATATATATATATAAAGTAGGTATTGTGTTAATTAAATAAAAAAAAACAAATATAGCGGGAAAAATAATGCATGAAAAAGTAAACGTGAAAATAAAACGCTTAAGAGAAGGAGAAGCGTAAATATAGGGCGTAAGAAAAATAAAAACGTAAAATGTACGGTAAAGGATAGCGATATAAATAAAAGCAATGCGTAAAATTAAATATAAGAAAAGGAAACAAAAGTATAACATAAAGAAAAAAAACGTAAATTATAATAAGGAGTAAATTTAGTATTAAATAAACGTAGAAACGAGTAAATGTGGCTCATAAAAAAAACGAGGAAATAAAAGCAGCGCATAAAAATGTCAGCTATGTACAAGAAGAAAAAACGGTTCGAGTATAGTATAAGAGCTATGTCCAAAATACAATAAAATGTAAAATTAAACATAACTTTTTATGCGCAAGAAAAATAAATGCGTGAAGACAGGCGAAAAAATAACTCATAAAAATATATATATATATATATATAAAGTAGGTATTGTGTTAATTAAATAAAAAAAAACAAATATAGCGGGAAAAATAATGCATGAAAAAGTAAACGTGAAAATAAAACGCTTAAGAGAAGGAGAAGCGTAAATATAGGGCGTAAGAAAAATAAAAACGTAAAATGTACGGTAAAGGATAGCGATATAAATAAAAGCAATGCGTAAAATTAAATACAAGAAAAGGAAACAAAAGTATAACATAAAGAAAAAAAACATAAATTATAATAAGGAGTAAATTTAGTATTAAATAAACGTAGAAACGAGTAAATGTGGCGCATAAAAAAAACGAGGAAATAAAAGCAGCGCATAAAAATGTCAGCTATGTACAAGAAGAAAAAACGGTTCGAGTATAGTATAAGAGCTATGTCCAAAATACAATAAAATGTAAAATTAAACATAACTTTTTATGCGCAAGAAAAATAAATGCGTGAAGACAGGCGAAAAAATAACTCATAAAAATATATATATATATATATAAAGTAGGTATTGTGTTAATTAAATAAAAAAAAACAAATATAGCGGGAAAAATAATGCATGAAAAAGTAAACGTGAAAATAAAACGCTTAAGAGAAGGAGAAGCGCAAATATAGGGCGTAAGAAAAATAAAAACGTAAAATGTACGGTAAAGGATAGCGATATAAATAAAAGCAATGCGTAAAATTAAATATAAGAAAAGGAAACAAAAGTATAACATAAAGAAAAAAAAACGTAAATTATAATAAGGAGTAAATTTAGTATTAAATAAACGTAGAAACGAGTAAATAAAAGCAGCACATAAAAATGTCAGCTATGTACAAGAAGAGAAAACGGTTCGAGTATAGTATAAGAGCTATGTCCAAAATACAATAAAATGTAAAATTAAACATAACTTTTTATGCGCAAGAAAAATAAATGCGTGAAGACAGGCGAAAAAATAACTCATAAAAAAAAATTATATATATATATATAAAGTAGGTATTGTGTTAATTAAATAAAAAAAAAAACAAATATAGCGGGAAAAGTAATGCATAAGAAAGTAAACGCGAAAATAAAATGCTTTAGAAAAGGAGAAGCGTAAATATAGGGCGTAAAAAAACATAAAAACGTAAAATGTACGGTAAAGGATAGCGATATAAATAAAAGCAATGCGTAAAATTAAATATAAGAAAAGGAAACAAAAGTATAATAAAAGAAAAAAAAACGTAAATTATAATAAGGAGTAAATTTAGTATAAATAAACGTAGAAACGAGTAAATGTGGCGCATAAAAAAAACGAGGAAATAAAAGCAGCGCATAAAAATGTCAGCTATGTACAAGAAGAAAAAACGGTTCGAGTATAGTATAAAAGCTATGTCCAAAATACAATGAAATGTAAAATTAAACATAAATTTTTATGCGCAAGAAAAATAAATGCGTGAAGACAGGCGAAAAAATAACTCATTAAAAAAGTATATATATATATAAAGTAGGTATTGGGTTAATTAAATAAAAAAAAAACAAATATAGCGGGAAAAATAATGCATAAAAAAGTAAACGTGAAAATAAAACGCTTAAGAAAAGGAGAAGTGTAAATATAGGGCGTAAGAAGAAAAAAACGTAAAATGTACGGTAAAGGATAGCGATATAAATAAAAGCAATGCGTAAAATTAAATATAAGAAAAGGAAACAAAAGTATAACATAAAGAAAAAAAAACGTAAATTATAATAAGGAGTAAATTTAGTATTAAATAAACGTAGAAACGAGTAAATGTGGCGCATAAAAAAAACGAGGAAATAAAAGCAGCGCATAAAAATGTCAGCTATGTACAAGAAGAAAAAACGGTTCGAGTATAGTATAAGAGCTATGTCCAAAATACTATAAAATGTAAAATTAAACATAACTTTTTATGCGCACGAAAAATAAATGCGTGAAGACAGGCGAAAAAATAACTCATAAAAAAAACTTATATATATATATAAAAAGTAGGTATTGTGTTAATTAAATAAAAAAAAAACAAATATAGCGGGAAAAGTAATGCATAAGAAAGTAAACGCGAAAATAAAATGCTTTAGAAAAGGAGAAGCGTAAATATAGGGCGTAAAAAAACATAAAAACGTAAAATGTACGGTAAAGGATAGCGATATAAATAAAAGCAATGCGTAAAATTAAATATAAGAAAAGGAAACAAAAGTATAACATAAAGAAAAAAAAACGTTAATTATAATAAGGAGTAAATTTAGTATTAAATAAACGTAGAACCGAGTAAATGTGGCGCATCAAAAAAAACGAGGAAATAAAAGCAGCGCATAAAAATGTCAGCTATGTACAAGAAGAAAAAACGATTCGAGTATAGTATAAAAGCTATGTCCAAAATACAATGAAATGTAAAATTAAACATAACTTTTTATGCGCAAGAAAAATAAATGCGTGAAGACAGGCGAAAAAATAACTCATAAATATATATATATATATATAAAGTAGGTATTGTGTTAATTAAATAAAAAAAAACAAATATAGCGGGAAAAATAATGCATGAAAAAGTAAACGTGAAAATAAAACGCTTAAGAGAAGGAGAAGCGTAAATATAGGGCGTAAGAAAAATAAAAACGTAAAATGTACGGTAAAGGATAGCGATATAAATAAAAGCAATGCGTAAAATTAAATATAAGAAAAGGAAACAAAAGTATAACATAAAGAAAAAAAACGTAAATTATAATAAGGAGTAAATTTAGTATTAAATAAACGTAGAAACGAGTAAATGTGGCTCATAAAAAAAACGAGGAAATAAAAGCAGCGCATAAAAATGTCAGCTATGTACAAGAAGAAAAAACGGTTCGAGTATAGTATAAGAGCTATGTCCAAAATACAATAAAATGTAAAATTAAACATAACTTTTTATGCGCAAGAAAAATAAATGCGTGAAGACAGGCGAAAAAATAACTCATAAAAATATATATATATATATATATAAAGTAGGTATTGTGTTAATTAAATAAAAAAAAACAAATATAGCGGGAAAAATAATGCATGAAAAAGTAAACGTGAAAATAAAACGCTTAAGAGAAGGAGAAGCGTAAATATAGGGCGTAAGAAAAATAAAAACGTAAAATGTACGGTAAAGGATAGCGATATAAATAAAAGCAATGCGTAAAATTAAATACAAGAAAAGGAAACAAAAGTATAACATAAAGAAAAAAAACATAAATTATAATAAGGAGTAAATTTAGTATTAAATAAACGTAGAAACGAGTAAATGTGGCGCATAAAAAAACGAGGAAATAAAAGCAGCACATAAAAATGTCAGCTATGCTGGCAGAGTTTAGTGCGTTGTGGAAAATGCCCAGCAAGCATAATGAAAGAGTCATCTTTTAACTAATCATAAATTTTATTAAGCAAGAAAAATCATAACTTAACTTAAACATCATAAAGGAAAACAATCCTCTCCATAACATGAATTCAATACATACAGTCTTGAAAATCAAAAGAAACAAAACTCCAAAAACAATCTTGATTTGTTATATATATATATACAAAGTAACACTTGCATAATGAGGGTACTTACACACTCAAAATTAATACTATGCAAATTCTTTCTTTAAACTATTTTTAAATGTTCGAACTCCCTCCTTCAGAGGTTTTTCGAACTCGTGATCTCTGACTCTTACTCGAACCTTGTTCATTGAAATCCATAGTCTGACATGCGGCCCCATCGAACATTTCAAAATAAATTCCTTTAATTTTATTTAATTCAGTCTTAGTTAAAGCCTTAGTCAAAAAATCAGCCAAATTACTTTTACTTTTAATATACTTAATTTCGAATTTTCCCTCATTAAGCAAATTTCTCACGAAGTGAAATCTTATATCAATATGCTTCGTCTTTAAATTTTCAACATTATTTTTACAATAATAAATTGCAGATTGATTGTCACAATACAAAACAGGTTTTTCAATTTTTGATATTATGTTTAACTCATTACATATGTTTGTAAACCATAAAAGTTCCTTAACCGTATCTGTTAAAGCTATAAATTCTGATTCCATGCTACTTAATGCAATACATTTTTGTTTGCTACATTTCCAACTAAAAGGAATACCTGCTAAGCATATCAAATAACCTGATGTAGAAAATCTGTTTGTTAAATGACAACCCCAATTTGCATCTGAATAAGCTATCAAAAAAGAATTATTAAGATTTGATAAACAAAGTTTATGTTCTTTAGTATTTATTACATAATTCATTAAATCTACAACTACAGTCCAATGTTGGTAATTATAACAATTCGAGAATTGTGACATAACGTTCACAGCATATGAAATATCTGGTCTGCTACGATTTGCTATAAAAGATAAGCACCCTATCAATGTACGATAAGGAAATTTCTTCATTATTTTATTTTCAAATATTTCATTTACTTTATTTGGCAATTTAAAACCTACTTTAATTGGTAACGTAACATGAGTTTTAGGTAATTCATTAAATCGTTTACATAATTTTTCAATATAAGTTTTTTGATGTAAATACAAATTACCGTTTTTGTTCTCAAAGTTAACACCTAACAAATATTTGACTTTTCCTAAATTTTGAATATCAAGTTTACTCTTAATCAATTTAATAGTTTCATCTAAAATAGTTTTAGTCTTACAATATAACACCATGTCATCAACGTATACCAATAAAATAATGTTATTCATTTTATACACACAATTACAACATTTGAATTTTTCGAAACCAATCGATTTTAATATAGTATCTAACTCAGCATTCCATTCTCTACCTGATTGTTTAAGTCCATATATCGACTTTTTAAGTAAACATACTTTATTCATTTCACCTTCGATTTCAAAACCTGGAGGTTGCTTCATATAAATTATCTCACTAAGATTTCCATACAAATATGCTGCTTTCACATCTAGCTGTGCATACCTCCAACATAACATAGACACAAGAATAATAAATAGTAATCTAATAACAGAAAAATTCACAACTGGTGAAAATACATCAAGAAAGTCAATACCATGCTGTTGTCTAAAACCTTGTGCTACAAGTCTAGCTTTGTATTGTTTAACATTATTGTTTTCATCTCTTTTGACTGCATAAACCCACCTATTTCCTATTACTTTAGCATTGGGAGGTTTATCAACTATTTCCCATACCTTTCTTTCGTTCATAATATTTAACTCTTTTTCCATTGCCTTATTCCACTGATTTCTTTCTGGTAGTTTTTGTGCATCGGAAAAGTTTTTCGGTATTTCTGCATTATATACCTCACCTTCAAATATATCACTTATTTGATTATCTACAAAAGAATTAGATGGCGAATCTTCACTTTCGCTATCAGTGTCACTATGGGAAGAAGTTAAATTTTGAGTTTTGCTTAAAGCTTTAAAATTGAATTTAGAATGATCATACTCAATTTGGTTTTTATCGCAATATTCTTTAGCTTGGTTGTTTGATCTTAATCTAGTTTTATCGCCTGGAGGGTAATAGTAAACATCTATTCTGCTACTTTTATTACGCGGTCTCTCAACTCTAGTCCATTCTGTTATTTTTAAAGGTTTTAATTTTAAATCAGGAGATTTAGCATGAACCTTATCTATCTCATTTTCATTATTATCCTCAAAATTGATGTCTGAATTCAGATTTATAAATAAAAAGTTTTCATTACTAGGTTTACCAAATAGTATTTTAACTCCGTTTTTACTTTCATCAATTTTTACGTGTATAGTTTCTATAGTTTTCCTATCTTTAGGCAAGTAAATTCTATAACCTTTAGTACTGACTGCATATCCAGTTACAATTCCTACTTTTGCATTTGGTTGTAGTTTGTTTCTCTGAACTTTAGGGATATGAGCATACGCTAAAGATCCAAATACTTTGAAATGTTTAACTGACGGTTTATAACCATAGAAAATTTCAAACGGTGTTTTACCTTCCAGTAGTTTGTGTTCACTACGATTCTTTACGTGAACAAAACAATGCAGTGCTTCTGCCCAAAATCTACCTTTTAAACCACTATCGGCTAACATTGAGCGTATTCCCTCTCCAGCTACTCTGTTATAAGATTCGGCTACCCCATTTTGTTCTGGAGTGTATACTGAAGTTCTCTCCATACGTATACCTAATTCATTAAGAAAATCTTGAAATTTTACATTACAAAATTCTATGCCGTTATCACACCTTACAGATTTAAGTTTAACATTTAACTGTCTTTCATATTTTGCTAAATACAGTTTAAAGCAATTAAAAACTTCATGTTTATGTTTTATAGTAAAAATTTCAGCATAACGAGAAAAATCATCTATTATTGATACAAAATATTCAGCTCCACCAACTGAATTTACTGGACTTTTACCCCAAACATCCATATGTACTTTCTCTAATACACTTTTAGTCATTATACCATGATTTACTTTAAAACTAGTTCTAGTCGATTTAGTTATTTTACAAGTATTGCAAGCATCAAATTTACCACACAAATTATCTAAACCATTCACAACATTGTTTTGACTCATATGATTTAACATTCCAATATTTAAGTGGCAAAATCGTCTATGAACCAATTCCCTATCTAGACCTGTACTAAATGCTAATTCTTTAGATACTACCACTTTTTCAACATAGCCTTTAAGTATATACAACTTATCAATTCTAGGTACAGTAAATAAATAATTATGGTTTTTACCAAATACAGTCATTTTGTTATTACCCCATTTTACAGTAATCCCTGCTAAATCCATATTCGAACCGCTTATTAAATTTCTACGCATATTGGGTGCAAAATATACATTTTCTAATTTTATGGGAACAAATTTATCTCTATCTTTAACATTAAAATGTATATCACCAATACCAAAAATATCAGACTTACTATTTTTATCTCCAACAAGTACTTGACTAGGATTCAAAGTCTTGAAGTTACTAAAGTAGTCTCTTTGTGTACAGAAGTGAGCTGTGCTGGCAGTGTCGATCAGGAATTCAACAAACTGCTTGTCTTTCCTTTGGCGAATTTCAGCATCTCTTATCGTAGTCAAATCACTGTAAAAAGTTTCCTTGGAATCTTGAGTTTTAGAATTCCGTTTCGTGGTTTTCTTCTTCAGGAAACATCTTTCCGCACAATGTCCTTTCTTATTGCAGTAGGAACACATAATTGTTGTTGTTGTATCATTGCCCAGGACGCGACCACTGCTTTTATTTCCACGCAACTTCCGATAGGCTTGCTTTCTAGTAGATGAAGTAGTATAAGCATCGGCGACTATGTCCTCTCCTCTGTCTTTCTGCTTTTGTTGTATCCTTCCAGATTCGATTAGGAGCTCCTTTTCAACATTAGAAATCGAAAAATCTTTATCTTCTAGTCGATGAAGCATTTGAACTAAGTTGTCATAATCTGCTGGCAATCTTCTAATTAATTGGAAACATGTGAGCTTTTCTGGCATTTCAAAACCTGCGTCATGAATCTGTTTCCTTTTTTCATTTACTAACTTGCAGAAAATGCCAATAGTCTCCTTCTCTGGATCAAACTTCAATTCAAAGAATTCATCAATAAGTCCGGCTAACCGTGCTCGGGAGGTAGGTTCAAAGTTTTCTTTTAAAATAGTCCACGCTGTCTTCCCGTCCTCTGTGTCGGCTATCAGCGGTTGGAACTGCTCATCAATTCCTTGGAATATAGTAGAGTAACTTCTAGCTTTTCGCATTTCATAAGAGCGTAAGTCTCTGTCTGTTGCATCAGTTGGTAATGGCTTCTCTGTACCACCAACAAATTCCCAAGATCCTTTATCGATGAGTAACACTTTCATATTTACTTTCCAACTACTGTAATTGAAACTGTTTAGCTTTGTAAATCCCAATATGGAGCTGCTGTCATTTTCGGCCATCTCCAATCTATCTAAACGGCCCCAGTAGCGTTATAATAAACTTGCTTCTAAAGACGACAAAAGCTTAACTAAGCTGGGCAGGCAAGGCCCATAACCTTGCTGGCAGAGTTTAGTGCGTTGTGGAAAATGCCCAGCAAGCATAATCAAAGAGTCATCTTTTAACTAATCATAAATTTTATTAAGCAAGAAAAATCATAACTTAACTTAAACATCATAAAGGAAAACAATCCTCTCCATAACATGAATTCAATACATACAGTCTTGAAAATCAAAAGAAACAAAACTCCAAAAACAATCTTGATTTGTTATATATATATACAAAGTAACACTTGCATAATGAGGGTACTTACACACTCAAAATTAATACTATGCAAATTCTGTCTTTAAACTATTTTTAAATGTTCGAACTCCCTCCTTCAGAGGTTTTTCGAACTCGTGATCTCTGACTCTTACTCGAACCTTGTTCATTGAAATCCATAGTCTGACAAGCTATGTACAAGAAGAGAAAACGGTTCGAGTATAGTATAAGAGCTATGTCCAAAATACAATAAAATGTAAAATTAAACATAACTTTTTATGCGTAAGAAAAATAAATGCGTGAAGACAGGCGAAAAAATAACTCATAAAAAAATTATATATATATATATAAAGTAGGTATTGTGTTAATTAAATAAAAAAAAAATATAGCGGGAAAAGTAATGCATAAGAAAGTAAACGCGAAAATAAAATGCTTTAGAAAAGGAGAAGCGTAAATATAGGGCGTAAAAAAACATAAAAACGTAAAATGTACGGTAAAGGATAGCGATATAAATAAAAGCAATGCGTAAAATTAAATATAAGAAAAGGAAACAAAAGTATAATAAAAGAAAAAAAAACGTAAATTATAATAAGGAGTAAATTTAGTATTAAATAAACGTAGAAACGAGTAAATGTGGTGCATAAAAAAACGAAGAAATAAAAGCAGCGCATAAAAATGTCAGCCATGTACAAGAAGAAAAAACGGTTCGAGTATAGTATAAAAGCTATGTCCAAAATACAATGAAATGTAAAATTAAACATAACTTTTTATGCGCAAGAAAAATAAATGCGTGAAGACAGGCGAAAAAATAACTCATAAAAAATATATATATATAAAGTAGGTATTGTGTTAATTAAATAAAAAAAAAACAAATATAGCGGGAAAAGTAATGCATAAGAAAGTAAACGCGAAAATAAAATGCTTTAGAAAAGGAGAAGCGTAAATATAGGGCGTAAAAAAACATAAAAACGTAAAATGTACGGTAAAGGATAGCGATATAAATAAAAGCAATGCGTAAAATTAAATATAAGAAAAGGAAACAAAAGTATAACATAAAGGAAAAAAAACGTAAATTATAATAAGGAGTAAATTTAGTATTAAATAAACGTAGAAACGAGTAAATGTGGCGCATAAAAAAAACGAGGAAATAAAAGCAGCGCATAAAAATGTCAGCTATGTACAAGAAGAAAAAACGGTTCGAGTATAGTATAAGAGCTATGTCCAAAATACAATAAAATGTAAAATTAAACATAACTTTTTATGCGTGAAGACAGGCGAAAAAATAACTCATAAAAAAAATATATATATAAAGTAGGTATTGTGTTAATTAAATAAAAAAAAACAAATATAGCGGGAAAAATAATGCATAAAAAAGTAAACGTGAAAATAAAACGCTTAAGAGAAGGAGAAGCGTAAATATAGGGCGTAAGAAAAATAAAAACGTAAAATGTACGGTAAAGGATAGCGATATAAATAAAAGCAATGCGTAAAATTAAATATACGAAAAGGAAACAAAAGTGTAACATAAAGAAGAAAAAAACGTAAATTATAATAAGGAGTAAATTTAGTATTAAATAAACGTAGAAACGAGTAAATGTGGCGCATAAAAAAAGGAAATAAAAGCAGCGCATAAAAATGACAGCTATGTACAAGAAGAAAAAACGGTTCGAGTATAGTATAAAAGCTTTGTCCAAAATACTATAAAATGTAAAATTAAACGTAACGTTTTATGCGCAAGAAAAATAAATGCGTGAAGACAGGCGAAAAAATAACTCATAAATATATATATATATATATATATATATATATATATATATATATATATATATATATATATATATATATATATATATATATATATATATATATATATATATATATAAAGTAAGTATTGTGTTAATTAAATAAAAATAACAAATATAGCGGGAAAAATAATGCATAAAAAAGTAAACGCGAAAATAAAATACTTAAGAAAAGGAGAAGCGTAAATATAGGGCGTAAAAAAAATAAAAACGTAAAATGTACGGTAAAGGATAGCGATATAAATAAAAGCAATGCGTAAAATTAAATATAAGAAAAGGAAACAAAAGTATAACATAAAGAAAAAAAAACGTAAATTATAATAAGGAGTAAATTTCGTATTAAATAAACGTAGAAACGAGTAAATGTGGCGCATAAAAAAACGAAGAAATAAAAGCAGCGCATAAAAATGTCAGCCATGTACAAGAAGAAAAAACGGTTCGAGTATAGTATAAAAGCTATGTCCGAAATACAATAAAATGTAAAATTAAACATAACTTTTTATGCGCAAGAAAAATAAATGCGTGCAGACAGGCGAAAAAATAACTCATAAAAAAAATTATATATATATATATAAAGTAGGTATTGTGTTAATTAAATAAAAAAAAACAAATATAGCGGGAAAAGTAATGCATAAGAAAGTAAACGCGAAAATAAAATGCTTTAGAAAAGGAGAAGCGTAAATATAGGGCGTAAAAAAACATAAAAACGTAAAATGTATGGTAAAGGATAGTGATATAAATAAAAGCAATGCGTAAAATTAAATGTAAGAAAAGGAAACAAAAGTATAACATAAAGAAAAAAAAACGTAAATTATAATAAGGTGTAAATTTAGTATTAAATAAATGTAGAAACGAGTAAATGTGGCGCATAAAAAAACGAGGAAATAAAAGCAGCGCATAAAAATGTCAGCTATGTACAAGAAGAAAAAACGTTTTGAGTAAAGTATAAAAGCTATGCCCAAAATAGTAGAGAGTAGGTAATGCGTTATTTAAGTAAAAAATATAAATTTAGCGATTAAAAATAATGCACAAAAAAAGTAAACCTGAAATATAAACGCTTAAGAAGAGGAGAAGCGTAAATATAGGGCATAAGGAAAAAATACCGTAAAATGTATGGTAAAGGATAGCGAAATGATTAAAGCAATGCTTAAATTAATGATATGAAAAAGAAACAAAAGTATTACATAAAGAAATAAAAGCGTAAAATATATTAAGGAGTAAATTTAATAAAAGTATAAATGTGGCGCATTAAAGTAAAAGCCATCCAGAAGTTATAGCAGTGCATAAAAGTAAAGTATCAAAAAACAAACCGCTTTAAGTAAAGAAAAAAAACAACGAGTAAAGTACAATAAATTTTAAAAGTTAAACATAACTTTTTATGCATAAAATAAAATAAATGCGTGAGGAAAGGCGAAAAAATAACGCATAAGAAATATTATATATGAAGTAGATAGTGTGTTAATTAAGTAAAAAACAAATTTATCGAGTAAAAATAGTGCATAAAAAAGGAACGTTTAAGAAGATCAGAAGCGTAAATATAGCTTGTAAAGACCCGTAAAATGTACAGTAAAGTATAGCGTAAATGAATAAAAGTACTGCGCAAGAAAAGTAAACAAAAGCAATGCATTTAGAAAAGAAAGCGTAAATTTATTAATAGAATAAACGTAGAAACGAATAAATGCAGTGCATAAAAGTAACACGTTATAAAAGCAAATAAGTTAAAAACAATTCGTGCAAAAGTAAAAATCATGTATAAGAAGAAGAAAAAACGTTTTAAGTTAAGTATAAAAGCAACGTGCTAACTACACTAAAGTGTAAAAGTTAAACATAACTTTTTTATGGGTGTGAAAAATAAATGCGTGAGGAAAGGCGAAAAAATAAAGCATAAGAAAAATAAAATATAATGTTGATAGTGTTTATAAATTAAATTTAAAAAAATTGACAAAAAGTAACACTTAGAACGAGAAGTGTAAATATGCGTCATAAAGGAAAAAAATTCTAGTAAAATCTAGAGTAAAGGATAGCGCAAATAATTAAAAGCAACACGTAAAAGTAATGAGAAAAGAAAACAATAATAATGCATAAAGAAAAAAACGCGTAAACGAATTTAATAAAAAATTAATTCGTATTAAATCATAACGCGTAAAAGTACGAGACACGTAAGGAAAGTAAATGCGTAACTATAAAGAAGAGTAACGTGTAAAATATAAAGTGTGGAGAAAAGGAGCAACGCTTAAAATTAAGGCATGATAAAGTAAAGAAAGTCAAGGCGTAAATGCAACTCTAAATAAAAAGAAACACATAAGATAAAATGCATACATAGATCTTGTAAAATAAGGCATAAAAATTAACGCTTGAAGAAGTATACGCGTATAAATAACACATAAAAAAGCAAATTTAAACTTAAGAAAAGTTATGTGAAAGTATTTAATGTCTAAATGTAACGCATAAAGAAAAGTAATTCAAAAAATTAAATAACACTTAAAGTAATGCGGAAGGAAAGTAAAAAATAATGCAGAAAAAACGTAACGCATGAAAAAAAGGAATTCAAAAACTTAATGACATGCAACAAAGTTAAGTAATAACGTTTAAAAGTCGCGTAACAATGAAACGTATAATGTGTAAAAATAACTCATTCGCATAGAGAAAAGCAACGCGTAAAAAATCGTATATGAGAAATCGCGTAAATTATAATGCATATTATAAGAAAAAGTACCAAATAAAGAAAAATAATCCGTAAAATTAGATTACACGTGAAAGAAAAGCAAAGCGTAAAGAAATGAAAAGCTTAAAGAAATTGGAAAACTGAAAAGTTACGCATTAAAAATAAACAAGTAAAAAACTCGTAGAAAAGTAGGAGTATAAATGTAACGTATAAAATAAAAGAGAGGAAAAAATGTACAGTAAATGGTGTTTAAAATAAGAAAAGTTAAGATAAGTAAGGAGTAAAAATTATAAGAGAAAGTAAAGTATTAAGAGAATTAGAGCCTAAAATATAAGGGGGACTGGAAAGTAACGTAGTTTTGGTGCATTTGATATTTATTATCAAAATTTTCTTTTTAATCAACAAAGTATTCACCCTCGTTAGCAACAAGCTTTCAATGTCGGGTCGAAATGAAACGGATTGCTTTTTAAGACTAACGAATATTTAATGCCCCGAAACACTACTTTCCGGTCCGCCTAATATAAGGAATGTAACCAGTAAAAGTGACGTCTGAAAAATGAAAACGCATTGAAGTCAAGCATAAATAAAAGTAAAGCGTGAAGCGTAGCAAATCTCGAAATTAAAAGTAATGTGCAAAATAAGGAAACTCGTTAAAGTTACAAATATCAAAAGAAAAAAAAATAACGCATTATAAAATTAAAAGTAATACATAAAAGTCAATAGCGCATGAAAGTAAGTATAGTGCGTTATAGCAATGTGTAAGAAAATCATACTCTAATAGTAACACAGAAGAAAAATTAAAGTAGTTATTAAAAAAGTAAACGCGAAAAATATGAAACTTAAAAGTAAAGGTTAACTAGATACCGCTAAATGAAAAGTAACAAGTAAAATGTGGGGCAAAGGATTAAATGTTTGGTTTAAAAACATAAAAATGCCACGCATAAAGAAAAACTATATCTAATTAAATTTGGTGAGTAATTAGTTAAACAAAAATCGTTAGATCTTTGAACAAGCGTAATAATCCTCTTCACTACATTCAGTCGGACAAAAAAAAATTATAATAAACTACGAATTTACATCTCTTTAATAAAAATTGTTTTAGTTTTAAAAAAAAACATCTCGAACTGATAGTTTAACAGTAAAATTTGTAAGAGCATGTTATAAAGAGGTTAAATAGTGCACTTTTTATTACAGGATCTTAAAAGATATCGATTTGTAAAAGTGATTGTTAAAATCGATAAGTAGCAGAACTATTTGGAAGATTATAGTACATTATGATTCAGCTTATACCATCCTCGTCGTGTTCGTTACAGTCTCCATCGTACCTTAAATTGGCTCCTATGCAATTATTCCTATTTATGCAAGAACAATTTAAAATCTTCAAGAAACTGAAAGGATTTCCAAGTGTTACGATGGCAAACAATTCAAGTCACTGGACAGATTTGAGCGAGTAAGTTTCGTTGAAAGAAGACTATTTATGATGAAGTAATCGCATATCTTTCGTGTATACATAAAAGGACTGAAATATGTTAAGTCTGCTAAGTTATCTTATTTAAATGTAAATTTATTTTTCAAATATTTTACAGCTGATTCTTGCAAATGTAATTAAAATGTATGGCGTGTGTGTATCTTTCTTTACCCCCAAAAGCATGAAATAAGGTTCTAAAAATAAGAGTAAAACACAAATGTTATATTCTTGAAACTAAAATACAATTGAAAATTCATATCGTAAACTATTAACAGAATCTTAATTTTATCGAAATCTCAGTTAATTGCTTTATAAAGTAAAATTTACCTAATTTTTGTAAGATAAAATTCAATTGAAATACACTTTCTCATTTTGTTGATTTATAAGTAAACATGCTTAGTCAGATAAGAGATGAAAATATTTACCCCATCCTGCCCCAATTCAGGGCATACGGGTAAATGTTAATTACAACCAAGTAAAGAACATAAAGTGCATAAAATACATAAGTCTTATGACAACAGCTCGTAAACTTTGCGGGTGATCAAGACAGTTGAACCAAATTAGCCATCTATAATTAGTCAGAATATTATATCTTTAAGAAAACATGACAAATATATCAGTCATGTATGTCATGAAAAGTTCAGTTCAGCAGATCCTAAAGTATGGATTAAAAGCACAATTAAATTTAAAACGCCAGCAATATTAGAAGCAAATTAAAATATAAATTGCCATTCTAGGTCAACAGACCCTTATATTGAGGCAATCAAATGGCATAAAATTTTTAAAAAATTGGCTTAGTTAGAAAAGAGAGATACTATTTCAGTCATTACATCTGAGCATTGGTTACAAATTGACTTATTGCGAAGTAAAAAGTAGCACTCTAAACAGGCAATTAGTTTGTTAAATACTAATATTCTTGCAAGTGCAAACTGTATAATAATTATTAGAAAATTATGGTTCCTGTAAACAATAGTGAAACAGTAAGACACAAGCAAAACAGACTTAAGTGAAGTAAACATAAACGACTCGTGAATTAGCGAGAGAATAAAGTTATAAAGATAAGTAAAGCGTAGTATATAATATCGGGCAAAATTGAAAGAAACTTATAAAAAGTAAATAATGAATGGGATAAATGAAAACACACATAATAAGAGTAAACACGTAAATTACAAATATTGATGCTCAAAATATAATCTGTAATGGAGACGCATGAGGTAAGTAAAAGTACAACATCATGTATAAAGTACTGGTAAGATAAGAAATTATAATGTGTGTAACAAGTAAAAGCAAAGCATTAAAGAGTAAACGTATATATAGCCATTTTTTGTCTATTGATATATAAAAGTTTTTTTGTAAAGCGAAGCATCTCAATTAACGCGTGAAGTCTATCTTTTAAAATAAAAATCGCCAAAAGTAAAAAATGTCGTATAATTAAATTGTAGCATCTTGACAATTAACACGTAATAAAAGTAATCATGTAAATGTAAGGCATAGAGAGAAAATATCCTTTAAAATAAGCTACGAATATTTTCATGCTTCAATTTACACCCAACTAATGCATAAAAAAGTAAGGCAAAAATGTAACTCGCAATATAAGACAAATAATATAAGCAAACTCAAAGAAAAGGAATAGTAAATCATAAAAAAGTAGCGCATAAAAAATTAGATGTAATTCATAAGAATAAATTCGGAAAATATAAAACTTAACTCATAAGATAAGTATCGCTTAAGAATAATTAACAGATAACATATCAAAGCGCGAGAAAATGCGATTATTTCTTTTGCGCCGCAATTTGCTTAATGCTTAACATTAATTTGCTGACTTAATTTACTCTATCTTTCTCAATGAGTCGTTTAATATATACGTTACTTTTTTACAAGGTACATATTGTAGCGTATCTACCACTACAAAATTACTATTCACTAGTATATAAGACATGTTAAACTCGACTCTATGTTGGGGTTGACATGGTCTGTCGTTACTCTCCCTACATTGGTGACCCGGACGTGATGTGAACACGCCTACCTTGGCAAAAAAGCCCACTTTGATCTGGATACGCCTACTTCGTTGGATGGTCCACATTGAACAGTTGACTTGTGACTGCGACATTATCCAACTCCTCGCACTGTTGCTACTCAGTCACGTTTCGATCACGCACAACGTCGGCTTGCATACTTATGATTACTCGACTGCAAGCGGCAACAGAGGAGCGACTACGACCGTGAAGTTAATACACCTCTCACATTCAGCACTCAAAAAATACGGTGATCTTAATACAGCTCTCCCGGCTTCTCACAAAACAGCAATGAATCAACTAGTGGTATTCGTTCATCGAATTCTATCACAGATATAATTCTAGTGGGGGAGTACTGTAGCGTATCTACCACTACAAAATTACAATTCACTAGTATATAAGACATGTTAAACTCGACTCTATGCTGGGGTACCTTTTCATAGATGACGGTTGACATGGTCTGTAACTCCACCCCCCACAATATATTGAATGCATTTTTTTCTCGCAATTTTCATTATAATCTACGAGTTGCTTTCCTCATGCAATATTTCTGCACGTTTAATTTCTTTATACGTTACTTTTAATTTTTATCCTTTTACTTTTCTCATGCGTTACTTTTACTTATCCTATGCAATATATTTACGCGTGTTTTATTATGCATTACCTTTACGTTTCTCAAGAACTATTCTTTTTTTTTCCATGTGCCTTACTTTTAATGTTTGATTGATTTATTCGTTATTTTTAAGCGCTTTTTTATCTAGCCCGTTGCTTTTAATTTCGATGGTTACTGTATTTTGCGCATTACTCTTTATGCATACTTTTACGAGTTTAATTTTCTTATGCGTTTTTAACATTACGTTTTGTGAGTTACATTTCTTTATGCTTCATTTTCACTCTGTTACATTTCATGGGCTATTTTTACTTTACCTATGCGTTGCTTAAACATGTTTTTTTTCTTACTCGTTACCTTTAATTTCGCACAATACTCATTTTCTCTTTAATTTTATACGTTACTGTATATTTATGCCTTGTGGCATAATTATCCTTAATTTTCTTCATGCGTCACATTTACGGGTTCTCTGATATTACTTTACTTATGTGTTAAATTTAAGCGTCTACGTTCCTCGTCATTGCAATTTTCTTATGTGTTACTTTTAGAAACCGTATAATAATTATTAGAACATTATGGTTCTTGTAAACGAAAGTAAAATAGTATAACGCAAGCAGGAAAGATTTAAGTGAAGTAAACGCTTAAAGATAAGCTTCTCGTGAAATAACGAGAAAATGAAAGGTATAAAGATAAGTAAAACGCAATATATAGCAAAATTAAAAGAAACCTATAAAAGAGAAGTAATGCATAGGATAAGTAAAAATTGCGCGTAACAAAAGTGAACACGTAATGTACATAAATAATGCTCAAAATGTAAAAGAAAAGCACAGTATAATTTGAAGGAAATAGTGACGCAGAACAGTAACCGTGTACGAGTAATACACTAAAAAGTAAAGGCAAACATTAAAATATGGAGTTAAAAATGCAGTAGAGCATCGTGTAAAAGTACTGGTAAGATTAGAAAATATGAGTGTACCAAGTAAAAGTAAAGCTTTAAAGTGTAAAAGCAATGCATAAAACAACAAACGTATAAATAGCCATCTTTTGTTTATAGCACGGATGGGCAAACTACGGCCAGCGGGTCCGTTGTAAGGTTTTATCCGGCCCGCGGATAGAATTTCAACTTGCCGATCCGTGGCGAATACATCCATTATTTTGTCTACTTAGTTTAAAGCTATTTTTGTTCTTTTTTTTAACAAAATACTGATGTCGTTTTTACTTTATTGATGGAAATTGTTAGTACAGACAGCTTCAATTGGTAAAATGTTGAAAGCATCAGTTCTTTATAGAATAGCCGCAGATTAGCTCCAACAAGCATTTGTCTTTCTCGAGAATCAGACATATAGAAACAAACATAGGCGAATTGTGCTTCACATGTGTCAGACAGCGCATTTTAAGCTCCAACGAGCAGATTTTTCTGCCGTTGCGAGTTCTAACATTATGTATTGAGTATGGAAAGATTGCGCACTAAGTAAAGCATAAGATGAGTAGACTCGTAAAAGAAAAGTAAGGCATAAATTAATAAACGAATAATAGAGCATTTAATAAAATGCAAGACAATAGTAAATTTGTAAAAACAAACTCAAAGAAAAGTAACGCCTAAGAAAATGAAATGCGTAAAATTATGAATAACAAAAGCATACGATAAAAGTAGCACATAAAAAAAATCGAAATAATTCATAAGATGAAAAATTTGGAAAATATAACACTTAAACGTAACGCGTAAGATAAGTATCGCTTAAGAATAAGTAACAAATCAACGTGAAAAAATAAATGAAGTGCGAGAAATTACGATTACGCATTATTTCTTTTGCTCGTTAATTTGCTTTATGCTTTGCATTAATTTGCTTTATTAATTTACTCTATTTATACTTTTCCTTTCTCAATGACTCACTTAATATATACGTCTTTTTCCCTCAATATTCATTATAATTTATCAGTTGCTTTCCACATCACTTTTACACGTTTAATTTCTTTATACTTTAATTTTTCTCGTTTTCTTTTCTCATACGTTACTTAACCTATAAACCTTAACCTTAACCTATGTAACGTTACTTAACCTATGCGATATATTTAAGCCTGTGCTGATTGCTCATGTGCTGATTGATATGTTTGATTGACCTACTCTTACGCGCTTCCTTGTCTTGCACGTTGCTTTTAATTTCATGCGTTATTATATTTTGCGCGTTACTTTCTTTGTGCATTCTTTTACGAATTTAATTTTCTTATGAGTTTTTAACATTAAGTTTTGGGTGTTACATTTTTTTATGTTTGGTTTTTACGCATTTACATTTTATGGATTATTATTACTTTTCCTATGCGTGACTTGAACGTGTTTTTGTCTTATGCGTTATTTCAAATTTTGCACAGTATTATATTTAATGCCTTACTTAATGTTTTTCATATTCTTTTTTAATTTTATGCGTTATTTCAATTTTTACTCCTTATGGTATTATTCACTTTAATTTTCTTCATGCGTCACATTTATGGGTTTTCTGCTGTAACTTTACTTATGTGTAAATTTTAAGCGTCTACATTGCAATTTGCAGCAATTTTTTTATGCGTTATTTTTACAATTGCAATTTTTTTATGCGTTATTTTTACGAGCTAACTTTTTATACGTTGCATTTACGCGTTTATTTTTCTTACGCATAAAGATGCTATGTACAACTTTCTTTTTACACGTTATTAAATTTTGCACGTTACTCATCTTATGCATAACTCATATTCTTCCATGTTTTATATGTCGCATTACTTTTCTTACACGTTACTTCTACTTTTTAAACATATGTCAGTTTTGCGCTTTATTTCTACGCCTTACACGTTTACTTCCTATTGTAATACTTTCATTTTACATATGATCCTTAGCTTTGGTATCCAGGTGACCTGCATGCGAACACTTTAAGGTAGAAAAATTCTGATACCGCACTCCCTATGCAGGGTGATCAAAGTGGTCACCCACCCGCTTGCTGACAACAGCCTATTAAATACGGTGATATGATCTCAGATCTCGGAGTTTCAGTCATAACAAACGCCTTTTAACATAAAATATAGTTAATAACAAGAAGGATGATGATAATGGTACAGTGTCATGGAGGAAACTGATTAGAAACTAATGATTTTACATTACTGCGTTGAGCGCCATCTATTGAGTATTAGAAATAATAATTAATATGGAGAAATATTATTAACAAACTTCCCCGATGAACTCTTAGTTCATAACAATTTAGTCATTTCATATATTAATCAAAGTTATTTTTCTCAAATGTAAGGTACCAATATTTAAAATATAATATAATCTTACCTTTTTACAATATGAGCCCTTCTTAATTATATAAAGATTATAATGCAATAATATTAATCGAATTCTTAAAATAATATGTTTCATGAGCATTAGTTCAAACCTTTAACAAATTATTACCTTATAAATGAAATTATTGAAATTTAAGTAAATATCAATTGATGAAATTAAATTATCATATCATGAATAATAAATCAAGCAATTTTCACAACACAAATTCTTTCACATGCAAAATATTTCAATTTTAAACAAACATGCATTTAAACAACAAAATATATATGTATGCATATTTTCTTTAAATCAAAAAAGTTCAAATAATATCTTAAGATAAAGTTAATTTGTAAGTTAAATGATTATCTTAAGTAATATTGTAAAATAAAATGTTCAAATAATAATAAATGTGAATTTAAAGTTCAAATAGAATGTTCATATTAATTTAATTGTTCACTTCTAAATTATATAATAAATTTATAGGACGTTTTATTATTGCCGTATCTGTTTTCAAAGCACATGCTCTTATTTTGTTATCACGTCCTTGAAATGTTTCCACAATTTTTCCAAGTTTCCACATGCTCCTTAGAAGTTTGTCATCATGAATCAAAACAATATCATTTACCTTAAAATTTTTATTACCTTTATCCAAATTTACATAATTGACAGCTCTTAAATTTAAAAGATAATCCCTTTTCCATTTCTTCCAAAATTGATTTATAAGTCTTTCTCGATATTTAAATTTTATTACTATCATTTTTTTGTCAATCATGCAGTCAATACCGGATAACTTGACTGACGGTAAACTTATTAATCGTCTTCCAAGTAGCATGTGGGATGGCGTTAGAGGAAAAGTATCTGGAGAGTCTGTAGTCACGTAAGTAATAGGCCTCGAGTTAATCACAGCTTCTATTTCACATAGAACTGTTTCGAGTTCTTCACTAGTCAAAGATGCTTTCCTCAGTAATTTCCGAAGAATGATTTTCATTGAACGAACCATTCGCTCGTAGAATCCACCCCACCAGGGTGCTCTTTCAACGATGAATTTCCACCTTATTCCCCTTGAGGAATAAAACTCACTCACTTCAGAACTGCTCAAAATAGTCCCCATTTTTTTCAATTCAAACTCTGCTCGCTTGAACGTTTGAGCGTTGTCTGAATAAATAACAGAACAAAGTCCTCTTCTGGATATGAAGCGACGAAAAGCAAGTAAAAATGCTTCAGTTGTTAAACTAGAAACAATTTCCAGGTGTATCGCTCGTGTAACTGCACAGGTACATAGCATGATGTAAAACTTACTGTCAGAGTCTTTCACAAATAAGGGTCCAGCAAAATCCAGGCCTGTAACTGAGAATGGAGGTGACTGTTCTATTCTGTCCTTAGGAAGAGGAGCCATGATTTCTCTTCCTGATCGAACATTGAATCTTTTACATAAGACGCATCTTCCAATTATTGACTTAATAAATTGCCGACCTTTCGGAATCCAAAACTTCTCTCGTACCTGCGTTAGTGTGTCTGAAATACCAGAGTGTAGGGTCTTTTCGTGTGCTTCTTTCACTATCAGTTCTGTAAATTTAGTTTTTGATGGTAATAGTATAGGATGTTTTTCATAATAGTTCAAATTGGAGTGCTGTAGTCTTCCACCCACAAGTAGAATCCCTTTGTCAGAAATGAACGGATTTAAGTCTCTGATTTTTGAGCACTTCTGTAAATGTTGTCCTTCCTGTAAGCAATCTATATCCTTACTGTAGTTCTTTGCTTGTACGTGTTTCAACCAAAGGTTTTCAGCTTCTTCTAATTCTTTTGCAGTTAAAACATTTTTGATTCTATCTTCTTTCTTCACTCTCAAATTCGTTATAAATCTTCTAATCCAGGCTGTTATTCGGTAAACCTTCTTAATAGAACTAAATTTGTGGATATCGAAAATTGAATCGTGAACATTATTTTCGCTTGCATAATTAACTGCAATAAATTTTGATCTCTTTTCTCCATCTACATCTGATCTTCTAAAATTTTCTTCGTTTTTCGGCCATTTTTCTTCGCTTAATGTCAACCATGTTGGTCCATTAAAAATAGTTGCACTTGAGAGCAAATCATGAGCACTGCATCCTCTTGATATGATATCAGCTGGATTATCATTTCCCTTTATGTACTTCCAATTAGAAGGATCTGTTAAAGTTTGGATCTCACTTACTCTGTTTGAAATAAATGTCTTCCACTGATTTGCATTTCCTCGAATCCAACTAAGGGCTATGGTTGAGTCAGAATATAGAATATAGTTGATATTTATTTGAAACACTTTCCTTAAAGTATCCAATAATCTGGAACCTATAAGAGTGACCATCAGTTCTAATCTTGGTAGACTCAACTTCTTCAATGGTGCAACGCGTGCCTTTGAAGTAACGAAGCTTACGTAAATTTTTTGATTTCTTTCATATCGAATATATGCAATCGCTCCATACGCCTTCTCACTTGCGTCACAAAATATAATTATCTTATAATTCCCTACTTCGGAACAGCTATCTTCTTCATGAAAATAATATCTTGGTAGTGAAAGTTCCTTTAATACATTTACTTCCTTATACCATTTTTCCCATTTCAGTCTTAAAATATCTCCGAATTCCTCATCCCATTCTAAGCCTTGTTCCCATATTTCTTGAAGAAGAATTTTAATTCTAATCGTGAATGCTGTTATATATCCCATTGGATCAAATAATTTCGATGATATGCGTAATACGTTTCTCTTAGTATTTTTCACATTTTCCAAAGAGTCAATTAAAGAACTTAAATCTAAATTAAATTCATCCTTTAAAGTATTCCAAATTAATCCTAAAACCTTTAAAGGTACTGTTTCTTCACTAGGATATTTTTCACATTTCGTGTCTTGCCATTTTTGGCATAACGCCTTAGAATTACTCTTCCACTTCCTAAGATTTATTGATGCATCCTTTAATATTAATTTAGTGTCCCTGGATAATAGTAGTCCATCTTCAATCGTATTTGTACCAGTAATAAGATCGTCGACATACAAATTTTCATTTAAAACCTTACACGCCAAAGGATGAGATTCTTTATAATTTTTGATATGATACTTTATTGTTCCAGCCAGTAAAAATGTTGATGATTTTACTCCGAAAGTTACAGTTCTATTGCGAAAAACCTCAATTTTCATGGGAGGGAATTGCTCTGACCAAAGAAATCTAAGATAGTCCCTATCATGTTCATCAATTAACAATTGTAGGAAAGCCTTTTCACAATCAGCAATTATTCCTATTTTAAACTCGCGAAATTTTAATAGTAAAATTAAAAGATTAGGGTTTAGATTGGGACCCGATAATAAGTTATCATTTAGAGAGTAGCAATTTTTTTCTTTAGCCGAAGCATCAAAAACTATCCGTAACTTTGTAGTTTGTTTATCATTTCTAATTACTGGATGATGAGGTAAGTAATAAACCATATTTGGAACTATTGATTTATCATTAACAGGTTCTATTATTCCTTCCGATAATTGTTCTTTAAAAATACTAGCATAATTATCATGCAAAGAAGGATTTTTATTAAAACGCGATGTTAAACTAATTAACCTACTTTTAGATAAATTAAAATTGTCAGAAATGTTTACCTCATCCTTAAATGGTAATTTAACTACGTATCTGCCATCCTGAAATTTTATATTTTGTTCAAACTGTTTTAAAGTTTCTTGCTCTAAAGGTGTATTCTGAATTTTATCATTTATGCCTAAGCTTTCAATATCCCAAAATTTCCGTAACTGTAAATTTATATCATCACAAGAATTATTTTCACTAGTTAATTCCTCACAATTAAATTTTTCATTACAATAACATAAATCTTCAATGATAGAGTCATTTTTTAAATCTGAATGAGTAATCCCAGTTACGCTTCCGCCGAGTAATGTTTCGACATAAAACAAATCTTTAGTCAACTCCTTTATGTACCCAGTGTGGAGTTTCCAATAATAATCTGCTCCAATTAATATATCAATGGAATTTATTCCTTTCGAAAGGCATAAATCAGTAAGCGCAAAATCCTCAAGCAGCAACTTTATTTTATTATTATGCGGTGGGAAAGAAGCACGTGTTATGGTACTTGAAACCAATAATTCGAACTCTGACCTTCGAGTAGAATATTTTTTATTGCTTATAGTACTCGCCTTTACTATATCAAATGTTTTTTTTTGCGGTTCACGGCTTCCAAAAGTATAAACTAATAAATTTTCCTTTCTTATTATCGGGAGATTAAGCTTTTGAGCTAATTCTCTAGTAATAAATGACCTCATCGATGCGGAATCAAATAAAATATTTATCTCCTGCGTTTTGTCTGCCAAATGCAGATTCGCAACACATGTTTGTAAAAACACTGATTGAAATTCCCCCTTTTGTCCCTCTTCGACATGAGAAACGCTGGCTACGACTGTATTTTTCTCTGCGGTTTCTTGCGAACTTTCGTTTAGAGTTTTCGGAATTCCAAAGCAAATTATTTCGTGATGAGATTTACTATTACATTTTTTACAAGGACTAATTTTACTCCTACATTGTGAACTTAAATGTGATTTTCGGAAACATTTAAAGCAACGACCTTCGCGCATTAATCTATCTCTTTTTTCAGAAACCGACATTTTTTCACAAATAAATGAATCATGTTCTGATTTACAAAATACACAATTAAATTTTACATTAGTAGCCAATGCTGAAGCTGTGGGAATATTCGATCTGAACTGTTTTTTGTTATTTATTACTTCCCTGGGATTATAATAGTTATAGTGTTTATTTTTCTTAACATTATCATGGAATAATGTAGATGATTCGCGTACTTGGATTTCTTCCTTAATAAATTGAATTAATTCCGAAACATTAAATTCTGATTTTGATTTTCGTTTGCGGTTGTATTCTAAAGTTAAATCTTCTGGTATTAGTTTTAATAATATAGGGCATAATAAGTGTCCATATGTTCCAGAGACTACATTTAAGCTTTCTAAAGATCTAATGTTTACTTCTAAATTATCATATAAATTCCGTAATGCTCTAATATCACTAGAATTTTTTAAGGGATCAAGATTTAATAGACGATTCATATGACTATTAATCACTAAATCTTCGCGCCCAAATCTATCTTTTAACAATTCTATACTTTTCATATAATTTTCTTTAGTCAAAGCAAACCCTTTAATAGCATTTAATGCAATTCCACCCAATAAGCTTTTTAAATAAGTAAATTTTTGTACCTCAGTTAAACTTTCGTTTTCATGGATCGCGATTTCAAATTGATTCCAAAATTCAAGCCATAATGTTGTTTCACCGTAAAATTTATTTATGTTTAATTTTGGAAATTTAACTGCATTACTGTTTGGAACAAATTTAGATTTTTCATATTGTGCGCTGTTAAATGATTCTTCTCCTCCTCTACTTTCTTTTTTTTGCAAGATTTTTGAAAGAAAACAATAGTTTTCTTTCAAAAATCTTGCGATTCGAGATTGCCACTTTATTATTTTTTCAGAATATTCTTCAATTCCAGTAATTTCAATTTCTATTTCCTCACTTTCAATTAGTGGTTCAATTCGATTATTTATTGCTTTTAAACTTTTATTTTTATCAATTAACTGTTCCTTATAATCTATTAATTCTTCGATCTTTTCTTTAGTTTCAACATTATCATCATTCATCAAATTTTCAATCTTTGTTATTAATCGAGTTGTTAATGAGCGAATTGTTTTTCTTTTATTTTTCAAATCATCGTATGAATCCATTATTTAAATCAAGTGCACTCACCTTTAATCAAATTCTTAGCTCCAGGTTGGTGCGCCAATATTAAATACGGTGATATGATCTCTGATCTCGGGGTTTTCAATCATAACAAACGCCTTTTAACATAATATATATTTAATAACAAGAAGGATGATGATGATGGTACAGTGTTATGGAGGAAACTGATTAGAAACTAATGATTTTACATTACTGCGCAGAGCGCCATCTATTGAGCTTTAGAAATTATAATTAATATGGAGAAATAATATTAACAGGGTACACTATTGCTCAACATTACTTGAACAGCTCTTATATCAGGTGAATATTCCTGGAACCCTCTATCATTTGAGCACTTTTTTAAACCATTTTCCAATCGTATCAATTTGGTTAAAATATGTTTCAGCATTAAATTCCAGATTATGCGTGTTTTCCTCCTCAGCAAAAACCTCTGTTTTATTACCAAAGGTTTCCCCTTCACCAAGGTTCCTCTAAATTAAATTTCAGCCCTATGTGTCTAACTTGACCAATTGTTTCCCTTCCAACCTAAAAGTTCATGCTTTGGTTATAAAAGATGACACCCATACGAAATAACCGGTTACTTACATTCATTGGTTTAGCATATAACAATATTAATTGTATGCTTGCGAAGTAAGGAATTCGAAACTATTTTTTTTTCTAATAATAAATTATTCTACTAGTATTTCGAATCGAATAAAAATAATCTCATTCAATTATGAATGTTTCTCTGATAACCATTCTCAATGTTAATTTCGTTTTGATTTCAATGGAAACCATATTTCAGTTCATTAAAAAAAAAAAAAAAAAAAAAAAAAAACAGTTCATGCATAAATTGAGAATTAAGCTATAGATTCCTTTACTGGGAATTCAACTGTCTTACATAACACCAAATTTTTAGACTAATGATTAAACGATATGGTGAAGAAATTTCATTCTTCATTAAATTCACAAAATATTTTAAGAATAATTAATGAAATTAATATTGTTGCATAGTATCAAAATAATCTTTTGTTAATAAGTTCACGCTAATGTCGATCATGTAGGGTTCCACAGTCGGGAAAAATACTAAAACACTCGTATTCACCACGCCGAGTTAAATTCAAGAGTAACTCGGGGATCGGAATATCCACGGTTCAGAGTTACTCTCGGATTAACCCTCGCTTTTTATTCTCCAACCGTTTTCAACAGAGGATTTCACAACTCGAGTTTAACTCTTGCAGGAAATATAACGAGGCCTTTGATTGGGCAAAGTAAAACCATGTGACTTTGTATATAATATAAACACGTGCATTAACAAATTAGCGTGAGTATCGCTACTTTAAGTGGAGAGGTTTTCAGAAACGAAGAGTCAGAACTGTTGATGAAATCTGCGAGTTTGGCGAAATTTCGGCTGGAGAATAACGTTTCGCACTAAACTCGTGATTTTACTCATAGATTACCCGGAGGTAATCTGTGTTGGTGAATACGGACGTAAGAACTGCTAATTTAACATGGTGTTTAGCGTTTTTAAAAGGTGCTTATTTTCGTTATTCAAAAGCCTTTGAAGGTACTTTTGGGTTTTTAAAAAGTACTTAATTTTCCATTATGAGATTCCTTTCTTTACCATGTCGATTTTCGCCACTAATATGCAAAAGTATGCTTTTAACATTGTTCTATTCAACGTTTTCACAATTCATTCTACAACAATCCATTTCGGCCTACCGTCGGTACACAGCGTATGAAAGCGGCAATCATTTTACATGTTTGATGAAATACTTGCGAGTCTAGAATGCATAGCGTTTTTAAAGGAGCTTTTTTTCAATGGGTGTTTTTAAAATGAGATTTTTTCTTTGCCATGTTTATTTTGCCACGAAATATGCAAAATACGTTGTCCTATTCTGCTTATTATCAATTAATTCAACCCCAGTCTACTTCGGATTACCGTTGGTTCGTAGTGTATGAAAACACCATTCGTTTTGCATGTTTGATGAAATACTTGCGGGTCTGCATTTGAGTATTCTGAGCTGGATTCAGTGGGAAGGATTTTTGTTTCTCATGTGCAACTCGGCTGCACTTTACAAGAGATTCTGAATTTCAGACTTCATTTTCCGTCTTCTGGAATCGAATCGAAAAATCTCTCGAATTTTTGCTGATAACGGGGACTAACTGAGCATTGTCAATTTTTTTTTTCTCTAGTAGCGATAGAAAATTTTATTTCTCTTGTTAATTCCAATGCTTAAAAAGTGCTAATTTTTTATTGAAAAATTTGGCTACGCACTCTGTAGTCTACTGAGCTGGATGCGGTGAGATTATTGCACTCCCATGTGCAACTCTGATATTGCATTTTGCATGATATTTTCACTTTCAGACTTCATTTTCCACCCTCTGAAATCGAACTGAAAAATCTCTCAATCATTTTATAATGGCTAATATAATCAAGAAAAAGAGTTATTTGTCAGAAACTAGTTGTTTTATCATGATCATGTAAAGTCTTTGAAAATTATTTTGCTAATGTATATAGTGCTTACAAATATTTTTGAGAGCGTAAAAATTACTTAAAAGGTGCTTATTTTTTTATGAAAGATTTGTTGTTGATGCGGGGTAACAAAAGGGGGGCTAATTTATCCATGAATCTTCCTTTCTATTTAGTGTGGACTGTATTATCGCTGGTAAGACCGAAAATTTGTTATTTTCTTAATCTGGTAAATGCTAACATTGGAATACGACAAGAGAGAGAGCACCACTACAACCTTATGACAGCTTGTTTATTGCTACTCTGAGTGGTTACAAAAAGTTACTTTAGATGGCGCTGGAGTAAAGATACAACATACTCCCCGCGTTGAAAGACAGTACTGTATTTCAACTATATTAGCAATGAAAATAATATCAAATATAAGTAATATGCAAAAACAAACAATTGGGAAATGACATTACTCTTTTAAAAAGTAGAAAGTAAAAAATAGATATACATATATAAAATTGATACACAAGGAAATGACTTAATCAAACTTCAACTGGTACTGGTAAAATGGCTAGCTTAGTGATAGGACGTTTGAAAATACCACGTTTGGTTTTCACACTGCAAACTCTAACACATTTGTCCTTTCCTGGAAACAATTCAACAACAACTCCCATGAGCCATTGATTAATGGGCAAATTATCGTCTTTTACTATAACTACAGTGCCAATAGAAATGTTATCCTTTTCAAAGAGCCATTTCGATCGTTGTTGTAAATGGCACAAATAATTATTTGACCATTTTTTCCAAATTGCTTGGGTAATTTTTGTAGTCAATTGCCACCTACTTAACCTATTATCTGAAAGATCAATTAATTCTGGTTCAGGAATGCTTTTTATAGATCTTCCTATTAAAAAATGAGCTGGTGTTAAAACATCCAGATCATCAGCATCACTGGAAAGTGGCATTAAAGGCCTTGAATTTAAAATACCTTCGATTTGATTAATAATAGTAAGAAATTCTTCGTATGTTAAAGTTAAAGTACCGATTGTTCGTTTTAAGTGAAATTTAAATGATTTTATGCCACTTTCCCATATTCCACCAAAATTTGGACTTCTAGGGGGAATAAACTTCCAATTAATTCTCTCAGAAATAAGAAATTTAGATAGAGTTTCATCTGGCTTACTAACTAGATTATACAAACGTTTAAGTTCTCTATTTGCTCCTAAGTAGGTTTTGGCATTGTCACTATATAATATGGAACATTTGCCTCTACGGGCAATGAATCTTTTAAGGGTTGCAATAAAAGAGTCAGATGTTAGATTAGAAACAATTTCAATGTGAATAGCTTTAGTTACAAGACATACAAAAATAGCAATAAATATTTTTTGAAACGGACCTTTACGTTGATTTTTGTTTTTTATGAAAAAAGGTCCTGCGAAATCAGTACCAGAATTTAAGAAAGGAAAAGTTGGTTTACATCGAACACTAGGCAAATCTCCCATTTTTTGAACTAAAAATCTAGGTTTAAATTTAGTGCAAATGACACAATCATGAGCAATTTTTCGAGCCAAATTCCTACCATGTATTATCCAAACTGTTAGTCTTGACAAATTTAATAGTGCCTGTGCACCTATGTGACAATTTGATTTGTGTAAATTTAATAAAATAAGCTCAGAAATTTTATGATTTTTAGGCAAAACTATGGGATGTTTGCTTTCATAGGGCAAATCAGAATTTGTTAGACGCCCTCCAACCCTTATAACATTTGCTGAATTATCAAAAAATGGAAACAAAAATTTCAGTTTGCTAGTAACATGTACTGGTTTACCTGATTTCAATAATTTAAATTCTTCTGCTAAAGATTCCTGCTGCACAAATGAACATAACTTTAATTCTGCTTCACTTACCTCACAGGATGTAAGATTTCCACTTCTCTTAATTTGATTTCGACAGTTGTAAATAAACCTGTATACATAGGACATTACATTAATCAATTTTGAATAAGAATTTGTTATAGAAAATATTTGGTTTGAAAAACTGAAATGAGAAATTAATAGATTAATGTCCTGCGATGGCTTGAGTTCAGATTGATACATCTTTGAGTCCCTTTCGGAAAATAGTTCACTTTCAGATTCTGAGTTCTTTCTTTGATTTATGGTGTTGGAACCCTGCCACCATAATGAGTGATGTAAAAGTTCCTTTGCTTCACAACCACGTGACAATATATCCGCTGGATTGGATATCGACGGAACATAGTTCCAAACACAATTCTGTGATAGTTGTTGGATTTCTTTTACTCGATTGGCGACATATTGTTTTAACTTTAAACAGTCAGTTTTTATCCATGCGAGAACTATTTTTGAGTCTGAATAGATATAGCACTGTTCGTTGGGGACATTCAGAGAGTTCCGTACTTTGTCCAGTAGCCTGCATGCCAATAGAGAAGATAACAGTTCAAGACGTGGAATAGTGAGTTGTTTTATAGGAGCAACTCTTGACTTAGAACACAATAGTTCTGATGTAAGATGGCCGTCTTCATTTCGAGTTAATACGTAAATTGCTGCTCCGTAAGCAAGTACACTGGCGTCGGCATAAACATGTAGTTCCATTCCTGATGCATTGTCTGTCACTTTGCGTTTCACATGTAACTCGTGTATAGCTGGAAGATTGTGGACAAACAATTCCCATTCTTTGGCTAAATCTGGAGGAAGCACATCGTCCCACGTTAACTTGATTGTCCAAAGTCTCTGAAGGAAGATTTTTGCTCTTGTGATAATTGGGCCCAAAAGTCCAAGTGGATCAAAGATACGTGCTATGACGCTAAGCACATCTCTCTTTGTATTGGTTTCTTGCCCTTTTAACGAAGTGAGTTGAAACCGGAATTCATCTGTTCTGGCATTCCAGATGACACCCAACGTTTTTGTAGTCTCGTCAGTGTCGGTAAATCTGTGCTCTACGACATCAGTTGACTCGTCTAACTCAACTGCATTGGATCTCCACTTATGTAACTCCATGCCACAAGATCTTAGAAGACCAGACAACTCAGATTTAAGACGCACAGCTGTAAGTACGTTGTCCACTCCACTGACCACATCATCCATGTAACTATCCCTCGCGAGAACCTCGGCCGCAAGAGGAAATCTTTCAGACTCATCTTTGGCTGCCTGGAGGATTGTTCGAGTGGCCAAAAAAGGAGCTGAAGTTGTGCCGTATGTTACGGTTTTCAATCGGTACGTTTTGCAAGGTTGATACTCGCTTGTTTTCCAAAGGAGGCGAAGAAGGTTTCTTTGGGAAGGCTCAACTAATATTTGACGGAACATTTTTTGAATATCTGTCGTGAACACAATGTGATGTTTACGGAAACGCACCAAAATGTCAAAAATGTCCTCGTTTACCTGTCCTTTCATTTGTAGATCATTTAAGCTTACACCAGTTGAAGTAGGTGCAGAGGCGTTGAAGACTACTCTGAGAGGAGTTGTAGACTTTTCAGGGCGGTAGACTCCATGATGCTGCAGATAGCAGTGAGGATAATTGCTTTTATCCTCTGGATCTTGATCATCCTCTGCTTCTACGGGCTCCATGTGACCCATGTCTAGGTATTCTTGCATGAATTTAATATAATGACTCCTCATAGTGTCATTTTTAGAAAGCCGTCTCCAAAGCTGATTAAGTTTTTGCTCTGCTAAATGTTTGGATTCTCCCAGCTTATGGAGATCTTTGATTGGCATTTGAACTATGTATCTACCAGTGTCGTCTCTCTTGTGCGTATTTTGATAATGCAGCTCGCATAAATTATCTTCTAGGCTCATGTAATTGAGCTCTTTTGAGCTTAAGCACTCCTCAACTTCCCAAAACTTTCTCAGGGTTTGCTCTAAAGTGTTAGTAGATTGGCTGATTAACCCACAGAAGTCTTTAGCTTTATCCTGACTATTTGTACATATTGCTCCCGTAAAGATAAACCCAAAAACAGAATTTCTCAAAACTATTTCAGTACCTGGTATGTTAATATCGCCTGCCCTCATAATTTCAAAAAATGCTTCCGCTCCTATGAGCATGTCTATGTTAGCTGAATTTGCGAAAATATTAGGTTCTGCTAAATGTATGTTTTTAGGTAACTCAAATTTCTTTAATGATAATGGTGCCGTTGGAATAAAATCTGTTATCTTTTTCACAACTAAGAAATCTAATGTTTTAAAATAAGTCCCATCCCTGTTAGTAATATCAGCCTGTAATTTCCCTTTTACAGCAGTTTTATTGTTACCTAACCCTGCAATGGGGTTGTTTATTTTTCGCAATGGGACCTCTAATGCATTAGCAAGCACTTCGGTTAAAACGTTAGAAGTTGAACCACTATCTAAAATACACCTAGCTTTAATAAGAGAACGAGTTTTGGAACTCCTACTAAATACCTCACATGTTGGCAAAATACCACTTTTATTTGAATAACGAGTATTTTTATTTATTAGCGATAAAGTTTGAGCATTAAATTCAGCAGCATTAATATTCGGAAACGTATTTTCCAAAGCCCTTGAATTATCAACATTTGAAATAAGAGATTGCTGACGCGACGAGTCATTTACATTTTCCCTTTGACGCCTATGAATTAATGTATTATGTCTGCGACCACAACTCGAACAAGAATGTTTCGATTTACAGTTTCCCACAGAGTGCGATTTCGATAAACAATTATAACATAATTTGTTTTTTGATATGGCTTCAATTCTTTGCTCAACATTAAGCTTCAGAAAATAATCGCACTTAAAAATGGGATGGTTATTTGAACATAAAACACATGGCGGTACATTTCTCTCATTGACTAAAAATGATCTTGACCTTGACTTTTCTGGTTTCACTTTTAGTTGTACTGTTTGAGAAACATTTTGATAACTTTCTAGAATTTGTGCTCTTTTTTCCAAAAATAATAAGAAAGAATCTAATTTTGGAACTTCCTGCGAGTTTAAACTTAATTCGTATTGTTTTCTAGTTTCTTTATCGAGTTTTGAAATGATAATATTTAAAGCGAAAATGTCTGATAAATCATTTCGTTTATATTCCAAAACATGAAGAGCTCTCAGATTTTTTCTTATAGTGTCAATTAGATGCCTAAGTTCCTTGGCGGATTCATTGTTTATTTTTTCGACATCTAATATTGCTTTTATGTGACTCTCAATAATTAAGCGTTTATTTTCGTATCGCTCCTCCAACGCTTTGAATAATGACTGAAATGTATCGTCAAGCGTTTGAAGGTTTTTTGCCTCTCCTATTAGAGAAGAATTTAAGTAATGCAACTTTTGTATATCATTTAACTGCTCATTTGACGTAATAATGTTGTCAAATTGTATTTTAAATAATTGCCACTCATCGTATCTTCCTGAGAATTTCGGCATGGGTATTTCAGGAAGAGTTATGCTTTGTTTACTTGCAGTTTTTTCTTTTAAATTTTGCGGGTGTTGCATTAACGTATTTTCTAAATTTGATTGATTTAGAGTTTTGAAACACGTTTTTATAGTGGTTTTTGCGTACAGTAATTTGTCATTGTACTCTTCGCTTGTTGCGATTTCTTGTTCGTATTCCGTTGCATTTGTTATAAGCTCTTCAATTTCTGAATTTAAGTTTTTTATGTCTAATTCTTTACTATTTAAAATTTCCTGCAGTTCGTTTAGTTCCGCTTCATTTGTTTCATAAGTTTGTTTACCTTTATTTTGCATAAACGCGTCTAATCGAGTTATTGCTTTTGAAATACTTGATCGAATTGTGGTACGTTTCTTTTTTAATTTGTCAATTTTCTCCATTGTTAATTGTTTTTAATTTAGAAATTCCTCAATAGTAAATTTTAATATGAATAGGTAAGATGAATCATTTGAAACAAAACAATACAAATGTATTTGTGATTACCAACATCTATACAGAATATTTTGATTGTTAAGATACTACTTTTACTAAAAACAATAAATTTGAAAGTTTATTTAGATTATAGTACCTAATTATATACTGTAAAATTATTTACCTCCGGCTCGACGGACCATTATGTTGTTGATGCGGGGTAACAAAAGGGGGGCTAATTTATCCATGAATCTTCCTTTCTATTTAGTGTGGACTGTATTATCGCTGGTAAGACCGAAAATTTGTTATTTTCTTAATCTGGTAAATGCTAACATTGGAATACGACAAGAGAGAGAGCACCACTACAACCTTATGACAGCTTGTTTATTGCTACTCTGAGTGGTTACAAAAAGTTACTTTAGATGGCGCTGGAGTAAAGATACAACAAGATTTGATTACGCACCCTGTTTAAACAACAACGTGGATCATATCTAATTCAAATTAGAAGGATAAGAATTGTTTATGTTATACCATCTCAGACGTGGTGGTGAGGGGAGTTCTTACCGTAGACAAACTACACTTCAACTCTGTGTCTGTTTCCCGACTCACACTACCACCATTTTGGCTTAAATATTTAATAAGTGTATTTTCTTGGCTAATTGCAATAAGCCCAGAAATTTAATAAAATATTTAAAAGAAATTCCTAAAAAAAAAAAAATTCTAATTAGCCATGGCACATAGCAAAACGAGAACGAATTAATACATTCCGGCATTCTATAGAATGCCTAGGCACTGTCTGTAATGCCTAAAACTAGCCGGCTATGTATGAAACGATTTATATTTCACACATTTCCTAGGCATTCTATAGAATGCCAAATGAGAAACCTGGCAAAGTATAAAATAGTTTAGAATATCACGTGGCAAGGCAAATAGCATTTGTCATTCAATAGAATGCCTAGGGAAAGTATGTAATACTTCTCATATTTCATACCTTGCCTAGGAATTCTATAGAATGCCGGCGTTGCATGCTTTGCCGGCATTTACATGCTTTACACATCATTTACATAATAACCTCATCAGAGCGTTTTTTTTTATTCATACTTTGCCTCAATAGCATTTGCCATTCTATAGAATGCCTAGAAAAACAATGTAATGCTGTTCAAACCTTGCCTAAAAACATCCGGCATTATATTTTTTTTATTTTATCCGCCCTTGAACAGTCGATCCAATTTTTGGTTTACAACTACTAATGTTCAACTCCGTCGTCTTGTAATTGTGAACCATTCCAGAAGACAAGGAAACTCCTGGATCAGTACCCCCAAAGGTATTGATTTATTATGGGAACATAGAAGACTTAGCGACTCGACAGATATAACGTGAATCAGTCACCATTTACTACAAGGGGAGTCTTCGACCGGCGAGGATCGAACTCTTGGACATGGGCCAGTTGCCCAACCAACCAGGCTATCCCGGCATTATATACAATGCCTAGCCATTCTAAAGAATGCCGGTATTTCATAAATTGTCGGTAACATTTATAACTCCAAAAAAAAAAAGAAGTTAAGTTGCACATTATTTTCCGCTTGTTAAAATAACTCCATAAAATGCATTTCACTGTTCGTTTGGAAAGTTTCTTTTCATTCAGCTTGAGTTCCATTTTGTGTACTCTGAGAGAGATATCCTCATTCATTGAGATTGTTTGGACCGTTATATAGTTTGTCTACGGTAAGAACTCCCCCCCCCCACCACAAAGTCTGATGTCATCTGCTGCTATGGAAACAAGAATAGCGTATTTCAAGGAGGGTGGCTTCTCTTCACTCCAGGGCTAACACCTAATAAAACCATTTCTACAATCATCGCCACAGGTCCAGACGAATGGCTAGGGGAGTTCTTACTTAAGACAAACTGTATCCGCACGGATTTGTAGCGCCACCTAGTATAACTTGTAACACTGAGAGAGAGAGTGTGTGTGGAAGGAGAGCTGTAACGAGCTACAAAAAAGCTCTCTTCCAAATAATAATAAATAAATATTGTGAATTTACAGTCCGCTTATTTTCTGTTTATTGAGCGAGTTCATATTTACCTGAGCGTCGACATGAGTGGTCCGCTCACCAGGAGAAAAAATCAGCAAAATTAAAACAATTAACGAAAAGAGTTTCGTTTTGAGTTCTAAGAGATAACCATTGTGGACAGTGTTACGAGAAAACTGTGGATTCGTGCCTTCCCATTCAAAGTAGGATTGTTTTGATTTTTTATAAAATACTTTAATTTACAATGTTTAAGAATTGTAAAAAAGATGATTTAAGGCTTATTGCCAGTGAACTAGATCTAGAGATTAGTGATGATATGACTGTGGTAAACTTAATTGATATAATTAAAAGTTGTGAAAAATATAAAACTGACTCTGAAACTGTTAGTGATCTAGTAAGTTTAATAGTAGAAGAGCGCAAGTCTGAAGAATCAAAACAATTAAAGTTAGAGAATATAAAGCTCGAGAGAGCGAAAACTGAACTAGAAATTGCACGTATTCGTGCTGAGCCAAAGGAGCTCGAGAGAACAAAAACTGAATTAGAAATTGCACGCATTCGTTCTGAGCCAAAAGAGAATAATATAGAGCTAATTGAATCTAATAACTCCCTAGATTCTTTGATTAAGAGCATTAGAACATTGACCATTAAAGTGCCGAGTAAACCCGAAAATTGGGGATTCTTCTTTACATCGTTAGAACGAGCATTTATAGTTAAGTGTGTGCCAGATAAATATAAATCAGAGATTCTTCTTAATCTGCTTGGAGAAAGATCGTCTAATATTATCACATATATAAGTGATGATGATCTTAATAATTATGAAAAAGTGAAAGAAATAGTACTTAGAGAATTTCAGCCAACGGCTCAATCTTGTCTGGACAATTTCAAAACAACCACGCGTCAGTTAAATGAAACGCACGTCCAGTTTGCGTCACGTTTAACAACTAGTTGGGAGTACTATTTAAAATTAAGAAATGTGACAGATTTCAAAACATTAAATCAGCTAATAATTTCTGATAAACTCTTCCAAACATTGGACAGGGAAACCGCTACTTATATAAGTGTAAAACAATCGGACACCTGGTTTGAACCAATTAAACTAGGAAAGGAAATAGATTTATTTATGACATCTCGCGGAAAATCTTTAACTAAGAGCTCTTATAATAAAAGTCATAATGAAAGAAATATTTCTAAAACCTTTTTGTCTGATTTTAAGAGTTCGAAGTGCATTTTATGTAATGAAAATCACCCCCTTTATATGTGTTCTACTTATAAGAAATTATCTGTGTTTGAGAAAATGCAATTTGTTAAAGATAATGAATTTTGTTTTAATTGTCTTGGTAAACATAAAGTGATGTCTTGCAAATCAAAATATTCTTGTGCTAAATGTGGTAAAAGGCATCATATTTCATTACATTTTAATCGAGAACATAATTATTCCGCGAAATCAAAAATAAGAGAGGAGAACATTATGAATTCAGAATCGAATAAAAAACAAATTGATAGAGGAAATCCCCCCCTATCTCCACTTGCTTCTGAATTTACACCCGCAGCATGCGAAGGGCAAAACACAGGCGCCAATATCTTTTCGGCCACGAGTAGTTATGTCTGGAATAAAAACAAAACAGTTCTTTTGAGTACGGCAATTTGTTATTTATGTGATTCTTTTGGAAATGAGAGTGAAGTTCGTGTTTTATTAGATTCGGGATCGATGTCTAATTTCATAAGTAAAGAATGTGCAGATCGCCTACAATTGAGAAAGAATAAAATTAACATAGTAGTGTCTGGGTTGAATGATTCAGCTATTTCTGTTAGGTCTCAAGTTTGTGCTACTTTAATAAATAAATCCCGAACTTTTAACGCAGATCTGAATTTATTAGTTGTTCCTAGAATTACGGATCTCACACCCTCAAAGAAAGTAAACAAGTGTATGGAAGGGTTGGAAAACATTAACTTAGCTGATGAGTATTTTCACATTCCGCAGAGAGTTGATTTATTAATTGGTGCGGAATCCTTTTTTGAGCTAATAAAACCTGGGCAAATTTACCCTCCTAACTCGAATTTAATCTTACAAAATTCTGTGTTTGGTTATTTAGTTAGTGGAAGCATATCAAATATGGAGGATAATAAAATCCATTGTGGGTTAGTTAAAGAAACTCTTGATTTAGAACAAACTGTTAGAAGTTTTTGGGAGATAGAAAATATCGAAACTGAAATAATTGAGAGTAAAGAAAAAATTATTTGTGAAGAACATTTTAAAAACAACTGTGCTAGAAATTCTGAGGGACGGTACATAGTAAAGATGCCTTTAAAAGAGGATCCTAAAAATTTGGGAAAATCTAAAGAGTTTGCGTTGAAAAAATTAAATCTTATGTGGAAACGTTTAATTAAGGAGCCAAATTATTTATCTTTATATAAAGATTTCCTTCATGAATATTTAGAAATGGGACACATGTCAGAAATTTCGGATGATGAGGAGGAAGAGGCCACTTACTACATTCCCCATTTAGGAGTTTACCGCCCTGATAGGCAATCTACTGTCCTAAGAGTTGTTTTTAATGCGAGTTATCCTACCTCAGCTGGTAATTCCTTAAATTCTTTGCAATTAAATGGAGGCATAGTTCAGAGTGATTTATTTTCCATCATGACAAGGTTCCGTAAATATGTCTATGCCTTCACAGCAGACATAAAGAAAATGTACCGAATGATCTTAATTGACCAAAGCCAAAGAAAATTGCAGCGTATTCTTTGGAAAGAAAAAGAGAAAGGACCTGTCAAAACCTACGAGTTGAATACCGTCACTTACGGCACGGTGTGTGCACCATTTCTAGCAACTCGTACATTAAAGCAAATAGCTATTGATGAAGGAGAAAATTATCCTCTTGCTGCTCCAGTCATTGAAAATGATTTCTACATCGATGATGTGTTGACCGGCTCTGATAATTTAGCAACTGCAAAAGAACTTAAAAATCAGTTAATTGGTATTTTAGGAAATGCTGGCATGCAACTCCACAAATGGCATAGCAACTGCGCAGCGTTAGTTTCTGATGGTGAAGAAATATATAATTTTACTAACTGTGATGGAACTCAAGTGCTAGGAGTTTCCTGGAGTCCGATGAAAGATAGTCTTTATTTTAAAGTTACCTGTAGTGCATCACAAAGAAAAGATTCGAAAGTCACGAAGCGCTGTGTCTTATCCACAATTGCACGCCTTTTCGACCCCCTTGGATTGCTTGGACCAGTAGTGTCAAAAGCAAAGATATTTTTGCAACAGCTATGGTCTTTAAAACTGGACTGGCATGAAGAACTACCTGAGAAACAAATCCAAGAGTGGAAGAAGTTTGTCGAAGCTTTAAAGAGTGTTAACAACATGGAATTTGATAGATGTATACTTACAGAGGGAGCTGACATGATTGAAATTCATGGATTCGCCGACGCGTCAGAGGTTGCTTATGGTGCTGTTGTTTACTGTAAGTGTGTTAAAAATGGTCAAGCAGCGACTATCAAATTGATTGCTAGCAAAAGTCGTGTATCACCTTTGAAAAGAGTAACCATCCCAAGACTAGAACTTTGTGCCTCACTGCTTCTAGCCAAATTAGTGAAAAAAGTGATAAAAGCTCTTGATTTGCCTATATCCAACATATACTTATGGAGTGATAGCATGATTGTGCTTTCTTGGATACGTAAGGAGTCATTTCTACTTAAGACTTTCGTTGCCAATCGTGTATCCCAGATTCAAGACTTAACTAACATTGACAGTTGGAGATATGTACCATCAACTGAGAACCCAGCAGACATTATCTCCAGAGGTCTCGATCCTGATAAACTTTCACAATGTAGATTGTGGTTTGAAGGACCAAATTTCTTGTGTAACAGTGAATATCCAAATAGAGACATTCCATCCAGAGTTATTGAAGATGAATTTTCTAATGAATTTAAACCATCTAGTGACTTCAATTGTTTTATTAGTGATAATGGTAATTTTCTTGATAATTTTCTGGAAGTTAGTAATAATTATAGTAAACTCATTCGTGTATTAAGTTTTGTATATAGGTTCATCGATAATTGTCGGAGCACTTATGACACATCAACTGGGTCTTTGTCTCCAGATGAACTTAAAAGAGCTGAACTAAAATTGGTAAGTTTAGTGCAGAAACGGGAGTTCAGCAAGGAAATCAGAGATTTAGAAATTACAGGTGAAGTTTCAAAGCAGAGTAAGGTAAGAAATTTATGTCCTTTCATTGATAAAAAAGGTCTCTTAAGAGTAGGTGGACGTTTGTCCAATAGTAATTTGTGCTTTGACAAAAAATTCCCATTGTTGTTACCAGAAAAACATAAATTAACACAATTGATAATTATTAGTAATCATATTAAGAATTTACATGTTGGACCTCAAACATTATTGTTTATTATAAGACAAAGATTTTGGCCAATCAATGGCAGATCTATTTGTAGAAAAGTAGTTCGTGAGTGTTTGTCGTGCTTTAAAGCTAAACCAATAACTTGTGATCAACTTATGGGTGATCTACCCAAAAGTCGTGTGAGTCAAAACTTTCCATTTGCCATTTCAGGTGTGGACTTTTGCGGTCCATTTACAATTAAATACAAGAACCAACGGAAAGGTACTTTTCAAAAAATTTATGTCGCGATTTTTGTATGTTTCGTCACAAAAGCAATTCATTTGGAGCTTGTGACAGAGTTGAGCTCTCAAGCTTTTATAGCTACATTAAAGAGATTTTTTTCGCGTAGAGGAAAAAGCAGTATTCTGTACTCAGATAATGCGACTAATTTCGTTGGGAGTAATAATGAGTTACAGCGATTATTTAGCTTAGTTAAAAATCCTGATAAGAGTTTATGTAATTATATGAGTCATGAAAATATCAAATGGAAATTTTTGCCACCTAGGAGTCCGAATTTTGGAGGGCTCTGGGAAGCTGGAGTGAGATCCTTCAAATATCATCTGAAAAGAGTAGTGGGTGATAAGAAATTAACTTATGAAGATTTTTTGACTGTAGCTACTCAAATTGAGTCCGTTTTAAACTCAAGACCGCTTACCCCGTTATCTTCAGATGCCAATGATTTGAGCGTTCTCACTCCAGGCCATTTCCTGATCGGAAGACCGTTCACATCAATTGTTGAACCAGATGTAACCAATGTATCTGATAATAGGTTGAGTTTATGGCACAAAACCACTAAATTCGTGCAATTAATATGGAAAAAGTGGCACAAAGATTATTTGTCAACTTTGCAACAAAGGTCGAAGTGGTACATTGATAAGCAAAACATTAAATTTGGAGATATGGTTTTGATAAAGGAAGATAATTTAGCTATATGTAATTTTCCAATTGGTAGAATTGTGGAGGTCTTTCCGGGAAAGGATGGCAGAGTTCGTGTTTGTAGTATTAAAACGAACAAAGGGATCTTTAAAAGGCCCATTTCCAAGATTTGTTTATTGCCAATTGAATGAATATTTTTTAAAAACTTTATATTACTTTTCATAATCATGTAAAATGTGAAATTTATCGTGTAATAGCAATTGTTTAGTATAGTAATATTTGTGTAATAGTAGTAATATTGTTAATAGTTGTATTAATATTGTTGATTGTTAAAACAATGCAACGCCCGGCGGTATGTATCCGCACGGATTTGTAGCGCCACCTAGTATAACTTGTAACACTGAGAGAGAGAGTGTGTGTGGAAGGAGAGCTGTAACGAGCTACAAAAAAGCTCTCTTCCAAATAATAATAAATAAATATTGTGAATTTACAGTCCGCTTATTTTCTGTTTATTGAGCGAGTTCATATTTACCTGAGCGTCGACACAAACTATGCTTAGGTTGAGATTTTAAATTGCTCTTTTGTTGTGCATGTTTTGAAGGTTCTGAATCGGCTTGTTTCCCACTTCTTCAAATGTACAGTGCCCAAAGAAAAAAGGACCACACTGAATAAATTTTGATTTTTTTATGATCGGATAGTCACGTTTCAGAACTCATTCTTAATGGTTCGAGGGGATGACCTTTAGTATGCCGATTAATGTGTGCAGACGATATTTTAAGTTACGAAATTCGACACAAGAATGTAATTTCGCTGAATAAACATGCATTCTATTTCGACAGCCGCAATCTGGGAAATATGGTCTCAACAGTTTGGTCAGAAGAGCACTCCAAAATTTGTACCCTGAATTATACTTAATTATTCTGCCTAATAATACTGCTAATTTTACTTTTTGTGCATGCCTCTTTATCTTGAGCATTTCTTAAGCAAATTTTTAAAAAAAAATTGCACGCAATTATCAAATTCGCTTAGCCAAAAATATTCCAGGCAAAAAATAATTTTAGGAACTGTATATTATTTAATTTAATAATGGCAGTAAAAAATTTGAATTGTGAAGTATGCAATTTTTCGCATCATTTTAAAGAATATAATTTTACACGGCAAAATAAAAAATTGTGCAAAAGTGGTCGAGTAGTTCCTGAGAAATTCAATTTCAAACAGTCATATGTACTTAAAATTCGATTTCTCAGGAGCTATACGACCGATGAGGCTTAAATTTAGTATTTTGCTATATAAAATTACATACAAAAAATAGTGTGCCTTACTGTTCGAAAACTTTTTTGACCATTCTTAAATAAAATAATTATAAATATTCACTAAAATTTATTTTTTGCGTGATTTTGTCTTTGGATAAACAAATTTCATAGCAGTAAGCAAAGATTTTTTAATTCACTTTAAAAAGTTCATGACATATTATTAACATAATCCAAACTATAGGGAACATATTCCTCAGATTACGTCTACCGCCTATATTTTAAGGGTCCAAGTCAGTTAAAAAAAAAAAAAAAAAAAAAAGGTATGTTTATTGGGAGAAATTGCGTTTTTGTGTCTGATTTCGTAACTTAAAATAACGTCTGCGCTATTTAATTAGCATATTTCAGGTTATCCCTTTGAACCATTAAGATTGAGTTCAAGAACGTGAAGATCCGATTATTCGAAAAGTTTTTCTGGGTGGCTCTCCTTCCTTTTCTTTTTTTTCCCCCCCTCCTTTTTTAGCGCACTTTACTTGTTATGAGATATTTGCATTACGGTTTGATTTCTTCTTTTGTTTTGATGGTTTACATTCGGCTTGTTTCTCTTTTCTTTGATTATGCTTGTATTAAGATATTTACATTCGGCTGATTTCTTCTTTTGTTTTGAAAGTATTATTTTCATTTTTAATTGCTCGCATTGTAAACGTTGTTTTTTTCTCGATGTTTATTCAGCGTTTTTTGTCAATTTGTTTCTTTTTTTTCTCTCTATATTTTATTGGACTTGTTTTCAACTGATTCCATTGTGTTACGTTTTAGTGCGTTCGCAATGGACGATTGCAGTCAATTTTTTTTATGTTCTTAATGAATTCAGAATGATGGAAAAGTCCTGAAAAACATCTTTTTACCTCCCAAAAAATGCTACTTTTTTAATTAAGAGCAATTAAAAATCGTGTACTTTCGTTTTCAGTTTAAAAAGGAAGTCACGTGACTTTTAAGAAAGTGACGCCATTCGAGCCTGACTCGCGTTTGTTTACACTTTTTCTCCTTGGTGATTTAACGCTTGTTTACGTGCTTAGTTGAACGTCGTTTGTTTTTTTAAAAATATATTTTAAAATCGAAGTGTATTGCTGTTTGATGTCTTCATCAAGTAAATATAAGTACTGTATAGTGCCTATGTGCACTAACACAACTTCCACAGCTCCTGAAAAGATATTTTTTGATGTGCCAAGAAAAGCTGAGATAAGGAAAAGATGGTGCCATCTAATGAAGCGTGATGAGAATAAAAATCCTGAATTTTCTGAAAAATGCCCATAGCCTATAGCATTATCCCCATATGTTTGTCTTGCTGATCTGAAGTTAAAATATATATATATATATATATATATATATATATATATATATATATATATATATATATATATATATATATATATATATATATATATATATATATGTGTGAAAAAGATGATTTAAAAACTGAAAAACAGAATCTTATTAGACTAAACAACCAATTGAGACAGACCTGGCCTCCCCAAGGCCATAGTGTCGATAAAGAAGAAGAAGTTTTTTATAGCTTTCCTATGTCCATGTAATATTAGTTTGTGTTAATCGCTATTTCATATCTTTCTATTATTTACACCTTGGATTTAACACTTTAAAAAATATTATGAAGCAAAACTTATTTTTAAATTTAATAAAAAAAATTCGATAAAAAAACATTAGCAGGTGTAGTTAAAGTAAAATATACTAAAATTGAAGATGTGTATTTATGTTTGACAGTAGAAAGTGTAAAAATATTCTATAACTAGCTTGCCTCTGACTATTTCTTTAATTTTTTTTATAAATTAGAATCTAATTTTCTTTAATTTTATTTTATTAAATATTAATTTTTGATAAAACAATAATTTTTAATAAAAATAATAGCTTATTTATTTTTATAAAATCGTTTATAAATTATTTTTAATAAAATTGACTTCAATTAATTTTTAACTAAATTAATTTTAATAAAATTGATTGTAATTATTACAAAGTTGTTTATAATTGGTCTTTAATAAAATAATAACTTTAATTCAAATTAATTTTTAATAAAATAATACATTTTATTAAAATTAATTTTTAATAAAATAATTTTAATAAAAGAGTAAGTATAACGTTTATAATAATAATTTTGTGAGTAAGTATAATTATTTGTTTTTGTGAGTAATAATAATTTAGTGTGTAAGAATAGCGTTTAGTTTTATACTTTTATTAAAGTGGAAAGATGTTTTTAGTATACTTAAATCCTTGCTATATTTTAACGTGTACCTATATGTGTTATAACAAATCGCCGTTCCATTTTCACACACAAAATTATTTACAGCCAGGGGCGCCGGTAGAATAAAATTTAGGGGGGTGCAACCCTCTAACAAACTACCATCCCCACAAAAAAAAAGATTAAAACTATTCTTTGCAATTCTTGTTTGATTAATCAATTTTTTACATAAAATTTTATAACTAAATTGCTTTTCTATTTATTTTTAATTGCTTAAAGAAAATCCAGGGTAGTGCAAGTGCACCTCCTTGCCGACGCCCTTATTTACAGCTACAGTTTATAAATAAACAAATTTATACCTTTGAGCCTTTATGCCTTTGATTTCAGGCGAAATGAAATCTTGGTTCGTTCGAAAAAAATCCATAATCATCTCTTCAGTAACTTGCGGCAAATTGTCCGTTTGAGCTTTTTGAAACCCCTCTTCCATTTTGATTCTATATATGCAATAGATTTCAAAATATTTGCTGCTAAATACGCATTTAAATACACGCGGGAAAATTTGGAAAAAATAAGTTAAAGAAGAGCTAGTTAAAACCGCAAGAAAGAAAATACATAATAACAACGGGAAGGTCGTGAGGAGTAAGGCTCTAATGACGTCACACCAATCAGCGGTCGTTTTCGAGTGAGGGCGTTTTCGCTCAAATTAAAATATTAATAATTAAATAAATATTTATTTGTCAGAGTTAAAAATTATATTTTCGTAATCAGGAAATCAATCTTAAGAAGTAATGACTATAATTTGGAAAATTTAAGAGATGCTGCAATTGTCCATTATTAGGAATCAGTTGTTTCTTGCCTTTTGTGGTTCAATTTTTTCCCAAGCCTATCTTTGTGGACGCCTACTTAACATTTATTTAACCTTTGTTGAAACATTTTTAATAATCTCGTGTATTTAAATTTTTTTATTGAATTTCTTTCTCCAAGGTCGACTAAATCAGGGATGGGCAAATTATATCCCGCCGGAAAGTTTTATGAAATCGCAATTTCATTCATCTCATTAAATATTTAAAATAAAACTTGCCCATCATTTTACTATTTTAGAACTTGTTTTTTTTCGCTCACTTTTATGTTCGATTTTTTGCCCTCGACCAAAAAAGTTAGCCCATTCCTGGAATAAATGGAACGTTCTTGATAGATAGATACTGGAAAATTGGAAACATTTATAACTGCTTCAAAGTATAGTATTAGAATTTTGAGGTTGATATCATTGAATCATTTATATATTAACAGCACCTGCGTGCACCTTATAAACTCACCAGTGTTTCCCAAACTTACGATTTTTGTGTACCCTTTCTAAATTCTTCGTAACGCTGTGTACCACCAATAAAAAAAATTTATGTATTTTTTACTTTAAAGAAATTACACAAAAGTTAAAAATCACAACTGGCTGTTGAAACCACTAATTATTAACTCTGCGAAAATTAACCAATAGAAAAATACGTAATCGTAAATTTTCATGTCTAGCTTTGTTTTTAAATAAAAGTTTTTGAAATTTTCGTTTGTTGCAAGATATTTCGCTTAAGAACGCGTACCCCCGCTAAACTGTTCCCGTACCCCGGAGGGTACGCGTACCACACTTTTATAACCGTCGTTGAACAGCCGACCCAATTTCATGGGTCCGGACCCAATTCCCAATTTCCCGGAGTTGAACGACTACTTACGTTCAACTCCGTAGCCTTGTCATTTTGAACCAATCCAGAAGACAAAGAAACTCCTGGATCAGTACCCCCAGAGGTATTGATTTGTTGTGGGAACATGGAGGACTTTGAGACCACTTTGTCACCATTTACTACACGAGGAGTCTTCGGCCGGCGAGGATCGAACCCACGACCTCTTGGATATGGGCCCAGCGCCCTACCGACCAGGCTATCCCGGCCCTGCGTACCACACTTTGGGAAACACTGAATTAAATTAAAGCGAAATTATTGGAAGAACCTGAAAAGTGACTGTTATGGTACGTAACACTTTTTTTTTTCTTCGCCTAAAATGAATTCAGACCTTATTTGCATTCTGTTGATAAACTATAGCGTCTAAAAAATAGTTTTAAATGAGCAGGTACGAGTTTCATTTAAATTTTTGAATTAAAAAATAAATTTGGTGGCTCAGGGGATAGAGCGCTCACTTTCCAATGAAGTGAACCGGGTTCCAATACCAGCCATGGCTGGTCGATACAAATTTCGCATCCGGCTTGAACCGACCACAGTGATGACGTAAAATATCCTCAGTGGTAAGCGGATCATAGATTAGAGTTCCCTTGTCGTCACGGTAACCGTGAGATCTCCGTGGTTTTCCTCTCCATGTAACGCAAATGCGTGTTGGTTCCATCAAGAAATTCTACCCAAGGGCAAATTTCTCTCGATACTTGATCGAGGAGTTCCCTTGTCTTCTGGATTGGGTTCAAAATTACAGGGCTACGACGTTGAATATTGATATCGAAATCCCAAAAAATTGGGTCGGCTGTTCAACGACGGTTATAAAAAGTTATACAGCACAGGGTGATTATTTAATTTAAAAGAAGTTATCAATATAAATCGCACAGCATACAGAAGATTTTGCTTTATTGCTATTGATAACAGGGGCAACATATAATCGGCAATATATAAGGATTTTGACATAACTCCATGGAAAAAAAATCGGATAGATATACGAGTAGGTGGCTAAAAACAGAACATACCGTCTGCATCCCCATTTCGACTGATTCAACGGCTTTTAAGATATTGGTTTAAAGCCGTTTTGGACCTGTCAAAGAACCCATTTCCCAGGTTCGTAAGCTCTGACAGTATACTTATTAATACGAAATGCAATACGAGTTAGCGTCTGTGCTAAAATTTATCGCAACGCTCAAATACGCCATCTGGGGGGGGGGGAGACTGGTTCCATGACTTTAGCCCTTCCCTCTCCTCCTCTTTTCAGTTGTGTAGGAACTAGGACTGGGCTATAAATCGATATATCGCGACATATCGATTTAACGCCTGTATCGGCAGGCCGGTACAGCGACTTTCGTTCCAGGCGATGCATCAGAAATCTGATTTAAGCCGTCGAGTAAAGAAGACGAACTGTATAGCGATACAAAACACGCAAGAATCTCTTACGTTCCGATGCCAACTCGCGCTGGGGAAGACGCGATGCGAATCGTTTATTTCGTCTCTTGCTCTGTTATTTATTTTAAATTATATGTTAAAAAAATTTTAAAAACAAAGCGGCAAAACCGTTATGATGATCCTGAAAAAAATCATGAGTTTGCCTTAGTATATTTGTAGGAACATCATATGTCACATGACTATTCATATTACTTTTATGAGAGTTGCGAATGGCAACAGATCAAAAAATAATAATAAAAAAATGAGTGTTCTAAAAAATGTCTGCTGATCATTTTTTATCCTGTAACTCTGTTGCGTACAACTGGTGACCCGGATTTTTGACATGGCTACAAAAAACAGTGAAAAGATCGAAGCAACGATCGCCATGGACGCCGAAGCTAATAAAGTAAGCATTAAAATTCCACCTTTTTGGAGAGAGAAACCCGACATTTGGTTTTACCAAGTAGAAGCACAGTTTCAAATAAATAAGATCACAACTGAAGAAACCAAATTTAATTATTTGATATCCCAACTGGAACCGAAGTATGTAGAAAATATTTGGGACATTATTAAAGACACTAAGCCTAACAAATATACCTTGGCGAAAGAAATGAAGAGGACAAACAAAAAACAGCAATAATAACCCCTTTCGGACTCTTTGAATTTAACGTTATGAGTTTCGGCCTCAGAAATGCACCTTCAATGTTTCAACGCTTCATAAATGAAGTTCTGTGTGGACTTGATTTCGTTTTTCCTTATCTAGACGATATATTAGTGGCATCTCGAAACAAAGAAGAGCATCAATCTCATTTAAAACAACTTTTTGATAAATTAGATAAATATGGCCTCAGAATCAATATCTCCAAGTCAGTCATTGCTGTGGAGAAATTGGAGTTTTTGGGATATGAAATCAGTTCGGAAGGATCCAAGCCCCTTTCCCAAAAAGTAGAAGCAATCCATAATTACAAGTTGCCAGAAACCATACGTGAACTGAGAACCTTTCTTGGTCTAATAAACTATTATAGACGATACATCAAAGACGCTGCTAAAACACAAGCAATTCTCCACGAATATTTGAAAGGAGCTCATAAAAATGACAAAAGAAAAATAATGTGGACTGAACAAGCTATTAACATGTTTGAAAAATGCAAACAAGACTTATCCAATGTAGCCTTGCTAACATATCCGAAGTTTGAATTACCTCTATGCCTTTGCTCAGATGCTTCAGATTTCGCGATCGGATCTGTATTGGAACAATACGAAAATGGTGCTTGGAAACCGATAGCTTTCTATTCAAAAAAATTAAATGATGCACAGAAATCATATAGTACCTACGACAGAGAATTATTAGGGATATATCTTTCTGTAAAGCATTTCAAACATCTATTAGAAGGTCGAGAATTTACTATATTTACAGACCATAAGCCACTGGTTTTTGCCTTCAAACAAAAAAATGAAAAAGCATCTCCAAGACAAAATAGACATCTCCAGTACATATCCCAGTTTTCGACTAACCTTCAACACATTATTGGCAAAAATAATATCGTCGCAGACGCGTTATCCCGAATTCAAGAAGTAACTAGTGCAGATTATGAGAAAATTGCTGATGATCAAAGTAGTGATGAAGAATTAAAACAACTAATGCAATCAGACACAACCTTAAAATTTAAACAACAACCACTACAGTCTGGTAAATTTCTATGGTGTGATATCTCTGCTAATAAAATTAGACCATATATACCAAAAAATTCAAGAATGATTATTTTCAAACTGATACATGGTTTATCTCATCCAGGAATCAGATCAACTATCAAACAGATAGCGTCAAGATTTATTTGGCCTGGAATTCGAAAAGATGTTCGAATTTGGGCACAATCCTGTATTGATTGCCAAAAAACAAAATTTCAAAACATACTAAATCCCAGTTTGGAGAATATCGACAACCCGATGAAAGATTTAACGAGATACATATTGACCTAATTGGACCGTTACCCCCATCCAATGGAAACAGATACTGTTTGACTTGTATTGACCGTTTTACAAGCTGGATAGAAGTAGTTCCTATACCTGATATCAAAGCTGAAACAGTCGCCAGATGTTTCTATGAAAATTGGATAGTTAGATTTGGAGTGCCATACAGAGTAATTACCGATAGAGGATCACAGTTTGATTCTGAAACGTTTAAATCTCTTACCAACTTATGTGGAGTAAAAATCAACAGAACAACTGCATATCATCCTCAGTGCAATGGCAAAATTGAGCGTCAACATCGCACATTGAAAACTGCAATAAAGGCACACAACTCTATTAAATGGTCTGAAACCCTTCCTACTATCTTACTTGGTCTCAGAGCTGCTCTACGCGATGACACCAACTATTCAATATCTCAGATGGTTTATGGTAAATGCATTAAACTTCCTGGTGAATTTTTTGATAACTCAAAAGTGACAACATCCACGGAAAACTTTATTAGCAATCTTCAAAATCAAATGGAAACATTAAAACCTTTAGAGTCAAAATATTTCAAAAGGAACAAAGTATTTGTGCACAAAGATTTAAGTTCATGTTCACATGTTTTTATGCGGATTGATAGAGTCAGGAAGCCATTAGAGTCTCCTTATCAAGGACCCTATAAAGTGATGGATAAGTCAGAAAAGTATTTTGTAATTAGTTATAAAGGAAAAAACGTAAGCATTTCAATAGACAGGCTTAAACCAGCTTATCTACTGAATTCTGAAAATGAGAATCCAGATTACGATGAAAACCTAAAAGCTGCAGAACCTAACGAATGTTTAACATCAAATAAATTACAAGAAAATGCAGCCAATTCCGAGCAAAATGTTAAAATGTCTAGATTTGGCAGAAAAATAAAAAAGCCTGTTCGCTTTTTAGAACAAAACTGTATTAATTAGATACATATACATTTATTTTATATATATATATTTTATTGCATTGAAACTAGAATGGTATAATTTGTATATATGTTATATTAATATCTTGTATATATGTTTTCGTATTATGATGAGTCATTATGTAGTATAATTTTTGAACTGTATATATGCTGACATATAATGTAATTATATGACAAATTTGACATACTTGCCAAGCATCGTAACTTAGTTACTGGTGAGGGAGTATTGTAGGAACATCATATGTCACATGACTATTCATATTACTTTTATGAGAGTTGCGAATGGCAACAGATCAAAAAATAATAATAAAAAAATGAGTGTTCTAAAAAATGTCTGCTGATCATTTTTTATCCTGTAACTCTGTTGCGTACATATTTATGTACAGTTTCAAAAAAGTATTCCACAATAAAAAAATCGGGGACTAATTAACCTCGATTTTTATAAATTTCAATAAATATTCTCATAAAGTATATGATATAGACTTAAGAATGAGCCCATTTTCTCTTCCATAATTTCTTTTAAAGTTATTAATTAGTTTTTGAGTTTAAAAAAAAGTTAGAATCCCATTTCCGTTACACTAGCTGCGGAATGCTTTTTGTGGTTTTCCTCTCCGTGTAACTATAATACATGTTATTTCCATCAAAAAGTCCTCAAAGAAGGCGAATTTCTCTCAAAGCCTGATCCTGGAGTATCCTTGCCTTCTGGAATGGATTTAAAATAACAATGCTACGGAGTTGAACATTGGCAGACGTAAACTCAATATTGGGTCAGCTGTTCAACGACAGTTATAAAATAAAATACAATACACCAGATACAGTAACTGGGAAATATGGGTGGTACATAGCCTGCAGCGGTTTTCAGCGTAGAATAAATCCATTCACGTGTAATTGTGTACGCAAATTACACGTAATGAGAATGGCCAATAAAAGAGCATTCTTCCTGCATGCGTAAAATTCGCATACGACTAAGGATGGTTGAATGCGTAACAAAATTCACCGTAAGATTTAATACTTGTCGTGTTTTCAATATAACACATTCTTCCAATGTAACTTTCAACGAAACAAACAAAAAATGAATTTGGAAAACTCCGTAAACTTGCTACCCTGCCCAAAATACAGCAAACGGCGCTATTTTACCCTGATATAGTCAAATAAGGGATAATACTCAAAACATGCAAACCTTACGCTTCATTTATGTTGTGTTATTGATTTTGTTAAATTTGTTTAGGCTCACGGCCTGTTAGAATTTTCAAAGTACTAAAAATTCTTATGAATGGAAAAATTATAAAACTTTCTAGAATATTAAGTCTGTTCACACATCACCTCGTAAGCACAACATCAGCGAAGGGATGCACCGGAAACTTCCTAAATTTTTGCCAGTTTTAGGAAGCTCACCAATTAACTTCTCGATCGTAAGCGATTTTTTGTTTGAGCGAAAATAGTACCTGAGCTGAAATTAAACATACAAAAAAAATTTGTATATTTTCAGGCTCATTTTTAGTATTTTTGCTTGAAATTTTATCAGTAATGACATCTTTAAATTCTTTGGCTGCTAGCCTTTGATATTAAATTTTTCCAAAGAAAATTTCGTGGAGTAATTTTAGGGTCTATTTACACTGTATGACAGTATTTCGCGTGTGCGTATGAGAATTTGATTGGTAAACTCTATTTACTTGCTAAACCTTAGCCAATCGCGTTTTCGTTTTCAATCTTCAAACATGCACTTGAGTGAGAATGCTCCTTGCAAAGGTTTTTTTGAATGTTCCCGCGCAATGCTATTTTGAAAATTTTTTGACAAACAGAAAAGCTGTAAACCTAGAATCTGGCAAGAGTGGGTTTGGTTGATTGATGTGGTGAAGTCGTAAACTGAATTCAATTTCAAAATATACGTAATATTGATATGTGAAATCCATCAAAAAAATTTCTATTTCTCGGAAACGTGCGAAATTAGATACCATTAGAAAGCCCCTAACGAAAGTAAGTGATTTTCTTTCTTCTTTTCAAAAAAGGGGCTGCATTTTGTTGAAACTACATATTTATAAGTAGTCTTGTGCCAGTTTTATGGCTTAATCTACATCCTAAAAGTGCTATTTTGTCAATTAGGTTTTAAATTTTTTTTTCAGTGTGTGTTGTAGGAAACTCTTCGCGAAGCAATAAAATTTGCGCAAGTTATTTTCCTATTTTTGTATCCATAGAATTTTAGAGAATATGAAAATGATCCGTAACTATGTGCCACTTTTTGATAGTTTTTTGAAAGTTATTTTCTTAATTAGTTTGTTTTGGTATGATTTCCGTATCGTGACCTGTGTGTAGAACAATTGACAAGGCTTTGCAACTTCTGGACAGCCGCCCGTGAGAAGTGAAAATAAATAAAAAATCACGGAAAGGGACCAATTCTAAGGGTATAATTCGTAGCCATCCCCGGCGGTGTACATTTTTATATTTTTAAATTTGATGTGGTATTTCCACATTTTTAGGGCTCCCAAATTTCTAAACAATAAATAACATATTTATGCAGGGCTCTAATTTAAGATTAGCCGTAGGCGCTATTTTCCCTAGTTATACCTCTGGATTACGATACGATAATTTTCCTAGTACAGTCGAACTCGTTTATAACGAGCACAAAGGGACCGTAACATGTACTCGCTAAATCCGAGTGCTCGTAATAAACAGGTCCTTAAGACAGGCGTGCAACCAGAAGAGGGGGTGGGGGCTTGAGAGGTCAAATGATTGAGTTTACTCAAAATTTAATTAATACTTACTTACTTTAATTACATTAATTAATTTAATTAAATACTTCTCTTAATTTAATGACAACTAACCCCCTTCCCTCGCATTTCTTTATCATTTTGAAAAAAAGATAAGACAGAAAGACTAGAAAAAAGATTGCAAGACAGAAAAATATTGCTCTCTAAAACAGGGTCTTGCTCGTTAAAAGCGACTTCTGTTCCATAGACTTAACATTGATCCAACCAAAAATTCTCGTTTCCCTCGGTAAATCCGAGTTCTCGTTAAATCCGAGCTCGTTATAAACGAGTTTGACTGTATGACGAAATGTGATTCATAAAACGAATTTGTAGCTGCTACTTCTTTTGACTATGTTGAAATTAAAGGTTATTGTACTTTACTTCAAGTTACATATTTTATTCGCGGTTTAACTAATACAATAAAGCAACCCCTATTCTCGATTATCTGGCATATCCCTGCTTCTGTATGGTTTGCGTAGTTGGGATGCTAACTAATAATAATCAGAGGTAAAGATTACGAAAATTTTGTCAGTTCATTGAATTAGTGACTAAGAGTATTACTATTCTGTATTACAGTTAATTAGTTCATTTACATGTCGCCTTGGTACCCCATTTTTAAAAATAAAAAAATATATTAAAGTAAATTTATACAAGAAATTATAATACAAGGTATATTTCCTGTCATAATTTAAGATGCAACAGATCTTACATTGGCCGAAAATGGGATATCCCGTCTGACTTTGAGGCGCCAGATGTCTGGTATCCTCCGACAGTATGTTTTTTTCTTTCTTTTAGTATTAATAGTTTTAAGTATGAGACTAAACTTGTATATTTTTTGTCCTTTTTTCTTATCTATTTCTTTTAAGTAAACTTTCTTATCTACTTCATTTAACAAGTGAACTCTTAATTTTGCGAAAAATAAAATTATTACATAAAAAAATACTGGGGAAACTTCTGTAGCATGAACTGGGGCACAATAATCGCCAGGTCTTGGCAACTTTCGAGCAGTGGCCCGCCAGAAACTTAAAAAAAAAAAAAATTGAAAGGTATAACTTGTAGCCAGGCAAAAGTTTTTTTAAAATTTTCAAGTTTAAAATCTACTTGGCTATTGTAGTTGGCGTGATGGATCACAATGCAAAATATCCCCAAAATACTTATTTGTTATTGCCATCAGAGTTAGATGAAATGAAAAACTTTTTGCAGCCATTGATTAACTCTTGAAGCATTGATAAACATTTTTATCAATCATAGGGATATTTCCGTGTTGTGATCTGTCATGCCAACTACATTGGCCAAGATGCCGAATAGATTTTTTAAGTTTGCATATTTTTGTTTAAAAAAAAAACAACATATAGATGTCATTTAGCACCTTAAAAAATTACCCTCTTATACTATTTTATGTGTAGGGGGCAGGGAACTGTCCTTGCATCAGAAAGGTTCTGGGTTTGAATCCCGGGCAAGGCATGGATATTCTTTCCTTCTCTGTACTATCTGTCCTCATTGTGGGAGCGATGTTGGCCCAACTAATATGGTGCCTCTGAAAGAGAGGTCAACAAAATCGCCCTGTAAATACCTGAGTTGATGGATGTTAACACAGGTGGGCATTGGGGGGGGGGACTATTTTATGTGTATGTTTCAAAAAATTACTATCTCTCATTGCAGAATGGAATGAGAAATAATTTTTCATTTGTAAAAGTAATTTTAGGCATGCTAATAATCTCTGGGCATAAATTTTTTTTTTTTTCAAAAAGAGTGAATTAAAAGTAAATTATTAATTGCTACACAACTTGGAAAGATTTTTATATAATTAAAACTGAAAATTATAAGTAATTAAATATTTAAAATTGCATTTTTTTTATATAGAAGCATTGCATTTTAAACCATTAAAAAGTTTATTGATGCCCCCTCCCCTCAAAAAAAAAGAGGTACTTATTAAAATTTATCAAATTGAGAATAATCCTTACTCCTCGTGGCAGAATTGCAGTGACACGGCGACATTGCCGCGGAATGTTAGAGTTCTTGCAGACAGATTTTTCTTTTTGAAAAGTAACAAAAGAATTTTTTTTTCTTTTCTACACAAAATTTTCACGTAATATTTGAATCATGCATTAAGATAATTACTTTTTGATGCTCCCAATTTAAGCCGGTAGTGTCGTAAATCAATGCAATGTTTTGATTGCATTTTCCGCAGTTTTTTATATTGATTTTCACATGGATTTTAATTTTCCCGCTCTATTTCAAGCAATATGGAAAATTCGAATCATGCATTTGAGTATTTACTTTTAAAGCAATAATTCTATAAAATTTTTGGCAGTGATTGATATTGATTTCTCTATAGTTCTTAAATCCAATATTTTTTATACAATATTATTTATTATTAAGGCTGTAAACATGGATAATTTTACCAATGTTTAATTATTCTTTAAACAGTGATTTTTTTTAAAAAATATAATGTGTCTAAAGAGGTAGTATTTTTAAGCGATGTGCGGCTTATTTTTACAAAGAGTGCACATTTATAGGGATCAAAGGACAAGCAGGGCAAAGCGCCCTCCTAAAAATGTTTCAGGAGAACACTGGTTTTACTAACGATATTTCTTAATTATCTCATGTGTCCTTGTTTCTGTATGTTTTGCATAATTTGAGTTCAATTGATGATATAATTAAAGTGATTTTATCTTTTAATGTTTTTTGTTTCAGACTTGAATTATGTTTTATGCACATTTTGTCTTAGCCAAGAAGGGTCCCCTGGCTCGTATCTGGTTGGCTGCTCATTGGGATAAAAAGCTGACTAAGGCTCATGTATTTGAAACAAATATTGAAAGCAGTGTTGAACAATGTCTTCAGCCGAAGGTTGTTTTTCAATTGTATTTTTATTGCATTGTATTTCAGTTTATATATTGATCCAAATTGGCAAGGTTCAGGACAGAATGGATTAATCCACGGTTTAAACCGTCCTGTCCAAAACCCTTATATTAAAATTGTCACAATTTAAAAAAAAAAACTACACTGAAAAATAAAAGGTTAATTTTTAAACGAGAAACAAAATTAAGAAAGTTTTTGTTTTATTATAAAAGTTTATTATTTTTAATATTACATTATTTATCCTTATGCAAAAACATAATTTATCAGTATTAAAAGCATATTTATTCATATTTTAGGATAAGGTATTCAATTTTGTTGTACAATGAATTGTGGAGCTTCAGAACTTATAAATATTTTCCTATTATATTATATTATTATCCTTTAATAAGTTAAAAGCAAATTTTATAAAATATATCAAATATTTATTAATATATGTAATTATGTGTACAATGGTTACACCTTTCAGAATTTTTACCTTTTACCAATTTTTTACCTTTTACCAATTTTCCTAAACTTTAAGACAGTTTAGGACAATTTTAGTCAGTTTAGGACGGTAAAACCCACGTGCCATGTCCAAAATCAATTTAGGACATCTAAAACCTCCACCCTGATATTGATTGTAAATTGCTGGTGCAGAGCCCGCACTAAGCATTCTCCACAATTGCCTCAAATTCCAACAAAAAAAAATTTATTGTGGAAAAATACTTATAAAAATGTTTTGCCAAGCATTTTACCGACTGAAGGTTTCTCAAATCGGCCAAATTTTCGTAACATCCCTACTTTTACAGCACTTGAAGATATTGTTTATTGATCTACAGGCATTATAGTAGGGATGTACAGTGCGTCGAAAAAAATGGATTAATCTGAATAACTTTTTATGTAATGATCGAATCTTCATCTCCAAGGACTCAATTTTAATGGTTCAAGGAGGTGACCTCAAGTATAATAGTAAGTGCAAACAATTTTTTAAGTTATAAAATCGAACACAAAAGCATACTTTCTGAATAAACATACCTTTTTTTTTCTCAACGGATTTTTTATTTCTGGCCCCCAAGGTATAAAAAGGTAGTCGCAATCTGGGAAATTAGGTGCCCATAATTTGGTGAGGGGAGCAATCCAAAATTTGGACTGCTAAATGTTAATTTTTTTTTTTTTTTTTTTTTGCATATCTCGAGAAAGTTTTATGGAAATTGAAAAAGTTTTGCTCACAATTATGAGATTAGTTTATCCAAAGATAATTCCATACAAAAAAAAATTTTATTAAATATTTATTATTCATTATTTTATTAAATGATAGTTGAAAAAATTATGAATTGTAAGTTGTATAAATTTTTACACCATTATAAAGTATGTGAATTAACATGGCAAAATACAAAATTGGTCGAATAGTTTCTGACATTCAATTTTAAGCATAGGACTTTTTTTAAATTTAATTTCTCAGGAACGGTTTTCACTGCAATTTTATATTTTGCCATGTAAATAATAAATCATTAACTAAAAGTTATTTTTTGCATTGAATTATCTCTGAATAAACGAATTTTATAATTGATTTTATTTTTTTATCTTCTGATATGATATTCTTTAATGACTTTTTCTGCCTCTTTTAATTGATAGTTTGTAATATCTTCTCAGACGTGGCTAACTTTTTTTTTATTATTGAGGCAGTAAAGTAGAAATAATTATTGACGAAAAGTTACTCCTCAAAGCCTAGGCTAATGTTTGGTTTTGTTGGAAGAGGAAGATGCTGCATTTAGTGTTTGATGCAGCGCTTTTACCAACGTACTTTTTTGAAAATTTATGTCATTCACAAAATCCTCCTGCTTTAAAGTTTGGCAGGTACTCATTGTTTTTAAAGATATATTAAAGAACATTTCTTTTCCAGGTGAAAATGGCTCTTCGAACATCTGGCCATCTTCTTCTCGGCATTGTCCGCATTTATTCCCGCAAAGCCAAGTATCTGCTAGCCGACTGTAACGAAGCTTTCATCAAGATTAAGATAGCTTTTCGGCCTGGTGTGGTGGATTTACCAGAAGGAAATCGAGAAGCCGCCGTAGCAGCCATTACTCTTCCAGAAGTGTTCCACGATTTTGACACAGCAATGCCCGATATTACGTGAGTTACTGCTCATTAATTCCAAGCACATAGCTGCCAACTCTACTGGATTTTGCCAATTTTTCCTGGTTTCTTTGTTTTTGCATATTTTGAAAAATTCCCAAAAGTTGAATAAGTTTCCTTAAAAAATTCTTATTGAAATAGAATTTTTTTTTTCGTGCTTGAATATTTAAATAAGTGTCACTAATACATTATGAAGCGAGCATAATTTAAAAAATTCAGTTCTATCTTTCATAAATTAAATGCCTATTGTTATTCAAAATTATAAATAAACGTAATACATAACATTTCAAATGGAAAATATTAGTTTTTTATTTTGATGACCATAAAAATTCCCTATGCATAAAATATTTAGTATATTTTGCGACAATTATGCTCCAGAAAATGATTGTACATAGATGATTGTGCTCCAGAAAAAAATCTGGTAACCAGAATTTTCAAGAAATCATCAATCACATTTATGTATAAAAATTCTTGTATATATTATTTAAAAATATTAGAACTAGAATTTATACTTGGCATCTCTTTCGTTTGTAAATATTTTTCTGGTAAAATAATAAATATGATTAAGAGAAAAATGTAAACTTTTAATAATTATTCATTTAAATTATGCTGCATATAATTTTTTTAGTATTTCATGTTTTAAAAATATCAATGACTAAAATTATGAATAAACATAATACTTATCATTTAATGTCATCATAACTAAAAAATATTGCAGTTTTTTTTTCTTTCTATGACTTAAAAATTCCCAATGTGTAAAATATTTAGTGTATTTTGCAACAATTATCATGAAATTTATATTATTAAAATCCATGTTGGCAGCTATACAAACAGTTGAAATCTGCTTAGCAGAAAACTTAAATTTATCTGCACAATAATCAAAAATTTCTATTTATTAATGTTCTGACCCTTGGCCGACTCATGGTGCCATTGTCGCATAATGTTACAGGGTAAAGATTTTCCTATTTGCTTTCTTTGCTGTATAAATTTTTAAATTATTATTGTTATTTATTTATTTATTTATTTTTTTTTGCAGAATTATATTCAATGCTGAGTTTAGAAATGCTCGTGGCTTTTCTATTCTCATTTAAGAATTTAAAAAAAAAAAAAAAATATTTATTATGACCGACTTCCACTAGTATTTCAATTTAATAATATAAAGGGGAAAAAATTCAGAGTCATAAAAGTTTAAAAGATAGTTTGATAAATCATCTTTGTTCTTCCTTTTTTTAAAAAAAAAATTTATTTTACATTTTAACAAAATATGACTGAGTAGGGATTTGGTGGCAATTCAGATTTGTAGTAGACTAATTAATCAATGCAGCACATTTGTCCCTCTTTTTTTATTTTTTCTTATTACTGTTTTTTAATTTGGTTGAAGTAAAATCGATCCAATATTTTTTAATACACTATTCTTAATCTTAATCCATCTTAAATATGTTTAGTGTTTTAAAAATAACTTTGTGAATTAATTTACATTGTAATTTAACATGGTTATAGTAAAAAATAAAATAAAAGAATTTTTTTATACCTTTTTTTCCCCCAGTTATTTTTATAGTATCATGGAACTTGCGTTTGTTCATTTTGTGCAAATTTTGTCTTCCCTAGAGGCTAAATAAAAATTTTTTTTTTTCAGGGAAGACTATTTTATCTTGAAAATTAAAAACTTCTGAAATATTGTTCAATAAATACATGTAAATTTTATAATAAAATCTGAATTGCTTTATTGTATTTAGGATTGACATGGATGCTCAAGTCACTTTAAATCAGAGCAGAGCTGAGGACATTACACTGAAAGAAGATTATGGAAACTTAAGCCTCATAGCGGATGATGGTTTTGGTAATTTATATTTATTTTTTTAAAAAAAACCTTTAAAGCTAGCACAGCTGCCAACTCCACTGAATTTTGCTAGTTTCTCTCAGTCTTAGCTTTAATAAAAATTCTCCTGGTTTTTGTGCATTTTAGAAAATTCCCTAAAGTTTCATTAAAAAAAATCTCCATTCAAATAGTTTTTGCATGGATTATTGTTTTAATATTTAAATAAGTATTACTAATATATAATGAAGCATGCTTCATTTATAGAAATCACTTTAAAACTTATTTTTTCTTCTAAAATATGTAGTTTATTTTTATTCAGAACTCCCTTTTTAAATTAATTAAAAATCTTTTAACTATCTCACATTTCAAGCGTATTTAATGCCAATCATGACTGGAAAATAATGCAGTTTTTCTTTTCTGATGACTATAAAAATCCCTATCTGTAAAATATTGAGCACATTATGCCACAATTATCATGGAAATTTATATTTCCCAAAATCTGCTGGATTTTTAGTTATCAATGTTGGCAGCTATGAGCGAGAAAGTAATCTGATTTAAATTGTTTTTTTTTTTTATTATTAAATTTTAGATGATTTGGGCTTCGATGAGCCTGAGGGAGAGAGGCACGTGGGTTGCATCGAAGATTTCGACAGTCAGAATCTTTTGCTGGAAGGAGAGGCTGCGACTGCAGAAATCAGGAACCAGGATGAGGGTGCTGTCCAGGGAGGTAATAGCAGCATAATAGCAAAGCCATCTTTAGAGGCACCCTTGAAAGATGATGGCTTTGGTGGTACCATTGGTGAAGGATTGTTAGGTATTTAGACATGTTTTTTACACTAGTTGTCATAGTTTAGTTGTACAAAAATATAGTAAAATTGGAAAATGTTTGTACAAATTTTTTTTTTTTTTTTTTTTTTTTTTTTTGAAAAACCTCAGAAGCATTGTTCTGCAAAATGAAAAACAGAAACTCTTTTATTAAAAAAAAAAAAAAACCTAAATTATAAGATAAAAATGTACTTGAAGTTATTTTTTTTAACTGTATGGCTTAGGTCTAAATTTTTATTCAAATAATCTTTTACTATTTTAAAAACTAGAAATGTATTTAGCGGCACAAAAAACTTTTCAGGTACATTGTTCGAACATGTACATAATTTAGATGAGTTTGTAACTTCTACTGTTAAGTCATTTGCATAACTGCCAAGTTTCCTGTTTTTTAACAAAGACTCCTGTCTTTTACGACTATCTCCTGTTTACCCATATATTCTCAAATTCCTAAATATCTGTTGAAAAAAATTTTAAAAACATTTTTTGTTTGGTTGATAATATATCCCTTGATGGTAAAAATACTTCTTATACTTCAACAGATGGTGCTATTGTCTGTATTGCAGCTTGTTGAGTGTTTATAGTTTAATTAATTATAAATAATGGTTTAAAAACCTCTTCTTTAGATTAAGATTTATATACATATTTTTTACTTCGCTAAATGTAAGTGCTTATGTTATTCCCAATTTTGAGTTTCTCTTTTTGACTTACATGCATGATGTATCAAAACTTTACTCGTAGCTTAAAAAAAGTTGCTAAAATCTCTGTTTTATTTCTCCAATGTTGGCAGGCATGGATTTGCACTGAAGAACATTACGGAATTCATATTTGTCTGATAAATAAGTCTTATGAAATTCCTTGTTTATTTTAATTTATTTTGCTTGCTAGTGAGCTTTTGAAATATTACACATCTCCTCCAAACAAAGAATACAAATACATCAAAACAGTTAACTTTGGTTAATGTCAAAATTCGCAATATAGATAAACTGGATTTTAATTATTGCATAGTGATTTGCTCCAGTCTCTTAGAATTCACTCGGGGTTCTGTCTAAGTTTTTTTAAGAGGTACCAATTTTGTGAAAATTAAAAATTTATGTTAACAAATCAACACAAAAATATGGTAAAATAAGAAAATATTTTTATTATGGACAAGTCATAATGTATATAGAAATTTACAAGTCATAATTTCCAATATGACTTGTAAATTTCTATATACATTTTTCCCATATGTTCAAAAACAATTTTGCTAATTTTGGGCATAAAATTGTATCCAAATTTAAAAATCATTGTCCACAATTAAATTTCAACTTTAATTTATTAGAAACATACATTTAACAATAATAGCACTGAAAGTTATCTTCATTATGAGAACATTTTCGACTGGGTCATATAGAAAAAAGTTTCAGAAATGTTTCATAAAAGAAAATAAAGGTCTATTAGTATAAATTTAGGATAATGTTTAAAATTTTCGGCTTCCCGGCATGAGGATAAAAAGTGCGCTTCTTACAAACCATGTAGGAAGCGAATTCTTCTACTATATCATAATAGCAAACCACGGGTGGGTTCCATTGCAAATTGAAAGACGTAATTAACTCCAGGTTTGTTTGTTTTTTCGAGGATACAACAGCAAAATTTTTAAAGATGGGGGGGGGGGATTTTAGAGCTTGCTTTTTTAATAGTATTTTGTGAAGGTACCGTTAAACAGTAGTAAATTTCTCAAAAAACTGGATTATCATTTTTTTATTATATCTGTCAAATTAATACTTCTTTCCCGAATAGATGGTGAGACTGGTAATTTATTTGAACCTGCGGGGCTTTTTGATGATCCCGTATCCATTGCTCCAGAACCTGAACCTGTAGCCGAACCAACAAACAAAGAATCTCTTCCTCTTGATAAACCTATTGAAGAGCAACAGGATGATGAAAGTGATGATGATATGTATGGTAAGTCCTTTAATGTGTTCAGTGATTGGTTGCAAATGAAATGAGTCAGGGCAACATTTTGGTGTTCCCTGTTTTTTCCATTAACTAATTTTTCTTATTTTTTAAAGCCCTATTTATAACAGATTTATAATTTTGTTGTATTTGTTCTGTAACTGAATGGGAAAGGAATAATTTTGAAGGACCCTAATACGTACAGCATAGTATTAAATTATGTTTTACTAATATTTGAACGCTTAAATTATATTGATAAGAAATGTGTAATATAAAATTAAATTGACGTAGAAGGGATTTGAAAGTTTTAGAACTTCTAGTATTAAGTTATGTTTTATTAATATTTAAATGCTTAAATTTTATTGATAAGAAAAGAGTTGTATAAAATTAAATTGACATAGAAAGGATTTAAAAGCTTTAGAATTTCTAGCTTGATTCTTCCTATTAGTTTATCTTCATTAAGCTTAAAATTAATATCAAATTTTTAAAATATTATACCATTTCTTGCTTAATTTTTTTCTAAAATATAATTATATTTGAAAGTTTAAGCTTACTGTTTCTATTCTTAAGCCACCACCAACAATCAATGAATTAAAGGCGCTGTTTTCAGTTTCGCCTAGGGCGCGAAAACGTCTTCCGTCGGCATGGTTGGTGTGTGATTTAATGCACTCATTTAGGTATATTGTAAAATTGCAGCTATTTTAAATTCTAAAGAAATTCATTAAAAAAATTTTTTTCAATTGCTGGTTTTCATTTTCAGTTGTTTAAAAATACTATATCAACTATCTTAAAAATTAATACTATTATAAGAACTAAATTCAACAATAAACCGTTTAATATTTCTTTTTGAAAAAGAGTTTCTTTTACTTGTGTTGAAAAAACCCTTATTTTTTTCGGGTAGTTTTTTCCATTGTTAAAGAAACTTGCCATTCCTGCTAAGGATGATACATACTTCTGAAAGTACATCAAGCATGAATTTTTTTAATTTCAGATATGGCACCAGGGTCTATCGGTGCCCCCTCTCCTCCTTCCTCTCCAGAATCTCCTGGACCGTCGCAGGCTCAGGCTCCCGCTGAAGAATTCTTGCATAACGATGGACCTTCCTCTGAAGCGTGCAATGAATTGAGAATGGCTGAACCTGAGCCCATGATCCCAGCTCAGTCTCCAGCTCGCAGCTTCACTGAAAATAGTACTCCAGAGATGCCTCCTCCTGTTCCTCCCCCTCCACCATTGGACCACACCACTTTGATCACCAATGATGCCGAAAGTTTTGCCTTAGCTCCTCTTGATACGACTATTGTTCATGGTAATTAACTAACATTGATAATTTTTAATATTGTATCCTTTATGTAGAGTTGTTATTCTTAGACTTCTGTCACACCCATTTATAGGAAGACCCATTCATTCATCCACAGATGGTAATTTTGACTTAAACCGGAGAAGAATCGGCATATGGTTAAAATTTTAAAAAAATTTACTATTTGCACACGCAATCCAAAGTTATCTGCTTGCAAATTAGTATCCTTTCATAACAGAATGATTTTATTCTAAAAGCTGCAAATTTTTTGATATTGGCTCAATTTCACTCAAGGAGCTACAATGGTCATTTTACTATTGAAAGACAGCAATGGATGTTTGCTCTTTTAACCAGGGCTCAAAATTTTTGTTGAAGTTAACAGGAAGTAAAAATTTTAAATTTCAAATTCAAAAATTAAGTCTTCATAGCGCTTCAAGTTCGATATTAATCTACTTCCAGTGTTGGAGACAATTACCCTTAATTGGATGGCATAAAAGCACTTGATGTAGGAGAAATATATAAAATGCTCTTATCTCTCTACTCCCACCTTATCATTGTATCATAAGAAATACTTGGTTACGACTTCGATTTTCTGTATTTAGACAATTTTCTCCCCTTTTTGTGAGAAAAGAAAACCAAAACAGAAATTTTTGATAATTTTTTTTAAAAAATCTTTAATTTTCTTTTCACTTAAGTGCAGGGACTACTATAACTATTACCAATTTTATATCTGTGAATCCATGTTGGTATTTTACAGATTGTTCCCTTTAAAGAAGCATCCTTAAATAATCATTAAGTTTGAAGGCAATTTTATCCTTAGTTTTTATATTTTCCAGCCCTGCTTTCAACTCTGTTATTGGTTTTTGCATGTTTTTTTTTTTTTTTTAATTGTATTTTAGTGTAAATGTTTAAGCAAATTTATTAACATTTTATAATCTCCACAAGTATATCCGAACATGGGGTGCATCTGTGTTATTTAACCGTCATCATTATAGTATTTTATTTTATTCATATCTTTGGTTTAACACATTGCTCCGTTATGTACATTGAGCAATGTACACATTTCACATTGTTAAATTCTCTTCTACAAGTATATCGGAACATGGTGTAGATCTATATTATCTAACTGTGATCATTATAGTTTTTTTTTTTTTATTTGTGTCTTTGTATTTAACATATTGTTTCATGATGTTTTAAAGGAGTTGAGAGAACAGTGAAAACCAAAAGAAAAAGAAAACTTATAGTGGATGAAGTGAAGAGCATATCGGGTGAAGAAATGAAGACTCAACTGTCCGATACCACCGACATCGTTGCCACCCTCGACCTGGCCCCTCCCACTAAAAGGTTGATGCATTGGAAAGAAACGGGGGGTGTGGAGAAGCTTTTCGCTCTTCCTGGACATCAAATCCTTTCAAAAACTTTGTCAAGGGTAATGAAAAATTCTATACACTTTGCCACCTAAACAATTTTTTTAAGGATAATAAAAATTCAATAAATTTGAAAAATGTAGTTTTTAAAATTTTCATCGTATAGGAGCATCCTGTCTGCAAAACAATTGTAAGTCTTAATTTTTAAAAATTTTGATTATATTGCAACTTTTAGTTTTCATTTTAAGACAAAAAATTTTACAGGGTATCTGCACACCTGGAAAATCATAAATTTCAGTATTGAACAGAATTTGACGTGAAATGTCACGATTTTAATTTTATTTTTTTTTAAAAAATCTTGGAAAGTCATGGATTTAGGTCATCAAAAAATCTAATTTCCCCCCAATTTCATGGTGTTCCGAATATCTTTATTTATAACAAATTCCCCTCTCACAGTCATATTTTATTAAAATATAAAGTGTTTTTATCGTGTTCTTTAAAAGTTGTGTTCTTTCAGGAAATAAACGAAAAAACGTCATTTCTAGAGCGAATTATCTCTTAGACTTCTGTGGTTTCAGAATTTTTATTATTATTTTTTTCTTTAATCAATTTGAAATTTTAGCTGAAGCAAGCCAGTCATTGGTGAATTTTTTTTTATTCTGAAAGGAGAACAAAAAGTCCTTACATTTTGTACTTTTTCCCTTACCGAACAAGAAAAGTATCTAGAATATAATTCTGCAGGAAAAAAATTACTTGCTTTTGTATGTTTTTCAGCTTAAATCTATAAATGTGAAGATGCAGAGTATAATAGTTTTGGTTATACCTATCATATCAATGTTGTAATAATGCTTCTTTAAATTTATTGTTGTGTTCTTGTCACAGTAAATATTAACTTCGTTAAGTTCGTGAAAAATTCTTGGAATAAGTCATGAATTTGAAAATCTGAAATGTTGCAGATACCTTGCTTTTAGTTTTCATTTAGTCTTAATTCCTATTAAATATAAGCAGTGATGTTGTATTGCATTTCATATATATGTAAAACTATAATCTATATACTATTTCATAAATATAAAACTAAATTAAAACGATTTGTTATCTTGATGAAGGACTGTCTTCAAATATGTACAAATTATTAAGGTACCTTTTTTTTTTATTATACTTGTTTTAGGACTACCAGTAATTTTATTTTGATGGGAAAATAATTGATTGATTATGAAATTTGGTTTAAAAATAATATTAAACAAATATTAAAAAAATAAAAACAAATAATCCAGCTTTGATGACTGCAGTTCAAAATGAAACATCTTTCATCAAAATGAGTTGTAAAATTTTTTAGTGGTGATATAATAGTGGTGCTAGACAGAAAGCAAGATGCTGTGCTTTTTTCTGTTCTTGTTAGAACAACGCTGATTGCTGCTTTATCCTTGGGGTAATTGTGCTCCGGATTGTGCCCAAGAAGAACTAGAATTTATACTTGGCATCTTTCATTTGTAAATATTTTTTCTGGTAGATAAATTAGAGATAATACATAATTATTCATTTAAGTTATGCTGTATATAATTTATTTAGAATTCAATGTTTTGAAAATATCAATGATTTAAATTTATAAAGACATTATGCGTCTTTAATGATTTTACTCAAGAAATTTTCTGGATTTTTGAGTTGAACTCAAGATTAGCCCTGTTTATTAGAAAGTTATAAAATATTTCTTTTTTTTTATCTCTGTCTCAATGCTGTCGTTTTTGATGATAAAAAGTATATATACCCCTGTGAAATTTAGATATTCCATCAACTAAAGCTGTATAAAAGTGTCCATTCTTGGTGTGACACAAAATTTTATTCTACCTTATTCAATAGTATGTTCTGACAAAGTTATTTTGTATCTCTGTAAATGTTTTGAAAGTTGATCGTTAATTTTTCCCTTCACCTTACATTAGTGATTTAATTTAATGAATTTTATCTTTAAAGGGGTATGCAAGGCATTTGACAACTAGGTCTGTGGACAATGAAGACTTCTGTGAAGAGGAGACTGGAGCTGCTGAAATCTGTCGATTGGAAGAAGGTATTTTGATATTTCTTAGCTTTTCTTAGTTTGCAGAATAAAAAAAGATTATATATTGATGTAGAATTTTGCTATTTGTGTTCCAATTAATTAATAATATCTTTGAAGATTTTAGTGTCCCAATATAACGCAGTGCCTAGTACCCATATTAATTTCCTGTGTGTACTGTATTAACTAAGTTCAATTTGACTTCCCTCACAATTAAATTAATTGTAAATATAAAAACAATTAATTATTGATTTTTGCCTCTATTTTATATACATGGAGGAGTTTTTTAGGTGGAATTTTTCTTTTTTGTTCAATTTAATAAAATAAATTATAAATTTTGCTTTTCCTGTAAAATTCCTGTTTATACCCCCCGACCGCCAAACAAAGGACTCCTATTTCTTCTATGTAAACCTGATTTCAAATTACTCATCGTGATACATATTCGCATGAATTAAAAATCTTACATCAAAATTCCTATTCACACAATTTTTTTAATAAAATTGCACATCCTTCACACTTTGCGATTTGAATCCACTCAGTTTAAAAATTACATGTCACCCGTTCATATTCCCGTTATTTAAAAACCTCACATCGGCATTCCTATTAACGAAATTTATAAATTACACATTGAAGTTTATGTATATACAGGGAATTTTATTTCTCATTTTTGACTTTTAAAAATGGTGACCAAAACGCAATCTATGGGTCATTAAATGATGATATTCCAGCTATACTACACTATTTCATTACCTCTAGCATTATTTGTTTTAAGCATGTTCAGCTGTACATTTTTTCTGTTAAGTTTTTCCAGCAATTAAAACTAATATAGCTAGACTTATAGGTCTCTCAAGAGCACAATGATTGTGTGTTTCCTTTTAATATATTGCTTACAATATGTACAGAGAAAATACGGGGAATTATTATTTATTTTTTCCCCCTCCAGATTTGAGTGACAACACTGTCAGGTCTTATTCTACTATAGTGTAAAATTTAATTATTCTTTCAATGTAACCCACTTTGGCAAACGGTTTAATAAATGATGTGACTTATATTTTTAGCTAATTTTATTTTTCTGCTGTTGTCAAGGGTTCTGAACACATCCAATATATATAAGTAATTCAATTGGATAAACATTTTCTGTTGAGAAATTTTTTAAACTATTCAATTTTTTTAACTTAAAACGGTTATTGACAAGCAAAATTTTTTGAAAATGTGTAATTATTCCTTTTGTGATTTATCATATGTTCTTATGATGGATTTAAGTTTCAAGTTAGTAAATTAAAGAAATAATAAAACAAATTTCATGAAAAAAAACCAGCATTCAACTAAATGGTTTGTTCATTAATTTGGGAAATAGTGCGTATACGCAGCATTTTATTTCTTACATAAAATATACTTTTTCATACACAGAATTTTTAGTGTCTTAATGCAAGCGTATTTAAATGAACATATAGCCACGTTTTATAAAATCTCTATGCTAGACCTAAAATGGGTTAAAGAACTTAAATTTTTTTGCTTGGCTTAGCAACCATTGAACATTGAATAAAATTGTATTTTTCTTTTTTTAATGTGCTTGACCAGCAACATCATCCAAGCGAAGAAGAATATCTGAGGACCCTATACCTGCGGACTCATATCACCTGGAAACTTCACGTCAGTCTGCACTCTCGCATCCTCCCATTGATGCGCCAAACTATTTTGATGCCTTCTCCCCCAATGTTGACCACCAACAGCAGCAAATGATGGCCTCTCAGGATCACATGATGCAACAAATACTCCATAATGAATCACCCTATATTCCCCATATCATGGACTCAATGGTGAGTTTATTCATGTGTGCCAAACAGAATAATGACTCTCTGCAAAACGGGGCATTCTCTAAGAAGTTCACAATCTTCTCTCAAAATTTTTAGAGTAATAGCAACAAAAAAAATAAATAAAACTGAGTGTGTTGATTATATTTATTAGGAACATTTAAACATTTTCCCCCCTAACTAATCATTATACAACAGTGTTCTAATTTATTTTCTTGTCATCCTTGCTATTTTAATTGATAATTTGGTATTTTTCAATCTTCTATTATTTTATTTTTTAAAAGAAATCAATTCTCGTCTATATAGAACTTTTGATAAAATTAATACTGAATTTCTGAAACACAAATTCTTTATTATGTTCATTTATTCTTCATTTTATCTGTGCAAAAAAGTAAAGAAATGAGTTAATTTTCTGCATAATCCTGATGAATATGTTATATGTAAATTGTAGATATAAAATCGCAATAATTTACATTACAAATTCTGAAAAATGTTAAGAAGTTTCGTTCTGGAAATCTCAGATAATTAGGTTTTATCTGGAGAGTGGTAACTTTAAATAATGTTTTCTTTTAATTTTGTTCGTTATGTATGTTTTCTAAGTAGAAAGCCTTTAAAGGGGAATAGTGTTTAAAGAACACTTTGAAAACATGTGGCAGCAGGTACTGAGCAATTTTAGTTCTGTTCCTCACTACCTTCGCAAAATTTATGGACACCAAAGCGGCATCTTCATAATTCTAGAAAAATCTGCTCGTTTTTAAGTGAAGGTGTTTAACTTCCATTACATATTTGTTAGAATTTTTAGTATTTTTTATCCTTAGCGAGGTAAAGTGCAGTTTTAAAATTTTTTTTCTTGAAGATTTTAAAAGTTAAATTTCAAAATATTTCTCATCTCAGGTAATTAATAGAAGGCTTGAAAGCAAATATATTTTAGCAACTACTGAAAATCAAGGAAATGTTGTAAACTTAGGCAGGGAAAATTTTTTTATAATTTATGTAGCTACACTCCCAAAAATGTTATTTTGCTATAAAGTAGTCATATTATAGTCTTTTTTTTTATTTCCTTTCTTTTTGTAGTTCGTGAAATGTTTTGATTATTTAAATATTCGAGTATTTTAAAAAAAAGGTTTTAATTTCAGATGTCTAAGTTATTAAAGTATAATGCCTTTTTAAAGAATATTTTCCGAATTCCCAAATGAAACAATTGTTCCTTTTAATTTAAATATTTTTGTGAGCTTTTATTTTAATTGTTTACTTGTAGAATACAAATAAATCAAAGCTGTAATTAAGGGCAATATCTATTATTTTAAATGCGAAAAATTCCGAGGTAACAAAATAATTTCAGTTAATGTTGAAATTCTCCATATCCGTATAACGAATTTTTGTTATTGCGTAGCGATTGCTTCAGTCCCTAGAAATTTTCTAAAATGGGATGTATTACAGTGATTAATAAATAGTTTCTTGAATGATAAATTTTAATAATAAAGAATTTTTTATTTCAGTTTCAAACCTATCGGCATGAAAAAATAATTAATAAATTTTGTATTGCATGTTTTCTGTATTTCAGGGACAAGGTATTTCTTTAGGAGCGGTATTACCAGATGAAGTTCCTTTACCGGCTGCTATGCAACAGTCCCATTCTTTGTTAGAATCTTTCCAGGAACCTGAGAACAGGTATCAGTCTCTTTATTTCTAAACTTACCATTGTGTCTACCATTCATTGTAATAAAGAAAAAGAAAATGAAGGAAATAAAAACGAAAATATGACCACCGAAGCCGACGTCTTCAGGGGGTACCGGCCCCGGTAGCCATAAAAACAAAACCATTTTTAATTTAGGGAGAAGCAAATGCTTAAATTAACTCCCTCAGTACCCCGATGGTTTTGTATAGAAGTCCAGGAAAAAAACATGCAATATAAATAACAAATTAAGAAAAGAAACTCAAACAAAATCATCAGAAAAATAAAAGCTCACATAGTCACAGGTCAAACATCAATTTCACAAGTGACTATGTGAGTTTTTATTTTTCTGATGATTTTGTCAACACATAATATTTGAATCATGCATTTAGGTAATCATTTTTTGACGTGTTAAATTTAGGCCAATAGTATCGAACATCACTGTAATGTTTCAATTGCATTTTCGGCAGTTATTGATATTGATTTTCACTTGGTTTTTAAAAATCTCGATATATTTCAAACGATATGGGAGATTTGAATTGTGCATTTGAGTATTTAATTTTTTGAGTCAATAATTCTATCGAATTTTATATATTTTAAATCCAATATTTTTTTATATGATATTATGTATTACAACAACCTAATCTAAATGAAACACACATTTGAGGTGTCTGATTTGCGTGATTTCTCGCCTATCTTTTTTTCGGCAATTACTACTACAAATTTCATGATATTTTAATTGTGATGATTATTTACGAAATGCAAAGAAGAAAATAATTTGTGCGATGAAAATAATTTATGAATCTTGAACTTATTTATTTCTATTTCATTTTCTTTTTATTTTATTCATATTTGTGAAATGAAAAAAATATTTTTCTGCTTTTGAAGTAGTAGTTGAATTAGTTAATGATCTAACCCAGGGATGGGCCCCCCAAACTTTTCTTTTCCGATTTTTGGCCCTTGACCAAAAAAGTTTGCCCATCCCTGATCTAATCTATTACAGGGTGTGTATTGTTTTTAAAAAATGCTTGAAGGTGCTTATTTTTGATTTGCATTTTTTAAAAGCCCTTAAAGGTGCTATTTTTTTATTCGGGGTTTATAAAAAACTGTTTCATTTTCTATCTTTTAAAAAGATATTTTTTCTTTGCCTTGTCGATTGTCTTTCTAATTCACAAATAATTCATGATTTTTATAATTTTCTCTGCAATATTTATCAAAAACTAGTTATTTTATCATAATTATGGGAAATTTTTCAGTTTTATTAATTGTATCTTTATAAATTAAAAACTTTAAATGATAAAAAAAAAAAATTTATTACTGCACAAGTCCTAATTATAATTATTATTTTGGATAGTGATTAAAAATATTTTTCTAGTGCTTATTTTTTGTTGAAAAATCTGGTTACGCATCCTGTATTACTTGTCTAACTAAGTTTTAATTTGTTGTATTTGTGACATTTTTTTCTTTTTGTTTAATTGTTTTACTTTAATAATTATCCAATACTCCACTACATGGGTGAAAATAGCATCTTAATTATTTCTTAGAGGAGACTGAAGGCTACTATTTTTTATATGTAAGCTACTATTTTCTAGAAAAACTGTGATGGTAATCTTACCTTTTCATTTTTCTTTTTTTTTTCAGAACATAAATTTGTAAGCAAGTTTTAGAACTCAACAAATATGTGTAAAAACTTTTTCTAATATTGTGTAGTAAAAAAATTTGATTTTACATTATTCTGTATTAAATCTTAATCTATTCAAATTCGATACAGAATAAAAATAAAACTTGTTTGAGATACTTCTCCAAAAATGACAATTTGGTTAAAAAAAAATAGGTTGACCAAATATTTACCAAAATATCCAATAGTGGCCAAATATTTGATATATTCCCATTAAAGGTCCGTTCAGGGCAAACTTACTACCGTTTAGCGGTACCGTCACAAATTCAACTTTAGGAAAAATGGTAGTTTCACAAAATGCCTGTTAAAAAGTTCTAAGATCCCCATTTCGTAAAATTTTGTTTTTGTATCCCCATAAGAAACCAGAGTCAATTAAGCAGATACAAATAGATTGCATGTGATTGGTCAGATAGTGCGGTATGGCAGCCTAATTGGTCACTTACATCATATTATAACAAGCTTTTTTTTTTCCTTTTTTTTTATTAAACGACTACACACTCCCTTGGTAAACTTTACAGTTGGTTGAAATTTGAACATTGTTCTAAATTTATTCTAACATACCTTTATTTTTTTTATGAAACTTTTTTTCTATATGACCCCGTGGGAAATGATCTCATAATGAAAATAACTTTTAGTGCAAGTACTGTTAAATGCATGTTGTTGTTTTTTTCTTTAAATTTCGATACAATTTTAAGCCCAAAATTTTACAATAGCAAAATTATCTTTGAAAAATGGGGACAAATATATAAACATTTACCACTCATAATTGATTTTTATTTGTAAGGGCAAGTTTTGAAAATATCTTCTTACTTTACCATATTTTGGGGTTGATTTTTTAATATAATTTTTAATTTTCACAAATTATGTCTAAATTTTAACATAATAGGTACCTCGCATAAAAACCTAGGCAGACCCCTGCCTATTTATGATGTCTAAAAAATATGGTATTTTAACTCTGAAAATAAATTCTTATAGATGTTTGGAAGATATTCCACCTCCACCATACAACAATGTGGAGAAAATCCATAACCCAATACCAGAAGATGAAACCACTCAAATTTGTCCAGAAAACCAATATCCTCAAGCTTCCTTAGAAGTTCCCTCTCCACTTCCGCCACAGGTCATGGCTCAACCGGAAGCTTCCCTCCATCCTCTTCAACCTCCACTACAGCAACCTACATTTGAACCTCCTCCTCCTGCTGCTGCAGCCATTCTTGAACCTCAAGAAAATCAAGTTGCTCCCACCAACACCCATACTTCGGAAACCAACGATTTGTTTGATTCCTTGATAGGTGATCTGCAGCAACAACAGCAGCAGCAACTGCAACAACCACAACAACAACCAGAGTCCCAAACCCAGAATCACCTTTCTGAAGATGATATGGACTATGGAGACGAGGATTATGGTGCTCCTGCTAGTGTTGGACCCGTAAGTATTTTCTCCCCACTTTTCACACTCTTTTGTCAAATTGAGAGTTAGATTAACTTTTTAAAAAAAAAAAAAAAAAAAAGTCGTTATCTTAAAAAAACTAATGTTTGCCACTTCCAAACCACAAAGTCTGATAACTATGGGTGATAAAAATGATTTGAACACAAAAGTTAAAAAAACACTGTTCTTAAATGTAAAATCTCACCACTGTTAATATGTTCAAAGTATGTGTAATCGAATTATCTTCCCTTAACTTTGGGCTGTTTTTCAATGTGAAAAACTAAATTGTCAAAATAAAAAATATCTTATTTTTTTATGTCCATTTTGAATATGAATCCTGTATAATACATCTATACTAGATTTATTAATTAATGGAAAATAGATACATGTGTGTATATAATGAAACAATGAGTAGTATAACATAAACAAATTTTACTTCGAAAGCCTGGAGAGAAATTTCTTTTGCAAGATATGCATTTCTTGAAAATTTTAGTATTTGCATTTTTAGTTTATTTAGTATTTCAAAAGTAAAAGTAAGATATGTCTTTTAGCTTTTTTTTTTTTTTTTTTTTTGTAACTAATAAATTGTTCTAAGAGTAAATCTTTATTTAAAGTTTTTTCCTCCTAAATAAGGCAATTTTTAAAATTTTAAGCCTGGAGAGAAATTTCTTTTGCAAGATATGCATTTCTTGAAAATTTTAGTATTTGCATTTTTAGTTTATTTAGTATTTCAAAAGTAAAAGTAAGATATGTCTTTTAGCTTTTTTTTTTTTTGTAACTAATAAATTGTTCTAAGAGTAAATCTTTATTTAAAGTTTTTTCTTCCTAAATAAGGCAATTTTTAAAATTTTAGACTCCTTGTATTTTTTCTTTTGATCTCTGTATAAACCAGGGTATTTAGGGGGGGAAATCTTGCCCTTGTGGGGTTTTTGAATCAAAAGAATTTGTGAACAACTTTCAAGTGCTTAAAAAAAGTGTGTATTTTTTGTAAGAAAATTTTGCTGAAAAATACTTTGGATAAATTCTTTTATTTACATTGTAAAAAATACTTTGGATAAATTCTTTTATTTACATTGTAAAAAATAATAACTAATAGTTTAATAAAAAACTGGAATAGCTTCTTTAATCAAAGTTTAACACATTGTGAGGAGCGTTTTTAAAAAGTGCTTAAAGGTCTTATTTTTGATTTTCGTTCTTTAAGAGTGCTTTTTTCATTGGGTGTTTTCAGACTTAATTTTTCACCCTCTGATATCGAACCGAAAAATCTCTCGATCATTTTATAACGGCTAATATAATCAAGAAAAGAGTTCTTTGTCAGAAACTAGTTATTTTTATTATGATCATATAAAGTCTTTGAAAGTTATTTTGTATTTTGTTGATGTATATAGTACTTAAAAATATTTGAGTGCTTAAAAAGTCCTGAAAAGGTGCTTAATTTTTGTTAAAAGATTTAGCTATGCCTTGGAACATCTAAACCTAGGCTCTGCAAAGCTACCAAACCTAACATTTTGCTAATAATTCTGTAGTGCTTGTTAAGTATTTTTTGTCATTAAAAAATTTAATAATAAGCTCCTGTTAATATTAAAATGTAGGTGGTTCCGGATGAACAGATGGCAGATGAAACATATGAACAATTTGAGGAGCGTATTTTGACAAAAAGGACTACACATCTGTTGCATTGTATTCACAACAGACTGGAAACCTTTCATCAAGTGAATTTTAATGAATTTGTCAGGAATAATAAACGCAAGCAGGTGAGATTCATAATATCAATCTATTTATCATAGCTGCCAATTCTCCCATTGGCAGAATCTCCTGAATTCCTGAAAAATGTTTTTCTGAAATGTCAAAAAAATGTATGATGATTTTTTTTTTTTTTTTTTGGAAGCATTGTTTTACATGTTTGCTATTTTTGTTCTGGAAATTGAAGCAAAAAAAGACTCAGTGGCTCTGAACTCTTCTTTTTCATCAACACTACAGCCTAGTGCATGCCTTATCTGCTGCCTCCTGACATAACGATTTACTGCAATGCTTCTGGCGATAATTGTTTCCAAATGTTGCCTAAATCATAAGCGGGGAATTTGGGGGGAAATCCAGGGAATTTTTATTTTCGACTTTTAAAAATTGGTGACCACTCAAAAGCCAATCTATGGGATATTTAAGGAAGATATTTCAGCTGTACTGAACTATTTCATTTACTATAGCAAGTTTTTTCAGCATTTAAAACTAGCATAGTTTACCCATGAGAGCTCATACAAGATTACAGTAATTTTTCTCTCTTAATACGTTGTGTATAATACGCACAGGAAAACACGGGGAATTTTTTTTTACCAGATTTCAGTGGCAACCCTGCTAAAGTACTTAATGTTTCTAAATAAAATGATATAAATCTATTATATAGTTATTACTAAGGCCTGGATTTTGATGACATTTGCATTTTTGGACATTTTTTGTCCTTTAGAGCATTTTTTTAGATTTATAGGGAATTTTTTCTTAAATTTTGGGGCATATTTTGCATTTTTTAAGTTTTTTGTTAATTTTTTCCAATTTTTATTATTTTTTTGGGCATTTTTATTACATGAAATGCAAGATTTGTCTTATGATTTTACATTTCATATTGTAACTCTCAATACCACCTGCATGCCATTATGTTTTTCCATTTTGTTATTGATTGATATAAAATCTTTAGAAGTAATTCTTTGTTACAGCTTTCCTTTTTTTGTTATTTTAGGACATAAAACATATTTTTCAAACTTTAATGAACGTAGAACAAGTATTGCATTGCTTTATATTTTTTTAAATAACTCATAATAATTTTAAAGAGTAAAACATTGTTTTAGTTCAATATTTTTACTTTATTTCAGTCGTGTCATAAGGCATTTTTAGCGCAATTTTTGCATTTTTAAGGGCATTTTTTGCACTTTTTAAAGTCATTATTTGAGATTTTTTAAGTCATCAAAATCCGGGCCCTAGCTATTACAAACTAAGCAACTAAAATACAATTATTAAGTAGCAAATAATTTTTCATAAAATTAATGAAAAGTTGCAATTTGTAAGTTTCCTAACACTCTAATCTATTTTTGAATTTCAGGTGGCACAAAAATTTTACACATTTTTAGTTCTGAAAAAGCAGCAAGCTGTAGAACTGGAGCAACATACGACTTACGGAGATTTAATCATCACAAAAGGACCTAAATATAATTTAGCCTACAATGGGAACTAAATAAAGGGTCTGTCATTCATTCATTCATATTTTGAAATTATATTAAAACATCCTAGTCTTCATCTTTTTATTCAAATACACTGGATGACGTCTGTAAAAAGAGAAATTATTTCTGTTGGAACATTTATGAGTAACAGGATTTAAGTATGTTGAATGCATAGGATTTTTATCTATTGAAAATTGAACACGAAATTAATAATAATTACTTATTTGAAATAATTATGTTGGATCATGTGTGTTCCTTTTTAAACTGAATATAGAAGAAAAATAATCTACGATGAATGAACGTTTTAGTTTAAATAATTATGTTGAATGCGTAAGATTTTATCTGTACTTCTTCAAATTGAATGAAAATTAAGGATAACTGATTCATTTGAAATAATTGTGTTGAATAAAATGAAAAGAACTCTATTTTGAACTTAGTCAGCAATAAGAAATGACAGCGAAATTAATAAACTTCACTTTCAGTTGAAATAATTATGTTAAAATGCAAATGGTTTTATGTGTATTTCTTCCGATGGAATAAATAATAATGAAGTTAATAATAGGCTGGTTTATTTGAAATAATCAGGTTGCATGTAAAGAACAGAATTAACAAACTTTATTTATTTTTTTATTTTTACTAGTTTAAATAATTATGTGGAATACAAAAGCAGAGATGCGGACTATTTCAGATTTAAGTTCCAGCTTATAAAAAACCTAATTTCTCGATTATTATAATAGTTTTATTTGTTGGAACATTTTTTCTTTGTGGTGCGAAATGACCCTTCATTTTAAGTTTAAAAAATTTTGATTTTAATTATTAGCTCTGTTATTAAATTTCTAGCAATTTTTTCATGTGTTTTATAAATTTCAATTTTTTGTTGTTTTCTTGATAGTTTTAAAAAAAATCTAAGTGTTTTACTTTTGTACAGTATTTTTTAAGTCTTATTTGATTGGAACATTGTTTTGTCCAGTATATTAATCCAAGATAATTCGATCGTTTTTAATTTTCAGATCTATTAATATGATATATCAATCTTCTCGCTATAAGTGAAATAACTTGAGAAAACTTGTTATTATGGAGTTTCAAATCATATACTTTTTACTTGTGACTAAATTTGTTTGCGTTTTAACAATATCATTAAGCAATAAATTTGTTTCATCAAAATAGTTATTTATTGAACTTGTTTTCATTGTTTTTTTTTTAATCCCTCGCCTTTGTTAACTTTATAAAACTAAATATGTTGCTTAGAAAAACTTAAATTGCGAATCATGATTCTGCTTCATGACAGTTATGTGACCGTTGCATTATCAGGGGTCTGTCTAGGTTTTACTGAAAGGTACCTATTTTGTGAAAATTAAGACATAATTTGTGAAAAATTAAAAATTATATTAAAAAATCAATACAAAAACATAGTAAAAATATAGATTTATCGTTTCTTAAGGGATACAAAAATAAAATTTTAAGAAAAAGTATTTTGTGAAACTACCGTTTTTCCTAAAGTTGAATTTGTGACACTACCGTTTTACCTAAAATTGATTTTGTGAAGGTACCGCTAAACGGTAGTAAATTCGGCCCGGACGGACCCCTGATTATAGGCTGACAATTTTGCTGTTCAGACATTATTTCAAAACTGAAAGCGTAATTAACAAAATTGGGGGGGGAGACAAATTTCTTTTAATTGATATGTTTCATCTTGAGTGATAATTCATGCATGTTGTATTATATTTTAAAATCATGTTATCATATGTCTTGTCATCGTTGATTTTTTTTAAATCTCTTCCAACTGAACTTTCATTCCGAAATCAAATTAACGATTATTAACTGTCGTTTTTTAAATAAAATGATCGTGGCAAAAAGCTTTTTCATTATATTTTGAATTATAAATCCTATTTTTGAATTGACTATGTTTGTAATGTTTCAGTATTTCGTGTCTACTGCATTTTTATTTTTTAATAAAATTATAATCAGAAAAGAATAACTTTAAATAATGATTAATCATCTACATGGAAACTAATTTAATGAAATTTATTTATGTACTTATTATGCACATTGCTTAGAAGAAGCCACTATATGCTTCTACTTTAATTTTATGGATGATAGTTTTGTGTTTTAACTGTTTTAAATTTAACGTAAAGGCAAAGTACTTCTTAATCGTTTAATTGTAACTGTTGCTTCTTTTTTTTTTTTTTTTTAAGTTTTCAGTTCTAATAATCCTGTATCTGTTATTAGATAACAATGATTAAAATCAGTTTTTTTTTTAACAAATCATTAAGCACATTTTTAAACTTAATATAATTATACATTAATAGTGAAGATTTTTTTTTCTTGAAGTTTCTTTTGCTTATCTATCAATTGCATTTTTAATCCATCATGTTGCTTGTTGATACTTATACATTAAATTAATTAAACTATTTTTTTATTCATACTTATTTACCATTTTCTTTATTTTTTTCTGCATGTTGTAGTAAAGCATATTTGTTTTAATATCCTGTACAATAAATTTGAATAAATATTATGTTAAATTTTGCTTGCAATTTTATATTTTATTGATGTGTTTCTCTTAAGTGCTCCTATGTGTTTGTGTGGCTTCTTTTAACATGCTGAATTATTTGCCTGCAATTACTTCCCTGCTTCTTAATATTAAATTAAAAAAATTTCATTTGATTGATTGATTGAATTCTTCATTGATTTTGATCAACCTTTGAGGCATGGCTAGAAATGCCTGGGTCCATAAGTGCTCTGGTAAAAATTAAAGGTTTTTTATTTTCATTAAGATGTAAATGAAATCAACTTTAATTTGTCTCTCTAAATATATTTAATTTAAAATAGTTTTCTTAATTAACTAGAAAACCTTATAAATTTATGTATGTTTACTTAAATGTATGATATTGTATATTTATTCTCATAATGTCGTAAAAAAAAATCTCATTAATAAAGTGGATTACACATTCGCTTAGTCATTCGTTAATTGAAATCAAAACCTTCAGGTATCGATTACATTAAGTAGCTGGCATTGTCATTGATTATTGAACTAGAAACTTCGTGTATAATTAAGTTTCCATCCATAATTAGTAACTAATAAAAAAATAATTGGGATAATTAAATTAGAGATTGTTTTAAATTTCTGCATATTTAGTGAAAAACAAGTTACTTGACATTTTTAAGACAATAAGCATGTTTGGTGAGATTTTAGTAACACTGAAATTTTTGTGGTTTAGAAAATTTTAGTATGCATGTACATAGCTGCCGACTTTACGGAATTTTTCTTCTTTTAATCTGACATTCTCCTAGTTTTTGTATGTTTCAAAAAAATTCGAAAAATTAAGAAATTTTCTGAAAAATCTTTTTATTTTGCATTGATTGTCTAAGTATTTAAATGAGTATTTCCAGTAAATAAAAAAGCAAATCTCATTCATAGTAATTAGCAGAACTGTTATGGTACTGAAAAGCTATCAAAAAATTTTTTGCATTAACTTTAAAGAAAATTATAAATCGTTATTTCTGCTTACAAATTTAAATTAATGAATTTAATTAAAATACACGATAATAATTGAGCATGAAAATTTTTAATCGATTAAGATGTCGATGAATACTCGATGTAGATAAATAAGAATTTGTTAATTTCAGTTAAATCTTTTCTAAGATTATCAGCATTAATTGCGTTGTATTGTCAAATATTTTTTGATGTTCGTAAAATTGAAAAAGCCAATTCTTAGATCTTGAAAACTCACACCAAGATTGGCGTATTATTAACTAGAATAAGAAATTTACACTGATTCGTAAGAAGGAGAGAAAAAAAATGCATTTATCATCAATATCCTAGCTTTGGTAATTGGTTTAAACTTTTTTTTTTTATTATTAAAATGTTTCAATTTCGTTTAATTTGAACTTTCTAATTATTTGTTAAAGAATGTGTAATTTATCTAGAAATTGATTCACATTCTATTACTATTCAAACTAAGGATTTCAAAAGTAGAATAAAAAAATATTTTAGATTGACGTCAATCAAATGCCAGGCATAAATGGCAGTCAACTTAATGTAATATAGTTTTGCACTAAAAATATTGCTAAAACTCATTGTGTTAAGAATATTAATTATTTCATAGCTGCCAACTACTGGATTTTACCTGTTTCTACTGGTTTTTGAGCATTTTAGTAAATTCCCTAAATTTGAGTGAATGCTTGAATGCTAAATTTGCTTGAATGTTTTAATACATATTGAAGCTAGTCTCATTCATAGAAATCAGTTTAAATTTTTTTTTCTAAAATGTTCAGTTAATTTTTATTCAGAACTCCCTTTTTAAATTTATTAAAAATCAACTATCTTTGATAAATAAAATGCTATGCCCCATGACAGAATCGCATCGACACGGCGACATTGTCGCAGAACATTACAGAGTTCTTGCAGGAAGATTTTTCCTTTGAAGGGTAAAAAAATTTTACTTTTCTTTTCTACAGAAATTTACACATAATATTTGAACATTTAGATAAACACTTTCTGACGCACTCAATTGACGCCAATGAAGGTAATGTTTCAGTAGTATTTTCAGCAGTTTATTGATGTTCACTTGGATTTTTAAATATCCTGTTTTATATTTAAAACAATATGGAAAAATCAAATGGTGCTTTTGAGTATTTATTTTTAGAGCAATAACTCTATCGAATTTTTTTCATTTATTGCTATTGCATGGTTTTTAGATCCGATATTTTTTATACAATATTATTTATTACAACAACCTGATCTCAAAACACGCATTTGAGGAGTCCGGTTCGCTTAATTTTGTCATCTATCTTTTTTTTTTCCCGGCAATTATTGCTATGGATTTCATGATTTTTAATTATTTTTATTGTGATGATTATTTACAAAATGCAAAGAATGAAATAATTTGCAATTTGTGCATCTCCCCCAACAAAATGCGTGAATATCATCCATAATCTAAGAATTAAAAAAAATATATCTTCTATTAGAAAATATTATATAGTTTTTTTTTTGTAAACAGTGCTTTTGTTATTATTAAAAGTATCTTGCAGAAAGATATTAGTGCTAGCGAGTTTTGTCGCAGATATCTCGAAAATATTCCACCACGGGGCTTCTATGTAAAATTACGAGTGAATATAATACATTTCAAGTTTGTTTAATATCAATCATAACTGGAAACTATTGCAGTTTTTCTGTTTTGATGACTATAAAATTTCCTATGTGTAAAATATTTACATTATGCAGCAATTATAATGAAATTTATATTATTTCGTAAAATCTGTTGAAACTTTTCCTATCCATGTTCGCAGCTATGCATTTTAGTTTGAAATCGCACTAAGATGTCACTTAACATGCCTCTAAATTTGTTATCACTTCACTTCTGTTACAATTAAGCTCTTTAATATTTATTTTTCTGGATAAAATTGTTGTTTTTCTTGTATAAATATTATCTGAATCATAGTTTAAGAATGAATATGAAGTTGTTTTATGTATCATGCGGATATATTATGCATCATATGATGCATTTATATATCTGATATAGTATGCATCATATCAGAGGCATGCACAGGGTTAAGAAGGAATGATTGATTGATTAAATTGTAGATATGCTTAAATAAAATTATTAAAATGAATATTGAAAAGTAAATTAAAAGGCTGCTTGCATTTTTTCTTGAAAATAATAAATAAATCTCTTTATATTTTGTCAAATTTTTAAAAATTAAATCTAATATGACTATTTAAAAACTATTAGTGAAAATCAAAATACTTGAATGTGTGCGTTATTCGATTAAATGGTGTACAATTTATTGCTATTGTTTTTTCAACATTTTTAGTAAATGCATGTTAAAAACTAGGTGGAGGAGTTTGATCCTTTTCATTTTTAAACCACTTTTACTTTAAAAAAATAAAAATATCTAGAAAAAGAACAAGTTTAGAACTTTTATAAAGTGTTTAAAAACAACTTATGGAAGAAACTATATCAGATTCTTGCCTACAACTATTATTATATTGAATTCAGAATAATAATTAGGCATAAAATATTTCTGCAGTGCTTGAAGAAATATTTAGTTAGTCGGTATTAAAATAAAGATTTAAATATTTGATTTAAATTGTCAAATGCAAATTTTTATGTGTAAAGAGTGGTAGCAAAAAGCTACATTATCTCTGAAAGTGCTGAAACTATGCAGCGGTTCTGAATTATTATTTTAGCTAATGAGCCATAAATGATTGACCTTCTTTTGTTGGAACCGCAACTGCAATTTTTCAAAGGCCAAAAGAGCTGATCTCACTAACCAACATTATGGAACCTAGTTCAATATGATTCAACAATTTCATATTGGTCGTTCAACAATTCGAAACAACTTCTCTGAGTACGCAACCATTTCTACCATACATAGTTTTGAATTTCTACTATAGTACAATCCATAACCTAATAAAAATGAGCATGTTATAGGCTATAGTCATAGCTGCCAACTCTTCTGGATTTTGACCGTTTCTCCTGATTTTTATAAATCTTAGAAAATTCCCTAAAATTGAGTTATTTTCCTAAACAAATACCAATTGACATAGAATTTTTGTACAGATTATTGCTTCCTTGAATATTTAAATAAGTACATATTACTAATACATAATGAAGCAAACCTCATTTATAGAAATAAGTTCAAAACTTTTTCTTGTTATAAAATATTCAGTTTGTTTTTATTCAGAACTCTCTTTTTAAATTAATAAAAAAAAAATCTTTGTTGAATTAAATGCGTTTTAATATTTGAAATTATGAGTGTATATAATAACATAACGTTTCAAATGTGTTTAATGTCAATCATAACTGGAAAATATTGCAATTTTTGTATTTTGATTACTATTGAAATCCCTAAAATTCCCTGTGTGTAAAATATTTAGTACTTTATACAATAATTATCACGAAATTTATGTTTCGTAAAATCTACTGGATTTTTTCCTGCTCAAGTTGGCTGCTATGGGTATAGCATACTACGAAAAAAGTTCTAACTCTTGGAAACCACTGCACGATTGTACACCATTTTGTATAATCAAGTATTTCTTGATTAGTGATTTTTAAAAGTAAGTTTTTTAGAGAGTGAAATAATACCCCTATTTAACTGTGTACGCCTGTGGTCCTACTTATAACATTGTTTTATTGTAAATATTTTATAAATTTTTCTAATATCACTTACTATGCATTTTCTCATCATTGAAATTGATTATTGACAAATGTTTATTGTTACACAGAAGAAGGTTTAATCTATTTCTCACAACTAGAGTGGATTTCATTTTATAGTATCTCTATTGTGTAAAAGGTTATTTTTATATGTCATTGTATATATTACCCATTGACATGTTAATTAAATTTTTTTTTAAAGCTGAATTACATTTTACTTTAATGCATCTATGTATAAATCAATGGTAAAGTAGTATTATGCTATGGAGATTTTATCAATATTAGAAACAATATTGTACATAACTTTTTTTTTTCTTTTCAAATAAAGTTATCTGTTTTATGAAAAGTCTTTCTTTTTTTTTTTTTCTTTCTTAATATCTTTGATTTTCTGTTCTGTGTCAAGAACTAGATTATATGTATAATTCTAGACATGATCTTTAATTCTGGAATTTGGATTAAAATTTAATAACTGCTTGTTAGGATATGAATTCTAGAATTGTGGATATTAATTCAAGAATTAGAAAGTTGTATAATTGATCAATATTTATGGCCTTTTGTTATTCCATCTGCAGAAACCTTTTTTTTAAAAACGTTAACCTGTCAAAAAGTGTGATGAAAATATTTTAAATCTATCTAAAACTCTAAATTACGTCGGAATCCGGGCTAATATCCTGATTTTAATATTAAACGTCAATTTTCGTATTTACCTGATTTAAAAGTTACACATTGTGAATCGTTATTCACGAGATTCAAATAACGTACATTGCGGTTTGTATTCACGTGATTTAAAAATCCACTATCGCATTTGCGCTATTTAAAACTCAGATCCAATATCGCGATTCATATTCACGCAATTTTTGTAAGAATTAAGTTTTTTCTTACATTAGATACTATAAATAAAGGTGTGATATTTTTCATTGGTAAGTAATTTTATTACAAATCTTAGTTCAAAAAATTTATATTAACCATGCATAGTATAAAAATTGTTAGCGTGGTTTTGCCCATAAAATTTTCAGGATTGTTCGCTTTGTGTCACATTTATTTCTGAAAATAATATTACCGTACTATTCAAAATTTTTCACGGCCAGCATTAAATAAAATAATAAATATATACTAAAAGTAATAGTTTGCATTGAATTAACTTTGGATAAGCAAAGTTTAAAATTGTAAGCGAAATTTTTTTAAAAAGTTCTCGAGATATGGTGAAATACGCGAAAGTAAAATAACTAAAAGTAAACTATTGGAACCCTATATCCCAGATTGCTGCTACCCCTTAATATTTTGATAGTCAGAAATCAGAATCCATCAACAAAAAAGAAGTTACATTTATACAGAGAAGGTATGTTTTGTCTTATAACTTAAAATATCGTCAGTAGTGGAAAATTGGGGCTCAAGTCGCAGTCATTGACCCCGAGTCGATGTGGCAGTATACTCATGGGGCTCATGTCGCAGTCATTGACCCCGAGTCGATGTGGGAGTATACTCATGGGGCTCATGTCGCAGTCATTGACCCCGAGTCGATGTGGTTTACTCATGGGGGGGGGGGTCATGATCGCAATTCAATGACTTTTAATTTAAACTACGTGGCTCCACCTGGTGGTTCTATCAAATACTAAAACTTATAAAGTGAAACATGCTTTTTTTTTTCGAACTCCTTATTCGCTGTTCATGTCGCCCTCTAGCGAGTGGAATTGATACTATATTTTTAAGTGATATATAATATTTAAAAATAATGCGTAAATAAAGAAATTTCCACCAAGATTTGAACCAGCAACCTCCTTGGTTCTGTGTAAAATGCATTCGTAGCATGCTGATTTACACTAACCAATATGCTATGAAAGCATATGAAAGGAAGAAAAAATAAGAGTTTTCATTTCATTATATCTATTACTTTATACTCCTGGAAAAACTTTTATTTTTACTATATACTCGTATCTCCATCTGTTGGTTGAAAAAGATACTAAAATTCTAAAATTTACAAGGTGAAAAAAAAAAAAGAGAAGGAAATATTTAAAACACTCTGAAAATGGAAATATCTGAAACAGGAATTGAACCAACAACCTCGTGGACTCTACACAAAATGCTTTCATGGAATACTGGTTTATTTCGAGTGTGCTAACCAGTATACCATGAACGCATACGGAGTAAGTGAAAATATAAGGTTTTATTCGTATACCTCTATGTCTAGATATAAACGTTTACTTCCTAACATTATTCATGGAATTATCTAAACATTATTCATGGAATTATCTAATGAATGAATTGATTATTGAAAATTACATCAATTAAAAACATTTAATCATCAATTAAAAAAAATACTCTGTGTATTACACCTAAAGAATATTATGATTTTTCTTTCATCTCCCTCAAATAAAAGTTTTTATTTTTATTTTTTTTTATTTTTTTTTATCACCTTACAACATTGTAATTTTTTTTCACTTTCATTAATAGTAATTTAAATGTGTATTATAATAAAGTGTAAAATAATAAATACAAAAATGTAGAATTTAAAAAAAAACATATTTATTCAATAAATTAATGATGAAAAATTTATTATACAATAGATCAATCCTCGTTGCCAACAATAATTGTATGTTGAGGAGAAAAGGTACAGATCAGAACATCCACTCGCAAAAATATAATTTCATTTCATGATGTACAAATTATTTCACAAAATTTTACATTATGTACAACAAAAATGGATATTAAAAGCAGATAAAAAATTATTAATCTTTGAAGTGACATTTTAGAAGAACAGAAATTGCCCCTTTTTCCTTGCAAAGTTTAATTATGGAAGAAATATTTCATTTGAGTGGTAAATACATTACTCCTTACAAAAATTTAAAATAATAATAATAATAAAACGTGTCGAGATGAAATAAACAATAGATTTCATAAATAAATTAACTACCATTAGTTTCAAAATTAAAGATTGATGTGGTGGGGAGAGGAGGTAGTAAAATACATTACTTCTATGAAAAGAAAGAAAGGGGGAAAAAAAAAGAGATTGAATGAAATAAATGAGTAAATACATCAACTACTATTAATTTTGTAATGACCGTAAGCTAGCGTGTCGCATCCATTTTCTAAAATATATCTTTTATCGTCCAGAGGGCAAAGAGCTAATTTATTCGTAGTAACTGAATATAGTTCATGGTTTTTGGATAGGATTGTGGTCATTTTTTCTCTCACTCGACAATTTTCGAAAAGGCATTTTTTATAGTTAATATGTTTTAACTGCTTCTGTCTTACGCTTTTCACTACGCCCTTTGCAGTATTTTTCTCCCCGTTTTCACTCAACAAAGAATACATTTTAGAGCGTAGTCCCACAAATTCCCGAACAATTACTGAATTCAGTTCGTCCTTCATCTTACCGAGTACTTTTTTATTTTTATTGGAATGTAAGAAGTGATCTGAGGGATAATCTGATGTGTCATATAAATCAAGGTTTTCTGCCATGTCAAGAAAGATATCTTCTGTTTGAATCTCATAACAAAGTGAATCGGTGTCGGTGAACAATAACTTTGCTCTCGATCCATATTTATTCTTTATATGCCCATAATGAAAGTCGTATATAAATGTCTTACTGATATCCAAGACGGAGAAACCAGTGTATATGGGTCTATTGAGTGTTAGGGATGTTACATGTCTCGTGACAATTACTAAATTCTCATCAATAATATTGAAGGAATGAAAAGAGGGGGACGCAATTAATTTTAAAGCCCTTTTTTTATCAGTGACTATATCAACATTTGTTCGATTTCGGAGATTTTCCATCGTTTTTCCGAAGACACTATTGTTCATTAGTTTCCAAAAGTCCTTATCGAAGGAATTGCTTGCCTTTTTACGCATCTCGGTATTAAAAGCGATAAATGGTTTCAACCAAGATTCTTGTTTAAAAGATAAAATTTTGTGAATTTTTGTAAGTTGTAAGCCCAATTTTAGATATAATTTCAAATTTCTGTAATGAACAACGTAATTACATTTATCGCTCAAATTTGGAATGAGTTTTGAAACATTAAAAGCTTTCTTCACATTTAATTCGCTTGCGATTCTTTGAGAGTAAGGAGAAAGCATATCTGAAGTTACTTTTAATTTTTGTGGCGCAACGGGTAAATCACTATGCAAATCATGGATCTCTTGCGGATATTTTAAATCCACTTCTAAAATATACCCCTCTTCACTATCATCCGATATAGCTAATATATCCTCTGCGGTCAGCTCTAAGTTTTCTCGCCAATGAAAATTTTTCAGTGGAAGACGCGCCTCCATGCTGAAACCGTATTGATTGTTCATATCGTAGTACATAATGAATGAGGATGGAAGGGTGGGGTTAAATCCACTACTCATGAACTTGTTATTGGCGATTGAATGCCTGTTCGAGATAACAGAAACTCCACCTCTCACACCACTTTCTACAAATAAATGCATAGTGGGGTCTGTTAAAAGTTCTAACTTTACCTTTGTCATCTTTAAACACGCCTCCCACGCTAGACCAGGTGCAGTGTATACATGGCATGGGTCGATTTCATAGTGCGATAAACACAAAGTTCGAAATTTTTCGAAAACATCAGCTAAGAGAAGTACATCCGTCTTTACATAAAGATTATGATAGTCTTTTAAAGTTCTCATTTTAAAAATTTGAAAAACATTGCATGCATGATTATAATCGGATTCAGAGATGTGCTCATCGTTTAAGGTATTATAAAAATTATCGCGAGGGGGTAACTTCGTTTCATCAAATTTCGTCATGCTATTAAAATACTCGTAAGGGTATACTCCTTTACGTCTTAAGAGAGATTGTTGTTCGCGAGGAAATTGTGAAGATAATATATGAAATTCATCCTCGTTCAAGTTGTTTACTAATTTATCAAGGGAAGCGGGCATAAACTGTAATGAATCTAAGAATTGGAGATAACCTATCGAGAAACTTATAAATTTTTCAGCGTTTGTAGCGATGCAAGAAAATTTTTTATTTTTTATTTTACTTAACGTTTTGATAATATGGTGGGAGTCATACCCTTTTAGGTTGTGAAAAATAACCGGAATTTTTTTTATCATTTTATAATTCAAGTTACATTTAGAATGTGCAGCACCTCTATATTTTGACGTAATATGGCAGTGATCCCTCACTCTATCTTCGTTTAATGGTTCCTTACAAATAAAACAATGCGTTTCGTTTAAAAAAGTCACCTGCTCTTCAGAAGTTAAACGCATAGGCTTATTAACAGAAAGCAAATCTAAAATCATTTTTTCTTATTTAATAAACACACATCACACTTATTTATATACGACTCACTTTATTGTTAAATTAAAAATGGTACATGTTCACAAGAAAGTTTTTTCTTTACAAAATTATAAACACGTTTATCATTTTGCATAGATTTTAATTCAAACGAATTGAGAATACATTTCATTGTACGATTTCTACAACGGAAATACAAGTAATAAATACAATATTGTCCACAGACAGCAGTGGAAGCACTTTGAAGAGGAATGTCATTATAAGTAACAAATTTATATTTTTTAAAATAGTTACGAATGTAAGTGTTGAAAAATTTCGGTGAATTACCGTAGGAATCGAAAAATTCAACAGTGTTGGGTGAATCTACATAAAAAGCTAACCAGTGACTTCCCGGTTTGGTGTGAATGTCCGTATTCACGATAAATGCTGAAGGAAATTTATTTATCCGTTTCGGGATTTTATCGCTCGGAAAAACACCTGCGAATATTTTTCGGGTGAACGTATCCTTCTTTAATATATCTTCAATTTGTAGAGTGTTCATACCGAAAAATCACATAAAACACTTCTAGATTTTGTTATTTCGATCACGTTTTGAAATTCTGCGTAAACGAGCAGCGAAATTGTCTTGGGTAGAGGTTTGGAAAACTTGAGTTCAATTCTTAAATTCCCTTGACGAATTAAATTGAGGTAACCTCCATCACATAAATCTGGGGTTAAATCGAAAGCATATAACGTATACCCCTTAGAAAATTCATCTCTGTTTATATAAATCCCCTTATTGCTCGCTAATTTCTCACTTCCTAACAGTAAACTATTGTAAGAGCGAATGTATTGTCCATTTTCATAATTTGGAGTTAAGGGTTTGTAACAAACTGGATTACCATCCACATACACACCGACGAAATTTACATCGTTATGTTTAAAATGAAAAGGATTAGTAGTATAACTACCATTGAACGCATCGTTATCAATGCATGTTAAAATTAATCTCTTTGGTAGCTGACCCAAAAAGACATTGTCCTGAGAAAAGGAGAATGATCCTGTCGGAATAGAGTACATTTTACATAATACTCTATCTAGTGGATATTTAGCTGATGTTTTTTCCAAAGCTTTTGCGTGACCAATCAACACTCCCGGACTCACTTTCACTTTGCGTACAAACAATGATGCGTGTTCAATTACTATTTGATAATTTCCCTTTTCGGGGGATATGAGACAAAATTCTGGTTTGTTCCTTACAAGCTTCACTTTCAGATCAACCATATTTAATAACAAGCGGTCTTGATAGAAAATATCACAATGTAAATTTCCAATCATTTCCAATGCATTTCCCTTCGCAATCATTGTAGCACGTTTTTTCAATCCAACGTTTTCCTTAAAGGGATCATTTTCATCGAGATGTCCGGCGGTATCTTTGTAAAAACATTCGGAAGTTAAAAAACTTTTTTTATAGTCGGAGCCGTAATTCAATAATGTTTCAATGTAAGATCTATACGCATAAGTATTATTTGAAGAGGTTATGGTACGATCGTTTAACGCAACGTCGATTTGAGAAAAAAGAGAATGAAAAAATAAATTACAGGTAGAAGTTTTCGCATTCTCAGGTAAAGGAACATTGTCTTTTAAAATTTTTACTTTAACATATAACTGCGTTGCACTCAAATCAAAATATTCCTCTGAAGTCCCGGATATATTAAATTCGATGGGAAGTCCGTCACGAATACTGGATATGGGGTAATACTCTGACCATTGTCCCTTTTCTATGGCGGTTTGAGTGGGAGGCATGAGAAACAAATCGAGTTCAGATTTAACTGAGGGTGGAGAATCATTTCTTATCAAAGCCATGTTTGGTGAAAATATCAGGTGTGCACACTTTGCGATACTTTTTACTAATAACTGATTTTCTAGCTGTACGTTTCCTTTTATGTCCTCCCACCATAGTTTTAACTTTATCCGCAGCTTTATTCGTAAGAATTTTAGTCGCCTCCTTCATACGTTGTTTTGACGCAGTTTTTAAATCTTTTCCTTGAATATAATCGTTTGCAATATCAACTCCGGATTTGAGAGCCTGCCTTCCCACTGCTTTCGCCCCGGATTTGAATAAAGGTAAAACCATTCGAAACATACTTTTAAAAATTCCGCCTAGACCACTCCCCCTTTGAAGGGGTATTCCTTTGTAATAGGATAATCCATTTCCCGCTTGATTCGAGTAATAATCTTCGAAAGATTTCATGCAACAATGATAGTTTTGATACATGTTTCGCTCTCTCTCTCTTTTTTTTTCTCTTTTTCTAATGAATAATTTATTTTGTCTTACAAATTTTTCAAGCGAAAATGAAGCTTCACTATCAACTTCCCTCGTTCAAATGATACTAAACGACCACTGTGTGTCCTTATAAGTATTTCTATTGTCTCAATGTTTTTTCTAGAAAGAGGTAAATAGTGTGGTCTTTCGAATTGAGCGTGAACCATTTCTCCATCTCTACCTTTCACTGTTAAAATTCGTAAAAGGGGGGCCACTACGCCCCCCACCATTTCAGGTTGAATGATATCTGTATATATGTATAATAAGTGTAAATCAACATTGGGATCAGCTACGAATGGACTTTCTATGGATAACGTACCTGGGGGGATAACATTTTCTCCGATTATCTCGTTAGGCGGAAAACCTAAACTTTCGGCTAATCCTCCTGATAAGGTAAGTGTGGCGCCGTTTGATAATTGCACTTTTACTTTCTTCGAGAATTTATTGAAACCTAATTGTATCTTTATATTTTTTTCAAACTGAGTGATAATTTCATTCACCGATTCATAAAAACCATTTGGAATGGAATTTATTTTTTTCACACCATTCCCTAAATCGTATTCATACGAATTTCCACCGACAGTTATATTATTCCACATTCTCGGATAAATTACTTCCACTAAACCCACTTCCCATTCACCTAATAACTCGAGTCGTTTAGGAAGTTTTGTTAAAAAGTGAGACATAGTATTGTCGGGGAAAATGCCCATGGAGGCATCACTCGGAAGTGTTACGTAGAAACTCATCTTGAATAATGAAAAGCAAATGTAGAATCATTGCATTTTTATAGGGAGAATAAATTATTAGAAGAAAGCCATGCATTAAATTTTTCAGGGTATCCTTTGAATTTAACTAAATATTGCAACTTATTTCTATGAAATCGTTTTTTTAAAATTTTTTCTACTGGAAATGTTTCAGGAACAACAACTCTTTGTAATTCTTGCTTGTAAAACGTTCCTTTAATTTCTTCATCCAACAAATCTTTTATTTTATACACTGGAGGTATTCTAGGGATACAATGGGTCACGGTGAATATTTCTTCAGACCAGTTATTTTCATATCCTTTCTCAAAAGTCATTTTAGTTTTAGCTATGCGTACAGCATCCCCAATTTTAAATGCACATGTATTTCTTTCACGTGGAGATATATTTTTGTACAAATTATCGAAAACTTGTGATTCATTTTCCTTCGTAACTTTAGCTGGCTCCATTTTAATACTACGATGATAAGTGTTATTATAACTTTTCATTACATTGTCTAACACATCGATAAATTTAAAAGTATTTTTAGCGGTGAAATATTTCCAGAGCTTACTTTTTAAGGTGCGGTTAAATCTCTCAACAATAGAACTTTTAGTTTGATTAAATGAAGTGAAAAAACGTACTCCTTCTTCTTTTAAATACGATTGAAACCTTTTATTAAGAAACTCTTTCCCTTGATCTGTTTGTAACTTTAAAGGTTTCCTTTCTTTAAATATTTTTTCAAATGAAGAAATGATACTTGCACTATTTTTTTGTTTCAATGGGAAAGCCCATGCATACTTCGAAAAGACATCAATACATGTTAAAATGTAGCGATAACCATCGTTAAAACTCATTACCCCCTTCAAATCTGCTATGTCAGCTTGAAACTGAATATTCATTCCACTAACCATCACCCTATTCCGCTTAAAATTTATTCTTACATTTTTGTGAAGAGTATAAGAGTTTTGTGATGCTAACCATTTCTTTATCTCCTTACGATTAACTTTTCCTTTCATCGATCGGTACAAAGCCTCTACCCCTCCGAAACTCGCAGGTAGCGCGGGATCATTGTATAAGTCATTCAAATGCATTCTGAGAGACAGATAAATGAAGTGTTACCTTCTGAAAGTGTATAATAAAAATGATAACGAATTAAAAATAGAAAACATATTTATTTTCTTTTTAAAAAATTCATCATTAAATATATACGTTAGTATAGAGAAAACAAGAAGGGATTAGATTAAGAAAACATAAATGCATAAACAAAACTTAAATAAGATTAAGAAAATTTACACTTAAACAAAATAAAGTTGAAAAAAAAATATACACTAAAGAAGATTATTACAGAAGATAATGGAACAGAAAAAAAACCACAATAAAATCAAAACATTCTCAATGGAAGGGGATCTGACGCTATAAACAAATCTTTCACACTACGCATTAACATAGTTGCATTCAATTTTGAAAAAAAGTCAGCATTAATATAATTCACAATATGTTTATTCATCTCCACAAAGTTCTGAGATAATTGTTCCATATTGATGTCGAGTATGGCTATTTCACCACACTGCCAAATTTTTTGTTCATAGTTGAAGGTGAGGCATTCATGCCCCAGTTGGTTCTCGTAGTTCTCCTCACAACCTGTACACTTAAATGCACTTGGTACATTCTCTTCTAAGCTTGTTTTCAATAGTTCAATTAGGGAAGTTGATAACAACAAGTCAACATCACTCTGTTCGATTTGAGGAGGGGGAGAGTCAGCAGGGTGATTTTTTACCTCTCTGAGCACTGTCTGAGGGAAGACATGGGAATATAATTCATTAATTACACTAGATGATATTTTCCTTTGCAAGTCTCTGTCACACATTAGTTTCACAAATTCATCTTCTGATAGTGAACACATTGAGTCACAAAATTGTCTACTAAAGTTTTTTTTCTTATAATACCTCTGGAAGGTTACATGGGTTCCGATGTCGAAGTTCGCCTTCGCAATTAAGAGACTATCATTTACAATGACCACTTCTCCAGCTAAAGCAGATTCCTTAAAGGTATCAGATTTTTTCACAATGGATAGCCAGAGCGAAGGAGTTAGAGTTGTACCCTTCCTCGTTGGAATGAGATTTCCATTTTCACCTTGGAGATATTCCCGAAGATGTATCAGTATACTACCAGAGAAAAATGTAACAGCAACGTAGTTTAAACCACCAAGATGGTAGTGATGATTCGGTAGAACTATAACATTTTCCGCGAAAGTAGATGGTGTAGGGACAGGTATATCTACACTCTCCTCCATTACAGCCAAAGAACGTTTCATGGTTGAATAGAATGAAGCAGTATCGTATCAAGAAAGAACTTTTCGAAAACTAGAGAATATCTACTGAACTATATCACTTTTCAAGTAATTTTTGTCCAATCAGAGCCGTTTCAGCACACATGTGATCGAAAAAACAAGCTACCCTTATCAAAATTTCCATTTATGGTGTGTTTCTATATGTTTACAAAACATTTTAACCTTCGGTTAAAGACAAGAATGCTTTATCGTTTTTTTTCTTTTCTTAAAAGCTTCCTTAAGCATAAGAATTTTAAGAAAAATGTTAATGCATTGTATATCAGTGAAAAATTCTTAAGTTTTATCGGACTTATTGTTTCCAAACACATTATTTGAACACAAGAAATACAATCAATCAATCTTCTCTAGAATGATAGTTTTCCTCAAACCACCGGTTGATAAAATGAAGAAGATGATCGGATACATTACATTAAAATTTTTGAAAATAATAAACTAAATTTCAAATAGAAAAAAAATTTAAGTCATAGAAATGATTTCCTGAATAAAGTGGAAATTATGATGAAATAAATAAATAAATAATAATTGAATAATTTCAAAAAAAAAAAAATAATAATAAAAAAAAAAAAAAAAAAAAAAAAGTTAAGAACGAATTGAAAAATAATACTAGTTTGCGAAAAATTTCTAAGTCCCGAAAATCAAAATAATTCTTTCACTTTCGAAAAAAGAGATAATAAAAATCATCCTTTTGATATAACTTTATCTAAAGAGGGGATCTCGCAATCTCCCTCCATTTCAGAAAAATTTTCCAAGTGCGACAGGAGCCCCATGAGTATACTGCCACATCGACTCGGGGTCAATGACTGCGACATGAGCCCCATGAGTATACTGCCACATCGACTCGGGGTCAATGACTGCGACTTGAGCCCCAATTTTCCACTACTATCGTCTGCACTAATTAGTTAGCGTATTTGAGGTCCCCCCCCCCCCTTGAACCGTTAAGATATTAAAGGTGGTCTGTTTTTAATTTTGCACAGGGATTTTCTTTCCTGCTTTGGGTGACAATCTTATCTTAAAATCTAAGTACGGGGGCTATTTTATTAAATAAGGGCAGTTAGAAAATAAAAACCAAATGGAAGAAAATTTTCATGAAGAAAATTTTATTTTTAATTCTACATACGTTTCTTTTTTTTTTTTTTTCAAAATAGTTGACAATTTTGCTTTAACACTTATACCTTACAACTAGATTTGGAATACCCTCTTCATACAAACTTGCCGCCTGCTCCGATATCCAAGAGGTTCACGTCTTCGTTGTGGTTGTACTGGTTGCCGGCAAAACGGTGTTTAGAGCATCGGAAAAGATGAAAATCACTTAGCGCAAGGTTTGGACTGATGAGGGGTGGTCCAAAACTTCCCAGCCAATAAAGCTCGGGACTGAGCTGTGGAGAGAGTCATTGCATGGAGTAACGAAATTTTCTGTCAGCATGCCATCGGGGAGCTTTGTAAGCTTCGGAAATGTGTCGGTGAAATATATGCTGCAAACAGGTTTTTTGGCGACTGAAAACACATAACTGACCGTACCTCGTACGCGGCGGGTAATTTGTTAAATTTGAACATTTTAAGGACACAACTGACCGCACAGGATACATACACAGCTGTAACTGAGCACAGTTGTTCCCAAGGAATACCGAGACACACCACTGGTACTCGTTGCGATGCAACCGTCACCGTACTCAACAAAACGGACCTTAATTAAAAAAAACAGCCCTCGTAGAGTTAAAATAGGTACTAAAAGCTACGCTATTTTTAAACATATTTGGAAGGTAACATACTTTTTTACACAAATTACGAGCCTAATTTCTATTATTTCGTCATTAAGGGTATAAGAATGCTATTGCTTCAAGGATTTTTTTTTTCAATAATTTGAATCCCAGAATTAAAATCCGTTGGAACGAATTATTTTAGCTTTATTTGTTGATATGCGTTGGAAATTTTTATTATGGATGCATTAAAACGCATAGCTTGTATAATTTTAAGCGAAGAACGCCTAAAGCATACCGTAAAATATATCTAGAATAAATTTTGGAATAAATAATAAATTTTAAAACAGGACTAGGATTTAACTTTGATTTGAAGCTAGAAGGCATTCAATTGTCTCATTCGACTTTTAAAATGTTAAATGTAAATGATTTTTTTTTTTTTTTTTTTTAGCGTCCTTCAATATGTGTTTCAAGTCTAGCACTCAAACAAAAAAAAAATTTTATTGCATCGATTTTTTTAGAAAGTTGAGACTAATTATTATTTTTTTCAATCTAAGAGCGTATGTCATTCATTTACGTAAAGCTTATTTTAATATCGCGTGAAGTAATTTAATATACTGTGTTACTCTAAATGAATAATCCCAAGAAACGGTAGCGAAAAGATAAAAACTTTATAGACTTTAAAAAATATGAAAATGATAATAAAAGTAAGAATGTTTTGAGTATTAAAAAATTCATATCAGAACTGGTGGCGAGACTTTAAAATGGACGCCTTTTTCAGAGCTCTCGAAACACGCCGACTTTTTGCACATTGATTCAAAATAAAAGTATAAAACAATTGTTGAGCCGTGATAGCTCAAGGAGTAGAGCATTCACATTGCAATGAGGAGACCGGGGTCGAATCCCAGCAATGGCTAGTCGATATGAATTCTGCATCTGGCTTATACCGACCAAAGTACTGACGTAAAATATCCTCAGTGGCGGATCATGGGTTTAGAGTCCCCATGCCGTCAGGCTAGCCGTGAGAGGTTTTTGTGGTTTTCCTCGCCATGTAACGCAAATGCTGGTTAGTTCCATCAAAAAGTCCTCCACGAAGACAAAATTTCTCTCTATTTTGAGCCAGGAGTTTTCTTGTCTTCTGAATTGGGTTCAAAATGACAAGCCTATGGAGATGAACATTAGTAGTCGTTGACCCAAAAAATTGGGCCATCTGTTTAACAGCGGTTGCAAAATAAAATAACATTTGTAGAGTCATGATGGCTCAGGGAGTAGAGTGTTCACCTTCCAATGAGTTGACCCGGGTTTGAATCCCAGCGAAGGCTAGTCGGTTCGAATTCCGCATCTATCTTGCACCGGCCACAATGCTGACTGAAAATATCCTCAGTGGTAGGCTGATTATTAGTTAGAGTCTTCTAGCCATCAGCTGAACCGTCGGAGGTTATCTTCTCTTTGTAATTCTCTATTTTTCTTTATGAAAAAATTTAACGACTTAGTAGCACAAATTAAATTTATGTACAATTAATTATGGCACAAATTTAAGTTTTAAGCCAAGATAAGCCGGCGCCTTAATGATAAATGTGTTCCAACTCATAAAGCTTTAACAAGTTGTTACATCTTAATTTAGCTCTAATATTGGCATGTAACAACTTTTCATTTGGAATAGGCTTTACTAGGCCTTTATCGCATGTAACATAACATTGCCTCAATAGGCCTTAAGGAAGTTACATTTCCAAGTTAGGCTTAGCTAAGCCTTAACGGTACTGGTACGTAGACTTCTCATTAGGCTTAACTAGGCCTCAATGAGGTAACATTTCTAGGTTAAGCTATGCCTAGTAGTGGTATGCTACATCGCTTTAATAGGCCTGGCTAAGCCTTAACGGTGCTGGTATGTAGATTTCCCATTAGGCTTAGCTAGGCCTAATGGTATGTCATTTCGCTCCCCCATTAGGCTTAGCTAAACCTTAACGGTACTGGTACGTACACTTCTCATTATGCTTAGCTGGGCCTTAATGAAGTAACATTTCCAGGTTAGGCTTAGCTATGCCTAATGGTATGTTACCTCGTTCCCTTATAAGGCTTAGCTAGGCCTAATAGTTTGTTACTTTGCCGCCTTATTAGGCTTAGCTAGGCCTAAAGGTATGTTACCTCGCTCCCTCATAAGGCTTAGCTAGGCCTAATAGTTTACTTTGCGGCCTAATGGTATGTTACTTCGCTCCCTCATAAGGCTTAGCTAGGCCTAATAGTTTGTTACTTTGCCGCCTTATTAGGCTTAGCTATGCCTAATGGTATGTTACCTCGCTCCCTCATAAGGCTTAGCTAGGCCTAGTAGTTTGTTACTTTGCCGCCTTATTAGGCTTAGCTAGGACTAATGATATGTTACTTCGCTCTCTCATAAGGCTTAGCTAGGCCTAATGGTATGTTACTTCGCTTCCTCATAAGGCTTAGCTAGGCCTAATAGTTTGTTACTTTGCGGCCTTATTAGGCTTAGCTAGGCCTAATGGTATGTTACTTCACCCCCTCAATATATTTCGCTCCCTCATTAGGCTTAGCTAAGCCTTAACGGTACTCGTACGTACACTTCTCATTATGCTTAGCTATGCCTAATGGTATGTTACTTCGCTCCCTCATAAGGCTTAGCTAGGCCTAATGGTATACTTCGCTCTCTCATAAGGCTTAGCTAGGCCTAATGGTATACTTCGCTCTCTCATAAGGCTTAGCTAGGCCTAATGGTATACTTCGCTCTCTCATAAGGCTTAGCTAGGCCTAATAGTTTGTTACTTTGCCGCTATATTAGGCTTTAAGGAGGTAACATTTCCAGGTTAGGCTTAGTTATGCCTAGTGGTATGCTACATTGTCTCAATAGGCTTGACTATGCCTTAACGGTACTGGTACGTAAACTTCTCATTAGGCTTAGCTAGGCCTCAATGAGGTAACATTTCCAGGTTAGGCTTAGCTATGTCTAGTGGTATGTTACATCGCCCCAATAAGCCTTAAAGGTGCTGGTATGTAGAATTCCCATTAGGCTTAGCTAGGCCTTAAGGAGGTAACATTTCCAGGTTAGGCTTAGTTATGCCTAGTGGTATGTTACATTGCTTCAATAAGATTAGCTAAGTTTTAACAGTATTGGTATATAGATTCCTCCAAAGGCTTACCTAGGCCTAACACTTCTAATTTTTTGATTAAGTGTGCCGAGAGATATGTTACATCGCCACGTTTGGAGGCGCTAGACTTTAATGAAATCTTAACCTTTCAGATTAGGCTTGGCTAGACCTTGTGATACGCTACGTTGTCACACTAGGCTTAACTAAGCCTTAATCATTTGTAACACCGTGTAAGTGGGATTCAACGAGGCTTAGCTGTCTTACTGAGATGTTAATCGCCACGTTAGGCTCACCTAGACCTTAATTGTATTTGAATGCAACACCGCATTAGATCTTGATATGTTACACCACCATATAAGGTTGATCTAGGTCTAAATGACATGTTCCATCAATTTATTAGCTTTTGGATTCTTAACTACAATCTCATGAAGATACTTTATTAATGAAAATCTCGTATAGTATATAATCTTCTAAAGTAGGAATGAGAATTTAGACACGAGGGACTAGTATGCGCCAGTCAGTAATATAGAATCAGCACCTCTGACCTCCTTTTCGAGGTTAACCCTCGAGAAGCATTGCCACTTATGATTGGTAGAAGTTACAACAGACTTTTAACTAAGTTTAATGCTATTTCGCTTTTCTAAACATCTTTGTTCTTTAAGCCGATGTTGCATGTTAGCAAAGTGATACAATAGAAACATGGTAAGACTAAATTGGTACGTAATACTACATCAAAAACAGATAACTGGTTTTGATGTTTTCCGTCCCGGTCTTCTGAGTACAGATTATTTAAAATCTAAGAGAACCTGCTTTTCTGTGCTTCAATATTTGTCGACCACTTATAATACCGATCAAGACAAATTCAGGCCCACAAAAGTATAAGTTTCTGAAGAGTAGTCCTAACTAAACTGCTGTTTGTAGAAAATGCAACACCATGAAGGAATCATCAGAATCAAATGAAATTCGCAGCAAATGTCAATTATAGGATATTATGCAAATTAATAAAGTTTCAGAGCCATCACGCGTGCGTGGCGCGCGCAGCGCCCTCTGAATTGATGCTGAAAGCGTATAAATAAAGTGCTGTAGCGGGACGTTGAAAATAGTCTATTTAGTGAGACCTGAGTATGCCTCCACGACGGAAGAATAAGAAATTCAAGCAACTTACGGAGTTTGAACGAGGGAGGATAATCGGCCTTCGAGAAGGAGGATTTTCCTATCGCGCAATAGCAGCTCGTATGCAGCGGAACAGTTCCACAGTGATGCGAGTTTGGAAGCAGTGGACCGACGAGCACCGAACAACTCGAAAAACAGGCACTGGACGACAGAAGGTGACGTCAGAGCGCGATGATCGACACCTGCTCCGCATGGCGGTGAATGATCGCACAGCTTCCTCCAGGCAGCTGGCAGCACATTGGTCTACTGCTACAGGTGTACAATTGTCGGCTTCGTCAATTCGTCGTCGTCTGCTGCGCCGTGGATTGCGTGCAAGGGTGCCATTATACAGGATTCCCCTCACGGCGGATCATCGACGGCTGCGTCGGCAGTGGGCTCTTGAGCACAGAGACTGGCGAGCTGATTGGCACCAAGTTGTCTTTTCAGATGAATCACGCTTCAATTTGTGGACCCATGATGGCCGTGTTCGTGTTAGACGTGATGCCGGTCAACGCTGCCTTCCTGAGTGTATTATTGAACGACATAGTGGTCGAACACCCGGAGTTATGGTCTGGGGTGCGATTTCGTATCATGGACGATCCAATTTGATACGAATTGAGGGTAATCTCAATAGCAACAGATACGTCCGTGAAGTGCTACAGCCCGAAGTCGTTCCTTTCCTTCAAGGCATCCCTGGAGCTATCTTTCAGCAGGATAATGCACGCCCACATGTTGCGCGGACTGTTAGAGACTTCTGTTCAGCACAACGCATGCAACTTCTTCCTTGGCCTGCTTATTCGCCGGATATGTCGCCTATTGAGCACGTGTGGGATATGGTTGGTCGGCGTCTCACTCGTGATCCGCGTCCTGCAGTTTCCAAAGACGAACTTTGGTTGCGCATACAAGCGATATGGAATTCTCTTCCTCAAGCAGATATTCAACATCTGTTTGACTCCATGCCACGTCGTATAGCAGCACTTATTGCAGCGCGTGGTGGCTGCACCAAATACTGATTTCGGACGCTTAATTTGTTTCTTTTGTTTTGAAAATTTCATCATTTATTTGTATCAGTACAAGTCGTTTCTGCATTAAATTTCATTTGATTCTGATGATTCTTTCATGGTGTTGCATTTTCTACAAACAGCAGTTTATAAAAATAATCTATTGAACTTCATGATTCAAGAGAAACAATCTAAAAAATTATGAAAGCAGACAATTGAAGATAAGTTTAAACATGTAATTATTAAAGCAAAATATAAAACAATACAACAATGTTGTATGAAAATAAAAATAGTTTTGTGACCACAAACAATTGAAATCACTGATTAGCTTAATTATTTTAAAGATTGCAGCCTTCCATCTACAGCTTTACATATTTGTTAAGTTCTTGTTGACACTTATCATTTATAAGAAACTTCGCGAATATGCATTCTCGTTGCATTTCCTTAAGCCGTTGGAGTAAAAATTGCATCAATTAAAATTCAGCTGCACTTTCGAAATTGATTAGTGCAATGTTTACACGAGTTTGGTTTATCACAATATAAAGAAAATTTGAAAAAAAAAAAAAAAGACTTTTTTGAGATAAACTGTTTCTTTCAGTATTCTTTTTTTTTTTTTTTTTTTAAATATTGTGGACTGTTTACAAATTTTTGAGGCCCTGGTAATAGCAGCCAACATGAAAAGAAGAAAAATCATCAGAATTTACGAAATTAATTTGATGAAAACTACTGAGTCATTATTTTAGACGAGGATAATTATACAGACTAAAACCTTTTTTATTATTATACTAATAACTACAAGCCTATATTGACTGTAGAAATTTTCGTCGGTAATTCTCTTTCTCCATCATTACTAAGTTAAAGTGTAGAAAAAGTGCGTTTCAGACAAACCTAGAGAAAGCTATGAAGTTACAAACACTGAAAAGAAAATTTTAAAATATTCAAATGAAAAAAATTTATGAAAGGATAACTTAGGATTACGCAAACGGAGAGTTTTCTAATAATTTATTTGCATTTTAATATTTTGAAGTATTTTTTTTTTCAGCAATTGTAACTTCAGGATTTACTCTAGGTTTGACTGAACATACTTTTTCTTTCTTTTAAATTAGTAATAAAGGAGAAACGGAATTTGCGACGAAAATTTTCTTCCGCGGTAAGACTCCCTCTGAAGGCCTCAGTTTGGTCCATTCTAGATTGTTCAAATGCAAGACATTTGATTAAACGAAATACTGGCTGTTCAATTATTCATTCCTTAGATAATTGAGCTTTTTTTTTCTTCAATAAATAATAAAATTGAAGTACCTTTTACATACTAAAGGGTTCCTAATACCCAGAACTACTTGGAGTTTTGCAATACTTAATAAAGTATCTAAGAGTATCTCTGCAGAAGGTTTGATAGATACGCATACCTGCCAACATTGGAGAAATAACGGAGGTTTTACTAGCAACATTTTTTAGGCTTCGCGTAAAGTTTTGATTCATCATGCATAATGTAAGTCAAAAAGAAAAATTCAAATTAATATAAGCACCTACATTTAGCGAAGTACAAAAATGTATGTACAAAAATCTTAAGACTTTTTAAACCATTATTTATAATTACTTAAACTATAAACACTCCTCAACATACTGCAGTACTGGCATTAGCACCATCTGTTGAGGAATAAGAAAAGTATTTTTGCCATTAACAGATATTTTATCACCAAAATTTTTTTTTTTTAAATTTCTTCAACAAATACGGAGAAATTTGAGAATCAACGGGTAAAAAAGAGATAGGCATAAAATACAGGAGTCTTCGTTAAAAAACAAGAGACTTGGCAGGTATGCATACGTTTCTATAAGGCTAACACATGACTGATTAAATAAGCACTTAAATTAAATTATGAAAAGTCAAAATCACTCAACACTTTCAGCAAGTTATTTTTCAAATTACAGAGGGGGGGAAAACGAGAGGGGCCAAACTGGCCAGGTTTTCTAGTATTGAGCAAAAAAAAAAGCTTTTGCGGACGAGCATGAAAGAGAGAAAAATAAATGAGGCAAAAAATCTCTTTTGACAGAACTTTTTATTGAAAATGATTAATAACGTGCAATGTGAAGAATAAGACTTACAGCCGCACGTGTAAAGAAGCTGCAAGATTTCACTCTTAGCATTTTTGTTGATGGAATGTGTGTAGTTCACATACAGTAGTAGAAGGTGAAAAGGAACGTAAAACTATCGCCACGTCTACTAGTCCTTGTCTTTTATTTTTATTTATTTTTGAGAACATGGTATAAAATTTTTACAAGCGCAACATCATATGATGAACTTCTATAATACACGAACCTTAAAATAGAAGAGGTAAAAAGATCTGAACTTCTTGAACTGCTTTTTCTTTCCTTTTACTTTGATGTCATCATTGTTACGAATTCTAAAAACAATCATTCAATTAATGGTTGCAAATAATCAAACAACTGATTTAAAAACTAATCACAAACTAAAGACATACAGGGTATCTGATACATTTTAGATTTTCAAATTCATGACTTTCCACAACTAATTCCAACAATTTTTCGTGACTTACTGAAGTTAGTATTTTCTCCGACATAAACGCAACAATAAATTTAACAATAAAAATAACATTAAATGAAATGATAGGTATAATAACCAAAACTGCTATACTCTGCATCTTCACATTTATAGATATTTAATTTAAAAAACAGAGCAAAGAAAGAGTTCAAGTAATAAAATAGCTGGAAAAAAATACAAAAGCAAAAATTTTTTTTCTTTTTCTGGAGAATTATATTCTTAAGATACTTTTCTTGTTCACCAGAAAGGAAAGAAATACTGGTCATTTTTCTGTTTTTAATTCAAAATAAGAAAAATTCACCAATGAATGGCTTGCTTTAGCTGGAATTTTAAATTTATAAAATAAAAAAATAAATAATAAAGAAAAAAAATCCAAAATCAAAGATGTTTAAAAGATAATTTGCTCTAGAAATTATGTTCTTTCTTTTATCTTTTGAAAGAACACCATAATTTTTAAAGAACATGATAAAAATCATTTGATATTTTAATAAAATATGACTGTGTGTGGGGTTTTTGTTACAAATTCAGATATTCCAAAATTTCAGAACACTGTGAAATTGGGAGAAGGGGGAAAATTCATTTTAAAAATTGGATTATTTGGTGACCTAAATCCATGTCTTTCCATGAGTTCCCCCTACCAATAAAAAAAGGCAGGGCTTTGAATTTCAAAAGCCCACTTACTTATCACTGTAAAAATGTATCAAATTGTGTAATATCATGTAATAACTGAATTTGATACTCAACAATATTTAATTTACCCTCTCATTTTATGTATATATTTCAAAAAGTAATTGTAAAGTAACATTATCCAAACCAGAGAAAAATTTGTAGACTTAAATAATTAAAGGCATGTTAAAAAAAAAAACAAAAACAATCTGAGTATAATTCTTCTTCAAAAGAAAAAAAAAATTATTGATCAACTTAGAAGCTTTTTTCTATAATTTAAACTGAAAGTTATGGGGGGAAAAAAAAGAAAAAAAAATTATTGGTGCATTTTTTTCTCAAAAAAGGTTATTTAAAATTTTTTTTTTAAACATAATCACTTAAATTTATTAATATACCAACTCCTCTGAAAACAAAGAGAAACTTTTAGGGCAGACCATCTTCAAAAATGCTTAGGGAGAAAAAAAATTTATGTTTCAGATGAAAATTCAATGGTCTTCCAGTGCTTCATGCAAATATTACAAAACAACTTATCATATTATTACAAAACTTATAATCCGTGGAAATTTAGTTTTCTATTGGTTCAGGAAATTTTTTTTTCCAGCTATCAATGAAGAACATGTCTAAGTCAGATGAAGATACGTGTGCATTCACAGAAACTGCACCATAGTAGAGGATAAGGGGGGGGGGGAATAATAAAAAAAAAATTCTGTGTAGACAACATAACTTTTAAATCTAGAACACTACTGAAAACAAACTAGTGCTGGAAAAGGTCAATTCACTTGTTACAGCAGATGCGGCTGAACATTTCTCAAGCACCCTGTGGCAGAATCATGACACAGCAACGTTGTCGCAGTATGTTAAAGAGTTCTCGCAGGATTTCCCGCCGTTGGAAAATAAATAATTTTGCTTTTCTTTTCTGCAGAAATTTTCAAACGATTTTATCTTTTCCTCACAATTAGATTGAAAAGATGCCTTTCTTGCGCATCGGAGTGGAAAAAAATGCTTGTGATTTTTCTAATCTCAGTTGAGAATAATGAAAAATAAAGAATAATGAAGTAAAAAATTAGATTTTTTTCTTACTGTAAAAATTTTCTTTATATTTTTACACACAGTTTTTACTATTGATTTCAATATAGATTTTAAAATCAGATACTGTTTATTACAATAATTGAATTTTGAACGGTCCGATTCGTGTGATTTCGCCATCTTATCTTTTTTCAGTAGTTACTGCTAAATATTTCACGGTTTTTATTTTTTTTTTAAAATGTGATGAATTACAAAATGCAAAAAAGGAAATGATTAGTGTGTTATCTAAATAAGAATTAGAGTTATCTTTCAACAAAATGCGAGAATATCGCCCAAATTAGAATTAAAAAAATCACATATTCAATTAAAAAAATTCTTTTATTTGATCCAATTTTTTCTTCTTTCTTTCTTTCAAGTTAGCGCTTTAATTACTTTAAATTAGTAAATATCTCGCAGTAAGATATTAATATTAGAGAGGTATGTTGCAGAAAGCCAGAAAAAATTCTGCCACAGGATCAAGCAAACGTCACAGTATCTGCTACATTTTAGATTTTCAAATTCATGACTTTTCATGACTAATTCCAAGAATTTTTCATGACTTAACAAAGTTGCTATTTTCTCCAACAAAAATGCAACAATAAATTTTTTAAAAAAAGCATTATAATAACATTATTCGGAATAGGTATAACCAAACTATTATACTCTTCATCTTCATATTTATAGATTTTAAACTTAAACAGAGTAAGGAAAGAGTTGAAACAATAAAATAGCTGAAAAAAATACAAAAGCAAAAAATTTCTTTTTCTGCAGTATTATATTCTAAAGATACTTTTCTTGTTCATCAGAAAGGAAAGAAATACTCCCGATTTTTCTGTTCTCATTTCGGAATAAAAAAAATTCGCCAATAAATGGTTTGCTTCAACTAGAATTTTAAATTGATAAAATTTTAAAAAAATAATAATAAAAATTCTTAAATCACAGAAGAGAGTTTAAAGGATAATTTGCTCTAGAAATGATATTTTTTCTTTCATTTTTTGAAAGAGCACCATAATTTTCAAAGAACATGATAAAATCATTTTATATACAAATAAAATATGACTGAGTGGTGATTTTGTTAGAAATTCAGATATTTAGAACAGGATGAAATTGGGGGGAGGGAGATTCCATTTTAAAAATTAGATTTTTCGGAGACCTAAATCCATGACTTTCCATGATTTTTTTTAAAAAAAATAGTAAAAATCATGACATTTCATGACAAATTTTGTTCAATACCGAAATTCATGACTTTCCGTGATTTTTCATGACCGTCCAGGTGCGCGGATATCTTGAAACGTTCTTCAAACTAATTTCAACACTATAAAAGCAATTTTTTCTTCAAAGCAAACTACAACCTTTTTTTCATGCTTCCCCAAGGAAGTCAGTGTAGGAAACTCGTCACATTGGAACATTCCTCTCTTACAATGTTTTAGCAAACTACCAAAATTAAACTTACACAATCAAGAAAGAACAAACATCTTATTTACCTTCATAGTTAACTTGTCCGTCTCCATCTATGTCAGCTTCCCTGATCATTTCATCCACTTCTTCGTCTGTTAGTTTCTCACCTAGATTTGTCATCACATGACGCAGTTCAGCAGCACTAATGAAACCATTCCCGTCCTTGTCAAAGACACGGAAAGCTTCCCTGATTTCTTCTTCGCTGTCTGTGTCCTTCATCTTCCTGGCCATCATCGTGAGAAATTCAGGAAAATCTATTGTTCCATTTCCTAAAATGCAAAAAACCCTTATTGTAAACTCTTATCGCTGTTAACGCAAATAAAGTCAAATGAATAATAGTATGCATTTTATCAAAACATCGAGAAAGAAATTCAAGAAATTTCATTTAAAGGAAAACTTGTTTCATAAGAAAATAGCAATAACAAAATTATAAATTTCGTTAAGTTTCCACTCGTTAAGTTTTCATAAAATAAAAGTCTAACATATTTAAAGACTCAGGCTAAAATTGTGTATGTTCAGTTTACCGCTAAATATTCTAAGAATTTCCAGAGTTGAAGTTGATTTTATAATCATTGTTGAACAGCTTACCCAATTTTTAAGTTTATGACTGCTAGCATTCAACTATGTAGCTTATTAATTCTGAACAAAATTCAGAAAACAAGGGAACTCCTGGATCAAGTTTTGGGAGAAATCAGTCTTTGTGATGGCCTTTTTGACGTAATTAACCTGCATTTGCATTACTGTATATTCCGGCGCATAACGCGCACCCGTAATTTCTAAAAACTTTTTTTAAATTTTAAGATATACTCTTCGTATAACGCGCATGAAAATTTGGATTGTACATGTGCAATATCTCGTCTAGTATCTATAGAAAACCAGAAAGACTTTTAGTGTGGGACATGTTTAGGTCCCACCTTACAGATAATGCAAAAAATTTTTTTTTTTGAAAGAATGTAAGACCGATGTGGCAGTTATTACGGGCAGATTGACACCATTAGTTCAGCCATTGGACTTCTGCTCTTAAAGCCAATTTAAAAAAACAGTGGAACACTTGGATGTTGGAGGGCGAAAAAACCTTTACGAAAGGAGGACATATGTGTCATGCAAGTTTGGAAACAGTGTGTGAATGGATATTAAAAGCATGGGATGAAATTAAGCCTGAGATGGTTAGAAAATCATTCAAAAAATGCAGCATTTCAAATAATCTGGACGGATCAGAAGATGACTGTTTATTCATGGATGAGGGTAACATAGATGATGAAGACGAAACAGATTGTGATGACGTGCCTGAAGAAATAATGGAAGACGAATATAATGAACTATTTATGTAATAACGAAAATCAATAAAGTATATAGGTATGTTATTTCTTTAAAATAAAAGTATTTTTCTATATTTAAATTTTTTTAGTCTATAATTTTTTATATTCGGCGTATACCACGCACCCGTAAATTCCAATGTTATTTTTTGCATTAAAAGTGCGCGTTACACGCCAGTATATACGGCACTTGGAGATTCTAACCCATGATTGTTTACCACTGAGGATATTTTACGTCAGCACTATGAGCCGTGCAAGCCGGGTGCGGAATCAGCCATAAATGGCATTCAAACCCGGGTAATCTCATTGGGTGGTGAGCAATCTATACTCTGAGTCACCACAGTTCTTCAGAGTTCATTTTATTTAATAACCGTCGTTGAACAGCCAATCCAATTTTTGGGTTTGTGACTTCAACTATGTAGCCATATAATTTTAAACCCAATGCAGAAGACAAGGGAACTCATGGATCAAGTATTGGGAGAAGTTTACCTTTGATGAATCTAACCTGTATTTGCATTACATTGAGAAGGCAACGAGAACCTTCTGAAATAAGTTAGAGCCAGTGTTCCAAACAACCTATTTCTTTAAAAAAAATTTTTGGAAAAGTACAACATGAGAATACTTTTCCAAGTTCTTAAAATTGTGTTAAAAGACGAAGAAACAAATAAAGGTTCGACTGATAAGAATAGTAAGTAGAAACTGTAAAGAATTTTAGCAGCAAGAACAAAAAACTTATAACATGAAAAATCTTTAAAAATTGACACTGGTGAAGTTATAAAAAAAATTGTCAATTTCATGGCTTAAATTTATATGCTTGAAAATTTAATTTTTTTTCATTTTTTATTATTTAAAAAAAAAGACTATTTTTTTCCACTTCAGCATTTCTTTACCACAAAATTAGCAGTGGTGCACAACCTATGTCCCACAAAGCTTTATTAGTTGACCTTTGAACAGATATAAATATTCATTTAAATATGAAAAGGCAGTTCAGCATTTATAAAAGTCATGATACTTTCTAGTTTTTGTGCCTCCATAATTTTTAGAAAACATTTGTGCATCCCTAATATAACAGTACAAATAGGAAAAAAATTACCATCTGCATCTACTTCATTAATCATATCTTGAAGCTCTGCTTCTGTTGGATTCTGTCCGAGGGATCTCATAACAGTTCCTAACTCTTTTGTTGTGATTGTTCCATCACCATCCTTATCAAACAGGGAAAAGGCTTCTTTGAATTCTGAAATTATATTACACATAAACAATCAGAAGACACACCTCACAATAACATTATCTTAAAGTTAAGCTAGTCTAGACAAATTTCTGTTCAGTAACGGACCTGCCAACATTGGACTCTCAATAGCATACCTGAAAGTTAAGTCAGTCTAGACAAATTTCATAACTTCGCAAAATTAAGACTATATGGCAACTATAACTTAATCATACACGCTTGATAATGTGTTAAATGCTATAAAAAATACAGCTTAAAATACTGGGGGGGGGAATAAAATAAGGTTTGTTGTTTCTTGCATAGAAAAATAGCTATCTTTTGAGAATACTCTTGACATTTCGACAATTAAGAGAATTTGCATAGCGTATGTCTTGCCTTACGCACATTTGTTTACAGTGCATCTAAGCTGTATTGAAATAGTTCTCCTCAATGACTTTACCTTAAACTTATTGCTGCAGACTGTGGTTTTTCATCTAATATTATTTATTCCATACATAGAAAATGAGCACCACAATATATTTTGAAGAATTCGAATATAGTCAATGATCTTTCAAGTGTTCTACCGTTTCCCAATATTTGGTAGTTCATTTTAACTTAATCTGTTGCATCCTGAGGTTTCCTGCCAAATCCACTCAAATCTGTTTCTTATCTCCTATGTGATATTTGTTTCCTTTGTCCCTATTGGTTAAAGCACTTTACATGTGTTTGTCTCTTTACTACTCTACTTTAATTTCACATTTAGACACTGAGGAAGGTTCTTGTTTACGGAACTGAATAAGTCAATTTAAGTTCTATCATCTGTGCTTTATTCATGTTTTTGTTTTAGTTCACATACACCTTTTCCTCTGTTGGACACTAAATAAATGCCTATACGGTCCTATTTTGACGCCACATTTTTATTTATGGTGTAAAATCTAATTATTTTACTTATGAAGTAAAATAGATCTATCTATTTCAGCAAATTTTGAAAAAACTCAGGTATTTATAAGTGGACCAACCCGAAAAAAGCTGGGCAGGCTTTTTCGGGCTGGACACACTTTGGTATATATTTCTTTAAAACAAAAAATCACTACACAAACAAATATTACAATAGAATGCATAAAGCACTTTTAATACCTGCTATTTGTTCTTCTGTCAACTGATCTGCCTGAAATATATAAAAAGCACCATTTAATAATAACAGTTAAATTAAATATTAAAAAAGTTTATTAGAGAAACTGTACTGTCCCTCACTCAGTTATAATTAAACAATATGTATTTATTTAAATAATTGCAACTCAATTTTTAAAAAAAAAATGCTCTAAACTGTGGTTTGAATCACATTAGTTTAAACCAGTCAATCCTGGTTACCAATGTTTCTATTATACAGGGTTATTCATAATTCCCTCTGGGGTTTCGAAGCGTTATAGTAAAAAAACAAAGACGAATATGGCAAAAAAGAACATTTGAAATTATTCCAAAAGTTCTCATTTAAGCAGTTGCCGGTAGATGGCAGTAACATGTACCACTGAAGCCAGTTGTAGTAAACATAAGGTTGTAGTAAACAGAGGGAATTATGAATAACCCTGAACTTAAATGTTCATTATTGAGTTTGTTTTCAATTGAATAATAAGTACTCTTTAAAGGATGTTTTTTACTCAATATATTTCCAATTTACTTTAATAAATAACTTCCTGTGCTTCAAAAATTTACAAATAGAAAATAACAGTTGACATATTTCAAGTACTCAAAAATAGGGGTCCCGTTTTCGAAGCTTGTAAATGAGAAGAAAAAAAACTTATTTGGAATATAAAACTTAAAACTGCCAACGAAAAATGTAAAATAAAGGTGAGAAACAAAATTAGAAAAACCTCAGTAGCAGAGAGAGAGAAAGAAAAATTAAAATCAGGAAAAGTAATTCAATAATTTTACTAGTACTGAGGTAAATCAGGAAAAAATGCATCTCTACATGCTACAGCGAGGTTGTGAGGAGATAATGATGCTAACAAAGAAATCAGTAGTATTCATAAGAATAAAATAAGATTCCAGAACATCAAGGTGAGCTGACGTAACTGGGATAGAAATAAGTTTGGCAGAGTCGAAACTGAATGTATGACCAAGATCCCAACAATTTGCAGCAATCGAAGCTTTGGGGATATTTCCGTATCGTGATCTGTCGCACCAACCACAATCGCCAAGGTGCCAGATAGATTTTTGTTGATTGAAGAAAACAAAAAACATTTCATAACATTTTTCATTCAATATGTCAACTATTTGTTAAAAATTGAATAAACATACATGCAAAGCAAATCACAATCCTAAAACATTCAATTTTTAGGTAAATTGAATAAAAACTTAAGTTATGGGGCCTTCCTTTGCTTCATTAATGAAGAATTGAACTTTATGGAGGTATTTAAATTTTTCACCTTATTCTACATATATAACAAGAAAATTGACTAGAGCCTAGAATAGCTATAAACTCCCCCTCCAATGGTAAGATGAAATATCGTTGTCCTTTTTATTGATTTTCTGATTCTGTTCATTAATTGATTCGATTCAGTTTTTTAATTTTTAATTGTTAGCCGATCAGAAGCCTGTATCTTTTGTAAACAAATTGCATTTTGAGATAGATAAAAACACAGGCTTTTAATTGGCCAAATGTGCCCATCGTAATTGAGAAAATTTAGCTGAATTCGGCACTAGAAAGCCATGGATGTACTAAATACAGATACGATGTACTAAATATCATACGATAGATTAAAGAAGCTAGCATAAAATTGACAGATTTTATACTGTACCTACTGATATTTCGTTTAAAAAAAAGTTCATTAAAGGATACCTAAAATAAACTTTCAAATCAATTTGGGGCTCTGGGCAACTGCCACGTACGCCTTTGTCAGGCTCTGGTTATGCTACTACATTCAACAAAACACTACTCTTTACTCAATTTTACACCTTTTTAAGGAGGAGCTTTCGAATTTTTGTAAAAAAGGAAGAGGTGCATGAAAGAGCAGCATCACCAACTTTAGGCAATAAAGTTATTGTTGCCTCCCATAATATAGATAGTTCAAAATACAGTCAAGGAACCGAAATTTTGGTTCATTACAACTGGGAATTCACTATAACCGTTCCGCAAACAATTTTAACTAATAGTTTCAAACTCCCCCCTTTTATTCACATTATTTAAATAAATGACCGATGAAATTAAATACAAAAATGACGAAAAAATAATACGTATTAACAAAGAATGTGTTAACTTTTAATTTTTATAACTCTTCGCCTTGCAGACGAAAAAAAGATAGTAATCTTTAGAGCTGATGAGCAATCCTCAACATCAGATATGGAAACACTTTTCCTGAATTTATGTTATTCTACTTTTTAAACCCAGCCATTCGAGCACAAAAAAATTGTCTCACCAAATCGCTTAGCAAATTCATCGTCCTTGATTCAGAGCATTTATCTAGATGGTTTTAAAAATCTAAATGTATTTATTTTGGAGTAAAAATTTCAAAATTATTGCAAAGAAAAAAAATCAGTCGAAGACAGAAAAAAGTTCTTAATATCCAACTTCCTCCCTTTTTTTGGCTCACTATATCCACAATAAATAACATACGTGTGTAGCAAGGCACGGGAGCGAACATTTCATTCACTATATCCGGGAGTTCACAATAAAGTGATCACTATAGCGGGTTTAACTGTATATTAAAATTTTGAGTCTCATCGAGCATTTCCCCCAATGATAATCTATTTCAAGACTGCTGTAGTCAGACGTTTTAACTATCTCAAAACTACTTAGCTCAACTTTTTTTATAGCAGGGAAATAAAGATTTATGAATAAAATTAAAAATGTGTAATAATCGAATTCAAGTTCCGGTTAGAAAAAAAGTACCGGAACATCGTTCTGGCCCTACTATACACCCCATGCACAGGAACCAAACGACTATTAGTATAAACATAAAAATTACAAACTATAACAAGATAATGAAAATAATTTTTATACCATAAAATGAAGCTATTATTTTATAAAAAAAGATTCTATTACAATTCCTCACTAGCATCAATTCACGAGAATTTAAAAAGAAATCACACGTCATAAAAAAAGCGGTGCATACACAGCTTAAATTTTATAAATAAAATATTACATAGACAAGATTTCATACACTACTTCAAAACAATAACTTACCATCTTTTCGCTATTTTGTAGGCTACAATACTTTTTAAATGTAAAATAATATACACTATAATAATTGCAGTACCAAAAGCCCAAGTTGGAACGGACAACTGCTTTTAATTCGCTCTGCCGAAAGATTTGTTGGAATGATAAAATTATTTCTACTTGGGACTGCTACTAAGCTGCTCTCGCAAAATTGTATACATCCGCGGTTCGAAATTAAAATAAATACTCTTAATAATGAAATTAAATCGAAAGGAATTTATATATTAGATTTTACGAAACAAAACATCCACCAAAAGAGGTAAAAAGAGACGATTTGTAAAGGGTTAGAGGGGACTATTTTAACTTAGCGCATGCGAAATTCTTCGTCGTATTGCTTCACGTGCGGATAAAGAAGCGCGGTTTCGTTCCATGCTTCTTTATTGGTCTGTAACTACCTGCAATGCAGGGGGAGAATGTACCGCTCTTCTCAAAGCATGCTCTGGCGCGAAATGTGATGCGTCTTTTTAGCGCGAGCTCTTATGGCAGTTGTTTAACGAAATAGAACAGAGGATTGAGATTCTTTGCTGCTATTGATCTACTAATACACCCTCAAAAATCTCATTTTACTTTTTCTAAATACTGAAGTGCAATTCAAAAATTTCTTTAATGATTTTTAATATCGAATTTATTCCAAGTGATTAATAAAATTTTTTAATTTCTTCAAATTAATTTTTTTTCCCTTCATTAAGGGTGTTTTTAGGGGTTTATTTCTTGTAGACGTTTGTGATTTTCTTTCTTTCATTTTTTTCACCCTTTTTTGTTTTTTTTATTATAAAAGTCAACTGTGATTTTAAAACTACAGTCCCTAGCCAAATTATTAGAAAATTCTATGTAAAAGTATAATTATCAGCTGATTTATTATAATTATCAGCATTATTGTTTTTATGCGCCTGAAACCGGCCTATACTTGTTTATGTTCGTGTATCAATTGGGGGGTTAACATTGTAATGCAATACGTAAAAAATAAATACAAATAGGAAGTCTATGAAAAATCTCCAGAATATAAACGCATTGCATGTACGTTTAAATATAAAAGTATTGCCTATAAACTCGTGCAAAACATGTCATTATCATTTAGTAATCTATCAATAAGTAGTAATTCAGTATAATTTAATAGTAATAAAATTTAGTTGAATCTTCTAGTATCATTTAGTAATAATTAAAACAGGACAGTGCGTCGAATAATTTGGTCTAATTATTATAATAAACTGTTATAATAAATGTTCTGTATTTATGTATTGTATCGTAAAATTTATCCAATAGTCGAATTTATATTATATATCGTCTATTTTAACCAACTGATACACGAACGCAAACAAGTGCAAACCTCGTAAAAACAATAAAGCTGTAATAGTATAACCTGATAATTTAGATTTTACATAGACATAGGGGACAGTAAACAGTTGATTCTTATTTAATCCATCCTAATAAAATAGAAATACTGATAGTACATCAGTATGGTATGGCACAGTATGGATTTTTGATAGTACATCAGTATTTCACAACCCTACAACAGAAAGAATTTAGCAAATATTTTTCACTGTTATGATAAAATTAGCTTTACGAATCAAATTCAAAGATTTCCTTTAATTCAACTCAGAAGTAAGAATACTCAGGGTTGACCCATGCCGATTTTTAAGTGAAAGCAAAAATATTCTACCTCCTTATATAATACCCCCTTACATTAAGGATAATAATAATAATAAATATGCACGGAGAAAAATAAATTTTATTCATAATTTTAAAAATAAGTCAAAAGTCTACAAATTTTATTTATTTTTATATAAAAATGAGAGCAAACTACTTATACAATGTACTTTTATTTAAATCCTACTCTAAGCAATTTCAGATGCGCAATAAAAAAATATTACATATTTTTTTTAATTACATTTTTATTTTATTTACATTATTTATTTATATTTATCTTCTCATTTATGCCTGGTATTCGCAAATGACACTTTATTTAGTTACGTCGCACTATAACAGCACAATGAGCTATTGGCGACATCCCTGAGGATGATCCGAAGACATGCCTTCGCAATTCTGATCCTTTACATGGGGATGGCTCCCCTGCTTTGGTAGTCCCACGACCTGCGCGCGAACTTGAACACGTTGCGGTAGAACAGTTTAACGAGGACAGATACCGCGCATCCTCGGCCCCTACGCAGGCTGATCAAAGTGGTTACACACCCGCTTACTGACCGCTGCCTGTGATGCTTGACTACTGTTTTCAACCAGGAATCGTGTCTTTACGATCAGTCTACTGCTGGACTATTTGCAAATGAAAAGAAAGCATTGTTTGCATACAATTATTTATAAATCTTACTTTTTTTATACTTTAAAATTAAAAGATTGATGATGGAAAAAAAAATGGACAATATAAAGCAAGAATCTCTAATTTAGGATGCCTGTACTATACACAGTATTTTTTAAAAAATAAAACGTGCTAATCAAACACATAACACAGAGAGAATCATTTCTGACAAAGTTTAACAAATCTGAAGAGAATCGAAACAAAATATTAATACAGACTTATTACTTACGAAAACATTATTATAAAAAATATATAAATTGCTTTGTAACAACTTTTGTTTTGATGAAATGCTTTGACATCGTGAAAAGCGAAATTTAACTTTCGATTTCTTTGTAAACAAAAAATATCGATCACCTGACAATTTAAAAATTCTCCAAGATCGGTAAAAAGAGATTCATGAAATAAGTGATCTCGGTGTGAATTTATTGAAGTTTAGATTAAAGTATACCTTTTAAAGTATGTGTGTGTAAACGCTCGATTTGGTATTCATTTGAATTACACAATTCAGAATTTTCAACATAGTGTAAAAAGAATTAAAGTGTGTGAATACATAATTAGGCCTTTGCTCAATAATTCAAATGAAAAAGTTAACATTACTATACCAATTGCAACGTTAAGGGAAGAATTAATTTAAAAATAACTTCTCTTGTTTTATTTGAATAAGTTTTTTCTCTCCAGAAAGCATGTAAAAGTATGTTACGGCAACCTAGTGTCTGAATTTTATTTTTATTGTCTCGAAACTGTTTGCACTAAAAACCTTTTTTCCAAAATAAAGCAAAACTATTGCAGTTTCAAATCTTTAACATCACGCTGGCTGATCACGTAATCTCTTTGATCAGCCTGCGTAGGAACCTAGGGTGCACGGTATCATCCTCGTTAAACTGTTCCACAGTAAAGACATCGACTTCGCGTGCAGGTCGTCAGTCTACCGAAGCGGGGGTGCCATCTCCTCTGCATAGGATCAAATTTGTGATGGCATGTCTTCGGATCATCCTCAAGGATGTTTCCCAGACCGTCGCCAATAACCCATTGTGCAGCTCTAGTGCGACGTAAATGAACTACAACAACAACAGTACCATTGGGGGACAAACTAATACTTACTCTGGTTTTATTTGAATAAGTTTATTGAAAGTGTTAACAAAATCTTGAAAAAAGGAAATAACTATTATTATATTTAAAAAAAAAGTCCAAAAATGTGATATTTAATGTTATGGTTAACAAAAATTAAACTGATTTTTCACACTAGTCGAAGGTAAAACTGGTTTCTCGACAAAAACGCTTCTGTCAAAAACTAAATTTTGAAGTTCCAATTAAGCAATACTTTAAGTGAGATTTAGGTTATAAGTTTAATAAAATTTTCTGAACTACTAAAGTTGAGAGCCTTTAAAGCATTTTTAATCGAAATTTAAATTCAAAATAATTTGTTTTGCCCTTTGACTAACTTCAACTGGATACTTATCCGCATCTGAAGTATTAAATTTGTGAATATTTTGTAAACATGTTTATAATATTCTTTTACATAATACGTAAATTTAGTATATTTGACAATATATATTATGAAAATATCGCAGTACCAAACAGGAATACATAAAAATTTATCAATATATAAAAATCTAACAGCCGAATCACCCTTTCTAATTTACTGTATTTTTAATTATTTGTATAAAAACTTTTGAGACACATTTATATTAAAAACTATTTACCGAGTAATCTACAAAGCTTGAAATTGAATAAGTGAATTACTCACTTTACGTTAGTGATTCAATAATTTAAATCATTCAAATGAATTGTATTTTTTTTTTTTTTTTTTTTTTTGCAAACCATTTAATTTAGAAACATAATTTATTATTTTCATGTAAATTAATACGAAACTCAATATGTATATTGCAGGGATAGTAGTTATCGACAATGTCAACCTGCATCTATGAAAAGGTACCCCATCATAGAATTGAGTTAACATGTCTTGTATATATACTAGTGACTTGGAATTGTATTTTTGTAGTGGTAGGCACGCTACAGTACTCCCCCACCAGAATTATATCTGTGATGGAATTCGATGAACGGATACCACTAGTTAACTCATTGCTGTTTTATGAAAAGTCAGGAGAGCTGTATTAAGATCACTGTACTTTTGCTGATCGAGAAAGATGTATTAAGATCACCGTACTTTTGCCGATCGTGAGAGCTGTATTAAATTCAGTTTCGTGATTGCTCCTGTGTTGCCATTAGCATAGAATTGAGTTGGAATGCTGGAAATATGTGTCATCTCGGTCTTAAGGGCGAAGCGCTTTTTACCGATTCATCGAAACTATGATGACATATAACTAAATTGAGTTAACATGTCTAATATACTAGTGAATAGAAATTGTTATTTTGTAGTGGTAGACACACTACATATATCAATAGCAATTTTCATAAGCAAAAATATACATAAATAAACTGATCTACACTTAGAAATTTAAATCACTTTGTGAAATGAAAAACTTAAACTAAACGAAAATATTTTAAGTATGGGTTTAGGCTAAAATTAATCAGTATTGCCAAAGTAAAAAGAGAATGTAGACGAATTGTTTAGAGTTTAAATTCATAAGATGTTTAAACGCTAGGTAAAAAGGATTTTGAATTTTGAAAATTGCTCCTGGATTCTTGCATCTAAGTTTTAAATATAATACGAATAAGAAATTTCTAGATGCAACTAAAACGTCTTATTTTTATACTTCTTAAAGATGAAACTTTATAAATCTATAATTTTCAGAGTATCTTTAAACTTTTTCGAGCAACAGAAATACAATATGCGCTCACTGTTAAAACTGCTTTTTAAAAATTTGAAATTAATACTTTCTACAAGCAGACTTAAAAGGACAAAATGTCAAAGAAAATAATTTTGTAAATAGATTGTAAATGATTGCGTAGAAAAAATGATTAATGATTAGAAAAATGATTACTTAGAAAAAGTGATTACTTAAAGATTATAGCGTTCACAAAAATGATTACTCAAAAAATGATTACGCAAAAAGTGATTACGTAAAAAATTGATTACAAAATGATTGCTTAGAAAAAAAATGAATGCTTAGAATTAATAATTTTGTAAATGGAAAATGATTGCGTAGAAAAAAATGATTACATAATGATCGACGATTACTTAGAAAAAATGATTACTTAGAAAAAATTATTACTTAAATAAATGATTACTTAAAAGAATGATAACTTAAAAGAATGAGTACTTCAAAGAATTACTTTAAGAAATGATTACTTAAAAATTATTACAAAATGATTGCTTAGAAAAAATTATTACAAAATTATTGCGTACAAAAAATGATTATAAAATGATTGTTCAGAAAAATGATTGCCTAGAATTAATCATTTTTTATTTACAAATTAATTCTAAGAAAATAATTGCGTAGAAAAAATTATAACAAAATGATTGCGTAGAAAAAATGATTAATGATTGCTTCGAAAAATGATTACTTAAAAAAATGATTACTTAAAAGATGATTTCATAATAATTGATTACTTGAAAAAATTATTGCTTAAAAAATTATTACTGAAAAGAATGATAACTTTAAAGAATGATTACTTAAAAATGATAGCTTAGAAAAATGATTACCAAATGATGACTTAGAAAAAATGGTTACAAAATGATTACCAAACGATTGCTTCGAAAAAATGATTACTAAATGATTGATGCGAAAAAATGATTACCAAATGACTGCTTAAAAATGATTACAAAATGATTTCGTAGATAAAATTATAACAATTATCGTAAAATTATTGCGTAGAAAAAATGATTAATGATTAGAAAAATGATTACTTAGAAAAAAATTATTACGCAAAGAATGATTGCGCAAGAAATTATTACCCAAAAAAGTGATTAAGCAAAAATGATTACGTAAAAAGTGATTATGCAAAAAATGATAACGTAAAAAATTATTACGCAAAAAAGTACGTTCTTCAAGCAGACTGAAAAAGGACAAAATGTCATAGAAAAAATTATTACAGAATGATTGCTTAGAAAAAATGGTTGCAAAATGATTACTTAGAAAAAAGGATTACGAAATGATTGCTTCGAAAAAATGATTACAAAATTACTGATACGAAAAAATGATTTCTTAGAGAAAATTATAACAATTAATTATTTATTGCAAAATGATTGCGTAGAAAAAATGGTTAATGATTAGAAAAATGATTACTTCGAAAAAATGATTACAAGATGATTGCGTAGAAAAATGATTAATGAGGAAAATGATTGCATAGAAAAAATGATTAATGAGAAATATGACTACTTAGAAAAAAGGATCACTTAAAAAAATGCGTTCTTCAAGCAGACTTAAAAGGACAAAATGTCATAGAAAAAATGATTACAAAATGATTGCTTAGAAAAAATAGCTACAAAATGAAAAAATGATTACGAAATGTGAGTAAAAAATTATTACAAAATGATTGCTTTGAAAAATAATTGCAAAATAATAGAAAAATGATAGAAAAATTGATTACTTGAAAAATCGATTACGTAAAGAATGATTACGTCAAAATGATTACGCAAAAAAGTGATTACGTAAAAATGATTAGGCTTAAAACTGATTGCATAAAAAATGATTACGTAAAAAGTGATTGTGTAAAAAATGATTACTCAAAAGAATGGTTACTTAGAAAAAACGATTACAAAATGATTGCTTAGAAAAAATGATTGATTAGATTTATTTTAATTTAATAATTTTTAATTTAATAATAAATTACCTATTTAATTAAATTAAATTAAATTGCCTATTCTGCAAGGTTTGTTTCTCTGTTTTTTGCAAGGACATAAAAAAAATTTGAAAAAATAAGCAGAACATCTTTTTGTAAAATTTTAGCTGGGTTATCAAAAAAGGTTAGTTCACTAAAAAGATAAAGTCACTAGTCAATAGTTAGGTCACTAGGTTAGCTTACCTTTTACTACAATTAAAAATTACTGATTGCAATAACAGAACGATAATTTTTTAAAGCCCAAGAAACGGATAAGTGGTGTTTATTGTTAATTTTATTTACATTTTATTTTAATAAATGCCACTTTTTAAATTTTTCTGGGGATTTATCGATTGGATTTGTTGCAAGAGCGTTACACTTATTACCAATTCAATATAGTTTCTTACAGAACTGCTGAGTCTGAAGATAATTAACTCAGAGTCCGACTTAAAATCTATTAAGACTATCATAGAAAAGAGGTATAAGAAGTAAAAGTAAAGGTTACTTTTAAGTTTCAGATTGCCTTGCCAAATTAAAACTATTTTACGGAAAACAAATCATAATTAAAACAAACAAAAAATCATTATCTGAATTTTGATATAAAATGTGTTCAAAATTATTGTTTAGAAAAAATTATTGCTTAGAAAAAATTATTACAAAATGATTGTGTTGAAAAAATGATTAATGATTACTTAGAAAAACAAATATTTCGAAAAAATGATTACTTAAAAAGTGATTACGTAAAAATGATTTAGTAATAAATGATTACGCATTGAAAACAAATTTTATATCAAAATGGAACAAGGAAATAGCTTAATAGAAATTTATGTTATCGAATGATAAGAATATATTGACTTACCTTTTTGGGTTTCGGCGCAGGTTGCCATGAAAGAAACATTATCGCTCATCTTGGCGACAATCCAAGGGGCACCTCGAAGTATAGTCTAGTCCTATTTTTTTATATATGAGTAGATATAGTTTTTTTTTTTTAAATTTATATTTTATGTTATTGCAGAAAACATTTTTAAAAATATATTTGCTCAAAATATTAAAATGAACAGGATTTAAATATGTCACCCTCCCATGTATAAACATTTTATGACAAAACTCTATAGGGAATATTCATGGAAGCTATTACAAATTAAATGATACATTAAATTCCTTTTCTTATCTAAATTAACTTTACAACTTGACTAAATCAATTAGACTTTGAACTTAATAAAAAATTTATTTGATCACTAAAAAAGTCATGTAAATCCTTTCTATTACCCCGTCCGTTAGCTAATAAAAATCGCATAAGCGTTCCAACGTCGAACGTCGTCGAATTTTTGAATTTTTTTTTATAATTATTTTTTTTATAGTACAATGTTCGTTGATTGTTTTTGTTACGTACTACATGACAACTGTCTGAGGCATGCATGAAAAAACAATTAAGCTACTTGTAAACATGGCTGTAGCAATCTTTGCTGTATTCTTAATAATTCTATGTAAAAAGGTGGTCTAAATGTTATCGCTAACCTAGATAATCCGCAAGGCCGGATTAACCATTAAGCACACTAAGCACGTGCTTAGGGCACCAGAGGATAGGGGGGCACCACAAAGCCTAACTAAATGTTCGCAGTCAAATTTTTTTTGTTGAAACATTGATAATAAATTTATTATTTTGAGCTTCCATTTTAAGAGTAGATAACAACCATTTCTAAGTACGAAATTTCACATAATAAAAGAAAGAAAAAAACAAAAGATGTTTTGTATCAAAAATTTTCGGTAGTGAATTAGGTAGTGAATTTCTATGCGATAAAAGCTCTATTTATTTATCCATTACAATGATTCCATAACATACTGCTACGATTCATGTTTACAGAATATTTTTCGCAGTTGTAGAAGTTAATACTCCAGAAATTTGATATTTTTATGAAAAAAAATTTGATTTACAAAATTTTGATGCAATGGTTTGATGATGTAAAAAATGTGATTTTTGATGTGAAAAAACAATCTATGTTTGCAGTTTCTGCGCATGTTTTTGTTTATATTACATAAAATATTTGCTTATACTATATTTTTAATTATATTCTCATTGCAACTGGAAAAGAAGTCATCAAATTACGTAAAGGTTGTGTTGCAAAAATTTATTTCAAAAATTTACGTCAAATAATTTTTTTTATTCACTAAATTAAGAAAAAGGAGCTGTGTTTTAGTATCATTTTTCGAAATTTCTTTGTGGAGGAGAGGTTAAATTTAGGAAAAATATGACCACACACTTCGCATCACTTATGATTTTTTTTTATCTATATATATCGAATAACGAAATTAGATTTTAAGATTTAAAATATATACTACGTAATATGAATGCAAGCAGCTAGTTTTTGAATAAGGAAAGAATTATAGGTTCCTTAGTCCTTAGAGTCTTGTATAAATACAAATGTTATAAAAGTTGAGAACAAAACATGTGTAAATTCTCAATGTGAACCGGATGTTCGTTGACATTGAAAAATACGTTAAGAAGAGTACCCATTAAAACTAATTTAATTTTGAAAGCAAATGTAAGAAATAAGTAGCAATAAAATAAAATTTTTAATCATTGAATTTTGTTTAGTGCAAGTAAACTATATTTTGTGCATCTTATAACGAAATTTGTAAAAGTTATAATTAAGAAATAAGAAAAGTACTGAAAATTTCAAATTAAAAATAAATAGCAAATTTAAGAAAGATATTTTTATTAATTGAATTTTAAAATATGTTTAATAACTAATAAGGAAAATCCTTAATGATAATGATTATATATATATACAATATATGTGTGTAATTTCATCAACTTTTATTATGATGATAATTTGAACATGTAAATATTTTGAATATAATAATATTATTTCCGTCACTAAAAAAAATTTTAATAGTTGTGCTTAATTTTTACTTGTAGCTCGTGTGTAAAGCTTGCAACACGAACAAACAGTAATAAACAAATGGAAAGAGGCCAAATCAAGATTGCCAAAAAAGCGAGTTATTCAAAATCTAGAAACCATGTCACCTTTTTTAATTATAAATAACAAAATAACTGAAACAAATTTTCACTCCAAACTCCCCAGAATTACATAATAACATTAATATCTTATGAAATACGGCAGAGTTGAGCTCAGAAATTATCTAATTTATTTCTTTTATTGAAAACAAAATTATCCGTTTGAAAACATCGCCTATCAGAATAACATGTAGTAAGCAGCTGCAAACTTTTTAACTGGAACTAGAGTAGGTGCCGAGCTCGAGATTGTTTACATTTCTAATGAAAACACCATCCATAGAGAAATAAAGCAGTATTTTAATTGTTAAAATATCTACAATTGTCTTTACATACTTCGTTACTAAAGTTAGGGTCCAATAACAAGAAAAAATTGGAAAAATGATCTTTTAACAGAATTTCAACAGGTCTGACGATTCTAAGGTTGCTCAACAGTCTTTTATTCTTTTCCTCGGGCGTTAGACTTAGTTTAACGTACCTTTTGTCAGTATATCTGGAGTAGTATAGTTTGTCTGAGGTAAGAGATCCCCCCGCGACAAAGTCCGAAACCGTCTGCTGCTATGGAAACAAGAATTGCTCATTCCAGAGATGGTATACCATCTCTGAAGCTAGCTTCTAGGGCTAACACAATAGACTGAAGATTTCCTTTCTCTCGCCGAACCGATCCCTCACCCCTACTTGAAATAGTTATACCTCGTTATCATAGTCACCGCCACGAGTCTAGACGAATGGCTAGGGGAGTTCTTACTTTAGATAAACTATACTTACGACCTACGTCTGAATTTATTTACTTTTTATGTGTATTAGAATCTATTTTCCTCGAAGTTTAATTTCCAAACTTAGTAGTTTACTTAGATTTTTTGCTAGTTATTTTTTCAAAATATTATCTTCTCTGGATTTTAATTTTCTCTGTTATAACATTTATGTTAATTTTTTTCTTCTATATATTCCTCATTTTTAGATATTTTGCAAATATTTAAAAAGCATAAATTTTTTTTTAAGCTAAGGGGTACTTTTTGTTTTTATTTTCGGAATTAATTTTGTAAGCCACATTTCTTAATCAATGCTTATGAATGTAAATCCTTACCCCGAATAAAAATTGCGTAATAATTTTTGATAACATAATAAATGTTTTAGACATCATTTTTATTAGAGTCTCTTTTTATTGCATATTTCTTAGATTTTAATTGTTAGTTTTCTCTGTAATTTGTTGCTAATTTTACATGATTTTCTCAGTATGTATTGTATTAATTTCTTCAAACCAATTTTGTAACTATAATAATATAAATAAATTAAAAATTTACTCGAATTCTGAGTTTCTAAAAATCTTTGTTTTGCCGGTCACCCCGGCAACGCTACGAACCAACTCAGTGCCGGTCACCCCCATGGCATTCAAAGTGTTAATCCAATTTGTACTTGAAATTCTACGAATATTTTCGAAGTAAATAATCTGATAGCCTAATATCATTTGGCTTTTCAATAATTTAAAAAGTAAGATTACATTGTTATACGTTCTTTGACTTACCCCTTAAAATTTAAATTAATTCTACTTTGTTTTTTCTGAATATTTATATACAACAGTAAAATCAAAACCATGCCTGAATCAGGATGCAAGTCCAGAACTATGCGGAAATCAAAGTGTATTTGAAGAGAGAAAAACCATTTACGTCATTTATAGTAATATGAACATGCTGAATATAATTTTTGCAACTATAACTTTGTTTCGGATTTATAATAATAAAACGAACAAAGTTAGTGACTTTCATTTTGAATTGGCTTGCCCTCCCAGTAAAAAAAAAAAAAAAAGTTGGCATGTTACTGTTTCACAAATTTCAATTAAAAAATTTATTAATGGAAATTTTTTCATCTTTGTGTTCCATACAATGAATTACTGACTAATTGCAAAATTGAACCGCACAACTGTGATTGAAAAGTATCACCTGCTGTTTTTAAAAATATCTTTAAGAGTCATTCAAATATTTAGGGAAACATATTTTTCGAAAATTTTGAATTCCCCCACACCACTCACATATCATAACTCACCCCACCTGGTTTTCCCTTTAATTTTGACTTCAACTGCAGTAATTTCAGAATTAAATTAATTACGTTACGAATATTTTAACTCATTCTATATATTTTTGAAAAGAATACTTTTTAGGAACCCTTTGTCTTCTTTCTGTGTCAAAATTTATGACCTCTGAAAAAATTAATGGAAGTTTTTTTTCCAACTTATTCATTTAAATTTAAATTAGTTGAAAATTTTCTACGCTTATTTTTTTTTTCCATTTTAAAAAAAAATCGGAAGGATTTTAATGTCTATTCTCCTCGTTGGCAAAACTAAGCAAATTATAACCCTCTTTAGATGCTCACATAACATTTGAATCGCTCATTATTCATAACCAGACATTAAAAAAAATTTTTTTTTTTATTGCAATCACATTTAGTTTTCGATGGAATTTTGTTTTTAAAATAGTAGACATCTTAAATAATGCTTATATAATTCAGTTTGTGAGTTCATGTATAAAAAAAACCCCTCCTAATTTAAAAATTATAATTGAATATATATTTGTTGGTCTCTGTAGGTCTCCACTTTCATATAATGGAAATATAAATTTTTAAAAAAAGTCTCTACTCATCCTAGGTAGAGATGTATTATTTCTAAAAAACTGAGCTATTTAAATGTTTCTGCAGAACAGTAATAATTGACTTCAAAGATCATTAAAAGTAACATTAATTTTTATATGGTTGGAACAATGATTTCTGTTATAAGTGTTTATTTAAAGGATTAAAGAGTAAAATAAAAATTTCGAAGAGAAATGATAGGTCAGAAATGAGATAAAAAAAGCTATGCATAAAAAAAAATCTAAGAAAAAAGAGTTTTCTGAAAATTTTAATGTCAGACACGAACTTAAAATCAAATATATTCTTCAATAAAACTATTTTGATATCCTTTTTCTACCACATACAACTTTTTTCCCCACTATAGGGTGCGTATGCTTTTTTTTTTCTTTTTAAGAACACTATTAGTTCCTTTCTGAAGGATGAATAAATGTAAATTGTTCTTGTGCTGCTGTAAAAAATATGAGTAAACAACTTAAAACTTATGTGTATTTTATTAGTAAACAATGAACTTTCATCAGCATCTGACCTTGAACCTGATTGATAAAAAGTCAATAAATTATATACAATATATTTTATTTATTTATTTTTTTTTAATGAAGCGTGCTCACACTTTGAGTAGGACTGTACAAAGGGCCAATGTACAGTTTGTACAACTGTCAACATTGTGTAGGCGTAGAAGAAGATACAATTTTTTTTTATTTCAATTTGTTCTGCACATAGAGTTATGTTTATTTATATAAATACATAAAAATGACTTTTTCTTCTTTCCTTGTTGCACAGAATTAGCACAACATATATTTTTTTTTCTATTTTACAATCTTTGTGCAAAACAAAGAAGCACAAGTTTTTAAAATTATGATTTACATAACATTTATTCTATTATTAAATACAACAATGAACCTTTCAATTATTGAAATAATCAAATATCTTTCACTTTCTCAAATGATACAACTTGCACATAACCCCTTGACCTAAGTGAGCCTTCAAGAAAGACTTTCGCTCCACGTGCACACATAGAAATTCTTCTATTATTAAAAAAAAAAAAAAAACAATCTAGGGACAACCTGTAAAAAATAGTGGTCAATGGTCCATTCAAAATAGTGGTGTTAATAATAATTTAGCAGAGACAAACAGGCAGTATTAATTATTTAAAGGATTAGCGAGAATGGTTAAGACTCTAATTAATGCTTTTTCAAGATTAAGAGCCAGTACCTGTTATTCCAACAGATATGCTTTTATTATTTTAAGGTTTAAAGCAGTGACCTGAAGAGACGCTGTGCAAAATCAAGAAAATTTGTTGCTGATTCTCCGATATTAGAATCCCTTGAAAACAGGAGTGTAAGAGATATGTATTAATAGTAATCTAAATCTATATTTCACACACCCAATTTTTATATAAATATAACTAGCAACCATTCTATGATTAAAAATTAATGAAATCTAAATGTCAGAAAACTTCATTATGAAATTTGTTTCAAAATTATACTTTTGATGAAATATTTGTTCCAAACAAATATTTACTTATGGTTTCATAAAAAAAGATTAATTTTTAAAGTTTAGTGCCCTTGCTCATTAATTGGATTCTTCCCTTGGCGGAATGCCTATGGCTGTTGGCCCTTCCTAGTAAAACAGTTTCTAGTAAAACGCCATTGCCTGGTCTTCCTTATACTTATAAGGCCAGATGGGTTCACGGAGACTACAGTACTTTCTTAAAAACATCACTTGAGTTGGGGACATGGCACAAGTAATGATACAAACAACAAAAGAATTAATGGTACAAATATGCTGAAGAGTAAAATGACAACATGCACTGAAGATTTTCATTCAAACTTCATTGAAATTTGGCATTTGTTTCAGATATTAATACTGATTTATTAAAAAAATAATTATACGTAAAAAATTAATGAATTATAAAAAAGAACTCGCAGCTTGAATGTCATATCTAAAAAAAAAAAAAAAAAAAAAAAAACTATATAGGAATCCACATTTTACATAAAAACAAATCTTAAAAAAAAATAGTCACAATAAGTTAAAAGCACATTTTAAAAAGAAGGATTAAAAAAAAATTTCCAATGAATCTGATCATTAAAAAAAAATTTAAGAAATGTAGGAATGTGTTTATACAAGCGTGATTCTTAAAATATCAATTACGAGATAAAAAAGTATTCAGTAAATAATTTTGAAAGTACATCTTATATTACAAAGTTTTTTTTCGCCATAAAAATGCCATTCACTGTCCTGGATGTTGGTGACTTTTTTAAGGAATGAAAGGATAGACAGAATGTTAATTTCAAGTAATGAATATTTTTATGTCTTTTTGAGAGGAATACTAAAACAGAATAACAATTTTAAATCTGATTTCTTTTCTTTGATTTTTAAGTAACTTTAAAGAAGTTTCAAATTTAAATTATTATTTTATTTTAAAGTCTCTTTTGGAGAATTTTAAAAATCTGAAAGAATCTTAATGTGCAAATCCCGTTGAATTACATTCAAACAAAGTAATAAGTAAGTTTAAATAAGTAATTTTATTTTAACCATAATTTAAAAGAGATATAAATGAGGCTTTTGTTCAATATTCATGCTTAGCTAGCCTAACATGGTGAAGAAGAATGACATTTAATTATCACTATGCCTTTAGGCTTAGCTAAGCCTAACATGGCAATAATGGAGTTAAGACTCCAACATCCAGGCTCAGGTCATAAATATATAAAAATCACAAATCAAAGCAGTTTTTTTTTATACAAATAGGCAGAAAAAGAAAAACAACACACACACCTCATCAAACAACTAGATTCTGAAACATGCACAAGCTCTTATTAAAACTGCCAGAGCAAAATAAGCTCTCTTAGGAATTTTTTTTCTTCTTTAGCTTTTAGAATTAATGAAGGTGGACAGAGTGCCATTGGAAATATGTCTCCATTGAATTATACACAAACAACACTGATGAATTTGATTATCTATAAAATATGGAACAAGAGCTGACGACCATTTAAATTACAATAACATTATACACAAGCTGACGATTTGTGTATGCGCGTGCGGCATACAGCACCGAGCCAGCTCACTTGTTTCTTTTTTTAAAACAGTTCCTTTCTTTTTGAACACTACAGAGAGAAAGTATCACAGTGCAGCAATTTTTTTATACTTCATAACAACGTTTAGTATTTTTTTTTTTTTTTTAAATAGGCTTGTGGTTTTGGCAATACAAGCTCGTGCCATTTACACTCACTTCCACAAGCACTGATTGTAGCCAAGCTTTTATTTTCCCCATCAAGTTTCTAGCAGGCCAAGAAAATAAAAACAAAACGTTCGTAAATTCACTCTCAAAAGATCTACAGCTGATATAGTCCATTCCTATTGCTTTTCAGTAGCACAAAAATGTCAATAATACTGTGACAATATCAATACAATATGTTTCAATGCTGTAGGGCAAAATATTAGGAGACTTCGCTATCATTGGCCAGTTGTAACAGTGGCCACTGTTTCAAAAATTTCAAACTATTTGAAAAAAATTTTTGATATTAAAAATTTTCCTGATTATTCCCAGTCAACTCGGGTATGAATACATTGCAAATGTTCATTATCCCGAGAAAAGTCTGGCACAGAATTTTTTAATCACGTTTTTACTCAGCTGGAAGCAAAAAAAATAAAAAAATCTATCGTGATTAGAAAATTACCACGTTTTGCTGTAGGATTGTGACTCAAACGCGTTTCATGCGATCGTATATACAATATAACGGAATTTACATAGGATAAAAACAAACAAAAATAGTAAAAAAAATGGCGCATCACTTTGTGTTGTCCCTTATTTTAAAACATATCATCCAAAGACTAATATGTAATTGCCAGAGATTACTCCAGATAGTAAAAAAAATTAATGGTAAATAAAATGTTTTTTACGCATAAAAAAAATTTTTTTTTTTCAACTTAAAATACTAGTGTGTTATATTTTGTTTTAGTTCCTTGTATTTATTAACAAAATTAAAAAGTATGTTGATTTTTTGCTTTTTTTCTCAAAAAATTGTAAGGAAAGCGGTTAATGATGTAAGGGATTTCGTGTGCAGCATTTTTCAAAATATGGGAAACATTACAGGTTTCATTTCTATTATCAAGAAAAGCTTTGAGGAAAAAAAGAAAAAAACACACACACAACATTTTCAATTGACAGTGAACGTGAGACGACTGGTTGACAGTTTTCTAATCTATTGAGTTACCTTGTGGGCTGTGTGAGACTGTTTACTTTGGCCTATACCGGATGTCGTACACTATACCATCGAGCTCTAACATCAAAAATAAATAAATTTTATTCCTTTACGAAATAGAAACTTTGCACAGACTGATGAACATTAAATTTATTGATGTAAGGAATTGAAATATTTTTGCGAAATATTGCACAACGTGTAGAATATTCCTGACTCGTATGGCCTTCTAAAAACAAACAAAAAAGGCGATAAAATATAATCATTTGTCTTTCATCAATGATTAAACTAAGTTTCGCTTTTTTTAATTGACATTAAATAAACTTAATAATTAGACAATTATTTTTTTTTATTAATTTTTAAAATGCGAAAACAAAAATTCCATTTTAGATTACTGGAAAAAATATTCTTGTACAGCAAGTTTAAAATTTTCATGACACTAAATATACACAGAGAAGGTATTTAATTAAAAATATAAAATTCGTAAAGAAAAATTTTCAAACACTATAAATGAAATAAAATTCTTAAAAATTATTTTTTGTTTAAATTTCAAGTTTATTTAATATAGTCAATTTTTTAAATTCTAAATAATGTAATGAAGGTGAGTAAAAACCTATTTTTAAAGAGATTTTTTTTTTAGCAAAAGTCTACATTTTAGAGAAATTTTTTAAAAAGGAATAAAACAAGAATTTTTTTATCACGCCAGGAATAACAGGCTAAATGCAGAAGAATATGCAGCAAGGCAACAAGCATGACTGCTAACATGTAAATGGGAAAAAAAATTCCCCAGATTTAATGAAATATAAGTTTTCTGCTAACTATTGCATACTATCTAAAACAGCTTCGACAGAACTAATTTCTGGGATATTTAAAATTAAACAAAAATTATATAACAGTAATAACTATACATTTAAATTGACTAATATTTTTTTCTCCGATTGACATTATATAAAATTGAACGTAAAATGTTTTTGCTATACTTATAATTTTGACTGGTGTATATTGAAACAATTTTAGATAGTAAAAAGCTCCTTAATTAAAAAAAAATCTGAACCGGATAAATATAAATGTTTGCTCGAACTATCCATCCGAAATACTTAATTGTATACTCAAGCAAGCAAAAACTAAAGAAAAAAACATTCGATTTTAATTTCGATTTATTCTATCTTTCTTGGAATTTTTTTTCAGAAACTTTCCCAGTTTCAGAAAATTTTCTAAGATATACAAAAACTAGGTGGCCATAAGTAACAGAAAATGTTCATTACAGTTTGCAACTAGGTACATATCACATAAATTCTTGACCAAGAAATAAGTAAAAAAAAAAAAACCTGACCTTAAATGAGTAAAAAATTATAATTTTTGCTTAAACTATAAAAAAATCCAGAAAAATTAACACCTACGCAACAAATCATCATTACGGAAGTCACACGATCATCACATTGTCTAAAATGCTGCCCAACATTGTTACATAACATTGTATTGTCGCAATATTCTGTAGTACAATATTGTGTTACTCTGAAGCGTCGGAACGAAGGGAGCGGCCAGCATTGTGCAATCACAGTTATTAAATAAAAAGGAACTATAAAAAAAAATTATTACAAAAGGGAAAAAACAGAAGAAAGGAATATTTTTTTTCCTCATTGGAAGACACACGAAAAAGTAGCATCGTTGCGATGAACATCGCAACTCAGTTGGGTGTTAGGGACTCAAATGCAGGATTTCCAAAATTAATTCCAAAGCAGGCGTAGTTTTGGAGTCAGTTGCCTGCAAATTGAAGAGCTTAGGACGAAGCAATGCAAGGCACTGAAAATGGCTTTTAAATCTTGATCTTCTTCTTTCTATATCCACGCTGAAATACTAAACATTGATATATGCTAGGAGGGCAAACACTAAAGCACCTCCTATAATATATTTTTTTTTCAACTATACTTTATCTGCTTCTTGATCTAGAATGAGCACCATTTAACTGCTTCAGACGCATGCAGTTTCCCTCTTATACAAAAGTTTTTTTGTTTTCTCGTAAATTGCACGTATGCTGAAGTTAGCGGTAAAAAAAAGTTTTTTTTTCTTCCCTCATAAATTGCACATATGCTAAAGTAGTGGTAAAAAAAAGTACTTTTTTTCACACAAATAAACTGTTCTTGGTAAAAGTACCTGTGCACTGACAATCCCAAGGAATAAATACATCGTGTTTATAAAGGTTTGACAATGATACATAAGAATTTTTGACACATTCCTTAGAATTTTTAAACATTATTCCTTCGGAAAAAAAAACACAAGAGGAGAGCAGTAGCCCCGCTACTACAAAGTTCTTTTGCACCATATTATGGGGGATGGGTGCATTTAGAAACAGAAGAAATGGAATGTTTTAAATTGGGACTATTGTGTAGACACATGTCATGCATCAGACTCTCCACACATGATAGAAAGCACCTGAGCGAGTTTCCACGGCAACTTGTTCTTAGTGGAAAACTCATCTTCTTCCAGTGTTTGTATGAGCTAAAAATAGAAAAGAAACCAATTAAATATAAAACTCAAACTACATACTTGCCAACATTGGAGAAATAAAAAAACTGAGATTTTACTAGCGACATTTTTTTTAGGCTACAAGGAAAATTTTGATACATCGTGCATACTCATGTAAGTCAAGAAGAAAGTAAGTTGGAATTAATATAAGCACTTACTTACATATAGCAAAGTAAAAAGAAAGTATATAAATCTTAATCAAAAGAAGATTTTTTAAAATCATTATATATAATTACTTAAACCATAAACACTCATCATACTGCAATACTGTCAATAGCACCATCTGTTGAGGAATAACAGAAGTATTTTTGCCATCAGCAATAGCCCCCTTTTATTATTATTTTTTAAAAATTTCTTCAATAAATGCGGAGAAAATTGAGAATATAAGGGGGAACAAGAGATAGTCATAAAACACAGGAGTTTTCGTTAAAAAGCAGGAAGCTTTGCTATTGAACAGTGGGCACTTCTTAAAACAGGTTGCCACATTTTCAAACATTGAAAGTTTGAAATGATAAACCGCTGATATTAATAATGAAAGGTCTTTCTTTTAAAGCATTTATCAAAATATGGCAAGCAATACAAGATTTATTTCTAAAATGAAGAAAAACTAGAGTGAAATAAAGTTAATTTATAATATAACCTTTATAATAATTCCATATTTATTAAAATAAATAAATAAATAAATAAAAAGCAAAAAAAGTCGCAATTATATGGAGACTATTAATTTTGTCCTATGCAATGTACCATTGTAACTTTAAATGAACAAATGTAAAGAAAATAAATATTGCATGTTTAGTTTTAAAATTAGCTTTATCTGTTTCTGCTTTTTAAAGTAGATAAACAAGATCTATATCTATGTGATCACGTGACTATTTTTATATTTTTCTTTCCTTTAGTTTTTAAAAACTTGTTCAATAGATTTTTTATAGCTGAAAAAATAAATTTAATTTCTCTATATTAAAAAAAAAAATCAATACAATTTTCTTCCAGTTTTGTCATTGTCCAAGCTTCAGAAGACAAGACTGGCCTGACATGAGTTTTGAAGATTAAGAACATTGTTTTCCTAGAAAGAACATAAGATTTAATAAATCTTTTCAGCCCATAGACAGCTCTATTTGCCAGATAAGAGTCGGTTTTACATTGCAGGTGTCATTCTGTTGTCAATAGTAATAATTCATCCTAAATAAGTAAAATTCCTTACTGTTTCAAATCTATAAGAATCTATTTTAAGATAAGGATCTTGGACTCTAAGATACATTTTAAAGCTAACACTATGCTACTCAATTAAGAAAATTGACAAACAGTGTTTTAGAAATTATATTGAAAGCAAAAGAATAACTTACCTGGTCATTGTATTTCACTGCATAAGCATAAAGATCATAAAGTGCTACATTTGTGTTGAACTCGTGGGCATGAAGCTGGGAAAAGGTTAAAATTTATTATAATTAAAAACTTTAAAAAGGTTTACAATTAAAAAAACTTCGTCAAAGTTATTTTCTTATTTTTCAATTATTTATCAATAATTCTAATAATAAACAAGCGATAAAATTAAAACGAAAACAGGTGAAACAAATAAAAATTATTTTCGTATTTTGAATGAAATAAATTTAGTACAATCACATTCAAAACATTTTAATTTTTTATAAAAAATGTGAATAATACAATATAATCTTGATTATTATCTAAAGTAATTTGTCTTAAAGCAGAATAAAATTGTAATGTATGTCGCAGAACAATTTATATTTGGAGTAGAACACCTTATATTTGGAATAGAACTAATTATGCCTTAGTCCCTGTACTGTAAGTGGTACTGTAACTAACTGTAAGTGGAAAATACTTATTTACAGCTATAACCCTAGATAACAACAGATGAACTATTTATGCCTCTGTAAGCCATTTATGTCTTTGCAGAACTATTTGTAAGATAAAAATTTTCTATGCTCAATATAGTTTAATTGCGTCACTAAGTATGACAACAAAATTTTATTTAATACTTGTTGATACAATGAAAAAGTTCATTGCAGTACATAATATTTAAAAAAAAAAAAAAACAAAACCTACACTTGATTCTAGGAATGTTTAATATATACAATTCATAACTAATTGCAGTGTAGGAAAGAAATTATACGAAAATTAGAAATAAAAGGTAATCCAATATCTTAAAATTAAATTGTTGCTGTTATGAAAAATCAAAATATGTTAATTTGTAAGTATAACATTAACTAATTTAACTATTTACATAATTTTGTCGTAAATTACAACAGAAAAAAAAAATTATACCAGGAAAGAAGTTCAAAATGTAAAATATGATTTACCCTAGATTCCTCAGCAAGCATAGCGTTCATGTCTTGATCACTTATTGCTGCCATATTTTTAATATCTTTATAATACCTACAAAAAAAAGTGTTTTATTTTAAAGAAAACATTAATATGATAAATCAAGATATATCAATAAATAAACTACATCTAACCGCTTAAGTTAACCAGCATATAATCAGTATAGCACTCTTAGTATCTTATGGCATAGTGAAATACCTCTAATATTAAGGCAAATATTATTTTACGTGCTCTTATTTTTGCTGTATTAGTAATCAAATTAACTTATAACTAATTATACAATTATAATTCCACTTAATTTTAATTAAAAATTTACTTTTATTGATAATATTAGCCATTATAAAATGATCCAGAGATTTTTTGGTTCGATATCATAGGGCAGAGTTGCACATGAGAGTGCAAGAATCTCACCGAACCCAGCTCAGTAGACGTACATGTGGACTCAGAAGTATTTCATCAAATATGTAAAATGATTGGCACTTTCATACTGTATGGACAGGCAGTACGCCGAAATGGATTGTGAAAACGTGGAACAGAACAATATGGTTTGCATAATGGATTTGGAAATGGAAAATTAGCCCTTTTTAAAAACACTCAATGAAAAAAAGCACATTTGAATACTTTTTAAAAAACGCTACGCACCATGTTTTATGTATTACTTCAGCTAAGCAGTTAATCTTTTCCAAAATGTTGCAATTCTTTGCAACATTTAATTACAAACATTTGAAATACAAACATTTTTAACAAAGTCCATAAATTTAAAAATGAGAATTTAAAAGAACTGTAAGATATATATATACATATATAAAGAATATTATAGAATAATATAAAGAATCTTAATAATATAAACAATCTTATAAAAAGAATCTTAAGATTTTTAAATGAAGAATCATAAAACTATCAATGAAAGAATCATAATAATCTATCTAAAAAAAAAAAAAAAAAAATAAGGAATTTTAAGACTAAAAAACGTGCCAACATTATAGAAACAAAATAACGGAGATTTTACTAGCAACCTTTTTTAGGCTATGAGTTTTGATACATCATGTATAATCATGTAAGTCAAAAATATGTATATAAATCTTAATCTAAAGACTTTTTAAAACTGTTATTTATAATTACTTAATCCATTTTAGGTCAAGCATAGAAATTTTATAAATTGTGGTATTGTTTTCATTGAAATATGCATTGCATTCATTATATTACATTACATTCATTAAGACACAAAAAACATTTCGTGTATGAAAATTATAATTTATTTAAAAATTAAAATTGTGCATATAAGCACCACACCAAATCAGTGAACAAACCATTTAGTTGAACGCTTGTTTTTTTATGAAGTTTGTTTCAATCCTTTTTATGTTTTATTTACTGACTTACAACTTCAATACATCATGAAAACATATGATAAATCTCAAAAGCACTTATTATACATTTTCAAAAAAGTTCATTTGTCAATAACCCGCTTTAAGTTAAAAAAAACTTGAATAATTTAAAAATTTTTCAACAGAAAGTTTTTACCCCAATTGAATTACTATTAATTTATGAATGTCTTTAGAAGTCTTTTAAAATAGTAGAAAAATAAAATTAGTGAAAAATATACATCATAGATTTAATAAAAAAATATTTATTGAAATGGTGCATTTTCGCACCTTTGGCCCAAAATGTATGTTGAGTAATGTATGTTGATGTAATGTATGTTATGTAAAACTATCAACATACTGCAGAACTGGCAATAGCAGTATCTGTTGAAAAGTATCGATCCCAACAGGGGATATCAGGGGTGATTGTGAGCCCAACTCAAAAATCCTGAAAATTTCTCCAATAAAATCATTAATTACATATTTAAAAAAAATTAATGTCTTTATAAATTTAAATCATTGATATTTTCAAAACACCAAATACTAAATGAATTATATGCAGCATAATTTAAATGAATATATAATGCGTAAGTTTACTTTTATCTTTAATCACATTTATTATTCTACCAGAAAAAATATTTACAAATGCAAGAGATGCCAAGTATAATATTTCTAAATAAAACATTTTTTTTAAAAATACATAAATGTGATCAATAATTTCTTGAAACTTTTGGATCTCGGATTTCCGGAAACTTCCGGATCGCGTCAATCGAAAAATCCGGATTTTTTTCGGAACACAATCATCTCTGGGATATTTTAATGCATAATTCTTTTTTGTTTTCTTAAATAATTTATTCAACAAATAAGGAGAAATATGAGAATATACAGGTAAAGAGGGGAGAGTCATTTTGAAGGAAATGCTGTAAAATAATAAATACCTCTCGACCCAATCTTTGTAAACAGGAATGTCCTTTGCGTAGAGAAGTTTGCTACTGGGGGAGTCCTTTCCTAATCTGTGGTCTGATGTGGAACAGGCATCCATGAATGTCTGGGCAACAACAGACAGGCAAGAATCTACTATATTTGACTTGTGACTATCAAATACGAAATTAGGATTCTTTATAAGGTTCACCCAGAATCTCAGTGGAAGGCTGTAATATGAAACGGAAATCATCAAATCATGTGAATACATTATAATATCTCCAGTGGCAGAATTTATTTGAACTTTCTGCGACAAATTTCCCTAGCATTAATATTTTTTTTAAAGATACTTTTAATTATAATAATTACTAATTAAAAGTAACAGAAACATTGTGTTTACAGAAGAAAGTATAGAATAAAATTGTATGAAAACTTTAATTGAAAAAGCTATAGTTTTTAATTCAAATATTATAGGCGCTTTCTCGCATTTTGTAGGCGGAAAAGTGCTCGATTATTTCCCCTTTCAAATTTTGTAAATTATTACAAAAATTAAAATTTGTAAATAAATTAAACGATAGTAAATTAAAATTTGTACATAAATACATAAAATTTGTAAAATCTGTGCAGTTACTCTAAAATAAAGATCAACGACAAAATCACACGAATAGGACTCTTTAAAAAAGATACTCAAACAATTGTGTGTAAAACATGCTCTCTAAAGAAAAAAACAGACGAAAGAACATAATTTCTAGACCGAACTATCTTTTAAACTTTTGCGATTTCTGAATTTTTAATTTTATATTATTAATTTGAAATTCTAGCTGAAGCCAGCCATTATGGTCTTTTTTTTTTTTTTTTTTTTTTTTTTTTAAAATCACAAATGAGAGTAGAAAAATCACGATGCTTTCTTCACTTTCTGAGGCACAAGAAAGATATCTTTGAAAAATATTTTTGCAGAAAAAAAAAAACATTTTTCGAGAAATTATGCAGAAAGGAAAACCAAAATTGTTCCCTTCCCAAATGCAAAAGCTCTGTAACATTCTCTGGAAATGTTGCCGCAATTCTGCCACGGGGATAATATCAATTATAATTTTTAAATAAAATCTAACTTAAGTGTATTTTATGCCATCTTAACATAGCAGAGAGAAAATAAAAAGTGAGTACCTGTTGGACTTCCATGTGTGTACTACTTCAGGATCTGTGATGCCATGATTGAGTGCTTGATCATCTAAAAAATCAAACATGTATTTGATGGCTAATGGCAAGGCACTCCCTCGATGAGCTGTGGAGAAGATTGTTTCAAAAAGATCATCCACAAACTTCTGCAAAGTACCCTGTGTGCGGATTAGAAAAAGTGTTATTGAAGTCATTTTGAAGAACTACTTAAACAATTCCTGTAATTCCAAGTTCAAACAAATGTGGCATCAGGCATTCAGAAAATGTAGGTACAAATGTGCGTTTGAAAGAAAATAACTTGAATTGCACTAAGATTGATGCCTATTCACTTTTGGATAAGTAAATAATATATCAATTTTCATAATAAAACAATTTGATAAGCTATATGCATATTAATGCATATAGCTTATAATATGCATATAACTTTGGCAGCTATATACATATTAATGCATATAGCTGCCAACATTAATAAAAAAAATCCAGTAAATTTTACGAAATAATATAAATTTCCAAGCAATAAATTTTCTAAAAACTCTATTCCAATAGAGATTTCTTATCAGTAACTTACTCAATTTTAGGGAATTTTTTAAAATGCACAAAAAATCGAGAGAATTTTTATGATACCAGTAGACCATAAATTGGTAACTATGAATATGCAACAAACTGTCCCACACATTTCAATTTACTTGCTTTTTTTAAAAAAAAAGATGAAATAGTATCAATAAAAAAAAATTAAATAGTATCAATAAAAAAAATTATGCTTTTAAAAAAATCCTTAAAATATTAACCTATTATACAGGAATTTCACTGAAAAAGTGCACTCCACCAACCATTTGCAGAGGTTCCTTAACTCCTGCATTGCACTGCAATCATATTCATAATCTTACATAGTTTGCTTTCGAAAACATTTTTGCTTCACTAACTACCAATTTAAATATATTTGAAATGCAAAAATCTTAAGAATTTAAATCAATTTTTAAACTTAATTCCACTTAAAAAAGTTTTTGGTCAATAAATAGTTATTGAAACAAAATATTTTTAATTGAAGTAAATGACAATAAATTGAAAACTATGATGAAAAAAAGTAATTATGTTTTTTAACCCTCTGGCGGTTAAGGAAATGGGCAAAATTGGGAGAATGTTTCTCCCCTACACACAGTTCCCCTATCTATTAACATGGGAAAACCGGTTTTGCTATGCAGAGAAGACTGCAGGTTAAAATGTGACTTTTTACGTGCAGAACCGTCAGTGGGTTAAAAGAAATTATTATTAAAGATTCACAACTTAGTAAAAAACAGAGTTATAAATTTCAGAACTTTGAGCTAACGCTGTGAAACTATCATTATTATACAGTATACTCTCGAAATCCTTGATACGTCAAAAAAATATTTGCCCCCTTAGCATTACATATCCACCTAATGTTAATTTGAATTTTTATATTGAAGGATTTCTTCTCGAAACCTTGTTCTGTCGAATTATTTTGAAAAAGGAAAATGAATTTTTTCACAAAAATCACAGTGTAAGTTCATAGTAAACCAATTATTTTCAAATTATTTTTGTCTTACTTTATTTTAGAATTTTTCTACTTTTTAGAACATATTTAGTTCTGAAATTGTTATCTGAAAAAACTCCCTATCTTGAAACTTTTCAGCAGCCCTTCACCTTTGAGATATCGAGAGTAAATTTTAAACAAAATTATTTTTATTGAATCTGCACAAGTAAGATTAAAACATAATATAAGAGCATTTAGTTTGTTGATATGAACTTTTCCTTCGTAACCTTCCAATTTTTGTACTAATTATATTACAGTTTGTTTCAGAGTTACCTAGTTCATACGAGAATAGAATTTTCATTCAGAACTTTGTCAATTGCCTTAAGAATTAAAATATGCAAGAAATAGAAATTAAAAGAGATTAGAAATAAAAATCTTACCTTTGTTGCTAATAAACGTGTTAAATAAATTTCTGAAACCATTTTGTTTCCTCTTTCACCTTCTTTCTGTTCTGCATCATGATGCCTCACCTAAAATTGTTAAATTCAAAATAAATATTTCTTTTTTGAACTAAAAACATTTAAAAATCAGTATAGACCCACAGTCCAGAAATGAGAATCAAACTTTTTCAATCTTTTAACAGGGTTCTTACTTAATTTCAAAAATAAAATTACTTGTTTTATCTATACAATGTAATTTATCATTGAGAAAACAAGACTTTATTTTCAACGTCAAACATCAGATTTCATGAATAACAAAATATCACTAAATAACAAAAATATGAAAAGTTTTACTGAAATGAGGAATTTTCATCATAATAGGCATTGGAATCATGGGCGATACTCTAAATAAATTTAAAGACTGAACTTAATTTTTGACCAATTAATATGATAGATACATGTTTTTTAGCAGCATTTTTGAGAAATTTATAGCTTTTTTTACACAAGAATGATATAGATATAATATCTTTAACTTTATTACTTAAAGATGTATTTATTTTTCCTTTTTTATGGCAAACAAAACAGAAACAACAAACAACCTCATATCTTTTTACACCAATCTTTATTTCCTCCTTCATTATCAAATTTTGTCCTATTTCTATAATTATAATTTTTTGGAAAATAATCCCATATTTTTTTTAATTGATTAGGCAGAAAATAATAGTTCACATTTTTTTAAAAGAAATAAAATTTCTTATTCTTTAAACTTAATTTACAAAACTAAATGGGAATAAATATTAATTGGAAGTTGGATTTCATCCCACTGATTTTTTTCTCAAGACTGATTTCAGTCCTCAGGATTGAAGAGTAGTACCCCTGATTGGAATTATTTAACCTGAATCTCAATAAATGATTATTATTACCAACAATTGTAAAACTGGTTATTTTCCAGACATGAGACATTTTTGATAGATCACATTAATGTTAACTTTGATTTCTCGAACCAATTTATAACCCAAATGTAATTTTTCTATTTTTAAATGGTTTGTAGCTAACGATATTATTTAAAAATGGTACGGTAGCTCAAACATTTCATAAATTTGGAGATCACTGCTCTATTAGAAGTATCTTCAGTCAAACTTACAGGATGTTTGGCGCTTTTGAAATAAGATAATGTGCCTGGATGTTTTTTATGTTTATAGAAATTTCAAATTTGCCATTTAGGACTCATGATAACAATTAAAACTGGTTAGATGAAGATTCAGAGGTTTTCTTCAAAATAGGGCTCCCTAAAATTTTTAGATAAGACTGATTCAATAAACATCCATGGGTTAGAACAGGCTTTGCACTAGACTATGCAGCTTCATACCATACATAGAATACTGACAGTTTCATCAAAAGGCACAATTAAATACATGGTGTAAGACACTATACGTCAAAGTTTTTTTTCCTTCTACAAATACTATAGCTATAAAAATGGTTATAGATAATCTCAAGATAAACCAAATAAGAAAAAACTTTTTTGATGGGAAAAATTTAATTTTGAATTCATTTTTGTTGAAAATGAATTAACTGAATATTGTCCTTAAGTCCTTAGCACTGAAGGGATGATGCACAAACTGAAATTTCACAACTTTTGAATATGCAGATTCTACTTTTCATTCAAAATTTAGAAAACTACTCAACTATCTTGTGAGGTTTTATGCCTGCTTTTCAAACTTATAAATTATTATAACTTAAATAAGAATTATTTTTTTCTATCGTTTAAAGTTCTTAACTTATAAACATAAAATCAAAAACTTTACATAATCATGATAAAATAACTAGTTTCTGATAAATATTGCAGAGAAAAAAATTGTGAATTTTTTGTAATTTAGAACGACAATCGATACGGCAAAGAAAAAATATCTTTTTAAAAAATAGAAAATTAAACACTTTTTACAAATCCCGAATAAAAAAATGCACCTTTAAGCATTTTTTAAAAATGCTATGCACCCTGTATAGCTACGGATTTCGAAAATGATATAAAAAATAAATAAATAAATAGGAAGCAGATGAATTTCAAGCTTGAAAACTGTAATAAGGAGATTTTCAAATATTACATAAGAACGAAATGGGGAAGAGTTCAAAATCATGCTGAGGAAATATTTGAATGACCCCTATTTCAAGAAAGATGTCTTACCAAGTGCCAATATTTGTAGCCACCTTCAGGATCATGATTCATAGGTGATGTTGCTCTACTTAAAGGAGGACTAGTTTTTAATGCAAAATTTAATGTTTCTGAAAGCAAAGAAAATAAATAATGATAAACAATTTCTTTCAAACAATTTAGAAAATAAAATTTAATATAAATATTTTCATACAGAATTTTAGGGCAGGGGGAGGAACAAAATAAATCTATATAAATTCTTCATCAACATTGTTTAATTTACTAAAAAAATGAAAGTATACTTAATGGTATTTATACATAATTTAATCACACAGAAAAAAGTAAAGTAATCTATTCATACAGAAAAAAATAAAATAAAATTGAAATGAATTGAAAAAAAAAAATTTAATTCATTTAAAAGTAAAATTGAATGCAAAACAAATGTATGCAAAATAACAAAAATTGATAATTCACTTGGTTTTGGAAAGAAAACTGTATCTATACATTTTGACAAGATATTTCCTATTTTTGATAAGAAATTTTTGGTATGTTAGTTTGCAGCTTTTCCTTATGCCTGAAAATTTTTTATTGTGTTAAATTTTTTGAAATTCATTTAAATAAATTTTCTTAATTTTTTTCCCCTGAACGTAGTTTAAAGCATTGTTCTAATAAAGCTTTTATTCGTAAAGAAAATATGAGAAAAAATGCAAAATTAATTGTAAATAATATATTAAAAATAGTTTTTGAAAGAGTTAAAGTAATGCAGAGTTATTCATATCTATCTCATTGTTTATAATGCATAGAAATTTCACAATCAACAGATGACCGGCTTTATTGCCGCAGTACAAGCTGATGAAGCCTTGATTTTTATAAAATTATTGGGATTTGAAAAATCGGTTTCTATACCGTAATAATAATATAAGAATTTATAAATTCAAATAATTTTCACCATACAAAATTAAAAATAATTTTAAGTCTTAACAAATTAATTATGAATGTAATCAGAAATTTATTTTAAACAAAATTACCATATTTATGAGATTTCTCTAATTTGTCTGTCATGATAGTTAGATTATACATAGATGATTGTTTTGGCACAAGTGTCAACAATGCACCATCAGGGACCTAAAAAGATATTAAAAAATTTTAAATTATTGCAGATATAAATATTAAAAATAGTAAAATTAGATATACCTAAATAATTGTGGCCTTGGTTTAAAAAAAAAAAAACTATCAACATACAACTACTTAGTTTATATATTTTTCTTTTAAATCCAAGATTCCTCGGGATGTCAGTTTGTTGTGGGTGCAATTCGTAGCAGTAACAATTTGACGTGGGTACAAATCACAGCAAGCATAATTTCCAGTGGTTTTAATTATTCAGGAGGGTATTGTGAGTTGTTTATTGTTGCTTTTAAATAGCAAGAGGTATATGCACAACGCTTGCATAAGACGCTTAAAATGATTGCAGGGGTTAGTCCTCAGCGGTAGCACAATTATTTCGTGAAAAAAATAATGCAAAAATTTGTACTGTCGTGACCATATTTTGATATAATTTTCTACCCATCGTATTTGCTGATTAAAATATTCTACATAGTCCAAATTTAATTTTTTGAGCTTAATAATAGCCTAAAACATATTTTTAATAATTATTATACTTTTCTTATTTGTCGTCCATTTAATTTCAGTTTACGAAGCGATAGTTTCTGAATTTAAAAAAAAAAGTTACTAAATTTAGCTACTGCATAGGAAAATTAGAGACTTTTAAAACAGACCCTTTGGGTGCTAAATTATGGAAATTTGGACTTTAAGATGTAAGACCAATAAAAGTTTCAAACAAAATTTATTTCGAACTAAATGAAAACAGAACATTGTAAATTTAACTAAAAATATTATTAATGTACTATCTGAATGATTCATGAGGCAAGCTTTAAATTGAGCTAATTAAATGCTGCAGGTGGAGTACGGCATAATATTATGACAAATTTTTCAGTTACCGTCAAAACGTTTAAGATGCAAAAATTTTATGTTTAGACTGAGTTCAAGATTTCTAGTCATTTGCTATTACAAAAGAGTTGTTATTAGGAAAACACATATTTTCTGAATTTACAGCTGGCTGAAACAATAACCACTGTTTTTCATGTTCGATTACAAATTTGTGCAAGAAAAATTAAAATTACCACACCAATATAAACTTTTGCTAAATGCTTGGAGCATAAAAATAAATAAATACATGTTTTATTTGATACTTTTGACAATCATGAACTCAGACAGTTTGTGAAGGGAAAGTGGATGAAGGTGGCATGAAGAAAAACTAGACAAGTTTCTAAAACAATTACGATAGTGTTTTAAAACATATCTTCTTTATGAATGGTAATAACATATTACAGTACAGACCCCGTTATCCGGAAATCAGAAAACCGGAACAAAATTCGACAAATTTTCCAGCCATTAATAAAAAAAAAAAAATTTTTTTTTCCTCATAAGACTAAGATTTTTTTTTCTTTTTTGAAAGATGTTTACCTTACCATCATTTTGGAAATAATCATTAGTGTATTACTTCATCGTTTTTCCTTCTTTTTAAGATTATTTCCAAACATGTTTTTTTTTAAGTTGGATTTAACAATAATAAAACGGCTTTTTGTAGCGATTCAGAAAACCGGAAAAATCAGTTATCCGGAATAGCGATGGTCCCGATCGTTCCGGATAATCGGTTCTCTACTGTACTTTTTTAAATATTACACACCTCTATCCACTTACTCCATTAAAGAGTTTTCACATTTAAAAAAAATTATGAAAAGAGTATTACTTTGTAATGAGCTAAAGTATTGAGCCTTTTCCACTCTCCTTCAGTTTTTGTAGTGGAGTCTTCATCTGAAAGTGTGAGACGCCCTGAATTGCCAGCTCTCCACTCTGAAATACAATTTTCATTTTTTAAAAAATTTTTTCTTCAGCTAATGAGACAGAAAAACTTTTTAAACATTTACAACTATTAATGATTTTTTTTTTACCCATTTTCACATTTCTTCCCAATATTTTAAATATGGTACTAAGACACAAATTTTGAATTGCACATTTGAGCAATAACTTTTCAACAAAATTAAGTTATTCATTTTTTTGCCTACCTCAGTGGTAGACAGATCATGGGTTAGAATTTCCTTATTGTTGGTCTAGCAATGGGAGATTCCCTCTTCATGTGACATAAATGTGGGGTAGAATTATACATTTCATGAGCCACAAAGGTTTACATGTCCCACTGTTTGATCCAGGAGATGCTTTGTATCTTCGGTTGGGGTCAAAATTAAATAGGTAGGTAGGTATTTATGTCCTGAGTTCGCTAGGTTTAAGACAGAAAGGATTAATCCATGGTTGTCCTGTCTAAAACCTGTTTGTCCAAAGCCCTTTTATTCAAATTATGTCACAATTTGTAAAAATATTGTGAAAAATAAAAGGCTAATTTTTGAAAAAACAACGGAATAAAGGCAAGCTTTATTAAAAAAGTGTTATTTTTAATATTGCATTATTTATCAGTAATAAAATCATTTTTTATTCATATTAAAAGGATAAGGTATTCACTTTTGTTGTTTCATGAATTGAGGAGCTCATGTTATTTTCCTTTAATAAGTCAAAGCAAATTGTATAATAGGTATCAAATATTTATAATATGTAATTATTATGTATACAATGGTTACACACATAGAATTTCTTATATTCTTTACCTTTTACCAATGTTCAAGGTTTGGGACACTTTAAGACAGTAAAAACCTGTCCAAAACCAGTTTAGGATGTCCAAAAACCCCAATCCTGTTTACGTCACACTAGAACTGCACAATGAGCTATTGGCGACAGTCTGGGAAACATTCCTGAGGATGATCTGAAGACATGACATTGCAATTTCGATCCTCTGCAGAGGGGATGGCTTCCGTGCTTTGTTAGCCCGACAACCTATGCGGAAAGTCGAGCATTTTATGGGAAACAGTTTAACGAGAACCGATACCGACGGTCCCTACGCAGGCTGATCAAAGCGATCACTCACCTACTAACTGACCGCAGCCAGTGATGCTCGACTTCGGTGTTCTACTGGGATCTGCAAGACTAAAACTAACGGTATATTTTTATTACAAATTTATGGACTGCACAACTGTACATTAATTTTATCGATTACCAAATAGGCTGATAAGTTGAATAGATTTTGTGCAAGAAGCTGATCAAATCTAATAACAAAATTAAATAAAGCTTTAGTGCTAATCTAATATCCAAAATCTATGAAATATATGCATGCTATCCAAGATATATGCTCCAATTTAATATCAGAAATTAAATAAAGATTTAGTTGTAAATTCAAAAATTGGTAAGCTGTGCAACTCTGTTTATAATACAAATAAAAGTGATGAAACGGAAATTTGTAACCGATAATAAACGAGAAATTTACCCAAGTCGAGTCCATCTTTACTTGGTCTCTGTGAGAACTGTGTGTTCCTGTAAATGGCGTCAAGTGATTTCTCTTTCACCTGCGAAATTGTATCACAATCTAATACTTTGACTGGTGTCTCAATGTTCTCTCCGTGAGGTTCCAAACCCTGTACGTACACAGTCTGTGAAGACATCGACACGTACACCGTCTGAAACAACAATCAGTTCACACATTTATGACTTAAAAAAATTAACAATACAATGACTTAAATCACCCAAATAAAAAGTCATTGATTTAAAATATTCAAATAAAAAAAATGTCAAATATCATTTGTCATGTTTTTAAAGAAATTGAGTAAAGAGAAAGAAAAATAGGATGTTTCTAAAGTAATAAAATGAGTTTGATTTTTTTTTCATATACAAGATCAAACAATTCATAAGACTAACAATATTTTTATAGACAATTTATAAGACTTTTTTTTAAGGAAAATAAAATAAGCAATGTTCAGGATTAAGTAACTTTCTTACAATTTAAAATTTTCTGACAGAATGCATGCATTTAAAAGAAAACTTTTTTTATCTCGTCAAATTAAATATATAAAAACAATGTCATATTTTAGAAAAATATGAATGCAATGAATTTAGATAAGATATTTTTTGGTATTATATTCCTTAGTAATACTTATGGGCAAATGAACGACCCTGTTTCAGCCATACACAATAAGTAATACACAAAATTAAATAAAACTTTACAAAGTTATTTTAGATATATGCCAATTGTTTATCACATCTATATAATTGTCAGTTCCACACATTTCATTTTGTAGATTCAGTTTTTTCGGTAACACTAATTAATACACAGTAAGTAGTATGACAGTGACTCTTGACCAATATGTCTTAACTTAGTTGTGGGGGAAACATCAAAGACATTGTTTTAAGAGCTTAAAGAACATATTTATGCAACAGTATGTGTGAAACTATAAAAATGTGTGGAACAAACTCTGCTTGTCGACTTGTATTACAGATGCTTGTTGTGAAACAAACATTTGCAGGTAAAAAAAAACTTTGAATATTCAAGTGTCATTTATTGTAATAGAGTTTTATAAAATATATTTAAAATAGGGTCACTCATTAGTATTAATACTGTATATTTCAATTCTTTTAGTGCCATTTTTAATAAAATTGCACATGAAAATATTTTTAGTTTTTCTGTTACAGGTGAGTCAAGCACCAGTTATATAATTATAAACAGTAAAAGCTCGACCACACAGAATGCAAGATCATGGGCAAAAGCAGGATGCGCAAAAATTCGAGAACACTAAAAATCTAGATTTTAATATAACCTTACTTAAAAGAGAAAAAAAAAAATGCTTAACTAGCAATCGACAATTGTAATAATCAATGTGTATACAAATTAACAATAAAGGAGAAAAAATATAAATTGTCCATAAATATCATCATCAATGGCTCGGCAGCCCAGGGTGGGCCTTAGCCTTCAAGAAGTTTTTACCAGGCCAACCTTTTTCCTGCTAGTGTTTTTCAGTTTTTAAGACCAAAAGGTCTTTTTCTAGGCCATTTATCCATTTCAAAATCATTAAAGATATTAAAAAAAAAAAAACAGGGAGTTGCATTGCTTCAGAATTAAATGCTTGATTACAATTCAGTGAAATCAAAAGAAGGCATTTATGGAGAGTTTATTAATATATTTTACAATGTATTTTCAGAAGTTTGTATTCATCTTAGGAGAAAACAGAAAATTCCAGTTTTTGGCTAGTCACATTGTTATAAAATGTAATAAAGGGGGAATGAACGCACCATGCTCTTGTACTCAATAGACTGCCTGATGAGCTTCTCTTCAGACAGTGAATATCTGGCCTCACTGGAGACTGCATCTACTGGTCCTTTATCTACCTGTTGCTTGATGGCCCTGTACAGCATGAACAGAGGCTCTCCAGCACACTCCTGAAACATTCAATACACTACTCTCAAATACAGGTATTTGTCAGAATAATAAAAAAATATTGCTACTTAACATATAGTATTGGAAAAGAAAGGTCAACTATTTAAAGGGTTGCCACTCATATCTGTGAAAAAAATTCCGTTTTTCCCGGCATATATTATACACATTATATTATGAGGAAACACACGAGCACTATACTATCCTAGGATAACGATAGATACAGCTCAATATAAAAGAAATAATGCGATAATAAATTAAATAATTTAATAAAGCAAGCCAAATTATAGCTTTATTTTATCTATGGAATATTTAAAGATGAACTATCATCTTTATATATTGGATAGATCGCGCTTTGAGAGGTTTGCATTTTTAAAAGCCGAAAATTCCGTTTTTTTTCTCCAGTTTGTAAGGAAAAATTCCCTGCATTTTCTAGGTTTTCCCTGTGGAATGGCAACAATTTTGCCTTGACCCCCAGTTGGGTTCAAAACTGGCTCGATATGGATCCTATAAGAATATACATAGAGAAATCAATATTGGGATGACAAGTTTTTTGAATATTGGTCTTAGAATTCCCTATATAGGGCCTACATTGGCTAATTAATGGATTTAATATATCGGGTGAATCTGACAATTTTATATAGGACAATATTTTTTAATCATGATCAAATAATGACTTGAAAATGCTTGAAATGTAATAAAAAAGAAACAGGTTTGGAAATAAATAAATTTACACAATAAGTACAGAAAATTTCAATAGAAAAATGACTTTACTTCAGAGCTCGAAAAACCGCCCGTCCTCGGCGGTAAAAAAAATTCCCCGGGGACAGCGAATTTCTCGAATTCGACGTCCGCGCGGATAGTCATTTTCCTGTTAATGTTCGCGATACATTTTCAATTTTTGTTTTCTTACAAGAGTCTAGCGCCTATTTATGAAGACCTAATGCAGCAAAATGACCCACAATACAGCAACATACTGGGCATGGTGGAATTGATGTTTTCTCTGTCTGGGAGTACTGCAGTGGTTAAAAGGGGCTTTTCAGCAATGAACTTTAAAAAAAAACACACACATTACGTACTGGTCTTAAACTAGAAGCGTTAAGTGCAATTATAAAAATCTACTTAAATGGAAAACCCTTTTCAGATTTCTGTGCAGAAGCCTCTGTAAATCATTGGCTTGATTGTGGAACTGGCAAACGTCATATTTGATTCATTTAAAAAATGCAGTACCCTCGGATAACTTGACATTCCAGATAACTTGACCTTCGTCACTTAAATTATTTCATAAAAGAAATACTAGGTTACAATTAGTAACCTAGTATTTCTAAGAGAAAATTATATTTTTATTTATTTTGAAGCTACGGGTTAGTTTCAAAGGAGGACGGGTACATTGTTGGATAAGCCGTCCTCAAGACGGGTAAAGTTCTGAGTTTTTTCGAGCCTTGCTCTACTTAATTCAAGAATATTTACAATGTAAAAAGAAAGACCAATAAAATAAATACAATGGTTTTTAATATACTCTTGACATAAAACAAATATGTTGAAATAAAAACTCACTCTGAGGAACTTGTATAAAAGGAATGTGAACCAAGCAGAAAGCATTTTTTCAGCTACAGACTCTGTTCTGTAAAAATAAACAATTCATGTTAATGAAACACAGAGTACAAAATAAGTGTTCACTTTTTGTCCGTTAGATCAAATAAAGAGAATTAAAGACAAAATGCATAATTACTACTTTATTATATATGGGTATAAACCTAATAGCAATAGTATGCATGAAAAAGTAACATATTAATAAAGTAATACTATTAAATATGAAAATAATATGTAATTAAAATTAATACTATTAAATATAAAAGAGAAACATTAAGTGCTACATTTTTTGAATATTTGCTAACAAAAAATGATAATTCCTATTAATTAAAGGAAAAAACTTCTTCTTACAGATTATTAAGAAAATGCTCAACAACCACAATTTTTATTACTCAATTTTGACTACAAAATCACAGTAATTATGGATTAATAATTGCACATTAGTCGGTTATATACAGTAAAATTTAGGTAAGTTACAAACTAATTTAACACATCTACATACCTTCTCAGGAGCAATTTCGGATGACTTTTTCCTTCCATGCATTTCTCAATTAGTTCAGCCACTAGTGTTTTCAAAATACTGAAAAATTATAAAAAAAAAAAAAAAATCACACAAAAAATATTAGCATTTTAAATACTTAACTCAGTAAACTCTTTATTATTTTTTAGATTGGTTTGCATGACAACTTTAGATAACAAATTTTGCTGATAATTTGCAAAAGGAGAAATTTAAGGGAAAAAATATGCATGTTCATGACACGATTTTTTATATTTTTCTTAACACAGTAATTGGTGGTTTTTAATTTTCTTTTCTGCTAGAAGGATATTTGCTAGACACATTTGCTGTTTAAATATAACTAGCTCAGCTAAAATATTCAAACACAAACCAACAAGAAGCAAGGCTAGAAAATAACAAAAACTTTGAAGAGGCTGAACACTTCAATAACGTTGATTTTAAAACAATCAAGAAATTCTACTAGCAAGACCCAGCAACAAGAAGAACAACATGGAGAAGGTCAAAGACCACTGTCGACTGTCTTGATGAGGATTTTTGAATTTCCTATCTTTAATTTATGAAACAGTGCTAATAATTTAATTCAATGTAAATGGGATTAACAATATTGGCAGTTGACAACTAAATATTATTATATGTTAAATTCTCGGAAAATATAAATAACCATACTCTTCAATATTGAGACCAATTTCCTAATCAAGCAAATATAAGGTTGTATAACTTCTGACAGTAAAAATAACAATATTGTAATTTTAAATTTTCACATTACAATCCTTCGAGATACTTTAATCTTTTGTTTACGGCGCAATCGTATGATGAAGGTCGCCATTCTGGTCAACTTGTTATACCAGCCAGAGGCAAAAGCTTAAGTAGAATTAACAATCGTAAATATTAATTATTAGGATTAGTAACAACACAACTTGAATTGAAAATAAACAGTATTTTTAGCTAGAGAAATAATAAAAATTATAAAACCACTTACTCAGTGCAGTATTCCATTTTTCCTTGCAATGTTACCATTATCAAGGAAGCAACATTAACTCTAAAAAAGAAAGAAGAAAATATTTTAGAACATTAGCAAAAAAGATTTCAAGAATTGCACTTAGTAGACTATCCTTTGTTTATTTTTAATGAATTGCTTCAAAATTGCGGGTTTTACATTAAGTTAAAAGGAGACCCTAAAAGTCAATATAAACATTTGTGGTCAGTTTGCAAAGTGTCCGGAAAGGAGACCTTTTCGGTAAACGGACGTGGGATGCTCAAAATCCTCCATGGGGGAAGGGAACAGACCCTATACCCTGAGGGTGGTACATAGCGAGTGCACAAAAATATCGTAAATATTAACTCATTGCTAAACAATTATTGGACTAATTTTGAGAAAGTAATGTTTAACTTTAATAAAAAGTTAGAAACTAACAAAAAAAATTTGTTAATAACGCAACATTTCCCCCCATTAATCCTTTGAAGGTTATGTAAGAATTCGGTTCTCATTCAAACGTTGCTTCATAATGCGAGCAAAAGAGTTCCGCTCGAAAGCAAGATTTTGACCGAAATGATTAGAAACGAGCACTACTTGCGTATTGAAATTTTTCCTCAATGCGCACTGACGAGCTGAGCTCGTTTCCCATTATTATTCTGCATAGATTATGTAACAAACAAATCTTATGCATGAAATGTGGCTAGTTTTACCGTCTACAAATGGCTGTACGGGTTCCATGAATTTCTTTTCATAATGAAGGGGGAAATGTTTATTTACCTTGTTCTTTTTCTGAATATTTTGGTGCTTTTTTTCGGGTGTTTGTAAAGTAAAATGGCTAAAAAGTGAAAGTTATATAATTATGATGATGACTATGATTGTTAAAGAATTTTAGGTAATTACTGTATTTAAATGCTTCATAAAGTTTTACATTAGTTGTATATATTTAGTCCTCTCAATTTAATATTTGTCTTATATTTATAATTTATTATTGAATAATTTAATTTATAAATTATTTTCAAGTATGCAAAAACTGTTATTTATGCACTGCAAATACTTTAAGAAATTTTTAAAACAACTCCCACTTTCAACAACTGTTTACTCGTAATACTGCCCATTTCCCTAACCGTCAAAGGGTTAATAGTATATATGTAAAAGCACACCTTGAAAAAATATTTTAATGATAATTTTTTAATTTTTGTAAACGGCCTAAGGGAGTCATATCCTTGTTTAAGGCACCCAACAATGGCCAAGCACCTAGCCCTGTTTCTCAGGGCTCTATCGTTTAACAGCTGTAGCATGAATGCCACATAATTTTGACCTTCATAAGGTGACATGGACATCACCTGAGGTAGTACAACTTTCTCCAAACTTCCACCCCACAGTAAATGAGAAAACTTTTCGACTTTGGGAGATTTAACTCGAACTTTGAATCAGCTGCACAGATCAAACTAACAACCTCAGGCTCTCTATCTTCGAATTGAGCAGCATTTTAAACGATTGTTCTACTGAAGCACCCCTTGTATAAATCCATCATTTATTAATAAGAAAATGCTAATCAAACGCAACATAATAGCTAATATTCATTTAACAATGAATAAAAATAGTCTCAAATTGAAATTAAAAATCAAATTAAGAAAATTCCTTTTCAATCACAATAACCTTGTTTTACAGTTAAGGATTTGACAATCACGTGTGTTGTCATTCAATTGTATATGACAGTGAGAAAAACAAATATATTATGAATCTTGCAATATTTTTAGAGAAATTTTGATTAATACATAAGAGTATTATTCTAGCTGTCTACACTAATCTACTCTCCAACACTGAAGTATATAAGAGACATGACAACTTAAAGTGATACATAAAATTTTGCAAATTAATTTTTAAATGTGTAGTTTTATTTTGATATACATTAAGATTCCGTACAAGGGAAAAAAACAACAAACACTGAATCCTCTTGAATAAATTTTGATCAACTGATCGGATCTTGAACTCAATCTTAATGGTTCCATAGGGTGAACCCTAATATGCTAATTAATTAGTATAGATAATATTTTAAATTTGAAAGTCAGGCACAAAAGTGTACTTTCTCCGAATAAACATACTTTTTGTTGTTTACAGAATATCTGACCCTGTACATAAAGGAGGCAATTAGGGAAATATGGTCACACTAGTTGAGCCAGGAGAGCATTTCAAAGTTTGGATCACTTAAGTGATTTTACTTTTTGTATATTTCGCCTTTTCACATATTTTTTTAAAGAGAATTGAAAAAAACTTTTTTCTGAAAGATGATTAATTCCATGTAAAAAATAATTCGTAATTATTTGTTTTTAATTAATTTATTTATTTATAAGAGTCGAAAAAGTTTTAAATTGCAAGACAGATAAATTATTACAGTGTACATTTGAAATTAAGATTTCTCAGAAACTATTCAACCGATTTTGTTCAAATTTTTCTATTTTTAAAACATAAAATTACATTCATGAAAATTATGTAATAATATGCATACCTTACAATTCAAAAATTTTTTGACTCTCATAAAATATAATAATGAAAAACAATAAATAATAAATTTTATAATTAAGTACAAAAATTTCAAATTCGCTTGAAAAATGAGAAATATGGCAAAATAAGCAAAAAGGAAAACTAACATTAACCCCTTGCACTATTTTCAAGAGACTGACTTGCGATGAAAAATTTAGGCCCAACTTGAATATCACGAGTCAGGCTCGTTATTTAATTTCATCTCAAACATGAATATCACAAGTCTAGCTTGTAATAGACATTTCATGCCAAACATGAATATCACTTGCCGCCGTACTCGTCGTCTTAATCTCGGGCTAAACAAGAACGTCGGAATGGGCTCTTATCTCTTCTTCACATGAATAGGTATTTTATATGTAGTTTCCTACTCTTTTATCCTCTGTGTGTCTCTCTCGTCTTAGGCTTTTTTTGAGAACATTCAGGTGCATAAGTTAGGCACAGCTTGTTTTGAATTTCAGCATAATTCAAGGGGTTAAGGGGTCAAAACTTTGGGCTGCTCTAATGACCAAACTATTGGAACTATATTTCCCAGATTGCGGCTACCCCCTATATTTTGGGGGTTAGAAATCCAGATCCTTTGAAGAAAAAAAAAGATATGTTTATTCAACAAAGTATGTTGCATCAGATTTTTTTACTAAAAATATCCCCCACACTAATTAGCACATTTCAGGTCACCCTCTCGTATCATTGAGTCCTAGTACATGACAATCCGATCATTAGATCAAAAATTATTCTAAGTGATTTTTTTAAGCACTGTATAAACATTTTATTATTAAGAACAAGTTAAGCAAAAGAAAGGAGTCTTACCTGTCGCGCATAGAAAAATAACGATTAGATTCTAGTGTGCGTATAAACAGCAGTAGAAATGTTTTATTCATAATGAGTTGACCAAACAAGCGCAGACCTTTCTCAATATAAGGCTTTTTAATAGGATCAATCTGAAATATAATTAATGAACACTTTCAGTTTCAAATTCATAAAATAAAACCAGGTCATCCATGTAAGTTGACCTCCTATGAAAAAACTAAATTTCTCTTGTGGTATTGTCTACTATTCAAAATCTTTCATAAGTGGTGCAGAATGTGAACAAAATTTCATTGTGTTAATGGAATAATATTCAAAACTAACCTAAACCAATAGCTGAACAGTTAATTACTACTTAGACTATAAGGGGAAAACTACTAAAGAACTTCGGTGACATTGGTTTGCAATCACAGCAAAATAAATTTCAAAACATTGAAATGAATTTCACATTAAGTGTTCTAATTAAATACACTTTTGCGTATTGGTAATTTTAAAAAATTATAATAGCTGGCATTCTAAAAAATAAATTATGTTGATTTGATATTTAGACAAATCATTTTTTTAATAAAATTTATAAAACAAATAGTCACTACTTCAGTTAATTTATGCCTCATTTGATGCTAAATAACATTTCAAAAGCTATGTAAAAAAGTTTAATAACTTTTATCTAAATTTTGATCGGTACTGTGCATGAACTATGAAAATAAAATGAGATGAAAAATTATAGGTAGGTACTTTATTTATGTCGCACTGGAGCTACCACAATGGGCTATTGGCGAAGGTCTGGGCAACATCCCTGAGGATGATCCAAAGACATGCCACCGGAGGGGTTAGCTCCCTTGCTTTGGTAGCCGAAAGACCTGTGAGCCAAGTTGATCACTTTAAGGTAGAACAGTTTAACGAGGATGATACCGTGCACCCTCAGTTCCTACGCAGGCTGATCAAAGTGGTTACTCACCTGCTTACTGCCCGCAACCAGTGATGCGTGACTTTGGTGTTAAACTGGGAGCTGTGTCTTTATGATCAGTGCATCGTGGGACAAAAAATCAGTGACTCATCTAATTCCATAAACTGACCCCTAAATACATGAAAGTGGTCCACTTACAACTAGAATTGAGAATTAAGTCGTCCACTTACTTGCATGTCTCTCAGTACAGAGTGGTCATCACTGTTTGGCAACAAAACTTTCATGGCGTAAGTTCTATAATCTAAGAATGGAATACCACCCGTTGTCAGGTCGCTTGTCAAATCTGTCATCTCTGTTTGAAGTTCAGCAAAAGCTAAAAAATACAACACAAATAGTTAAAAATATAAAAATCAGCTCAATCAGAACAGTGTTTATAGAACAAATTTTGATACATGCCTTCTTTGCATTCACTAGCTACACGTAGTTCTAGAACATCCATTTGTTCCTGCATACTCTTGAGTACTCTAGAGCTTTCAGTTGACTTACGACGATATGCAATGAGGATGATAATCACTATGACAACCAGAATACAAGCACCAGTAATCACACCAATAATAACAGGTTTTGTAAGGGTGGCATCTTGACTAGACGGAAGCTCATAGCTCAGTTTGCCTATCGTAAATTTCAAGTGGTCTCCCACTTCAACCTAAGCAATGAAAACAAAAATCATAAATGAGTTTTGAATTTAAAAAATAAATAAATAAATAAATAAGTTAAGAAATTAAAATTGTTAAAAAATTGATATGATCACAAAAAGTTAGAAATTCTTTATGCTACAAGTAAAGTTTTGATACATCATGCATAATCATGTAAGACAAAAAGATAAATTCTAAATTTGAAATAATATAACCATTAACATATACATAGCAAAGTAAAAAATATGTCGAAATTGGAAATAATATAAGCGAAGTATATAATAATTTAGCGTGGAATAATTTAGCGAAGAAAAAAAATTGTCTATAAATCTTAATCTAAAGATGATTTTTTTTAAACTATTATTTTTATAAATACTTAAACTATTAACACTCAACATACTGCAGTACTGGCAATAGGACCATCTATTGAGGAATAAGAGAAGTATTTTTTCCATAAGCGGATATTTTATTGCCAAATTGGGAATAAATGGGTAAACATAACCATAAAATACAGGAGTCTTCTTTAAAACTTGGAGGTATGAATCATATTTTACTTTAATGTTTTATTTTTTTAAAAAAGGGACAGAAACAAATTTTTTAGCCACTGCTTTGTTTGAACTTTTATTCTTTATGAAATGATAAACATTAAAAACAATAAGAATACTATTTAAGTTTTCTATAAAATTTTTCTCTTTTAAAGTAAGTTATAGTTTCTAAAAAGCAAATGTTTTATCTTTTTTTTCTTTATTGGTAGCAAGTGATTTTTTATCAGCGGAAATTTCATTACTTAAACTCTTCCTCCATGTCTTCAAATTCAAAATATTTTTAACTATTAATGAATATCAACTCACCACAACTTGAGGAATTTTATTCTGGTCAGGTTTCCCATTGGCATCTCTCGCGGGTGGCTGCGTTGTGGGCGGTCGACAGGTGAGTTGAGATCGGGAGAGAGACGTCACATTACAGAAACTGGTCCCAATTCGAACAACAACGTCACTCTCCTGTGAAGCTCTATCTAAATTCATACCCTGAAAAAATAATAACAGATGAATACAAAACAGAATTCATGAAACTTAGTTTTTTTTATGAAATCATTTTTGGGTAAATAAGTCTTATGAAGAGGTTCACCCATAAAACTTAAGAGTATCGAGCTTATTTTTAGAAAAATCCTTTAAAGAAAAGTAAAATCAGAATAAAAATATCCGAATTTTCTTCTGTCCTTGAATAAATTATTAAGACCACCACACCTGCCAGATTAATTTTACCCTGTATTGTTTTAAAGTACAAAATTGAAGCCTGTATGTGAAAAATTTGTTTATAAGGAAAAGAAAATTTTTTTGTCTGATTTCCCAACAAATGAACATATCTCTACATTTGCTTTCAAGCAAAGATTAAATCTTAGTATGTAAAATTTCTAAAATTAAATCATGAGAAACAACGGATAAGTAGTTCATGCCACTATACAATGTGCGAACACCTTAAAATGACACTACCTTAGCAGCAAAATAACTCATTGGATCAATAATCACGAATCTTGGTTCAATGGGCCGTTATTCATCTGATATTCACCCTGCATAAAATAGTTCAAGTCACCCGATATTTTATATTCATTATTCAGCCAATATAGGCCCTAAGTAGGCAGTATATAGGCTGATATCGGTCCTATATAGGATCGATATTAAAAAAACTAGACATCCCAATATGGGTCCCTCAGTGCATGCTCATATCAGACCCATATTGCACCTAACTGGGGCCAAGGTAAAAATGTTGCTATGGTATACTGCAGAAAAAACTTTTCTTCGCAATTTCTATTTCTAATGCATTGCTATTTTAAAATTTAAAGTTTTTAGAAAAAATGAGGTGAGATAAACATAGAGTAAGCCACAAAATTTCAAATTTTGAAAAAAATGTTTTCAAACTACTGAAATACAAATATTTTATTGCATGATAATTCTCTCACAGAGTAAGCTTAAGTAATTCTGCATTAGTTGGTTGTATTTAAATATTTAAAAAAAAAAATTCTTTTTAGCACATGAAATTTCATGGCTTACTTTAAAATTTCCCTGAACTCATTTTTCTTCGTAACTTTAAATTACATATATAGGTGACATAGCATCTGCCATGAAGGGTTTCTCCATCAGTATAGTGTCCTCTTCAAATTTCAGAATAGTATAGGACTAAATGGGTATAGGACCTAACCTAAAATATGGTAATTTGTGAAGACAATGTTTTAAGCTGAAAACAGACACTTTTTCCTTTGACATATTCAGATTCTTTACTCTGAAATACGGGCATGGTATCAATAGTTTGGTAGGAAAGTAGCCAAAACTGTGTACTCCATCAAGTTAATTTTATTCCTCGTATGTTTCACAATCTGAAAATATTTTTTATTAAAATTTTCAAAAGCCTATAAATGAATAGCAGAGTTTTTAAATCATTAAGCTATAGCAAGTATGATTGTGAGCCCAACTAAAAAATCCTGAAAATTTCTTGAGTAAAATCATTAAATGGGCATTTTAAAAAATTACTGTCTTTATAAATTTAAACCATTGATATTTTCAAAACATGAAATTCTAAATAAATTATATGCGGCACAATTTAAATGAATAATTATCTCTAATCACATTTATTATTCTACCAGAAAAAATATTTACAAATGAAAGAGATGCCAAGTATAAATTCTATTCCTAATATCTTTATATTATATACAAGAATTTTTATTTATAAATGTGACCGATGTTTTCTTGAAACTTCTGGACCTTGGATTTCCGGAAACTTTCGGATCACGGTTAGTGAAATTTTTTTTTTTCCAGAGCACAATCACATCTGGCTATAGTATGCAGTTATGAAGAGAAACAATTAAATCTAAATAAATTAAGTTAATAGAGATGAGAAAAGAAAGGTCCCAAAATGATTAGGAAGTTTTTGAAGTTTCAAAGAATGTTCTATAAGCATTAAGTTATACCAAATTGCTGAAAACAAGTTCACAGATGAATAGCGGACTTACATTAATGGTGAGATAGTCACTTTTGTAGTATTTGATGCCATTCTTTTCAGAGAAAGGATAATAAATAGGATCTGGAAACATTATGAACTTGGAATATTTAAGCTGGCTGCTCAGGTTTTGGACACGTTCCACGTGGTCCATCTTGAATCCGTAATCCAAATCTATGGGATGAGCCTCCGTCCCAAAATCCAGTTTTTCAGCGGGAACTCTGGGACTCTTACATCGCATCTCAGTGGGAGACAACACTTCACAAGTCTGTAATATGTATGAGTCAAATATTTTAACTTATTAATACAAAACACACTTCAATTCTTAACAGATATCAGCAATTGAAAAATAACATAAGTTATAATCTTTTGAGAGGAACTGTTTCTTCAATTACATGCATGCTACTTGTAACAAAATTTAGCAGAGATTAATAATTATTCCTTAGTAATATCAGGACTGCCACAAAAAAAATGAGCAAAATAGTTGCTTTTAGTAGCCTAAAGCAGGAAAATAGTTGCCCAAAACTCTGAAAACAGTTACTAAAATAAAAACAAAAATTTTTCAATAATAAAACTAAAATTTCATTAAATGACTTAATTATTGACTTATGATTTAATTAACTCATATACCATGATCCATTTAGTCAAGTTGTTGCAAATGTGATAATTTTTACATAAACGTTAGTGTTCTAGCTTTAAATTTTTAAATAAAAATAAAAATTAGTGTATTTTCAAAAAAAAATAACTTTCATTAAAAAACATACTAAAAAATTTTGTCTAAAAAATGTTCTTTTTTTTTAATAATTGATTTAGAAAATACATATATATATATATATATATATAACGTGAAAAGTGATTACTCAAATTCGAAATTCAAGCATTGTAATATTGTATTAAAAATTTAGTTATTTAAAATCAGGCGAAATTTTGTAGTAATAACCGTGACAGAGAAACAGAATAGATTTACAATGGAATCTGTGCAAATTGAAAGCATTAAAAAGTGATGACTCAAATTTGCAGTTGAAAATTTTCACCATATTTTATTTTTTAAGAAAAAAGAATTCAGCGTGTTCAGAAGCTCCCGGGGGCTACAGGTTGTCATCCCAAATCATGGTTTAAAAAAAAAAAAACATCGCTAGGAATACAGAAAAGTCTCCCAATAGTCACCTTTTCTTGAAAATAGTTGTGTTTTAATACTTTTCATGCAAAAAAAAAATTGCTATAGTTGCCTCAGGCCAAAAATAGTCGCATTTTAGTTGCCTGTGTAACCCTGTAATATAGCTTAATTCAACAATTAATTATTAAACAATTCTTAAGCAGAGTCAACTGTTACCGAGAATGATTATTAACACTATTAGGAATTAAAACAATTCAATTACTATTAAATTATTCAACACAATTTGAAACTTAAAAACTTTGATTTGCGAATTCAAGAAAATATGCAACATATAATTCCAAAAATATAATTATATAGATAAACAAAATCATTCTATGTATATTATTACTTTAAACACCATTAATCAAAAACTAATATCTTTTCTTTAAAAATAATTCTCTTAGCTCATGCAAATCAATTTTAATTTAAAGCAACACTAAAAAAACTTCAAATTTGTCAAAATTTGTATTAAAGATAAATTTTTTTAGGTGATAAATTCTGTTTGTAGCAGTCAAGAAATGTTAGCATTGTTATTAGACAAAAAGCTCCACTATAGAAATGAGTTTTTATCAGAAATTGGTGAAATTCAACAAAAGAAAGTTCTAAAAAAAATAACGTACACTGTTGAACTCTTCTTCATTCACCATCAGGTACATATAGGGAAGTTGAACTGAATTGAGATTGGTCCCCTTTACACTAATTGTTATACCACCACTAGAAATCAGAATAAAAAAACTTTTAGACACTGAATAAAGTTAGACATTGAATAAATAAGTTTAGACAAAAAAACAGGCTAAGTGGTACTTTAGTGAATGAGCATTTTACTCAGGAAGCTGTCTGTAAAATACATTTTTCAATTAAAAATAACCCTATTTATAGATTTCATAGAGTAAATAAAATATTTTAATAATTCTGAGCAAAATTTTATAGAATAATCCTTGCTAGGCTTAACTTTGTCATAAAAGTAAAATTGGTTTCGAGGTAAAAACTCAACACTTTTGCCAGTATGTTACACAATAGGTAAAAAATTTCGTGTTTAACCGTTAACTCTAAAAATATGATAGAACCTATATGTACTATCATAAAGAAAGATTTTATTAAGTGGTAGTAATGTACAAAAAATTTTCTGAAAACAAAGCCAACACTATGAAAGTGGGAACTGAACAAAAAGTCTGAAAATACCTCTTATCATAACAAAAATAAATAAAAAAGCTGTAAGAAACTCTATTTTGCACAAAAAGAAAACATTTAAAGTATTTACATACTTGTTTCATTTTTTTTTTTTACAAAAATTTATGTTTACAGTGTGAGAAAAAAGAAAAAATATCACCTTGAACAACTTTTGTTCTAATGATCGGATTTTCACATACTAAGTGTCAATCTTAATGATTTCAGCAGGTGACTTCAAATATGCTAATTAATTTGTACTAACTATTAATTAAGTTACAAAATCAGACACAAAAAACACATTTTTCTTACATATTCGGATTCCTGACTTTCAAAATAGTTAGACTTTTTTTCAATAGAAAAATATGTAGACTAATATGGTATAAAAATTCATAATTAAAATTTTTTTCATACATAATTAAATTAAATAACATAAAATAATTATTAAAAATTATTCTTTGCATGAAATTATTGTTGGGTAAACAGGCTTTAGGAGTGGGTCAATTTGTCCCCCCCCCTGAATTGCTTAATTAGCTTTAAAAATATGACTAAACGCAAAAAGTGAAATTAACATTGAGGGGTCCAAACTTTGGATCACTCTCCTGACCAAACTATCAGGACCATATCTTCCAGATTGCGGCTACCCTCTATATTTTGAAAGTTAAAAATCCAAATAAGTAAATAAAAAAAAATTAATGTTTATTCAGAGAAAGAACATTTTTAATAAGTACAATTTCAAATATGCTAAATAATTAACATATTTGAGGCTACCTGCCATTATCATTAAGATTGACACCGAGTATGTGAAAATCCGATCGTTAGAATGAAAGTTATTCAGCATCTTTTTTTTGCGCACTGTACATTGATAGTCCAACAAGCTGTTAAGCTTTATATACAAATCATGATTAAATAAAATAAAATAATGCAGTAATATTAAGTATATATATGTATAAATAAGCAAAGTTAAAGTTGGAAATTCTGTTAAAAATGTTGAAAGAATCTCATGGCTGACTTAAAAGCATAACTAATAGGTCAAAAAACAAATGAGTTACTGATGAATTATAATTCTTGATTTATCATGGTGATTTGTCAAAGTTACGCTTAAGATATTCATTTGTCAAACATTTTTTTTTAAATTTAAAAAACAATATTTATACATTTAAAAATAAATGTTGTTACCATGATTTTTTGTTGTTGTTACTATCATACAAAATTGTAGCTAACAATGAATTATCCATCATACAAATCAAACTGTTTAATCCAACAAATGACACATACTTATTTCTGAGTGTTATCAAATTGGTGCTTAATGCATCTTCTAAACTCATAAATGCATCTCTAAATTATTTAATTAAAAAAGAATCTATACCTTGGAATGCCCTTAGGAATGCCTCTTTGACTGCTGGAACCAGATTCTACAATGATTATGGTAGGATCTTCTACATATAGAAATTTATAATCTTCAAACACCCTCAATCCATTGTCGAATTTGATTCGTACAGTTTGCGTCGTTGTTTCTTTGGAGGCAGACGTTAGACAAACAGCTCTGTTCGAATCACGACTAAAAAAATAAAGATTTTCTTCAGTTTAAAGCAAGGGTTTTTTGATTTAAATCAAATGATTTTTTAAAAGAAATCATTGAGATTTAAACCAACTGATATATATATATATATATAGATTTAAAAAGTTAAAAAACATTGTTTTAAATTATTGATACTTTTATTTCTTTTCTTAGTTTTAAAATTTATTAATGCTGCATTAATTAATTTTAGCTAACGAAATTACTTTCTTGGTATGTGTTAAATTCCAACACATTTGAAATTACGTTTTTAAAAAATCTTTTTGATTCTTGAGATTGAAAACACAGGTTAAAGAAAACATTTAAGTATTTTTTCCTCATAATATGTTAACAGTATATCTGACATTATCAGATTCTCTATAAAGCAATTTTGTGAAAAAAAATTTAAATGAGTACATAGATTTTTTTAACAATATTTTTAGCTTAACTTATCTATTTTGATATAGGGCTAAAAATGAATATTTTAATATAAAAATATATAGATAAAATATTTATTTATTTCTTAATGAATCATAATCTGTTACATCTATTTTGCCATTTTAAAAATCAAGAGTAAAAAAAAAAAGAAATCACAATTTTAAATTAAAATTATGGTTTGGTAATTGAAACTTTGTTTTAATAGTTAAAGTATACTTTAAATCCTCTATCTCTTTAAATTTCAATCATGCATTTGTTTCAAAATGGTTGCTATGCATTCAAACTATGTATTACAATGAAAAATTGTTTTAGGTATTTATAAAGTTTTTTTTTTTTAGTCATAAATCAAAGTCTTTACATGATATTTGAATAAAAATCAAAAAAATCCGATTTAAATATAAAAAAAATCAGATTCTTTAAAAACTTTTCAAAAAAATATCACAAACTCTGATTTAAAGTGGAATACTTTATTCAAATAAAAAGATATATAAATTAGATGTATAAGGTAAGATATGTTTAAAAAGTAGCAAAAGTATGAAACAAAGCTTTTTACCCAAGATCATGTCATTAGATGTTATTAGAGACGAGATTATGTGTTTATCACGCAGTTGTATCCCCATATATAACTTCCTTTGTTGAATGATATTGATTTTACAATATTATTGCTTTTACAAGATTAACGAAAATATAAATGCGTATATGCTTATAAATATGTACAAGAATCGAATACTAAAACGAAATCAAGGGTGCTAAAAAGAAAAATGTAACCAAATAGCCCTTTATATCTATATCATTTTCTGTTTTTTGCTTCATATGTTTTTTATACGGTTTAAACAAAAACCAAAGATTAAAATAAAATCATTATAGTACGAAATTAGATTCAATGTTTATTTGGTATTATACTTCAGATATTATTTATAGTTCTTGAATTATTCGAGGTTTCATGAATATTAAATAAGAAACATTTTCTTTTTGGCTTTCTTCCTGAAAAAATCACCTGTTACAAAAAAATTTAATGAAAAAATTAATAATGGAAAGCAACTTAAAAATTCAAGTGCCAAATTCTTCATGTTGCAATTATGCTGCATTAATAGAATTCTGTATCAGATAGAATAAAACATTAGAATGCATGGCTCTAACTGCTGAAAAAACAGCGGAAGAATGATTTGGATTGATAATGAAATACGACACAAAGTTGCATCAAAAAATGATTTTTTAAATGGGCAATTAAAAACTTGCATGTTATAATATCGTAGTTAGAAAACCAGAATTTTTAAGAAAATGCGGAAATGTAAAGCAATAACTGCTGAAAAATAGAACAACTTGAATTCACGATGAAATCAATCAGAACAAAGTGCGTTGAGGTGATTATTTAAATGTGGAATTTGAAACTAGCGTGTTGTAATGATCGCTAGGTAAAAATTTGTCATTTTCAAAAACAAAAAAAGCTTAGCGAAAACTGCATTTAAAACGATAATTTCGTTTTATGATGAAATTGGCGTAAATAAAGGGAGTAAAAAAGTGTGCAATTAAAAAATATTAAATGTAAGATTTAAAACTCACGAGTTGCAATATTGTATTAATTGGATTTGAATTTCAAAAGCCATGTGAAAATTTGTAAACAAACTGGCAAAAAAAAAAAAAAAGAGGATCAAAAATCACTTGGATTTAGAATTGAATCCGCAAAAATAAAGTTAGACAATAAGTGATTACTCAAATTTGCTTACCTTAAAATAACATTATAGTTAAACATGGAATAATAACATAGCTACCCATGGAATAACAACATAGCTAACCATGGAATATTTTCATGTTTTCTTCTACTAATGTAAAGCAAATGTAAGCTTGTTGAAATTCTGATGCCCTCCATTAAAATGAATTTGTCGTAAAACTTTACCAAATACTGTACTCTAAGTTCGGTTCAAAATTGCAAAACAACGGGTTTTAGTATTAAAAAATTGCTACCTGCTGACATTGCATGGTAGAGCTCCAACAAAAGCTTCAGCTTGGCTTCCAGCATCCATATGCAACCCCCAAATTTCTAAAATGGTCCCTCCTGATCTTGGACCTTTACCTGGTTTGATGGATGTAATTCTTGGATTCTAAACAAAGGAAAATTTTTATTCACAATGAGTCAAAAGAGTGCAATTGCACAAATAAATTAGAAATCAAATAAATTAAAAATTATATTTTGTTACTTAATATTATTAAATTCATCAATTATGAGACATATTGATTACATTCCTATATATAAACTCTGCTCAATTAGAAGATATGAGATAAAAACCTTTAATAGCATAGTTGATAAAACTGACACATTACTTTTTTATGCTCAAACTATATTTAGTTTGAAGAATTTAAATAACTTATGTTAAACTTGATAATGCATTAAAAATTCAAATGCTTTTTTAAAAATGCAAAATTAATTAAATTATTTAAAAAGTACCTAAAAGCTATAGATGCACACTTGAAAAAAGATGTTTGAAAAAGTAATATTACAAGCATTCAAAAAGAATAGTTTTTCTCAACTTAATACTTAAAATATTAGGATATTTTTTTAAGTTTCTTAGTGTCCTTGATGACAATTGTAAAACTGATAAGGTTTGCCCGCAAATTTTGAAATTGAGAAATATTTCTGCTTACAATAGAGAAAGAATTCTTATTTTTCAATCTGCTATATTTTTGCTAACTGATTAGAAATCAAAGTAAGGTGCACAATTGTTTCATAACTGAACATATCTAAACCCCATGGATAGGTAAATCTCTGAGCAGTAACTTTATTTTAGTCAATAAGATTGCAATTATTGTCTTGTGAATTTATTATTATCAGTTGAACTATATTCTGTGAATCGATAGTACCAATTTGGTGTTAGGCACTCAAATGATATTTTGCTAAAAGTCACCACTTAGCCTCCAAAATATAATTATTATATGTGTTAAGAATCAATAATGATTAGTATGTTCGGTTGTTATGACTGAATCGATTGATGCATGCAACATATAAACATTACAAATGGACTATTATAACCCTGTTATAGATTTCTCCCTTTCTAGATTGAATGACTGCCTTGCTGCTAACAATTTTTACAATCTTTATTCCTGTTAAATCAAACGTTCTGCAGCGATTGTGACAAAGTGAAAAACTCTGAAAATTTCAAGGGCAAAAAATTTATATCACGATATCAATTTGTATATTATACATGTTTCATGTTTAACATAATTGTTTTGAAATAAGATTTATAATTAAATTCCCTACCAGTGATGAATTTCATACCTTTTTAGTAACTAATTTAGGAAAAAATCATATTTCTTGAAAGTATTGCGATATTGGATTTTAAAATAGCAGGAATATGAATCGCGATATACGATCTTAAAACCACATGAATACAAATCACAATGTGTAACTTTTAAATTAGGTAAATACAAGAATCAATGTTTGATATTCAAACCGTGTGAATAGGAATCGCGATATTAGCAAATTTCGGAGCAGTTTCAAATGATTCAAAATTGCGAAAATCTGCCAAAATAAAAGAACCAATTGGCGAAAATCAGCTAAAACAAATTAATCATTTGTCAGATTTCTGCCCATTGACAGAAGAATCATGTGTAAGTAAGCGTCTCGTTAGAGGGAAGTAACAAAACTTTTAAATTTTGAATTTTAGATTGAGTAATTGCCCGAAAATTTTGAGGAATTACAAGTTTTTGATTAGTGTAATGATTAAGTCCGAGAACCAATGGTCTTCATAAACACGGAATTCCGCTATATTCCCAGAAAAATCATTTGCCCTCCTACTAATTTTTAGACCCGCATAATACAACCCCCCCTCAGAATACAATCCCCCTTGTATGTTGCTAAAAACATTTATGTTTGTGACAGAGGGTTGTTCAAATACTTACAACAAATGAGTATTGCTCCCTGGATCGCGCAAAATAGTCATTCAATACTTTGACCTCGATGAATCCATCCATGTGAACACCCATCAATCCATTTGTTAAATTGGGTGGCTTCTCAACATTGCAAACAATTCTGCAAAATAGAACAAATGAACCATTCAGTAACAGTAAAAAATATTGGAATTCATAACTACATATCAAATCAGTTATTAGCACAAAGAGGATACTTACTATACAGTGGGAGACAAAGTCTTTTGCATAAAATATTCTTTAATTTTGTATCTCAAGCTTTACAACTTACTGAATAAAAATTTTATTATGATCATAATCCTGATTTCATTATAATGTTCAATTATATTATACAACTACAACCGCACCAAATTTTATCATTATACTTTACAGTTTGGAAGTAATATTGCCATAACTAATTTGAACTGTAATAATTTAAAAACATTTTTTCCGGCATTCGAAACTTCAGAGTTTACTCACCAAATTCACTTTTTTCGAAACTTTAAAATATCAATAGATTTGAAACAAGATTAATTTTAAAAAGTTTCTAGCATAGTATGGCACCTTCTTAAGGCATATAGTCTACATTGAAATGATAAGTTTTAGTTTAACTTTTCTTCAAAAATACTGAATCTTCTCAAATTTATCTCATATTTTAGCACTACCTTTACTTAAAACTGAAAAAAAAGGAACTTTTGAAATTCAATTTGTTATAAAATTATTTTTTGAAATTCTTTTTAAAAAAAGATGCAAAATTTGCAATAAAATAAAAAATAAAATGAGAATTGTAAAATAAATGTATAAGATTTATTGGTCAATTCTAAGTTAAAAAAAAACTCAGTTTAATTATGTTCAAACACTAAGTTACAAATTTAGTTGACACATTAAGAAATCCTTTTAATGCAGTAAATCATCGCATGAAAAATAATTAGCATTAACAGGGTGCATAGCCAGATTTTTCAACAAAAAATAAGCACCTTTTAAGCACTCAAAAAACGTTTTTAATCACTTTCCAAAAAGAAAATCATAATTAGGATCTGTGTAGTAATGAAAATCATTTTTTTCTATCGTTTAAAGTACTTAATTTAAAAACATAAAATCAATAAAATTCAAAAATATTTTCAAAACCTTTACATAATCATCATAAAATAACTAGTTTCTGATAAATATTGCAGAGAAAATTGTGAAAATCATGCATTTTTTGTAATTTAGAAGGACAATCGACATGGCCGAGAAAAAATATCTTTTTGAAAAGACAGAAAATTAAGTACTTTTAGCAAACCCCGAATAAAAAAAGCCTTTAAGGCTTTTAAAAAACGTAAATCAAAAATAAGCACGTTTAAGCACTTTTTAAAAATGTTATGCACCCTGATTGAATAGAAATAGTTGAAAATGGTATCAAATTTCAATATTGATAAATTTATTACAACTGTAAACTCAACTTGCATAAATTTTGACGGAAAATTAATAGCTATGTTTTAATAATAAATTTTATAATGCAAAAAAAAGAAAATATGTAGATTTGATCATTTTTTAAAATTAAATATCTTAAAACAACGTGTTTTGATTTTTACTTTTATTCGTTTAATTTCTAAATTTATTTTTTTAAGGACACACAAAATGTTTTAGGGATTAAATGAAGATTTTAATTATTTGCTTCAAATTGCTAAAAAAAGTTAGATTTACTTTATACATAAAGCAATACTTACTGAGTTGTCTTTACGTATAACTCTTCATGAGGATTGCATTCGGCAATTACTTTCCCGTCTTCGTGTATCACTCTCACTCCACCAGCTATATCGTTGTACACTCTGCCCAAGTTGATTCCATGGATTGTAATGTTTGTACCACCTTCCCAAGGACCAGATTTCGGGTAAAACTAATTAAAAAAAATCATCTTATTAATGCACAAAATGAAGGGTTTATTATTTTATGCAATATATTAAGCAACAACCTAAATATATACTTTTAGTGAAACGTATACATATTAAAAGACCTGGAAGTTTGAGTTAGTTCTTAAATTTCACTATCAGCTAAAGACAATATCGGTTACTTTTTAGATACATTTCTCCTCCGTGGCAGAATCGTGGCGATACACAGAGTCTCGCAGATAGATTTTTAAGTAAAAAAAATTTGGTTTTCTTTTCCGTAAAAATTTTCGTTACCTTTTTTAAATCAAGTTTTTACTGTTGAATTCCTCGTAGCTTTTGAAATCAGATACTTTAATATCCTCTTATATTATTTGCTCTTAACACAATATTATTGATTACAACTGAATCTCAAAGTTTCAAGCATTTAGTTAACCTGTTTCGAAAAGTCCGAATTGTCTCATTTGGCTGTCGATCATTCCCCCCCCCCCGGTAGTTACTGCAACAGATTTCATGATTTTTTTATTATTATTTTTTTAATGAGATGATGATTTACAAAATTCGAAATAATATGCTTGTTTCTCCCTTACAAAATACAAGAATATTGCCCATAATATTACAATAAAAAAAATATTACACATTCAATTAAAAGAATTATTTTATTTGATCCCAAAAGCATGAAAATAGTTGCCAAAAACTATGAATAAAGTTGCCAAAATAAGAACATTAATTTTTTAATAATATGAGAAAAATTTTATAAATTACTTAATTATCATATACCATGATGCATTTAGTCAAGTTGGTAGCAAATATGATAATTTTTATATAAACGTTAGTCTTCTAGCACTATTTTTTTACATTAAAAAAAATTTGTATATTTGCAGAAAATTAAATACATAAAAGTTTTTTCTTTTCTTGAAGTTGACGCTTCTGTTACTTTAAATCAGTAACATGTATATTTGTTATTTTAAAAATATATTGCAGAATGATATTAGCATTTAAGAGGTACGTTGCAGAAAGCCCGAAAAAATTCCGCCACAGGGCTTCTTTTAATTATTTATAAAATGTGTGGTCAAAATAATTTGAAATCAAATGCTGAAACAGAAATTTTGCTATCGCTTTAAGTATTTTGGAGCAATCTAAGAAATTGGTAGGTCCGATTTTGTACAAGATCTTTAATAATTTGTATATAAGTTAACTAAAGGTGAAAAATGAATATAATTTAAATAAATTAGATTAAAAAAGAAAATATTCTTACGGAAGTAATCTGTGGGTTTGGGCAGGTTTGCTTTCTGTCAAGCCAAAGAGTTGGTAAGCGATTGCAATGTTCATAAACTTGGCAAGAGTTGTCAGCATCCTGACACCATCCACATTTGTATTTATCAGGTAGTTCTAAACAAATACCACAGCTTTGGGCCATTCCAGAACATCTAAATATAAGAACTAAGGGAGAAAAAAAGATATACGTAAGAGATTCACAAAACATATTAAATAAATAAATAAATAGAAAGTGAAATCATTGAGAACACAATTTCAACACAAAATTTAATACAGGGCAATTCAAATTGAATATAGCAATTACAAACGGCTGTAGCTATTTAATGAAAAATAATTTATTGATAAATTTACACAAAATGTAAAATGAACTTCAAAATTTTGTATTCATACGTCATAGATTTTTTTATGTGACTTTCCTTGATGACAATGATTCAGTTCTAAATACATGTCATTTTTGGCCATTTCCAGAATTTTTAAAAATTTAGATGTTATTACAACATGCAAATCGAATAAACTCTTTTTGACACATTCGATTTGCGACGACTACATTGTTAATATTCATGCTTATGCTGGTCGTTTCTGGGCTGATTATATATATCTTTTCAGTCATTTCTATGTGTTTTTTTTAAATACTTTTTTCAAAATTCAAGAGCTCACTTTTAACCACTCAGTTCGCAACTATTCCGTTGTAATTACACAGTTTTTTTTTCCGATTGTGATTTTCGGAAGTTATTAATAATTTTTCAACCGATTTCATGCAATTTTTCAAATTTAAATATCATTAATACTATATTACAACAATGTGCAAATTTTGAATTTGAGTTATTTCTAGAAATTCTGACTATTTTAGGACTTTCATGACCCTTTTTTAAATTTGTAACTGGTAGGAACCCTGCTTGAAAACTTTTTAACAATAAACATTTTTTTAAAACTCTATTTAAATAGTTAATGAGCCCTTATTTTATTACAGGAAAAAAAAAACTACTATGATAACACATTTACAAGCCTTTGTCTCATTCATATAAAACACAGCTCATTACACTAAAACATTAAAAGGAACTGTAATAAAAGAGAGAACTAATAATAATAAAAACTGAAATAGCTTAAATGTATATAATAATAATAAAATAAAAACCTGGGACATTAAAAAAAATCATGTTTATATAACCTTTCTTTTTGATAAAAGTAAATGTATTGTTTACCATGGATATTTTCAGGATTATCAAATGGTTTATTTACATCCCAAATCACAGCAAATGCAGCGGTGATATTTGGTGCTTGAGTAGTATAAGAAAACTGAAAGAGAAATTGGAATTTAAAGACTATATACATAAAAAATAATTTTATAAAATCAAAATATGTCACAAATGTTTGCAAAGCAGAATTTTAACACAAATGAAAATAATTTTAGTAAAATATCATGTATAAGTATCTATCGGCTGGTAATAATTCCTATATAATTAAATATTTGTCCACACAATCACTGTCCAACCCCATTTTGGAAATTCCAGGACATTAAATTACACAATTTAGCATCTTCAAAGGTCAGACTTTATCCTTCATCTATATTCCAATAACATTTTAGGAGCATTTCTCTTAAGCTATGCTAATTTGCTTGAGACATAAAAGGGAAATAAAAAATAAAAAAAAGCAATAGTCTAGGAATCAAAAGAGTAACACTGTTTTCAGTCTTGCTCTTTATAAGCAAATAAACGTTTGCTTTTAACTAGCATAAGAAGTTGAAATAATTTAACGTGTATTTGGCAACTTTAACTACCCCTTCTGGTGAACAAAAATAAGTAGGTCAAAAACCCTCTCCCATACCAGAGTAAGAAAGTTGCAATACTCCCCTCCCCACGTTTCTTTTCTTTTGACATTTGCAGAAGCAATCTAATTATAGGATTAAATTCAAGTTAACAATGTAACTTTGCGTAAAACAAAACTTATGTTTCAATTGATTTTTAGAATTTTGAATAAAATGTTCTTTAAGTACGTTTTTTATTTTCTGTCTCGGATTAAAATTCTTGATCTCTGAAACTCAAATAAATTTTTTTTTCAACATTTTATTTCCCCAAACTTAACTTAGACTTCAAATTTGAAATTTTTTTTTTTAATTTTAAAGTTTTGTTTTTGAATAGAATATGATTTTAATCCATGTAAGCATTGCTAATACCTCATCTCCCCCTTGTCAATAAAAATAAATCCAAAAACACTTCCTCCTGATATCTTAAGCAATATTCAAACAGTCCTTAACAGGTGTTTAAACAACAAATCAGAGTAAAAGGTGTAAGCTTAAAATAATTAAGAAGAGAATTCAAAGTGTAAAGATTAATTTACAAAACTGATAGTGAATGTCTGATATGAAAACAAAACTATTATTTTGAAAACTACACTGTCCGGTCAAAAATTATCTGGACAGCCAGTGGTATGGACTTAAAGTAACTCGAGTCGCATATTAATATGATGTTGGTCTCCCTTTTGCGTCGATGACAGCCTGTAGATGTTTGTGAAGACTTTTCTACCAATTTTTGAATAGGAATTGACTTCCATCACAGCCTGAAGTGAGTGCCTGCAGTGAGGATCTGGCTGGTTATATGTAATCTGCACTCTCATTCGTCTAAAAAGTGTTCTATGAGATTTAGATTGGGGTTCGGCAAAGGCCAGTCCAGTATTTGAACACCCATTTCATTATACCACGTATGTGCAAGCCTCGATGAGTGAATGGATCTTCCTACTGGAAGAGAAATGGGTCTTTCCTGAAATATTGCCACAGAAAAGGGAGTGCAACATTGTCCGGAATGTCCACATACATCTCTCAGAGTTGCATGTTTCCAACCACAGGACGCCCCCACACCATTATGCTTCCACCACCATAATAACCGGGTGTCCGGATACTTTTCGCCAGTAAACGGACACCTGGTCCTTTTGGTCAGTATTTTGCTATGGCAAACATAAAATAACTAGTACTCTATCAAGATTAATTTCAACCAGATATTAATTATTAAGATTAATATTAATACTAAGATTAATATAATCAGATAAGAGTAATTTTTAATAAATAAAAAAAAGTCTTAAAGTACTTACGACCATTTCTTCGCAATACATGATTTCCCCGATCAGTTGAGCATTCACTTGCTTGACGCGTCCTTCAATGTTGAATTGGCATAAGAACCGCATCCTCGCTATGTGCTGCTATAAAGAAAAGAAAGCACAGCTTTTAACAAAGGATGAAAGGCAGGATGAACTTAAAAAATGCTTTACTAAGATTTCTATCATACAACCTATTGTGATAGTCGAGGAAAAATCTGTTTTCTTAGGGATTATTATTATTCTTTTATTGCTCATGTACAGCATTTTATACATAAGCTTTTTTTTAAATAAAAAATACAGGGTTGCCACTCTTATCTGTAAAAAAATTCCCTGTGTTTTCCCTACACATATTATACATAATATATTAAGAGGAAACACACATCCGCTGTGTTCTTGTGAGCTACATTAGGATATCAGTGCTAGTTTTGGTTGCTGGAAAAACTTGGAGAAATAAGAATCAGCTCAACATAATAAGAAAAGAAAAGTTAACATTAAGAAAACTGTATAATATAGCTTAACTATCGCCTTTAAATATCTCATAGATTGTGCTATTAGAAGTTTGCAAAAATAAGAAATGAAATTTCCTGTTTTTCTCAGTTCGTAAGGAAAAATTCAAAATTCTCTGCATTTTCCCAAAGATTTTGGATGATTTTTAAATTCTCTGTATTTTCCAGGTTTTCCCTGTGGAGTTGCAACACGAAAATTAAGTATTACCACAATTTTATTATGCTTTAAATAAGTTTTAATATGACAATTTTGTATAAAAGTTTAACGGCTCAGATTCAAAAAAATTATCAAATTTATATTTTTTATTACTATATCATGTCAATTTTTTTATCAATGTTTTTAAATTAACAAATAAATAATATACTGAATTTATTAATTCGTGAAATGGGTTTAAATCTAATGAGCATTCATCATATTTAATCAACAATTTCAGTTACATCCGTATTTTTTCAGGTTTTGGCTAATTTTTGGTACCATTCTGGCAAAAATTTTTCTTTGTTGGTAAAATGACCAACCATAAATGAACTGTTATTTATATAATTATTCTTTTTCATTAATTGCTAAAAACTTCTAAAATTAAACTATTTAATTTGTGACAAGAAACTATGATAAAAAAAAAGTAGGTCAACCCACCTGAATATTGTCCACTTTGACCGAGATTCTCTTACTGATACCGGAAGCAACCAAGATTTCTGCAGAACCATTTGCAGTTTTGTTAATTCTTGGACAGAATCCGGGACCAGATCGTATGCTCGGTCCAATGCTCTGTGGAAGAAAATAAAACAAAATTAAAATATATTGGATGCTGAAAATAATTTATATCTCATTGAGGTGCATAGCTAAATTTCTCAACAAAATATATTTTTAAGCACTATATACATTAACAAAATGCAAAATAATTTTCAAACACTTCAAATGATTATGATAACTTTAAGGGCTTTTAAAAAACGAAAATAAATGCCTTTTAGGACTTTTTAAAAATGCTATGCACCATGTTAGCACTTATGTCTCTTCTTGCCAAGTGTTTACAATAATGCTTATCACATAATTTTCAAAAGTAGTTTTTTTTTTCAACATTTTTTTCTAAACAAAAATTTCACTGTATTTTATAACTAGCATAGCTGCCAACACTGATAGGAAAAAATCCAGTAGATTTTACGAAATATAAAATTTCATGATAATTGTTGCATGATGTATGTACTAAATATTTTAATCATAGGGAATTTTTATAGTCATCAAAATAGAAAAACTGCAATATTTTCCACTTCTGATTGACACAAAACATACTTGAAATGTTATGTATTATGTTTACTCAGAATTTTGAATAGTAATAGGCACTTAATTCATCAAAGATAGTTAAAATATTTTTTTAATTAAATTAAAAAGAGAGTTCTGAATAAAAATAGGCTGAACATTTTTGAACAAAAAGAAAGCTTTGAACTATTTTTTATAAATGAGGTTTGCATCATTATGAATTATTAATACTTATTTAAATATTCAAGCAAGCAAGCAATAATCTGTACAAAAATTCTATTTCAATAAGGATTTTTTTAGGAAATTTTCTCAATATTAGAGAATTTTCTAAAATGTATAAAAACCAGGAGAATTTTAATGAAACCAGTAGACCAGGAGAAACTGGCTTAATCCAGTAGTCTAATGGAAAATCCAGTAGAGTTGGCAGCTATGAACTAGGTAACAAATAGCTTTAATAAACAAATCGAAAGTCTTAGTGAAATATAAGTGAATTAAAAAAAATTCCAGCTTTAAACTATATGAAAACGTCAGTAAGCTACAATGTTCAATTGAAAATTATCTAATTATCATTAGAATAAAGAAATGTTCACTGAAAGCTTATCCTAGCATACCCTAAAACCTGCGTAATCCAAGTTAAGCTGCCTTTTTTGTGTAATAAGAATTTTGATAGTGGGTTTGCCTACAGATCAGGAGATGAGAAATTTGTGCATAGTTAACTTTTGAGCACAGTTGTTTGTTGACTGATCTTCTGTCTGTGACCAAAGAGTTGCTGATGCTCATCAGAGGACTTTGCTGATTATTTAGTCCAGGCTCTCAATCTGTCTGGTGAATGGAAACCTGGTGTTTAATCTATAACAGTGACCCGTGGATTTAACCCAAGAAAACTCTGGTGTCATCTTGGAAAAGAACACAGAAAACTTAACCTATAACATTGACCCATGGATTTAAACCAAGCTAACTCTGGTGTAGCCTTGGAAAATTAAACAGACATGATTGCAATAATGAGTTAAACTTGTTGTGGAGGTACCTCAGAAATGTGCTTGTATTCTGTCCAAATGAATTTTTAATTATTATACCAGCAATTCCTAATTCTCTAAGTGTTCCTCTGGCTCTGTATAGTTAGACGCCAATAAATGTTTAATGAAATTTCGGTGTAATTATCGAAAGAAAAATTTAATTGCATAGTTAAACAAAGTAAAAATCCACAAAACAATACCAAAGTGTTTTCAAAATGCTAATCTCAACTGATCAACAACTTAATCTCAACTGAAATTTCGATGCAATTATCAAAAAAACTATTGTTTTATTAATAATTACATAGTTAAATAATGTAAAAATCCACAAAATCTAAGTTTCTTCAAAACTTTAATTAACTTAACATTTAATGGCATACTATTTCAGAAATTGATTTGCATCAGTTTATGTGAAAAATTTGTAGTATTTGAAATTTAAACATTTCATTTGCTTCATAAATAACATAATATTTATGAAGCAAAAAGGATCAATTATCTGACGTGTAGTACATTTTTGTAATAAAAAGCAATCAACTTACAGAAACGCCAGTAACAAGAACATCATTTCGACAATTCTCTCCAGTATCATGAGTGCATCGATGACCAGTAACACACCAATCGCATGGAAAATCACTGGACACACATTGGGTACAACTGAAAGATGTTCAAAACACATATTTTTCATTAAAAAATCTATGAAAAAGAGTATTACAAAATTTTTACATTACTAGTTTTACATTGCATAATGAGTCTGTCTAGGTTTTTTTTTTTAAAGGTACCTATTTTGTGAAAATTTAGCCATAATTTGGGAAAAATTAAAATTGATATTAAAAAATCAACACAAAAATATGGTAAGGTAAGAAAATATTTTCAAAAATTGGCACTACAAATAAAATTCGTTTTTGAGTGGTAAATTTCTATATATTTTTCCTCTTATATTCAAAAACAATTTCGCTATTGTAAAATTTTAAGCTAAAAATTGTATCCAAACTTCGAAACCCATAAAAATCATTGTCCATAGTTAAATTTGAACTTGAATTTAATATAAACATGCATTTAAAAGTACTACATAGTACTAAAAGTTATTTTAATTTTGAGAACATTTTGAACTGTGTCGTACAGAAAGAAGTTTCAGAGAAAATAATGGTTCATAAAAAAAATGAAGGTCTGTTAGCATACATTTACAGTAGTGTTTAAGATTGTGTTCGAATTTCATCTTCTTGTAAAGTGTAATGGGAATTTCTTAGGTTCTCAGGAATATACCATCATAACAATCTGGGTTTTTTTTTTAATGTCGGGGTCCATAATACATCAGTCTGAATTCCTACATTGGGATGAGGGTTGTTCATGATCGTTCCAATATTTGATTTTTAAGAAACTATGATGGAAATTCCTGATGGTTTAACATGAACAAAACAAGTTGTTATTCTTACGTTGGACCATCAATGGAAAAACCATAAAAAATTTTGACTTGGAGCTTCTGTGACTCCCTGAGGTTGACAACAAATTGCTTATCTCAGATTTGGCAACTAGAAGGTTTAGTCAAAACATATTTATCCTTATGTGCAAGAAGGAATAGGTTCAAATCCTCTATTAGTGCAGCTACCGGAGGAGTGGCATCAACATCTACTATGCATAGAAGGCTTCATGGACATGGTTTGTTTGCTAGGTGACCAGCCAATTGCATGCCACTCTTGTCACACCCGAAAAGGAAATGTTTGAGCTCGGCGCAGCAACATGTCCATTGGATGGTAGATGAATGGAAAGCTGGTTTCCATTCATCAATCCAGGTTTAGCCTCCAAAGCGATAGTAGGCAATTGATTTGTAGAGTCTGAGTGAACATACAGATCTGGATGCCTTGCTCATGTGTACAGAGAAGTTTATGCTTAGCATTATGTGATGTGACCTTATGTTTATGTGTGCCTTATGTTGGTGCAATAGGTGATCATTTTGTGCTTTCAGAATGATAACGTAAAGCGGCACAGGGCTTTCATTGTTAGGTGATTATCTTCAGCAGTGGAGGGGCTCGCTTGTTCACCAGACTTAAATTACTGAAGCTTAATTTTTGTGTGCTTTCTAAGAAATAAGAAAAAAAGCATGTGAATTTAGTGAAACTTGGATATGATGAATTCACAATTGTTAATAGCAAATTATCTTTGATAATTTTAAATTCCACCCTCCTTTCCTACGGTACAGTGACATGCGTCCCAGAAAAAAACAACATTTTTAGTGCTACAGCATTGTTGGCATCCCTATTTTATTTCCACGTCTTTCGAAAAGTGTCCCACCTAAACAAAAACAAAGTTAGCCATAAAGATACTTACGAGGTATAAGTGCTACAATCATAAAAAGTAAAATTCGTTGCAACAAAGTCTGGACCAATTTTCATTCGGACCGATAATTTTGCAGTAAAATGATCTAGAAAAGAAACAAAAATAAAATATGACTTTCATGAAATATTAGTGTTTCAAAAAATAAATAAATAAAAGGAGATTTCTTACGCTCTCCGGGTGGAATGGTGGGCAGAGAGTCTGTGTGAGGGGTGGGGCAATTTACGCCATTTGCAGATCTAGTGGCATTTGTGATAAGAGTTTTCCCAAATGCAGTGAAGGCACAAAAGAATTGACCCTCGAGTGCAGGTAGATTGTCAATAACTAAACTCAGCTAAATAAAAAAAAATATTTTAAATCAATAAACATTAACTTTCAAAAAAAGAAAAAAAACATAAGTCACAGGGGAAAAAAAAAGAACATATTTTACGAAACAAACACTTTTTAATTATTATGATGAATACTTTGAGATTGAGTCATAAGCAGATGGAATACTGGTAGATTGTCAATAACTTAAAACAACTTAAGAGCACTGAAAATTTTAAAAGAAATTTTACAATACTAAAAAGCAATAAGTAAAAAAAAAAATTATAAATTAATTACATTAAAAAAAATTTTGCAAATTTTATTTAGTGGACGGTCCCTCAAGTAAAAAATTTTACGATAAAAAGAATCGCATATATTTTTGATTTAATTTAATTAAATGAATAAAAGGGAGATGGAAATTTTGAAATGAAGCTTTGTAATTCTTGACTGCTCTGGAGACCGACATGAAAATATGTAATTAGTGAATGATCCCTAAGTCAAGTATAAGGACTATGGTACTGATCTATAAATAGTAGAGCGCGAGAAGGCCATTAGCGTGCCAGTGAGGAAGACGGTGGCAATTTACCAACCACGAAGTTAAGATGAGAAATAAAATTTCCCTTTGGTATTAAGGTATAAAAATTTGGCAATGTTTAGTTGGTCCCCGCGATCAGCAAAAATTTGAGAGATTTTCAGTTTGATTTCAGAGGGGAGAAAATTATGACTGAAATTGAGAATCTCTTGCAAAATGCAGCAAAGTTGCACATGAGGGTACAAGAATCCTTCCCACCGAATCCAGCCCAGTACACGGACATGCGTATCCGCAAGTGTTTCATCATACATGTATGTACATTGGTACTTTCATAAGCTACGGACCGATGGCACACCAAAACGGATTATGGTAGAATAAATCTCATTTTGGAAAAGGAAAAATTAAGCACTTTTTAAAAACACCCAATAAAAAAAAGCATCTTTAAGGATTTAAAAAAAAAAAAAAAATATCGAAAATAAGCACCTTTAAGTACTTTTTGCATTTAGTGGACGGTTAGTCAGGTCCTACGAGTATAAATCTTAATTCATTCCTAATTTTATTAAAATAAATGAATGAAAATGAGATGAAAATTTTGAGGTGATGAAGATCAGTAATTGTCGACTGCTCGGGACCGACATAAAAATATGGAATTAGTGAATGGTCCCCAAGTCAAGAGTCAAGTTCAAGGATTGTGTTACTAATCCATAAACAGAATAGCGCTTGCCAGAAACCAACACGAGGACGCATCTTAAGCGAAGAAATTACGAAAAGAAATAAAATTTAATTTTGATGTTGGGGTAAATTATTTTGTTGGTAACCATAATCAGCAAAAATTCGAGCACCTCTTGTGAAATGCAGCAGAGTTGCACATAAGAGGGCAAGAATCCTTCCCAGCGAATCCAGCTCAGTGCACGCCCGTAAGTATTTCATCAAACATGAAAAATGATTAGTGCTTTCATGCACTACGGAAAAACGATACGCCGAAATAAGATTGTGGTTAAATGAATTGTGAAAACGTTGAATGGAGCATTGTGAAAAATACCGCTTTTAGCTTAATTCGTGGCGATAATCGTCAAGGTAAAAAAAAAAAAAAATTCCATTTTAGAAATAGGAAAATTAAACACTTTTTAAAAACACTCAATGAAAAAAACACTTACAGGCTCTTAATATAGGAAAATAAGCACCTTTAAGTACTTTTTAAAAACGCTACGCTACGCACTTTGTACGATCCAGTTTCCGTTATGTTTTAATAATTGCTTCATTTTATGAATGAGTCGCGTTTTGTTTCTTTATTTGATGAACACGAGCGTAAATAAAATTAATAAAACTAGAATTAATAAAGAAAAAAAAACATCTTGCAGTAACTAGTGCAAAAAACATATTTTAAGAAAAAAATCAATCCGATTTTAGAAATTTTAATGTGGTATAATAGATCTTTGAAGTGTATGATGAATACTATAGAATGCTGATTATTATCATAATCAACATTCGTATAAATAAAGAAACTAACACAACCACAACAATATACAGTCTGACATTGTCTAGTTTTAGAATTATTTGGAGGGGGGGGGAAGAGTAAAAATAACTATGACCAAGGATACAATAAAGTTTATCTGCCTTATTCAGAAAGTAAAAGCGCTACCTTTAACAGCAATTACCATTAAAAAATGGCTCAAACCACAAACTTATCCTTATTAATTTAAGATTGGTTTAAACCATAGATACCCACAGGGCCCGACTTAGCCAAATTGGGGTCCCCCTGTACAATAACTTTTGTTGCCCCCCCCCCTTTGCTTCACTACTTCAGTAATGAAGAACCGAACTTTATGGAGGTATTTTAATTTTTCACCTCTTTATAGATATATGACCAAAAAAAAAAAAATTGACTATATTCTTAAATAGCTATAAAGTCTCCCTCCAATGGTCAGACGAAATATCGTTCTGTCGATTTTATTCATTTTCGGACAATTCTACGTCCATCATGCGAAGGCAGTTTCTGAAATCCGGTTTTCTGATAGTTAACTTGGTCATCTAGCTGCGAAAAATTAATATCCTTACAGACATTCGGGCGGAATTCAGCTAAATTTTAGGAATTAACAGTATTCAATGAAGTGCGACATGTAAAAATACAGGCTTTTCATTGGCCACATTTGTCCATCGTCATTGCGAAAGTTTAGCTGAATTCCACTCTAGAAAACCATGGATTTACGAAATATAGATTTTTTTTTTTTGTGTTCATACAATAGATTAATGAAGATGCTAACATAAAACTGACGAATTTTACACTCTACTGACATTCTGTTAAAAGTTCAATGAATCGAAGTTTTGTTGAAAATTCAAAATAACCTTCTTTCAATTGGGGGGGGGGGAGCCTTAGTCAGGCTCAGGATTCCCCACCTATTTTTGGATCAATACCCACTATACATGTTAAAAATTTTGTTTATTTTTGTTTTATATTTGTGGAAACACCAGCAGTTTTAATTGCATCTGAGTTAGAAATGTAAATAATTCTTTGATACCAACGACTCCGCCCCAAATGAAATGTCACGTATTTCAGCTAAAGTTAGTTAAGAACCTCTAGAATAATCTTTGCTGGAGCGTTTAAAGTGATTCATTGATTGGTGAAGCATTGGACTTACTATTCTTGCTGTAGTGCGTTGTATTTGAGGTGGATGCACTTCAGTTATTGTAGTACACCTCCCACTTTTATAAGATAGCCAATAGAGGGGATCTTGTGCAGCTTCTGCACACGCTCCTCTCAAACTGCATCTGAAATGAAAAAAAAAAGATATAAATTTTTTTTGGCTTTCAAGTTTTGTCACACGAAATTCATGACTGCCTTATGTTCCCCCCCCTTTTTTTCCAGTGGTAGCCTGTTTCATGCTCTAATATATTACTCTGGCTTTAAACAATTTTGATTTCAAGTTATTTGACTCCAGATCAGAAGGTTGCGAGTTCACATCACGTCCGGGTCACCAATGTGGGGAGAGAAGTTATAGACGATGCCAACTTTCATCTATGAAGAGGAACCCCATCATAGAATCGAGTTAACATATCTCATATACTAGTGCATTGTAATTGTATTTTTGCTGTGGTAGACACGCTACAAACACAACATAAAGGATTTAAAGGAAAATCCAGAAAATTATACCTTATAATATGTAAATGCTACGGAAAAAACTGCTTATTGCTTTAGCAAAAATCTTAAAAGTTAGCAGCTATATGTAGCTAAGGCTTATTATATAAATACTGTCAGAATGGTAAGAAAGATAATGTAGTTTCAGAGCAAAGCATTGTTTCGAATTTTAAGGCACTCAAATAGTAGTTCTTAAGCCGTGGTGGCTCAGGGCATAGAACACTCGCTTCCCAATGAGGAGACCCTGGGTTCGAATACCCGCGATGGCTGATCGATGCAAATTCCGCACCCGGCTCGCACCGACCATAGTGCTGACGAAAATTATCCTCAGTGGTAAACGAACCATGGGTTAGAGTTCCCTTGTCGACAGGCTAACCGCGTGATATTTTCCTCTCCATGTAATTCTGGATTGGATTAAAAATTACATGGTTAAGGAGTTGAACATTGTAAGACGTAAACTCACAATTGAGTCGGCTGATCAATGACGGTTATAAAATAGTTTTTTTTTTAAAGTTTTTTTGATGAAAGAACATTCTAAGATCTCTCATTATTTTTAAGTCTTAATAAAATAATCTCGCCAATCAACCATGAATTACCAGTTGTTCTCTGAAGTAATCGCCAATCTATTATTTTTAACAGAACGCGATGATTCAGCAAATTGAAAGATCTAAACCCTCAACTCGTAGGAGGGGAGAGGCACTAAACAAACTTACTTATTTTCAAGAGAACACCATCCGCAGTATGGGTCATTTGCTCCTAGACAGTCCATACAAGATTTAAAGACATGGCACTCCTGAACTTTAACCATGGTCACCTGGAAAATATTTCACATTTCTCAGCACAAACAATATGTCTTAACACAATTTAAATACATCTTTTTCAAAAGCCCTATACAGGACAACAATGATTAAGCTACCAGGGTTCGATCAACTAAGTAAGGGAATTCCCCCCCCCCTATTTTTTCTTGTTTAAATTAATAGTAAATTAACAAAATGTCAAAAAAAATAAAAAGATTAAATGTATCGAAATATCTCTTTTACAATCAACTAATGTAAATGAAAGTAACCTATCAAATCAAAAATATACCACGGTTACAATAAAATGCATATACAAATAATATATCTAAGTTTAGTAAAATACGTAGCCGAGCAATAATTATATTTCAGCAATTTCGATGTGCAATAAGGAGCTGCATTTAATTAATTTCGCGTTAATTAACATTCTAACTAATGTGGAGAAACTTAGCTAACTCCATAACGCCATTTTGTTTATAAACAATCAGCTGGAGTTGACGTCATAGGGTCATGTGTGGGTATCGTGATTTTCTTGAAGTGCAAGTACTCAATCGGAACCATGTTTGGAAGAGACATTAACAGGATGCGTAGCCAAATCTTTCACCAAAAAATAAGCACTCAAAAAATATTTTTAAGCACTACATACTTTAACAAAATTCAAAATAATTTTCAAACTTTACAACATGATCATGATAAAATAACTAGTTTCTGGCAAAGAACTCTTTTCTTGATTATATTAGCCATTTAAAATGCTCGAGAGATTTTTCAGTTCGATATCAGAGGGTGGAAAATGAAGTCTGAAATTGAGAATATCTTGAAAAATGCAGCAGAGTTGCACATGAGAGTGCAATAATCTCATCGAACCCAGCTCAGTAGACGCACATACGCACTCGAAAGTATTTAATCAAACACGTAAAATGATGGGTGATTTCATACGCTATGGACCGATGGTACGCCGAAAAAGATAGTGGTTGAATGAATTGTGAAACCGTTGGGAAAGCACATTTTTGCATAATGCGTGGCGAAAATCGACATGGTAACGAAAAAACATTTTCGAAAAGGGAAAATAAAGCACTTTTTAAAATCAATGAAAAAAGCACCTTTAATAGCTTATAAAAAACGAAAATAAGCACCTTTAAGCACTTTTTAAAAGCGCTACGCACCATCATGATTGAGGTGTGCAGTATTTATGAGACACTATGTATATTTTTTAAATTTGAATTTTAGAATCGAAATAGTTGCCCAAAAGCCTCAATCTTTTTTGGCACCTACATTTTATAGTTAGAGGACTAAATACATCGATGGCAGAATATCTGCGACAAAACTCTCTATCACTCATATCTTTCTGCAAGATACTTTTAATAATGACAAACATATATGTTACTCATTTAAAATAACAAAAGAGCTGTGTGTACAAAAAAATAAATAAATAAATAAAAATAAAACTATATAATTTTTTTAAACTGAACATGAAATAATTTTTTCATTCTAATATCATGGGCGATATTCTCGCATTTTATTTGGGGGGGGGGGCGAAAATTATTTCCTTCTTCGCATTTTGTAAATTATTATCACAATAAAAAAAATTATTACAAATCACGAAATCCGTAGTAGTAATTGCCGAAAAAAAGATTGATGGATGGAATCACACGAATCGGACTCCTCAAATGCGTGTTTCGTTTCGAGATTAGGTTGTTGTAATAAATAATATCGCATTAAAAATATCGGATTTAAAACCTATGGAGAAATCAATAGCAGCAACTGCCAAAAATGCGATAGAATTATTGCCTTAAAAAATAAATACGCAAACGCAAGTTTTGAATTTTCCAGATTGTTTGAAATACATCGCGAAATTTAAAATCCACGTGAAAATCAATATCAATAAACTGCCGAAAATACAATCGAAACATGACATCGATTCACGATACTCTCGGCGTAAATTAAGCGCGTCAAAAAGTGATTACCTAACTGGACGACTCAAATATTATGTGTAAATTTCTGTAGAAAAGAAAAGTTAAAAAAAATTTTTTTTTTTTTCTTTTCAAAAGAAAAATCTTTTTGCAAGAACTCTGTAACGTTCTGCGTGTCGCTGCGATTCTGCCGATGGCTCAGATATACATATTTGAAGAAAAAAAAAGAAGAAAAAATTAATTATAATAACTTTAATAAGAGGACTCGATTGGTTGTTGCTAACATTTGAATTTTTTTTTTATAAACCAGAAAGAAAAAAAAGAAAAATCAAACTTTTTCAAAATTTTAGAATTTTTTTCCCCGATAAAAAGAAAAAGGACCGAATAAACGCTTTTTGATTCAAGTAATTCATTTCTTCAAAGTTACTTCAAACTGTCTGAAAAATAAGTCGGAATGAAATCCCACATCTATCCAATCAGGTTGGATCCCCACCATAGTGTCAGGAAGTGGCAACTTCTAAAAGAGAAACTGGACGACATGAGTTAGCTCTTAGCTCACTCTGCTCCCAGGGGAGATCTCCTCCAGAGAGGATGTCAAACAGGTAATGACCAAAGAGATGCGGTCAAATGTTCCATCTCAAAGAGAAGAAATAGGCAATCAGCGAAAAAACCCTACCTTTCACTTCTTAAGTAAGTAAGTAAAAAAAGACCTTAAACGAAGTCAAATTTCAAAGCAACAAGCGCTTTGATTCCTGTGACATTAGGTCTTTTATTTCAGTGAAGAAGAGGGAAATAATGAACTTTGAGGCCTCTCATTGACACCAGGGGTATGTCTAGGTACCTATTTCGTGAAAATTTCCACATAATTTGTGAAAATTAAAAATTACTTTAAAAAAATTAAAACAAAAATATGGTAAAGTGAGAAAATATTTTCAATAATTGTCACTACAAATAAAAATAATTTACGAATGGTAAATTGCTATATATTTTTCCTCTTGTATTCAAAAACAATTTTGGTAGTGTAAGAATTCGGTCTTAAAATTGTATCCAAATTTAAAAAAAACCATCGTACATAATTAAATTTTAACTTGAATTTAATAAAAACAAGCATTTAACAGTACTAGCTAAATATACTTTGGTATTTTCTACAGTTCAGCGTTCGAAAAATTGGGAGGGCACATCATTAGAATTGAGAATTACACATAATCGGAAAAGTCATTGTACGCCGATAGAGGCTCGTCACCATTTACGAACTGGCTCTCTGTGCGCAATTAAACCATACTTTTAATTTAGAGGAAGACCCTAAACTCTATGACGAAGTTCATTGGCAATTATGAAAATATTAATCAATTTAAGATTAATAATTGTCTGCAAAATATTTAACGTGAAAATGAAATATTTATATCACAGCGTTTTATGAAAAGTAGTCATAAAATTAGCTTTTATGCCAGACAGTTGAATTTACAAAGTCTGGATCGGCATATAAATATAAAGTCTAGTATTAATTCTGGTAAATGCATAAGTTGAATTAGGGTTTTCGTCGAAATGGAAACTGAAAATTGCGAAAATAATTAATGACCAATGGTTGTCAGAGAACCATGCATCTTTGATGATGAATTTGGTTACTCAATTAAAAAATTGAAAGGTTCGATATGAAATACTAAATAAATGCATTAGCATGCGCAAAACACTTTATTGGAAACTAAATTATCTTGATTTTTACATTTCCTATAATTATCATTAGATTTTTAGAATTAAGTGTTTTATAACTATCATTAGTTTCTTATAATTACGTTTTCCCCATAAATATAGAAGTTTTGTTATCTAATGATTTCTAGGGTTTCCACTACTTGTTACCTTAAAAACAGTAGCTTTAGTAGCCTTACACATAAAAAGTAGTAGCCTAAATATTCTTTCCAGAAAAATAATTAAGATTCCCTTTTCATCTATGTGGTGGTGTTTTGAATAATTATCATAAAGCTTTAACTCAGTAAAGAAAAGAAAAAAACATCTTATGATACAACCGTACAATAAAATAAGTTAAATTTTAGCGAGACTAGTACTAGATCAGACCATTTATTAATTAAAATACTCCTTCAATAACAATATTCACCATATTTTTAAAAGGAAAAATTAAATTAAAACTGGAATAAAATAAAGATAAATTTTAAAGCTCAAGGTTAATTAATTCATTTCAATTTAAAAAACCGGAAAGCCAAAACTATCCATTAAAACTTTAAGGGGAACTTTTTAAGTTACACATAAGCTTTTTCTTTTCCCAAAATTTTCTATATTAACTTGAAAAAAGAATTCTTTGTTCATAAAAAAAAGCACCAAAAATCTTTTCTTTATTATATTATATACCACAATATATGAGGAAGTAAATAATCGAGAAAATATGCAAGAAGTCGCCATAGCCGAACGAAGTTTTTTTTTTTTAAAAAAATAGTAGCCAGTTAAAACTTTAATTTGTCAATTAACTTGGCGAACTGGACAAGTTAGTCGCCAAATCCTTTAATTACGTAATAGTCAATTCATCAGCTGCTATATCCATTGAATTATTCCACTTAAAAGAGAATATCTGATTTTAATACCATTAAAAAAATAATTTTTTGTTGTTGTTGCACACATATAGCAAAAAAAAAAAAAAAAAAAAAAAAAAAGTTTCACACCCTGCTTTTGAAAGAAAGTGAGGAATTATTTATATGAAAGTATTTACCCGTTTTTCCGTCATGACGTAGAGGTGATTTTTTGCTTTGTCAAAAAGCATGTCAGCATTGACTGGGTTACCCTCATCAATAGCCAAATCGCTGTACTCAGACGCTTTCACCACAGTTTCCACGACAGCCTGTAAATAAGAAAACAATGAAATTAGTAAAGTGAGCACTTACATGAAAGTGTCTCTTTATTTTATATATAAGTGTCTATTATTCGAAGTTTTTTCACCAAATAAACAAGGATGTACAGTGCCATAAACTCGGCATGCGAACAAATGGTATATATATTTAGAATGGTATAAATATTTTATTAACTAACAAATTGAAAAAGTAATTTAACTTTTATTTTTTAAAAAAAGGTCACCAATTTGGCGAGATCATTCCAACGATCTCGCCAAGATGAAAATCCTTAAACTTTAATGCTCATGTAAAAGTATTCCTTCTCAGGGAAATAATCATTCAAGAACTACCATGGCGATTTTAATAACACAACTTAATCGCGACATAGACGCATAGAGAACGAAACAGCACAACAAATAAAAACGAACATTTACTAATCACGTGACTTAGTGCTGCCATCTATATTCATTGAGAGAACTATTTCAGACAGAAACAGATCAATTCCAAATCTCAGCAAACTTTTTTGTGTCAGAGCAATAAATAAAAAATAAAAAAAAATTGCCTGAAACAAATTGGAAGTAACTATCGATTTTTATTGAGCCTTAACAATGCAGATGTGGAGTTACATTGCACCAATTGAAAACACATCAAAATACACTGTATTATTCTTGCTGTTATGCTGATGAAGATGCTGAACATATTCTTCTTCATTCTTCATTGTAGTCTGTATGCGAGTGCCCGAATGAATTTAAAGACTGATTTGAGACGTCTTTCTATTTGTTGGTCACCTGTCTTATCAGAACTTGTCAAAAGTATTCAAAGTCTTGCGGCCTTGCGGAATTTTGTTTTTAATGTAAATTTTTCTTCTTTTTGTTTTCTACTTACAACTATAAGCCTCATGCTATACTTTGTGGTGCATGGGGAGTTTTAAGTCGTTTAAATAAAAATAAAAAAAATTAAAAAATACACTGTATTTCATATTTATATTTTGAACCATTTACATAATGGATGCTCAGGCTAAAGTTGAACATTCATGCCGGAGCAGCAAAATAACTTGGCCCCTCATTGGACCAATATTCACGAATATTGGCTCAATAAGGGTTCCGATATTGGCCCTATATAGAATTGTCCGATTCACACGAGATTTTACAGCAACTTTACATAAAATTATCAGATACACCCGATATCTTATATTCATTTTTCAGCCAATATAGGCTCCATATTTGGCCGACATTGGCCCTATATGGGACCAATATTGAAAAATCTAGACATCCCAATATTGGTCTCTCGTTGCATGTTCGTATAGGACACATATTGAGATAAACTGGAGTCAAAATGAAATTGTTGATAGGGTGGTTAACTATTAGTAGGAGTTGCATATTATTCACTAAAAAGCGTTATTTCATAAAACGATAGAGTTTTCGTAAAGACTGCAGCAAATTAGGTTTGCTAAGACTTAAGATGAAGACAACGCACAGTCGCTTAAGGTAACAATATGAGCAAATATTATTTCCAGTGAAAATATTGTGCACAATTAGGTGAGTGCCCTTTCATATTTAAACAAACCATGTTAACAAGAAAACTTAAGAAATGGGAAGGAAAAGAATTCTCTGGGAATCTTTTGTTAAAGCATCCCTTCTTGATCTAGTTTCCTCCAGCCACCGTGTCATTCTTTTCCAAATCTTGTTTGGACAGTTGCCACCGGTAACCTAGAAATCTCTCTTGTTCCACGTCTCATTCCGGTAGGAACTTCTTGATATTTCGGACCAATGAAAAGAGGTTTTGGGGATGAAAATTGAGTTTTAGGAAGGTGGCTTTTGTTGTCGGAAATTCCTAGCAGTGGAACCGTCTCTCTCCTAAATCCCGGAGAATTGTGCTTTTGAAGAATCGGGACAGGTAGGGGGGATTTCACACTTTTGTTATTATTATTTTAGACTTCAATTTGAAGTGAACAGGGGAATTCTTAATACGATTTCACCAACACTCTTTCATTTTAAATTGATTTCTTTCAACGCTGTTTTTGGTACCCTGCTCGCTACAGCTCACAAACCCCGCTTCGCAATAATATTTTATAACCGGCGTTGAATATGCCAGGGGTCGAAATCCAGAATATAAAAATTAAGGATGAAGTCAAATGTTCCTTCTTATGATTAGCATAGCTACCATCAAGGATAGGAAGAAAAAAAAAAACAGTAGATTTTACGAAATAATATAATTTTCATGATAAATTTTGAAAAATATACTAAATATTTTATACATAGGGAATTTTATGGTCTTCAAAATAGAAAAACTGCGATATTTCCCAGTTATGATTTCAATTAAATGATCTTGAAATATTATGCAGTATTTTTATTCATAATTTTGAATAGTAATAGGCATTTATTTCATCAAAAATAGTTAACTGAATTTTATAAATCAGGCTCACTTTATTGTGTATTAGTGACACTTTTTAAAATATTCAAGGAAGCAATAACCTGTAAAAAATTCTATTTCAATAGGGATATTTTAAGGAAACTTACGAGGATTCTCTCGTGAAAATCAGTAGAGTATGATATAGAGATAGGATGGAAGGTAAGAGCTTTTTATATATTTCTCCCATATGAAATGTTCTATACCATTAATTCAAGGGTAATTTTTTATAACAATGGAAATAAACTAATAACATACTTGACACGATATGAAAACTTAGGCTTTCATTTTGTAATAGATTTACTTTGTTTCAAGGCATATAACAACATCTTTGAAATTGAAGTTTCTTCCAATTCTTTTTTAGATAAATATATATATATCCTTGCTTTTAAAACTTCAACAAAAATTTAGAAAATACAAAAATTTCAGGATACTTTCTCTATTTTAAGGACAGCTATGAGCTCTGATATCCGTCGACAATAAATATATGCGTTATAAACGTTTCAATAAATATATTGTACAACCAATTACATCTTAACCGATAATGCAGTAAGTGTTATATGCAATGGACATAACGTTCTCTAGCAAACAAACTTATCTAAGACGAAATTAAAGCAAGATTATCAGCTACTTCTCGAAATACTGAGAGTGAAACAATTAAAAAAAACATAAGACCAGATTTAAAGACGGAATTAAAGCAATGTTTTAAAGTATTAAAAGTGATCAAATAAACTTCATATGACGAAAACAGAAACAACGTTTAAAGCAATTTTTCCAAATATTAGCTTCAAAATACATATGTAGAAAAAAAAAAGTGCCAATTACAAAAAAATGAAGGCAATTAAAATATGTTTAAATTTCCTACAGGCAGACCAAAAGATGACTAAAAATTTTTGAAATGAAACTTTTTTTCCTTACGACACAGATAGTTATCTTTTGTTTTAAGAATGAGATATTTTTTTCTTCTTCCAAGGTAATATACACAAACAAGGGAGAAGCGGAAAAAGTGAAGAAATGAGATGCGCTTCAGGGTGGAAAATAAAAATTTGAATTAAGAAAAAAAAAAAAAGTTTAATACGAGAAATATTATAAAAGTATGTTCTAAAAAAAGAAAGAGAGGAAAAAAAAGAAAAGAAAATTAATGAGGTTCGGTGTTAAGTACATAATGAGGAGTAAAAAACGGGCGACAATTTTAAATAAAATAAGAGCAATTATATATTTTTTTCTCTCACATTATTTTGCGACTATCATATAATTTACAAAAATTATCCGCGAATAAATGTAAACAAAAGAGTAACGTTAATTTTGACGCTTGAAAAACACTCTTAATTTTCGTGTTCAAGGTTTGGTCATGCTGCTAGGATGAAAAATAAATTTATTTTAAGAAATCAAAACGGATTTCTCCTGGCAAAACAATGTTTAATGGAAATTGCCCGTAACGACAAGACTAAACATATATTTTTACGATTTTTATTTTGTAAAATATGAAGGTAAAAAAGTATGCAAATCGGCAGCCTCAATTTAATATTTAAGCAAGAAAAGTAAGAAGAAAAAAAAAACGTTATCGAAATCGGAGAAATCGCTGATGAAAAAGGCGGGCGCACAAAATTTCAAAACCTGTTTAATTGCAGATTTAAACTCGGATGTTCGAATAACCGTTTTCTCAGGTAATCAAACAGGCTTTGATGTTATGTACAGCTACCTTGTATAAAATTAATCACTTAAATATTATATTAAGAGATTTATTTAATACGAGGCTATCTATTGCTTAATAATGTTGCGCACCTGCCAACATTGGAGAAATAAAACTAGCGATATTTTTTAGGCTACGAGTAAAGTTTTGATACATCATACATAAACATGTAACTGAAAAAGAGAAACTCAGAATAGGAAATATAAGCACTTACATTTAGCGAAGTAAAAAATATGTATATAAATCCTAATTTAAAAAAGATTTTTTCAAACCGTTATTTATAATTACTTCAAATATAAACACTCAACATACTGCAATACTGGCAATAGCACCATTTTTTGAGGAATAAGAGAAGTATATTTGCGATCATTGGATATTTTATCGACATTTATTTTATTATATTATTTTTTCAATTTCTTCAACAAATACAGAGAAATTTTAGAATATACTGGTATAGTCGTAAAGTACAGGAATCTTCATTAATAATTCAGGAGACTTGGAAGGTATGAAGTTGTTTTAAGGTATTGAAATCATGGATTTATATAATTTAATTTTTATCGTAAACCAAACGAATGAACTGATGAAAAACTTATCGTTCAAATGGATGGTGTAGAGCAGGTGAAGAACAACTATTTTGGGGAATCGGGGGCTCAACATTAACATAATGCTGTAATAAAAAATATGCGAGAAATACTTGAATGAGTTACAAGTCTATAATTAAACGTTTGCTCATTTGCCGATAGCAAAAATAACAAATAAATTCAAATTCAAACAATTATTGGATTATAAAAGCAAATTATAGTAACAAAAAAGATATTTGAAAATTTCATTTATCCTAAAAATAAATTTCACACAAAATTTGTTTCTAATACAGTACGAGGGTTGCTATTTATATTTCTAGCCTAATAATGAAAAAACAAATATGTAGGATCGAAATTTGTTTCATTGTCTTTCAATATATTCTCCATGATGATCAATACACTTTTGCATGCGTTTGAACCAATTTTCAAAGCAATTTTTCCAGTCCGATTGAGGTAACTCCAAAACATGCGTTTTGAATTCATCAACCGCTTCTTCGGGGGCGAAAATCGTTGTCCACGTAATTTATTTTTGATGTGTGGGAATAAGAAGAAGTCATTGGGTGCCAAATCAGGGCTGTACGGTGGATGACCCATCAGTTCGATCTTTCGCTCCGTCAGAAATGCCTTTGTTTGAGTCTATGTGTGAGAGCTCGCATTGTCATGATGAAGAATGATTCGCCTGTTCTTCTGCTTTTTTCGAATTTCTCCGATGACTTCTGGCAAACAAATGGTCCTGTACCATTCAGAATTGACCGTCCTGCGTTGCTCTAACGCTCTTTTTTGAAAGAGAAGAACTTTTCAATTTACTGTCAACAACACAAATGAAGCTATAATGGTAAATCGTCTGCTGAATTTATGTTTAAAACTATCAAACTTTCGATTAAAATCGTCTGCGGTCGCCTAGCAACACTAACTGTTGCCAAGGCCAGAAATATAAATAGCAACCCTCGTACGTGATGACTGCCGCTAGAATTTTGAATTTTTTTTTTTTTTAAATTCATCTTAATCTATTTGCGTGATTTTCTTTCTTCTCTTTTAGGTTACTTTCAAATTTATAAGTAGTATATCATAAGTATGTACTGCATACTCTGAACCCATTGCATAAATAGAACTTTTCTAATGAAACTGATACTTTGAGAAAAGGTGTAAAACTAGATCAGTAACTTCCTGTTACTCTTTTTCTTTCACATTTTTAATAATATTTCGGACAGATCATTGGCCAAGCTAATCCTCTGAACAGGGCGCACAACCTATGGCCCAAGGGCGACATGTTGTTGTCGTAGACCATTAAGGCAAGGGGTGCGATTGTTCCTTTCTAGTGGCGCCATCTATGGCCAAGAATTCGACTTCTGCCCCGTAACCCCATTTATAGGGAGGACCCACTCATACATTCATTCATCCACAGATCGTACTTTTGACCCGAACCAGAGAACAATCTATTTCCGATTCAGTACCCCCAGAGGTTTAATTTGTTATGAGACATGGATGACTTTCGGCCGGCCGTCCAACACCTTGCCAACCAGGCTATCCCGACCAAAAGCCACAAGTTTAATGACTAAATGATCATAAGCTGAAGGGAGCCGCGATGGCTCAGGGGATAGAGCGTTCACTTTCCAATGAGGTGAACCGGGTTCGAATTCCAGCGATGCCTGGTCGTTACAAATTCCGCATCCGGCTTGCACCGACCACAGTGCTGACGTGAAAAATCCTCAGTGGTAAACGTATCATGGGCTAGAGTCCTCTTGCCGTCAGGCAAACCGTGGGAGGTTTTCGTGCTCTTTTCTCCATGTACCGCAAAAGCGGGTAAGTTCCATCAAAAAGCCCTCCAAGAAGGCAAATTTCTCCTAATACCTGATCCAAGAGTTCTCTTGTCTTCTGGATTGGTTTCAAAATTACAAGGTTACGTAGTTGAAAATTAGTAGTCGTAAACCCGAAAACTGGGTCGGCTGTTCAACGACGATTATAAAATAAAATATAAGCTGAACTTCCCAAAAACATCCAAGTTTGTTGGAGAATCACAGTCCTGCGCATTACTGAATCCTTTAACATTTGCAAGGGAAGACCCGGAATCTTATCAACAGCTTTAGAAGCTAATTTATTCGATTTAATACCATATATCATGAAAGGTAACAATCTCTTATCAAGTACATATCTCCAAGAAGATCTAATAAAGGTATAAATTTAACAATCCAAAATATGGCATATCGTTAAAACATTATAAATAAATTAAAAGGCGATAAATCAAAAACCTCTGGGAACATCTATCCAGCGAGTGGAAGTTTTGAAAGCCAAAAACCATAGATTCAAAAGATAAGCTTTCTGAATATCTTGACAATACCACCACAACTATTGCAGTGAGAGAAAACGCATTCGGCTATTAACTGACTGTCATTTATCAAATGCCGTGCACTTGACAACGAGCTTTTCACTCGCAGCGACAACAAAGACCTTCCGCATCGGCAGTTGAAGGGGAAAAACTTAACGCATGTTTGAATACTTAATTTGTGTTTAATTTATGATATTGCGAACGGCTTTACGTTTTGTGATGAAATATTTCAATCTAACTCTATTGAGGAGTCCACAATTAGCATTGCCTTTGATGTATGTCGGTACATAAGGTATAAAAATATGCAAAATAGAAATTGTCGCGTTTAGCTGTTTGCTTGCAATGGAGTTAATCTTGTGACGCAATTGTCCGGATTCGGTCTACGAAGGTTGAGATATTAAAGCCAAGAGATGTTACCAACGATTCGGAATTGATATCGCTAAAAAAAATTTATTCCGAACGGAAATTGCTTTTATCGGATTGCAGGATTTGCAAATGACAATTTGACAAATCAGCATTTGTCCAGGAGTATCCCTTGTCTCCAAGATTGGGTTCAAAATTACAAGGTTACGGAATTGAACATTAGTAGTCATACATCCAAAAATTGGGTCGGCTGTTCAACGACGGTTTTTGTTATAAAATAAAACGATTTTTTAACACAGGGGTGATTGTGAGCCCAACTCAAAAATCTTGAAAATTTCTTGAGTAAAATCATTAATGACCCATTTCCGAAAATTAATGTCTTTATAAATATAAATCATTGATATTTTCAAAGCATGAAATTCTAAATAAATTATATACAGCATAATTTAAATGAATAATATAAATTTATCTCTAATCACATTTATTATTCTACTAGAAACTAGAAAAAATATTTACAAATGTAAGAGACGACTAGTAAGAGTATAAATACTAGTTTTAATATTTTTAAATAAAATATAAAAGAATTTTGATACATAAATGTGATCGATAATTTCTTGAAACTTCTGGACATTGGATTTCTGGGAACTTTCAGATCGAGGTTAGCGAAAAATCCGAAAATCCGGATTTTTCTTCCAGAGCACAATCATCTCTGTTAACAAAAATCTACTAGGAATACTTAATCCTTTTACTTCAATAAAGTTTAAAAATAAACCGACAAATGCATATTTGTTACCATAAACTTTATGACCGTTTTTAAACGATAAATTAACACTATTAAAAATACAGATTAAAAGATGGCTAAGCTATGACCCACCTCAGCAATTAATTAAAAAATATCCAGAAAATAAACAGAAAAACTAATCTAACATGAGGCACAAAGTCAAAAATTATGATGGAAACTAATTAAATTAAAATAAAATAAAACTAAGCCAGTCATCAATTATTTTTAATCGTACCAAATAGAGGCAAAAGCCATTTTTATTTCTATGCCATGTGTGCCGACTTAACCACGGTTGATCCTTAATCTGTTAGTAATTGATAGCCAATCTTGAGGAGAGGGTTATAAAAGGGAAAGAGTGGATTGCTTTTCACTCCCCTCCCAGCCTGTCGTCATGGTAACGCACCTAAATGCTATGCCTATCCTTCTCTAAGTAGAAATACATAGAAAAGGGTTACTTATAATGAGGGGATATTAGCTGGTAACGAGGATACTTAAAACGAAAGGTGTTTTCTACAAATAAACATATTCCTGCACTTTTCGGGGATTTTGGTGCAGAAATTGAAAACAGTTGTCGAGGCTAATTGCGACAGATGAATTCTGTGTTTGGAAGGGAACATAAAAGTTATGAAATGGAAGTTAAAAGAACATTAATGTGAGAAACTTTTGTTCCGGGCAGCAGCCAAAGAAATTATTTCGGAGGATTTTTGAGTACCCGTGAAAGCGGTTAATGTAAGAGTCATCTTTCTCAATTTGAATAAAGAGAGATCGAAATATAATTTCTTTAGAACTCTTCAAGTGTTCTTTAGAACTCTTCAACTTGATCAAAGGTAATTGTTACGGGAAGTGAAAAAACCCGAAAAATTTTAAGTGCAAAAACTCGATAACAAGATATCAGTTTATATACTATATTCATATTTAATATAATTTTTCGAATTAAGATTTATAATTAAATTACCGTTCGATAAAAGACACTTTTATAGTAACAAATTTAAGAAACAATTCAGTTTTACAAGAATCGCGATATCGAATTTTAAGAAAGAGGAATCAAAAATCACGATATTGGGTTTTAAAATCGCGTGATTAGGAATCGCGATATTGGAATTAGGAAGACGATAATACAAATCGAAATATCAGATTTTTGAAAAGCTTAAATACGAATCGCGATGCATGATTTTCAGATGCTGTGAATACGACTAGGTCGGCTAGCGACATTGGATTTTAAATTTGAATGAATAGGAATTGCGATATTGATTTCAAAAACGTGTAAATACAAATTACGATGTTTGATTTTTAAATCCCGTGTATACGAATCGAGATGCAAGATTTTTAAATCGCCTGAATACGATTCACAAGGAATGATTTCAATTAAGTAAATACGAAAATCGATGCTCGATGTTAAAATCGCGTAAATATGAAGAGCGATATTAACGGATTCCGGCGTAGTTTCAGAGTTGCAGATGGGAGTACAAGAATCTCACCGAACCCAACTCAGTAGATTCACATGCCGACTCGCAAGTATTTAATCAAACATGTAAAACGATTGGCGCTTTCATACGCTACCGACCGACGGTACGCTGAAATGGATTGTGGTTGAATGTGGTAAAAACGTTGAATAGAATAATGTGAAAAGCACGCTTTTGCACAATACATGGCGAAAATAGTGACGGTAAAGAAAAAAAATCTCCTTTTCGAAAATGGAAAATTAAGCACTTTTTAAAAACATCCAATAAAAAAAGTATCTAAGGGTTTTTAAGAAACGAAAATCGAAAATTAGTACCTTTAAGCACTTTTTAAAAACGCTACGTACCATGCGAGAGAGTAAAAACAGAACAAAAAAAATTTGAAGTGGCCAAGATGAAAATCAAAGGAAAATTTATTAATAAAAAAAAAAATTAAAAAATTAAGAGCTAATGTAAATTCTAAAATATACATTAATTAACAAATAAACTTTAAACATCTTTATGAATAGATTCTGAGAAAGAATACACTATATAAGACATCATTAAAAATAGAAGAAAAATGTGAAATCACAGAATGCAAAAGGCAAGAAGTAGAAGTTTGAAAGAAATCTCATCCTTTTCCGCAGCCCACGATTTAAGAAGCATTTCTCTCCGTTGCCATGGAGATAGTCGTAAACGCAGGGTCTTGGAGATAATCGCCTCTCATAAAACCGGAGCTGACCCGAGGTCAACTGACCGGAACGGTGTAACATGGGGCCCATAACAGTCCGGGGAGAAGCCAGGACCGTGATTTACAAAGGCAATTTTGAGGCAGTGAAAATAGGCGGCAAAAGAATTTGCCACTCCGCAAAAGAACTTTTCAACGTTTGCCTCTGAGAGAGATGCCGGTAAAACGTTCGATGGGCGGTGTGATTTGCGAATTGAATTGCCATTAAAGGAAACCAGTTGCGGACAAAAAAAAAACAGCTTTTATCGTTCATCAAATCACGAAACTTACGTAAAACAAAATGGTGAAAATTGGCTCTTGTTTAAAGTAAGCGTTTGCAGGAGCTGTTCTTTAAAGTTACAACAGGTAGCGTAGCTAAATCTTTCAACAAAAAATAAGCACATTTTAAGCACTCAAAAATATTTTTAAGCACTTTGACCGTTTCCTTAATTTTTTTGGAAGAAAAAATAAAAAATAAAAAAATCAACATATTTTTTTATTTCATCAGTAAATACAGGGATCTAAAACAAAACATAATACACAAGTTCTAAGTTGAAATTTAAATTTTTTCACGCGTAAAAAATAATTAATTTACCATCAGTTTCCTATCCCAAATCATCTCGGCCAAATGAAAGAAGCTAAATATTAGTCTGTGTACATGTTCACATCTTCATAACCTGAAAAACCATCTGCATTACTTGCCCTTTCGCTCGTGAACGCCATTCTTTTACTCCTTTTTTTTTCTATGCAAATTCAGCAACCATCGTGTATATACAATTGTACAAAACACGTTTGCAGTCCCACAAATAGCAAAACTCCCAAACAAAATTACCAACAAACTTCCAATCACTGCAGATTATTATTATTTGTTTTACTTCCGGCCGAATAAAGCGTGATAAAACAAAACGTATTGATGAATTCAGCTATGCCCGAGTTTACTCGGGATAATAAATATTTGGAATATATACATAACCGAGTTAACTCGGGATAACAAATATTTGGAATCTATACATACCGGAGTTAACTCGGGATAACAAATATTTGGAATCTATACATACCCGAGTTAACTCGGGATAACAAATATTTGAGATATATACATACCGGAGTTTACTCGGGATAATAAATATTTGGGATATATACATACCGGAGTTTACTCGGGATAATAAATATTTGGGATATATACATACCGAAGTTAACTCGGGATAATAAATATTTGGGATATATACATACCCGAGTTAACTCGGGATAATAAATATTTGGGATATATACATACCCGAGTTAACTCGGGATAATAAATATTTGGAATATATACATACCGAAGTTAACTCGGGATAATCAGGGGAAGCGGTTAAAGTCACTACAGGTTGGGTAGACAAAAAATTAAAAGCACTTTTTAAGCACTCAAAAAATATTTATAAGCACTTCATGCATTAACAAAATGCAAAATAATTTTCGAAGACTTTACATGATCATGATAAAATAACTAGTTTCTGACAAAGAACTCTTTTTCTTGATTACATTGGCCACCATAAAAAGATCGAGAGATTTTTCGGTTCGATTTCAGAGGGTGGAAAATGAAGCCTGAAGTGGAGAATATCTTACAAAATGCAGCACATGAGAGCGCAATAATCTCAATGAACCCAGTCCACGCACAAGTGAACTCCCAAGCATTTGATCAAACATGTAAAATGATTGGCCCTTTCATACGCCTATGGACCATGTACGCCGAAATAGATTTGTGGTTGAATGAATTGTGAAAACGTTGAATAGAATAATGTGAAAACCACTCTTTTGCATAATACGAGGCGAAAATCGACATAGTGAAGGAAAAAAAAATCTAATTTTCGAAAAAGGAAAAATAAGCATTTTTTAATAAAACCCCAATGAAAAAAGCACCTTTAAGGGCCTTTAAAAAGCGAAAATAAGCACCTTTAAGCACTTTTTAAAAATGCTACGCACAATGTACGATTAAGTGCATTTAAGTAATCTTTGCTTTATAAAAACTGTTCACAATTCGCAAAAATTAGACCAACCTATTAAAATTCCTATGAACACACATAATATCAGAAATCAAAACTAAAACGCTGTTCTTTAACGTAACAGTTAAATTAGAAACAGTTACATTTCAGGAAAAGTTCCAATCCAAGCTACATGTTATTCAGAAACGGGCGCGGATGATTGCGAATTCTTTTTACCAGCTTGTATTTTTAATGTTTTCACATAAGATTAATTTTAAGTATTTTTATGTTCTATTTATGATTAACTTATTCATAATTTCTGTCATGGTGGATGAATTAATATGATTATGAATACTGAAGAAGGAAAAGAACTCTGCTACGTCTTTAGAAATGTATATTTGGTTGTAATTGAAAACCAATCCAGCCCTTTAGACGGCAAGAGGACAGAAATTAATTGAAGCAGTTTTTTCAACCCATGACTTGAAATGTCATTGCGTTTAAGACAGTCTGTCCGAGGAAAAAAATTTCACCAATGAGTAACCGGTGATTGCAATCATGCGATAATTTTTTTTTACATATTATTTGAATTCCAAGCTATTTAATTTACAACTCCAATTAGAAATTACAAAAAAAAAAAAAAAAAAAAAAAAAAAATAAAACTGTATACGGTTTTCAAGTACACTGCAAAAAAATTCAGATTCAATTACGGTATGAAGTACTTTAAGAGATCCGTAAAATCTATTTTACAGTAAAATCCACCTATCTTAAAAAGTTATACCGTAATTTTTATAATATTTATTTAATTAGAGTGATTCAGACGTTATTTATAACATTCGGTATATAAATTTTTTTTAGAGAAAAAAAAGGAAAAAAAATTAAAATTTTGCTTAGATTTTCATAAAAATGAATTTAAAAAAATGTCTGATGATTTTTATAAATAAATTTTCTAGATATTTTTAGAAATCTTTTTCCCCCCTCTAAACCAATGAAAGAGTGAGTATCTCTGGCAGTTGTCATTTCTAATGGAGCAAGACTATAAAAAAAAGTTGGAATAATCGCCGATCGAGGGTATTTATTAGACAGTGCCCGTCTCCTTGAAAAAGAAATACTAGAGCAACTTGAGAAATAGATGGCGAGAAAAATGCTTTTTCCTCAGGAAATAAGAAGATTCGAAGCATGAAATAAAGTATTTTCCAGTGGATAGTCAGCCACCCCTATTCCAAATTCGAATGGAGCTCATACATCTTCCCTCCCAGGCACATTCCATAACTAACGGACACGGCAGTGAAAAATGCCCTCTCACGCAGGAGAAGAGAAGGAAAAAATGGCGAAGATCGACCGTTCCCAAAAAAGGTGCTCCGCGGATCCTATAGGTCCGAAAGTTAGGGTGATTATTATATTTATTTGCAATCAACAATCCATAATTTAATACTTCGAGTGCGTTTAATAATTTGTCCAGGGACTAGTTACAGAATAGTAATCATGTAATGAAAAAATAAATAATTTAAAAAAAAAATTAAAATTCCAAATTTTTCAATTCTTCGAATCGATTATTTAAAATCCAAATTTGAATTTTTAGAAAATAGGATGCTCTGAATGTATGCAAAAATCAGGAATATCAGAACAAAAAGCTAAAAATAAGAACAAATACGGACTAAATATTTTTCATCAGGAATACAGCTACAATTTTCTAATTTGTAAACACTATTAATAAATTTATCCGATAAAACGAGTCTCCCCTCTACCATCACGTTTGTCCCCATGGATATTTTTTTCTTTCAACAACGAACAAGAAGAACCCCCAGAAAACGACGAATTTATTTACACCAAATATTTGGCTCCATTATTAAGTATTCCCCGCCAAATCACTATCCGATGCGACACTAATTGAGCGATTGTGTTAATTTTGCATCGAAGACTGAATGAAAAGTTACAGAAAAAAGTCAAACCATCCCCTCCCTTTTCTTCGGGGTAAAACAGAAGAAAGAAAAAAAAAGGCACATAATTAGAAGATACCCCCAAATACTTTCGTAATAATATGAAAGACGACACTCAAAACAATGAAGCTTTTTTGTTCTAATAAATAGAGCCATCTCCTCTCTCAGAACAAAATCAATATTTTTTAATCAACGAAAATCAATTAAGCCTCATTTTTTTTCTTCCTTCCCTTCTCTTTTTCAACTTGATCTTTTTTTCTTCTTTAAATGTTACATGTAGAGATGCGAAACATGTTTTGAATCAATTTAGTCTCTCTTTTTCTTTTTTCTTTCTTTCCATTATTTGGAGGTAAAGCTAATCTGACTTTTATAAGAGTGTATGTTGCGATTCAGAAATAGAATGGAAGAGGCATTTAAGGGAAAATGAGAAACTAATCAAAAAGAGATTAATTAACTTATTTCTTCATTAACTGACGGACAGTAAATAAAAACGGGAGGGTTCATGATACTCTCTTTTTATTTTTTTGTTCTCTCAAAAATTCGATAATGTGTTATTGGGGCAACTTTTTTGATCAATCAGTCAATAGAATAGCTAATTAATTCATAATGTCTTTTTTTCTTTCCATTCTTTAGAAAGAAAAAAAAATTTTGATTTTTCACATATGTAGTGATAAAGCTATATGGACTTCCGAATTCCGGGTGTTTTTTTTTTTTTTTTTACTAAAAGCTGGTTAAAAAATATTAAACTATTAATCGGTGGTTCAATCTAATTAACACACACAAAAAAAAAACTTTAATGGATTAAGATAACCAGTAGATATTATAAGAACTGACATTTCCCCTTCTTGTATTTACATTCATCAAATCATGACACAAAAGAAAATATGCATTTCAATTAATAGGAGAGCACCATCTGTCGACATTCCGCGACACTGGTCTTTATTTAAAATAACACAAATAATTTAAAACATTCTACATTTTCAAAAATAACGAAATTCCACTTGGAATAAAATAAATTACCTAATTTTGAAACATTTGAAATGCTCTTAGTCAGTTAGGGGAGATTTCCGTATCGTAATCTGTGGCAGAATATTCGCCAAGTTTTGGCAACTTCCGAGCAGCGGCCCGCGAGAAACTTCTCAAAAAAAAAAAAAAAAAAATCTCAGAAACAAGTCAAAACCACCACCCGGCCAAACATCCACATGTTTTTTTTTTTCTTTTTAAATTCGCTAGTTTAAAAACTATTTGGCACCTTGGCGATTGTAGTTGGCGCGACAGATCACGATAAGGAAATATCCCTGTCAGTTTTTGTGGATACAGTTGATACAGTTCGGAATGCAAGTTGACGAAAATGGACAGGTATATCACACCTTTACAGTAACTAATTCACGAAAAAACATCTTACAAGAATCGCGATATTGAATTTTTAAATCGCATAAATGCGAATCATGATGCATTATTTTTAGATCTCGTGAATAAGAATCGCAACGCGTAGTTTTTAAATCACATATGAATACGAAAATCGATACTTGATGTTACAATCGCGTGAATACGAATCGCAATATTGGATTTTAAAAACGGGTGAATACGAATCGCGAAATAGGAGTTTAAACTCGTGTGAAAACGAATCGTGATAGTGTTATTTTAAAAACGCGTAAATACAAATAGCGATAATGGGTTTTTAAATCGCGTGAGTGAGAATCACGATAAAAGCAGATTCCGGCGCAGTTCCAAATATTATGTACCAAAAGAATCATGTATGTAAATATTTCGTCAACGGGATTTAGCAAAAGTTTCACAATTTTGTCGGATTATAAAATTTTTTTGAAAGAAAATCAGCATAAGGAGTGAAAAGGTGCTAGAATACCGAAAAATAAGAACATTTTGACCTACAATCGTATTTTCGAAACAAGGCTAGGAAATCGGAACAAATACCATTTAATCGGAATAGTTGGTAGCTTCGCGAAGCAGATGATGAATTCTTTACCTCTTCCTCATCGATTAATACACGCTTTTAATATGCTTCGGTTAATATGCGAATAATATGCATAGCTGCTAACATAGAAAGGGGAGAAAAAAAACAGTATATTTTACAGAATATAAATTTCATGAAAATTGTTGCATAATGATTAATATAACTATTAAACTAAATATATTACCAATAAGGAATTTTAGGGATTCCTGTAGTCATCAAAAAATTGCAATATTTTCCAGTCATGATTGGTATTAAATATGATCGAAACGTTGTGTATTATGTTTATGCATAATTTTGAATAGTAATAGGCCTTTAATTTATAAAAAATAATTATGATTTTTAGTAGTTAATTTAAAAAGGGAGTTCTGAATAAAAAAAATAAAAAAAACCGAACATTTTAGAACAAAAATAAATATATAAAGTTTGAAACTGATTTCTATTAATGAGGCTAGCTTCATTTAATATTAGTAATACTTATTTAAATATTCAAGCAAGCAAATAATCCGCGCAAAAGTACCATTTTAATAGGGATTTTTTTAGGGAACTTACGTAATTTTAGGGAATTTTCTAAAACGTACAAAAATCAGGAAAATTCTTATTAAATCAGTAGAGCAGGAGAAATTAGCAAAATCCAGTAGTCTACTGGAAAATCCTGTAGAGTTAGCAGGAAAAAAAATTATTAAAAAAAATTATTAAAAAAAAATTATGACGTCCATTTTTGTCTTTAGTTTACAAACCAAATCTAAACATTCACAGTTTTAATTGTTATCTTTTTTTAAAGAAAAATAAAATCCCTTCAACTATGAAAGAAACGACGTCAAAATCTCATCATTCGATAAAAAGTTAAAACCACAATGTCAAGTTTACACGATGACATTTAATCGTCATTCGACTTTAGTTCTCTCTCAATCGATTCGGACAGAGAACATTTTTTTTTGTAAGGAGTCTGTTTCATCGCATGGTGATAAATGGGGCTACTCCTACGGTCAGTGACGTCCTATTCCTCTTCCAATAGGGCAGTTCCTTGCTCATATCCCCCCCTCTCTACCTTTTGTGCTTATGATGCGTTAAAGTGAAATGAATGTTAGGGGCCGAACCTGAAAAAAAAGTATCACCAAGATAAATGATTTCTGACGCGAATTTTTCTGTCTTCTACCCTCTTTTATGATTTTTTTCTCTCTCCTCTCTCTTTCCCTTACCTGAAAATGAAACGCGTCATAAATAAAAGTTTGCAACATTCTGTGGTAGCCCAGCAACTGAATCTTAATTGAAATTATTTAAATATTATAGAAATATATTTTATTCGATAAAAATGAATAATTGATATAAGAAAACAAGTACTAATATAGAAAAAAAATTGTAAGTCAGTTCCTACTTAGATCAATAAAGAAAATTTTTATTTTAGTTACTTTTTATTAAATAATTACAATTTTTTCTCCCAGATAAAACTAAAATTGATTAATTAAATTTAATGAATGAATTTATATTTGAGAAAAACTGTATTAACATCTATTGTCATCCATTACAAGTAAACTGATCGTTAAGACACGGTTCCCAGCAAATCACCGAAGTCAAGCATCACTGGCTGCGGTCACTAGGCGGGTGGGTGACCACTTGGATTAATCTGCTTACGGACAGAGGGTGTGCGGTATGGGTCCTCGTGAAACTGTTCGACCGTAAAGTGCTAGATTTCGCTTGCAGGTCGTCGGGCTACCAGAGCAGGGGAACCATGACCTCTGCAGAGCATCTAATTGCAATGGCATGTCTTCGGATCATCCTCAGGGATATTTCCCAGACCGTCGCCAATAGCCCATAGTGCAGCTCTAGTACGATGTAAATGAACAACAATCATTATAAGTTTAGAAAAATGTATTTGTACTTGAATGGATAAATATAAAGTATTTAATGAACGATTGAAAGTTTGAATATATATATATATATATATATATATATATATATATAGGGAGAGTGTGAGCTAATAGTAGGAATTGAAAAAAAAAGGAACGTGGTACCACAGACAACTATCAACGTATAAATTTGGAGACGTGGGCCACACGTGCTACCAAGTCCTGTTCTCAATTGGGTATACTATAGCCTACGTCACAGGTCGTGTTATTCCTACTAAATTTAACTAGCAAACAGCATTTTCTGCGAACCTGATTTCTAGCAACAAGTAAACATTAAACGAAGTGTGTTGTTATAAGTCGCTACTCGGCAGGTTGGAATTGTATTAGTCTAGTTCCTTTTGAAATACAGTGGAGCATCGTTTATACGACGATCACTTATACGACGTTTACATTTATACGACGTTTTAGTGTGGTCCCAAATCATTCCTATTCATTTTAATGTAAAAATATATCGTTTATACGACGCACAGAATCGGTTATACGTCGATTTTTAGATTTTGTTCTTTATTTAATTTTTTTTTTTTTTTTTTTTTGTGTATTTTAAAAAAGGGCGGAATTTGCCAACATGAATGATACAGAAAAGGGTGTCAACAAGAATGCTTGGATGACGACCGTAATTTTTACTAGATGACTAAAAAAAACTAAACAATGTTATGAAGAGGAAAAAACGAAAAATTTTGCTATTCATCGACCAATGTCCAGCGCACCCATCGATACTAATTATTTTGGAAAATGTAAAAGCTCTCTTTTTTCCTGCAAATTGCACAAGTGCGCTTCAGTCATTAGATTTGGCCGTGATTAGAAATTTAAAATTGCATAGAAAGCAGTAACTTCAACTCGCTATTCAAAGCATTGTAAAGAATAATAGCAAGAAAATATAATTAAAGGTAACATACATTCAAATGGCTCACTGCAATTTTTCTCCTTTGGTTATTTGTTGTTTTGCTTTGTCTAATTTAGAAATTTAAGTAAATCAACACGTTAAACAATAAAATTAACTGAAAACAGAGTTAGTTTCAGTTTTAGAAGTGAAAATCGATTATACGTTATCGTTTATACGACGTTTTTCGGTGGTCCCTTCGGCGTCGTATAAACGATGCTCCACTGTAATTTATTTTGTTGTTTTATCTAAGTTTACGAATTTAGTAAACATATTTAAAACTCAGCTTATTAATTAAACTAAATGGTAAATGTTATTCCTAGTAAAATTTTCGAAGTGGAAGTAGTTGTGTTTTTTTCATATTATACCCAATTCATCTGACACAGCGAATATAAATAATTAAATATTTAAATGTGAGCAATAAACAATTTTTTTGTTCAAATAGAGCTATAAGTTAGAAAATTATCACTGATGTTATTTTTAAAATATGGGATAAAAACTGAATCGCTTATAGTAAAATTTAAAACAATGACTCACGCTTAACCCATCGGAAAATTCCATTTCGTTTTTCGCTCTTCCCTATTTAATGAATGAATTAATATTTGGAAGAAGAAAAAAACTATATTAACATCAAACGTCATCCACTACAAGTTTAAAAAACATGCATTTGAAGTTAAGTGGACGAATTAAAAAGTATTTTATTAACGATTGAACATTTGAACAAGATATAAAGAGAGAGAGAGAGTGGAGAACTAACAGTAGGAATTGGAAAAAAAAATTTTTTTTTTTCAATTTTAATCCAATTTAAAGTCTGACTGAAAAAAAAAACGTATTTTATAAAATAGGAATGATTGGTTAATTGTATTAAAATAAGATTTTTGTGCAGGTAAGATTCCTCTTTAATCTCCAGCAAGGTTTTCTTCTCTTAGATTCACGGGAGTTCTTGTCTCCTGTAGATTCTCTTGAAATTGCATTTAGAAGAGATTTCGCCCACGCAAGATTCACTTTCTTAGAAACTGTCTTCTGAGTTTTCCTCATTTGAGATTCCAGGCACAAACGATTTTGTCCCTAGAAGACCCTCTCACTTTGGGGTTGTATTCATGCGAGTTGTCACTCTTTTCGCTCGCTAGGGGGATTGTTCTCATTCTCCCTTCCCCAACTCTTAAACGTCAATATTGAACAAAAAACACGGAATATTTTGTTTCTACAATTATTGTAGTTTTATATATATATATAAAAAAAAAAAAAAAAACATTTTAACCATAACGAAAAGGACATAGAGTTGAAAATATGCACAATAAAACAGCACAATAAAACAAACTTAAAGTCGAACTTCCAAACGATTTTTTTTTAATGAAGTGAGAAATCTATGCTTACTTTTTCAATAAATCGATCATTTGGAAAAACAAGTAAGATTCGAATTTCGCACAAAAACTATAGCTATAGAATATAAAATTGAATTTAAAAAACAGAATATAATATGATACATTATGGATTATACAGACAACTAGAGAGTTATTATTTCTTAATTATAAATAAAAGCAAAATTTAAAAACAATTCACAAAATGTACAGAAATACTTTTTATTTATGAGGATGCGTAACCAGATTTTTCAACAAAAAACAAGCACCTTTTAAGCACTTAAAAATATTTTTAATCCCTTTCCAAAATAATGAGTGCTCGACTTCGCGTGTAGGTCGTCGAGCTACCGAAGCGGGGGTGCCATCCCCTCTGCGGACGATCAAAATTGTGATGGCATGTCTTCGGATCATCCCCAGGGATGTTTCCCAGACCGTCGCCAATAGCTCATTGTGCAGCTCTAGTGCGACGTAAATGAACAAATCAAAATCCAAAATAATGATAAGAAGAAAAATTAATATCTGTGCAGTAATAATTCTTTTTTTTTCTTTAGCATTACTTATCTTATTACATTACTTATCTTATTACATCTTTACTTATAAGCATTAAATCAATAAAATTCAAAAAATTTTTCAAAAACTTTACATACTCATGATAAAATAACTAATTTCTGATAAATATTGCTGAGAAAATTATGAAAGTCATGCATTTTTTTGTAATTTAGAACTACAATCGACATGGCAAAGAAGAAAAAAATCTCCTTTTAAAAGGATAGAAAATTGAGCCCTTTCTTTACAAATCCCGAATAAAAAAAAAAGCACCACAAAACGTAAATAAAAAAATAGAAAAACAATCACCTTTAAGCACTTTTTAAAAACGCTACATAACCAAATAGCTAATTTTGAGAAGTATTTTTTAATTTTAAAAAAATATTTACACAAGTGATATTTATAGAATGCAAGATTTTTTATTTATTTTTGATGATTTAACATAGCAACAGAAAAAGTAATTTTTAAAAAAACAATGAATGTCAAGCTTTTTGATTATTAAACAGTGGACAATAACTTATAGTAGTTTTAATTCCGTACAATAATTCGAAGGGTGTTGATGCGTTTGGTCAAAGAACGTTTGCCCATGGTTATTCGAAGAATCGTTTTATTTTATATTTCTTATAACGTTTCGTTCGCATAGGAAATTCGAAATACATAATGCAGATGGGGAGGACAAAGATTTGCAGTGTGTTTAACAACACAATATGGGGTCACGGATAGGGGGGAGACTAGATATCACTTTTTCGATCACCCCCTCATGCAAGAGAGGGAGATGAGATCAAGAGAAGATGGAACAGAAATGGAATGCCGATTTAGTTATTTATTCAAACCTATCCTCTCTCTCCGAACGGCACAAATTTCGAGAGTGATGCGGAGTAGCATCACCTCTCGTTCCCCTCCTCCTTCCCCCCTTTCTTTTTCATCCAAGGGAAGATTTGAGAACATCTCTTTCTGAAATTGATTCTTAATCTTATATACCTCGTTGAATTTAGTTTTATGTTACGTCCAATTGTTGAGTGAAAGATGAGCAATTTCTACCAGAGAGTTTTTTTTTTTTTCTTCTTTTTTTTAAATAAAGGTTTCCTTCTCAACCCGAAGAGTTTTAATTTTTTTTTTAAAAAAAGAGAAACAAAATTTGTATTTTCAAATCCTGCATTTTTATTCTCTCAGATTTATTTCGAGCGAGATGGAAACAATACACCAGATGCGTGAACAGGACTCATTCTCGCCTTTATCTGACACGACAGTGAAGAGGGTCTAGTAATTTATTTCCCTTTTCATTTGAAAGGGTGCGCAGCCAAATCTTTCCAACAAAAAAAGCACCTTTTAACCCCTTCCCTAACTAGGGTATGTATAAATTGCAGATATTCATTAACCCGAATTAGTCGGAAGATTGAAACAGCAGTTGCAGAATAACAAACAAACAAAAAAAAAAAGGTTAATAGGGTGTGCGGTGCCCTTTTACAGATATACAGGTCTTGCATTTCATACTTGAAATAAGGGAGTTTATCTTTTCCTGTGGCAATTTCATACCTTCGGACTCCAAAGAGTGTTGCGCACTATCATGCATGCGTATTACAATTGCTGAATGGTTATTTGTTTTGTGTTGTATCAACGCATGCACACATCAAATTTCATTAAAATCGGTCCCGCCGCTCAAGAGATAATCGACCTAGTTTACAAATTCTCTAAAATTTCTTACAGCAGTGTATTTTGCAAAAAGAGTAGTAGTTAGCAGCCCTGAAATTCCTTAAATACCCAAAATCTCACCCCCTAAAAGTACACCACCGGTCACAGGGGGTGGAGGCGTTTAAGTTGATAACATTTGGTGTAAAGCATTCAAATCATTTAACACTGCCCCGAAGTATTAGATTTATAGAGCAAAGCATTAACAGGGGTCTGTCCAGACATTTTGTGAAAGGTCCGTTTTTCGTGAAATTGTGAAAAAATTACTCACATTCTTTCAACCAGGGTCCGCTTTTATGAATTTGTGAAAATAGGGTCCGTTATTGCAAAAAAAAAAAACTTTTTCAAGGAGTTTTTAAATTGTAAAAACATACAAGATTATGCGCAACACTGTAAAATTATAATTCAAAAAATTAAATTTTAAAAAATAAACAACAATTGCTGCTTCTAAATTAGAGATGCAACATACAAATATTTGGTATTTAGCCTATACTGCTGAACGCAGAATATTCATTTCGGACGAATAATGGAAGAATCGTCTGCCGAAGACAAAACTTAATTCATTTACATCCATCTTTCTTGTTTTCTGCCCTGGAAAGGGTTTATTCGACTAACAAAATAATAATGAAGATAAACAAATTTGTGAAAGGTCCGATTAAAAGAAAAATCATTTCGTGAAGGGTCCGTTTTTAAGTTAAAATATTTTGTGAAGGGTCCGTTTTTATGAAAAGATATTTTGTGAAGGGTCCGCTAACGGACCCAAATTTCTTCTAAACAGACCCCTGATTAAGATAAAAGCCTTTATGTATGTAAAGTATCCAATTTATAGTTGCAAAGTATTAAAATTAAAATATATACTTTACCAATCATGGCATGAAATTTATCGTACGAAGTATTAAATTGATAACGAAAAGTTTACATCGCAGCAAAAGTGCAAAATTGATAGTGTACACATTCATAGAACACAGTGTTTAAGTATTAGTGTCATTTATTTTCTGAATGCTAATGCCAAGTATTGACATAACCAATGTACGAAATGCCTTTTAGTATTTGCCTTTAGTATACATTTAGTATTTCGCTGAAGCACAGTTATAAATTACTAATCATTATATATTTTTTTTAAGGTTTTTACGACGAATTATAAATCAGATTTATTACTGCATATGTTCCCCCCCCCCCTGATATTAAGCGAATTGTACACTAAAAAAAAAAAAAAACCCTGATAAAATTACGAACCCGAAGGGTAATAGTATTGTTAGGTGGAATAGCAACTATCTGAGCTGGGCAGTCTCCCTGGACAGGGGCCAGTTGGCAAGAAGCAAGGGGGGAGGGGAAAGCAAAGTCCCGGATTCATGTTCCAGAGATATATTTTGGATGGTGGCCAACCGCAATGAGACAGGGAGGGGGGGGTGGAATAAATAAAAAGGCATTTTAAGAGCTTTTATTTATTTTTTCTCCCCCTGCCGCGGCATGATTTTATTACGAATAGGTCGATTACAATACATTACTTATTATAATTTGGAGGAAGTTTTGCATTGTTAAGATTACTTTTTTTGTCAGTTGGAACAATGGGACCTCTTTCCAAAATCTACATATTAATCTCCATTAATATATAAAACTGCCACGATATTTTTTAAAACAAAACAAAACTCAATTTAAAAAGTCATATTAAAGCGTATAAATACTCGTACACCATGGAATACAATTTATTGCGCAGCAATATTTTCTAAATTACTGCAAATCACAAATGAAATTTTTTTTTTGTTTTTGTTTAATGGGAAAGAAAAATAGATTTCAAATTTTATTTTCTTCATATATTATTTGTTTTAGCATAGCAATCGTCGTCCTTCTCATGGGGATGAAAACTCTTGAGAATGGAATCTCATAGGAAGATTATCTAGCGGGAGAGAAACATGTAGGTAGGGTACTGGACTCATGTTCGCGAGAACGGGAGTTCGATACCCTCCGGCCGAAGACTGCCTGAGTTGTAAATGGTTACTGGTGTACGTTAAATTTGTCGAGTCACAAAGTCCTTCATGTTGAGCTTAAAAAGTCCTGTGTCCTTATTCAACACAGAGTTGGCAAGGCTTAGAACAGAATGGAGTAATCCATGGTTTAAACCGTCCCGTCCAAAACCCCTTTGAGGTAAATTGTCCAAAACCCTTTTGTTCAAAGTATATCACAATTTTAAAAAATAAAGTGAAAAATAAAAGGTTAATTTTTGAACGAGAAACAAAATGAAAACAGTTTTTTACTTTATTAAAAAAAGTTGATTATTATATTTAATATTGCATTATTTATCCTTATGCAAAAACATATTTTATCAATATTAAAAGCATATTTATTCATATTTAAAGGATAAGGTATTCACTTTTGTTGTTCAATGAATTATGGAGCTTCAAAAGTTATAAACCCTTTCCTATTAAATATTATTTTCCTGTAATAAGTTAAAGCAAATCGTATAAAGAGTATCAAATATCTATTAATAAATGTAATTATTATGTGTACAATGGTTAGAACACATAAAATTTTTACCTTTAGTCAATGTTCAAGGTTTTGGACACTTTAAGACAGTAACACCCACGTGTCCTGTCCACAACTAGTTTAGGACGTCCAAAACCCCAACCCTGATTCAAAGGAATGTGAGGTTACCAAATTAGCTACTTAAAAGTATTCACAACATAAAAATGAGGTAAATATTTTTAATTTAATAAAGAAAATATCACTGGACAGCTTTAAGACCTGTAGTTGTATATCTCAGACAGGGAAAAAATTTGGTGTATGGGGGGAGTGGACAATAAATAACACAGCATTTTATTTTTCTCACATCCTACCGATTATTTCATCATAATCCTAAACGTGGTGTGGAGAGAAGACTATTTATCTCAATCGTTGGGGCTATAAGGAGAGCCTCGTTAATTGCCTCTATTCACTGATGCTCTGGAATTTCACTCAACCATTTATCAAGACAATGCTTCTTTCCATTCTCTCAAAAGAATATGATTATTTGGGCAGGAAACCTTTTCAGTTTGTTAAGTAAACCTCTCTAGGTGTTCACTGCACTCCGAGACCAGTAGCGACCCTTTAAGGAACTAAATATTTATTTAGATACCTGTAGTGTATTGCATTTTTCCTCTTTTTTTAAAAAAAGAAGACAAATGGTACTTGTATTTTAACTAAACAGGTTACAATGAATTTAGTGAATCAAGGAGTTTTTAAGAATAATATAAAGAAGAAATAAACGAACTATTATTAGACAGGGTACGCAGCCAGATTTTTTTCAACAAAAAATAAGCACCTTCTAAGCACTCAAAAAATAATAAAAAATAAAAAAAACAGAATTAGGATCTGTGCAGTAATAAAAAATATTTGTTTCTATTTAAAGTTATCGTCAGTTAATAAGTTATAAAGTTATAGTTAAAGTGTATAGTTTAAAGTTAAATCGTTAGAGTTCTTAATTCATAAACTTAAAATCAATAAAATTCAGAAACATTTAAAAAAAACTTTACACAATCATGATAAAAAATAACTAGTTTCTGATAAATATTGCAGAGAAAATTGCGAGAATCATGCATTTTTTTTTTTTTTTTTTTTTTTTTTTTGTAATTTAGAACGACAATCGATACGGCAAAGAAAAAATCTCTTTTTAAAAGATAGAAAATTAAGCACTTTTTTTACAAACCCGGAATAAAACAAAAAGCACCTTTAAGGGCTTTTAAAAAATGTAAAACAAAAATAAGCATCTTTAAACACTTTTTAAAAACGCTAAGCACCCTTTACTTGTATTTTAACTAAAAGGTTACAATGAATTTAATGAATAAAAGAGTTTTTAAGCATAATATAACGAAATAATAAACGAACTATTATTACAACAATTAAAACTAATATTGTGCTCAATTAAACTTCTTAGTGTTGAAATTTTTTTCCCGAGAGTGTCTGCGTGTTTGTGTATTAAACAGTTCTTTTATATAGTTTCAGCTCATTTAATCATAGATATGTCTACGGAGATAGGCTTATTCTCATTTTGTGTTATAAATCAAGTCCGAAGGCCGGGATAGCCTGGTTGGTAGGTCACTGGGCCCAGGGGGTACAGATTCAGGAGCTTCCTCGTCTTCTGGATTGGGTTCAAAATTACAAGGCTAAGGAGTTGAACATAGGTAACTCTCTAGGTAACTCATAGGAACATAGGTAAACCCAAATGTGTTCGATGGCGGATATAAAATATAAATAAAGTCTGACACAAAAACAAAAGGGAAAAAATACAACAAATTAAACCGTGGAAAGATAGCCATGTTGAGTCAGTGTTGTGCCGTCTCTATCAAGTGAAATAATGATAGTGACGTAAAGAGACAAGGCAAGTAAAAAAATATGGACCAATATATTCTAAGAATCGATTTTTACTAAAAAACGTAATTGTGATACATTTTTTATGGCTTGACTTTAGAAAAAGTATGTTAGATTCTAGACATTTTCTTCTCCCAATATAATTAACTGCAAAACCGATTGCTTTAGAATTCTAAATATTTAATCTTTGTTCGTTCAATACTTTCTGCCAACTGTTGCTAGCTCCCCTTCCTTAGATGTAAGCCACTTACATAGGAGGGTTTTCCTGTTGCATCCTTCCTCCCTTTTCATCACGTGACACCAGTGTCGTCAAGGCGACGGGTGATCTTTGGGATTCGCGCGTTATTCCCGTCACCAAGGTAACGGACGTCGTAACGTTGGCACGTGACTTAAGTTAATGGAAGGGAGGGAGGACAGCACGATAGTGATGAATGGCACCGGAAAATATTCTGATATTCTATTTGTCGAACAGACACCGACGGGGCTCAAAGGAGTAGTACTGGGGGATGTTCTAGAATGGGCACGATCTTGATATAAAACGTGAGGCAAGCAAACAGCAATGATAATCCGATTAAAAATATTGACAAAGAGAAGACTTTTCTGAGAGACACTACAGCTTCCTCTCTTCAATCGATTGAGAAAGTCTTCAAAACGGAGCCCAGCGATTTTTAAGATCAACAATTTTTTCTTCTTCTTCTCCCCGTCTTGCAAACAAACATTCGACATTGAAACATACACAGAAAAAAGTGGCTAGTTTCCTCACAGCTTACGACCATAATTGTAAGATGTTAATCTCGACAATAAACAATCTAAAATACATGCTTGAAGACGACAATGACAAAGCAAATTCATCTACGGAAGTGAGTGCAAACAATAAAAACCGGTATATCTTCTAGCTCGTGTTATGTCTACAAGATTAATCTTTAGTTTACATCAATCTATTGAATGGTAATGAGATGCAGATGATTTTATCTTTTAGTCCAATGTTTCCCAAACTTATGACTTTTGTGTATCCTTTCTAAAATTTTCGCAACGCTGCGGACCACTCATAAAAAAATGAATGTAGTTTTTACTGTAAAAAAATTGCACAAAAGTTAAAAATCACAACTGGCTGTTGACACCACTCATTATTAACTGGTTTACTCTGGCAATAGCCAATAGAACAATACGTCATCGTAAATTTTCAAGGCTAGCTTTGTTTTTAAATAAAATTTTTTGAAATTTTCGTTTGTTGCGAGATATTTCACATAAGAACGCGTACCCCCGCTAAACAGTTCCCGTACCCCTGAGGAAACGCATACCACAGTTTGGGAAACACTGTATAGTCCGTCGTAACTCGTCCACGGTGCGTAGTCAAATCTTTCAACAAGAAATAGACACCTTTTAAGTACTTTTTAAGCACTAAAAATATTTTAAAACCCTATATACATTAGCGAAATGCAAAATAATTTACAGACTTTACATGATCATGATAAAATAACTAGTTTTTGACATGATAAAATAACTCTTTTTCTTGATTATACCAGCCACCATAAAAAGGGAAATTTTTTAAACACAACAAAATCAACTGAATAAAAATGGTGACTCAAAAAAAAAAAAAAAAAGAAAGAAAGCACGCGTGTGTTATTTATTTTTTAAAAAAATTTATTACTAAACAAAGCACAATCGAAATGTTTTGATAACGACTGTTTAGGGAAAATATATGTTTAAGTCAAATACAGTAGAACTTTTACGAATTTTTTAGGAGATTTTTTTGGAGGAACTAAGAACATTTTGGAAAATATCTTCGTAAAATAATTTCCAAATGGCGAAAAGAATTTACTATTTAAAGAACTTTTCTTTAATATCCACTTTCCCTATTTCCCAAAATATTTCAGAACATTTCAAAATTGTTATCGCATTTTATGGGGGAAATGACCTTGAATTGAATTTCGAAGCCACTTCACTTTTAGAGAAAGCAGTAAAATCCCTTTCCTTTCTTGTTTGCATTTCAAACGAAAAACTCAAGATAAAATTAACGGATTTTATCAGTAGCAATTAAACTTAACACATGTGGTAATGTATGTGGAACGCATGTAGTATGTTTAAAATTATTTTTATGATATTAGATAGAGATCATAAAAGCCATAATTTTATACCTAAATGTAGTGTTTTGTAGTTGAAAATGTATGTAGCATGATAGTGTAACACTGAATAATGTTTTGCTCTATTCTTGCTTTCCAAGCTGATTCCTTTATAGTTAAGATTTATGAAATAACTAGTTGATACTAGTTTACAAGATAAACCCAGGGTGCAAAGCCAAATTTTTTACAAAAATTAAGCACCTTTTAAGCAGTAAAAAAATATATATATTTTTAATCACTTTCCCAAAAAAAAAAAAAAAAAAAATCATAATTAGGATCTGTGCAGCAATAACAATTTTTTTTTCTACCGTTTAAAATTCTTAATTTATAAACATAAAATCAATAAAATTAAAAAACATTTTCAAAAACTAGTTATAAATAACTTAAAATAACTAGTGTCTGATAAATATTGCAGAGAAAATTGTGAAAATCACGCATTTTTTTTGTAATTTAGAGCAACAACCGACAAGGCAAAGAAAAAATCTCTTTTCAGAGGATAAAAAATTGAGCACTTTTTACAAACCCGAATAAAAAAAAGCACTTTCAAGGGCTTTTAAAAAACGTACATCAAAAATAAGCACTTTTTAAAACCTCTACGCACCCTGTAAAGTGGTACCAATTGCTACTTTAATTATGTCTAATGTTTATAAATTTAAAAACTGTTTTGTAATGTTTAGGTATTTCAAAAGCTGATTTTTTTATATACAGAATTTTCCATATAACGAACTTATTATCTAGAATTTAGAGACTTCGATAAATAGAGGTCCAACTATCTTCCCTCCCAACTTGCGTTACCCAGCCAAATACATCCCTAAAAGATCAATGGCAAGGAAATAGAGGTATGCTACCGATTTGTAAGAGGTGTATTTTTTTTCTTCTCCTCAGATCTGATCGCAAAATCGATGTATCATTTCCCATTCAATTAATAACAGCGGTTACTTTTATGTTTAATGTCTTTTTTTCTCTTCTTCCTTATTCAGAGAGTGAGTTGTGGGGAAGAATTTATTCCAATGGACAGATGTTCCTAAGCGATACCTTCCATTTTAAATGACTTTCGATAATGAACTAGGGATTTTCTTTTTTATCCCCCCTCTCCTTTTATTCCTTTTTTTCCGGTTTCCCTTCCACTCCCAGGAAAATGGGATTCAGTATTGACAGGCAGGAACAGTTAAGGAAAAAAAAGAATACAATTCATTGCTTTAAGAAGTTAATTAGCTTGCACAACATCCCACAGGTAATTTCGAAAACATACCTGAAAGGAGAGCAAACAAATGTGAATCAAAATTACGAATACTTCAAATTATTTTATTTTATATCCGTCGTTGAACAGCCGACCCAACTTTGGGTCCACGACTACTAATGTTCAGCTCCACAGCCTTGTCATTTTGAACCCGATCCAGAAGACAAGGGAACTCCGGGATCAAGTATTGCTAGAAATTCGCCTTCTTGGAGGACTTTTTTGATGGAACTAACCCGCATTTGCGTTACATGGAGAGGAAGACCACGAGAACCTTCCACGGTTTACCTAACGGCAACAAGACTCTAAACCAGGGATGGGCAAACTTTTTTGGTCGTGGGCCATAACTCTCGAAAAAAATAGTTTGGTGGGCCTAGTAAAAACTTCCAAAATAAAAATTCCAACTTCCGAAATAAAATAAAGTCAATTCATCATTGAACGCATGGCACTCTACATCAACTTTGCGTTTTTAGTTGCCATTTTGGGGTTAAAAAATTTTACAAATAACTCAAAAAATCAGTAGCCATTTTATACATTTAATAATTTCACCATTATTTACAATGACGTTGTATGTGTGCAATCTTTCCATACGCAGTAAATAATGTTAGAACTCGCCCCGGCAGAAAAATACGCTCGTTGGAACTTAAAAATGTGTAGTCTGCCTCATGTGAAGTACAATTCACCTATATTAGATTCCATATGTCAGCTCCTCGAGAAAGACAAACACTAGTTGGAGTTAATCTACGGCTATTCTATAAGGAACTTCTGCTTTCAACATTTTACCAATTGAAGCTGTCTGTGCTAACTATTTCCATCAATTTATGTCTTGTCGAACAAAAATAGAGAAAGTAAAAAGGTCATCAGTACTTTGTTAAAAAAAAAAGAACAAAAATAGCTTTAAACAAAGTAGACAAGAAAATGGACGTATAATGTATATTGTTTAGATTCGCCACGGATCGGCAAGTTAAAATTCTGTCCGCGGGCCGGATAAAACCCTCCGGCGGGCCACAGTTGGCCCGCGGGCCGTAGTTTCCCCATCCCTGCTCTAAACCATGATCCATTCACCACTGAGGATATCTTACGCCAGCACTGTGCAAGCCGGATGCGGAATTCGTATCTCAGACATCGCTGGGTTCGAACCCCATAACCTCATTATTTGAAGGCGAACACTATCTCTTGAGCAACGCGACTCTACTTTAACTATTAACACTCAACATACTGCAGTACTGGCAATAGCACCATCTGTTGAGGAATAAGAGAAGTATTTTTGCCATCAGCGGATATTTAATCACCATTTTTTTTTTAAATTTCTTCAACAAATAGGGAGAAATTTGAGAATATACGGGTAAACAGGAGACTTTGCAGGTATGACAGTCATTCAAATATGAATTTAAAAAAAAAAAAAAGAAAGAAACATACCTTTTTGAGATGTCCTGTAGATGTGCCGAGGAATGTGACAGTGTAGTCATGAGTGGAGGTGGCAGCAACAGCTGTCAGGAGAATGCCAGAAAAACGCAAGACAGGAGCTGCTTCCACGGGCATGCTACCACCAAGGGGCGTGTTTACATCCATACCACAGAACTCATCGTTTATTTGCAATTGCTGTGGGGAAAAATCATTTTTAGAAAAAATTCTTAATTGCAACAACAGAGTACATAACGAATACTAACAGAGTACAGTGAAACCTCTCGGGAGCGACCACTCTCCGTTTCACAGTAAAAATGGTCGTTAATGGAAGTGGGTCATTCAAAAAAGTTACCTACTATCAGTTTAGAAGATATTTGGGTCCCTTCACAAAATATCTTTTCATAAAAAAGGACCCTTCAACCCTTCACAAAATATTTTAACTTAAAAACGGATCCTTCACAAAATGATTTATCTTTTAATCGGACCCTTCACAAATTTGTGTATCTTCATTATTGTTTTGTTAATCGAATACAATAAACCCTTCACAGGAAGGGGAAAGAAAGACAAATGTAAACGAACTAAATTTTGTCTTCGGCAGACCCTTCTTCCATTATTCGTCCGAAATGAATATTTTGCGTTGAGCAGTATAGGCTAAATACCAAATATTTGTTATGTCGCATCTCTAATTTAGTAGCTACAATTGCTGTCAAATCGTCAAAATTTAAAAGAAAGAAAAATCGTTTCGCCAAAATGGTATTCGCTACTTTTTTGTAGTTTAGGGTAGTGTGTTACTTTTTAAAATGTTCCTGTGACTGAATAAACAAGAATTGTGCATTTAGAGTCAAGTATAACTATTATTTAAGCTACAAATAACAGATAATTTATCACTTAGGTAACACTTCCTCATGCAAACGTATAATGCATCAACAAAATAAATAAATAAATAAATAAATGACCACACTGAATAAATTTTGATCCGAATTATCGGATTTTCATGGTTCAAGACTTAATTCTTAATGGTTCGAGGGGACGAACTCAGATATCAGGGGTCTGTCCAGACATTTTGTGAAAGGTCCGTTTTTGATAAATTGTGAAAAAATGACTCGTAATTTGTGAATATAAAATAAACGTTAAGTCACATTCTTTCGACCAGGGTCCGCTTTTGTGAACTTGTGCAAATAGGGTCCGTTATTGTAAAACAACTTTTTCAAGAAGTTTTAAAATTGGAAAGACACATAAGATTATGCTCATCACTGTAAAATTATAATTTAAAAAATTAAATTTTAAGAAATAAACAGCAATTGCAGCTACTAAATTAGCGATGCAACATACAAATATTTGGTATTTAGCCTACACTGCTGAACGCAGAATATTAATTTCGGACGAATAAAGGAAGAAGCGTCTGCGGAAGACAAAATTTAGTTTGTTTACGTCTGTCTTTCTTCCCCCCCCCCCTTCCTGGGAAGGGTTTATTCGATTAACAAAACAATAATGAAGATAAACAAATTTGTGAAGGGTCCGTTAACGGACCCAAATTTCTTCTAAACAGACCCCTGAATATGATAACTAAATTAGTGCAGACGATATTTTAAGTTACGAAATCAGACACAAAAAGTTAGTACTATCTCTCAATAAACTTAAGCATTTTTTCGACGGATTCGAATTAAATGAAATATAATTTTTGAAATTAAACTTTACTCAATTCTTTCTTAAATAAATAATATTTATTCATCCTGTTAACTTCATACTCAATAAAAATTTAGAAAAAAATCACAAAAAATTTGCCCACATTAATTGAAATGTTTAATAATTAAAGACATTTAAGGACACTTTCTTTTTTTTTTATATAGGAAATTATGGAATTTAAAGACATTTTAGAGCCCTGTAATTTGCTCGCGTTTTAATATTTTGAAAAAAGTTTTTTCCCTTAGCATTTGAGATTTGTAAGATTTTAAAGATATATTAATAAATAAAAAAAATACCTCTTAGTTACGAAACCAGAAATTTACTTAGTTAAGAAATTCTCATATAGTAACAATTCAAATAAAACGCAGAGTGTAGAAATGGCTATAAAGGAAACACCAAAGTGTAATTCAATAAACAATAAACTAATGGCAATATTTTGAGCTGTTTTCATTTTCCTATGATCTATCAGCAGGGGTCTGTTTAGAAGAAATTTGGGTCCGTTAACGGACCCTTCACAAAATATCTTTCCATAAAAACGGACCCTTCACAAAATGATTTTTCTTTTAATCGGACCCTTCACAAATTTGTTTATCTTAATTATTATTTTGTCAATCGAATAAACCCTTTCCAGGGCAGAAAACAAGAAAGATGGATGTAAACGAATTAAATTTTGTCTTCGGCAGACGATTCTTCCATTATTCCTCCGAAATGAATATTCTGCGTTCAGTAGTATAGGCTAAATACCAAATATTTGTATGTTGCATCTCTAATTTAGAAGCAGCAATTGTTGTTTATTTTTTAAAATTTAATTTTTTTAATTATAATTTTACAGTGTTGAGCATTATTATGTATGCCTTTACAATTTAAAAACTCCTTAAAAAAGATTTTTTTTGCAATAAAGGACCCTATTTGCACAAATTCATAAAAGCGGACCCTGATTGAAAAAAATTGCGATGATTGAATTTTTTCACAATTTCACGAAAAACGGACCTTTCACAAAATGTCTGGACAGACCCCTGATCAGTATTATAGAAGTGCATATTATTATAAAGTTTATTATTTAACCTATTTGGAAATAAAATATAAATGACACCACACCTACTTTCAATACCAATGAAATACTTGAACGCAAAAGACCCAACGGAAATAATAAATAAAATAAAAATATCTGAACAGGTATATCTTATAAACCAAAGAATTCATGATTTAAGGCCTGAAATGGCATTTATTTGACAGAAGGGAGTAATTAACGCCAGGCACAGCTGATGAGGTTATCTTCACAAAGGGGAGGGGAGGTTGAAAAAAAACACTTTTTTTAGAAATATTTTTATCGGACAAAAGAATGATCTTTTGTTTAAAATGAGCAGGGAGAGGGGTAAAAGTGAAGGACAAAAGATTTTGTCAAGTTTTACAAAAAGAGTCCAGATTTTTCTCTTAACTGAAAAAAAAGAAGAAAAAAAAGATCGTTATTGGTTAAAGAAAAGGGAATTCTAAGCTTTAACGATTTATTAAGTGGGCGCTCTGTGCATAATGACTTTGGATGTTGACTTCCGTTCCAGAGAGGGATTTAAACAACATGTTTAATTAAAAAAAGAAGGCAATAGAAAATATTCGGTTGTAGAACTTTATTTAGCATTATTATCTATCCTAACATTTAAAGCCGGGATTGGCAAGTTTTTTTCTTCACAGCGGAAAAATAAAAAATAAACAAAAACACTTTGGAAGAAATAGGTTCTTCCAGCATAAGTGAAAGAATTTTTCTTTAAATGAAGAAATATCACACATTAAAGCAAATTTTCAAACAATTTGTCAGGATTTTTGAGAAATTAGAACTAGCTAGTCAAATAAATGCGAGATAATAATGAATAAATTAAGATAAAACGTAGATCTATCAAAAACGTCGCGAGTGAATTTAATTCAATTTTAATTTATTTTAGAACGGAACTAGACTGGCTTTTAATTAAAGAGGTAAATTGTTCTGGCCTCAATTTGAGGTCAAGATGACCTCGAATAGGCTAATTAATTAGTGCAGACGATATTTTTATTAATTTATGAATACATGACTTTTTTTATAATTCTGACAATCATCCAAAATTGTTTAGATTAACATTAAATAAAAAAATAAATAATTATCAAAATTTCTTATGTTATTAAAAGTTATAGAATTATATTCGAATAAACGAATTTCATAAAATACGAGCAAAATGCTTTCAATTCATTTCAGCAATTTTCGAGCTATAGTAAAATATGCAAAAAATTAAAATTAAGGGGACCAAAGATTGGACCTCTCTCCTGAAAAACTATTAGGACGAATCGAAAATAAAACATTTATTCTAAGAAATATTTTTTTTTTGTTGCCTGATTTCGTAATTAAATGTTTACTTTTTTTTCTATTTATTTATTTACTTATTTTTTTAACGTAACTTGTTTGATTTCATCAGCATTTGTTAGGTCTCACCCCTGTGAACAGTTAAATTTGAGTCCTAGCACACGTAAATCCGATCATAAATCAAAAGTTATTCAGTGTTTTTAGTTTATTTGTTGGGGCAATGTACTTAAAAATGCGGTATAATAAATGAATATGCTTTTTAATTGGTTATTATGTTTTACAATTAATTACATTTCTAATTAATTCATTCAGTGAATCTGACCGCCCGACTGAGAGTGCTTGTAAATACAATCTAGTTTAGATATTAGTAGTAATGTAAAAATTATTTAATACATTAATTAGATGAAAATTAAAAAAAAAATTTCACGAATGACTAAAAATAACTGCTTTAATATTTTATTTAAATAAGTATAATAAAACTTAATTTTATAATAAAATATATTCCTTAAATATCATTATTAAATTGTATAAATACTGCTAAATAAGCAAAGCACTATTAAAAACGTTATGTTCCAAAAACAAACTGTGAGTAGTATATGTTTCGCAGAAACAGGAAAAAGTTTGGACAAACCTCTGATTACCCATTAAGAACATTGAAAACTTGACCGCTATCTCCTCTAATAATTAGTTAGTACATGTGATCACATACGATTTTTCAGTCGTCAGAAAAACTATTTTATTTTTGTAGTTTACTACAAATACTTTTTTTTAAAAAAATACAGTGACTACAAACTTTCGAAATATAGTGACTACTTCACTACTTTAACACTAGAAAGACTGAAACTTAATATATACCTACATTGCCCAAAAGCAGTCAAAATGACTGCATTGTGAAATTGATTAATTTTTTTATATTATTTGCAGTTATATAAAGCAAGCTATTAGTAAATATTAACAATAAAAATAATCATATGTTGTACAAAAAGTCCCAAAATTCTAAGAAATTGTGTCATTATAGACATCATTGTATTTCTAATTGAAATTAAAAAGCAGTCAAAATTACTTCCTTGGGAAATCTAGTGTTAAGTAATCGAACTTTGCTGGAGAAATAAATTTACACATTTGCTCAAAACGGTTTTGATTAAAAAAATTCGCTTAAATTAAGCAAGACTTTTTTTTTTTATACAAATTTTTATTCATGATATGTTTACATGAGACAATTTGTTATTCCAAAACATTTTTTTTTTCGAATTTGTTCATTTAACATTCAACTTTTCATACCTCTTACTACAGCAAATATTTAATTTAAGAAATGCGAAATTATCCAAACACTTGCAATTTTTTCATAATTAATTGTTTAACGCTCTTTTTTAATTCCTCTAAGAAATTAAGTACATCGAAATACGTTGCCTTCTTTTTAAATAACATCAATGTGCATTCGCAAGTGAAAGTATGACCGAGGTGATTAATTATCTATTTTTCGTAATGATTAAGTTTAAACATAATTTAGACACGATTCTAGATCCCGGTAACGTCCCAGTCACAGGGTCATTTTCCATTGAAGGATCCGCGAAAATTTGCACTCATAAAATTCGCAAAAACTAATTGTGTTAGTTAGAACCGTTTCTCCTTACTAACTTAACGTTAAAAGTACAAACAACTGTAATGGATCGCTGAACTAAGTTTTCATTCCAAGCAAAACTAGAAAAGCCGTAGCAAATTAAAACTTATAAATAAGGGCAGATATGAGCAAACTTGAGGAAAACCATATAATTTACAATTCTCCACGTAATTTTTAATTTTCAACAAAATGTCTTCATTACTAAATAAACAAGCGCTGACTGCTGTTTTTCGGCCCATGCTGCAACATCACCGTGGCACAATGCGCACCAATGTTTCAAATCTTCGATCGTGAACTCTGATTACGTATTCAGAAATATTCCAGGAATGAGTGATCTACTATTTATAAAACTCGTATATGCTACACACTATGCAAAGAGAGAGTTTAATCCTGGACTTAGGAGGAATGTTAAGCTGTATCTAGATGTAACCACAGCTGTGGTGCTTAGGCGATTTAGATAAAATCTTTAAATCTTGAGGTAGGTACTTTGTTTACGTCGCGCTAGAGCTGCACAATGGGCTATTCGTGACGGTCTGGGAAACGTCCCTGAGGATGATCCGAAGACATGTCATCGCAATTTTGACCTCGCATCCTCGGTCCCTACGCAGGCTGATCAAAGAGGTCACCCACCCGCTTACTCCCCAATCAGCAAAATAACTTGGACCCTCATTGGACCAATGTTCATGAATCTTGGCTCAGTAAGATTATTTTATTCCGATATTGGCCCTATATAGAATTTTCCGAGTCATCCGATATTTTACAGCCACTTAACAACCAAATATTGTTCCCATATAGAATTCTCAGGTTTACCCGATATTTTGCATCCATTATTTAACCAATGTAGGTTCTATATTGGCCAATTCAGGCTCTAAATAGAATATTCTAGGACCAATATTAAAAAATCTAGACCAGGGGTCTGTCCAGATATTTTGTGAAAGGTCCGTTTTTGTAAAATTGTGAAAAAATTAATCGTAATTTGTGAATATAAAATAAACGTTAAGTCACATTCTTTCAACCAGGGTCCTGCTTTTGTGAATTTGTGCAAATAGGGTCCTGTTATTGCAAAAAAACTTTTTCAAGGAGTTTTTAAATTGTAAATAGATACAAGATTATGCTCAACACTGTAAAGTTATGATTAAAAAAGTTAAATTTTAAAAAATAAACAACAATTGCTGCTTCTAAATTAGAGATGCAACAGACAAATATTTGGTATTTAGCCTATACTGCTGAACGCAGAATATTTCGGACGGGAAGAACCGTCTGCGAAAGACAAAACTTAGTTTTTTATATCCATCTTTCTTGTTTTCTGCCCTGGAAAGGGTTTATTCGATTAACAAAACAATAATGAAGATAAAAAAATTTGTGAAGGGTCCGATTAAAAGAAAAATCATTTTGTAAAGGGTCCATTTTTATGAAAAGATATTTTGTGAAGGGTCCGTTCAAATTTTTTCTAAACAGACCCATGTAGACATACCAATATTGGTCCCTCGGTGCATGTTCTTATAGAACTCATATCGAGTCAATTTTTGAACCCAACTAGGGCCAAGTTGAAATAGTTGTTAGGGTGACCGCAGCCGGTGATGCTTGACTTCGGTCTACTATTCGTGTCTTTACGAACAGCCCACTGAAAACAGCAAAGAAAAATTTTTTTAATTCAATCATTTCTTTTTTAAAAATTGAGTGTTTTTCTGTTATTTTCCAAGTCATCCGCATAATTTGTGAGACATCAATGTAAGTCTGAAGATGTGTGCCAAAAACAGGTTCCGTAAAAGGCAAGAGAACATATTTGAATGACACGACCTTCGAATTATGGAAGTGACTGACATTTAGACACCAAAAGATAAGATTTGCAGAAAAATGTTCCCCGAAACGTTCAAAAGTCTAAATCCGGTTTGCGTAACAGCTTTCGGTAATACTACTTTAAATTCTAATAAAGAAAATAACAAAAAATTAATGATGATGATCATGATAATTTTAGTTTCCTATTTCTTTTCTCCCAAGTTTGCTTATGTAAACTGAATTAGGGATAAGACAATGCAAATAGTGTAGTGTTACAGCTTATTTGTGAACACGCAGTAATTGTAAGTGTAGTTAGTACTGTACAGTGTGTATACAATGCAAATAGTGTAGTTGTCGATATAATAATATTAATCACAATGCGAGGCCTAATGCGGACAAATAATAGGTTCTTAAATCATGAGCCATTTTCGAAAGCGTAGAAGAACTATAATTTTCTAAGTCGACAGTTGTAAGAATAGTAGCTGTTGCCTGCACGGTAATACTTAGATTTCAATTTTAACAATGGAAGAATTCTCTCTCGCTCAATGCATCGAAAAATATGTTACGATATCGATTCGGTATCCTATATTCGGTTTAAAATCTGTTCGGTAGCAATGAAATCACACAAGACATTTCATTTTATTTTATAACCATCGTTGAACAGCCGACCTAATTTTAAGGGTTTACGACTACTAATGTTCAACTCCGTAGCCTTGTCATTTTGAACCCAATCCAGAAGACAAGGGAACTCCTGGATCGACTATTGGGAGAAATTTGCCTTCGTGGAGGACTTTTTGATGGAACTAACCCGCATTTGCGTTACATGGAGAGGAAGACCCATTGAACGCTACTTAAATTACTACTTAAGACGAACGCTACTTAAATTACTACTTAAGACGAACGCTACTTAAATTACTACTTAAGACAACCTAACGAAATGAATCGAAAAGAATACTTATAACGACTTACTAATTATTTAACATAATTTAAAATATTCCTTAAGCCAACATAACAAGGCAAAATGAATTAATATAGAATACACGCACACTGCGGAAAAAAAAACTAGCGATCGGGAAAACTAGAAAGGATAATTAGCTAGCGATCGGACGAAGTAGAAAGGATAATTAGCTAGCGATCGGACAAAGTAGAAAGGATAATTAGCTAGCGATCGGACAAACAAGAAAGGATAATTAGCTAGCGATCGGACAAACAAGAAAGGATAATTAGCTAGAGATCGGACAAACTAGTAAGGATAATTATCTAAGGATCGGACAAACTAGTAAGGATAATTAGCCTTGAACGAGTTGGATGCACAACAGCGAAGTTAAATATTAGCTCAAATTAACAACAGTATTAGCTTATATATAGTTAGTCTAAGCTAAGAACTCCTCCCCCGCCACAAAGTCTGAGGTCAGACGACCTCAGACTGGTGCCATGGAAACAAGAATGGAGCATTTTATATAGGGTAGCTTCACTCTATGACTGCACAATAGACCTAAGAGATTCTCGCCGACCCGAGCCGAAACCACTCCAAAATAGTGATCCCTCACACCTACTTGAAATAGTCATACCTAGTTGCCATAGTCACGGCCACAGGTTCAGACGAATGTCTGGGGGAGTTCTTATTTTAGACGAACTATATGTCATAGCTCAGGCGTGCATAAATGATGTGAACACGATTTGCATTTCGACAAAAACAATACGTTGTTCAAGACGAGAGAGAGAGAAAAAAAAACTTACCGTTGGGTAGCATGATTGACTAGGATTAATGAAATCCAATCCCCTCTGTCCATTTCCATTGAAACAGTGCTGGATGTTTTGGGTGAACTTTCTGTGCACGGCTGACAGTGCGTAGACGCACAGAGCGGAATTGGGACTGGGCTTGTTGTAGATGTCCGCCTCATCTTTGGATTTGGCAAAAACGGCGAAGAGGACATTATCCTGAGCGGATATGCCCAGCGACTTGGCGAGCTCGGATCCCGGTCTGCCGACGTAGGCGGCTTGAGCGAGGTTGTAGTCCGTACCGTCTGTACGGCAGACGAGTGGCACTTCCGTATAAGAGTAGTACTGAACGTCCCTCTGGCAGACCCGCACCAGCTTCGATATGAAGGGTTTGGGTGGATCTGTGGAGAGCTTCTGGACTGTGACGAAATAGGAGAAGCCTTTGCTGCTGAAGCCGTAGACGTAGGTTATAGGGTAGATCTCCCGCGACATGCTGTTCAGCATGATTTTCGTGCCCGTGGTCACGCCACTGTGGGCGATCACGAACATGTTGCTGGGATCTAGACTTCTGCTACTTACGGCAGGCACGTCAGATCGATATGGCCCGTTGCCCGTGTACGACACCCCAACATAGAGGACGTGGGTCCGCGGTAGATTCTTTGGTCCCGGAGCTATGAAAGCGACAGTAGAAGCGGTGGCGTTGTTGGCCACGACCGACTCACTGGCCGGTGTCTCGAAACTGGACACGTCGTTCAAGTCGTGGACAGTACAAGTTCCTTGGAAGAGACTACCGCACGCGATCAGCTTGCTCTGGGAGTAGTCGACCACCAAAGCCTTGTTGTAGTAGTCCGTCTGTCTCTTCGCCTCGTTTGGGCACACACGTGTAACAGGGCATTTCGGGCTGTCCTCCTGGGGTCCCATGATGGCCTCCGCCTCCTTTTTCAGGTCCCTAGATAGTTGGAAGATTCGATTCACACCGCCTATGTAAACTCTCTCTGTGTAATCGTGCACCGTCATGTGATTGAACCTCTCTATCTCGGGATCTTCGAAGAAGGGATAGTGCAGATCTTCGCCCCGCAGGCAGCAGAAAAAAGCGATGAACGGGAGCAGCACCCATCGCTTCTGCCGCTTTTTCATGGCGGCGGCAATTAACAACTCTTGGACACCTCAGTTTACCTGAAAAATAAAAATCTGCTTAGTCAACTAAATATGGAAAAAAATTTATATCCAACAATATCTACTGAACTTAATTGCTTTAACATTAATGAAGGATTTCTTCCATGAAGGGTATTTGAACTTTATGGGGGTATTTAAATTTTTCACCTCATTATAGATAATAAGAAAATTGATTAGAACCTAAAATAGCTATTTAAGTCCCTCCCTTTTCGATGGTCAGATGAAATATCGTTCAGTCCATTTTATTCATTTTCTGATTGTTAACTTTGTCATCTAGCTGCGAAAAATTCATATCCTTACTGACATTCGGGCAGAATTCAACTAAATTTTCGGAATTACGAGTACTCAATCAGAAGCCTATATCTTTGTAAACATATCGCGTTTTGCGATATGTAAAAATACAGGCTTTTGATTGGCCAAATTTGTCCATCCTAATTGAGAAAATTTAGCTAAATTCCGCCCCATGGATTTATGAAACATAGATTATGTTCATACGATTGATTAATGAAGAAGCTAACATGAAACTGATAGATACTGATGGTTGTACTGATATTTTGTTTAACAAAAAAAAGTTCATTAAAGAAAACATAACATAAACTTTCCATTCGATTTATGGGCCCCCTCTGATGTGGGGGCTAAATGCAACAGCCCCGTATGCCCCTGCCCTAGTCAGGCTACACCGCCAACAAATGGTCATAATTTAATAAAGCTACCCGTTTTTAAATGGCATGTAGAGAAACCAGTAAAACATCCATCTGAGGCCCCCAAAAATATATTAACGAGACAGTTCAAATGCTAAGCTTAAAATAAGAAAAATTGTGAAGAGTTTAATAGGGAAATTAAATGTCTTAATCCTAAGTTTAGGCCTGATGTTCAATCAACTGAAATTGAAGTGATATTTGGAAAAGATGAAATCATTGGATTATGTAAAAGATTTAATAAAAGAACTGTTTCAGAATTTTTAAGACTGCAGGTATGTTTATAATGTCTACACCTATGTATAGCGCAGATGATTATTTTTTACAGTAAAACTTTATTTGTATTCCTTCCCTTAACGTGCTTAATTCAGCATTCACATAATTTATACTAAGCTGGTATAGGCTACTGGCCACTTATTTCAAACATTGAACAAAATAATAACAATGGTGGAACTTTTCTTTTGAAACAAGGTTCATTTTTGAAGTGGAGAAACATTTTACGAAACCGGAGTGAAATAATATAATTCTACAGGGTATTAAATTTTTTTAATTTCAATTTGTTACTGAGTGCGTAGCCAAATCTCTCAACAATAAACAATCACCATTAAAGTACTTTTTAAGCACTGCATACATTAACAAAATGCTAAATAATTTTCAAAGACTTTACATGATCGTGATAAAATAAATAGTTTTTGACAAAGAACTCTTTTCTTGATTATATTTAGTCACCATAAAAAGATCAAGAGATATTTTTCGGTTCGATTTCAGAGGGTGGAAAATGAAGCCTGAAATGGAGAACATCTTGTAAAATGCAGCAGAGTTGCACGTGTGAGAGTGCAAGAATTTAACCGAACCCAGCTCAGTAGACGCACATGCGGTCTCGCAAGTATTTCATCAAACATGTAAAATGATTGGAGCTTTCATACACTATGGACCGACGGTACGTCGAAATGGATTGTGCTTGAGTGAATGTGAAAACGTTCAATAAGAACAATGTGAAAACCACGATTTTGCATAATACTCGGTTAAAATCGACATGGTAAAGAAAAATTAATCTCATTTTCGAAAAAGGAAACATAAGCACTTTTTAAAAACACCCCACGAAAAAAAGCACCTTTAAAAAATGGAAAACGAGCACCTTTAAGCACTTTTTAAAAACTGTACGAGGGAGACATCTTAACAAGCGTCATTGAAGTTCACGGAGAGTAAGAATGGATAGATTATCCAAATATTTTTTTAACTTCACACAGGGTTCGTTGCCAGATTTTTCAACAAAAAAAAGCACCTTTTAAGCACTCAAAAAATATTTTTAATCACTTTCCAAGAAAAAAAAATCATAATTAGGATCTGCGCAGTGAATTTTTTTTTTTTTTAATCGTTTAACGTTCTTAATTTATAAACACAAAGTATTTTTTAAAAACTTGACTTAATGATGATAAGAATAAACATTTTCTGATAAATATTGCAGAGAAAATTGTGAAAATCATGCATTTCCTGTAATTTAGACGTTGATACGTTATTATAATACGTTATCATGAATTAATCATACGTTAAGGACCGACTGCAAGCCGAAATGGATTGTGGTTGAAGGAATGTGAATGAACAACGTGAAAACCACGATTTTGCATACACAGTGAAAAACGACAGGGTAAAGAAAAATAATATCTTATTCGAAAAGGGAAAATTAAGCACTTTTTAAAAACACCCCATGAAAAAAAAGCACCCTTAAGGGATTTAAAAAACGAAAATCGAAAATGAGCACCTTTACTTTTATCGTACTTTTTAAAAACGCTACGTACCACATTATATTGAGTCGCTTTTTGTTCAATAAACGCACATTATACACACACACATATGTATATATATTTGCACACCATACAATAATGCTAGTTTTCACAGGTTATCCATGCTGTATTAAAGCAATGGGGAGAAAGAATCTTCTACAAAACAAACTCTAACCAAGTCTCTCGGCAGTCGAAGTGTGGAGCGACATTTCTTTTTCTAACTATGTGACAATGGCTGCAGGTCGACTTAAAAGTGTAGCAGCAATTTGTAAAGATTGTTGAAAAGCTCTGTTGCGTGCAGTGAACAAACATGCATATTTCATGAAGACGGAGAATGAATTTTGAATACACGAAAATTCCCTTTTCCGACCTTCCATCAAAGAGCTCGTTCCTCCTGACATCTTGCTGCAACACGCCACTTGAAATCAATGCCGATAGTAGTTAGAATAGGATATTCAAGCTAATCATTTACATTCACTTGATATATGAATTCGTTTTATATAAGTATTTGGCTGTCTTTCCCCCTAAGAGTTTATTGGGTGACAGAAAGGTTTGGTAACAGAACAGACGGATATTTATTTTTATATTTTATAACCGCCACTGAACAGACGATCCAATTTTTTGCGTTTACGGCTACTAATAATCAACTCCGTAGCCTTGTCATTTTGAAACCAATCCAGAAGACAAGAGAACTCCTGGATCAAGTATTTTATTTTATAACCGTTGTTCAACAACCGACCCAATTTTTTGTGCTTACGGCTACTAATAATCAACTCCGTAGACTTGTAATTTTGAACCCAATCCAGAAGACAAGAGAACTCCTGAATCAAGTATTGGGTTAAATTTGCCCTCGTGGTGGATTTTTTGATGGAATTCACCCGCATTTGCGATACATGGAGAGGCAGACCACGAGAACCTCCCACGGTTAGCCTATCGGCCTGGGGACTAACCCATGATCCGTTTACCACTAAGGATATTTCACTTCAGCACTTTGGTCGGTGCAAGCCGGACGCGGAATTCGTATCGAACAGTCATCGCCGGCATCGAACCCGGTTCACCTCATTGGAAAGCGAACGCTCTATCCCCGTAGCCACCATGGTTCTCAACTTTTTTATAACCGTCGCCCTATCTTCCCCACTCAACCCAGTGCCCTACCAACCAGGCTATTCCGGCCCTGGATCAAGTATTGGGAAAAATTTACCTTCGCGGAGGACTTTTTGATACAACAAACCCGCATTTGCGTTACATGGGAGAGAAAAACCTCCCATGGTTAACCTGACGTCAAGGGAGGGGACTCTAACCCAATATCCGTCTACCACCGAGGAAATTTTACGTCAGCACTGTGGTCGTATCGACCAGCCATCGGTGGGACGCGAACCTCATTGGAAGGCGAGCGCTTCATCCTCCGAACCATCACGGCTCAGACGGATATTATGTGCTTCTTTAAAGAGGACTTACAAATTAAAACTTTGTTTATTTAGAGAGTGACGATCTCTGATTGGCTGACAGCCAATATTTACTGAAAAGTAAAGAAACAAAAACTTCTCTAAACAGTTACTAAGCATCGTCGAGATATCTTTATTCAGCGAACTATTGGAAATATAGGTCGGTATTCTTTTTTCCTAATTTTAGGGTTTACGGGGTTCCATGTTGTACCATCACCTGTGGTCCACCTGTTGTACCAGCCGTAAGCAAAAGGCTAAGTATTCCACTTCGCACTGAAATGAACTAGAAGGTTCCAAAACCATCATAACGGAGAGAGTAAAAGTGCGGAGAGAGGGAAAATCGTGCAACATTGAGGCATCGATTCTACTTACAAAGAGTGCAGTGATATAAAGCGCGTTTATGAAAATAAAACTCATTATAAGCAGGAGCCATTCCGGACTTATTATGAAAGTACCTGTTTCTGCAATTTTATCGAAAAATTAAGATTGTTTTTTGTGGAAAGGATTTCGTTTTAAGTATTCAATTTTAAAAATGAAACAAATTGTGGAGTTTCAATAAAATAATTCGTGACTGGAAATTGGTCATTTTTTATGGTTCGCTTTTATGGCAAAATAATTTGGGAAGGGTCCGTTCTTAGGACAAAATAATTCGTTGATGGTTCACAAACAGAGCCGATTTCCCCAGAATACACCCCTGTAAATGCGTAACTAAAATTGCACAAAATAAAATAATAAATAAATTCAATAATATAGACAGAAAATGTCTTATTTCATGAAAAGCTTTTACACCATCTCTAAAATCTATTTACAGCCGAGTGATTTTAAAAGGCGTATAATCTCATTTGAAGTATAGAAGGGAGGGCTAATCCTGGAGGCGCCTATAATCTTCATCCGGTCTAAATTTCCTCCCACGCACACACCCCCTTTTAAAAGTAGAGGGGAGGGGGGGATGGAAACTCCTAATGGAAACAAAGCTTGGGTAATCTGGGAAAAAAGGGGATCCGAAGACCACCTGTTGAGGCTTAGAAAACAGGAAAAACTAATATCCTGAAGAGGGGCCGCCCTAAATAGTTTGTCCGGTGAAGATTTATGGATAAAGCACGGATATGGGAAAATATTCCACCTGCCTAATAAAAATATTTTTCTCTTGTTCTCCATCCTTGTTTTCATTTCTAATCTAAATTGGAAAAAAAAACCTCTGCCAGAAAGGGAATTGAGTCAGATACGTAGACGAGAAATTCTTAAAAGATTGTTTTCGAAGATTTTTTGACAAGAAAAATATTTAAAACGAGGCGGAAAAAATAGTTCGTCAAAGTTAAGCATTTATAAGCAAAAATATAAAATTTCTTGTTAAAAGCAAATTACATTGACACTTAAAAAACGAGCAAATATTTAAATGGGGAGGGGGAAAGCGGAAAAAAAAAGTTTTTCGCGATACAGGCGTAGCCAAATTTTTCAACAAAAAATAAGCACCTTTTAAGAACTCAAAAAATATGTTTAAGCACTATATACATTAATAAAATGCAAAATAACTTTCAAACACTTAACATGATCATAATAAAATAACTAGTTTATGACAAAGAACTCTTTTTTTGATTACATTAGCTACCACGCGCTAAGACGAAAAATCATTCAAATAAAGGCATAATTTTCAATATTCGCATTTTTTCATGACCCTAAAACAATAAAATGAATAAGAAATTTTTCACATTGTTAAAAAAATTAGATCACGAACGTTATTAAACTTTGGAAAACTTTTGTTAAATTTTTCAAAAAGCGGAAGTTAATTAATAAAAAAAAATATCCAAGAAGAAATAGGATGTACAACCTTTTTTTACCACAACAATAATAAAAACAAACATTAATTAGGGTAATTCATATGTCTATGAAATATCATGACTAATTAAACAGGGACCTCAGCAGGAAATGCAATATTATTTGCTGTTATTAATACACAAAAAAGTTTCGTAAGCATTTATTACGACATTTAACTTTATAGTTTAATTCTTAAAGTTAGGTTTCAAATGACATTTGGCGGAAGAATCACGTGAATGCAAACGTTTCGTTAACAGGAAATAGGTCAAACATATTTTATTTTAATACCGTCGTTGAACAGCTGATCCAATTTTGGGTTTACAGCTAGGAATGCTGAACTCCGTAGCCTTGTAGTTTTGAACCAATCCAGAAGATAAGGAAACTCCTGGATCAAGTATTGTGAGAAATTTGCCTTCGTGGAGGACTTTTTTGATGTAACTATCCCTTATTAGAGTTACAGGGTGAGGAAAACCGCGGAAATCTCCCACGGTTAGCCTGACAGCAAGGGAACTCTGACCCCTGATCAGTTTACCATTGAGGATATTTTACGTCAGCACTGTGGTCGGTGCAAGCCGGATGCGGAATTTGTATCAACCCACCATCGCTGAGATTCGAACCCGGTTCACCTCACTTGGTGGGCGAACTCTACATCCCTCGAGATCACCAGGGGTCTGTTTAGAAGAAATTTGGGTCCGTTAACGGACCCTTCACAAAATATTTTTTCATAAAAACGGACCCTTCACAAAATATCTTTTCATAAAAACGGACCCTTCACAAAATATTTTAACTTAAAAACGGACCCTTCACAAAATAATTTATCTTTTAATCGGACCCTTCACAAATTTGTTTATCTTCATTATTGTTTTGTTAATCGAATAAACCCTTCTCAGGAAGGGGGGGGGGTGGAAGAAAGACAGATGTAAAGGAACTAAATTTTGTCTTCGGCAGACGCTTCTTCCTTTATTCGTCCGAAATGAATATTTTGCATTCAGCAGTATAGGCTAAATACCAAATATTTATACGTTGCATCGTTAATTTAGTAGCTGCAATTGCTGTTTATTTTTTAAAATTTAATTATATATTTACAGTGTTGAGCATAATCTTGTATGTTTTTTCAATTTAAAAACTCCTTGCAAAAGTTTTTTTGCAATATCGGACCCAATTTGCACGAATTCACAAAAGCGGACCCTGGTTGAAAGAATGTGACTTAACGTTTATTTTATATTCACAAATTACGAGTAATTTTTTCACAATTTTACAAAAAACGGACCTTTCACAAAATGTCTGGACAGACCCCTGATCACGGTTCATAGGTTAAATATAGGTAAATTTCGATTCGCAGCGTTTTTGATTCGCAGAAGTCCGCAATAATAGTCTCGAGATGCGATACTAGCGATTTTTGCGACAAAAATCACACGCCGTACTTTTAGTTTTTAGGCTCGGAAGAATGATACGAAAAACCCGGAATAAAATCCACCCCTGTTACCAATAATTACCACTCTTTCTAATCAGGAATATTTTCTCTCAACTCGAGAGGCAAAAATAAGGAAAGTACAATCAAGTAAAATCCGTTTGGGGGACCAACAACCTCTGAAGCACTTGAAACATCCAATAAAAGTATTTTTTGTAAAAGATTTACGATAATAGGTTTTAGTTATTTTCAAGGCGATTAGTTACAGACAACCGTTCGAGAACGACTGTATTTTCCAGCGCAATCAATCTTAATTAGCTAACTGGGAACGATAATCACTTTTAAAGTTTCCGACACTTTACTTCTGTTTGAAAATACTATAGCAATTAAAAAACAATCTTATAATTAATATTTAATTATCATTTAATAATAAATTGCATAATTGAAATTTTAGAATAAATTTGAGGTTTTCAATCTCAAAACCAGTTCGATCCATTTTCGATCCTTTTTAATGAACTTGTTTTCGTGTGTGTGTGTTTGATCGAAATATCGAATGCATTTTAAATATTAACCTAGATATATCTACGCATACTACACTAAAATCATCAGCTGTGAACATCATGAGATTGTTACGTTTCAAGATTTTAGTGACTACTCAGGGTGCGTAGACAAATTTTTCAACAAAAAATAAGCACCTTTTAAGCACTCAAAAAATATTTTTAAACACTTTAAAAAAATATATCATAATTATTTAGGGTTTCTAAGTTTTCGACAATTGATAGTTTTATTTGCTTGCCAGAGACGAAGACGATGGCGCGTCACCAACGATGAAATTAAATTTTCAATCGCCATTAGAGAAGAAAAAAAAATTGACACTGTTTAGTAGATCCCCGTAACCATCAAAAATTCGAGAGATTTTTCGGTGCGATTCCAGAGGACGGAATAGGGAATCTCTTGCAAAATGCAGCAAAGTTGCACCATGAGAGACAAAAATCCTCTGAATCCAGCTCAGTGTACGCAAGTATTTCATCAAACATGTAAAACGAATCTTGTTTTCATACACTAGTACGCCGAAATAAATTGGACTTGACTTAATTGTGAAAACGTTGATTAGGACAATGTTTTTTTACGTATTTCGTGGCGAAAATCAACAGGGTAGGAAAAAAAAATCTCACTTTGGAAAAGAAAAAAAATTAAGCACTTCTTAAAAACACCCATTGAAGAAAGCACCATTAAGGGCTTTTAAAAAACGAAAATAAGCACCTTTAAGAATACGCTGCGCACCCTCAGGGGTCTGTCCAGACATTTTGTGAAAGGTCCGTTTTTCGTGAAATTGTGAAAAAATTACTCACATTCCTTCAACCAGGGCCCGCTTTTATGAATTTGTGCAAATAGGGTCCGTTATTGCAAAAAAAAATTTTTTTTCAAGGAGTTTTTAAATTGTAAAGACATACAAGATTATGCTCAACACTGTAAAATTATAATTAAAAAAATTAAATTTTCAAAAATAAACAACAATTGCTCCTTCTAAATGAGAGATGCAACATACAAATATTTGGTATTTAGCCTATACTGCTGAACGCAGAATATTCATTTCGGACGAATAATGGAAGAATCGTCTGCCGAAGACAAAACTTAATTCGTTTACATCCATCTTTCATGTTTTCTGCCCTGGAAAGGGTTTATTCGATTAACAAAAAAATAATGAAGATAAACAAATTTGTGAAAGGTTCGATTAAAAGAAAAATCATTTTGTGAAGGGTCCGTATTTAAGTTAAAATATTTTGTGAAGGGTCCGTTTTTAAGCTAAAATATTTTGTGAAGGGTCCGTTTTCATGAAAAGATATTTTGTGAAGGATCCGTTAACGGACCCAAATTTCTTCTAAACAGACCCCTGACCCTGTTGCTGCTAGCAAAATTTATCACTGTATAGAATTCACGCTCTATCGATAGATTGACTACATTTTCGACAACCTTGAGAGCTCAAATATCCATTGGAAAAATCTATGCTTATATGAATATCAAGATACTTGTTGCAAGCAGTATTTATATTTTATCACCTAACAAAATTTCGATTGCCAGGGGAGTTCTTTGCTTCAGACTAACTTTATCGCGTCTTCGACAAAGAGTTGCGCACAACGATTTTTGGTGCAAGTTCAGAGTGTATTTTCTCCTTGCTAGTCCACTTAAAAAGTCGTTAAAAGTCATCATGGGTTAGAGTCCTTTTGCCGCCAGGCAAACCGTGGGAGGTTCTCGTGGTCTTCTCGATAAAGCAAATGTGGATAAGCTACAAAAAAAAAAAGTCCTCCAAGAAGGCAAAATTTCTCCTCATACTTGATCAAGGAGTTTCCTTGTCTTCTAGATCGGGTTTCCAAATTACAATTCCCCGGATTTGAACATTAGTAGTCGTAAACCCAAAAAAATTGGGTCTGCTGTTCAACGACGGTTATAAAATATAAAATGAAAAAGTCCTTCTGAAGAAATCAGAGCAAAGGCATTGGCCCGCATTGGGCTTTCTGGCCAACTATGATGATGAATCCACTTAAAAAAGTTAATTTATAATTTCACTTCATTCTTTGGTAAAAGAGTTAACAGCATTCTTTCTAAAAATAAGTGTTATGAAAATTCGAATACCTGTCCTGAAAATAACAATTTTTGTAAGAAACCTCTGACGACGATTTCAAAAATTGCCGCGAGTAAACGTTAATTTCTATGCGTCGCATGCATAATGCATAAGCACATCGCTATTCTGTCAATCAACTACGTGATGACCTTTGATGACGACTCGTGAAAACTAGTTTTTTTGTTCGACAAATTCTGAAAATTTCTATCATGACTCACGAAATCTACGCCTCATTTGTTTTTTCTCTCCTCCGCCTCCACGTCGAGATGCGTTTAAATTACAATATGGCCCTCGCCTGAGCAACGATAGTCATAAGCCGATAATTAATATTTGAAATAATGTTATAACTTCTTAAGTAACTAGCAATATTAAAAAAAAAAAACTTTAAATCAATTTCTACTCAATTCAACAAAGAAAATTTTTATTTTAGTTACATTTTATTAAATAATAACAATTTCTTTCTCCCCCATATAAAACTAAAGTTAATTCATTAATTAAATTTAATTAATTAAATTTAATGAGTAAATTCATAATTAATTAAATATAATGAATTCAGGGGTCGATCCAGAAATTTTGTGAAAGGTCCGTTTTTGTAAAATTGTGAAAAAAGGTTAGTTGTGAAAAAAGGTAGGTTTTAATTGTGCGCATTTTAATTTTTTTTTTTTAAATAACATGAATAATTACTAAACATTATTTAAAATTAATACAGTATAAATATTATAAGAAACAAGATAATATTTATTTCTAATTCTGAACTATGAATAATGTAAATAAAGATTTAGTTTCAAAATCGTCCTCTTATTATAGAATTATTATACATATTAAAACTTTCTATTTAGAAATACACTGTTTTAAATTCTAACTGACATTTATGTTTTAAACAATTCAAATTTATTAAATTTTAATTTTCATTTAGTAGTAGCTTTTTTAAAATAAATAAAAAGAAATATTAATCAGAGAAAAGTATTTGTTGCGTACAACTTTAGATTTAGCAGAATGAAATAGCAATACAATATTTAGAATAAAAACAATTAGTATTAGTCTGTCCATTTGACGCAGCCAATCAATTGCAAAGAAATAAAATGACGGTTTGATATAAATAAACCAGAGGTACATTTTATATCTACAGTAATTTAATGACAGATTTATTTTTTTTTAAATTATTACAAATCTTTGTTAAATTACAAATATCAAATTTGTCACAATTAGTTTCCTGTAATTTCATTTGCTTATTAAAATGAATGTAAAATTTATGCTTTTTAACCCTCAACGCACCACATCCCGATCGGCATAATTTAAGGTCTTTTTTATTTTCTTTGCCTTTGGGATACGATTTTTAAATAGACATATTCAAACTACCTACGTACAGTAGTTTACAAACCACACAGTAATTTTTCATTTAAATATTTACAGATATTTTTTAAAAAAATTCCGATTACAAGTTTAACTTATATAAACTAAATGCATAAAAAAAAAATTACTAAGAATTAATTTTTAACTATTTATTGAACACGGTAGACTTGTTGCAATTTTAATCATTGAAGTTTTTTTACGAAAAAGAATTGCCCGTTATTTTTTTTATTTATTTCAGACGTCCAGCAAATAACTAGCTGAAAGCATTGAGATTTTTAAAAAAATCAAATTTTTCTTCACCGACAGTTTTGGCTTTGATTTGCCAAACGACAGCCCACAGCAATTAAGCCCTTGGGTAGGTCCAGAAAATCTGAAAACCCCTCGAAACAAAGAGGGGTCTAGTTAAAAATTAAACCATCGGAAATGTCAATATTCGTGATTGAAGAAATTAATGGCGCATCCGCAAATATCAAACGTTTTATAAAACAGTGCAATAAATCTTTCGGCAACAGAAAACGTTCACCATTTGTTGTAAAAACACACGACGAGGTTTAAAAAAAAAATGAAACTTAACTTCAAAATCATTCTTTCCTATAATAATAAAACAAAACAAAAAAGTTTCAGGAAGAATATACCTAAAAGGAAAAATGCAAGTACGTATATAAACAGAGGCCAAGAAGTAAAAATAAAGAAAAATTTGAGCAGAGAAGAGAAAAAAAGCGGCGAGCGTGGTTTTCAACCATTAGCGATCATGAAAAAAAGTGGCAGGCGAACGAAAAAGAAAAATTGCGATAGAAAAAGAAAGGAAAGTCGAAGCCAAACATGAAGTGGGAGAAAAGGAAAAAAAATAAAGCCAAACGGGCTTGGCATCTTTTGGCGCTTTATAGACAGTCCACTTCGAATCGAAGCATTATCTGTACAGCGAGTAAGTGTGACACAGTTGAGAAACATAAGAAACAGGCCTTCCGATAGATTTATTCGCGTGTAAAGTCATTTCCTTGTAAGGTTTCCGGGAAGGGGTGGGAAAATGTGTGAAAAGGAACGATTTTCGACGAAGCAAATTATTCAGACTCTTTCAATTAAATTGCACTTAAAAAAAAGTGTTTTGGTTTTTCCTTCTATGTCTAGCTTGTGATATGCAAGATATATGTTGTTTTTTTTCTTCCGAAACGCGGTGAAGTCAATTTTTTGAACGTTGGAATGGGGGTGGACATTCAGATATTAAGTATATTTTTGGCAATCCCTTGTCAGCTAAATTAATCAAATTACAAATATCGACCATGCATTTATGTAAGCTAGTCACATCCTATCCCCTCTGGCTTTCGCTCTAATGTTACTGTTTTTACCTAACTTAAAGATTCAATATTGAAAAAAAATGAAAACTTAAAATGGCAAAAAAATTTACGTTTATAGTCACTTTAGAAAAATTTTTCAAGATTTTTCTTTGGGTGTCTTCTTTGTTTTCCTTTTGTGGTCTTTAAACCTCTGAAACATTTCGAGGAAGTTTTTTTTTTTACAAATTTTCATTTCCTTAAATTTCACTTTCTTTTCAAATTTAAATATTTTTTAAAAAAAATATCTTTAGTCTAATTAAATACAGAAAAACATTGGATTTTGATGAATTACGCCAGTGTTTCCCAAACTTATGACCTAAATGTTTACCCTTGTCGTACCCTTTCTAAATTTTTTCGTAACGCTGTGTACCACTAATAAAGAAATGAATGTATTTTTTAAAAAATATGTTGTTGTTTTTTGTACAAGTTTTGTTAATAAGTTTATTTGCATCAGTGAAAAGTATGATATTGTTTCTGCTGAGATTTAAAAAAAAAATTGCAACTGGCTGTTGACACCACTAATTATTTACTGTTAACTCTGCAAAAAATAGCCAATAGAAAAATACGTAATCGGAAATTTTCATAGCTATCTTTGTTTTTAAATAAAAATATTTGAAATTTTCGTTTGTTACAAGACATTTCGCATAAGAACGCGCACCCCCGCTAAACTGTTCCCGTACCCTTAGGGGTATGCGTACCACACTTTGGGAAACACTGTATTACGCAATGCATTACTCCATGTCCGAGAATTGATTATTCATATTCAGCTGATATAGTCCTAGGTGGACTAAGAGATACTAGCAAAATATTTTTTCGTATTTTTCCTAGGTTTCAGCTTTATTGTAAAGTGCCAATATCAGGTTGAATAATAAGATAAGAAATAATTTATCAGGTTATAATTTTTCAGGTTGAATAATAAGAAAAGAACAATTTTATTACTAGTAAGAAAAAATTAATTTTCGAAGATTTTTGTAACTGACTCCCTCTGCGACTTATCATACGGAACATATTTAATGTCAAAATGTTCTAAAAAAAGACAGCAAAAAATAAAGGGGCGCAGATCAACGTCTCCAATGGCAAAACGAATATAAGGATTTAAAAAAAAAATCGGAATTTGGGGGGTGGGATGATATAACTAAGAGAACATAACACCGCACAATGAATTAGGGCAAAAGAATGTTAAAATGAAATTCAAGCAGGCGGAAAGTGATGAAAATTTCATTCGAATAAAGAGACCACCGCTTATCTGTTAACGCCAACCCCCTAGATAAAAAAAAAGGGGGGGGGATTTGTATCCTCACCCATCTTTACTCAACATCTGACATGCCCCTCAATCCCAAAATGCAAGATCTTCAGAAAAATATAGAAACACGTTAAATTAAAAAAAAACCGCTATCACCTACCGCTAAAATTAATAAAGAAGGGAAAATGTTCACCTTTTACTGCAACGCATGGGTTTCATTAACAATCCCTGCTGCATAGCTTAAAATTATAGGTTTTCCTAGATCCTAGAACATGGCGCGTTTTTCAACAAAAAATAAACACCTTTTAAGTACTATGTAAGCACTCAAAAAATTGTTTTAATAATTACTTTCCAAAAACAGTTATAATTAGGATCTGTGCAGGAATAAAAATAATTTTTTTTTCATCGTTTAAACTTCTTAATTTATAAACATAAAATCAATAAAATTAAAAAAACATTTTCAAACACTTTACATAATCACGATCAAACAACTAGTTTCTGATAAATATTGCAGAGAAAATTGTGAAAATCCTGCTTCTTTTGCAATTAAGAACGACAATCGACACGGCAAAGGAAAAAAAAAAACCTAGGCAAACCTAGAATAAGCCACGAGGTTTCAAATACTGAAACGAAAATTTCAAATTAAAAAAAAATTTGAGGTCTAATGATTTCTTTGCACTTTGAAATTTTTTTGTTAGAATTTGAAACTGCGTGGCCTGCTCTTCTCCACTACACATTTTCTTTTAAATAGATTTAAAAAAAAATTTCCTAAAACTTAGTTAAAACTATTATAAATTGTACACATCTAAATGATATTAATTAAATAATGCTGAAGAATAGGATTTTTATAATACAGATAAGCATGGAGATGAAGAATCATTCTTTAAAATACAAAATTAATCAATATTTTTTCAGTTTATATACTATACAGCTTTATTGCTTTGAGGCGACTGCAACGCGTTTGGACTTGTTAACGCTCGTGTATCAATTGGTTAAATTAGGCGATATATAATATAAATTACACGATTGGATACATTAGACGATAGATTATATAAATATAGAATATTTATTGTATCAGGTATTATATAACTATATGATAATAATTAGACCCAATTATTAGACGCACTGTAGTTTTTTAATACATGTTTTGCACATGTTTACATGCACATGTTTTTTAATACATGTTTTAATGCATGTTTATGGGCAATACTTTTATATTTAAACATGCATATAGTGGGTTTTTGGTCAGGAGATTTTTTATTGTACTTCCCATTTGTATTTACTTTTAAAGTATTGGATTACAATGTTAACCAATTGATACACTAACAGGGGTCTGTCCAGACATTTTGTGAAAGGTCCGGTTTTCGTGCAATTGTGAAAAAATTACTCACATTCTTTCAACCAGGGTCCGCTTTTATGAATTTGTGCAAATAGGGTCCGGTTATTGCAAAAAAAACTTTTTCAAGGAGTTTTTAAATTGTAAATAGATACAAGATTATGCTCGGCACTGTAAAATTATAATTAAAAAAAATTAAATTTTCAAAAATAAGCAGCAATTGCTACTTCTAAATTAGAGATGCAAGACAAATATTTGGTATTTAGCCCATACTGCTGAAAGCAGAATATTCATTTCAAACGAATAATGGAGGAATCGTCTGCCGAAGACAAAACTTAATTCGTTTACATCCATCTTTCTTGTTTTCTGCCCTGGGAAGGGTTTATTCGATTAACAAAACAATAATGAAGATAAACATATTTGTGAAGGGTCCAATTAAAAGAAAAATCATTTTGTGAAGGGTCCGTTTTTAAGTTAAAATATTTTGTGAAGGGTCCGTTAACGGACCCAAATTTCTTCCAAACTGACCCCTGACTAACGTAAACAATTGCAACCCTGTTTCAATCGCGTAAAAACAATAAAGCTGTATAGTATCACCTGATAGTTAAGATTTTGCATAGAATCTTACAGTGCGTATAATAATTTGGCCTAGGGACGGTATATATCGTGGAATGCATCACATAAAGCAGCTTTTTTAAAAAAATAAATAACAAGTTGCACAAATTATGAAATCAAGCTTAGAAGGGGAAAAAAAATATACAAAAAAAACTTGTCAAATAAGTTTAGAAATGAATTTAACTGCGTGCTTTGATTTTTGTTTTACTAAAATAAAAATAAATAAGAAATAGAATAAACATGCACTTTACATCAAGCAGAGACAAAAATGCAGAGCAAATAGTAATTTCAAAAAAGGAATTGTCGAAGGTGATAAAAACAGAGTGAAGTAAAAGCTTCGCCAACTAATCAACTTCTCAAAACACCAGGGAGTGAACGCCCGAAGGAGCTGTAAGCACATTGCGGACATGCTTCCATTGTTTCGATAATAGTCGCTCACTCTACCTTGAAATTAAAGCAGCACATACCTCTCCTCTCTACTTCGTCTCCTTGCAATCCTTTTCGAAAACTGCTGATAATATATTAATTAAAAAAGATGGCCAGACGTTCATTATATATTTATGGATCGTTGAATTATTTCAAACAAGAATTTGATTTTAGGGGATGAAATTAAGGCATTCCATTAAAAACATTTTATCGCAAAAATTCATGTAAGGCTTAATGAAATGTGTACTATTACCACCTACATTTTTAACTACACGTTAATAATTTGTTTACAAAAACAGGAAAATATGTGCAACAAGATTAAAAGCCTGAAAAAGTGTCATTAAAACATATACAAGGCTTTATTTATTTTTTCGAAAATGTGTCATCAAGGGGGGGGGGATTCAGATCGGATGCTTTGGAAAAAAAGTTAAAACTGTTAGTAAACTGTCGAGGGGGGGGGGGGGAGAATCGGTTGGACATGAAACACACAAGCACTTAAAAAATTATTAAATGTTTTTCCTTCCATAATCACTACTTTTTCATCAAAGTATTGAAAAATATAAACGAAGTGGTTTTTTAACACATTAGTAAGACTGAAACTTAGTACCTATATTGCACAAAAGCAGTTAAAATGACAGGATTTTGAAAGAATAACTAATGTGTAAAAAAATTTGCTTAAAATAAATTTTTTATATTTTTTATATTATTTACAGTTACATAACAAGTTATTAGTAAATATTAACAATAAAAAAAATATGTCGTACAAAAAAAAAAATCACAAAATTCTAAGAAATTGTGTCATTATAAACATTGTTTTTCTAATTGAAATTAAAAAGCAGTCAAAATGACTTCCTTTTAGACCACATAAAAATTATTATTTTGCGTTTTTTTACAATATATTGAACTAATTAGGCTCAACAAAGGAGCGATAATTTCACCAAAAAATAATTTTTAGTAATCATTAATTATTTAATTTGATAAAAACTAAACTGTAATATACAAAATATTAGATCTTCTTTACACAGAGTTACATTTATTTAGCAAAATCTAAAATTAAATATCCTACAGTTAGCTTTCAGAATTACAAAAATGCTTTATATACATATATTGTATATTTTTTTTGGCAACTAATGCCTTATGAATATGTCTGATTTCCTACTTCATTCATTAAGTGCCATTAATTAACATAATTAAACCAGAGTTGGGGTTTTGGACGTTCTAAACTGGTTTTGGACATGACACGTGGGTTTTACTGTCTTAAACTGTCCTAAACTGACTAAAGCTGTCTTATAATGTCTTAAAGTGTCCAAAACCTTGAACATTGATAAAAGGTAAAAATTCTACAGGCGTAAACATAGTATGCATAATAATTATATATTAATAAATATTTGATTCCTTTAATGCAATTTTCTTTAACTTATTAAAGGAAAATAATATAATATAATAGAGAAGGAAAATATTTATAACTTTTGAAGCTCTACAATTCATTGAACAACAGAACTGAATAGTACCTTATCCTTTGAATATGCTAAGAATAGATATGCTTTCAATACTGATAAATTACGTTTTGCACAAGGATAAATGATGATATATAAATATGAAAAATAATAAACTTTTTTAATAAAACAAAAACTAGTCTTAATTTTTTTTTTTTTTTTTTTGTTCAAAAATTCATTTTTCACAATGTTTTTTTAAAAAAAAATTGCGACATAATTTTAATAAAAATGTTTTGAGCAAATTTAACACAGTTTTAGACAAAGGGGTTTTGTACAGGGATGGTTTAAACCGTGGATTAATCCATTCTGTCCTAAACCGTGCCAACTCTGGAAAAAATAGATACCTATCATTTTTTATTCGTGCGTATGTTTTAAATCAGAGTTGGCAAGGCTTATTTTTTACTTAAAATTATGTTACAATTTAAATTAAAAAAAATATTGAGTAAAATTAAAGGTTAACTTTTGAATAAGAAACAAAATGAAGTTTTTGTTTTATTAAAAATATAATTATTATTATATTGCATAATTCATCCTTAAGTAAAAATACAATTTATCAGGATTAAAAAGCATATTTATTCATATTTAAAGGATAAGGTATTCACTTTTGTTGTTCAATGAATTGTGGAGTTTCAAAAGTTAAATATTTTTCTACTATAGTATATTATATTATTTTTCCCTTAATAAGTTAAAGCAGATAGTATAAAAAGCTATAAATATTTATTAATACATGTAATTATTATGTGCGCAATGGTGACACCTATAGAATTTTTATCTTCACAGGTTTTGGATACTTTAAAACAGTTTAAGACCAGTTAAGGACGTCAAAAATCCCAACTCTTGATTTTTTTAAGCGTAGCACACTCAAAACTTAAAAAATATGCAAGAGATAAGAAACGATTTGAGATAAGAACTCAAATCGCAACGATATAACTACATTTTCCTGCAACCATGTAAAAAAAAAAAACTAATGAGGAACTTGTAGGAATTACCCACTAAAATAACAGGTATTCCTTAAACTGGAAAGAGAAAGGGAAAAAAAGAACAGATGTAAGAATTCAAAAGATGAGTGAAAACAGGGAAGGGGAGGGAAAAGAGAAGAACAGGTCACACAAGTCATCATTTGAAATCAGTATCTTCACGGCTGATAAATTTCGCCCGACAGACTATCATCGGAATGTGAAGAGATGGAGGGGGAGGGGGTAATTTCTCCCCTTGTACTAATACCTTCTCACTAGTGACAAGATTAAAATGACACAGATTCTCTTTGATGTAAAGCACTCAACATGAAATGTTAACACGAATTGTTCATTCTGATACAACATAGAGATTATCATTACGTTACCTTACAAAACAGTGTTTTTTCGGAGCTTTTCGGCGAAGCAAAATAAAAATAAAAAAATAAATAAAAAAAGAGCCACAGTTTTTACATGCCTTAAACTTGATAAGAAATAATTTTAAATTATGTAGTACACTGTGTAGTAATTATAAGAACAGACATAATTTCAACATTTCAAAAGATATTAAACTTTTTGTTAAAAAATCGCCAATTTGGCAAGATTTTTTCACTCAAATAAAATTATCAAAACTAATGAACAATTTTTATTTTAAATTTGTTTACTTCGAATTTTTATAAGCCCAAATTAAAACAGCAGAGCCATGATGGCTCAGGGGATAGAGCGTTCGCCTTCCAATGAGGTAAACCGGGTTCGAATCCCAGTGATCTCTGGTCGATACGAATCCGCATCCGGCCTGCACTGACCACAGTGTTGATATCATTAGTGGTGGACGGATCATGGGTTAGAGTCCCTTTGCCGTCAGGCTAACCGTGGGAGGTTTTCTTCTCCATGTAACGCAAATACGGGCTAGTTCGATTGTTGAATATCTGATTACAAAGAAATAATTGCATAGCTTTCAACATCAATAGGAAAGAATTCAGCAGATTTTACGAAATAACAAAATTCGTGATTGATTAATGCAATAACTATTTTGCACATAGGGAATTTTAGGGATTTTTATAGTCACCAAAAGAGAAAAACTGCAATATCTTCCAGTTACGATTGACATTAAACATACTTGAAACGTTATGCATTATGTTTACTCATGATTTCGAACATTAATAGGCATTTCGTTCATAAAAGATAGTTCTGAATGAAAATAAACTGAACGTTTTATAACAAAACGGATTTCTATAAATGAGGTTCGCTTCATTATGTGTTAGTAATTAATACTTATTTAAATATTCAAGAAAGCAACCAATAATGCAAGGCACACAGCCAAATCTTTTAACAAAATATAAGTACCTTGTAAGTACTCAAATAACATTTTTAAGCACTATATACATTAACAAAACGCAAAATAATCTTCAAAGACTTTAGATGATCAAGAGAAAATAACTAGTTTCTGACAAAGAACTTTTACTTATTTCTTGATTATATTAGCTACCATAAAAAGAACGAAAGATTTTTCGGTTCGATATCAGAGAGTGGAAAATGAAGCCTGAAATTGAGAACATGTTGCAAAATGTAGCAGAGTTGCACATGAGAGAGCTATAATCTCACCGAACCCAGTTCAGTAGAACGCACATGCGGACTCAAGTATTTTATCAAACATGTAAAATGACTGTCGCTTTCATATGCTACGGACCGTCGGTAAGCCGAAATGAATTACAGGGGAATGAATTGTAAAAACGTTGAATAGAACAAAGTGAAAAGCAAGTTTAAGCATAATACGCGACAAAAATTGACATGGTAAAGGAAAAAAACCTTATTTTCAAAAAAGGAAAAATAAAGCGCTTTTTAAAAACACCCAATGATAAAAAGCACCTTTTAAGGACTTCGAAAATCGAAAAGAAGCACCTATAAGCACTTTTTAAAAACGCTAAGCGCCATGATTTTGTACAAAACTCCTATTTCAATAGGGATTTTTTAGGAAACTTACTCAATTTTAGGGAATTTTCGAAAATGTACCAAAACCAGGAGAATTTTAACTAAACCAGTAGAGACTGGTAAAATCCAGTAGTATACGAGAAAATCCAGTACAGTTTCCAGCTATGTAACTGTTTATCGAAATAAAAATTGTTATTCGAAATTTTAAAAAAAGCCGTTCAAGTGCGAAGTAAAGCACCTAATGTTGGGAGGGGATCGGTTTCTTTTGAATGACAAGAAGCATATCTTACAAAAGGCATTAAAATCATATAAAAAAAAAATCTGAGCGATTAAATTACTCACGGGTACGTCAGGACGAAAATGGCTTAAAAAAAAAGGAAAGGATACGTAGCTAATCAAGTTACTGCTGAGACGCAACACAAAGCGTAACTAAATACGGTCCGCATTAAAAATTAAAATTAAATTTTAAACTCGACTATAAGGGGTGTAGCTGATGACACGTGACATCCCTGTAAGAGGACACGAGGGTCGCTATTGAAGAGGAACGTGACGCGTTTTCAAGAGCTATTTGGGTTATCAAAAACATTCTACAGATGCGACAGAACAGAAAAGAAATCATTACCTGCAGAAGACATCATCCCACCCCCCAAAAACGTACCTTTTCTAGCGCAGAGGAGGCAATTGATACTTGCGCGTGCCCCCAGCACCCGCTACAATAAATGTGTGGCAATTTATTTATTATTAGGGGTACCTGAAGGAAAGAAAAAAAAAAGTAGCGCATGAATAATTGATTGAATAGAGGAATTCTGCGAAGATACCCTGGGGAAATAAAAACCGGGTAAGCGGATGCAGGGAGTTGGGATTATTAGTTGTGGATGCTTATAATCCAAGAATTGTTGGGGGGTGATGAAGTGAAAGAAGTACATAACGTAGGAATAACGTTTTTAAGGAGCATATCCACCAAGCTTAACTGTCAAAAAGATGAAGACGGAGTAAAAAGATTCGAAATGTGATTTTAATCCTCCATTTTTATACTCAGCAAACTGGGTATTTACTACATAGCTGCCAACATGCATAGGAAAAAATATGATATATTTTACGAAATTATATAAATTTCATGATAATTGTTGAATAGTGTACAAAATATTTTACACATAGAGAATTTTAAGGAATTTTAGTCACCAAAACAGGAAAACTGCAATATTTTCCAGTTATGATTGACATTAAACATGTTATAGATTATGTTTACTCTTAATTTCAAACATTAAAAGGCATTTAATTCATTCAAGATAGTTAAAAGATTATTTAATTAATTTTAAAAGGGAGTTCTGAATAACAAATTAAGTCAAAATTTTAGAACAAAAAAAAATTTTTTTTTAAACTGATTTTTATAAATAAGACTCACTTCATTATGTATTACTAACACATAACTAAATATTCAAGCTAGCAATAATCTGTGCCAAAATTCTATTTCGATAAGGATTTTTTTTAAGAAACTTACTTCTAGGGAATTTTCACAAAACAGGAGAATTTATTAAAACAGAAAACCAGGAGAAACTGGCAAAATCCAGTAACCTAGTGAAAAATCCAGTAGGGTTGGCAACTATGCATAATGTAGGAATAACATTCTTAAGGGGCACCCAGAACGAACTCGACTGTCAAAAAGATGGAAACTGAGTATGAAATTCAAGATATTTTTTTTTCCTAATTTTTTTTTATAAGTATCTTGGTTTTTGTGCTAGCTTTACAAGTTTTTTAACATCAACCAAATTGGTTTATTAGGTAATAAAATTTATTTAAAAGATAAAAAAAACTAACCTACGTCAAATTGCATACTCAGAGCAGTGGTGGCTCATGGTATGGAGTGCTCCGGGTTCGATCCAAGCGAGAGCTAATCGATTCGAATTCCGCATCCGGCTTCACACCGACCACAGTGCTGTAACGTAAAGTATCCTCAGTGGTAGACCGATCATGGTTAAAGTCCCCCTTGCCGTCAAACTAACCGTGGGAGGTTTTCCTCTCCTTGTATCGAAATTGCGACATACCCTGAATAAACATACCCTTTCTTTCGACAACGGATTATCTTCATGATATGAGGGGTAGCAGCAATCTGGGAAAAGAGGGTCCCCATTGCTGGATCAGGAGAGCGATCCAAAATATTTTACCCCATAATGTAAATTTTACTCTTTCAGTATTTCGCCATATCTCGAGAACTTTTTAAGCGAATTAAAAAACTTATGCACACAATTATAAAACTCTTTTATTCAAAGATAATTCCATGCAACAAAAAAATAAATGTCAGCAGTAAAAATATTATTTTATATAATAAGAGTCGATAAAAATTTCGAATTATAAGGTTATAAATTTTTTGCAAAATGAATTTTAGATAACAAAATACTAAGTTTGAGCGAAATCGGTTGAATAGTTCCTGAGAAATAATATTTTAAATATACGACTTTATATATATATTTCAAATAAAATATTAAATTTTTTTTTCTCAGCTGATGAATGAAAACTTTATGAATCAAAACTTTATGTTTGTTTGAAATAAAAATGATAAGTTCATCATCAGCTAGAAAGTGTAACTGCGGTAAATAGTTGAAGTTTTCTAAGTAGTCGAATAGACGCATGGGGTCGGTGACCTCATCACCCCCTCCCCCACACTGTCTACTGAATCTTGTCTTCCTCTTTGCCTTCAATTATAAGATTAATAGCATTTGCCTAAAATAAGAAAAGATATTTTAATATTCGAATTTCTGATGACATGTTGGTAGCCTTTTTTTTCTCCATCCAATAGCATCACCAGTGAAGAGATAAAACGTCTAATCAGAACCAATAAAACAGCTTCGTGAACACTGATATAAATCTCAATGATGAGTCTACTCAACCTATCGGAAGGATATTATTTTCAGAATTGAGTAAACATATCCTTCCGTCACAGAGAGACAAGAAATAATTCTTTTTTCAATGAGAGCTGCAAGCGAAAAATGAGATTAGATAATTGATCATTTTCGGACTCATTTTTTTTTTTTTTTTTAGGGCTTCTTTTGGCCGAACTCCGGCATAAAAAAAAAAGTTCGTTAGCGAATTCCGAATATACACACCAAAAAAATATACATTGATTGTGAAGAATGAAATATTTAGTACATATTTTGAATTTGTTCTTTGAGTGTATCATTTGCCCTGCACAGAAGCTTAAAATCAATATAAATAAAGCAAGATGTTTACATGTATGTATATTATACAAATCCGCAATTCATTCGAAATTTGTGAACATGATATTGAGCTGACGGTGATGCCTCAATTGAGCATTCGCCTTCCGATGAGGTGTGCCGGGTTCGAATCCCAGCGATGACTGGTAGATACGAATTCCGCATTTGAGCCGGATCAAACCAACCACAGTGCTGACGTAAAATATCCTCAGTGGTTCACCGATCATGGGTTAGAGTCCACTTGCCGTTAGGCTAACCGTGGGAAGTTTTCCTCTCCATATAACGAAAATGAGGTTAGTTGAAACATAAAAGTCCTCCACGAAGGCACATTTCTCCCAATACTTGATCCGGGAGTTCAAATGTCTTCTGGATTGGGTTAAAAATTAAAAGGCAATGGAGTTGAACATAATAGAACACTGAAAAATTGGGTCGGGTGTTCAACTCCGTAGCCTTGTCATTTTGAAACATACCCAGAGGACAAGGGAACTCCTGAATCAAGTATTGGGAGAGATTTGCCTTTGTGGGGGACTTTTTGGTGGAACTAACCCACATTTGCGTTACATCGAGAGGAAAACGAAAACCTCCCACGGTTAGCCTGATAGCGAAAGGACTCTAATCTATGATCCGTCTACCACTTAGGATATTTTACGTCAGCACTACGGCCAGTTCGAGCCGGATGCACAATTCGTATTGCCCAGCCATTGCTGGTATTCGAACCCGGCGCACCTCATTGGAAGGCGAACACTCCATCACGGCTCCGATTGGACATTCATGTCATTATTACAAATTTAAAAAAAAAATGACATTTGGAACTTCTGTAATTCTGTCACGGAACCCTATGGAACACCTTTTGGGAACCGCTGACGTAAAAGTTAAATTTTGTTTTATTTTAGATGTATCATTGTTTCAAAGTAAGTATCCTAATCTTATGACGTATAGCAAGTTTACATCATTAAAGGGGGGGGGATTTTTAGCCTAATAACTTATTTTATTCCAAAATATCTGGAATAGAATCTTTTTTAGCTCTACCATGCAAGGACGCACGCGATAGGGGGGGGGGGGCTCTTTTATGATGTCTTGTTCGATGCAAAAATTGCTCCATGGCGAAATTAATTGTACATTATTTAAAAAAACTCAACGTTCGGTCCGGAGGCCGGTTATTTGAAATGTCAAATCAACCATCAACTCATAAACGATATGAGTTACTACTCTCTCCCTTATAAATTGTTGATAACACGCGCAAGAATAATAATTACGGAAATTGCCGGTCCAGGTACAACTAGCGCAATAAGCTTTGCCCCCTCCGTCTGACACAAATCGATATCCCCCTCCAACCAATCGATATTCCTCCTCTGCACTCACACCCCCACACACAACGGCCCTTGTTGAAAATGATCTGGTTGTGTGTCCTGGGAAATACGCCGGAAAGCCCGTATTACAGTTCCTTGGAGGTACTATCTGAAAACAACACTTCCTTGGCGCGCTTTATTCTTAGCCAAAAATCGTGACGCCGTTTTTTTTTTTTTTTATTCTTCTGCTGGAAGAAGTTAAAAAAAAGTCGGTATGTTTACGAAATAAAGTGGTATAAAAAGAGAAAGCAATTTTTCACGTTGAAAAAAAATACTTATTACAAGTTATCTCAGAACACTATGAAATATGCATTCGACGTGAATCACCACGTAGAAATATTTTAATAATTCAAAACCGTAGTCTACGTGATCGGCAATGAAACCATGTTCTCGTTTTTTCTCTTTATTCTAACAGAGGAAGGAAGAAAAAAAATCAATAAAAAGGTAAAAGCGCGAGGGTGGTTAGTGATCGAAGGAAAACAAGAGGGGGTTGTATATCGTAAATAAGAGGTTTTGTTTGGAAATGATTATATACCAAGTAGTTGAGAAGGGTATTAAGTTACGACGCTAAAAGCACGGCCAGATGTTATTCCGATACAAAACATATTTTATTTTATAACCGTCGTTAAACAGCCGACCCACTTTTGGGTTTACGACAGATAATGTTCAACTCCGTAGGCTTGTAATCTTGAACCAATCCAGAAGACAAGGAAACTCCAGGATCAGTACCTGATTTGTAATGGGAACATGGAGGACTTTATGACTCGACAGATTTAATGTGTGTATCAGTCACCATTTACTACACGAGGAGTCTTCGGCAGGCGGGGATCGAACCCAAGATCTCTTGGACATGGGCCAAGTTCCCTACCAATCATTCTAAAAAGATATTACTGTACTTAAAATAGAGCCGCGACGGCTCAGGGGATAGAGCGTTCACCTTTCAATGAGGTGACCCGAGTTCGAATCCCAGCGAATTCCGCATCCACCACAGTGCTGACGTAAAATATCCTCAGTGGTAAACGGATCACGGATTAGAGTGCCCTTGCCGTCGGGCTAACCATGGGAAGTTTCAGATATTTCCTCTTCATGCAACGCAAATGCGGGTTAGTTCCATCAAAAAGTTCTCCAAGAAGGCTAATTTCTCCCAATACTCGATACAGGAGTACTCTTGTCTTCAGGATTAGGTTCAAAATGACATGGCTACGGCGTTGAACATTAGTAGCCGTAAGCCCAAAAATTGGGTCAGCTGTTCTGACAGTTATAATAATAACATACTTAAAATATTGCGCTATATGTTACTACAATCACAATTACAAAGTACAACATAAGTATCCCGATAGGTTAATCTAAACTTCTACATAAATGAATTCGTATATATACAAATGGTAATAGATTTAGTAGTTCCTGCATTTAAGTGAAAAAAAATGAACATTAAAAAAAAAAAAAAAAAAGAAGAAAAAAAAAGGAAAGAAGAAAAAAGGAAAAAAAATGTTTTTCTTTTTTTAAAGTTACGAATTTAATTTTTTTTCTTTGTACAAAAAAGAGTAGAAAATTGTCTAAACATGGAAAATCGTCAAGTAGTAGCAATTGCTACTAATTAGACCGATAGAAGCTTTTATATATTTTTCCCACATCGAATGCTCTGCCTTCAAATCAAGGGTAAATTGCCTCAAACACTTTAAGTACATAAATATCGTACTTGACGCGTCATGAAGACTTTGTCGTTCATTTTGTTATTTACTTTGTTTCATGGCATATAACATCATTTTTGATTTTGAAATTTATTCAATTCTTTTTTTTTTTTTTACATAAATGATATTCATTCCTCCTGTTAACTTCAACAAAACTTTGGAAAAATTACAAAGATTTCAGAAAATTTAGTGAAATGCTTAAAAATTAAGAATTTTTTTTTTTTTTTTAAATGGAAATAAAGGACAACTTTGAGCCCTGTAAGCATACATGATAACAATCATTATTGAAATTTACCTCAGTCAGTTATAAGTAGTCATTTTTCAGAAACACTCACCTGAAAAGAATAAAAAATCAAAATTAATATAGGAACTGAATGGATGAAATGCTAAAATTATAGTAAAATATACTCTTTGAGAATAGTTTTGGAGTGAAGGGTAAACGGAAATGACGTTCCGCGAATTTTCTTTTCAAACGTGTTGCATTAAACGACAACATGGCATTCTGGGTATTTCATAATTTTGAACGGAGAACCCATATTATTAACTATCTCTTATCGTTAGTAAAAGTATCATCGTGATCCCTAACAGCTCCTTTTCGGTTGCTGGCTTACTCATCGTTACATTTTTGAAACTGTTTACTCTTAGGGAAAATGTATATACAGTCAGACCTCTATTTAACGAAAATGCTAAATCCCGATAAGTTCGTTATATGGAAAATTCGTTATAAAGAAAATCACCTTATGGAATACTTAAACAACTTAAAACAGGTTTTAAATTCATTAACACTAGAGATAGTTAAAATAGCAATCAATACACCTTTATCTTGTAAACTAGTATCTACTATTTATTTTATAAATCTTAACCATAAAAGAAATCTACAAGAATAGAGCAAAACATTATACAGTGTTACACTATCATGCTACATTCATTTGCAACTAAAAAAAGCTAAATTTATGTATAAAATTATACTGCTTTTTTTTAAAAAAGTTAAACAGCTTCGAAAATCAGTTAGCATATTATTCTCAGGGGTCTGTCCAGACATTTTGTGAAAGGTCCGTTTTTCGTGAAATTGTGAAAAAATTAATCGTAATTTGTGAATATAAAATTAATGTTAAGTCACATTCTTTCAACCAGGGTCCGCTTTTATGAATTTGTGCAAATAGGGTCCGTTATTGCAAAAAAAAAAAAAAAAAAAAAAAAATCTTCAAGGAGTTTTTAAATTGTAAAGACATACAAGATTATTCCCAACACTGTAAAATTATAATTAAAGAAATTAAATTTTAAAAAATAAACAACAATTGCTGTTTCTAAATTAGAGATGCAACATACAAATATTTGGTATTTAGCCTATACTGCTGAACGCAGAATATTCATTTCGGACGGAAAGAATCGTCTGCCGAAGACAAAACTTAATTCGTTTACATCCATCTTTCTTGTTTTCTGCCCTGGAAAGGGTTTATTCGATTAACAAAATAATAACGAAGATAAACAAATTTGTGAAGGGTCCGATTAAAAGAAAAATCATTTTGTGAAGGGTCCGTTTTTAAGTTAAAATATTTTGTGAAGGGTCCGTTTTTAAGTTAAAATATTTTGTGAAGGGTCCGTTTTTATGAAAAGATATTTTGTGAAGGGTCCGTTAACGGACCCAAATTTCTTCTAAACAGACCCCTGATTCTGCATTTATTATAAAAGTAATTTTATTCCTACATTATCACATGCGTTCTTAAGTTTAATCGCTACTTATAAAATCCGTTAATTTTGCCTGAGTTTTTGGTTTGAAATGCAAACAAAAAGGGAAAGGGATTTTACTAAATTTCTCTATAAGCTAAGCGGCTTCGAAAATCAGTTAGAGGTCATTCCCCCCATAAAATGCGTTAACAAGTTTGAAATGTTTTGAAATATTTTAGGAAAAGGGGAAAGGGGATCTCAAAGAAAAGTTCGTTAAATAAAATAAAAAAATCACTTCGCTATTTAGAAGTTATTTTATGAGGAAATTTCCAAAATGTTCTTGGTTCCACGAAAAAAATTCCAAAATAGAGGAATTCGCAAAATGGAAGTTCGTTAAATAGAAGTCCGACTGTATTTTATTAAGGAAAATATCACCCAAGGTAATGTATCACTTAGAGACTTTTTTGGGAAAATTTCACGGAAGATAAACATTTAAATTCAAGGAAATTTTTACCCAAGATAACATTTTAAAGATACGGTCCAAATATGCAAATAGTTTAACCATTCGCACAATTTTTTTTCTTCCCTTTTTTGAGCATTTTTTTATTATTTTAAACCATTCCACAAAAGCAAAACCAGGAAACAATATGTATTTTTTTTTTTTTATTAAAAAAAAAAAACTTTTAAAAGAATGACGTTCGATTTCGGACAAAATTCCGCAGTAACGAGAATTTTCGTTGAAACGGAAATCGATATAATGGAAAACATATTCCACTAAAATTCTCAAGAGGACGAAATATCGATAAATTGTGTACTAAAGAACATACGCAATAAGAATTAAGAAAGGAAAAAAAGAGGGATTAAAAAAAAAAGCCGTGCATTGAGAAAAATATTTTCTCTAATTAATCTAAGAAATGTGTGTTCGACGCTTGAACCAATTTGTCACGTGTCGACACTAATATGGCGACAGTCTATTACTAATCAGTCCCCATGGCAACGAGACCTGACGCCGCCCTGAAGAAGGATTTGCTGGGTTCACTTAAAAGCTTCAAAGCAATTCAATTGAGTTACGATAAATGAAAGGTTGATTTCCCAAAAAGAAAAAAAAAAAACTTCATTTAAACGAAAGAAATATAACTCTTTCTGCATTTAAAAAGAAGAACGAAATTTTATCCAAATTCCTTAACAAGTTTTTTGTCTTCCAAGCAGAAACTATTTGTTCCTTCTTGGTTGGGTCGTATTCAATTTGATTTAAAGAAAAAAAATTGTACTTATAACATTTTGCAGGAAAAGCTATTGCACTATAATTAAATATATTCGGCACAAATATAATTATAACATTAGAAAGCTACAGCGCCGCCACTGCATATAGTTCCGTTTTGTTTCGTTATCAAATTATACAAATATGCTTTAAAAATAATTTAAAAGTTAAACACGTCAAACGTTAATTTGTACTGATATATATCACAGAATTATTAAAAAAAGGTTGTAGTTTCGTAGCCTTACTGGAATAATAGACTTGACGACACATTTCGATAAATAAGAAGAGCATTCGTTTTTGAAAAAGAAACAACTATATGAAGTTGCAAGAGCATTGGATTTGATTAGACCACTAAAAATGGCGCATCTTATGCTCACAGGCTCTTAACAAATCAAATGCGTGATAAAGATTTTTATTTTCGCTTCGCTGTAAAAGAAAATCGTCTGCAAGAAACAAAATTTATTATACTTTTATCAGTTTAATTTAAACGAGAACAGAAAGACAGAGTTATAAATTTTAGATATCATTTTTATTAATTCTTAACGTTAACTTATTAAAGGTCAACTGATCACTGTTGTTAAAAGCTGTTATTTATAAAAAAAGTAAGCAAAAGGAATCTGTGCAACGTCGTTTCAAGAGTTTGCGATATTTATATACTTTCGCCCTGTGAGCTTGGCATCCTTTTGGCGTGCACTTTGATACATGCTCTCCAAAGGGATAATGGTTTTTTCTTAACTTGCAACAGAGTATAGCAGGGGTGGCGAACCTTTATGCACCAACGTGCCATTTTTTCAAAAAAATGTTTAATGAGGTCATAAACGTGCCGTCAAATAATTTTGACTTCTTGATTATTGGGAAAATAATAATACTAAATTCTATCAACTCAAAACTCTTTATTTACTATTAAAAAAAAACATTTTGCAATGTCTCAATTATGCTTGTAATTCAACCTAAAGTAACATTAGTGTGACTTCTGTTGTTGCAGATTAGAAGACAAATGACTTATATTAGGTTGTAAGATGCTAGTTTAAGCAGATCTGTTAATGTTTAGTTTAAGCAGATCTGTTAATGTTTTTTTGCTAGTTATTTATTTTTAGCTTGTTTTTTTACAGTTATCGTTTTTTTGGCATTAAATTGTTAATTTTTTTTTGCTAATTGTTTATTTTTTTGCTTGTTTTCGTGAATTTTAATTTAATTGTTAATATACTTCATAGTGAACTTAGTGGCACGCGTGCCATTGGTTCGCCATCCCTGGAGTATAGGATATGTTTCATACCTTCAAACTTGTATGGATTTATCTAAACACTTGAAATGGTCGAAAATTTTATTTTTGATTTTATAAATAAATTATAATGATTTTTTCATGATTATTATTTTATTGATGAATTTTAATGATAATTATGAATTGTAATAATAATTTTACTGATATTTTCAACCACTACATAAAAACAAGTAAAACATACATATAAAACCTATTAATTATGTTGAGAATTTTTTGAATGAAGGCAAAATTATACAAATTAAGCTTAACCTAAATTGCTTTTTGTGCTGCCGCTCTAAATATTCAAGCTAACACTTTCGGGTTGGCAGCTCGGCAATTCGAAATTAATAGAGTAATCCAGTTTTTTTCTCTCGGAACAATAAGGTGTCACAAAGAAGCAAGTTCAAGAATTAACAGCGAAAATCTTACTCAATGCCCATAATGACTAACGATACAAGATTAGCATCAATAGCTGAATAAAAACCGTTTACTCTATTACTATGAATACAGTAGTATTCGGATAGTGAAACCATAGCTGCCAACATGAAAAGGAAAAAAAATTCAGTATATTCCACGAAATATTAATTTCATGATAATTGTTGTATAACGTATTAAATATTTTACACACAGGGAATTTTAGTCATCAAAATAGAAGAACTGCAATATTTTCCAGTTATGATTGACATTAAACATACTTGAAATGTTATGTATTATATATAAACTCATAAGTTCGAATATTAAAAGGCATTTATTTAATCAAAAATACTTAAGATTTTTTTTTTATTAGTTTAAAAAGGGAGTTCTGAATCAAAATAAACGGAACATTTTAGAACAAAAAGAGTTTTGAACTTATTTCTATAAATGAGGTTCGCTTCATTATGTGTTAGTAATACTTATTTAAATGTTCAAGCAAGCAATAATCTGTACGAAAATTTTACTTCAATAGGGATTTTTTTTTAATGAAACTTACTCAATTTTAGAGAATTAAACGTGCCAAAACCAGGAGAATTTTAACTAAACCAGTAGAAACTCGAAAATCCAGTAGAGTACAACATAATTTATTGCTTTAAAGTTGCAGTAGAGAACAACATCATTTGTTACTAACATAATTTGTTGTTTTCTTTTCTAATAACAATTTTTTTTTAAAAAAATCGTGATCACCGAAAGTCGATCACAGGTTACCCATTGACAAAATGGTTGTTGTCTAATTTTTCAAATATATAGTTCAAATGATGAAATTCTGTTTTATTCACAAGCTCACCCACTTAATGCATAACAAGATTAAAAGTGAAAAATAGAATTATCAAACAGCAGCGGTCGCCATGGCAACGTATGCAATGACGACGCATGCGCACTGTTATTTACTATTACTTTTGAACACAGCTGAAAAATGTGATGACGTCCAAATAAGGTGTGCACGTCAAACCTAAAACAAAACCCATTTTGTCAATGGGTACTAAATAAATAAAACAGTATTTTTTCCATTATTGAGAAACGTACATAGTGAAAATTAAATTTGTGGGAATGCATAAAATTAATGAAAAATTCATAAAAGATGAGTTGGCAGATACGTGAAACTGGTATTAGATGCATTTAATAATCCAATGCTCCTTTATCAACAAATATAGCCTATATCAGAGAGAGAGGGGGGAAATGACATCTTTTCTCTGAATCCAACCAAAGAGAGAGATAAGGTTCTCACCGGATATAGAAAACTCCCCCGAACTAATGTTACACAAGAGTACCAAATGAGACACTGTCATGCAGGGGACGTACTGCGGGGGTGGATGCGTGAAAACATAAAATATAAGGGAGGGGGTAATTCGATCTCCCTACAAGAATCCGATGACAACTTGTTGAAGCAAGAGATGCTTTTTCGTTTGAAGGGATCTACCACCCACACCCCCAAGAGGATCGAGTAGCGGCTAGGGATGCTCCCGTCCGCATCTTTTATTTGAGAAATGACCCTATGCCAACAAGTACCTACCTACCAGACGAGCGACTTGAGCGCTTTGTCACATCAAATATTCACAGGGCTTAGTCAGAGATTTCTACCAGTTAATAATATGGGAAAATGATATTTATTTAGAAAAATCATGGGATTGGGAAATGAAAGCATCTCCATGGTTTCAATATTTAACCTTCCTTATATATATAATTAGGGAACCGGAAAGTAATGTCGTTTCGCCGCATTTGATATTTGTTATCAAGATTTTATGTTTCATCAATACTGTATTCACCCTCGTTAGCAACAAAAAAAAAATGAGTTAGTTTTTAAGACTAGTGAATGTTTTTTGCGTCCGAACGACATTACTTTCCAATCCCCCTAATATATATATATATATAGATATATGTTTTATTTCATACTTATTTTCTACTTTATGTGTTCTATTTTTGTTTACATTTTTTAGAGTGCTCCTCGCACTATTGTATTAACATATTTTGCTTTGGCTATATTTATACAATATTAGAAAGCACTCCTTCTGGCGGAAATAAGCGTGTGAGCTGATTCAAAGATTATATAATTTTCATTATTTTTTCCCCGGCTTTCATTATTTTTTCAGCAACACAAAGAATAAGAATTCTTAATCCATTGCTCAACGCATTTTTGACATATACAGGGTGTTTGCATAATACATTTTTCGCAAACATATTTCTTCCAATTATTAATATTTCTTTAATTCTCATAATTAATATTATTTCTTCTAAGAACTTGTGCTATCTTGATTGTTTCGAAATTCTTCTGGGTAAAATCTGACAGTTAGTTAGAAATGAAGTAAAGTTATCAAAATAAAATATAAGCTACTCACCAAAACAGTTTTGTCACTTTTTCTAACAAAAGAATGCCCATTTAAAATTTTAGTTCTTGAAATTTGAATTCACAGGTATTCTGTTTGAATTAACTATGCAACAGTCTTTGCAGAAATGTGCAAAACTCATCGAATGCAATACGTTGAACACGCATTACATCGCAATTTCTGATCCGATAACCTTATAAAGCAATAAATTGTTGTGATAGAAATAGATATACGACAAGTATTATTCGGAACCAACAATATACAATAATAATAGTAGAATATTAACTGTATATAATTGTTGAAAAAAAGTCAAAGTCAAATGCGCAAAAACGATAAGATGATAAGCGCATTTTCGATGCAAAAATTTTCAAATGATCATCTGACCGGTAATGGTATGTTTAGTGTTAAATGCGCACTGAGAGCCAGTTCATAAATCGTGACGAGCCTCTATAAGCGTACAATGACATTTCCTGTTATGTGTAACTCTCAATCCCTCCCAATAATCTGCCCTTCCAATTTTTCAAACGCTGTACTCAAATCGCCCTGAAGAACTTCTAAATGCCAAGTTATGGTATGTTTATCGTTAAACGAAGGTTTTTGTAAACTTTTAAAATATTTAAGTTATTTGTGGCCTTGAAGCCCAGATAATTTATACAGCAAAATGGTGTAAGGCGATTTTTAAAATTTTTAATTATTCAGTTTTAAATCTCAGATAACTCTTTACTTGGAAAAAAATAACATGGCTTCACTTTGAATGAACAGTTGTGAATTGAATGAACAGTTTTGAATTACAGTGACTTTTTTTACTATGATTATTACCAGGAGTCTGTCCAGACATTTTGTGAAAGGTCCGCTTTTCGTGAAATTGGGAAAAAATGACTCACATTCTTTCAACCAGGGTCCGCTTTCATGAATTTGTGTTAATAGGGTCCGTTATTGCAACAAAAAAAATTTTTCAAGGAGTTTTTAAATTGTAAAGACATACAAGATTATGCTCAACTCTGTAAAATTATAATTAAAAAAATTAAATTTTAAAAAATAAACAGCAATTGCAGCTACTGAATTAGCGATGCAACATACAAATGTTTTGTATTCAGCCTATACTGCTGAACGCAGAATATTCATTTCGGACGAATAATTGGAAAATCGTCTGCCGAAAACTTAATTCGTTTACATCCATCTTTCTTGTTTTCTGGAAAGGGTTTATTCGATTCACAAAATAATAATGAAGATAAACAAATTTGTGAAGGGTCCGATTAAAAGAAAAATCATTTTGTGAAGGGTCCGTTTTTAAGTTAAAATATTTTGTGAAGGGTCCGTTTTTAAGTTAAAATATTTTGTGAAGGGTCCGTTTTTAAGTTAAAATATTTTGTGAAGGGTCCGTTTTTAAGTTAAAATATTTTGTGAAGGGTCCGTTTTTATGAAAAGATATTTTGTGAAGGGTTCGTTAAACGGACCCAAATTTCTTCTAAACAGACCCCTGATTACTTTTTTAGCGAACGAATATTGAAATACACCCTTCAATTAAAGTCTTATTATGTTTGAAAATATAAATTTAGCAAAATGTCAATTGAATGCAAAATCAATTTTTAAAAAAAAATGCATTTGTTATCAAAAATTCTCAAGAACCAAAATCCACCCGTTTACTGGTCAAATTCAAATAAATGACTGTTTCTAAGATAAGGCAGAATACAATCGACCTTTTTTAATACATAATGTGAATGAACTTCGTTAACCAAGCAGAGAATCAGGGATGATGTGTTTCCAACCACAGTGTGGCAAAAACCGAGGAACCGTGAAAGAAACCTCCCCAGGAAGGTTTATTCCAACCCCAAGAGGAAGAAAGAATTTTTTTTTTCTTCAAAAAAGAAAATATTAAAACAGTATTTTTATAATAGTTTATAATTGCTTTGGTTATTTAACAAAATAATTAGTTATTTAACTAAATAATTAGTTATTTTACTAAATTATAAGCTCTTAGCCAGGGGTGGCGAATCTTAATGCACCAACATGCCATTTTTTCCAACAAAAAAAATTTCACGAGGTCATACACGTGCCGACAAATAGTTTTGACTTCGTGGTTATTGGGAAAATAATAATAGTAAATACTATCAACTCAAAACTCTTTATTTACTACGAAAAAAATACATTTTGCAATGTCTCAGTTATACGCGCAATTCAACTTAAAGTAACATCAGTGTGACTTCTGTTGTTGCAGATTAGATGACAAATAACCTATATTAGGGTTATAAGATGTTAGTTTAAGCAGAACTGTTAATTTTTTTGGCATATAATTTATTGTTAGCTTGTTTTTTTTATGGTTATTAATTGCTTCTTTGGCATTAATTGTGCATTTTTTTTGTTAATTTTTGTGAATTTTAATTCAATTGTTAATATTCCTAATAGTGAACTTTGTGATCGGTGCCATCCCTGCTCTATGGTATTTACATCATCATTCTTAAACAAACAGGGCTGGAAGTCGAGAATATGAAAATTAAGGACTAAATTGTCTCCAAATTTAAGAACAATTTAAGGATACATATTCTCTAATGGGAGCAATTTCTAGGACACCAACTTGGACTCGCAGACATACAATTGGTAATAGTTTCAGTAGTTACTGAACTTATGTAAAAAAAAGAAACATTTTTAAGAAAACTAAAAAAAAAAAAAAAAAAACTAAAAAAAAAAAAATAAAGTTACGCAAAAATTTCTTCCATATATTATATATATACAGTGTTAATTGTGAGCCCAACTCAAAAATCTTGAAAATTTCTTGAGTAAAACTCATCAATGACGGATTTCAAAAAATAATTGTCTTCATAAATTTAAATTATTGCAGGTATATTATACGCAAGGATAATTTAAATGAATTACTGTAAATTATACGAAATTTAAATGAATAATTATTTATAAGCTTTACATTATAATTATTTATAACTTTCATCTCTAATTACTACCATCTAATTATTCTACCAGAAAAAAATAATTACAAATGAAAAAGACACCAAACATAAATTCCGGTTCGAATATTTTTAAATAAAATATACAAGAATTTGTATACATAAATGTGATGGATGATTTCCGGAAACTTTCATGTCGCGGTTAGTGAAAAATCCAGGAATCCGGATTTTTACTGGAGCACAATCATCTCTCTGTGTGTATATTATATATATATACAGGGGCCTGTCCAGGCCGAATTTACCACCGTTTAGCGGTACCTTCACAAATTCAACTTAGGAAAAACGGTAGTTCTACTAGTTGTTCTCAAAATTTTTAATGACGATGAAGTTCGACCTAAATTAACCTTTTAGGAAGTTTAACGGCATATCCATGCATTTTTATTTCAGTTCAATGCGATTTTGCTCGTATAAAAGAATAAACGAGACATTGTGAATTTCTCATTTAGTTTATTAATTTTCATCCGGATGGAACAATCACGCCAATTTGGCGATTTTTAAAAATAAAAAAAATATTGGGCGTCCATTTTAAAATAGCAAAACGCTATAAAACTTGAAATTTTGCTCTAAAATACACTCGCAGACAAGCGAATTTAGTGCCATCATTCACATCTAAACATGGATTAGATTTAATACCCACAGACAAGTTTCCGCTCAGAATAAAGCAAAGATAAGGTAGTGCATGCTGGGTAATATTTTAAAGCAGATTTCCCCTAACTAGGGCTGACATTAAATACAGGGGCGGTTACAGGACAGAGAAATTGTTGATAAGCAGGCGCCCCGGTCATTAAGTTCGAACATTTTGCGGTTCTCCTCTGGAAGGGGGGGACTCTATTTTGCCAAACATGCCATAATCAAATTAAAGCATTGCCCGCTAGAGAAAATCTATAGAGAGCAGAGAGTACCGGTTGAGAACAGGGGAGTGACCGTTCATTAAATTCACCTGCTGACCACCCACCCTTTATCTCAGTTATTCGTTTGGAACAGAATTTTGACCAATAAGACCAAAAATTAAAATTCATGCATGCCATGCAGATCATTTTAAACTTTGGAAATATAGGAAATCGCATTAGAAATGTACATAAATGATACTATAGGATATAATACTAAAGGCAAGTTTCTTTTACAGTGAAAAAAAAAATTGCACAAGGTGAAAAAAAGGTGGTAAAAATGTGTTTCGTACAACCAGGGTGAGAAAAAAAAAACTCTCCTCGTCTCTTAAGTTAACTCTCCTCTCTTTTTAAAAAAGAAATGTAAAATCTGAAAAAAAATTTAAAACAGTTTATAATCGTTAACTAGTTCAAGTAATAGTACTAATTTTTAACCTTTCGGAGATAACTAAAATATATATTAAAACTTCAAAAAAATAATTTCTGATTCTTAGTTGAAACACTCAACACAAAAAATATCGTTCAACTGATTAATTCTCTTTTATTCACAACTCAAGAAGTATTTATGGGACCTCTCTGGTCCCAAACTCAAAAATAAACTCAACAACTTAATGCATAACAAAATTAAAAGTGAAAAAAAAAAGTCTAAAAGAATTATTAGCACACTGTTACTATTACTCTTGAACACAGTTAAAAAGTGTGATGACGTCCAAATAAGGTGCACACGCCATCAAACCCAAAACAACACCCATTTGCCAATGGGTTCAAAAAAAAAAAAAAAATAAAAAAAATAAAAAAAATTAAAACACCTGTAGTTTTTTTATTCTTTATTATAAAAACAAATTTTGATATTACTTAAAAAATCACCAATTGTGTTGATATATCGTACAAGACATACAATTGATATAAAAGTATAAAAAAAATACATTTTTACGATATAATATTCCATTACAAACAATATTTTGATAAATCATAAATGATCAATACATTTGAAATAACAGTATACTGATAGGCGCCTATCGACAGAGAAATACTCACGACACCGGATAGTTTTAATTATTTTTTTATCGAAATTTTAAAAAAATTGGTGGGTAAAAGAAAATCTCAAAATCAGAATACTAGTTAGAAATTGGATATCTGCCACTGGATTTCGACTGTGAGTATAGAATTTAACAAAGATGGAACTTTTCTTCCGAAGAATATTATCTTTCAAAATCGTTCTTTTTTCTTCCAACAACGGAAGGCACTTCTAATCGCAAAAAAAATGGCGTTTCGACAAACCAGAAATGGGGAGGAGGAAAAAACACCACCCATAACCCCTTCCCCATATGACGGATCAATAAACGGTGATGAAAACAAATCTAAAAGAAAGCGCCAGTTTCTTTACCTGTGCTTTTCTTTCTTTCTTCTGAGTTTTAAATATAGAGTTTGTCATGATTGAAAAAAAACACTGGTAACGAATCAGTGGTCTGTCCAGGTAATATTTACTACCATTTAGCGATACTTTCCCTAATTCAACTTTTAGGAAAATCGCATTCCTGCCAACATTGGCGAAATAAAATAACGGAGATTTTACTAACCGTCTCAATTTTGGGTTTACAACTACCGCTGTTCAACTCAGTATCCTTGTCATTTTGAACCCAATCCAGAAGACAAGGGAACTCCTGGATCAAGTATTGGGAGAAATTTTCTTCGCGGAGGACTTTTTTATGGAACTACCCTACATTTGAGTTACGTGAAGAGGAAAACCACGAAAACCTACCGAGGTTAGCCCGACAAGGGGACTCTAACCCATGGTCCGTCTACCACTGAAGATATTTAACGTCAGCGCTGCGGTTGGTGCAGGGGTGATTGTAAGCCCAAGTCGAAATTCCGGAAAATTTCTTGAGTAAGAAAAAAAAAAATTTTTAAATCGAAAAAAATTTAAACAAGGTTCTTTCCTTTCTCTCAATACTTCTTAGTTTACTTAAAATATATTTAAAATTTTACTCATACCTATACCATTTACACATACCAATGATGACTTGGAGAAGTAATTGAAATTTACAAATATGTCTTTCTTTGTTGAGTTTATGATTATAATAACTATTTACTGATAAAAAAAATGAATATTAATCTTGAATATAAGCTGATAAAATATCTGGCTCTCCCTTACAAACAAATAAAATAAACTGAGTTTTCAAGTTCCACCTTTGAAAATTTGATTTCCGGAAACCTTTGTGATCAATGATTTTTTTAAACGTCTTAACCTTCGATCACCGGAAACTTCCGGATCACGGTCAGCGAAAGATCCGGAAATCCGGATTTTTTCCGGAGCACAATCAGCCCTGTTGGTGCAAGCCGGATGCGGAATTCGTATCGACCGATCACGGCTGGGATTCGAACCTGGGTTTACCTCATTGGAAGGCGAAAAGCTCTATCCACTGAGTCATCACGGCTCGACTTAAACTATTAACACTCAACACACTGCAGTACTGGCGATAGCACCATCTGTTGAGGAATAAGAGAAGTATTTTTGTCATCAGTGGATATTTCATCACCAATCTTTTTTCTTTTTTTTTTAAATTTCTTCAACAAATACAGAGAAATTTGAGAATATGCGAGTAAACAGTAGGTAACCGTAAAATACAGGAGTCTTCGTTAAAAAAAAAAAAAAAAATAGGAAAGTTGGCAGGTATGAAACCGGTAGTTTCACAAAATACTTTTAATAAAGCAAGTTCTCATACAAACTCCGTTCTCGTTGCTATCTAGGAAAAGAGGAGCTTTTTTTGCCAGATGTCTTTTACGAAAAGGTAGCACATGTTTAGTCAGATACTGCAATATGGTAATTCTAACCGGCTACTCAAGCCATATCAAAGCGATTCTTTTTTTTATTTTTTTTTTAAAGCTTAGTTTTCTAAAAGAAAACAACGAGGGTCTCTTAAACATGCTTAAACACTATTGTGAACTTATTCGAACAAACCTTTATTCTTCATGAAAAATTTTTTTTACTTTTTTCATTATGACCTAGTCGAAAATGTTCTCATAATGAAAATAACTTTTAGTGCTGTTGGATGCATGTTTTTATCATATTCAAGTTCAAATGTAACTACGGACAATGATTTCTAAGGAATTTTAAATGTGGATGCAATTTTAAGCCCACAATTTTAAAATAGCACAATGATCATTTTTATATGGGTAAAAATATATAGAAATTTACCTATCATACATAATTTTTATTTGATGTGACAATTTTTTAAAATATTTTCGTACTTTACAATACTTTTGTGTAGAGTTTTTAATATAATTGTTTATTTTCACAAATGATGTCTAACTTTTCACAAAATAGGTACCTCTCTCTCAAAAAAAAGAGCAGACATACCCCTGCGAATTACCAAAAATTATTAAATATATTTAAATGAAGGGAAAATTATTTAATGTATTCAAATAAAAGCAAAAAATATTCTTTATTTCGTTCTGTCAGCATATCAACTTTAAATAATCTCTTTCAAATTTACGAAATTGTCATTTAATCTCCTGATTTAGATCTTCTTAAGATCTAATGAGGCTTTGAAATCCTCATTTGAAATCCTTATTCCTTTTAAAACGTTTCTTTGCACTTTTCCTACGCTTTTTTTACTCATTATTTTCCTTTCATCGTATCGATGTATATTATTATTTGATGCTTGGAAATGGGTCAAGCATATTTTCCTTATCTCTAACCTCCTACCTTGCCTGCTAATTTAAAGTGGAAGATTGACCCCCCATGATTAAAGTCTTGTGGGCTCTAATTCAATGAGTCAAGAAACCCCCCGGGATGTAAATAGTCCAAATGTCGCCTGAGTGGTCAATTAGGAGGGTGGCCTGGAAGGGACTTCTCATAGGTAATCTAATAAAGGACCCTAATGGAATCCTAACATCACTTTGCCATTTATATTATAGCAGAGGGATCTTCACACTTTGAAGCCTTTAGAAAAGTTTGCCATTCTAATTGTGGAGATCTTGAAACATTTGGCCTGAAACTAGGATATCCACATGTGTGAGAACAGGGTTGCCACTCCACAGGGAATTTAAAAGTCACCTAAAATAACAATGAAAATGTAGGGAATTTTGAGTTTTTCCTGACAAACTGGAAAACTACAGGGAATTTTATTTCTTATTTTCGTCTTTGAAAGGTGGTGACCACTCAAAGCTAATTATGGGACATTCAATGATGATATTTCAGCTATACTAAACTATTTCATTTACTACATGCATAGTTGCCAACATGGATAGGAAAAAATCCAGTAGATTTTAAGAAATATAAATTTCATGATAATTGTTATATAATGTACTAAATATTTTACGTATAGAGAATTTTAGGGATTTTTATAATCATCAAAATAGAGAAACTGCAGTATTTTCGAGTTATGATTGACATTAAATATACTTAACTTAATTTCGAATATTAATAAGCATTTAATTCATCAAAGATAGTGAAAAGATTTTTTTTTTTAATTAATTTAAAAAGAGAGCTGCGAATAAAAAATAAACTGAACATATTAGAACAAAAAGAGTTTTGAACTGATTTCTATATATGAGGTTCGATTTATTATGTATTAGTAATACTTATTTTAATGTTCAGTACAACATGTACATTTAATTACATTATTACAGTTGCATTTAATGTTCAGTACATTTAATGTAATCTGTACAACAATTCTATTTTAGGAAACTTAGTCAATGTTAGTGAATTTTCTAAAACGTACCAAAACCAGGAGAATTTTAATTAAACCAGTAGACCAGCAAAATCCAGTAGTCTAATGGTAAATCCAGTAGAGTTGGCAGCTATGTGAAACTGGTATTGCATGAACTGGTATTCCGTAAAAAAAAACTGCAATATTTTCCCGTTATGATTGACATTAAACACAGTAGAAATGTTATGTATTATCAGAGGTCTATTTAGAAGAAATTTGGGTCCGTTAACGGACCCTTCGCAAAATATCTTTTCACAAAAACGGACCCTTCACAAAATGATTAATCATTTAATCGGACCCTTCACAAATTTGCTAATCGAATAAACCCTTCCCAGGAGGGGGAGGGGGGAGACAGATGTAAACGAACTAAATGTTGTCTTCGGCAGACGCTTCTTTCTTTATTTGTCCGAAATGAATATTCTGCGTTCAGCAGTACTAAATACCAAGCATTTGTATGTTGCATCTCTAATTTAGCAGCAATTTCTGTTTATTTTTTAAAATTTAATTTTTTTAATTATAATTTTACAGCGTTGAGCATAATCTTGTGTGTCTTTACAATTTACAAACTCCCTGAAAAAGATTTTTCGCAATAACGGACCCTATTTGCACAAATTCACAAACAAAAGCAGGACCCTGGTTGAAAGAATGTGACTTAATGTTCATTTTATATTCACAAATGAGGGGTAATTTTTTCACAATTTTACAAAAACGGACCTTTCACAAAATGTCTGGGCAGACCCCAGATTATGTTTACTCATAATTTGGAATATTAATAGGCATTTCATTTATCAAAGATAGTTAACATTTAATTAATTTAAAAACGTAGTTCTGACTAAAAACAAACTCAAAATTTTAGAACAAAAAAAAGTTTGACTATTTTTATAAATGAGGATCGCTTGATTATGTATAAGTAATACCCATTTAAATATTTAAGCAAGCAACAATCTGAGCAAAAATTCACTTCAATAGGGATCTTTTCACTCAACTTTAGGGAATTTTATAAAATGTACACAAAAAAAAAATTAGAATTTTTGTAAAACCAGTAGAAATTGGCAAAATCCAGTAGTCTACTGGAAAATCTAGTAGAGTTAACAGCGTATGTGTAAGTAACAGTTAACAACGTTACGTGTAAGTAAATAAGGATTTTGATGTACTTATAATTAAAGGGGTTAAATAACAAATTTAATAAAACAAAATAAGTACAAAGTAAACATCACGAACACATTTTTAAGCTAGTACAACCTGGGCACACCTAAAAGATGTATAACAGTTCTTGTTCCATTTTTCCCTCTCAAGGGAAAAGTTTAATAGTTCTCCCTCTCAAGTTTGATTTTCCCTTCTTGCTCCAACTCTCACTAAAGTACTAATTTGTCTCAAAGAAGCAGTATTCTGACAGAAAATCGATTGATTCCAAAAAATAATCTGTTAGAGTCAAATAATAAAAGTTAAGATTTAGAGAATCAGAATGTGCCTTGTCATTTAAATGTTATCTGGAAGTTATATTCGGAGATTAGGCAGCAGCCACGCATCATCAGAGATCTCATTACAGATGAAAAGAAGCCCCTAAAGGCAAATAATCACATTTGGTGATTCAGAAGTGACTAGACTACTGTGCTTTTTCTCAACAAGCTTCTTTTTAGAGGTCACTTTCTCACACCGATCAAGGAACTGGTTCTCATTTTCGATTCTGAGAATAGAGAGGCGGCTAATATTTTAAATAACACTCCATTTTGAATTTGTGTTTCGGAAAGTAATTTTTATTTTTTTAACAAATAGTAAAACAAGGAAACTTACACCCAGCGGAAGAATTTTTTCGCGCTATCCGCGACATCTAGCACTAATATTTTTCCAGGGGTCTGTCCAGACATTTTGTGAAAGGTCCGTTTTTCGTGAAATTGTGAAAAAATTACTCACATTCTTTCAAACAGGGTTCACTTTCACGAATTTGTGCAAATAGGGAAATAAACAACAATTAAAAAAATGTTATTAAAAAAATAAACAACAATTGCTGCTTTTAAATTAGAGATGCAACATACAAATATTTGGTATTTAGCCTATACTGCTGAACGTAGAATATTAATTTCGGACGAATAATGGAAGAATCGTCTGCCGAAGACAAAACTTAATTCGTTTACATCCATCTTTCTTGTTTTCTGCCCTGGAAAGGGTTTATTCGATAAACAAAACAATAATGAAGATAAACAAATTTGTGAAAGGTCCGATTAAAAGAAAAATCATTTTGTGAAGGGTCCGTTTTTAAGTTAAAATATTTTGTGAAGGGTCCTTTTTTATGAAAAGATATTTTGTGAAGGGTCCGTTAACGGACCCAAATTTCTTCTAAACAGACCCCTGCTTTCTGCAAGATACTTTTTTAATAATAACAAGCATATATGTTACTCATACAACAGGGTGCGTAGCCAAATTATTCAACAAAAATTAAGCACCTTTTAAGCACTCGAATAATATTTTCAAGCACTCACAATCAAAGAAATATCACAATTAGGTAGGGTTGGAAAGTTTTTGACAATTGACGGTTTTAAACGTCATGTCAACACAAAAAAACCAATAAAAAAAAAAAAACTTTTGGCATTGTTTTTGACAATTGTCAAAATTCTTTAATCATGATAAAACGAATGCCGTTTTCATACGCTACGGACTGACGATGTGCCGAAATAGATTGGGGTAGAATTAAATAATGAAAACGTCGAATTGAACAGTGCAAACAGTGTCTTTCTGCATAATTCGTAGTGAAAATCAACATGGTAAAGGAAAAATATTTCAGAAAAGGGAAAATTAAGCACTTTTTTAAAAACACCAAAAGAAAAAAGCACCTTTAAGGGCTTTTAAAAAACGAAAATCGAAAATAAGCACCTTTAAGCACTTTTAAAAACGCTAAGCACCCTGTTTAACAAAAGTGCTGTGTTAACCAAAAAAAAAAAAAAAAAAAAAAAAAAACCTGCTTTTTCTGAAATTGAACAATTTTTTATTCTAATATTACGGGTAATGTTCTAGAATTTTTCATTTGGGGGGGGGGGAGAATGCACAAATTATGTCCTTCCTCTCATTTTGTAAATAATCATCACAGTAAAAAAAACATAATTAAAAATCATGAAATCCGTATTAGAAATTGCGGAAAGAAAGATCGACGACAAAATCACGCGAATCGGACTCCTCAAATGCGTGTTTCGTTTCGAGATTAGGTTGTCGTAATAAGTAATAAATAACATCGTATAAAATATATCGGATTTAAAACCTATGGAGAAATCAATAGCAATAACTGCCGAAAATTCGATAGAATTATTGCCTTAAAAAGTAAGTACTCAAATGCGCTATCCGAGTTTTTCGCGGAATTTAAAAACCACGTGAAAATCAATATTAAATTAACAACTGCCGAAAATACAATCGAAACATTGCATCGATTTACGATACTATTCGGCGTAAATTGAGAGCGTCAAAAAGTGATTATCAAAATGCATGATTCAAATATTACGCAAATTTTACTTTGATTAGGTAATTTTACGAAGATGAAGATACATTGTAAATTTCTGTAGAAAAGAAAAGTAACATTCTTTACTTTTTAAGAGAAAAATCTTTCTGCAAGAACTACGTAACGTTCTGCGACAATGTCGCCGTGGCGCTGCGATTCTGCCACGGGGATCTTACATAGCGGGAATTTTTTTTTTTTTTTTTGTTTGTTGTCTGATCGAAAATTACTGTAATCGAATAAAAAAATATTGATTTGTTTAGAAAAATTAATTTTCGTGTAATTTTGAAGATCGAGGTAAATATATATCCTTCTTTCCAGTTAGGGAAAAGAAATCATTCGACAAAACAGTTTTATTAGCCAAATTTATGATTTCATCGCATTTGGCGATGTAGCGAATGCTTAGTGCGGGATCTGCAAATGTAAGGTCATATTATTATCGGGGGTCTGGCCAGACATGCTCAGCACTGTAAAATTATAATTAAAAACAATTAAATTTTCAAAAATAAACAGCAATTGCTGCTTCTAAATAAGAGATGGAAGAATCGTCTGCCGAAGACAAAACTTAACTCGTTTACATCCATCTTTCCAGTTTTCTGCCCTGGGAAGGGTTTATTTAATTAACAAAACAATAAAGAAGATAAACAAATTTGCGAAGGGTCCGATTAAAAGAAAAATCATTTTGTGAAGGGTCCGTTTTTATGAAAAGATATTTTGTGAAGGGTCCGTTAACGGATCCAAATTTCTTCTAAACAGACCCTTGATTATTGTTTAAAAAAAAATAACTACATTTAAAACAAGTCCTGTCCTATTCAAAGGTTTATTCCAGTTTCAGATGATAAATAGTTTTGACCCCAGTAACAAATAAAAGGGAAATTCCTTACATAACTACTGAGACCATAGATCACACCAAATCGATAACATTTACCTATATATAAACCAATATTAACGCACACGTTCAGTAACCTTACATGTCATACTATAAAATACCAATAAAAAATTCGACACTCGAACTTAACTTATTACATTGCACTCCACATCAAAATCACAATAGGAAACTAAAAGCCTTTTGCAAACCAAAAGAAAAAGAGAGAAAGACTATAATAATCTAAAAGCTATTTTCTTTAACAATCAAAATGAAGATTATAATTTAATTTAATTGACGGAAATTGCTTATTTACTTGCATCATAATCGAAAGGAAAAAAAACGCTCCATTTCGCAATGCATTCGAAATATTGACCTTTCTACTAACTACGCCCGCCTTTCAAGAACATGCCCTGACATGAAAATATTTTAATTATAAAATAACAATGACTGAAAGCAAAATCCGAAGTTGTGAAAGAAATTTTCATTACACTTTGGTATATATTTTAATGGAACGAAACATGAGTTTGATCAACAGAAAATTTAGTTAAGTGCAGTGTAGATGCAAATTGCTTAAATGTGCATCGTGAAATAAGACGTTAATTTTGTTTTATTCAGAAGCTAATATAAAACTTTTTGAAAATCGAACGAAATTTAGAAGAAATTTGGGTCCGTTAACGGACCCTTCACAAAATAATTTTATCTTTTAATCAGACCCTTCACAAATTTGTTAATCTTCATTATTGTTTTGTTACTCGAATAAACACTTCCCGTTGGAAAAAAAAAAGAAAAGAAAGACGGTTCAAAACGAACCAAGTTTCCCTAATTTTAAATTCCAAATCTAGTATTCTAAGAATATATTTCTACCTTTATAAACATCGTGTGCGCATTCTTATTTAAATCAAATATTTTTTTTTTTTTTTTTGTAAATAAATAAATGATCCATTTATTTATAAGATTATTAGAATATTATGTTAATAAAAATTAATGTCTGGCAATTATTTAAATAAAATATCATAAATTTAAGAACTGTTTAAATTTACTTAATGCGTGATACATAACTAAGTTGTGTTATTTAAAATATGTCAATTTAAGTTATAAAAACTGTGAGTGATTTCGTTTAACGTTAAGTCACGTGTAAGTAGAGGTATATGGAGTGAATAAAGAAAGAGACTTTAAAAAGAAAAGATTTTGGAATCGATTTCTGTGTTAAGGAATGGAAAGAAGGATCTTTCATCGGAATATGCGGGTCAAAACTAGATATTAAACAGTCTCTTCATCACCGATCGTGTAACAACATCTAATACGAATATTTATTATGGAAAGATAAAAATGAATCACGATTCACGTTTTGACAAAATCTCTATTTTTATTTCTGTGGAACAACGCCTGTCAGGCATCAGAAGTGACAGAAAATACGGATGTTTTATATTTAAGTGCACTTTAAATATAAAACAGATAATTAAAAAAAGTTAAATAGATCAAAATGACTGAATATAAAAAATAAAAAGCTGAGAAATCGATTGCTATGCAGTATTTTTCACAACGGTTAGGAGGCTTCTTTTTCTATACGATTGTACCATTGAAATGTTTAACTTAAAATACGCATTGAATATCCATTAACATCTATTTGCCAACAAGAAAAACAAATTGCGTGAAATTTTTATTTTGTTAAATCTACAAACTACAACGAAACATAAAAAATACTTTCCTTATACGGAATTTTAGAGATTTTTTTAAATCAATTAAACGATAATGAATACAAAAGAGCATTAAAATAAAATATCAAAAGCTATAACATAGATTCTACGATATTCCTTATTATGTTTACTTTGTTATTTTATAACCGTCGTTGAACAGCCGACCCAATTCTCTGGGTTTACGACAACCATGGGTGCAAGCTGGAAAAAAGGCCAAGACTGAAAATTTTTTGACTGAAATACCTAACATACACAATACCCCCTCGACATATGCAAACTATCTAAGAAAGCTTTACCATAATACATCAAGTTTAAATACTGTACAAAAAATATTTATTCACCTGTCTTTTGATAAAATAATAACAGGACATAAGAAAGTAGATCAATAACGTAGACTTAAAAAATATTTTTAAGGACAGAAAAAAAAAATTCCGATTTCCGTCTTCGAGTCAGTCTTGTTTCCGTCTTACTTCCGTCCGCGGACATTTTCGAAAGACGGAAATCCGTCCTGGGGACAGAAGACTTGCACTCATGACGACAACTAATGTTCAACTCCGTAGCCTTGTCATTTTGAACAAATCCAAAGAAGACAAGGGAATTCCTGGATCAAGTATGGGCAGAAACTTGCCATCGTGGAGACCTTACTGATGGAACTGACCCGCATTAGAGTTACATAGAGAGGAAGACCACGAGAATAGCCCACGATTAACCTGACTGCAAGGACTCATGATCCGTCTACCACTGAGGATATTTTACGTCAGCACTGCGGTCAGTGCAAGCCGGATGCCGAATTCGTATCGACCAGCCATCGCTGGGATTCGAACCCGGTTCACGTCATTGGATGGCGAATGTTCTAACTCCATAAAGGCCGTAATGTAAGCATGTAATAACTGAAAGCATGTTTTAGGCACTTTCTCCCAGGCAAACATAAGCAAATCCCGAAAACCCATTTCATGAGAAAGTCACATTTAAAGACATTTACTATCTTCCGATTTCAGGATTTAATTAAAACAAGTAATAAAAATAAAAAAAATTTAAAGTCAAATCCTACTTCTTAAATCAAAAAAGAAAAATTTCAATTTGGTTGCTTTTTACTAAATAAATTAAAAAATTTTCTCCCATATAAAACTAAAATTAAGTGTTATGTTTGTTATTATTAAAAGTATCTTGCAGAAAGATATTAGTGATAGAGAGTTCAGTCGCAGATAGCTTGAAAAAATTCTGCCACAGGGCTTAAGATGATTATGTCATATTTCAATAATCTCTCAAAATACAGGCCGCTGCGGTCGAATTATTTTGATAACGTGCTGACCAACGGTGCAAAATCTCCAATCTATTTATGCCTCCATTGATCCACATTTTGTGAGTCTTTTGTTTTGAATGTACATTTTAAATGGATTGAATACCTTAAAAAACAGCAAATATTAATGGACAATACATTGATTGATTAATGAGATTTTTTCCTTTGTGAATTTCCAATTCATAATACACGGAGAGTAACAAAAAAGTCACAGTTAATTCGTCAATTGATATTCGTTAACAAAGCATGGGTCTGTCCAGACATTTTGTGAAGGGTCCGCTTTTGTAAAATTGTGAAAAAATGACACGTAATTTGTGAATATAAAATAAACGTTAAGTCACATTCTTTCAACCAGGGTCCGCTTTTGTGAATGTGTGCAAATAGGGTCCGTTATTGCAAAATAAACTTTGGCAAGGAGTTTTTAAGTTGTAAAGACACACAAGATTATGCTCAACACTGTAAAATTATAATTAAAAAAATTAAATTTAAAAAAATAAACAGCAATTGCTGCTTCTAAATCAGGGATGCAACGTACAAATATTTGGTATTTAGCCTATACTGCTGAACGCAGAATATTCTTTTCGGACGAATAATGGAAGAATCGTCTGCCGAAGACAAAACTTGATTCGTTTACATCCATCTTTCTTGTTTTCTGCCCTGGAAAGGGTTTATTCGATTAACAAAATAATAATGAAGATAAACAAATTTGTGAAGGGTCCGATTAAAAGAAAAATCATTGTGAAGGGTCCGTTTTTAAGTTAAAATATTTTGTGAAAGGTCCGTTTTTATGAAAAGATATTTTGTGAAGGGTCCGTTTTTATGAAAAGATATTTTGTGAAGGGTCCGTTAACGGACCCAAATTTCTTCTAAACAGACCCCTGCAAAGAGTGACATGAGTTATTTAGAGCTAAACTATTAGACGGCTAATTATTAGACGCATTATAAGATTCTTAATTATCAGGTCATACTATACAGCTTTATTGTTTTTATGTGACCGAAACCGGTTTACACTTATTTACGATCCTGTATCAATGATTTAGCATTGTACTGCAATGCGTTAAAAATAAACACAAATAGGAAGCATAAAAAAAAAAATCTCCTGAATAAAAACCCATTACATGTGTGTTTAAATATAAAAGTATTGCATACAAAGTCGAGCAAAACATGCAGTGGTCTGTCCAGACATTTTGTGAAAGGTCCGTTTTTCGTGAAATTGTGAAAAAATTACTCGACATTCTTTCAACCAGGGTCCGCTTTTATGAATTTGTGCAAATAGGGTCCGTTATTGCAAAAAAAACCTTTTTCAAGGAGTTTTTAAATTGTAAAGACATACAAGATTATGCTCAACACTGTAAAATTAGAATTAAAAAAATTACATTTTAAAAAATAAACAACAATTGCTGCTTCTAAATTAGAGATGCAACATACAAATATTTGGTATTTAGCCTATACTGCTGAAAGCAGAATATTCATTTCGGACGAACAATGGAAGAATCGTCTGCCGAAGACAAAACTTAATTCGTTTACATCCATCTTTCTTGTTTTCTGCCCTGGAAAGGGTTTATTCGATTAACAAAATAATAATGAAGATAAACAAATTTGTGAAGGGTCCGATTAAAAGAAAAATCATTTTGTGAAGGGTCCGTTTTTAAGTTAAAATATTTTGTGAAGGGTCCGTTTTCATGAAAAGATATTTTGTGAAGGGTCCGTTAACGGACCCAAATTTCTTCTAAACAGACCCCTGACATGTCATTATTAAAACACTACAGTGCGTCTAATAATTTGGTCTAAATATACGAATATAATAACCAAGATAATAGTCTATATTTATATAATATATCGTCTAATATATCCAATCGTCGAATTTATATTATATATCGTCTCGTTTAACCAATGAATACACGAACGTAAACATGTGCAAACCGGTTTCAGTTGTGTAAAAACAATAAAGCTGTATAGTATTACCTGAGTAATTAAGATTTTACATAGAATCTTTCAGTGTGTCTAATAATTTGGACAGGCACTGTACATACAAATAAAGGATAACAAAGATAAAGCACAAAAATAGACATACTACAGCTTGGATTCCATAAACACGAACTCCTTCCTCGGTGTCTTAACGCTAAGTGTATGTTTTGGCACTGGAAAAGATTTTTGTTTAAGGAACCGAAACTTTGCTTTTGCGCAGGGGTCTGTCCAGACATTTTGTGAAAGGTCCGTTTTTCGTGAAATTGTGAAAAAATTACTCTCATTCTTTCAACCAGGGTCCGCTTTTATGCATTTGTGCAAATAGGGTCCGTTATTGCAAAAAAAAACTTTTTCAAGGAGTTTTTAAATTGTAAAGACAACCAAGATTATACTCAACACTGTAAAATTATAATTAAAAAAATTAAATTTTAAAAAATAAACAGCAATTGCTGCTTCTAAATTAGAGATGCAACATACAAATATTTGGTATTTAGCCTATACTGCTGAACGCAGAATATTCATTTCGGACGAATAATGGAAGAATCGTCTGCCGAAGACAAAACTTAATTCGTTTACATCCATCTTTCTTGTTTTCTGCCCTGGAAAGGGTTTATTCGATTGACAAAATAATAATGAAGATAAACAAATTTGTGAAGGGTTCGATTAAAAGAAAAATCCTTTTGAGAAGGGTCCGTTTTTAAGTTAAAATATTTTGTGAAGGGTCCGTTTTTATGAAAAGATATTTTGTGAAGGGTCCGTTTTTATGAAAAGATATTTTGTGAAGGGTCCGTTAACGGACCCAAATTTCTTCTAAACAGACCCCTGTTGCGCCATTATTTCTGCTGCTTCATCCACGTTTAGCTTTTATTTACTATTTTCTTAATAAAAACAAAAGTTAATCGGAAAAAAAAGCACTTTATAATATGACGGGGAAAAAAATAAATAAATAAAAAGAACAAGACAAAAAATACGCTTGCAATCAATAGAAAAATTGATTGACAGACTACTGTACATAAAATAAATTACTTTTAATTAAAGTTAGAAGAGCAGCTTGCCTTCGGCAAAGATGCTAATATTATTTCAGGACTAACCTTTACTTCTGCTTCAAACTTAAGTTTCTTTTTAATGTAGGCACGAGTGTTGAAACATATTATCGGAAATTAAAAGTTTTTTTTTTTTTTTTTTTGAAGCAAGAACGTCAATAAAGAAATGAAATAAGTCTAAGATACCCCATTTTTTATGTTCCAAGTAATTTTATACAGCGTTGAAATAAGATCAAAAATATCGTGACACTTCATATAAAAGGAAAGAAATTTTTTTTAAAAAAGAGCTTTCGTAAACAGTTTTAACATTCTTCCATGCACTACGTAATTTTTTTTTTTTTCTTCTCTCCTTTCGACCTTTGGCTATATAAGTTTAAATAAATAATATACCATAAAAATTGGGGGGTTTTTTTCCTCCCTTGCTTAAGTTATTCTTATGAGATGGCTGTTTTTACGCTATGGATAGTTGGATTAGTAATAACAGTAGGGGACAGTCGGGTAGCCCCGCTCACTTAAGGAGTATTGTTTATATTTCTGTATAATACTAAATAATAATCAACATTTTTGTATGTTTCTATTGTTTTATCATCTAATTAAATAATGCAAAAAGAATGAACCAAAAAAAGAATAGTTAAACTTTAAAAAATAGAAATTAAAAAAAACATGTTTTTCAGCTCTTTTCAAAATGTGTCGGGTAGCCCCGCCCAGTTACAAAAATTGTGTTTTTTGGCTATTTTTTCAGGAGAATGACCAACGTATTGACAATAGATAAGCCTTATTTATGATTTTTATCACAAAATTATTTTATTTATTACATATTTATATACTTTTAGTGAATTCTATAATTTAATAACAACAAATGTCATACTTTTTATCATTATTAATGTATATTAATATATTATAATATTAATATATATTTATATTAAATATTTAACGAAAATAATTTAATTTAAGTAACAATAATTAATAACAATAGTTGTTTTTCAATGTAACTTATTTGGTTCATCTCTTCTTATAAACTTAATATAAAATACTTCTTATAAAATTACAAATTCACTTTGTATTTTGATTGCATTCAAATGCTTCTGTAGACTGATTCGTTCACAAATAAGTGAAAATAAATAAGTAAGCAAATAGCTTATCATAATATTTATGATTTCTTGATATTAAATTTATTTTGGATATATCAATTACATTTTAAAAATATTTAATTTTTCATTTTTAAATATATAAATTTATGTTTCATATAATATTAAAACATATTTGTTGTTAAAAATGCATATAACATTCAAATTTGAAGCAATAAAATAATAATCTTTGCAACCGTACATTTATCGACGAAATAAAATTGGGCGGAGATACCCGACATTCATGTAAACGGGGCTACCCGAAATCCAATTTTTTTGTAAATTTGTAATTACTCGAACAATTTTTTGCATACAAACTTCTTTCTTTGTGCAAATTAAACTTAAGACTACATACTTTAAGGCTGTATGTATAGAAAAAATTATTTTTTTAGTATTAAGATGAAGTTTAACCGAAACATTCAACCAGTTTTTCTTAATTTCATGACTACTGTATTCAACATATTTTCAAAACTATTGTTTACCATGTTACCAGCTGCATAAATACTTGAAACTTTGAAAATAATCTTTTTTTAATATAACAATTAATGTCTGATGGTCCATTGACTTGAAAAAATATTCTATACATATGAAATTGACAGTGGGCAAAGGGGTACCCGCTGGGCGGGGCTACCCGACTCTCCCCTAATGCTTGTTTTCTGCCCTGGGAAGGATTTATTCGATTAACCAAACAATAATTAAGATAAACAAATTTGTGAAGGGTCCGATTAAAAGAAAGATCATTTTGTGAATAGTCCGTTTTTAAGTTAAAATATTTTGCGAAGGGTCCGTTTTTGTAAAAAGATATTTTGTGAAGGGTCCGTTAACGGACCCTAATTTCTTCTAAACAGACCCCTGATGTTACTATGAATGGTTGAAATGGGTGGTTTTTGACCACTGGTGAATGTTGTCAATCATATAGTCACTTTGTTAAATGTCCGAAATATATATATATTTGGTCTAGTTAAGTGCCACTGCCCGGTATGCCCTATATCAATGTTTTTTTAAGGTTCAGTGCCACTGTCCTGTGTACCCTATACTGATGTGTTTATTATTATCATTTTTTTTTTTTTTAGAAGTTAAGTCCCACTGCCCGGTATGCACTTAATGGGTACTCCGAACACTTACGTTTCTCCTAATCTATTCTCAACAGATATTAAAATATCAAATAAACATACTAATATCCAGGGGTCTGCTTAGAAGAAATTTGGTTCCATTAACGGACCCTTCATTCATAAAAAAGGACCCTTCACAAAATAATTTATCTTTTAATCGGACCCTTCACAAATTTGTTTATCTTAATTATTGTTTTGTTAATTGAATAAACCCTTCCCAGGACAGAAAACAAGAAAGATGGATGTAAACGAATTAAGTTTTGTCTCCGGCAGACGATTCGTCCGAAATGAATATTCTGCGTTCAGCAGTACGGGCTAAATACCAAATATTTGTATGTTGCATCGCTAATTTAGTAGCTGCAATTGCTGTTTATTTTTTAAAATTTAATTTTTTTAATTATAATTTTACAGTGTTGAGCATAATCTTGTATGTCTTTACAATTTAAAAACTCCTTGAAAAAAATTTTCTGCAATAACGGACCCTATTTGCACACATTCACAAAGGCGGACCCTGGTTGAAAGAATGTGACTTAACATTAATTTTATATTCACAAATGACGAGTCCTTTTTTTCACAATTTTACAAAAACGGACCTTTCACAAAATGTCTGGACAGACCCCTGATATCAATGGATAAATTAATGTCAATTCGGATATAAGAAACATTTCGGACATTTTTGGAATAAATTTTCGGAAAGACGAGGAAAGATTTTTATTTAATAAAAAATTAACTCTTTATTTTCATAAAATGATTAGAAAACGGTTACTGTCATTGGAAACTTGTGGGGGGAAAATACCAAAAAACATAAAATAAAATAACAAACTATAATGTGAGGCAAAAGAGTCCTTTTGGATCGAATGTTTTGGATTCTTGTATTAAGAGTGTCAAAATTGGATCGAATGCGTCGCTAAATGTGTCTCGCATTTATCCGTAGATAGAGTTAGCAGGGGTCTGTCCAGACATTTTGTGAAAGGTCCGTTTTTCGTGAAATTGTGAACAAATTACTCGCATTCTTTCAACCAGGGTCCGCTTTTATGAATTTGTGCAAATAGGGTCCGGTTATTGCAAAACACTGTAAAATTATAATTAAAAAAAATAAAAAATTTTAAAAAATAAACAACACTTGCTGCTTCTAAATTAGAGATGCAACATACAAATATTTGGTATTTAGCCTATACTGCTGAAGGCAGAATATTCATTTCGGACGAATAATGGAAGAATCGTCTGCCGAAGACAAAACTTAATTCGTTTACGTCCATCTTTCTTGTTTTCTGCCCTGGAAAGGGTTTATTCGATTAACAAAATAATAATGAAGATAAACAAATTTGTGAAGGGTCTGATTAAAAGAAAAATCATTTTGTGAAGGGTCCGTTTTTAAGTTAAAATATTTTGTGAAGGGTCCGTTTTTATGAAAAGATATTTTGTGAAGGGTCCGTTAACGGACCCAAATTTCTTCTAAACAGACCCCTGGTTAGGGTGCTAATTTTACAGAAAAATAAAATTAAACATAGAGACATACAGTGCCTGGCCAAATCATTAGACTCACTCTAAAATTCTATGTAAAATCTTAATTATTAGGTAATACTATACAGCTTTATTGTTTTTACATAACGGAAACCGGTTTGTATTTGTTTCCGTCCGGGTATCCAATTGGTTAAATTAGACGATATATAATATAAATTCGACGATTGGATAAATCAGAGGATATAAATTTCAGAATATTTATTATATCAAGCATTATATATTATAATAATTAGATCAAAGTAATTAGATAATAATTAGATTAGTATATTATAATAATTAGATCAAAATTATGAGACGCACTGTGATGTTTTAATAATGACATGTTTTGCACGAGTTTATAGGCAATACTTTTATATTTAAACATATACATCAGGGGTGTCAAACTCGCTGGCCGCATGCGGCCCGAGATTAATATTTTTGCGGCCCAGTCAATATATCCGACGCAAAGTAAAAATAAAATAAAAATGTTAATTGGAAAGGAAAGTAGCGCAGAAAATTATACTTTATTTATAACTAAACGGATCATATTAAATTGTACGAGCGAAAATGTAAAACCTTGCGGCACCTGCCATTCCAGGGATACTGCATCGTATCAAAAATACGCAGAAAAAATTTCAAATCATAGAAGAAAATTTGAAACAAGGTTTAAAGATTTTAATTCTTTGGAAGACAAATTTTGTTTTTTTTTTTTGTTCGATTTTCTCAATAAATATATAGTCAGTACCCAGTAATATGCAAATGGAAGTGATTGAGATTCAGTGCGACTCAAATTTGAAGGCAAAATTCATTGAGGTGAGTGTGCCTGAATTTTACAAATATTTACCTGCTAGGTTTGAAAATACTCGAAAATTCGCGTATGAAATTATTTCCATGTTTGGAAGTACTTATCAGTGCCAGCAATTATTTTCTGTTATGAATGGAAATAAATCTCCTGCCCGAAACCGTATTAATAACGCTCACGTTGGGTCAACTTTGAAAGTAGTCTCGGCCAATAAAATTCCTCCAGACATAAGAAAGATAGTAGCAGAGAAGAGATGCCAAATATCAAACAATAATTTTACTTCATATAGGTTTATTACAATGTACTATTCAAAATAAAAATATTTGTTTCGATGAACACTGATTTTTTTTTTTCGGCCCACCTAAAGTTAAGCATTGTTTATTTGGCCCAAGTTAGCTTTTGAGTTTGACACCCCTGATATACATGTAATGCGTTGCTATTCAGGAGATTTTTTTCATACTTTCTATTTGTATTTATGCAGGGGTCTGTCCAGACATTTTGTGAAAGGTCCGTTTTTCGTGAAATTGTGGAAAAATTACTCACATTCTTTCAACCAGGGTCCGCTTTTATGAATTTGTGCAAATAGGGCCCGTTATTGCAAAAAAAAAAATTTTTTTTTCAAGGAGTTTTTAAATTTTTTAGACATACAAGATTATGCTCAACACTGTAAAATTGTAATTAAAAAAAATTAAATTTCAAAAAATAAACAACAATGGCTCCTTCTAAATTAGAGATGCAACATACAAATATTTAGTATTTAGCCTATACTGCTGAACGCAGAATATTGATTTCGGACGAATAATGGAAGAATCGTCTGCCGAAGACAAAACTTAATTCGTTTACATCCATCTTTCTTGTTTTCTGCCCTGGAAAGGGTTTATTCGATTAACAAAATAATAATGAAGATAAACAAATTTGTGAAGGGTCCGATTAAAAGAAAAATCATTTTGTGAAGGGTCCGTTTTTAAGTTAAAATATTTTGTGAAGGGTCCGTTTTTATGAAAAGATATTTTGTGAAGTGTCCGTTAACGGACCCAAATTTCTCCTAAACAGACCCCTGATTTATGTTTAACGTATTGCATTACAACGTTAACCAATTCATACAGGAGCGCAAACAAATGCAAACCCGAGTAAAAACTCTAAAGCAGTAACACCTGATAATTATAATTTTACCATAGAATCTTATAGTGCGTCTAATAATATATATAGCCAGGGGACTGTAATTTACTATTTCGTCAACCAGCAAATGAAGTACAATGCGGCAAAATATTCGCATTCATCACACGAATGTAAATGTCTAATGCACCCATCCAAACAAAAGGGGGTGTACTTGTCGGATTATAAGGGTTGGGGGGGGGGTGGAGCAATTATTTGAAGAAACAAAAGTAGTGGAGTAAACAGGGAAGAAAACAGCATGAAATTCCATCTACGTTTTCCCATCGCATATAAGCGGCAGAATTTATTAAATGCAGTAAAAATGCAAATGGGCCCGCATTAAAATTCATGCAACTGCCGCCTTTTTCCGTCCTTCACTTCAAAACCAGTTGAGTAGTTTTACTTCTGAGTTTCCCTTCTCTCTCTCTCTCAAGCGGTAGTTTATGGACCCGCGCTAGAAGCACAGCCTCTGGAAAAATGAAGAAAGAAGGCATGCTTTTCAAGAAAATAATTTTTTTTAACGTTTTCGAAAATAACACTTCGGAGCAGCTGCGAGTAAAAGAGTGGGTTCATTTTTTGAATGATACTGTTAGAATTATGCTAATTTTATAAATATTACATAGGTTTAACGATATTGATTTGAAAACTTTTATTTGAATGCGATGTTAAATGAAATGGAAACTAACGTTTGACAGTCGAACTTTTACAGATAACTTAGCTCTTCTTTTGGGTCATCTTTCTTAGCCAACACATTTTACATTCATTGCGGTGCTTACTGTTGCTTACGTAAAAATAAAGGATTTTCAAGGCTTACTCACCGGTTCACTCCAACGATTTTATATAGAGTACAAAAGATAACTAGCTTTTTTTTTTTTTTTTTTTTTCCATTTCCCTTTTTTTGAAATACGGAAATGGTTTTTTGAACTTGATGTCACAGGTTGCCAAATTGCGTGTTAACATCAACTAGCAAGGAAAATAAGTACACAATCCAATGAAACAAAATAATGCTGAGTTAAAAAAAATAATAATAATAATCATTTTAACAATCTTTTTCAGGGTTCGTAGCCAAATCTTTCAACAAAAAATAAGCCACTTTTAAGCACTCAAAAAATACTTTTAATCACTAAATACATTAACAAAATGCAAAATAATTTTCAAAGACTTTACACGATCATGCTAATAAACTAGTTTTCTTGATTATATAAGCCACCATAAAAAAGATTGAGTGATTTTTCGATTCGATTTCAGAGGGAAGGGGGAGGAAATGATGCCTGAATTTGAGAATATCTTGCAAGATGCAGCAGAGTTGCACATGAGAGTGCAAGAATCTCACCAAACTCAGCTCAGTAGACACTCATGCGGACCTGTAAAATGATTGGTGCTTTCATACGCTACGGACGGACGGTACGCCGAAATAGATTGCCAGGGGTCTGTCCAGACATTTTGTGAAAGATCCGTTTTTGCAAAATTGTGAAAAAAATGACTTGTAATGTGTGAATGTAAAATAAACGTTAAGTCACATTCTTTCAACCAGAGTCCTGCTTTTGTGAATATGTGCAACTAGGGTCCTGTTATTGCAAAAAACTTTTTCAATGAGTTTTTAAATTGCAAAGACATACAAGATTACGCTCAACATTATAAAATTATAATAAAAAAATTTAATTTTAAAAAACAAACAGCAATTGCTGCTACTAAATTAAAGATGCAACATACAAATATTTGGTATTTAGCCTACACTGCTGAACGCAGATTATTAATTTCGGACGAATAAAGGAAGAAGCGTCTGCTGAAGACAAAATTTAGTTCGTTTACATCTGTCTTTCTTTTAACAAAAGAATAATGAAGATAAACAAATTTGTGAAAGGTCCGATTAAAAGATGAATTATTTTGGGAAGGGTCCGTTTTTAAGTTAAAATATTTCGTGAAGGGTCCGTTTTTATGAAAAGATATTTTGTGAAGGGTTCGTTTTTATGAAAAAATATTTTGTGAAGGGTCCGTTTTTATGAAAAAATATTTTGTGAAGGGTCCGTTTTTATGAAAAAATATTTTGTGAAGGGTCCGTTTTTATGAAAAAATATTTTGTGTAACGGATCCAAATTTCTTCCAAACAGACCCCTGATTGTGGTTGAATGAATTGTAAAAACGTTGAATAGAACAATGTGAAAAGCACGCTTTTGTGTAATACGTGGCGAAAATTGACACGGTAAAGAAAAAAAAATCCCATTTTCGAAACATTCAAAGAAAAAAGCGCCTTTAAGTGCTTTTAAAAATCGAAAATAAGCACCTTAAAGCACTTCTTAAAAACTCTGCGCACCATACACAGGTAAACAAGCCAATAGAAAATGTGTACGGACGACTAATATTTTTTAAATACTGGTTCCACGAACCAATGATTAAATTTTCCTAATTTCTCGTCTTCTTAACTACTTCCCTTTTCGATTGTATTCTTCCAGTACTACAAGGCAGGGGAGAGGGACCGAAAATACTATCCTTGGACGATACAAAGAATTCGAGAGGAAAAGAAAGAAAATACTTGGGCGATGTTAACAAAGGAAAGGAGAGGGGGGGAGAGGAGAGAAGAAAATAGCCGTGGACCTTGTTTAGAGTTTGTTGGCGAATTGCTGCGATTAGTGGAAGACTCGGAAACACGGAAAGTTGAAAGAGTGCCAAAAGATAGCGCGCGTTTCTGGATTCTATCAAGTCATAACAGTTATTATATTTAGGTTACTTGTCAGGAACAACCCGGATGTATAATGATGGAGATCAATAGTCGAAATCTGAATATTTATTGAAATAAGGACTGGCAACAAGAAGAGCCCTTCTTCAAAATTGTTTACTCCCTTTTCTTTCTTCCTCCTGTTCTTTTTCGGTTGAGGAAAGGTCAACACGATACAGCTTATCAAAAGCTTTTGACTCAGAATGGAAGATATTGTTCTTTTTTATTCGTTTTAGAAAAACCGTTTCTACGAAAAGTAGTGAATTGATTAGATTGGAATACACATTAAAATGAGTTGAACACACAATGACTCAGCAAAAAATGTTGAAAAAACATTAATAAAAGCGTTTTTATAGACTTAAAATAAATCTTTTGTGGGTTAATGACTGAAGATAATTTGAATTGGAAATGTTAGATTTCGATATCTGATACTTTTTTCCCAGAAGGAACTTAAAATAATAATGTATACTCAATATTTTGAACCAATATTTAAAAATTTTTTTTTTTTTTTACCTTACAAGTAATAACTTATATTTTACACGAAATACACCACTAGATTTGCTTTTTAATACAATTTATTTTGATGCACGAATTCCGTCGCACAATTCAGAATTAAAGAATTTTTTCTTCAAAAATAAGTGAAATTGGTACGAAGTACAACTTGCCGCTGTACAGTTTTTAAAAAAAAATGAATTTTTGAAAAAAATATCCGACGACGAAATCATGCGAATCGTACTCTTCAAATGCGTGTTTCGTTTCGAAATTAGGTTTTTGTAATAAATAAATAATGTATAAAAACTAAATAAAAAAATTAAGTACATCGAAAATAAGCAGGGGTCTGTCCAGACATTTTGTGAAAGGTCCGTTTTTCGTGAAATTGTGAAAAAATTATTCACATTCTTTCAACCAGGGTCCGCTTTTATGAATTTGTGCAAATAGGGTCCGTTATTGCAAAAAAAAAACTTTTTCAAGGAGTTTTTGAATTGTAAAGACATACGAGATTATGCTCAATACTGTAAAATTATAATTAAAAAAATTAAATTTTAAAAAATAAACAACAATTGCTGTTTCTAAATTAGCGATGCAACATACAAATATTTGGTATTTAGCCTATACTGCTGAACGCAGAATATTCATTTCAGACGAATAATGGAAGAATCGTCTGCCGAAGACAAAACTTAATTCGTTTATATCCATCTTTCTTGTTTTCTGCCCTGGAAAGGGTTTATTCGATTAACAAAATTATAATGAACATAAACAAATTTGTGAAGGGTCCGATTAAAAGAAAAATCATTTTGTGAAGGGTCCGTTTTTAAGTTAAAATATTTTGTGAAGGGTCCGTTTTTATGAAAAGATATTTTGTGAAGGGTCCGTTTTTATGAAAAGATATTTTGTGAAGGGTCCGTTAACGGACCCAAATTCCTTCTAAACAGACCCCTGATAAGTTTCCTTCCTTTAAAGTAACATCAATGTTTCACTAGTGTACGGTACAGAAAAATAAAAAAGGAACTACCCTGAATAACTTTTGATCAAATGATGGGCTTCACGTTCACCCCGACCTCAAATATGCTAATGGAAAGTGCAGACGATATTTTGAGTTACGAAATCAGGCTCACAAACGGTACTTTATCTGAATCAACGTACCTTTTCTTCCACGGATTTCTGACCCCTAAAATGTAAGGGGTAGCCGCGATCCGGGCAATAGGGTCCCAATAGTTTGGCCAGGAAAACGCCCCAAAGCACCGTAGTGAGTAAAAATCGGATCTTTTCATCATAAAATATTTAGAATAATCTGTTTTTAAAAAAAAAAAATTCTATTTGAAACTGTCGCTGGTCTTATATCCCAAAAAATTTGTTTCAGCGATGAAACGCCAGTAGTGTTTGTTGTAAAGGTGCTTAATTTTTTTACGAGTTAGCTAAATTTAGTTGTTTTTTTTTAAATTCAAAAAATATTATTGCAAAAATGTATATAAATGAAGGGAAAAAAATAATTACTAAAAATATATTTTAGAAAATTATTAAGATTAAAAAAATTAAATTTGGACCATCTAGAATATTTACAATAACAAGGGCGAATGGTAGAAAATTATATTTTTTGCGACAAATGCGTTACGACTAAAGCAAATCTTGTTACCCAAGTATCTTCTTGTTAGCCAAAATAAATGCTACTTAAAAAAATATTTTACAACCAATATATATCTTAGACACGAAATTATGCTGGACGTTAAGGACTAGCGACAACATTTATTTTTAATTAAATAAACGAAGGAAACAATAAACGAGTAACAATAAAAGAAACACAAAACCCTCCCCTTCTGGGAGCGTTCGTAATTTTTAAAGGCCTTTAAATGAAATATTTAATTAGCTTTTGTAGACAATTCAAGTGTTTTGCTTTCGTAAATAGATGTCAGGGGTCTGTTTAGAAGAAATTTGGGTCCGTTAACGGACCCTTCACAAAAAGTTTTTTTTTTTTTTTTTTTTTTTTTTTTTTGCAATAACGGACCCTATTTGCACAAATTCATAAAAGCGGACCCTGATTGAAAAAAGTGAGTAATTTTTTCACAATTTCACGAAAAACGGACCTTTCACAAAATGTCTGGACAGACCCATGGATGTATTTCATCAAGTTGTGCCCACGACAAATACTGTGAGACACACGTGACACCTTATATATTTCTAATCAAATTGATTGGAGAAAATAACTTGGGCTCTCATTGGACCAACGTTCACGAATCTTGTCTCTATAACAATTCAAGAGGCTGTTATTTTTCCGATATTAGCCCTATATAGAATTATCAGATTCACCCACTAGTTTTTATATTCATTATTCAGCGAATATAGGCCCTATATTTGCCCCATAAAAGTCAATATTTGACCTACATAGGACCAATATTAAAAATTCTAGACATCCCAATATTGGTCCCTCGGTCCATGTTCATATCGGATCCACATTGAGCGCAACTAGGGCCAAAGTAAAAAATGTCGCTGGGGATATTTTTCTTCTTTTAACTTCAAAAAGTTCAATTTTTTTTTCAAAATAATTTTTTTTTAGCAATTAATCAAAATATTATTATCTATAAATAATCTATTTAATAATCTACTATCTCTAATCTATAAATTATAAGTGAAACTGTTTCATAAAATAAATTAAGCAATTTAATTATGGCGAATTACCAATTAAATTACAATTATAATTGTTTCAAAATGTATGTTTTTTCCCCAAAAAATAAAATCTTACATCTCATGCATTTATAATTATTGGCAATGAAGCAATTAAGATGTATTTCAAATATTTTACGAGACACAGAAAGAAACAAGTAACATGAGATCCGTCTCATATAGTAAAAAAAACAAAAAAAAAACAAGCATTTTAGTAATTAGCAGACAGTTTAGTAGACGATAACAAATTTAGATTACAAAATTACTAACTTTTATTTTGGTTTTTGTTCCAGATGTGTGTCAATGGCGTAAGCACGACTTCTTTAGTATTTAATGAGGTTAACTTGTCAGCACGGGAACAGGGTGTGAAATCGAGATGACTTCTTTTTTAAAATAAAAGAAAAGAAAGCAGTTCCTATTTCATCAAATGTAAATTACCCAGCTCTAAGTATTTTTTTTTTCCTATTTAAATCCGGGAAGATGTATTTCTGATATAGGTTTTAACTCTTCTTTTTAAAACCATTATTCTTTCTTTTTCTTCTTGTTAACCGTAAAAACAATATATTTAATGTTTTAATAATAGAAATAATTTGTATTTTTAAATAAAGACATTTAGTGGGATTGGTACAACGGCGATTGATTAAGGTTAATAGGGTGCGTAGTCAGATATTTCAACAAAAAATAAGCACCTTTTAAGTAATTTTGAAGTTTCAAAAAATATTTTTCATCACTTTCCAAAAAAATAATAATAATAATTATTAGGATCTGTGCCGTAAAAATAATTATTTCTTCTAGCGTTCAAAGTTCTTAATTTATAAACATAAAACAATAAAATTCAAAAACATTTTCAAAACCTATACATAATCATGATAAATTAACTAGTTTGTGATAAATATTGCAGAGAAAATTATGAAAATCACGCATTTTTAGTAATTTAGAACAACATTCAATACGACAAAGAAATTTAAAAACCCTATGCACCCTGGGTAAGTGCCGATGCCCAATTAATCTAGCAATTTTTATTTTTATTTTTTTGAGGTTAAGCGCCATTGCTTGACCATTTTATACTATAGTATCGTTATCTATTGATTTGTAAAGTAACTACACAGATTGCATATTGGAACAATAGCAATTTATTTTCTTTACACCAAAATCAATTATAAGGTTTAAAATATTGGGAAAATATTTTAACACAAACTAAATATTTTCAATCATGACGGTGAAAAACCTGGGTTGACATATTTTCAGAGTGGCTTTTGAAAAGCGACATTAGACAAGAAAATGACCGAACTAAATTAAAAAATATGCGAAGCATGAAATTACTCTTAAGCAATATAATTTTATTTTATGACCGTCTTTAAGCTGTCGACCTAATTTTGAGTTTACAGCAATTATAGCAATGTTAAACTCCATAAGCACGTAATTTTGAGCCCAACCAATAAAATATATGAATTCCTGGATCAAGTACTAAGAGAAATTTACCTTCGTGGACTATTGGGGAAATAACCCGCAGTTGAGTTACATGGAGAGGAAAACCTCCCACGGTTAGACTGACAGCATGGGGACTCCAACCCATGATCTCTCTACCACTGAGAATATTTGACGTCAGCACTACGGTCTGCACTATCCGGGAGAGAAATTCGTATCGACCAGCCATCGCTGGTATTCGAACCCGGATAACCTTATTGTTGGGAGGTGAACGCTCTAACACCTGAGCCACCATGACTCAAGTAACGTAGTTGAGGTTGATATTTCAGAAATCGAAAATATTTCAGAAATTTAAGCCTAAAGAATTTCGAATTAGCATTTGTTAAAATTACTACATTATAGATAAGTTTTGGAATAAATTTATTTATAATTGATAAGCGATTCATGAATAAAATTATACTTTTTTAAAACTCCAATATAATTTTAAATCATATCAAAACCACTTTTCTCTTCAAATCCTCAATTAATAATTATTCAACTTCATGGTTTCCATGGTTAAATATTTTAAATGGAATTTATTAAATTACGTGGCCGACAAAAACAGTTTTCATTTTCCATTTGTTTTCTTTCTTCAAATTTATTTATTACAAATTTTTTTTTATTTATAAATTTAATACAAATTACACCTTTCAAATAATCTAAATTCAGTGAAAAGCAATCATTCAAATATTTCCACGCCTTCATTAATAAATTTTTATAAATGAAATATATAAATAATTCTTAGTAAGAGGTGTGTTTAAAAAAACAAAAAATACTTATCAAAAAGAAACTGCCACGCAAACAAGGTGATGCATAAATTCGATTAAAACCGCGGGAAATTTATCGAGAATTGTGGCAAACAAGAAAAACAACTTTCATCCTTTGGGATGTTTATTTTTGAATGATATTAAAGGTCATTTATGAGTGCATAGATCACGTGTTACATTGACGATATCCATTATCTGTGACTTTTCAACAAAAAAAAAAATCCTATCCTAAAGAAAGCGATTTTGTTCCGGAAATTCGAATTATTAGAACGTAAGTTATTCAGGTGATAATTTTTTTTTTCTTTTTCTTCCTGTGCACTGTACAAAAGTATGATGTGGCTTATACTTAGTAAAAATATAAAGGTAAAACAAAACTAAACGGATGCAGAGAAATTATGTCTGACGAAATAAACAAAAGAAAAGAAAAGTTAAAAGTTTAATTATAAATGTAGCATGGGCAACCGAAAAATGACTTAATTTTATTCAAAGAACAAAACAAATTTTACAGCAGGATAGTTATAAATAAGTCATAAACAAAATGTGCCAAAACGTTAAAAAACAAAAAGAATGTTTTAAACAAAATATGCATTCAGTACATTTAATACACAGTGCGCGTAGCCAGATTTTTCAACAAAGAATAAGCAGCTTTTAAGTACTTCTTAAGCACTCAAAAATATTTTTTATCACTTTCCAAAAATGTTTTTTTAATTAGGATCTGTGCAGCAATAATAAAAAATAATTTTTTACTATCTTTTTAAGTTTTTAATTTATAAACATAAAATCAATAACATTCAAAAACTGTATATAATCATGATTTAAAAAAAAAAAAAAAAAAAAAAAAAAAAACAGTTTCTGATAAATATTGCAAAGAAAATTGTGAAAATCATGCCTTTTTCGTAATTTAGAACGATAAAATCGCCACGGCGAAACGATACGATTTTTATACGATAGAAAATTAAGCACTTTTTACAAACCCGGAATTTAAAAAAAAGCACATTAAAGGGCTTTTCAATAATGTAAATTAAAAATAAGCACCTTTAAACACTTTTTAAAGATGCTAGGCACCGTTTAACATGCATCTTTATATATATATATATCCTTTTATTAATGAACGCAAACCATTACACTCACATGAATAAAAACTAAATCAATGCAACCTTTTATAAAAATTGTGTTTATCGACAATTCAAAGCTCTTTTAAATAAACATTATTTTTGTATCACTGATTAAACATGGTAAACAGCGGGAGAAGGGATAACACGGGAAGCAACATTCAGTGACTCACAATGCAACAACTGATAAGATGTTGCTTTATCTCGAAGGGAAATGCTATAACAGTGAATGAACGACTTATAAGGAGTTTTTAATCCAAGAATGACACTTATCTATGTTTTGATGAAAGGAGTGAGGGAAAAAAGAAAGGATTGTTCTATGAATGATCGATATAAATTAGGGATACTACCACCCTAGAAGAAATCGGTTTCTTCCTATCGAACCGGAAGAAATGGGGAAAAAATAAATAAATATATAAAAATTAAAAACTCTTTAAAAAAAAAAATCAATTGTTATTATTGAAATCTGATTTAAATAATAACATTAATGCCCAACTTGTTTAACAGGGTGCCTAGTCAAATTTTTCAACAAAAAATAAGCACCTTTTAAGTACTTTTTAAGCACTCAAAAAATATTTTTAATCATTTTCCAAAAAAAAAAAAAAAAAAAAAAAAAATCATAATTAGGATCTGTACAGTAATAAAAATGTTTTTTTTCCTATCATTTAAAGTTTTTAATTTATAAACATAAAATCAATAAAATTCAAACTCTTTACATAATCATGATAAAATAACTAGTTTCTGATAAATATTGTAGAGAAAATTGTGAAAAATCATGTATTTTTTTAATAATCCCGAACGACAATCGACACTGTAAAGAAAAAAAACCACCATACGTTAGTGTTAGCACATTGTTCGAGCAGCGCGATTAAGTTCCTTTTACAAATTATCATCAATACATTTAAATTTTAATGGTATATTGTTGAAAAGCTAACCAGCCTGTGTAGGGGTTAGGGGACTGGCCTCGCATCAGAAAGGTTCTGGGTTCGAATCCCGAGCAAGGCATGTATGTTCTTTCATTCTCTGTAAAAAAAAATTTGACAAGGTAAGAAGTGTTTTATAACGATCCTTTTTCTTTTCTTTTTTTCTTCAAATGACTTTTGTTACATCTTGAAATGTCAGGTTTTCAAACGACGATTCTATTTTTAAACACAAATAATAAATGAGGTAATAAATACCGCGTATACAAGAAATACTAAAAAGTATCTCAAAAAACACAATGATCACGTTGTGAGTCAAATGGCTTCAAAATACACCGGAAATACTAACACGGAAGTATAGACAGTAAAGAGCTGGCAGCGAATTCTAGTGTAGAAAACAACATCCATAAAAAAAGCCAGCCATTCCAAACTTTTTTAAAGGGTATTTCTTTTTCTTCTTAATTTTCAAAATTTAAAACTGTCTTCTGTTCATTTGAGTGCTTTGCGTGTAGGCTACTATTTTCACGCCTTTACATCAAAAATAAACAAACCACAAGCTGAATTACTTTTGAATAAACCATTTAATTTTCAGACAACTAAAAAAAAAGAATATGAAGAATCGAAACATCTTATATTTAAGCTTTAGCGTTCTCTTTCAGATTGTGGCGTAACTCCCTCTATAAATATTAAATACCAATTCACTAGTATATATGACATGTTAACTTGATTCTATCTTGATGTACCTTTTTGATAGATGAAGGTTGACGTAGTCTATTAAAACATACCCCTCATTGGTGAACCGGACGTGATATGAACTTGCCAACATCGATGGATGGGCCACATTAAACAGCTGATTTGCTTAAAATATAGCGCTACAAAAAAAAAACATTCGATGGAGTAAATTTCCCGGCCATGAAACAAAAATGAAGAAAAAAAAATAATGAGCGAAATGATATAATGAGCAAAAAAAAAAAAAAGAAAAAATATGAGCAAAAATAATATAATAAAAAAAGGACAGCTTAAATCAACTAGTGGTATTCGTTCATCAAATTCTATCACAGATAAAATTCTGGAAGGGGAATAATGTGGCATAGTTACAGCTATAATTATTAAATACCAATTCATTAGTATATAAGATAAACACCAATTAAAACTAAAAAAAACTCAATTATGATACTAAAAAATAAAAAATCCGAAAGCTAAATTTAGTTAAAAAAAAGATTTCTTAAAGAATATTTAAAGAAAATTTTATCGAATGATTTAAGATGTAAATTTTATTTTATGCAAAGAGCAGTCTTTTATTTGAATTTAATCGTAATATTTAGATTTCTGTAGTAAAAAACTAAAGAGAATGTAGTGAATTCATTACAGCATGAGAGGAAATTTGTGTACTTTAGCGGCTGTTAAAAATTGCCGAAAGCGTGGTTTCATAACATTTAAAAGAACCCAACAGGGGTAAAAATTAGACATTCCTAGTATTTGAAAAATATTTTTGTTTTAAGTTTTGATCCATACTAGACAATAAAAAAAAAATTCAAGCACAAAAGGGTAAAAAAGAGTTGAAAGTATGAACGCGAACATATTTGTGAAATAAAGAACAATAAATGGAAACTGAATCCTATTTACTCAACGTGTTTATCTTTCTTCCCTTTACAATCGTCTGCGAAACAACCGATTTCTGAAAAATATCACACAGCGTGAGTCACGGAACGTTAAAAATAAAACCTCATTTTTATGATGACGAAATATCACAAGTTCCTACTTAAAAAGAATAAGAAAACCTGTTGAAGAGATCGACTACTAGAACCAGCCAGAAAAAATATGACGCAACTGACGTGGCGCGCTGATTTGCTTCCGAAATCCGATCGCCAGTTGCAAGCGATAAATATTTAGGTTGTCTGAGCAGAAAGCCACACCTTTAAATCATTGTTCTCCAAAACCCGTAAAAGGAGTAAAAACTAACAACACACGAACATATAATTATTGAAAGAAAGCTATCAACATCGATTCTGGAAAGCTATTATAACTGAATCGTTTATTTCAAAAACTAGTTTCAGGCTATCCCCCCCCCCTCTCAAGTAATATGGAACAAAAAAAATTAGCTTTTTAAATTGGCAAACGATACAAACAGATGAGACAAATTAATTTACTTAAAATCTCGTAAAGTTTACGGAGGTTCTTAGAAAAAAAAATTAAAATAGAATTTTTTTAAACAAAATTTCCGGTTTTTAAATAAGAACATATTCCTTTGATGTTAACGGAGAAACAATTTTTTTTCATCAACAGTTAGTAAAATGAGTTAATACCGTCAAAATGTTGAGAGAGAAAATGAGATAATTTTTAATAAATTAAATGTCATTACGTAGAATATGACGACGCTATTCAAAAATTGTCATGTATTTATATTTTATAACCTTCGTTGAACAGCCGACCCAAACTTCGGGTTTACGACTACTAATGTTTAACTTCGTAGCCTTGTAATTTTGAACCAGATCCAGAAGACAAGGGAACTCTTGGATCAAGTATTGGTAGAAATTTGTCTTCGTAGAGCACTTTTTAATGGAACTAACCCCAATTTGCGTTAGATATAGGGAAAGACCACGAGAACCCCCCCCCACACACACACACGTCTACTCTAACGACAAGGGGACCCATAATCCGTCTACCACTCAGGATATTTTATCAGCACTATGGTCGGTGCAAGCCGGATGCGGAATTCGTATCGACCAGCCAACACTGGGATTCGAACTCTGTAAACTTCGTTGGAAGGCGAACGCTCTATCCCCCGCTCTATCCCCTGAGTCGTCACAGGGCTGTCATGTATTCAGTAATAAAGCGACCAGTAATGAGTTAACAATAAATAAAAATTTTCTAAAAAAATAATTCCAGATTTCGCATTTTTCATTCAACTCTCACCAAAAAATGACACATTTTATTTAAGCTACGACAAATCTAAGTAATTCACAGAACGATTTGTAGAAAAGAAACCGTAAATTTGGGGTGCACGACTTGCGGTCCGCGAGAGCTACTAAAGACAATGAGAAAAGTTTTTTTTTTTTTTTAAGTAAAAAATTTTAAATCTTACAATTGAGTCACCACTTTCTGATTATGTCAATTTGGACAAATTCTATCGTAAATCTACGTTGTTTTTCCATTGCTTTTTTCAAAGATTATTGCTGCGAAATTCTGCATAGTTTAAAAAAACTCAACATTATCAATACGCGAATTTTGAATTAAAGCAATCGCTTTTTCACTCGCATTATTGTTGCCGATTTCATCATAATAAATTCCAGTGACGCTTCGATCGTTTTTTAGTTTATAAGTATAAAACGATCAAGTAATAACAAGTTATCTTTCCCTCGTTTTGTCGGCAGTTAGTGCCATGCATTTGTAAACGATATTGTAATAGAACGTAATTGCAATAAGAATTAGAAAAGTGGATGAAAACTCTAATTTTTAAACTGCTCACTGTTTGTTATTTCGTTTTGAAATTCTCGCAGCATATGGGATCTTTTTAGAAAGAAAATTTTTTCCCACATAAAATTCATATAACTTCTATAAATGGAAATAATATCGGAAGTATAATACCAAATATAGACTATTATTTTGTACTATATTTAATTTTTAGTTTTTTAAACCCCATAAATCGCTTTTGTATTACTCTTTAAACAAGTATATATATATACATATAATTCACACTTTCATTCCGTGAGCATTACTTCAGCCTCTTTTTCTTAAATTTATTTATTCTATTTTAATAATTTTCTTTTTATCCTTTTCCTATGTTGATAAAAAGGAAAAAATATTGAATAATTTGAATGAAGTTTTCTTTTTTCAGCAAATGCATTACTAAGTTTACTGTAAAAAAATTTAGTTCTTAGAACACCAAAGTTAACACAAAACTTAACAAATTTGTCAACATGACTAAACATGCGTGCGGCCCATCATAAGTCAACTTGCTGTGCAAGTGGCCCTTCACTGATAAAAGTTAATAATACACCCCTAACGTAAGCAGTTGTCAAATGCAACAGACATCTAATTAATTCTCACATTCAGTCGTCACACCAAAGCTAGATGCAACTGAATATACAATCCTTATACAATACAGAATATTAAAAATCAATACAGGTCTACTAAAAGATACAATTGTTATTTAACAAACGTAAAATAAAACTTCCACAAAAAATACCTGTTACGTAAGCGATCAAATTATTCCAAACTGTTTTAACGCCAATATAATGTTTGCTAATCCAAAAACAGCACCTACATAAAATAGCATTAAGCCACACTTCCTATTAAAAAATTCTTTGAGGGAGAAAAAAAAACAGCCAAATTCCAATCCTACTCGAAACTGACCTCCCCAAGGTCGCTGTACTTGCCCCGTCGATCGAATGATAACGCCGCCTCGGCTGCAATTAATTTTTCCCAAATTCTTCGAATGTTGCAAGACTAAAAATGCTAAAAACGTTCTGCCAAACAATCTAATAATCCCTATAGATTAATTTCTGTCAAAGGTTTCTGTTTGGCGCATTTATTTATTTATTATTCTCTTTTTCGGAAAAGATTCATATAAAATAATTTTCTGTACTATGGATTTTATGAATAGGTGGTAATTCTTGATGACAACTCAAGGAAAGTCAATCTATATTTCTCCCCGAATTCTAATTCATTTTTCTATAATACGTGGCATGTAGCTTTATTACAAATAATAAAATATTTTGCCAAACGATTTAATCTCACTGGTAATTTATTTATTTTAAGATTCCAATAAGACGAAAAGCTTTAGGTAAAATTATTTCTTTTACAGGGAGTTTATGAAATAGTCTTGATAATTCAAAGAGAAGATAATCCACATTTTTTTCATAATTCAAATTCATTTTTCATAATAAAATATTTTGCCAAACGATTTAATCCTCACAAGATATTTATTTATTCTAAAATTCCGGTAAGACAAAAAGCTTTACATAAAATTTCTTTCAGTTACGCGGATTTTATGAAATAATCTTGATAATTCAAACAGAAGATAATTCATATTTTTTTCAAAATTTAAATTCATTTTTCAAAATAAAATATTTTGTCAAACGACTTAATCCTCACAGGTTATTTATTCGAAGATTCTGGTAAGACGAAAAGTTATACGCAAAATTATTTCTATAACACGTATTTTAAGAAATAGTCTTGGTAATTCTTAGAGAAGATAACCCACATTTTTTATTTTTTCAAAATTCTAATTCATTTTTCCAGAAATTTTCGGAATTCTGTCTTACTGTAACAGGGTGCGTAGCCAGATTTTTCAACAAAGAATAAGCACCTTTTTAAGCGCTCAAAAAAATTTTTTAATCACTTTCCAAAATATATATATATATATATATCATAATTAGGATATGTGCAGTAATAAAACTATAAATCCAGAACAATAGAATGAAATAAACATAAATTGAACAAAATGCAAAAGCATTTTCAAACATTTTACATAATTATGATAAAATAACTAGCTTACATAATTTTGTTGGAAAAGGCTAACGCAATTTATTTTTTTGATACTATGGATATTATATAGTCTCAAGTGTTGTCTCAAGTAACAAATCATAATGATGTCAACAATTCAAAAAGATGTTATGGATTATTCATATTAAAAAAAAATTTTCCTTTTCATCTTTGAAGTTCCTATTCTGATCATAGATTATGTCACTAATACTTCGTACTACATAGATTATGTAACTGATAGATTTCAAGTAAAGAAATTAAGTGACAAGATAACAACGAGCTAAAATTTACAAGCAGAAATGTTATTATTTTTCAACAAAACATTTAATTTTCGGAACGCTTTTGAAAGTATCGCGATATTGATTGGAAAAAACATTGCATCACTTAAATCGATTTTTTTTGCTTACTATTGACACATAAATGACTCCTTATACGAATAATTAGTAAATGATATGCAACTTTTTATTATTTAATTTACATTAAAAGAGGCCCCTAAAACTTATGCATCAAATGTTTGTAAACAAATAATTTTATAGCATGAAGCAGACAACAAAGTCAAAAGAAGTTATTAATTGAAAAAAAAATCTCTTAAAATTCTAAAGATTTATTTGGAAGTAGCTTTTTTCTCAACTTTTTCAAAAATTTAAATAAATATTTTGCTGTTTCTTTAGAAATGTTCCAATCATTAATTTGAAACTAAGGCTTATAGTATAACAATTAAATTGAAATATCAAAGCAAACTGACCAAATTTAGTTTCAGTTTTTCTGCTAACAGAAATTCATAGAAAAATCCAGAGACACTAATAATTCTTAAGCAAATATTGTCTGACGACAGTTTTTAAGAGAATCAACAATTTATAAAAGGTTCTAGACAGGGTTGCAAACAAGCCATCTTTTTCAATACAAAATAAATAAAAAATTAAACCGGAAGGTTTTTATTGCAAATATTAGCTGTCAAAAAAAAAAAAAAAAAGGTCTTAGTTGGTTTCTTTTGTAATTTTTTTCTAATCATAATAACATACAAGTATTTTATTTTATTGTAGACTACTCAATAAAATAATATAAGTAAAATATTTTACGATATTGTGCTATGTATCAGATTTAATAATGCAGCAAAATGGAATATTTTATATATTTAATAGCTAATGTGATGAATGTTTCAAACTATGAATGATTTGTATTTAATTAAACACAATGGATTGTAGTTTTTTTTAATAACAGAAACGAAATTAAATTTGTAATAGTTCAAATTTTACTGTGCTGATTAACTTTACTATTCATGATAACTTTACAATTTCGGATTATAATTTTAGTATAAAGGACATATATTTATCTATTCAAATTGCTTTCTTTTTTAATATTTTGACATATATTTTTAACTTTTTCTCAATGACATATATTCCATTAACAGCATATTTTTAAGTATTTGTGGATAAATAATGTCTTAGATTTAACTGATTTACACTATCTGATCTGGTCAAAACATAAACAATGATTTACGCTAATTTAAAACTCTATTATCTTAAAGACTTTAACAAAATAACTCTACTGTTTAGCATTTGCAATAAAATGTTTAGGGAACATGGAGGACTTATTGAATCGACAGATTTAACATGCAGCAGTCACCATTTACTACACGAGGAGTCTTCGGCCAGCTGGGTTTGAACCCACTAACTATTGGACATGGGCTCAGTGCCCTACCAACCCGGGTAAGTACATGGAGATAGTACTCGTCAATGTTTTTTAAAAGGAATGTGACACAGTGATTTCCAAATAGTGTTCGCAGATATTTCCATATTGTGATCTGTCACGCCAACTACAATTGCCAAGGTGCCAAATAGATTTTCAATTTGCTAATGTCTTATGTTTGCCTAGAGGTGGCTATGAATTATACCTTTCGAGGCGGTCCCTATCTGATGTCTGCTTTTAGTTTCTAGTGGGATACTGCTCACAAGTTGCCAAGACTAGGCAATTATTCTGACACTGATCAAAATACAGAAATCTCCCCCAAATTAAGAACTAGGCTGATGAAATAATTACATTTTTAATTCATTCACTTAATATTTTAAAAACTGATAATTAATAAAATTTAGATTATGTCATATTTTTAAAATAATTCTTTTGTTTCTATATTCACAGTTGCTTATTAAATTTATTCATTAAATAAATTCATTCCCCCAAAATAAACTATAATTTAGGGTTCCACGGCTGAAAAAATTTGCAACTGCTGATCTAATGAATCGGAGAAAAAAAGTCTTTGTGAACTAGAATGCTAGACAATCAATTTTAATTTTTAAAAAAATCGAATTATTTAGCTTAAATTGATAAACATTTATACAGCAAAATTATGACACAAGTTATATTATTTCAAATATTTGTATTATAATAAACACTTCATAGCATATTTTGACAATATTAAACATTATAGTTTTTAATTAAGATTCTAAAATACATAATTCAAAAACGCAAAAAAAAAGAAAGAAATGGCATGAAATTTCATTACAGCAGCACATTTAATTAATAATATAACCCTTTTCTTTACGTTCAAAATAAATAAAACATATTAAATAATTTTTATTCAGGAAATATGTCAGTCAACACATCGTAAGAAAATCTTTTCCCCATGTTACCCTTCTTTAATAAAGGAAATTATTATTTTTTATAAGATATGCCAGGCAGGATTTCTATAAGTAACCACAACCTGCTTACAAAAATTAGTTTAATAGTTATAAATTCTCGTTATGAATAGTCTCTAGTAGAGGAGAAATGCATACACAAGTCTCCAATTTATTTCAGCCCAATAAAAACTTATTCATGCTACTGTTTTTACATTTAAAAAAACCAAAATTTCTAACAAGAGAGCTATAGGAGGATTTTCATTGCTTCAATGCATCATAAATATATTACAAGTAGAAAAATACTCTTGTCTTGAAGTATGTAGATAAAGAAACAGGTAAATTATTAATATTGAAAAGAATATAAGACCTGAGTATGCTAAAATAATCAGGTACCTCTACACTTAATCACTAATTTCCTAAAATTTTTGTTTTCTATCAGCATCCAGAGCACAAGACTCATAATTTTTCTTCCTTCAATTCGTTCGAAAATCGAAGTTTACTCACAATTCGTTCAAAAATCGAAATTTAGATACAAAACAAATAATAGTCATGATTCAACAATAATTATTAAAAAATACACGTCGATTATTTTTTAATCATTTCGTGGAAAAAAAAGAGTTTATATAGGTAAACTTAAGTTAATTCAAATTTTTTTCTTCTTTAAATCACCTTACTTTAGTCACAAGTTTTTTTTCATTTAATTTAAAGTCCATTATTTTTTAATTACATATTATTATCGTAGTTACTTATTATAATTCGTGGTCGTGGAGACATCGTGTATAAAATCGAAATAATGTTAACGATCTACATACCAATCAGAGCAAGTAAAAAAGATTGTGTTTACGACTGACTCGAAGTAAAGCAACGTCAGAGGCGCACCTGTAACGTTGCTGTTCATGTTTTGTTAAATAAACACTAGGAATTCATATGAAAGTGATGCTATCTTACCTTTTTAGGTTCGATAAATAATCCTAGGTATTAAATCCACAATTCTGTTAATCTAAACACAGTTAAAAATGAAGTAAGAATCACAGGTGTCGCAAAGAAAGAATATCAACAACACGTAAACCAGTTCACGGGGGCTGCAGAGAAAATTGATGAATGAAAGGAACCAACGAACCGAATCCACCCTGGACAAGCGAAAGAAAATCCAACAGGCTTCACTGACATTCGCTGCATAGAGCAGCCATCTTCGCTCAGTGTCACCGGTCGCTATGGTAACCACGCCACGCTCCCTCTTCTACGCATTCTATCACAAATCGATAATGCACTCGCTTTTCGAATAATTCTTAAGAAACGATACAAAAATGTTCGAATCTAAGACATGATTCGGAATAAGGGAGGAACTTATTTCTTGGGATTACACAGCTATCCACAAACGCACACTTCACGAGCTAGCAGTTAGATAGAGCAACAGGCGGCCGACTGACGTAGGCAGGACCTCTTTCGCCCAAGAAGTGACGTGACCGATGACGTAAACTCTTTCTGCTGCCCTCTTTTGGAAGAAAGATGAAGTAGAACGACGTGAGAGAGAAAACAACAAAACGATAGGGATCTTCGTCTCCGCACGATTGAACTGCGGATTAACGTTAATTTTGTGTTCAAGATGTCGATTTTCATACTTTTAGTATTTTCTATTTATTTTTTTTATCGTTTACTCGCGATAGTAGGTTACGAATTTCTCACATAAAAGTATAAAAAAATCCCATTACTTAGAAATAAGGAAGAAAATGAAACAATTTTCCTCAAATAAAAAATTTTTTTCGCTCCACGCAGTTCTATAGAATGAAGAGATCGAAAAACAGTATCGTCTTCGGTTAATTAGTGGATTCTATAAGTTTGGAAAAAAATCGTCAATAAATTATTTAGATAGAATCATTTAATATCGTGAAAATAATTACTTGTAATCGTGTAAAATAATATCGTGAAAATTATTACTTGAATGAATGTTGTGATAGTTGTTTAAAATTATCAAAAAACTTGTTAGTTACATTCACTAAATTATTTAAATACAAGAAAGGGTTTAAAACTCTAATTCATGCAAAAGATATTGCAATTTCAAGTGCCTTTTTGCAAATGTTTTCACACTTTTATTTTATTACCGTCGTTGAACAGCCGACCCAATTTTTTGGGTTTACGCCTACTAATGTTCAACTCCGTAGCCTTGTCATTTTGAACTAAAGCAGAAGACAAGGAAACTCCTGGATCAGTATCCCAGAGATATGATTTGTTGTGGGAACATGGAGGACTTTGAGACTCGACAGATTTAACGTGCACCAGTCACAATTTACTACACGGGGAGTCTTCGGCAGGCGGGGATTGAACCCACGACCTCTTGAACACGGCCCCAGTTCCCTACCAACCAGGCTATCCCGGGCCCGTTTCACATTTAAAAAAAAAAAATGACAGTTTAGATGCTGTAATGTAATGACTGAATGATTTATTAAACAAAGACTTAAGTAATAATCTTAAAGCTGATAATTTAAGATACGGAATCAGGCCTAAAAACACTTTCTCTAAAAATAATATACCTTTTTTTTTTATCCTCAATTTACATTCGGTAGCCACAACATACGAATTATGGCATCAATAGTTAGGAAAGAAAGCGTCGAATAAAAGATAAATAAAGCCCAATATAAAACTCTAGATTAATAATATATACTATTTAGACTTTAAACCAAACTTTCGTGACTAAATACAAAAATCTTTACGCCAAATAAATCGTAGGCTAGCAAAAGAACGATAATTGTTTTTACACATTTTCTCAAAATTTTTAGAAAAAGTATAAGTAAGTAAAAAAAATTTTTTTTTAATGAAACCTTAAGGATTTCACACAATTTTCATTGATAAATAAATGAAACGAGAATAGTATAAATCAATAAATTTAAAAAAAAAAAAAAAACAGGCAAGGGCAATTTGTTACTGTTAAAGCATTCGACGCAAATTATACAAATTAAAGAAACCTTTAAATCATCACTGGACAAAAACCAAAGAAAATAATCTTACTAAGACAAAATGGAAAATCATTTTGTCGATTCATTTAATGCTGATTGGCAAACAAATAACAAAAATTCTTTTTTGCGCAATATATAAATTAAAGTGGTACGTTATAAGAGTAGAAACTGAATCTGATCAAATTGACTAAAGGACAAGAGGCTAAAATTTATACTAATCAGATAATTTCGTCTGACATTCGACAAATTTGCATTCGCCTACTTTGTCGAATGTCTTGTAAATGTCGCTTTTGCTAATGAACTTCCTTTGAGCAACAACTGTTCTTTTCATTTTAGCTGCTAAAGGTCCTTTTGGTAACAGTAAAAAGTACAATTCGTCGCAAATTACAAAATTAAAATAAGATTCTTCGAAAATTAGTCAAATTTTAACAACTTTTCTGGAAATTAATAAAATTTTAGCAAATTTAAAAATTGTAGAAATTGTTATTCGTTCTACAATGATAGACAGTTACTTTTTACTTACTACTCGTCAAAAAAATAAAAGTAAAAATAATAATAAATAAAAAAAAAATCCTGAATTGGGTACTTGCACTTCGAGAAGAAAAAGATCAAACAAGCCCTCACATGTGATCTATGACGTCAGCACCAGTTTATAGCCAATAAACAAAATGTCGCGTCAAAGCTGAGCTAAGTTTTTCCACATGAGTTAGAATGAGTTAACGTGAAGTTATTTAAATACAGCGCCGTTGTTGAAGTATAATTTTTTCTTAGATTTATTATTTGTTTATGTATTTAACTGCAACAAGTGATATATTTTTATTTCACGTACCTGGCAACTTCGGTGCATAATTCATGTACTTACTACATGGCTTTGTGCCTGTCTTTGTGTTAAGTAAGAAATATTTGGTGCAACAATTGAAATCATTGTGAAAGAATCTTTGTGAAGGGATATAGAATGTATCACTTAAGAGAATTAATACTTGACGGGGTAAGTCAACTAGAAATAGAATAGCCGTCGTTGTCGTTGTTAATTTACGTCGCACTAGAGCTGCACAATGGGCTATTGGCGACGGTCTGGGAAACATCCCGGAGGATGATCCGAAGACATGCCATCACAATTTTGATCCTCTGCGGAGGGGATGGCACCCCCGCTTCGGTAGCCCGACGACCTGCGCGCGAAGTCGAGCACTTTACGGTAGCACAGTTTAACGAGGACCAATACCGCACACCCTCGGTCCCTACGCAAACTGATCCAAGTGGTCACCCACCCGCCCACTGACCACAGCCAGTGATGCTTGACTTCGGTGATCTTCTGGGAACCGTGTCTTAACGATCAGTCCACAGCGGGACAGAAATAGAATAGAAAGAACAGTTGCTAATGTAAACAAAGCCATGTTTTAACAACCAATCAGGTCAATACTACGTCACTAGCAGGTATACCATTGGTTTAAATTTAGAATTTTATTTGGCTAATTAAAAAAAGCGGGACATCATACAGCGGGAGAAGCAATTTGGTAAAATCTCTTTTAGCTATATAAATCATTTAGAACTTAAAGAAAAGTGAGTTTAGAAAAACTTTTTTTTATATTTTATATCCGCCGTTGAACAGCCGACCGAGTTTTGGGTTTACGACTACTAATGCTCTATTCTGCAGCCTTGTAATTTTAAAACAATCCAGAAGACATAAAAAGTGCCGAATCAGTACCCCCAGAGGTGTTGATTTGTTATGGGAACATGGAGGACTTTGCGACTCGACAGATTTAACGTGCATCAGTCACCATTTACTACACAGGAAGTCTTCAGCCGGCGGGGATTGAACCCACGAACTCCTGGACATGGGACCAGAGCCCTACCAACCAAGCTATCTCGGCTTTAGAAAAATTTAAAGAAAATCATAAAATTTCAAATAATGAAGAAAAAAATTTTAAAAATATCAAATTATTGCAAAATAACTCAGGATTACGCAATAGACCATAATTTGTTTGCCTTTTGATATTTTGAAAGCAATTTTTAAGCATTTGACGCTTCCTGTTTTCCCGAATTACTCATGAAGATGAAACAGAATTTTGCCGTGAAAAGTTTCCCTCAAAATTCTCTTTTTCCATCATTGCTAATTTAAAATTTAAAGTGTAGAAAAAGTGAGTTCAGAAAAAACTAGAATAAGCAAGCCACGAACTTTCGAATACTGAAAAGAAAATTTTAAATTATTCAAATGAAAATAAATTATGAAAAGATAACTTAGGATTGCGCAACAGTGAAGTTCTCTTCTAATGATTTGTTTGCATTTTAATACTTTGAAGTATAGTCAAACCCCGCTATAGTGAACATCCAAGGGACCGAAATTTCGGTTCACTATAACCGGAAGTTCACTATATCCGCACTGCATTTTTCCCAACTGTTCCCTTACATGACACATTATTTAAATAAGTGAACCATAAAAAGAAATACAAAAAAGATTAAAAAACAATATGTAGTAACAAAAAAAAAATGTGTTAACTTTTATTTATTATAACTCTCCGTCTTGCTCACTCAATAGATGGCTTTAAAAATTGGAATATGTAATTTATGTAGAAATTTCAAAATTACCAAAAAATGGAGACAGAAAAAAATTCATAATATCCAATTTCCTCTTTTCTTTTGGTTATTATTTTTTATTATTATTTTTTTCTTATTGTTATTATTTTTTTCTTATTGTTATTATTTTTTTCCTCGTACAAAAAAATAATATATGCGTATAGCAAAGCACGGGAGCGAACATTTTGCTCACTATATCCGGGTGTTCACTATAAACCGTGTTCGCTATAACGGGATTTGACGGTATTTTTCTCAGCAATTGAAACTTCGTGATCTACTCTAGGTGTGCCTGAACTTACTTTTTCTCTCTTTTAAATTAGTAATAAATGAGAAAGAGAATTTGCGACGAAAAATTATAATTTCGTCCCTTAATTTCGCAGCTCATTTGAAAATAACACGGATTTCACAGAAGGAAGGGAAGAAAGAAAGAAAAAAAGTGTTCGCAATTTGTTACAGATTTCCATCCCAGATAAATTTCGCGGACTATTTAGGAAGAAGAGAAACTTTCTGACCTCGTTCCTTGTTCTTCACTCATCACTCCTTCAGATGTTCTGTGTTTCGACCTTTGACACCCCCTATCTACAAAACGGTTGAAGAGGGTTTAGTCACAGTTGTTCCCTCCGTTTTCTCCATCGCATCGAAATATTAGTGATCAAAAACTCAGTTTGAAAGATGTTTCAGTCTATTTATATAACTGAAACATTGTAACGCATTACCCTATATCATTTCGGAACATTCAACGTATCATCTCCGAGACATGTTAAAACTTTTATGTTGTAAACATAGATAAATTGGAACATGAAATGTGCTCCGAATTGGCATTTTCCTGCTGAGTGCTGAAAACTCATGTACAAGGGACTCAAGATAAGGACTCAAGAGTTTCCCAGGAAATCAGTAAGAATTAGAATTAGTTGAAGAAATTATTTTCTATACTGAGTACACTTTGATATTAACCTTTTTTTTTTTTTTTTAAAGAGAAAAATCAATTTTAATTTTTATCAATTTTTAGTCACAGTCACTAACCCTGTCTATCGTGTCTTAATTTCTTTACTTAAAATATCATCTGCATCTATTCTTCTGCATATTTAAGGTTCGGCGCCTGAGCTATGAAGGGCGTCACAGGAGTCCTTTTTTTTAAGGGGCAACGAAGTTAAAGTACAAAGTTACACTGAATTTCACTCATAGGAAAAAATATTTCTTAAATTTGCAAAAAGGTTAATTAATTTTATCTTATTTCTTGTTTTTAACTTTAAAGAATATTTATAAAAATAATTTGTAATTTTTAAAAATTATAAAATAATTGTAAAATAATGTAATAAATAATAATATAATACTAATGTCGTGTTCAAGGCCGGGATGGCCTGGTCGGTAGGGCGCTGGGCCCATGTCCAAGTGTTCATGGTATCGATTCCAGTCGGCCGAAGACCCCCCCCCCCCGCGTAGTAATTGGTGACTGATGCACGTTAAATCTGTCGAGTCGCAAAGTCCTTCATGTTCCCATAACGAATTAAAACCTCTGGGGGTACTGATCCAGGAGTTTTCTTGTCTTCTGGATTGGTTCAAAATTACAAGGCTATGGAGTTGAACATTAGTGGTCGTAAACCCAAAAATTGGGTCGGCTGTTCAACGACGAATATAAAATAAAGTAAAATGTTGTGTACACACATAAAATATAAAAATAAAATTATGGTATAATATTTGAAGGGATATTTCTAGTTTTCGAAGAAATTTTTTTTTTCCAAGTTTGTTAGGTTTTAGGAATAGAATTCGAAAAAAATTTTCATGCACGAGATTCTGGGTCCTTGGTATTGTTCCGCGAAGTCCAGCGGCGATTCTGGCTCAGCATATGTAAACACATAAAAAAAAAGACGGTATTAAATTTTTTTGCTCGATTAATAGTAGTCTGCAATTGGAAGGTAGCAAAGAAACATACGACCGTTAAATCTTCATTTCGAATTTAAGTTTAAAAAAAAAAAAGAAGAAGAAGGAAAAAGTATGAATTGATAGCCATCGAAATCCCTTTGGCCAATGGAAAACACACCGCCCCAACACAGAATGTCTATTTGGAGAATAGTTCCCCGGAGAAGTCATACATAATCTCACAAAAAATGCAACTGCACTGTCCCCCTCACCTCTTTCTACACCCCCCAATGTCTTCGGCGCACGCGCGCAGAGAATAGGAGGGTAAAAGGGGGTAGGGTATTTTTTGGACCGATGCCAAAAACTGTGTTTTGATGGAAGTTTGCTGTGTAATTGAAATGGAAGAAAGAAACCGTTCTTTTCTTCCAGAACTCGGTGTTTATTAGTATAGGAATCGCTTTCCTTCTTACGAACACCTCCCCCCTCCCTTACGTCTTCCGCTTAGAAGCATTCTTTCAGATCCAATTATTTACAGGGAGCGAAAAAGTTAGACAAATATAGGTAAAATCCAATCAAGACAATTTCTGGAACATATTCCTTTTTTTTTTATACTATTCATTCAAATGAATTTTTTCTCGAGGGGTAGCTTTCTTCGACATGCCGGGAGCAGACAAGGTTGCTGGAAATATATTCGAACAATGGAGCTAATAAGAAGAATGGTTTTCTTGGCTGTACGGAGAATAATACTTGTTCTTAAAGATGTTTTCTTTGACTAAATCATTTGTAGTTAAGATTTGTGACGGAACATCTTTATTGACTAGTTTAGTTGCAAAGCGAATTTTATAAGTAATAGCAGGGTATTTGCTACATTTTAGATTTTCAAATTCATGACTTTCCATGACTTATTTCAAGACTTTTTTTATGACTTCACGAAGTTACTATTTTCTCCGACAAAAGCACAATAATAAATTTAAAAAAAAACATGATAGGTATAACCAAAACTGTTATACTGTGCATTTTCATATTTATTGATTTTAAATTTAAAAAACAGAGTAAAGAAAGAGTTCAAGTAATAAAATAGCTGAAAAAATACAGAAGCAAATAATTGTTTTTCTTTTTTTTTTTTTTCCCTGCAGAATTATATTCTAAAGATACTTTTCTTGCTCATAGTAAAGGAAAGAAATACTCCTGATTTTTCTGTTCTCATTTCGAAATTAAAAAATTCGCCAATGACTGACTGGCTTGCTTCAGCTAGAATTTGAATTATAAAATAAAAAAATAAAATGAAAATAATAACAAAAATTCTGAAATCACAGAAGTTTATTAGATAATTCCCTCTAGAAATGATGTTTTTTCTTTCATTTTTTGAAATAACACCATTATTTTTAAAGAACGGGATAAAAACATTTTACATCTTAATAAAATATGACTGTGAGTGGAGATTTTGTTGCAAATTCAGATATTCGGAACACCATGAAATTGGGGACGGGGGAGAGTCAATTCCATTTTAAAAATTGGATTTTTCGTTGACCTAAATCGACGATCTTTTTTAAAAAAAAATAGTTAAAATCATGACAAATTTTGTTCAATACCAAAATTCATGACTTTCCAGGTGCGCAAATGTAATAAATGTGCATTTCAATTTCTATTTAGTGCACATGTAATTGAGACTTGAATGAAAATTACCATTGAATAAAGGAAACCCCACAGTCGTTTTGGTGATTGTTAAAGGGGTCTAAGCATCACCTCCTACATCAAGAAGCCTCCACACGGTCTTTTATAAGTAGTCCGCGCAGACAGTTTAAAAAGTGAACCAGTTTTGCGCATGAACCCAAAACATTTTATAAAAGTAATTGAGAGAAATATATCTTATATATTTGAGAATTGAATCTGTAGTGGTTGACAAGTGAATAAGGCAAGCCGATAATATTCATGAATAAAATAAATTTTTAATCATATATTTGCTACCACTTTCTTATTTTAAATATATTCTGTATTAAATTAATCGTTCGGTAAGTGGATGTCCTTCATAGTGGTCTGATCGGACTACCCATAAAAAACCGTGTGGAGGCTTTCACTTATAGGAGGCGTTGGTCTAAGGCTTCGGAATATTTGTTAAATAACATTATTTTGGGTAAACCTATATCGTGCGCAGAGCCTGACTAAGGCATATGGGGCAGTTGCCCAGGGCCCCCACATTAGAACAGGCCCCCCAAATCAAATAGAAAATTTATTTTAAATTTCCTTCCTCAGTGAATTTTTTTTTTTAACAAAATATCAGTGCAGTGTAAAATCCGTTACTTTTATGTCAGCTTCTTCATTAATCTATCGTATGAACACAATCTTATATTTCATGAATCCATGGCTTTCGAGGACGGAATTCAGTTAAATGACGATGGACACATTTGGCCAATGAAAAGCCTGTATTTTTACATATCGCAAGATGCGATATGTTTACAAAAATACATGCTTCTGATTGAGCCATCATAATTGAGAAATTTTAGCTGAATTCCGCCCTAATGTCAGAAAGGGTATGAATTCCTCGCAGCTTGTTAGCTGACAAAGTTAACAATCAGAAAACTGTATTCCGCCTGTTGGACATAGAATTGTCAGAAAATCAATAAAATGGACAGAACATTCCGTCTGCCATTGGAGGGGGGGGGGACTTTATAGCTATTATAGGTTCTAGTTAAATTTCGTGTTATTTATAAAGAGGTGAGAAGTTTAAATACCTCCATAAAGTTCAGTTCTTCATTACTGAAGTAGTGCAGCAGGGGGGGGGGGGAGGCAAGGAATTTTCGCCTCGGGGCCCTACTTAAGCTAAGTCGGGCCCTGGTGGTGTGTGCACTTTATGTATCACACTTATCAAAATAGGAAGAAATTAATAATAGCCGATTTTCATGGTTGATAACCGAAATTATAATCCGGTAGGTATAGGGCAGGGATGGCGAACCAATGGCACGCGTGCCATTTATGGCACTCGACGCAATATTTCGGGCACGCCACCGATCACATTTGTTATTACATAAATGGTATTACACTATAAAGCATATGTAACAATTAAATTAAAATTTACAAAAAACACACAAAATAATAAACAATTATTAATAAAAAATTAACAATTAATGCTAAAAAACCAATTAATAACCATAAAAAACAAGCTAACAATTAATAACTAGCAAAAAAATTAATAGTCCTGCTTAAACTGACATCTTACAACCTAATCTAAGTTATTTGTCATCTAATCTGCAACAACAGAAGTCACACTGATGTTACTTTAAATTGAATTACGCGTATAACTAAGACATTGCAAAATGTTTTTTCTTTCAATGTAAATAAAGAGTTTTGAGTTGATATTAAGTATTATTATTTTTCCAATAATCACGAAGTCAAAACTATTTGACGGCACGTCTATGACCTCATTCAAACAATGTTTTAGCAAAAATGGCACGTTGGTGTATAAAGGTTCGCCACCCCTGGTATAGGGTAACCAGCCACACAGTGACTAAATATGACGTATGTCGATTTAAAAATTGTGACAATCGTCACCTGATCGCCATTTGTTTCGTCAAAAATGCACCCCATAAGTATTTTTTATTTATTTATTGTTTTTTTGAACAATCTGAAATCGGGCTCAAAGGAAAGAGCTCTCGTCTTTCAATGAGGCCACCCAGGTTCGAATCCCAGCGATGGCTGATGGATACGAATTCTGCGCCCGACTCTCCGCTTAACATAAAAATATCCTCTGTGGTAGACGGATCATAGGTTATAATGCAATAGCCGTAGGGTTAACTGAGGGAGGTTTTCGTGGTTTTCTTTTCTCTGTGAAGCAAATGCGGATTAGTTTCATCGAAAAATCCTCCACAAAGACTAATTCGTTCCAATAATATCGTTATAATCGTTTATTTAAAAACTGGGATTTCAAAATTAATAGTTAGACAAAGTTACAGCTCAACCTCATTTTTTTTTTTTTTTAAATAATAATAATGATTATAGAAATGATTGAGATAGATAACAAAAGCTTTAAATTTTTCTATGAAAAAAAAAAAAAAAAACAAGTGAAAGTATTTTCTAAAATTCAAATTTTCTTTTCCATAAATAATGAGATTGCCATATTAAAACAAAGTGAAAATCAACTCTAAAAGGTTCAAAAAAGTGACTTCAAGTAGAAATACAAAGATATCGAGTTGCAAATAAAATGAAAAAAAAATATCAAAAAAATAAATAAATATTCTTTAAAAAAAACGATACTTGTGATAGAGAAAATAAAGTTATTAAAAAATTGTGTTGTAGTTTTAAAACAAAACAATTCTCATAGATTTTTAGCAATGATGCATACATTAATGTGAGACGAAAAGTAATTAATAATTTCAGACTTAATGTCTGATTATTCAGGACATTTACCTTTTATTCGAGAATAATTTCGATCAGATCAGATCAGATCAGAACAGCTGAAACCATCCAAATCTTTTCTTTAACCTAAAATAAAATTAAAGAAATCAAAAATAAATAAAAACTATTTATAAAGAGATCTTCTCTTGGGGTTAAAATAAAAACTTTTAACACTAGATTGAATCATTTTCTGTAGTTCACTTTAGTATGGGAAAAGAACATTTTTAAGTCTTTGAGTGACTTAATGATAAGCCACATTTTCAAACTGTTAACTGTGAGATAGTTAACAGTTGGAAAGCACTGTGCTAAAAACTCGTTTATTCCTATGAAGGTGGGAAAAAGTTTTGGTGCAGGTACTTTAATAACGTCGCCCTAGAGCAGCACAATGGGCTATTGGCGACGGTCTTGGAAACATCCCTGAGGATGATCCGAAGACCTGCCATGGCAATTTTGATCCTCTGAAGATGATTTCCCTGCTCTGTGAGCCCGACGACCATTGTACGAAGTCGAACAGTTTAACGAGAACCGATACCGAGGATCCTCGGTTTCTACGCAGGCTGATTAAAGTGGTCACTCATCAGCTAACTGACCACAGTCAGTGATGCTTGACTTCGGTGTTCTACTGGGAACCGTGTTCCTTCGATCTGTCAACTGCGGGACATTTTTGTGTAGTAGATTGTTACCTAGAGAAAATTTCGGAAATTTTTAACTTACCTATCTGGAAGCAATACTAAAAATTCCACTTTAAAAAAAACTGTTAAATGACAAATAATGGCTTTAAAAAATCTCAAAAACATGTTTCATATAATTTATTTATTTATTTTTTTTTTTTTGCATATCATAAATTGTAATTTGTATTTATAAATTTAGTAAAAGATTAAGGTAACAATTAAAATAATTTATGATAAAAGAAATATATCAGTAAATACCTGGTAGAGATAGGCAGAAATGAATTAATTTAGAACAGCAGAATCGCATTGTGCTATCAAATATTTTTTTGTATTTTCTTCAAATTGAAATATTACTTACGGTTCAAAAGCAAATTTTATATTTTGAAAAACTCTACTCAACACTTGCTATTGAAGACTATTGAAAATTATTCAACATCCAAAGCAAAATATATGCTAATTTACAAAGAAAAAATTAACTCACGAGCAAAATGGATTTAAAATGATAAATATCATTTAACATTAATAAAAAGGGGATTTAAGGAATGGGAAAAATGACTAATGGGAAAAAAACAACCAAAAATGCAACTATCAATAACATCCTATACTAGAACTATATTGCCTAGAACCGACACCTTCTATCATATAGCTCTATATCTATAATTCAATCAAGTTTTATTGATATTACAAAATGAATAAAGAAAGAAAATTTTATTTTTAAACAAAAGTGAGTTAATTATTTTTAAAATTTGTTTTTTTATATGTTCTTATAACAGGGTTGGGGTTTTGGACAGGTGGTTTTACTATCTTAAACTGTTCTAAACTGACTAAAACTGTCTTAAGGTGTCCAAAACCTTGAACACTAGTAAAAAGCAAAAATTCTAGATGTGTAACCAATGTAAGCAAAATAATTACATATATTAATAAATATTTGATACTTTTTATATAATTTGATTTAACCTATTAAAGGAAAATAATATAATAGGGAAAGATTTATAACTTTTGAAGCTCCACAATTCATTGAAAGTGAATTGTGGAGCTTCAAAGTGAATACCTTATCCTTTGAATATGAATAAATATGATTTTAATATTGATAAATTATGTTTTTGCATAGGGATACATAATGCAATATTATAAATAATAATAAACTTTTTTAATAAAACTAAAACGTATCTCGATTTTGTTTCTTGTTCAAAAATTAAAATTTTATTTTTCCCAATATTTTTTTTTTTTTTTTTTAAATTGTGACATAACTCGAGTAAATAGGTTTTGGACAGTTTAAGACAGTTTCGGACAAAGGTTTTTTTGGACAGGACGGTTTAAACCATTCCGTCATAAACCTTGCCAACTCTATCTTATAAGTTTCTTGCTTGACAATTGTAACAAATTTGTTATTAAATCTTTACTTTATTGTGCAGTTTCTGTCTTTAAAGAAGATATTCATCAACCCGTCTCATTATTTCATCTGCAACTTATATCGTTTAATACAGTGATTGCAGAGGTTATGCCAACCTTTTTTTTTTTTTTTTTTTTTTTTTTTTTTTTTTTTTTTTTTGCAACTTAACTTTAAATTTATGACCAATTGAAATTTTTTTTTTTTTATTTTTTTTTATTTCCAACTTGGTTTGCCATTTTGATACTGGTCTGCGCAAAAGACAAGAAATGTTACGAATTTTTTCTCTACTCTCGATTTTACGTCATAAATGTTGTTTACGTCATATAGAAAGAAACAATGGAACAACAAGTGACGTAGAGCGGGTATCTTGACCTTTATTGGCTGTTGAAACGTGGCTTTAGTTTATGTTAGCAACTGTTCTTTAAATTTTATTTCGAGTAAGCCAAACCCGTCAAGTACCATTTTTCTTAAGTGACAAAGCCTATATTATAATTAACGATACATATTGAATACGATAATATCATGTTTATTATAAATATAATTATCGTATTGCTCGCTTATGAAATAATTATCGATAGCATAACATATTAAAAAGTTAATATTGGAGAATACTTTACGCAACAATAATTATTGAATACGATATAATTGTGAGTGTTGATAAATTTTATTTGGGTAACAAAAATATTAATCCATGAAAAAATAATGTAAATCAGTTAATACGGAAAATATTGTGATACTTTGTTAGATATAGATATCTTTGATTTAGTGAATAGGTGTTAGATATTGATACTATCACGATATTAAAATTTATCATTATCGAAGTTAGAGACCAATGTTCATATTGGCTATAACTCGGTAAAGCAGTCCTCGGCACCAGAAGTCTCCAGGCTCCCTATTTATAGTACCTATGTTACTGTGAATGACCGAAATTGGAGATTGTTGACTTCAATCGGTGAATGTTGACAAAGTCGCTTTGGTAAATGTTCGAAATATATACTAGGTCCAGTTAAGTGCCACTACCCGGTATGCATTTGCCCGGTATGCCCTACATCAATGTTTTTTTAAAGGTCCAGTGCCACTGCCCAGTATGCCTTTAACCTGTACTCCGAACACTGATGTTCCTCCTAATCTATCCTCAACAGATATTAAAATATCGAATTACTACAATAATATCAAATCGGACAATTTCAAATCGGATATCAGAACATTCACCAAAGGGACTATGTGATTGTTGACATTCACCGGTGAGAGTCGACATTCTCTTGATTGCTGTCATTCACGGTACAGATACATTAGTATATTTGAGAGCTATTAAAACTGCATCAATATTGGGAAGAGGTTTTTTTTATGATCCCTGTAAAAGGGCATAAGTACCGGTGAAAATCGCGTGATTGTGGTACATTTTGACAAGCATGATTGTAGCCTCAAGCAACAGCATCGTGTCATGTCAATTGATTCTGAATACATTTAATATTTATTTTGATAAGATGAACAACTACAGACGCGTTTTGCTTCATCTAATAACGTAGAGCCACCGGGAAGGATGAAAAATAAAAAAAATTTAAAACAAAGAATTATTTTAGCTTTATTAATTGTGTTGGTATCTGTCTTTCAATTTTGTGTCGGATTTCGTACTGTGTATCAGTACTGATCTATAGTACTATCTGTTCATTGCTCAGTACTATCTGTTGTTCAGTAGTGATATATTGATTGCCTTACTTAATGCATAACACTGCGACTATGCGATTGTTGACATTGTCACCGGTGAAAGTCGACATTCTCTCGATTTTGGTCATTTACGGCAGTGTTTCCCAAAATTATGACTTTAGTGTACCCTTTTTAAATTTTTCGTAAAGCTGTGGTGTACCACTCATAAAAAAATGAATGTATTTTTTACTGTAAAAAAATTGCACAAATGTTAAAAATCACAACTGGCTGTTGACACCACTCATTATTAACTGTTAACTCTGCAAAAAAACAGCCAATAGAAAAATACGTAATCGTAAATTTTCACGGCTAGCTTTGTTTTTAAATAAAAGTTTTTAAAATTTTCATTACTTGCTAGATATTTCGCATAAGAACGTGTACCCACGCTGAACTGTTCCCGTGCCCCTGGGGGTACGCGTACCACACTTTGGCAGAGAGTGCCTTACCTTCGCATATTTAAGAAATTAAAATTCATCTACTAAAAAATGGTAAGTAAAGTAAAACTTATAGAAAGGGATGGAGTCTAGATAACTTTTATCTAATTCAATGTGGAAACAATACGGAAGCGAGTCGAGGTCATGTGACCTGCCTGAGCGAGAATCACGATCATTAACAGAACAAAACACTTTAGAATCAGTGCCGAGCGAAAAACAAGATTGATGTTTGTTAGGCACGAATGGAAGAAAGAAAAAAAAGAAAGATAAAGTAACCACAAGCTTCAGAATTAAAAGAAGCATTTGTTCGTGATGGTTGCTGAGGTTTTTAATCAGAACAGATCTGAATTCGATCAGCAATTATTTGATAAACGTGTACAAATTTAGCCTCGTCATTCATTCTTGGAATAATTTTTCTGAGTTCGTAAAAACGAACCAGAATATAGCTAAACAAATGAGGCATTGTTTCTTATGCAGTTTTTTGCGTTGCGTCGAAGAAGGCAAGTGTCGAGAGAATGAATAGTTCAAAAGTTATTTATGAATAAATACATAGGCGTTACAGCATTTGCGTTACATGGAGAAGATTACCACGAAAACCGACACGTTACCCACTGTTCTTTTCTTTCTATTTCGAGTAAACCAAGCCCGTCAAGCATAACTTCTTTTAAGTGACACATTCTATATTCTTTCTCAAATATTTCAATTTTGTCACTATCTATTTCTAACTTAACGCACAGACATGCATAGAAGCCATAGAATAGGAAGCCATAGAAGCCATACTAATTAGGCATCGAAGTTGCCAGGTACACAAAACAAAATATATCACGGCTGCAATATACAAACAATTAATAAATCTAAGTGAAGTAAAAGAAGTAGACGGGGAAAGAATTATATTTCAACAATTTCGATGTGCGATACGGTGCTGTATATAATTAACTTCACGTTAATTAACATTCTAACTTATTTAATTTTATAACAGTATTTTATAACAGCTGATCCAATTTCAGGTTCACTATTACTAATGTTCAACTCCGTAACCTTGTAATTGTGAACCCAATCCAGAAGACAAGGAACCTCCTGAATCAGTACCTCCAGAGGTACGATTTGTTATGGGAACATGGAGGACTTTGTGACTCGACAGAATTAACGTGTATCAGTCACCATTTACTACATGCGGAGTATTCGGCCGGCGCAGATCGCACCTGCGACCTCTTGTATATGGGCCCAGAGCCATAACAACCAAGCTATCCTGGCCCTAACATTCTAACTTATGTGGAGAAAGTTAATTGTACGACATAGGTTACATGTGTGGGTATACGTTATCTTCTTTTTCTTGAAGTGCAATTACCTCTCGACGAATTGTTCACATGACGAATTGTCGCCTTGACGATATCCGAGCGAAGAATTGAGACGACCCCCTATAATTTAAAACAGGTGGTCAAATTTTGCTATTTTGGAACAGTTAATTGCAATTAATTTATTTTTTTAATCAATCAATCAACAATTTTTATCATTCATTCGCAAAAATAAAAAATTACGAAAGGGAGAAAATTGTGATTGTATTATTGCAATCACTGGTTCCCCATTGGTCAGATGTTTCTTTTTCTTCCTTAATAGACTTTCATAAACAAAAAATTGTCATTGGTTGCAAAAACTGCATCCATTGATTTGTCCTCATATTGCTGTTCTTTGGTTTTCAATTCCAATTAATATACATTTCCTAAGACTTCACAAAATTATTTTCCTTCTTCAATATTCATATTTATATCATATAAAATCAGCGCCAAGCACAAAATTGAGTATTAAAATATTGTTCAAATGATGAAATTCTCTTTTATTTACAACTCTCTGGTCCCATATCTCAAAAATCAACTCACCAACTTAATGCATAACAAAACTAAAAGTGAAAAAAAGTATAACAAAAAAAATTATCAAACAGCAGCGGTCGCCATAGCAACGCATGCAAAGACGACGCATGCGCACAGTTTACTATTAGACTTGAACACAGTTGAAAAGTGTGATGACGTCCAAATAAGGTGCGCTCGCCGTCAAACCCAAAACAGCATCCATTTTGTCAATGGGCGATGAATAAAAAAATAAAAAATTAAGAAAAAACCTTTTTTTTATACAACAGACTTTGAGAGTTGTTTTGCAGTTCAATCATTTTCACGATTTTCAAAGAAAGTAACTGTTACGTTCCAAATACCTGTCACGTTCCAAATAAGAAATCAGTAATAACTTAGTTATTTCGACGTTCTCCAAATCAGTCTTTCTAATTAAACAAATTGAATAAAGAGTGATGGATTCTGTGCAAACAGTGACATTTTATACAGAAACTCATTTTAATAAACAATCAGCTGAATATTAATAATTCTTTGTAAATCTCATTTTATGAATTAACTATTGGATTTTTTTCTCTCTAACTCCGTAAATTGAATAGTAAATAGTGAATCAGATTCTTTTTTAATCACCCTTAAGGAATACTACTTATCTGTTATTTTTTCGCGCGCATCGGCAAGAAAAGTAAGTTGCTTAATTATCTAATTTATATTCATATACGCAAATGGGGCTTCATAATCGAAATTTTCTTTTCTTTTCTTATACCTAGAATAGAAAATCAATGTTTATGCATGTATGGGGAGTAAATAGTGTATTAACTCAAACAAAAAAGGAAAATAATTTCAGATTATTTTTTTTTATTTCTTCTTTTTTATTTTTTTTTATTGACTCGACCAGAATAATGTAAAATGTAACCGCTGAAGAACCCAGAAAAAGAAAACATTGTAATATATAATTTTTAAACAATGTTTATGAGTGCTTGATATCTATCTATATATTTTTTATTTCATGCGAAGTAGTCTCCCTGTGGCGGAATTTTTTCGAGCCTCCTGCGAAGAAACTTTTTAGCACTAATATCTTTCTGTAAGATACTTTCTATATACATTTCTGAGGCGCGATGGCTCAGGGGATAGAGCTTTCGCCTTCCAATGAGGTGAACCCCGTTCGAATCCGAGATATGGCTCGTCGATACGAATTCTGCATTCGGCGGTGCTGACGTGAAATATTCTCAGTGATAAGACGGATCATGGGTTAGCGTCCCCTTACGTCAGGCTAACCGTGGGTGATTAATGATTAAAAAAAAACTGTATCCTACCGCGTGACACCATCATTAGACATACTCAAAACAAAATTAAGCTGGTAAGTTTAGATGTAACATTTCAGCAGGCAACATTATTAAAAATTATTACCTTTTCACACGCTGTTGTTGTTGTTGTTAATTTACGTCGCACTAGAGCTGCACAATGGGCTATTGGCGACGGTCTGGGAAACATCCCGGAGGATGATCCGAAGACATGCCATCACAATTTTGATCCTCTGCGGAGGGGATGGCACCCCCGCTTCGGTAGCCCGACGACCTGCGCGCGAAGTCGAGCACTTCACGGTAGCACAGTTTAACGAGGACCCATACCGCACACCCTCGCTCCCTACGCAGACTGATCCAAGTGGTCACCCACCCGCACACTAACCGTAGCCAGTGATGCTTGACTTCGGTGATCTGCTGGGAACCGTGTCTTATAGATACCTTTTCACACGCATGCGTTCTCAGTTTTGATTGGCTGTTTTGTGCGTTACTAACGGCAAGTCTTCTGTGATTGGCTATGTGTTATCATTTCACTCTCATCTTATGTTATATAAAGATATTCATGTATATATTAAGATCATGTATATATAGATCATGTATATTAAGATCATGTATATATCATGTATATATATCAAAGTAAAGACAAAAAGGAATATAAGAAAACAGAGATTGCTAAGAAAAGTAACAATAAGTTTTATGTACTACGCATATGCTGCAAGTACATAGAGCCCATAAAATAAATTGAAAATACGAAGAAAACATGAAAATAATACCAAAAAATTTTTTTAAAGAGAAGAAAGAAAAATTATTAATAAATAAAATATTTTTAAAGAATGTTTAAAATTAAAAATCAGGAAAACGAAATAAGGAAAAGATAAAATTTAGTCATCAGCTCACACGATCACATCAGCGAAAAGGAGTGCTATCTAATATTTCATTAATTTAGCCAAAGCAAAAAATATCAATGCAATAGAGTGAGGAGCACCAAAAAAAAACTGAAACGAAAACAGAACATAATAAGCAAAATATCCGAAATGAAACATATCTAGCAAAAAATAGGAAATAAAAATTCAAGAAAATACAGAATAAAACATTTATAATGCGAGTAACAAATTATATGGATATGTACTTACATTGTCCATTATCTTTCAATAATGGTTTAAAATATTTTCGTCACGAGTTTGCCAGATTACAAAATATGAAAATAGAGGCGTAAATAGAGGATTGAGAAATAATTTTATGGCACGTTTTTACTGAAGTACAAAAGCGTGTTTGATTTGCTAGTTACCTTGGTTTGGCTCAAAACTGGATGTGCGCAAGGTAATAAGCATTATACTGGATAATTCAAAGATAATTAATAAGGTAAAATTTTAATAATAAAATTCTAATATTGATGATTTTGAGAAAGCACTCTTTTTTACGTATATAGTCGTGTGTGCTGATGACGAGATTACATCTTTTCTTTATTTTTTCCCCGACTTTTTCATTTAAATTTTTTTTTTTTAAATTTTAAATATTTTTTTAAAATAAATAAAAATACAAAATTACTCTATAAAAATACAAAATTATTCTAAATAAATACTTAACTTATAAGTAACTACTCAACACTACCTAAATTTTTACATAACACAACCTCACAAAATGAATCTAAATAAATACTTAAGGCATCAATTTTAGCCCTGCTTAAATTAAGCTTAATTGAAGCGTATAGCCACTTAATATACTATATCAAACTATGCTATTCTAGACTAGATGATTGAATGTTTTTTTTTTTTTTTTTTTGCTTTATATTAAACTGTGTTTGGTTACGTTGTTAGTTAACAATGTTAAGTTAACTTAACGTTAACTTAACGTTGCATTTTTTTTTTACCGCGATTTAAAAACTTGAAGATGAGTAGAAAAATGAATAAAAACAATTAACATTAGACTATTTGTTCGAGACTATTTGTTCGAGAATTATTTACTGATAAACTTGCAGCAAAATATACCATTTGGGCCGCTAAGCACACAGCAGAAATGCAACTACTAAGTTGAAATTTGAAGTATTGGAAGAACCATTTTTTCATGAACTTAATACGAGTGTTTTTAAAAAATCCAATTTGTATGTATTACAACAAAAGGGAGAAAAAGAATTAGCTAATAAAATTCCATAAAACCTAAACTGAAATCAGGGTTATTGATAGTGACGTAAATAGTAACATGAAAAATATTGGCATTTATTTTGAAAATATTCTTAAAAAAAATAAAATTAGAAAACATAACAAAAATATTAACTTAAATTGGAATATTTTAAAAGTAAATTACAGATTTTATTAACACTAAAATCTTAAAATAATATTGATTCTATAAGCTGTTTTGATTTCGAAAACGTATATTCTTGATGAAATAAAATTCTTGATGACCTTCTTCCAATTATTATTTTTTAAAACGAGATGAAAATTTCTTGTTCCTATTAACGACAATTATATTCTATTTAATGAATGTCTTTTTCAACAAATTAATGATATCCCCATGGAAAGTAATTTTGGTGCTAATGTTTGCAATATTTTTCTTTTTCTTCAAGAGTTCGTTAAATTATTTAATAATCTTCCTATAAATTCTTTTTTTCTCAGATTTATTGATGGTCTTTTGGTTATAATTTTGAGGATTTTGATAGCTTAGCTAAAACAAATTTATCCAAGTAAATTCATTCTTAACTAAACTAATTTTTGAAACCTTTCAGCAAAATTTTAGAGCTTTATCGCTTAAAATTAATGAACATAGGAAAATTACATTTTAATTTTTTGACAAAAGAAATGATTTTAACTTTGCAATTAAAAAGGGTGGCGATTTCAATTCCAACTTAGCCTATAAAGCTTTTTCCAATATCATTACCAATCAGATTCTTAGGTTTTACAGGAATTATTCCAATTATAAAGCATTTTTAAAAGAGACTGATAAATTTAACAGATTTCATTAATAACCATTTTCCTTACTCGTTCCCTCACATTTTATTTTAAACCACTTAGAACACTAATTTATTTTTTCTGATTGTAAAATTAGCTCCGATTTAATTTTAAGGTCGGAACTAACTATGATAAACTATTCTTAAAGACACTGGACGGAACAGTTTGGATGTATGACCTTTTATACTTGACCAATTAATCTAAGAAGTAAACTTCTAAATTGTAGCCTGTATATACTAATTTTAATTTTGCCAGTGTAATAAACAGTTTTTTTTTAAATCAGTTCTGACCTATAAACAGATGAATGCTGGTAATACGAGTAGACTTTACTGTTAGGAAAGAATGTATGAATGAAGGATTAAGTCTATAAACGGCTTTCTATCCATGTATGTAGGCTCTGACTTATAAACAGTCCCCCTATGAAAGATGGTAAACCAATAAAAGGGTTTATTTCTAGTTTACGTTTGTATGTTAAGCTCTACAAATATAACCCAATTGAATGATTTTTTTTATAATGATTTTAATTTTTTTTTATTCACTTCTTTACCTATTATGGATCTTGTTGCTTAAATTTTTCAATTATTCTTAATGTGTTTTTTTTCATAGATGGCAACACTGAAATGTAATTTGCAGTATACTTTTTCACCAATTATTTTATACGGTATTAGCTAAAAACGCATTCATTATATTTTTGTTCCTTAACAGTTTATGTTAACTGATAGATTAATATAACTAATTTTAACGCATGATTATTTTGTTCCACTTCATATAGGTAAGTTTGTTTTCTGCTTTTCTTCTTTCATCTAAAACTCATTTGTAGTCACATTTTTTTAAAAAAAATTTTGAGATATAAAAGCACTATAAAGAGTGATTTTCATCTTAGGATAATTGTTCTTTATTTTGAAATGTCTCTTTCACTGTCGTAAACGAATGCGTCCTGATGAGAACCTTTACGTTTTTCCATCAATTTTTCTTTTTTTTTTCTAATCATATTACATATATACACATATATACATCCTCAATTTATATATAAGTTTTAAAAATGTTTTATTTAAAATGTACGAACTTATTCTCTGATACAGTCCACGTGTATAAAAAATCAAATCACATATATTATCACATATCAAATGAAATAACAAGATCGAAAGTTTATATGGAGTTTTAAAATAGTTACAAAAATATTTCCCTAATCCTTTTAAGTGAATAATCCGTTAATCGACTGTAAAAAGTTATTTAGAAAAAAAGTTAAATAATTATACTTTCCACGGTTTATTGTTGCAAGAATATAAGTACGGAAACTCGAAAACTGTTAAATACTTTCCACCGAGAATTTTAAAATTAATTGGTCGAAATCCGTAGGGACTTTTCACTCCCTCCCCGCCCCTGAAAAAAAAAAAAAGGAAACAAGAATGCGCACCTCATAAAATGTAAGAATTCAATACATTAGAATGGAATTTAATGTCTCAAAGAATTCAATGTCGTTGCGCAATGATTTAGTCGGGAAAGATTTTTATCTCCCAAATTTGATAAACCAACATGAGATAAAAAAAAAATGAAAAAAGTGTGCTCGGTTTTAGTTTTCGAACTCCTTAAGTCGAAGTCATTAATCTCTTTTGCTATCTCGCGGGAAATGGACTTAAACGAGCGTTAATTTCATTTCTGAGATATTAACTGAGGATTAAGATTGCAGTGAAATGATAAAATTTACTTTTTACTCGAAGCAAATAATTGAAGCAGTTAAAAAACGACAAAATAACTTGTTTAAAAATTGATTCTTTTTTAATTATTGCAATAGGATGTAGAGTTTTGCTTTTCATTTAGTTTCGTCCAAAAAATTAAATGGAATTTTTTTTTTTTACCGGAGGATGGAGGAAGAAATGTTGTTGACTAGTGATAAGTTTGAAAGGGTGAGCAAGGCTGCAAGTAGGTAGGTACTTTATTTACGTCGCACTAGAGCTGCACAACAGGCTATTGGCGACGGTCTGAGAAACATTCCTGCCCAAATCAAAATTCTTGATCAAAATTTTTTGATGGTTTATGTAGGTTTCAAGTGCGATTCACGATGGCCCAACATCATTTGATGGTCACTATCATCCAATATTTTCCATTACGTGTTCATGATTTTCGATAGGACAAACAAACCTCCATCATTCCACGATGGAAAATGCTACTTTAATGCTATGATGGTTAACCATCGAGAAAAGTTTAATTATCATGGAGCAACAATCCATGATGATTCGTGGTGGTTCCAACTATACATTTCCATGATTTTTTTAAAGGGAATTCTTGTTGGTTCTCAGGAATATATCATCAAAATAATTTGAGATTTTTTTTCCTTTTGTTGGACCATCATAAATCTGTCCGACTTCCTACATTGGGATGATGGTTGTTCATGATCGTTCCAACATTTGATTTTTAAGACACTATAATGGAAATTCGTGATGGATTAACATGAACAAACCATCGAAACAAGTTGCTATTCTTACGTTGGACCCTCATAAATCAGTCCTGCATTGAGGTGATGGTTACTTATGTTGGTCACCATCAAAAAATATAATGGTTCATGATGGAATTATGGATGGTTGCCATCAAGATTGTGTTGGTATATCAGTGGAAAACCATCAGAAACTTTGACTCGGGTGAGGATGATCCGAGGACACGCCATCGCAATTTCGATGCTCTGCAGAAAGGATGGTAGCCCGATGATCTGCAAGCGACGACGTGCACTTTACGGTTTAACGAGATTTACAGTTTAACGAGGACCGATACCGCGCATACTAGGTCCCTACGCAGGCTGTTCAAAGTGGTCAAGTAATATAACTATTAAAAAAATTAAAGTCAATTCCTATTCAGGTCAACAAAGAAAATTTGTATTCCAGTTACTTTTTATTAAATAAATACAATTTTTTCCCTTCCATATAAAACTAAAATTAATTAATTACATTTAATTAATGAATTAATATTTGAGAAAAATTGTATCAACATCAAGTGTCACCCACTACAAGTTTAAAAAATGTATTTGAATTTGAGTGGATGAATAAAAAGTATTTTATTAAGGATTGAAAATTCTGTTGACAATTGAAAATTTGAAAAAGATATATAAATATATAGGGGAGTGTGAAACTAATAGCAGGAACTGAATAAAAACGGTTCATGGCATCAGACAACTACAAAAGTATAAATTTGATGACGTGGACCACACGTGGTAACACTTAATGTTCTTTATTAAATTTATCTGAGACAGCGAATTTAAAATAATGAAATAGTTAAATGTACGCAATAAACTATTTTTTGTTTTGTTCAAATAGAGCTATAAGCTTGAAATTAACACTCATGTAATCTTTAAAAAAAGTTAAAAACTGAATCGCTTATAGTAAAATGACTAACGTTCAAGCAATCAGAAAATTGAATAAAAAATAATAATAATGGAAAACAACACCGAGTCAACATCATTAGAGACAAAGCCAGCTCAGAAGCAGGCTAGTTTTACGCTGCACTAGGTATATTTAACAAGGGAGAATATTTTCTCTGGCAAAGAAAAGAAATCAGAGTGATCGAAACTCAAACGTCGAACACACATAGGCGAATGAAATGAAATATCTGCTTAGAATATATTTTCTCTAAGGGCGCTGTGTGGTCTCTGATAGAATCAATATACTGGACGACATCTAGAGGATCCCCAAGAGTATTACTCTCAATCCCCCTCAGGGAGTAGGGAACATTTTCGAAAGATTCTTCACCCGTAATATGTAGGTGAACCAATTCTGCCCAATGGGGAGACATTTCTGGTTGAGCATTAGAGAGGACATTTTTTCTTCTTTTACCTTCAAGGACATACTTAAATCAAATCTTTGCTCTGGCTACTACCTTAGCTTCTGTAGCGGTATTGTATAAATTTAAATCGTTTGGTTTCAATCGCTTATATACAGTCGGACCTCTATTGAACGAAGTCGCTAAAGCCCGATAATAAGTTCGTTATATGAAAAATTCGTTAAATAGAATATCACCCTTTGATTAACTTGAACAACACAAAACAGATTTTAAATTCATAAACACTTGACATAATTAAAAATAGCAATTGATACGCCTTTATCTTGTAAACTAGTATCTACTAATTACCAGTCGACTTTCACCGGTAAATGTCAATAATGATAGAGTCGCTTTGGTGAATCTCCGATGTATTTGTGACATCTGATTTGATATTAATGATATTATTATATTTATTCGATATTTTAATATCTGCTGAGGAGAGATTAGGAGAAACATCAGTGTTAGGAATACCGGTTAAAGCCAAATTGGGCAGTGGCACTTGACCTTAAAAAAACATTGATTAGAGCATACCGGGCAGAGGCACGCAACTAGACCTAGTATATATTTCGGACATTAGACAAAGCGATTGTGATTGTCAACATTCCCCGCTGGAAGTCAACAACCACCCATTTCTGTCATTCACAGTAACATATACAGATTTATGAATTTAATACCTATTAAAACTGCACCAATTACCATAATACCAGCAGTGCCTATTACCAAAATTAATTCAGCATAATCTTTGTTAATAACAATAATAAGATTTTTTACATTTTTCCTAAATGAATTTGTGTCGTTTCACTATTGATTTTACCGAGTATATGGCTCATCATATTTCAATTAATACTTAATGCCAAAATTAATTAAGTATCTTTAAAGTCAATAATAGTTATAAATAGTCAATAATAGTAATAAAGTCAATAATAATAGTCAATAATAGTAATAAAGTCAATAATTATAGTCAATAATAGCGATTTCTTACGCTTCTCGTAAACGGTTTAGTACCATTTTTCCATTGATATTTCGTTTATCATAGTTTATTTTTTTAATTTTAATTAGTAATTGATACCAAAATTAATTTAATATCAGTAATAAAATGGCGATTTTTTTTTACGATTTTCTTTTCCTAAACGATTCAGCACTGCTTCTTTATTAATCTAGCTTTATATTATCTATATATATATTTCTCTTACACGGCGACAAAAAAAGCCTCATTACAACTCTCCGAATGGCAACGCTAGAAAATCGACCCATGATTGCCGCTAATAATGTTACATGCCATATCTAGCTGAGGTGGCTCAACGTATAGCGCTTTTAAAAACGGAAACTGAAATAACCTTAAGCTAGGCAGAAGTAAGTAGTCTTTTTCGATAGATCTCTATTTTAGTATTTTGTCGAAAGCGCTTTTTTCACGAATTTATATATTACGAATTTATTTGACGAGTTTTGATTTATATCACGAATTTATTTGTTTTATTATTGTTATTAGTTATTCATTGAAAAATGAGTCTCATTCGTGCTGTTACGCTTTAAGATTTTATACTATAGCACATTTCTAATAGGTTTAATTACATGTCATTTATTTGAATTCAAATTTTTTTTTAATGACTAAGTATTTACTAAGAAGATGTAATTTTTTTTTAAAAAAAAGTTGTTATATGGATTTGAATGATTGTTTTGAATTCCTAAAATTTTGTGCATTTGCAATGTACCTAAGTTAGTAGCGAGCGAAGGGAGCTTGGTTTGCGAAGCAAACCATATAAGATTGCGTAGCAATTTTCGGGGGTTGGCGAGCGTTAGCGAGCAGGGGGCGCAGCCCACTAGTATAGCATGTTTTTTTGATATGTTTGTTATGGATATCTATTTGAAATATTTCTCAATTATTTATTGCTAACTCATTTTAATATGCACCCAATATAAATTAATTGTAATTAGTGAAGTTCAATCAATATTATTTATTTATTAATTCAATTACAATCACTCACTTTCACTGCATAATCCAATTAGCAATGCTCCTCTACTTTAGAAAAGGGTGCGCAGCCAAATCTTTCAACAAAAAACAAGTACATTTTAAGGACTCAAAAAATATTTTTAAGCACTATATACATTAACAAAATGTAAAATAATTTTCAAAGACTTTACATGATCATGATAAAATAACTAGTTTTTGATAAAGAACTCTTTTCTTGATTATATTAGCGATCATAAAAAGATCGTAAGATTTTTAGGTTCGATTTCAAAGGGTGGAAAGTGAAGACTGAAATGGAGAATATCTTGAAAAGTGATGCAGAGTTGCACATGAGAGTGCAATAATCTCACCGAACCCAGCTCAGTCGACGCGCATGCGGACTCGCAAGTATTTCATCAAACAAGTAAAATGATTGGCGCTTTCATACCCTATGGACCTACAGTATGCCGAAATGAATTGTAAAACGTTGAATAGAACAAAGTGAAAAGCACTCTTTTGCATAATTCGTGACGAAAATCGACATGGTAACGAAAAGAAAAATCGCATTTTCGAAAAGGGAAAATTAAGCACTTTTTAAAAATAAAACACCCAATGAGAACAGCACCTTTAAGGGCTTTTAAAAAACACAAATGGAAAATAAGCACCTTAAAACGCTACGCACCATGTAGAAGCCTTTATAAGGAACCCACAAGTCGCTTCTTGTTGCAGAACCAGCTTTTTATATCTACTTTTATATACACTAGTGTGAAGAGAATTTGCAGACTGGGTCGATTATCTCTAGAACTACTGGACCGATTTTATTGAAATTTGATGTGTACACATACATTGATACAATACAAAACAAATAACCATTCAACAAATGTAATACACACACACATGATAGTACGTAACACTCTTTGGAGTCGGATGGTATGAAATTGCCGCAGGACAATTGCCACAGGAAAAGATAAGCTGCCTTATTTCGAGTATGAAATCACGTTGCAAGGCCAGTATATCTGTAAGAGGGGACCCCTTATTAACCCATTTTGTTGTTGTTTATTCTGCAACAGCTGTTTCGTTCCTCAAAGAAAAGATATCGCACAAAAACAAATTCAAAATTTGCTAGTCACAAATAGTTTGTGGGTGTCTCTTGTTCCAACGAGTGTTAAGATCTAATCATGAGTGCGTATTACAATTGTTGAATGGTTTATTTGTTTTGTTGTTGTTGCTGGCCCACACGGTTAGGGACCACCACCAGAGACTCTGAGCAAGTCTGTAACAAAAAGTGGATCTGAAAAGAGGTCCACTTTAAGAGATATTTAGGCACTGAAGTATATGTTCAGGAGTAGCTTGTGGGTCGTTACACTTAGTGCAAACAGGGAAAACTCTTGAACCATTATTGAACAACATAGTTCTTAGGTGACCGCTTCGAAATCTTGATATAACCGTCTGATCCCGCCTGCTGCACTGAAGGATCAGACTGCCACCTGGGCGGTTGCACTGATACCAATGATGAACTGGAGGGGCCACAGGACCACGAAGCCTGTTAAAACGGGAGTGGAGCTCCGAGAAAGTCAGAGATGCCGAAGAATCTGGCGGAATGGGCGAAGTACGTCGGGAGTTTAATCTCCTGGTAGGGCCACCCTAGGCGTGAAGGCCATTCCACTATGCCCAGCTAAAGTATGCAGGTGAAGGAGCTGAGTCAGCCTTCTGCCTTTTGGTGCTCCGGTCTTCATTGATCACAGAAGCTGCACTTCTTCCACATCTATGACTTCGGTTATTTGTTTTGTATTGTATCAACGTATGTACATATCAAATTTCAGTAAAATCGGTCCTGTAGCTCTAGAGATAATCGACCCAATCTGCAAAATCTTTTATTTTCTTACACCAGTGTCTATGAATGGGTTGGATACAAGGTTTAATGCCCCCCGGCTATGTGGCACAAGCGCTGATCAAACGATAACTGTGTCTGATGAAAGAAAAGATCACTAGGGGTATATTCGAATTATGGAAACCCACGTATACTCAAAGAAAACAACCCCCTAAAAACATCCTTATTAACATAAACTGTCCAATATATGGAGAGCTAACAGAAAGGAACCTAAACCAGGTGATACATTTTTACTATTGCTCAATCAGATTCGAAATCGCTTATCTTTCAACAAACGATGGCAATAGATTCAAGTCGAATTCTAACTTCGGGAAAAAAAGTTCTTTAAATTCAATCCAAACATACATTTTTTCTTCTTCTTCTATCTCCTATTTTCCGGAATCCCTCTTTATAGATTGCACGAAAACCATACCCAAAAACATTAAAATAAAATAAAATAAAAAAAGAAGTTGCTCACGTCCAGTACAACAGCAACTATTGGGGAATGGAAAACTCATTCCCCGTTATAGAACGAAAAAAAGAAGCAGAAAAAAGATTCTTTTTTAACTTTTTGAAACAACAATAAAGTGTGGCTTCGGTAGCTAGCATTAGGAAAGAGGTGTTGTTTCATTCTGATAAAAACTTTTTTACGGAATTCACGATTTAAGAACTTCAACTCCCACTCCTACATTCCAGAGAGAGATTGCAAGCGTGGTGATTGGTCACTGACCTTAGATTCAGTCCATCCTTTACAAATAATGTAAAGTTCTCTTCCTCTTTTTTATTCTTTCTCCCCCCCCCCCCCCACTTATTTTGAAGAAATCGTCTTTCTTGGAGCGTGAGATAAAAAGGAACAAATAAAGATAGAAGGCAACATATTCCAATTTGAGGGGAAAAAATCATTTTTAAATATTGTTACTTATGTTTTTTATGCTCTTTCTCGAACGATAAGAGTTAACCTTTCACCGTGAAACATAACTTGATATGAATAACTTAGTATATCAGGAAATCTAGAATGAAAAAGAAAACACGATGCAGAACAGTTATTCAACCCATTATTGTCCACAGTTCTTCTTTCTAAATAAATGCTTAGGTTAACTTGCACATTTTCTATGATCATTAATGTCCAAAGACCCTTCTGCTCAAGCTCGTTTCAAATTTTATAACCCATTATTGTAAACTGATCCTTTTCTGCGACTGTTTCAAAAATGCTCAAGCCTCTTTACAATTTTTAAAATCCATTATTACCCACAAACTCTTCTATGGGACGGTTTCAAAAATGCTCAAGCTTATTAAAATTTTTCGAATCCATACTGTTCCACAGATCCTGTCATGGGACGGTTTCAAAGATACTAAACCTCGTCGCAATTTTTATTACCCATTATTGTCCACACATTCTTCTATGGGACAGTTTCAAAAATGCTCTTGCTCGTTACAATATTTTAATCCATTATTGCCCTCAGATTGGGACAGTTTCATGAAATGCTCTTGCTCGTTACAATATTTTAATTCATTGTTATCCACAGATCTTTCTATGGGACAGTTTCGAAAATGCTCTTGCTCGTTACAATATTTTAATCCATTATTGCCCGCAGATCTTTCTATGGGACAGTTTCAAAAATGCTCTTGCTCGTTACAATATTTTAATCCATTATTGCCCGCAGATTGGGACAGTTTCATGAAATGCTCTTGCTCGTTACAATATTTTAATTCATTGTTATCCACAGATCTTTCTATGGGACAGTTTCGAAAATGCTCTTGCTCGTTACAATATTTTAATCCATTATTGCCCGCAGATCTTTCTATGGGACAGTTTCAAAAATGCTCTTGCTCGTTACAATATTTTAATCCATTATTGCCCGCAGATTGGGACAGTTTCATGAAATGCTCTTGCTCGTTACAATATTTTAATTCATTGTTATCCACAGATCTTTCTATGGGACAGTTTCGAAAATGCTCTTGCTCGTTACAATATTTTAATCCATTATTGCCCGCAGATCTTTCTATGGGACAGTTTCAAAAATGCTCTTGCTCGTTACAATATTTTAATCCATTATTGCCCGCAGATTGGGACAGTTTCATGAAATGCTCTTGCTCGTTACAATATTTTAATTCATTGTTATCCACAGATCTTTCTATGGGACAGTTTCGAAAATGCTCTTGCTCGTTACAATATTTTAATCCATTGTTATCCACAGATTGGGATAGTTTCAAAAATGCTCTTGCTCGTTAGAATATTTTAATCCATTGCTATCCACAGATTGGGACAGTTTCATGAAATGCTCTTGCTCGTTACAATATTTTAATCCATTGTTATCCACAGATCTGGACAGTTTCATGAAATGCTCTTGCTCGTTACAATATTTTAATCCATTATTGCCTGCAGATTGAGACAATTTCAAAAATGCACTTGCTCGTTACAATATTTTAATCCATTGTTGTCCACGGATCTTTCCATGGGACGATTTCAAAAATGATCAAGATAGTTTTAATTTTCTATCCCATTTTTATCCACAGACCTTTGACGGGAAGGTACAAAAATGTTTAGCAAGTTAAGAATTTTTTTAACAGGTTAAATATTACTAATAATATAATCATGATGATGTATGAATATTACTAGATACCTTGGGTCACCATGGTGAATGGACTTTTGGAATGTATGGACTTTTGTTTAACCCCAAATTATTATTATTACTAATTCTAATAATAATGGAGCCGAAATAGCTCAAGGGAGAGAGAGAGAGTGCTTGCCTCCCAATAATATCATCCACGTTCGATCCCAACCGACGGTTCGTTACAAATTTAGATTCTTGTTCGAACCGATCATATTATAATTGTCGTTGAAGAGCCCACCCAATTTTGGGTTCACGACTACTAATGTTCAACTCCGTAGCCTTGTCATATTGAAACAATCCAGAAGACGAGGAAACTCCTAGATCAGTACACCCAGGGGTATTGATTTGTTAAGGGAACATGTAGGACTTTGTGACTCGACAGATTTGAAGTGCACCAGTCACAATTTACTACACAGGGAGTCTTCGGTCAGCGGGGATCGAACCCACGACTTCTTGGACATGTGCCCAGTGCCCTACCACCCAGGCTATCCATAGCCACCGAGAAATGATGTCGTTGAGACAAATATAAGATGCCATTAAGAGTTAACATTTTTATTATTTAAAAAAAAACTAGTAAAAATAGTTTAGTTATACTTTTAAAAGGAAGAAAAATTAATAACAATGTTGATTGGCATTTAAAGCTAATTTATTCTTAACGATAGCTTACGATCATATGAGAAAAATTTCATAAATATTCATACTTGAAAGAAAAAAATTCAGATACATTAAATCATATTAATAAAAAAGAAATTGAATTCTTTGTTAGCCATTTTAAATTTTGTATGTTATTATTTAAATGAGTATTAATGAAACTGTTGTTCATGCTTCATGTGGTATAAATCTTTCGAATACAGATGAATTGTTTTTGTGTTATCTTATGCTGATTACTTAAATAATTTTTTTTTTTACTATTTTATAATTTGTCATTAAATATCGTAATTTAATTTTAATGCGTCACATTAACCAAAGATTGTCAAAAGTGTTGAAAAAAAATTTATTGCTTGAATAAAATTTTCAAATAAAACTCTGAAAAATATTTATCTTTCTGTTTACAATTTTTATAAATCGATGTGAATTTTTTGACAAAAAGGCAGTAATTTTTAAAGCGAAAACGAAAATTTTTTCACCTGCATGCTTTTTTGGTGTTTGCATGTTATTTGAATCCGAGTTCCGTTAAAGTAATAATTTTTTTCAGAATCAGCCTAATCTACTGCATAAAATAGTGCGTTTTATAAGCGTTTTAAAAATTATTAAACCTTTTAAAGCATGTTACATGCGTGCATTGCATATACATATATATATATGTATATTTTTTTTCGGATTTGCAAGTAACCGTAGAAATTGTTCTAATAGATAAATAAGCATTGCATATTCATAAGAATATTCATTGAAATGTACATTTATTTAATGAATTTAAAATAAATTTAAAATATATTAATAAATGAGATTTATCTTATTGAGTGACAGGAAAAATGATTTAAATAAATGCTTTTATATATTTTTTTCCTAATTTTTTTTTTTAATAATTGCGATTTAACAAAAACTTGTAGAAAATGTCAAATACAACTCATAAATAATATTCAATATTTTCTTGCCTTTTCAGTGAATAAATTTTTTTAATTATTGAACAATTTCTTGCTCTCAGAATATTATACTAATAATTTTCTAGAGGAATCTCTATTTTTGGATATTTTTTTAACAAATCTTATAAGAAAGATTGTCATCAATGAATTTATCATATGTTAGAAAAACTTAAGATTTGAAAATACTTTACTTTTTTTTGTAGTAAATAAAGATATATTTATTTTTGAAAATAATAAATACTATTTTAAAGTTTTACAATCTTAATGATCGAAATACTTTTCTAAATTACTTATCATTATTTTTATTATTATTACTTTATAATTATTACTATATAATTATTACTTAGCAAAATTATTTTGTACTATTTGAATATTATACGAGTCATTTACTTGTAAATAATTGCAGTATTTATGTTTATATTATTCCCACTTGGAATTTGAATGTATATCATAAGATTCTGAAAGAATTCTTTAGAACGTATTCTAAAATAAAAATTTTATGAATGTGCCAAAAAAGCGATTACTTCTTTATTTGTCTCTTTTCTGCCATGATATCTATCTATATTATATAAAACGCTAATACGTACGTATGTATGTATGTATGTATGTATGTATGTATGTATGTATGTATCAATAAAACCGATGATATTTCTTTTCTCGCGCTGGCAACAGTTTTCATTTTTAATTGATTGAATTCGGCGCGCAAGAGCACGTAGTGAGCAACCAGATAACAATAACCAGAGTGAGCATTATCAGGTTGTTCAATTCAGATTCATGCACTAAAAACATGACAATATTTAATTTAAACTCAATTAGGAATTGAAGTGAGAATGCTTTAAAAGGCCGCTGTTGAATTGATATTTTTCTACTGGGAGCTACCTAAACGTCTAAAAAACGTTTAAGTGTTTGTATTGAATGCATTGAATTTTTTTTATATTTCGCGTTTATTTATGCATTGAATTTTCACGCTTTAAAATGCAGAATATTAGTGAAGCAATATTTGATAATTTATTTTGCTAATATGTTTCTTATTTAGCTATTGTTTTGATTTTTTCACCATGTACAATCTAAATAGCTAATATACTTTTTTAAAAGCCAATAAGAACATTGGTAGAAATCTTCTACATAAGTACAATATTATGTCTTTGATGATAAAATACTATGTCTTTGATGATAATATATTATGTCTTTGTGCTAGAACATTGTGTTCATTGGCGAGCGAGCGCAGCGAGCCATGGTTCACGGCGTGAACCACAAAGGATTGCGTAGCAATTCTCGGGGGTTGGCGAACGTTAGCGAGCAGGGGGCGGAGCCTCCTAGTATAAAATATTTTTATTTGTCTCGTATCCGTTTCTTTATGTATCATTTCTTATTTTCAAATGTATGATTAAATGTAATATTTAACTATATATTAGAAAATAATAAATTATACACTTAAATAAGGTTTATTCTTTTGATATTAAAAATAGTTATGATGAATCAAGATTTAAAAATTAAAAGTAAAAAATTTCATTTCTATTGAAAAGGATCAAGCAGTCCTACATGTTCATTTTATTGAGTTATAACTTTATAAATAACTTAAAAAGCTAAAAATTCACCACCTAAAAAAAATTATTAAGTGATATTAAATTAGCTAAAGCAAAAATATATTACGTCGCTCAAAAGTTTGAACTATTTATTATAGTTTTCTCTTAATACAAATCAAAACACCGCTTTATCTTATGCTTCGCTAACATTTCAGAGGATGACGTCACAAATCTACTGAGAGGCCTTGACTCTCGGTGGCTATGAGCTATCCCGGTCTCGAACCAATCATAGTGCGGACGTAAAAATATTCCAAGCGGTTGACGGATAATGGGTTAGAATTCTCTTGCCGTCCGTTAATTCTTGGGAGGTTTTCCTCGCTATGTAACGAAAACGTGAGTTAGTTCCATCAAAAAACCTGTTTGTCCCAATGCTTGATCCAAGAGTTTTCTTGTCTTCAGGGTTGTGTTCAAAATTACAAGGCTACGAAGTCAAACATTGATAGACGTAAACTCAAAATGGGGCCAATTGGTCACCGACAGGACCGTCTTAATAGCATGCAGGGCATCCGGGGCACAAAAATATTTTAGAACCCTATAACATATCATAATGTTTAAAAACGAACTAAAACACTTCACATATATAAAATAAATCATTTTTAAGATATGATGCAAAATTTTTAACAAATTTAAACGCATTTTGATTACCCAAAAAAATTAAAAAAAAGCATTTTTAAACTATGTACAATTTGAAGAAAAAAAAAATGATAAGCTAACCAGTTGTAATCCTCAAATAATAAAATTAATTTCAAAATCATGGAAGTTAGTTAAAGTAATTAAATTAAATTAAATAAACATAAGGGTATAACAAATTAAAATAAATTCAAAAGGTAAAAAGAGGTATGAATATGGTTAAAAAAAAGGTATAAAAACAGTTATTAAAACATCTATCAATGCCCAAGTACCTGCAATTTTCATTGCAACATAGAAAAATAGATTTCGGTTGTGTTTTTTTAAGTTGTACTGTTAACAAACTATTCAAATCACTATTTATAGAAAAAAATTCATACTTTATATAATAAAATATATATTTTTTTAAAAATATATAAAGCAATGTTGTTTATTCTTAGCTGTTTTAAACGCAATTTATTAAAAGTAAGATTCTCAAGGGCCCCTTGAGTGCCTGGGGCCCCCGGGCACTGCCCAGGTGTGCCCATGCTTAGAGACGGTACTGGTCAGCGATAAAATAAAGTAATAGAGTAATTAATTTCGTTTCTTGAATCAATCGCAATTCAAAACAATAACTTAATGTACTCTTAGTAGAAAGAAAAGGGTTTAACAGGAAAGAATAAAATGTGCTGATGTGCTTTAAAAAAGAAACACTCTCTGCCCCCCTTCCTTCCTCAAATGCAAACAGAGGGGCGGTTTTCAGTGGGTGTCAAAATGCTTGTGGCTGTGGGCAGGCTGTCGGTGATTTCGGAATCTTTGTGGCTGAGAAAAAGAGCTGACAAAAGAAAAAGAATCAGTTCAAACATCGGTAGTCAAGGTAACAACGGACGACGCTTTATCGACAACCACTGGTCATCGATCGGACATGACCAAAACCCTCGTGATAGACAGGGTGACGAGAGCTCCCCTACCCCTTACCCTTTCTTGCCTTCTTCTTTAAAAGAGGTTTAAATGAAGAGGAACAGAAATGTTATCGGACAAATCGACTGGAAAAGGAAATCAAGCAAGGATTGTAAACAAATCACATAAAAGAAAAGCGTATAGTGGATAAGTATTTAAATTAGGGAGACAGGTGGTTATACCGATTTTATCAATAGACTGGAAAGTAAGTTCCTTGAACAGTTCCTTGCTATATTATTCGACGCACTATAAGATTCTATGTAAAATCTTAACTATCAGGTGATACTATACAGCTGTATTGTTTTTTCTCGGATGAAACCGGTTTGCATTTGTTTACCCTCCTGTATCAATGGGTTAACATTGCAATGCAATACGTTAAAAATAAATACAAATGGGAAGTTTATAAAAAAATCTCCTGATAAAAAACCCATTACATGTATGTTTAAATATAAAAGTGTTGCCCATAAACTCGTGCAAAACATGCCATTATTAAAACCAGGGTTGGGGTTTTGGACGTCCTAAACTGGTTTTGGACAGTACACGTGGGTTTTACTGTCCTAAACTGGGTAAAACTGTCCTAAACTGGGTTAAACTGTCTTAAAGTGTCCAAAACCTTGAACTTAGGTAAAAGGTAAAAATTCTATAGGTGATACCATTGTACACATAATAATCACATGTATCAATAAATATTTGATATTTTTTAAACAATTTACTATAACTTATTAAAAGAAAATAATATAATATAATAGGAAAAGGTTTATAATTTTTGAAGCTCCACAATTCATTGAACAACAAAAGTGAATAACTAATCCTTTAAATATAAATATGCTTTTAATACTGATAAATTATATTTTTGCATAAGGATAAATATGGCAATATTAAAAAATAATAATTTTTCTTAAAAAAAACACACTAAATTTGTTCAAAAATCAACCTTTTATTTTTCACAACATTTTTTTAAAAAAATGTTATAATTTCTGCATTACGGGATGATAAAAAAAACATTTATTTCAAAAAAAAAAATTTTTTAAATATTAATATATTAGTTTAAATTGAAAATACAAAATAACTGAAAAATGTATTAACAGTTTTGAATGGCATAACATCAGTTTCAGTTACTGACACTGGTGATGTATCACCACTATGCTAAAAGAATTGAACATGAATGAAATAAAAGTATTCTTGAATAGTACAATAGATAAATAAACCTGTTTATGATGAGCCAAGCACTTAGTCCCTAATAACTCAACCTGTATGGCAAGGCCAAACTTTAGTTATGTACTATTGAATGAGAGGACCAATTGAACTTGATTACTGATTAATCTTCCTATGTTTAAATTGAAGAGTCAAACAATATTAATAAAACATTATACTTTTAAAAACAAATATTCTCTGGTATATTTAATTATCAATATGTTATTAGTTCTATGTTTATTTTACCTCTTAAATATTGTTCAGATAAAATTGTGACATAATTTGAGTAAAAGGGTTTTGGACAGTTTAAGACAGTTTTGGACAGGACGGTTTAAACCGTGGATTAATCCATTCTGTCCTAAACCTTGCCAACCCTGATTAAAACACTACAGTGCGTCTAAAGGTCTGTTTAGACGATCCAATTTCTTGGACAGAGATTGATTGATATTGATGGAAACTTGTTTTGCTTTGAGCTTGGATCGTGTAAACAAACATCCAAGAACTTGGTCCAACTTCTTGGACGATAGTAGAGCATGTTCTACTTTCCATCCAAGTTTTTTCTCCCTTAACCAATCAGCGTCTTAGATTTTGTGACGTCAACAAGATGGCAGCAAATTATGTCATTTTGTTGTGGGTTTTCATATATTTTAGTCCAAATAAATTGATCTGTTGAGGTTTATTTGTGTTATTATGATTTTATTTGAATTTATTTAGTAATTTCAAACTTATGTAAGTATTATTTTATAATGTTGAATATGAACAATGCGCGTGCGCAAGTTTTTCTTTCAACGAATCAGCGACATTCAAGAACTTGGATAGTGTCAACGAATCATCCAATTTCTTGAACACAGAAATCCGTCCAATTTCTCGGATTCAAGAAATTGGACCGTGTAAACAGGCCTTAATAATTGGATCCAATTATTATGATATACTAATACAATACCGGATATAATAAATAGCCTATATTTATATAATATACCGTCTAATTTATATTATATAGCGTCTAATTTAAGCGATTGATACACTCACGTAAACACCTGCATACCGGTTTCAGTCACATAAAACTGTATAGTATCACCTATGATTAAGATTTTACATGGAATCTTATAGTGCGTCTAAATAATTTGGCCAATGGACTGTAGTGGGTATTTTTTTGGCAGTTGCATAAAATTAGAGGTAACATTTTACGAGCGAGGCTGGAAAAATAAGTGAACGATACACGAGTGGAGGAATACGAAGCACGTGTCATAAACATTCTTTCGAAGTTATTCAAATTAAAGGGGCAATAAAATATCTTACAGATAGACTAGAAAGTAAATCAACAATGCAAGAATGAAATGACAATAGAGAGAATAAAAAAAGCAAGCTTAACAAATAATACTAGGGAGTTATTAAAATCAGCGGCAAATAAAATATCTATCAGATACATTGGAAAGTAAGTCAACATTGCAAGAGAGGATTACCAAGATATGAAAAAAAAATATAACAGAGTTGTTGGTAGTTATTTAAATAATTGCCAAGAAATTTGAATATTTTTTAAGTTTAAATAGCAGGTAGAAAATGTTATTTCGCCGATAATACTGGCATATAAGCCAGCAATGAAAGAGTGAAAAAAAAAATACATCCAGCTGTTATTATTTCTAGGTAGTAACTTAAATTAGGGAGGCGACATGTTATTAAACTGGAGAATAAAATAACTACAAAAAGAGTAGTATACGTCCTTAGTTGTTATTCGATGAAGATTCGAATTTTCTAAATCGATTAAAAAATAAGTTCTTTGAAGAATTTTTTGTTTTGAGACAGTAGAACAGATTCGAAGCAGAGAAAACATTGCACTCGTTTCAAGTCCTTCCAGAAAAGTGTTTGTGTTTTGGAGCAAAGGAAGACCGATGCGCACCTGTCAAAAACTTTTCCTGCAAGGGTCGGGGATGCAGACACCTGTTGGATGGGGTAAATGCAGACGTGGGAAACCATCTGCTTCGGGTACAGATCGAATAGAACACTTTTATTTATATTCGTCTGCTTCTTCTTCCCAAAATCGAAATTTAACCTGCATTTTAATCTATACTTTAAATCTGCAGGTTATGCCCTGGAAATTTATGTAACAACCTAAAAAAAGATTATGAAATGCATTGTAGGATAGCAATTTGTACCCACAAAAAATGTTATGACATCAAATAATAATAAATAAAACGTTTATTTTTTTCAATGTTTTAAAATGTTTAACGTTAAATGGTAATGTAAGTTTCTTCAAATATTAATTCATTCATTAAGTTTAATGAATTAATTTTAATTTTACATGGGAGAATTGACTAATTTGAAATAAATATTTCTTATGTTACTTGTTTTGCATGTTAATAGTTTATGCAATGGAGAAAAAAAAATTGCTAACATTTTATTTCATTATTTTTTACAGCAAATAAAAAAATTACTAAATTCGTTGGAGTCTGCGATTAATATAAGAATCAATCCTGACTTTTATAAAAGTAATGCCGCAGCTTTTTTTTTAACGGCTGTATTCAAATATGCTAAAAATAATATTTTTGTATTAACTGTAACTGTTGTTTGCACATATTTAGAACATGTAGGTATATCGAAGATTTCAAAAATAAAACACCGACGCTTTGCCCTATGATACATAACACCAACCAGACAGAAATAAATTGATGAAATCATTTTGCACCAATTCATTTGCACCAATTTACACTTAACACAATTTCAAGTAAACCGTATATCATTTTGCATTAGATAAATTTACACTAAACTCGAAAGTGGGGCAGTGTTGTTTATATCTTAGACTGCATATAACCACTAACCAGTACCAGTGTAAATATTTGCACCCCCCCATGATTGCAATTAGTATGTGTAGTGGATACCATGCTGAGCCTTAGACCAATATTTCTTATTTAAAAAGTTATTATTTTCTGAAGTGCACGATAGTTTACTAAACATTATATTGGTTGCCAAACGTCTAATGTATTTCTCACAAAATATAAATTTTTTAATTAGCACGTTCATCCCAAAACTATCAAAGTTTAAAATTGGTCAGGAATACAAAAGACTTTCTCACACACCTTCAAATAAACAGAAGATCAGTTTGCAAGCGTTTCAAACTACACAAAAATACACTAAATACGATTTCAAATAATCAATTTGCACCAAAATAAATTTAGTCAAACTGATATTTCAAATGAACTGATTTGTAAGTGCAAACAGCTTCTTTATCTCTCAATGAAATATAGATACCCCCACAAAAACAAATTGAAAGAAATTTCCCAAGAACACATTTTTAAAATTAGCTTTTGTATTCTAATTCTTCATAAATCTATCAGTTCTTATCTCCCTCTCTGCTGGGGTGTTCCTCAAGATGTTCAAGTCCCCATATGTAACGTCCACCATGTAAGAGGGGTCAACCACAAACTATTTGTGGCTTACAAATTTTCAATTTGCTTTTGTGCGGTATGTATTTCATTGAGGAACGAAAAAGCTGTTTGCGATTTAAAATAAACTGGCATTTTGCGCTAAATGAACTTCCTACCAGAATTTACAGTTTCAACTAAATTGGTAATCAGTTTGCAAGCATTTTCCACCAGGTAAGTTTACACTATACACAATTTCAAATTAGTGCTCAGTTTGAGAGCCATTTTGATCTGCATGAATTTACGCCAAACACAATTTTAATTAAACTGATGACCAATGGATGGCCAGTTTGCAAGCATTTTGCAATAGATAAATTTACACTATACACAATTTCAAGTAAATGAGAGCTCAGTTTGCGAGCTATTTTGATCTGGATGTATTTACGCTACACACAATTTTAATTAAACTGATAACCAGTTTTGCAAGCATTTGCACTAGATAAATTTACATTCACTATACGCAATTTCAAATAAATCAATGTTCAGTTTGCGAGCTATTTTGATCTGGATGAATTTACCCTAAACACAAATTTAATCAAACTGATGAACAGTTTGCAAGCATTTTGCACTAAGTGAATTTACACTACCCACCGCTTCAAGTAAATGAGTACTCAGTTTGCGAGCTATTTTGATCTGCATGAATTTAAGCTACACACAATTTTAATTAAACCGATGACCAGTGGATGAACAGTTTGCAAGCATTTTGCACTAAGTGAATTTACACTACCCACCGCTTCAAGTAAATGAGTACTCAGTTTGCGAGCTATTTTGATCTGCATGAATTTAAGCTACACACAATTTTAATTAAACCGATGACCAGTGGATGACCAGTTTGCAAGCATTTTGCACTAAGTGAATTTACACTACCCACCGTTTCAAGTAAATGAGTACTCAGTTTGCGAGCTATTTTGATCTGCATGAATTTAAGCTACACACAATTTTAATTCAACTGATGACAAGTTTACAAAATTTCAAGTAAATTAGTGCCCAGTTTGCAAGCATTTTGCACTAGATGAATTTACACAATACACAATTTAAAGAAAATTAGTGATCAGTTTGCAAGCTATTTCGATCTGGAAGAATTTATGCTAAACTACATTTTAATTGAACTGATGACAAGTTTACAAAATTTCAAGTAAATTAGCGCCCAGTTTGCAAGCATTTTGCATTGGATAAATCTATAATGCATTTAGAAAACGAAGTGCTTTTCAATTTCTTTACATATTAAACAAACCCTTCGCATTTTTTTCCTCTACCAGGTATCAAAAAAAGAGGGAGGGGGGAGGGAGTGAATGAAGATCAATTTACAGGTCTTTTCCATCAGATGAAACAGATCCCTCTCCACCCCCGTCCGTGCAGCATTCCTGACATTATCTACATCTTTGACATCCAAACAGACCGCTACAAACCATCCAACAAAAAAGGAGTGGAAGGGGGGCGTGTGCGAGGGATCAGGGGGGGGGTGACAACAAAAGCATCCCCCCCAGGCATCTCTAACAGTTAGATAAAAGGGCCGCCTATCTCAGCCAGCTCCTGCTGCACGTTGTCGGAAGTCATATCTGCATCCGGTGACTAGTTTCGGTTACCATGGTTACAATCGAAAAGTTGTTGCCACACACACACACCTTTTTTATATAAAAGAAAAGGTCTTGTGCTTCTGGAAGGGATGAAAAGCGTGGAAAGGGGGTTGGAGGTTATTATTAGAGAAGCGATATTAAGAAGAGGAGATGCGAGAGTAAATAGTTTTGCACATTTTTCTTCCCCGAAGAAAATTTTCGATGAAGTTAATTTAATAATCTGATAAAATCTACTGCTCAGCAGAAGTTGTTAAACAATCAAAAACTCAGACAAGGAGTTGAGAAATTATTATTATTATTTTTTTGGGGGGAGGGGAGAGGCTCGTTTTAGGTTTTAAAACGGAAAAGAATTTGATGTTTGTAACGTGGCACAAAGAATTTCGTTTGACGTCTGTCTTATTTAGCTAATCAAGAAAGTTCTTGTTGAAGATTAGATTTAAGAATGATTATTAGAAAACATGATGATATCATCATGTGTCATTGATACGGGGGATGCGAAAGTATTTTCAGGGAAGATATATTGTTTTTTACTTTCATATATAAATTCTTATTATTTTTTTATATCATTTAGCAACACTAGGGTATTATTTCTTTTTAGCAATTTTTCAGAATATTTACAATATTTTGACATTTTATGTTATTTTATAACCGTCGTTGAACAGCCGACCCAATTATTGGGTTTACGACTACTAATGTCCAACTCCGTAGACTTTTAATTTGAACCCAATCCAGAAGACAAGAATACTCCTGAATTAAGTGTTGTGCGAAATTTGCCTTCGTGGAAAACTTTTCGATGCAACTAACCCACAATTACGCTATATGGTAAGGAAAACCTCGAAAACCTCTCACGGTTAACCGACGGCAAGGGGACTCTAACCCATGATCCGTCTACCACTAAGGATATTTCACGTCAGCACTGTGGTCGATGCATGCCGGATGCTGAATTCGTATCGACCAGCCGTCGCTGGGATTTGAACCCGGTTCACCTGCTTGTAGGGCGAACTCCCGATCCCCTGAGCCACCAGGGCTGTGATTGGTATTAATGCAATTATTAAAATTTTTTATTTTTAAAAAGTGATATTTGTCGAAACCGGTTTCTAACGCTTGTGTAATTTCACTATATAATAAAGAACTCAAATACATTTCTGTTATTGTATTCGCCTGTCAATCAGTTTTCCCAGGTTCGATACCTTGTGATGACTTCTTCAGGTATATTTTTATTATTCTATGTTCTTTTTTCTAGCCAATTGAGGTCGCTTTTCATGAAATTCGTATTCTCAGACGATTTATAATATTTCCTTAATTTGATGAAATGCTTTCTGTAAGAAATTTCGAATAAAATTTCATGAATTTTAAATATTCTTTTTTTTTTTTTTTTTTTTTACAGTGAGAAGATTTCAAATTGCGTAAACAATTCTCTTTTTTTCCCAATCTGCTAACGAACAATAAGATCGATGTTTTAGCTTCCCTAAATGTTTCCCACCACAAGAACTAACTGACCCAGACCCAACCACTAGAAACACCCCCACACCATTATACTTCCACCACTATAATAGCCGTGTGTCCGGACACTTTTTGGCCACATAGTTTATACAAATTTTACCTTTAAAATAATGCAGTCAGTAAGGTAAAATATGAGATTTGAACTAAGTCGATCGAAAAATTTTTGAGAAATCGAATTTTCAAAAAAGTCCTATGTTTAAAATTCAATATTTTTTTATATTTTAAGGGTAAGGAATCTACTGTCCCTGGACACTATACGATTTCATCTGAAATCTTAAATATCAGGCGATACTACACAGCTTTATTATTTTTTATGAGAATTTGCACTTGTTTACGTTCGTCTATCAATTAGTTAACATTGAAATGCAATAAGTCAAAAAAATAATATATTAAAGCACACAGGAAGTATACAAAAAATCTAAATAAAAACCCATTACATGTATGTTTAAATATAAGAGTATTGCGTATAAACTCGTGCAAAACATGTCATCATTAAAAAACTACAGTGCTTCTAATAATTTGGTCTAATTATTATAATATACTAATATAATACCTGATATATTCCATATTTATATAATCTATCGTCTAATTTATCCAAGCGTCGAATTTATATCATATATCGTCTAATTTAACTCATTGATACACTAATGTAAGCAAGTGCAAACCGGTTTCAGTCGCGTAAAGACAATAAAGCTGTATAGTATCATCACGTGATAATTAAGGTTTTATATAGAATCTTAGAGCGCGTCTAATAAAATGGCCACGGACTGTAAATCTTTATAGAGAAGGTAAGTTTTTGCGTCTAATTTTATGACTTAAAATATCGTCTGCACTAACAGATTAGCATTTTTGCTTTCACTTCTTTAAATTATTAAGATTGAAGCCTAGTTCATGAAGATCTGATTGATCACAAGCTCACTAGTTCTTTTCCTTCTTCTCTTCTTTCGTGCACTGTACATTAGATGTTATTCGAGAAAGTTCATCCCCGCCACCAAACGAAACTCAATCAAACGACAATTTTTGTAGTTTAACAAGAAATTGCAGAAATGACAGCTGTTTCAAATACTGATACTGCCCATGAGACTGCCAGAAAAAAAAAATTACAAAAAAAATCATTTTCATTCTGCTGGAAGCTATTTAACTTCAGAAAACGCGAGTGTTCCAAAGCAACCCCCACCTGTCACAAATAAACAACATCTTCGAAAGTATCGATTTTTAACAGCTAAAATAATAAAATCTCCGATTCACCAAAACAATATCTTCAGAAAAATATTGATTTTTACAGCTACCTTTGTTTTGTAAAAATAGCATTCATTTCAACGTAATGATATTTCCGAGTTTTTTTGTTCGAAAAATCTCTTCGCAGCTGATGAAATTATATCGAATTCTCTCGGAAAATAAAATCAAACATTGACGAATAATTAGCGAAAGAAAAAGAAAAAAACATATATCGTCAAACGTAATAAAAAGGAAAGTATTAAATCAGCATGGAATGTACTCCCAAATAACATCGCTGATTTTCGGAAAAGTATTCTTTTCTCTTCCTCTCTCCCCATTCCTACAGCGAAAAGCTTATTACAAATCTCACGCAAACAACTTATATCTGAAAATTCGCAATTAGTTTTGCCGAGAAGCATCGGAAACGGTATCCGAAATTAAATTAACTCGCAGCAGAGCTCTTCCCCAATAAAAGAGTATCAAAGAAAGCACGCAATACTGCATTCCTTTGCATTATTATATTTTACTCTCTCATAAAATTCCCATTTTATGTAATAACAATAATACACTTCCTAACATTCATCAAAAGAGGGGTTCTTCGAAACAGCAAAAAGGGGGGTGGAGAGGTAATTCGATTTCTTTAAAAGCAAGAGTTCCTGCTTTTAAAAGGGTCTCTAGAAACAAACCCCTTGTCGTTGTTCCAAGGAACGTTTTGTTCGGGCCGCCAAGGTAAAAAGACGGTCATTGTTCGAGGAATGGAATTAAAATAATGAGATCGTTTTCTACAGGGAGGTGAATACAAGTACCAGGACAGCCATTTCCGTCACGCGTTTGAAACGTCACAAATTAATATAATAAGTGTCATAAACGGGTGATTAACGTGGAATAAAAATTTGCCTCTTATACTAGATCTTACGATAATTTCCTTAGATCCAGTATTAGAGGGAAATTTTTACAAAATAAGAAGAAAAGAAATGAGAAGGAAAAAAATAAGAAGAAAAAAAGGTGCAGATAAAAAAAAAATCAATATGAATTTTTCTTTAAGTCTTATAAGGTATTGCACGCCTAAACAATTTTAAAAATAATCAAAAATGTTAATTATTTTAATTTTAAAAATGACATCAAAAAGTTTTACTTCCAGAAACGCAGTTATTTTAAGAGTAAAACTGAAAATTAGTTTTTTTTTCTTTCAAGAAAAACTTGTCAACAATGTTTTGAAAAACGCATTTCTTCCAAGAATTACATGTCAACAATGTTTTGAGAAACGCATTTCTGTTATAAACAACGTGTCAACAATGTTCTCATACACGAGTTTCCTATAAGAAGGTCTCAAATAGCATTTTCGATATGATCAGCACGTCAACAATGATTTTAAAGCGCACTTCTTTTAAAGAATCTAGGAGTTCCCTCGTCTTCTGGATTGGGTTCAAAATTACAAGTTGGAGTTGAACATTTGTAGTCGTAAAACGAAACATTGGGTTATAAACAAATATAAATAGTTGGAAAAGTGGTAAAAATTTTGATTCCACGATCACGAAGATAAAAGTGCTTAATAATAATTATAATAATGTACTGTAAAACAAAAATAAGGAACGATATTTCTGCTTTTAAAGTTTTAATGCACTTCATTAATTTTTATTTTAAATTTAATTCAAAACACCGCAATAGCATAGAAATAATGTAATATTATTTCAATATGAAACTCAATTTTCTTACTTTTCTTTTATCATCCCGGCCTAAAAATATGTTTTTAAGTATGTTTACGGTAACCTGCTTTTCTTGTTTCAGCTTTCAATTCTTGGAAAATCTATTTAAAGGTGAAAAAAAGAAAAATATTTTGCGTTAAAATGTTACTATACTGAATGGTATTATCTATGTTTGGGAAAATAAATAAATAAAGAAACACATTTGTCATATTTTTAGATGAATTTTTTTAATTGGCAGTTCTTCCCCCTGAGCCACCACGACTCACCATGTTGGATGTAATAAATATCTTTTTAAAGTAATAAAGTTAGTTTTCGTTTCCCTTAAATACATACTTTTTTAGATCCCGGTTAACACTAGATTTCCCAAGGAAGTCATTTTGACTGCTTTTTAATTTCACTTGGAAAAACAATGATGTAGACACGATTTCTTAGAATTTTGTGACTTTTTGTACAACATATATATTTTTTTTTATTGTTAATATTTACTAATAACTTGCTTTATATAACAGTAAATAATATAAAATATTAAAAATTAATTTTAAAATTTTTTTTTACACATTATTCTTTCACAATCCAGACATTTCAACTGCTTTTGGGCAATATAGGTATATACTAAGTGTAAAGTGTGCATATTCTAGTGTTAAGGGCTTTTAAAAAACTAAAATCGAAATTGAGCACCTTTAAGCACTTTTTAAAAACGCCACGCACCCTGTTTATCATGCTTTAGTAGGAAAAAACTACTATAACTTATTAATAAATATCATTTATTTAAACGAACAATTACTTTAAACATAATTACGTAATAAAGTAAAGATATACAGTATCTGAATAAATTATTAGACGCTTTATAAGATTCTATACAAAATCTTAATTATCAGGTGATACTATACCGATTTATTGCTTTTACTGAAACAGGTTTGCACTTGTTTACGTTAGTGTATCAATTGGTAAACATTGTAATGCAATAGGTTAAAAATAAATACAAATAGGAAGTGTATAATATCCTGAATAATAACCCATTATATGTATGTTTAAATATAAAAATATTACTTATAAACTCGTACAAAACACGTAATTATTAAAACACTAGATTGCGTCTAATAGATCTGGTCTAATTATTATAATATACTAATTTAATAGCTGATATAATAAATATTCTATAAATTTTATTATATATCGTCTAATTTATTCAATCATAGAATTTATATTATATATCGTCTGGTTTATTCAATCATAGAATTTATATTATATATCGTATAATTTATTCAATCATAGAATTTATATTATATATCGTATAATTTATTCAATCATAGAATTTATATTATATATCGTCTGATTTATTCAATCATAGAATTTATATTATATATCGTCTGATTTATTCAATCATAGAATTTATATTATATATCGTCTGATTTATTCAATCATAGAATTTATATTATATATCGTCTGATTTATTCAATCATAGAATTTATATTATATATCGTATAATTTATTCAATCATAGAATTTATATTATATATCGTCTAATTTATTCAATCATAGAATTTATATTATATATCGTCTGATTTATTCAATCATAGAATTTATATTATATATCGTCTGATTTATTCAATCATAGAATTTATATTATATATCGTCTGATTTATTCAATCATAGAATTTATATTATATATCGTCTGATTTATTCAATCATAGAATTTATATTATATATCGTATAATTTATTCAATCATAGAATTTATATTATATATCGTCTAATTTATTCAATCATAGAATTTATATTATATATCGTCTGATTTATTCAATCATAGAATTTATATTATATATCGTCTGATTTATTCAATCATAGAATTTATATTATATATCGTCTGATTTATTCAATCATAGAATTTATATTATACATCGTATAATTTAACCAATTGATACAAGGACGTAAACAAGTGCAAACCATTTTCAGTCCCATAAAAACAATAAAGCTGTATGGTATGACCTGATAATTAAAATTTTATATAGAATCTTATAGTGCGCCTAATAATGTGGCCAGAGACTGTATAACTTATTAATAAATATCATTTATTTAAACGAACAATTACATTAAACATAATAAAATAGAGATATAGTTTTGTTACGTAAGTTAGGGTCTATTATTTAATTCCATCTAATGTAGTTTCTCTCTAAACATGCAGAGAGCAGACCCTATAAAATGGTTTTGCGGGCACGAAAATTGCTTCAAATTAATAATTCTATCTGCCGGAAATTACAAACCACCCCAATAAACCGATTCCGGCCTTTCCTTATGCCCGGAGCGTGACTCCGGTTAAAAGGGGGGGGGGGCGTCACTAAAGGGGTTTCTCGCTCATAGATAGTTTGATGGAAGAGGAAGTCATGCAATATTGCATTCAGAAACCTACTCTTCCGTTAGAGCATCCCTCTCTCTAATAAGAGTAAAGAGTAGAGGGGCGGGGGGTCACCGATTCTTCTCTTTATGCGAATTCACGAAACCGAGATGCAAATTAGAATGTTTGCAAAACTTCTCCAGGTTAATGGTTCGAGAAATGCTTTGGCGCCTCTCGCTGGGAATTTTCGGAGAGTTCAAAAAATTTAAAAAGTTGAATTTATGTAAATAGGATGATGCTGGAAGAAGTGTAACTGGAAACAGTGGTGCGGTTGCACATAAATGACGAGTGCTTCATTCATAAAATTTATTAATTATTTTGTAAATACGCATGAATAAACACTACACTAATCGTATAATTTTACCTCTTTTAGTTAAGATATTAAGTATTTTAAGGATATAAATTTCTCCCGAATTTGGGTACAAGGGAAATTCTAAGTAGGGTAACAGAAATGTACTCGAATTTTTCAAGCTAGGTAACATTCCCTTCCTTTTCGGATAAAAGCAATTCTGCCTTTTCAATTCTTGACAAAAACAAGTCTTGTTATGCACTTCAGTAAAGCGGAGCAATGTTGCATTATTTATTTCTACCCTACTCTGCGCGTTAATTGATTGATTAGTTTCACGAAATATTTTTTTTGTACTTGCATTTGTTCAAATTTTAAGTATATATGTATTATAATTAGTATATTAAGTATATATGAGTTTTAAATTTTAAGCATATAGTACAAAATGATAATTTTGACTCATTTTGTTGAAAGTATCTAAGACATTATTTCATTAAAGAATTCGCGTGCCTAATTTTCTCAATACTATCCTCCCATAAAGTTTAGAAATTTTCTTTTTCTTTATTATTATCCTTGCAATTTTTTGGAGCTTCTGTCTATATTTATCTGTTTGTATAGACAGACGAGTATAATTCTAGGAAATGCTTTAGAAAAAGTATTTTTATAGAGTAGTCAAATATAAAATCTAGACAAATAACTTAAGAGTAAGTAAATGGAAAGGACATGAAAATATCGGTCTTACAATGCAACTTCCGCTTTAACCTCATTATTTCATCGAACGTCTGTGACGTCTATTCGGATTGATAAAGAAAAGGAAAATAATCATTATTGCTCCCAAATTGGAACATTTTCTTACAGATCTTAATTTTTCAGAAAAAATGAACTTAAGCAGTTCATGTTTGATAGGACTTTATTGATTAATGAATTTGATGAAAATAGATTTAAAAATGATGTTTTCCTCTATACACCCAATGACTTCGGATAATCGAGGTCTTCATGTACTTACAAACAAAATAAATATTTCCACACTTTGCAAGAACGCAAAAGATTGCGGTAGAATCCAACTGAAACCACAAAGACTCAAAAGATAAATGACCAGAAACAAAAGAAATATTTCCTTTCTACATTCCTCGCATACAGAAAACTCGGATACTGAAATAGCATACACTTGATGAATTATAAATAAAGCGAATTTTGCTACATTTAAGGAAAAAAACATTAAATAAAAGAAGTGTTGCCACAAGTCCAAAAAAACATTAAAAAAATAAGTATTGCCACACTTAGAAAAGACACTAAATAAAATAAGTGTTGCCACATTCAGAAAAAAACATAAAATAAGATAAATGTTCCTATACTGAGAAAAAAACATTAACTAAAATAATGTTGCCACATTTAGGTAAAAAAAAAACATTAAATAAAAGAAGTGTTGCCACAAGTAAAAAAAAACATTAAAAAAATAAGTGTTGCCACACTTAGAAAAAACACTAAACAAAATAAGAGTAGCCACACTCAGAAAAAAACATAAAATAAAATAAGTGTTGCCACTCTTAGAAAAAAAACACTAAATAAAATAAGTATAGCCACATTCAGAAAAAAAAAACATAAAATAAAATAAGTGTTCCCATACTGAGAAAAAAACATTAACTAAAATAATGTTGCCACATTTAGGGAAAAAAAACATTAAATTAAAGAAGTGTTGCCACAAGTCCAAAAAAAATTTATAAAAATAAGTGTTGCCACACTTAAAAAACACTAAACAAAATAAGTGTAGCCACATTCAGAAAAAAAAACATAGGTAAAATAAAATATGTGTTGCCATACTGAGAAAAAAACATCAACTAAAATAAGTGTTGCCACACAGAAAAAAACAAAACTTGCTACATGGGCAGCATCAAAGTAACCGATGAGATAGCGATAGATCTAAATAAACGAATTTTCATGAAAGTGAAAATAGAAGTCACATGATCCAAAAGCAAATACTTGAGAAGGAAAATTTTGTTTGATGTTCCTTTGTGCAGCTGTTGCCCATCCTCGATGATAGATCAATGGTAGCAGCGGTTTGGTAGGAAATCATCTCTGAATTAGGAATCGACTCCGTAACCTCTGTGGCAATAATGAATATCACGGCCAAAAGATTCGAATATTTCTTTATGATGAAGACTCTCTCTCTCTAGAGAACATCCCCCTATATTCGATCGAATTTTCGATCCCAGGCTGGAAATCACTGCTCATTATGCGTGAACCTTACAAGTAAATTATTTCCACGCCAATGAGCAGAAATTGCTATGATGAGGTGAATGTGTGATAGACTGTAAATAGGGAGGGAGGGAAAAAATATGCCGCCAAGAAAAAGATATTTATGGCAGAAGTTTCTAACGAATAATTGGAATTATGTGTGTCTCTGAAGTTAGGTTACAAACAAAAAATTGGAGCAGCGATGGGTCAGAGGATAGAGTGTTCGCCTTCCAATGAGGTGAAGCGGGTTCGAATCCCACCTATGGCTGGTCGATTCCGCACAAGGCTGGCACCGACCCCAGTGCTGATGTGAAATATCCTCAGTGGTAGAAGGATTATGGGTTAGAGTCCCCTTGCTGTCAGGTTTACCGTGGGAGGTTTTCGTGGTTTTTCTCTCATGTAACGTAAATGCGGGTTAGTTTCATCAAAAATTCCTTCGCGAAAGCAAATTTCTTCCAATATTTGATACAAGAGTTCCCTTGTCTTTCGGATTGGGTTCAAAATGACAAGGCTACGGTGTTGAATATTAGTAGTCGTAAATTGGGTCGGCTGTTTAACGACGGTTGCAAAATATAAAATAAAACAAAAAGTTGACAACTGTGGTGGCTACGGGGATAGAGCGTTAGCGGTCCAACGAGGTGAATCTGGTTCGAATCCCAGCAATAGTGGGTCGGTACGAATTCCGCACTCGGCTCGCACCGACCACAGTGCTCATGTAAAATATCCTCAGTGGTAGACGAATCATGGGTTGGAAGTTCCTTTGCCGTGAGAGGTTTTCTTGGTTTTCCTCTCCATATAACGCAAATGAAGGTTAGTTCCATCATCAAGTCCTCCAAGGGGGCAAATTTCTCCCAATACTTAATTCAGGAGTTCTTTTGTCTTCTGGATTGGGTTCAAAATTACAAGACCGAGTTGAACATTAGTAGTCGTAAACCAAAAAATTGCGTGGGCTATTCAATGACGGTTATGAAATATATATAAAAAAAAGTTGAGTCGGGGATTTTTTTCACTCCGTGCCTTCTATGAATTTCCCGACTATTGAAACTCCTGAATATGTTACCCCTAATGTGCAGAAACCAGCGCAAATTACCTAACTAATGTGCAGATAAACTAGAGTTATCAGTTGAAGTGCCAATTAAGAAATTGGTTTCATTTCTTAAATTACCTAGATAATCTGCAAACTACCTAGATAACCGGTCTCTTTAACATTACGTACGAGTTACTCGTAAAAGTGAGCATAAAAGATCTTTGATGCAAAACGTTTCTGTAAGCTTAAATTAGCATAACGCTATTCATTTTCCGCTATTTAAGAAATCAAGCGACTATAATGAAAAAAGTCAGCCTATTTGTTGATGTTATCAATCGCTTCAAAACATTGTTACAATTAAGGAGATTGACATAATCTATATATATATTTCTCTTACACGGCGATAAAAAAAAAGCCTCATTACAACTCCCCGAATGGCAAAGCTAGAAAATCGACCCATGATTGCCGCTAAAAATGTCACATGCCAAATCTAGCTGAGATGGCTCAACATATAGCGCTTTTAAAAACGGAAACTAAAATAACCAGAGTGAGCATGAGCATTCTCACCAAATGTGATCTCTTCCGAAATTCACCCTATCAGCTGCGGCAATCTCATACTATTAAGCTAGGCAGAAGTGAGTAGTCTTTGTCGATAGATCTCTATTTTAGTATTTTGTCGAAAGCGCTTTTTTTTTCACGAATTTATATATTACTAATTTATTTGACGATTTTTGATTTATATCACGAATTTATTTGTTTTATTATTGTTATTAGTTATTCACTGAAAAATGAGTTTCAGTCGTGCTGTTACGCTCTAAGATTTTTTACTATAGCACATTTCTAATAGGCTTAATGAATTACATGTCATTTATTTGAATTCAAATTTATTTCAATGACTTAGTATTTACTAAAAAGATGTAATTTTTCTTTTTAAAAAGTTGTTATATGGATTTGACGGAGTTCAACTTTTCAACTGAGTTCAAGAGTAATAGTAAGCAGTGCGCATGCGTCGTCATTGCACGAACGCTGCTGTTTTTCTTTTTCTTTTCACTAGCAGGCATTTTTAACGTATTTACATAATAATAATTTAAAATATTTTTTTTTATTCTCTTTATTATTAACGTATGACTTGACGATGATTTTAATATAAATATGAATACTGAAGAAGTAAAAGTATTGTGTGACGTCTTGAAACACGTACACAGGCAGGATTTGAAAATCAATCCGACGACAAACATCAATTGAGACAGTTTTTGCAACCCCATGATTTGAAATGGTGTGGAGTTTAACGGAGTCCATCCAGAAAGAAAAAAGAATTTGACCCATGGATAACCAGTGATCGTCATAAGGAGTTAACAACTTTTTTTCATTTATATTTTGATTTCTAAAGAATCATGCCAAAACAATCAACAAATTAGAATGAGAAGAAGAAACCTCTAAACTCTAACAATGCGAAGATATGCACAGCTAACCTTATAGGTAAATTACGAAAAACTCTTGATTCCACACTTTAACGGACCAACCTAGTTAATCAGCAGATGCGCATATATAACAAATATACTGTTTAAATACTTTGAACAATAATATACTCCAAACCTTTACGTTGCACCCTATTATCTTACTAATGAAACTTTTTTATTCGAGATTAGGGCTCAATTTGAACGAAAACATAGTTCACTGTAACACCATATGAATCAGGGGCTGCTATAGCAGGACCGAGAAAATCCAGCCCGAATTTTTCGGGTGGGCCCATTTAAAGAAACCCATTTCTGAGGTGGGTTTTTTCAAAATTTACTGTACGAGATCAATGGGTTTTACTTTCAAGTCAATATTATTGTCCTTTAAATACAGACTTCCAAACAATTATGAATAAATCGACTTGATAAATAAATTGAAAGACATTCAATTTGTTTTGAGAACTTACAAATGCGCCTTCAATTACGATGAAAAGCGGAGTTCTTATAAAGAACACATTGAGGATCGGGGCTATCCTACGAATAATTTCTTTAATTTTCATGTAATTATGGTTATTATGTTTTCATTAATCAAATTTTTATTACACGTGCTTAACTTTTTATCTATTGACTTTGAATTTTTTAAATATCCAGGTAGAATGTAGCAATTTATTTTATAATTAAATTAAAAAAAATAAATTAAAAAAAATAAATTAAAAAAATAAAATTACATAAAATTAAATTAAATTAAATTAAATAAGATAAAATTAAATTATAATTTAATTTAATGTAATTTACTTCATTTATCAGTTATTATGAAGTAAAAACATTTATGTAGCTTTAAAAAATTATTGATTTTACTTAATCAAACTCTAAGATATAATTTATAAATTTAGTTTATATATTAGTAAACAGCATAAAGAACTGATTTTACTTACTTTAATATCAGCAATGAAACTAATTAGCATTCAATTTCTTATGATTGCACGTAATTAGTTTTCAAAATTTTTTTTTCCTCACTTAGTAAAGTTAAATGCAAAAACTGAGATTCCCAATATTTTTCTTATTGAAAAAATGAGGAAAAAAACTTATTATGTTGGATATGAAGACTAAGTAAACTAAATAAAATCGCTTAAGAAAAATTTATTTGTTACGTAAATCTTATTATAAGGAAATGGCCACATTCCAAAATTATAAAATAAAGAAAGGAAAGTCCCTTAAATGAAACAAGAGAATCATTCCTGAGAAGCGGAAGCCCCCCCCCCCCAATCCGATTGCCAATAATTCGAAATTAAAAGTAAGTGATACTATACACCGCTTTATTGTTTTTATGTGACTGAAACCGGTTTGCACTTGCTTACATTAGTGTATTAAAGGGTTAAATTAGACGATATATTATATAAATATGGAATATTTATTATATCAAGCATTATATTAGTATATTATAATAATTAGATCAAATTATTAGATATACAGTAGTGTTTTAATAATTGCATGGTTTGCATGAGTTAACATGCAATACATTTATATTTAAACATACATATAATGGGTTTTTATTAAGGAGATTTTTCATATACTTCCTATTTGTATTTATTTTTAACGTATTGCATTACAATGTTAACCCATTCATACAGGAGCGTGAAGAAATGCAAACCGGTTTCATCGGAGTAAAAGCAATAAAGCTGTATAGAGTATCACCTCTATAATTATAATTTTACATAGACTCTTATAATGCGTCTTATAATATGGCTCAGGCACTGTAAGTATATTAAATCCAATCTGTAAATAAAAATACTCTCATTAATATGGTTCAATTATTTAACAACGTAATAAAAAAACGGATAGTTCCCAACGGATAGTTAGAAGCATGGAAAGAGATCCATGGTGGGTGATTTATCGAAAGACAACACAATCAAAAATAAAGCCAACTAGCCTCAAAATCAATATTTAATTTGAAAATACACTCTATAACAAAAAAATCGACGCACCAAGAAGGAGTTGTCCGATTGAAACGAAAATTGGTGGATAGGAAGACAATGTACAGAATAGTAAATGATTCAAATTTCAGAACAATTGAATAATTTATTGCAGAGTTACAGTAACAAGTTCAATAAGGTGTTGACCCGCGTCTAGCCTGGATACAAGCTGCCACACGGCGTGGCATAGACCGATAAAGCTCCCCGATGGTCTCTTGCGGTATTTCCAGTCAAATTCGATCCAATTGTCGAACGAGGTCATCAACATTCCGTGCCAGATGCAATCGCCTTCCCATCATATCCCAGACATGCTCGATCTGGTGACCTGGCAGGCCAAGGAAGAGTTTGACAAGCTTGCAGACAGTTCATAGCAACACGTGCCGTATGTGGTCCGGCATTGTCCTGCTTAAAAACCAGCCCAGGGCGCTGCAAAAGGAACGGTAGCAAAACAGGTCTTAGGATGTCGTTGACGTACCGCTGTGCCGTAAGTGTACCTCTAATGACGACCAAAGGAGTCCGGCTGTCAAGGGAAATGGCACCCCAGACCATAATGCCTTGTTGAGGGCCGGTGTGGCATGCAATAGTGAAGGCAGGATCCCCCCTCTGTCCTGTGCGTCTCCAAACACGTCTTCGATGATCGTCAGGACACAGTTGGAAGCGGGATTCGTCGCTAAAGACTATACATCCCCAGTCGGCATCATTCCAGCCATATCTGTTCAAAACATTCATGCATACGAAATTTCAAAGCAATCGCATGATTGCTTCTTGGTGCGTCGATTTTTTTGTTATAGAGTGTATTTTGGCAAAAGTGAATCGCTGAAAAGAACTAGTATAACCGTGAAACTGAAACATTTGTATAGCAAAAAAGAAAGAGTTATAAATAGAATTTGTTTTCGATTCAGCCCCGAAAGTGAATTAACTAGTTTTCGGCATCCGGACGAATTCGAACCATCCATAAGAAATTCCGCATCCAGCCGTTAGGCTAACCGTAGGATGTTCTCGAGGTCTTCGTCTCCATGCAACGCAAATGCGGGTAAGTTCCATAGAAAAGTCCTCCACGAAGGCAGATTTCTCCTAATGCTCGATCCAGGAGTTCCCTTGTCTTCTGGATTGGGTTCAAAATGACAAGAATTGAATATTAGTAGTCGTAAACCCAAAATAGGGTTGGCTGTTCAACGACGGTCAAAAAATAATAATTCATGCTTCATATTTTTTCCATATTTTTTTTTTCTTCTTCCATATCTCCGCAACAATTAATAATAATTTTCTAAATGTTGCGAAGGAAATTTTTTTTTTTGTTTTCAGTTTCGAAATCAGTAGAAAAGAAGGGAAATAAAAAAAGAAATGAGATTTCAGAAAATAAACTCTTGAAGAGTTGACCGGCGGCAAGTCAACGCACGTCCGGCATTGGCTTCCTTATTCGATAAAGATTAGGGAAAATGGGGCGGATCACACCGGAAGTTGACTTCCTTGATTTTCATCCCATCACAAAGAAGGGTGGTCGAGAAATCATTCTTAAGGGGATTGAATGCTTCCCCAAACAATTTTTTTTTTCTACCAAAAAATTAGCTTTCTGTGTTTTTTTTCTCTTCCTTTTAACTAAATAAATTAGTTATTGCAATGTTACCACTAATTTGCAGAAATATAGAGATCTAGATTAACACTAAACATACCAACACTTAATATATGTGCCTATTTATAGCATAGCCGATCATATGATCGGACTTTATGTTTCTTGATTGAATGTATGAAATAGGGATGTTAGGAAGGAAATAAACTGAAAAAAAACTTTATTATAATTAAACAAAATTGTGTATTGCCAATTTTTATCTATTGAAAGCGCAAAGAATACGAATTTTTAATCCATTGCTTAACACAATTTTTACATATACATGGTGTTTCCATTACACATTTTCCGATAACATATTTCTTCTAAATTATTATTATTTCCATAATTCTTATTATTATTCCTATAGTTATAAGAATACATAAGGATTATAATTATTCTTAAAATTAATATAATTTCTTCTAAGAGCTTGTGCTGTCTTGATTGTTTTCACATTTTTCTGGGTAAAAACTAACCTTAGTCAGTTAGAAATGAAATAAGGCTATCAGAATAAAATACAGTAGGGAACCGATTATCCGGAATGGTCGGGACCATCGCTATTCCGGATAACTGATTTTTCCGGTTTTCTGAATCGCTACAAAAAGCCGTTTTTTTTATTGTTAAACCCAACTAAAAAAAAAAAAAAATTTGGAAATAATCTTAAAAATAAGAAAAAACGATGAAGTAATACACTAATGATCATTTCCAAAATGATGGTAAGGTAAACATCGTTAAAAAAAGGAAGAAAAATCGTAAAACCTTATGAAGAAAAAAAAAAATTTTTTTTAAAAATGGCGAGAAAATTTATCGAATTTTGTTCCGGTTTTTTGGTTTTCCGGTTTTCTGATTTCCGGATAACGGGTTCTGTACTGTATAAGCTACTTACCAAAACTTTTAGTTCTTGTCCCTTCTTCTGACACAAAATTGTCTATCTGTAATCTTAAGTACTTTCTAGAAATTGGAATTCACAATAACACAGAAATAACTACGCAACAGTCTTTTGCAGAAATGTGCAACTCATCGAATGCAATACGTTGCACACGCATCACATCGTCATGTCTGATCCGATAAACTTATAAAGCAATAAATTGTTCTTTCGGTCAAATGACCGGCTGTGGTAGAAATAGGTGTGCGACAAGTGTTATTCGAAACAAACAAAACAGAATAATAATAATAGAATATTAACTGCATATAATCGTCTGAAAAAGTCATGAAATCAAATGTGCAAAAGCTATAAGATGACAAGCGGATTTTCGATGCAAAAACGGTCATATGACAGGTTATGGTTCTTATTTATTAAATAACCGTCGTTGAACAGTCGACCCAATTTTAAGTGTTTGCGACAACTAATGTTCAACTCCGTAGCCTTGCAATTTTGAGCCCAATCCAGAAGAGAAGGTAACTCCTGGATCGAGTATTGGAAGAAATTTGCCTTCGTGGAGGATTTTATGAAGGAGATAACCCGCAATAAAATATTTGCTGGAACAGCAGCTGAAATAAATATGATATTACAGTGAAACCTCCAGGAAAGACCACCTCTATTTAACACTTGGGCTGAAAAGTTCGTAGGCTGACACATAGATGGGGGCTACTATTATTAAAAACATATGATTTTTAGTAAGTTCTAACCTTCGAAAGACACGTGTATAAATTTGACAGCT